>NC_058085.1:139747947-140997947 GCF_014858855.1 Bufo gargarizans | reverse complement strand
AAATATTATCGATGTATCAACACCACCACATCGGAACTCTTTGACATTTCTGTAGTGAACAATCGCTCGGACTGCTTTGCTTTAAATTACACTGAAGAAGTGCGATGGGTTAATGTCAAAGTGAATTTTGACAATGTGGGTCTTGGATACTTATCCCTATTGCAAGTGGTGAGAAATTTACTGTTACCTTAAAATATGTCTTCATAGTATAAACAAGAAATATATATATCTGTACTTTTAGCCAAAACAACCATTTTGGCGATGGTCTGTGTCTGTTAATTCAGCTTAGCCCCTCTCTAACGAACAATACAAGACAACCTATGGACAAGAATGGTCCTTTTTCTGGAGAAATTTTTTTAGACAACCCACTTAATGTCCCTCAAGATAGGGGTGTAATGATTATAGTTGCACCGGACCTGGAGAGGGTACGCAGCACATCCATCGACACAGTATAGCAGTATCCCTTGTATGCACAGCACTGGAGATGAGAGCAGCACCATGCATGCCAGTTAAGCAGCCAGCATGTGTGAATAGGTGTCCATTCTAAGATACACAGCCCTGCTGCTACTGCTGGGATCAGAGAAAACTCCAATCCTGGCAGTTTAACCCCTTAGATGCCATGGACAGTAGTAACTGTGACATCTAAGTGACTTAACAGACAATTGGGACTATCAAGAGATGCCATTGTGGGGTGCCATGGATGCTATGTCAGCTTGGGGCCCTAGCAATGGCCCCCAGGTATGCCGTGTACAAATGCCTATTAAGCATTGATGGAGAGAGGATCTAATAGGCTGCCTGTCAGGATACTACTGACAGAAATAATACCCCTAAGACAGGTTGGAGTGGGTCTGACAGGACAAATCAAAGGTAGGTAAATGTAAGACCACAGATGTGTGGTTTTACTATTCCCTGGAAATAGGCCATACGCTTTCCAAGGACATTGTGTCAATGTCGAATAGGGCCATACGCCTACGTCCATGCCATCATAATTGTTTTGTATTTTTTCCCGCTCAGATACACCTCATCTCACAGCTGTTTTAGGAGTGGGGGTATTCTATTTAAGACCTTTGTCCCCTGATGATTTATGGGGTCTTTATAGTCACAGGTATCCCTCTTTAGATATATTCATATATGAAACGCGTAGGGACACTTGAATATATCACCACCTTAGCGTTCTATATCCATCACAACAATTTATGTTATACCCTGGGCCTCTACACTTTGCTCCTGGCAGGGCCATGTAGGGTTATCAGTTTGAGGTTAGGTTCCGGACGGGGCCACCCCTTGCAGGGCAAGGACCCCGTGTTAAGGAGGCTTTTTCAGGGTATAACAAGCCAAGTAGGGCCTAACAGGGATAGATCCTCTGCCTGATGCCATCCCTTATTATGTTGACCGTCTACCCAAAGACCCTCTCTAGTTAAAGAATCACCTCTGAATGTGCACCCTGAGTGCCGGTCCTGATTGTCCTCCACCATTTAGACCAACCCTTTTTTCTGCCTGTCTGGCATGTTTTTAGACATAATAGTGTACTACGAGCATCTTTAAGTACACATCTGTGGTCTTACATTTACCTACCTTTGGTTTGTCCTGTCAGACCCACTCCAACCTGTCTTAGGGGTGGTACTGTGGACCACATCAAAGGTGACCTGGTAGGTTACACGTACTCCAGGTCCTCTGCCATCTGTCTGTGTTGCATTTTGTAAGGGGTCCATTTTCCCGTTCTTAGGATTTTTATTGACATCATTAAATGTTAAGTTTTAAACACGTTGCTGCCCCCTTTAGTTTTATGTAGTTTAGATTGCCGAGCAGTGTTGGTGTCAGGTGCGACAGCACCACCTTCTCCCCTGAGGGACCACCCTTTCGTATTTTATTATTTGACAGGAATAATACAATGCAATACAGATATATTCCAGTAGTATTCAAACATTTTTCAAGTCTCCAAGTGGAACTGAAAAACCTGTAACAAAAATGTTTAAAATATATAAAAAAAGTTTATTATGTCACAAAATAAAAAAGTATGCATAATTAGTATCACTAAGTTGGTAACAACTGATGGCAGCATTTACAATAGACTGTGCATTGTGGACTTACACTACATTTGGAAACATCCGAAGTCGATTCGCATAAAACTTCATTCTAATACTGTACGGAGCAGAAGCGCCATACAGTATTAGAATGTATTGGCTCCGAAGAGACAAAGTTATTGCTTCGTGAAATCTCGCGAGACTTTGTGCAATAACTTCATAAATTAATTTCTACTGTAAAAAAACATTTCCCGAACTCGGCTCATCGGAGCTAATATATTCTAATACTGTACGGAGCTCCATTCAACTTTCCCTCAACCCTAACCAGTCTCTCTGTGCCAGCCACTGAAAAGCATTACGCTGCCACCACCATACTTTATTGTAGAGATGGTATTGGGCAGGTGATAAATATTGCCAGGTTTCTTCCAGACATGATGCTTAGAACTGAAGCCAAAAAGTTTAATCTTGGTTTCGTTAGACCACAGAATCTTGTTTCTCACAGTCTGAGAGTCCTTTAGGTACTTTTTTGCAAACTCCAGACAGGCTTTCATGTATCTTTTACTGTGGAGAAGGTTTTTCTGGCCTCTCTGCTTTAAAGCCCTGATTAGTGGAGTGCTGCAGTGATGGTTGACCTTTTAGAAGTTTCTCCCATCTGCACACAGAATCTTTGGAGTTCTGCCAGTGTGACCATTGGGTTCTTTGTCACCTCTCTTACCAAGGTCTGTCTCTACTAATTACTTAGTTTAGTAAATTTACCACAGGTGGACTCCATTTAAGATATAAAAACATCTCAAAGATGATCAAGAAAAATAGAAGGCCCCCAGAGATACATTTCAAGGGCCATAGAAAACAGTCTGAATATTTATGTCCATGTGAAATTTTAGTTTTTCCTTTTTATTTTTTATTAGCAAAAATGTCTGAGTACAGAATAATGGGGAAAACTGTAACATATTTAGAAGTGTGATTGGGGTGGTAAAATTTCTAGGTATAATACAAACCGGATTCCAAATAAGTTGGGACACTATATAAATCGTGGATAAAAACTGAATGCAATGATGTGGAGGTGCCAACTTCTAATATTTTATTCAGAATAGAACATAAATCACGGAACAAAAGTTTAAACTGAGAAAATGTACCATTTTAAGGGAAAAATATGTTGAATCAGAATTTCATGGTGTCAACAAATCCCCAAGGGACAAGGCCATTTTCACCAGTGTGTGGCATCCCCCCTTCTTCTTACAACACTCAACAGACGTCTGGGGACTGAGGAGACCAGTTTCTCAAGTTTAGAAATAGGAATGCTCTCCCATTCTTGTCTAATACAGGCCTCTAACTGTTCAATCGTCTTGGGCCTTCTTTGTTGTACCTTCCTCTTTATGATGCGCCAAATGTTCTCTATAGGTGAAAGATCTGGACTGCAGACTGGCCATTTCAGTACCTGGATCCTTCTCCTACGCAGCCATGATGTTGTTATTGATGCAGAATGTGGTCTGGCATTATCTTGTTGAAAAATGCAGGGTCTTCCCTGAAAGAGATGACGTCTGGATGGGGGCATATGTTGTTCTAGAACCTGAATATATTTTTCTGCATTGATGGTGCCTTTCCAGACATGTAAGCTGCCCATGCCACACGCACTCATGCAACCCCATACCATCAGAGATGCAGGCTTCTGAACTGAGCGTTGATAACAACTTGGGTTGTCTTTGTCCTCTTTGGTCCGGATGACATGGCGTCCCAGATTTCCAAAAAGAACTTTGAATCGTGACTCGTCTGACCACAGAACAGTCTTCCATTTTGCCACACTCCATTTTAAATGATCCCTGGCCCAGTGAAAACACCTGAGCTTGTGGATCTTGCTTAGAAATGGCTTCTTCTTTGCACCGTAGAGTTTCAGCTGGCAACGGCGGATGGCACGGTGGATTGTGTTCACTGGTAATGGTTTCTGGAAGTATTCCTGAGCCCATTCTGCGATTTCCTTTAAAGTAGCATTCCTGTTTGTGGTGCAGTGTCGTTTAAGGGCCCGGAGATCACGGGCATCCAGTATGCTTTTACGGCCTTGACCCTTACGCACAGAGATTGTTCCAGATTCTCTGAATCTTCGGATGATGTTATGCACAGTTGATGATGATAGATGCAAAGTCTTTGCAATTTTTCGCTGGGTAACACCTTTCTGATATTGCTCCACTATCTTTCTGCGCAACATTGTGGGAATTGGTGATCCTCTACCCATCTTGGCTTCTGAGAGACACTGCCACTCTGAGAAGCTCTTTTTATACCCAATCATGTTGCCAATTGACCTAATTAGTGTTAATTGGTCTTCCAGCTCTTTGTTATGCTCAAATTTACTTTTTCCAGCCTCTTATTGCTACTTGTCCCAACTTTTTGGGGATTTGTTGACACCGTGAAAATTTGAATCAACGTATTTTTCCTTTAAAATGATACATTTACTCGGATTAAACGTTTGATCTGTCATCTACGTTCTATTACAAATAAAATATTGACATTTGCCATATCCACATCATTGCATTCAGTTTTTATTTACAATTTGTGTCCCAATAGTGTCCCAACTTTTTGGGAATCCGGTTTGTACAACAGGGACCTTGGTCCAAAATTTGCTCTGGGGCCGGCTAGACTGGCCGTAAATCTAGCAGTGGTGTAAGAAGTGTTGTCCAATAGAAAAGATAATTCCGGCATTAGAGGTAACGAATTAAGAAAATCCCATTTTATTTAAAAAATCCATTAAAATAAGGTACATGACACAGAGCCCTGGTCATCTGGAAGACATGTTTCGAACCTAGTAGCACTGGGTCTTACTCATAGTATAATATGCAAGAGGCGGACATCTCAGAAATAGGCAGCTAACTGGGTACACCAGTATGGAGGCAGGCAAAAGCTATGTTAACCATTTAGGTTCTGTGGGAAGCACTATTTTTGATGTCGGAGTTAGTAAGGATAATTTAAATGACTGGATATCTGGTGTCTAATGTTAATATCCAAAAAGCCTCTCTGCGTCATCATTTTTTCCTCACAATCACCCCCACGTAGGGGCTTGGACACTTTTTCTATAATAACAACTTTTAAAGTATCAATGAGACTATTATGATTATTTACAAAATGTTTAAGCTGCACCCAGAGGTTTCTGTTAGCTGGGTTTTATGTTCTCCTAGGCGATTTCTGACTGATCGCATGGTGCTCCCCACATATTGCACTTGACATTGGTCACATGAAATAATATATATCGCATTTGTGGTATCACAAGTAAAAAAAGATTTAATACAATAAGATTTGTCAGTAGAAAGTGAAATAAATGTTTTAACCATATAATGTTTTAACCACTTTTCAGATATATTCTCCATTTACATACACACAACTTTCACTTAACTTTCTTTGCAAGGGTGTGGTGCCTGCTCACAAATTTCAGTATTTTTGTATCAAGCTTTTCATTCCAAAATCTTACAGATACATTAAAATCTCTCCAGAACGCCATGGCTTTAAGAGCACCACCCTTTTTCTGCTAGAAACAGTGCTACATTTGTCCATGGGTTGTGTGTGATTTTGCAATTTAACCTTGTTCATAAACCTCTTTTTTAAAATCTTGTTAAAAATTAACATAGAATTTTTTTTTCCCTACATAGGCGACATTTAAAGGTTGGATGGATATCATGTATGCAGCTGTGGACTCAAGGAATGTAAGTAAATGTATTAGACCATTTTGTATGATGAAATATTCTTATGTTTGTGTCCATCAAATCCCATAATAGAGGACTATCTTGGATGGGGAGGGCCGGTTGGGCATTTGTCCTGGGTGGCTTGGGCAGGGGGAGCAGCAACAATTCTGTATTAGCAAGAATAATTAGATAGAGGGCTAGAGCAGTCATGGCTCTTCATCCTCCCGCATCCTAGCAATCACATGATTGATGGGTACCAGGGAACTGCAGGAGCAGTCCCAGATCAGCTCTGCAGTGATGCCCCAGGTGTTTCACCTGAAGTTGTGTCTAATATTTCAGTCTAGTCATAGGGAAATAAACAATAGTAAAAAATTTAATGTTCAAATGCCCTCAAATGTCTTGTATGACCTTATGGGGGGCACAATATGTAAAAAAATATATATATATGGGGAAAAAAAACACCACTACTAGCTCACAATGCAAATTCTAGCCCTGACCCTGCTAACTGTAAACTATATGTCCCCTAACGGAAAGGGGATACAGTTGAAAACAGTATTTTAGAGAAAATGAGAACAGACTCTTTTCTCCCCTTTTTTTCACATTTTCCCAGGTATATAGAAGAAAAATATACTAAAATAAATGACCTAATAATAAAGCCCATGTTTCAAAAAAAGGAAAAAAAATATTTTAATAACCAAACAGGAAAACTAAGTTATTGCTTTCTAACCTGCATGTATAAAAACAAAACTTTATCTGGTCACAAATGAGGTAAAATGGCCCGGTCTTGAACTGGTTAGGATTATGTTATAGTTTTTTTTTTAAATCTCCTTGTAATAATTCAAATTATTTTTCCTTCTATTTTTCAGATTGAGGACCAACCCGTGTATGAAATTAACCTCTATATGTACCTGTACTTTGTGATTTTCATCATATTTGGGGCTTTCTTCACTTTAAACCTTTTTATTGGTGTCATCATAGACAATTTTAACCAGCAAAAGAAAAAGATAAGTATTATATGAATGTGACAGTGCCAATGCACTCATTTACAGTTCATGGAAATCAGTGTTATGGCCACTGGATAAATGTTAGTGTATGAACCTGCAAATAATAAATGTGTCTTTCTCTTATACTTTGGAGGTAAAGATATCTTCATGACTGAAGAGCAGAAAAAATACTACAATGCCATGAAAAAACTGGGTTCAAAGAAGCCGGTGAAACCAATACCTAGACCAGAGGTAAAATAGATCATCAGCAGACACTTTGGCGGTCATCTACTAACAGATGTACGCCACTTTTGTGGTGTATATCTGACACAGATTCTGTCGCACATCATGTTACGGCAGAATCTGCGTTCACGCCACATCTAAAAATGGGGAGTGACATGGGTGGGGAAGGGGACGGGTCGTCAGGCCTGTCTCATTCATCATTTTCTACGCCTGGTTTAGGAATAGAAAATGGTCTAAATGTAAGACAGCAAGGAAGCCAGGGAGCTTTATTATTGGGATCAGCAGGTGACTGCATATCCCACCAATATGCAGTCATTTAGTATCATGGGAAAAATATTCTACATTTTTCAAACCAGCACCTGGATCTGAATACTTTTGTAATTTCACATAATAAAAAAAATACAGGTCCTTCTCAAAAAATTAGCATATTGTGATAAAGTTCATTATTTTCTGTAATGTACTGATAAACATTAGACTTTCATATATTTTAGATTCATTACACATCAACTGAAGTACTTCAAGCCTTTTATTGTTTTAATATTGATGATTTTGGCCACAGCTCATGAAAACCCAAAATTCCTATCTAAAAAAATTAGCATATTTCATCCAACCAATAAAAGAAAAGTGTTTTTAATACAAAAAAAGTCAACCTTCAAATAATTATGTTCAGTTATGCACTCAATACTTGGTCAGGAATCCTTTTGCAGAAATGACTGCTTCAATGCGGTGTGGCATGGAGGCAATCAGCCTGTGGCACTGCTGAGGTGTTATGGAGGCCCAGGATGCTTCGATAGCGGCCTTAAGCTCATCCAGAGTGTTGGGTCTTTCGTCTCTCAACTTTCTCTTCCCAATATCCCACAGATTCTCTATGGGGTTCAGGTCAGGAGAGTTGGCAGGCCAATTGAGCACAGTAATACCATGGTCAGTAAACCATTTACCAGTGGTTTTGGCACTGTGAGCAGGTGCCAGGTCGTGCTGAAAAATGAAATCTTCATCTCCATAAAGCTTTTCAGCAGATGGAAGCATGAAGTGCTCCAAAATCTCCTGATAGCTAGCTGCATTGACCCTGCCCTTGATAAAACACAGTGGACCAACACCAGCAGCTGACATGGCACCCCAGACCATCACTGACTATGGGTACTTGACACTGGACTTCAGGCATTTTGGCATTTCCCTCTCCCCAGTCTTCCTCCAGACTCTGGCACCTTGATTTCCGAATGACATGCAACAGTCCAGTGCTGCTTCACTGTAGCCCAGGTCAGGCGCTTCTGCCGCTGTTTCTGGTTCAAAAGTGGCTTGACCTGGGGAATGCGGCACCCGTAGCCCATTTCCTGCACACGCCTGTACACGGTGGCTCTGGATGTTTCCACTCCAGACTCAGTCCACTGCTTCCGCAGGTCCCCCAAGGTCTGGAATCGGTCCTTCTCCACAATCTTCCTCAGGGTCCGGTCACCTCTTCTCGTTGTGCAGCGTTTTCTGCCAGACTTTTTCCTTCCCACAGACTTCCCACTGAGGTGCCTTGATACAGCACTCTGGGAACAGCCTATTCGTTCAGAAATTTCTTTCTGTGTCTTACCCTCTTGCTTGAGGGTGTAAATGATGGCCTTCTGGACAGCAGTCAGGTCGGCAGACTTACCCATGATTGCGGTTTTGAGTAATGAACCAGGCTGGGAGTTTTTAAAAGCCTCAGGAATCTTTTGCAGGTGTTTAGAGTTAATTAGTTGATTCAGATGATTTGTTTAATAGCTCGTTTAGAGAACCTTTTCATGATATGCTAATTTTTTGAGATAGGAAATTTGGGTTTTCATGAGCTGTATGCCAAAATCATCAATATTAAAACAATAAAAGGCTTGAACTACTTCAGTTGGTGTGTAATGAATCTAAAATATATGAAAGTCTAATGTTTATCAGTACATTACAGAAAATAATGAACTTTATCACAATATGCTAATTTTTTGAGAATGACCTGTATATATAGCCACTGAGCTATTCGATAAAATGTATCTGTATAGTGCCACCTGCTGTTTATTCTGTTCCTTATTTCTCCATCAACCAACTGAGGTGGTCGCAAGCCAGGGGCAGACTAGTCTTATACCCTACAGGGAAACTTCTTGGTGGGTCAATGCCCAGGTAGGAGCGTCAGGTACTTACGTATGCCCTGGCCAGTGGCCACAGATGCCCTGCTGAATTCAACTGTATCACTGTCCTCAAAATGGTGATAGGGCAGTATTTTATGCTACACTGTAATATTTGGTTCTTCTGGGACAGTATTTTGTGCTGCACTACCGTATTGCTGGCCCACCTACTGTTATCTCTGCCTACTAGTGCTGTCCCTCCTTCTGACAATTTGGACTCGTCTACAACTTGGGGCCAATTTTAGTTTTTTTCCAGGGCCACTTTAAGTATCCTATCAGGCCCCTGTTGCAAGTGCTCAGTTTAAATCTTCAATGGCACCAGCCACATCTACTGTTAGAAGTTGTAAGGGTTACAGGGAAAGAGTTACAGCAGAAAGGACACTACCCATGATTTGCCAGCCTGAAATAGCATAGCAAGAGATCTCTGGATCCATGTGAGGTACAGGGCTGGTTCTGGTGTTGTTAGAAATAGATTATCATGTACTATATGATGTCTGATTTTTATTATTTACATAACTCATGGGATAACCACTTTGAGTTGCTGTTGGATCCTTTTGATGGAAGGTCTCATAGCAGCTTCTAGGGCATTAGTTCCATCACTGTCTAGCTTACTTTTTAAGATCATTATTAGAGATGAGCGAATAAAAAAAAAAAGAAGATATTTGCTGGTTCGCCGATTTTGGGAGGGAGTCTGCTTTGGTAGTGAAATAATACTGTGAGTTCGTATAACATGCAGATGACAGGCGTCGCTCTTAGAATCACTGCACCCTTCACTTATTTGGGCCGTCACGGGGCCAAAACTGACCAAATAACTCAAGTATGAACTCAGCCTTATAGGTCGATGTTAGCGCCAAGAAGAAGCGCACTCCTTTTACACTGTCGTCAGCTGATTCCACATAGATGTCTACAGAACCTGTTCTAGTAAACGCTTATACAAGTAGAGCCCCCCCCCCCCCCCATCCCGACAGAGTGGAGTAAGTTTGTGTTGATGTCACTGATTATTTTGCCCTTCCTCTGATCCGTCAGAACAATAACCCACAAAAAACAGATCCTGTCTGTGGAGCATCCACCTTCACTCGGCCAGCATTTGGTTAGTAATCCATCAGTATTGCCCAAAAAAACTGGAGTGGATCCAAAACAGAGATGACACGTGAAGGGAATATTTGCATGTATTATGTGTTTTGCACACACTCCTACTTTTGGCTACCAAATTACCAAATCACACGCCAATTTTTTATTTTTAGTTTTTTTGAACGGGGAGAAAAAAAACTTATATTTCACTAACAGGACAAAGCAGGCACAGAAGGGGCAAAACCACAAGATTTAAAAAACAAACTTAAAACAAAAGTGCCTAATGAACAAGAATGGATTGACGATCAGTGTCGGGGTGACCACGATGGTAATACATATTGATCATGAAATGTATGGGGTTATGGCTGATAACTGGAGGACAGTCCAGCAAAAAGCCGACTCCAGCTCATTCCTACAGTGCAGGCTACACAATCACAGCTGGAAGGTAACTGGTTGGTTCAGACAACATTCGAAAATCTTCATAAATATGCAGGTCTCACAGCCACGGAAAAACAGAATGGTAAGAAGCAGTATAACATGTAGTAAGCACTGCAGGGATCATGTCGGAGACATGTAAGACGTCCGGGGGGTTTCCGAACATTATGGACAAGGTCAGAGATGAGAGTCGTCAGTGTTCAATACTGGATGTTATTGATGGCCAGCTCTGTGATGAATCCCAGCACTCAGATTAGGTAGTCCTTACTGAGGAACTTCACTTTTTTCTTCACAATGCGCTGATGCCACAGATGCCATCACTGTGATGAGCTGGGTTGCTGATAAGTGGATTTTAAAGTGTCTGAATAAATGCGAGTAAAGACATTGGAATGAATTGTCTACTTCCTCCAACGTGACCTTGTCCTTTGATTTATGAATATGATTCCATAAAGTCTTGAAGTCCTCTGCATGAATGGCATAGGAAATGTCCATGCGAGGTTCGGCAGCCACAGAGAAAACATGCTCTGTGGCCGACACTGATCCAGACATGTCATACCCGATCCACATCTCTGCTAGCCACGTAAGGTCCTGGGAACTGATCACCAGCTTACCGAAACAACAGTCAAAGTTTCTTTGGAACCACGTCCCTACGATAGCCGTGAGCGCCTCAGAGCTGTTATACAGGAAGAGCGGGAGGGAAGTAAATGTATCTGGTAACATCTCCAATAGATTGTCCTCTGTGTACGTCCCGCAGAACCAACCTGTCCACACAATCCGGTCCTCTGTGCTTGCCTTGGTGAGTGGAGGCTTGGATGAAATCTGTATGAGCACAGCCAGTGGATCTCTGTCCTTTCCTTTGAGTCCAGGTAAACAGGAAAATTTGGCTTTTAGGTTCAGCTCTGAGCCCACTTCATCTTTTCGACAGCTATGTGGGCAGACAGGTGCTGGGAATACTCTTTCAGTCTGGTGTATGAGAAATGATACATCGGTGTCGCGCTGTACAGAGTCCATTGTTTTTGAAGGAGCAAAGCAGCCTGTGCCGGATCAAGAGTTTCCTCCAAGGGGGTGCACTGCGGGATTTTTCTTTTAGACAAGCTTTGCAATGCAGATCGTCTGCGTGCAGAGGTCAAGCTTCCGGGAGGATACCTCAAGCTGTGAAAATGACTGCTCCTTCGTGCCGATGACCTACTTCTGGGTCAACACCCCATTGGTAGGTGTTTGCATATCCTTGCAATAAATGATGTTCCTGTTCACTGACTGTAAAAAGATCTTGACAGACAAATGTATCAAACTCTGCCTCCATCTTTCTATGCGCCACATCTCTAGTCCCCTGACCAGCCAGGTTTACCAGCATCTGTTCCAGGACATGAAGCAGTGGAATGACATTGTTCATCCTGTAGTCCTGGCAACTGACAAATAACATGGCCTCCTCCAAGGGCCTGAGAAAATGACAGTTGTCACGCATGAGCTGTCACTGTCTGACATCGAAGTTACACAGGGACGTACTCCTGTCTGTTTGGATCATCAAGAAACCGTTGATGGCCTTTCTCTGTTCGTATAGTCGGTCCAACATATTGAGGGTAAAATTCCAAGGGTGGAAACGTCGCATTTCAGAGTACGTTGGGGGAACTGCTTGACCCCCAGATAGAACACGTGTGCCATGCAGGACGCATGGCTCAACCCTCCTTGACGCAGCACCGATACTATGTTCTTCCCGTTGTTGGTCACCATGGTTACGATTTTGAGTTGTGGAGGAGAAAGCCGGGATATGTGTGACTCGCCCAGGCAAACCAGGTGTAGATCAGCGTGGGAGTGATGAGAGGGGTCATACATGGCTTGCATACACTACATGCCTGCAATATAATTATTGGATCTCTATATGAAAATAATGTAATTGATGTAAATCACAAGAGGGGCATAGTTGGAGACATTTGCAGCTTCCCACTTAGTAATGGTTGTGGGCACTTCAAACTTCTGTATATATCATGTCAATGTATTGCTGTGTAAACTGGAAATTCCTTATAAAAGGCTGTTTTACATCTATTCACCCCTAGGCGGTGCTGGCACCACTTATATATATATATCAGAGGGTTTGGTAATACAAGGGAGAACAGGAGAACAGTGGAAGAACAGGAAGAAATCTAGCTATGTGTGAGGAGGTGTGGAGCAGCACCTGTCCAGGATGTAGCTGCCATTGTAGCCCCTTCGCTGTGGCCAGGCTGAGGGAGCATGGAGAACAGTATTACAGCTATCTAGCATAGACCAGAGTTGCTTATGGATATAGAGTGAGTCTAGTGGAGATAGAAGCAGCATTAGCTCATGGGCTCCACAAGCACCAGTGACCGGGAGAGGCCTAAAAGCGCCTGGACACAACCGGGCGACTATAAGCGTGGTTGTGTATTACCACATTCCTCTATGGGCATTGTGGAACAGAGTTTAGGACAGCATCCTGTACAAAGAATGGAGCAAAGGTTTTTGCCTGCCATTAGGGAGACCGCCCTGTGGATTACTAATTACAAGTAAGAAGTTATTATATCCAGTACCTGCTAGAGTGTGGACATAGTGTAGACAGATATAAGAAGGAATCTCTCCCACCTGTTAGAGAGGAAACTCTGCAAGCGATTTCTGCCAAGCCTGTTTCAAGGATTACAGCTGAGCCAATATTTGGATTATTACTTTTGCTATATAGTTGAACTGTACTGACTACTCTGAGACAATAGATCTAGTAAAATTCCCATTGTTCACAACCATTGACTCCTCGTCCTTTCTACCACCTTCCTTTGCACCTAACGGTGCTGCCATTACGAACCAGGGAACTCCAAGGCACCTAGAAAACCCATTCCACCAAGGGCACCTCAACCAACATCTGGTGGTATTCCCTGGACAACAGAGTGTGCCCTGAAGAAACTGGTGCTGTCCTTCGCTTCACTGCATGCCTGCCCAGGGAGTGCTGCTAACCGTGAGTAAAACTACTACTACCCCCATCGGCCCACTGTAGCTCACGTGTTGCCCCTGCGGCCCGGTCGCTGCACATTGACTTCACAAGCTGCTTGAATTCATTGTGAATAGATGGTAAAGGCAAAGTCTGCTCGTGTGCTGTCATCAGCGTCTTCATTATGTTTACTGCAGGACCCACGACAACGTGATTCGGTCCATACAGCAAACGGAGGTCTACAATCACCCATTAATTTTCCCGGAAACAGCATGTTTGCAATAAACAATTTCACCAATGAAAGGATAATGGTATTCGGTTCATACAGAAGAAAGTCTACAATCACCCATCAATTTTCCCCAAAAAAGCCTGTTTCACATGAAAAATTTCACCACTACGTAATTTGGTCCATATAGCAAAAGGAGGTCTACAATCACCCATCAATTTTGAAGGAAACAACATGTTTGCTATAAAAAATTTCACCAATGAAAGGATAATGGAACTCAGTTCATACAGAAGAAAGTCTACAATCACCCATCAATTTTCCCCCAAAAAAGCCTGTTTCACATAAAACATTTCACCACTATGTCCATACAGCAAAATGAGGTCTACAATCACCCATCAATTTTCAAGGAAAAAAACATGCTTGAAATAAAAAAATTAACAATGAACATATAAGTGGAACGCTGAACATATTTTTCTTTTGCCACTAGGACACGGCAGAAAGGCCTTTAGAATATATAACTGCACCACTGAACAGCAAACAGGCCCTAATTTATTTCCACTTTTACACTACACACGGCTTTTCAACATATAAGTGCAACGCTGAATGGCGAATATATTTTTTGGTTGCCGCTAAAACACGGCAAAATTGGCTTTAAAACATATAACTGGACCGCAGACCGGCAAATATACTTTACTTTTGCCACTAATACACGACAAAAAGGGCTGTAATTTTAGCACTTCACCACACAACAGCTAATAAGCCTTTTTCTTCCCACTAATAAAAGCCAAAAAATGCTTTAGAACATATAACTGCACCGCACAAGGGCAAATAAGATGTAGAAATATTTCCTTATAATAAACCCTGTTAATGCCTGTATCAATCAGCACTTGCACCCCAATAACAAAGGTTGGCTGAAATTACAAAGCTGTATAATGGCAATTTGGGTCCCCAGTCAGTGCAGCAAGATGTTCCTATTACCCAGGCTGTAACCTCCCCTACAGAACTCTTTTCAACATAAAAGCTGTGGAATGATTCCTCCCTATCCTTTCCCTACACCTTGAATTATCTTTCCCTGCACCGGTAAATCACTTTTTCTGCACAATTAAATAGTTCTAATACTGTCCTTAGAATAGAACCTGCTGACGTCTCTCCCTGCACTCAGTACACTGGTAAATGGCAGAATCCAAGGTGGCTGCTGCTATTTATAGGGCTATGACATAACAGGGCTGGCTGGCTGCTGATTGGCTGCATGCATGCACGTCAATCTGGGTGATCCCGCCTTACCAGAGATCCTTTTTCCATGTCCTCACACGAGCACCAGCCGTTTTAGGAAAAAATTTGATTCGTTACCGCCTTCGGTCGAATCAAATTCAGCTTTGATTCATTCATCTCTAATCATTATATATTTCTCCACTAAGGTATAGTTGCAAAATAGAGATTGATACTATACAGAACAAAGCATACTGAATGTTCCATCAAAAAGTTTATATTTATTTTACTAATTACTTATTTTTACTCTTTTTTCCATGCTTTCCGTCTCATAATATAGAATCCGATCCAAGGAGCTGTCTTTGATTTTATCTCCAAGCAAGCTTTTGACATCTTTATTATGATCTTGATTTGCCTTAATATGATTACAATGATGATTGAGACAGATGACCAAAGTAAAGAGAAAGTAAATATACTTTTCCAAATCAACCTTGTGTTTATTGTCATCTTCACTACAGAGTGCGTCCTTAAAATGTTCGCACTGAGGTATTACTTCTTCACTATCGGATGGAATATTTTTGATTTTGTGGTGGTCATCATCTCTATAGCTGGTAAGTAGTAAATGAATTGTAATCCTACATATGCAATGAATCCTGGCCCATAACACAGCATATTGGTTTTGTCAAGAGAGTTCCTTTAAAGGGGTTGTCTAGGATTAGAAAAATACAACTGCATTCTACCAGAAAAAGTCCTGGCACAGCTTATGTGTGGAATTGCAGATTAAGGGCTCATGCACACAAATGTATTTTCTTTCCGTGTCTATTCCTTTTTTTTTTTTTTTTTTTTGTGGACCATATGTGAACACTGGGCGTGTCTGTGTGGGTGTGACTACTTGGGCCTATAAAGCCTCATTGTTTATCTCCAGTCTTAGGGGTACTTCAGCCATGGTTAGCTGGAGCAGCCTCCTGTGTATTCAACCTGCCAGTGGGGGCCACCCTTGTGGTCATAAGTTTTATGTCATGATGTTCAGTTGATGTTTTCCTTTGTTATCTGTTTATTGCAACTATGGATGTCCTGGTTACCTGTGTGATATGTGTGCTGTGTCCCTTAGTGTTTTGTGGACATTAGTAGTCATGCATGGGTTCCAGTCAGCGTGGCTGTGACAGGTACGTTTGGAACTACTTTAGTTCGCCTGTCATATCTGTATGTTGTATTTTTCCCCCCATTCCTTGCAGCTTGGCCAGTTACACTCCTGTTCCTCCGTGTCCAGAAGGAACAGGTCGTCTTACCCTACTCCTAGTTCAGGGACCGGTCGGAGGGTGAGTAGGGATCTGAGGTTCCTGAGCATGGGCCCTCCTACCTTCAAGGTCGGCCCATGCAGCTAGGAGTTAGGGACGGATTAGGGATGTATTAGGAGGTGACCTGCTCCCTAATTCTGTCTTCCTGGCCGAGCATCCATTAACATCTTCTGGCATCGCACGGCTGAGGGTTTTCCCCATCCTCAGCCGTGACACACAGGTGTCCATAAGACATGGGGGGCAGCTGCTGCCCCCCACAAGCCCCATACTGTATGTAATGTCTCCTTGTGGCTGCTGCCAGCTGCCCCCATACTGTAATGTCTCCTTGTGGCTGCGCTGCTGCCCCCAATACTGTAATGTCTCCTTGTGGCTGCTGCTCTCATCATCATGTCTCCTTGTGGCCACCCATACAGTATAATGTCTCCTGCTGGCTGCTGCCCCATAGTCCATTATAACGTCTCCTTTTGGCCCCCATACAGTATAACGTCACGTCCCCTTGTGTCCCCCCATACAGTATAACGTCCCCTTGTGGTCCCCCCATACAGTATAACGTCACGTCCCCTTGTGTCCCCCCCTATACAGTATAACGTCCCCTTGTGTCCCCCCATACAGTATAACGTCCCCTTGTGTCCCCCCCATACAGTATAACGTCTCGTCCCCTTGTGTCCCCCCATACAGTATAACGTCCCCTTGTGTCCCCACCATACAGTATAACGTCCCCTTGTGTCCCCCCATACAGTATAACATCCCCTTGTGGCTGCCCCCATACAGTATAATGTCTCCTTGTGGCTGCCCCCATACAGTCTAACGTCTCCTTGTGGCTGCCCCCATACAGTCTAACGTCTCCTTGTGGCTGCCCCCATACAGTATAACGTCCCCTTGTGGCTGCCCCCCATACAGTATAATGTCTCCTTGTGGCCCCCCATACAGTATAACGTCTCCTTGTGTTTTTTTCTTTAAAAAGGGTATTTATTGCGATATATATCGTTATCGCGATAACTTTTTTATTATCGTTATCGTCTGAATATTTTTGATATTGTCCAACCCTAGGTTGGCTGCTGTGTATACACACAGGTTTATCTCATGCTCACCAGGAAGTCAGTGCATGATGTCAGAGATGATTATAGAATACAGACTACTACTGAACCATCAATGACAAAAAGATCATTACTACATATACAGTAAAGCAAATTAAGCCTAGTAAGGGGGAGCCTAGAGGGTTGCTTTAACTATATTCAGTATTCCTTGTCCATCTTGTAACTTTTTCTTTTCTCTCTAGGTATTGTCCTCTCAGACCTCATAGCGGAATACTTTGTGTCACCAACACTTTTTAGAGTGATCCGACTTGCAAGAATTGGAAGGGTCCTTCGACTCATTAAAGGAGCTAAGGGAATCCGTACTCTTCTGTTTGCTCTGATGATGTCTCTCCCAGCCCTATTCAATATTGGTCTACTATTGTTTTTAGTGATGTTCATTTACTCAATATTTGGGATGTCTAACTTCGCCTATGTGAAGAAGGAATCTGGCATTGATGATATGTTTAATTTTGAGACATTTGGGAATAGTATGATTTGCTTGTTTGAAATAACCACCTCAGCAGGATGGGATGGACTTCTGAATCCAATTCTAAACAGTGGGCCACCGGACTGTGATCCTCATGCAGAGAACCCTGGAACAGCTGTGCGTGGGAACTGTGGAAATCCATCCATGGGCATTATGTTTTTCTGTAGTTATATCATTATCTCGTTTTTGATTGTAGTTAATATGTACATTGCCATTATCCTTGAGAATTTTAATGTGGCCACAGAAGAAAGCGGTGAGCCCCTATGCGAGGACGATTTTGAGATGTTTTATGAAACTTGGGAGAAATTTGATCCTGATGCAAGTCAGTTTGTTGAATACAGCAGAATGTCAGATTTTGTGGATACTTTACAAGAACCATTACGGATCGCGAAACCCAACAAAATTAAACTGATTACTTTGGACCTCCCTATGGTAACTGGAGATAAGATACATTGCTTAGACATTTTATTTGCATTGACTAAAGAAGTGCTGGGAGACTCTGGAGAAATGGATGCTCTAAAAGCCTCAATGGAGGAAAAATTTATGGCAGCCAATCCTTCCAAAGTATCTTATGAACCAATCACTACCACTTTGAAACGGAAACAGGAAGAAGTATGTGCCATCAAAATCCAGAGGGCTTTCCGTAGGCATCTACTGAAGCGTTCAGTAAAACAAGCCTCATATGTCTACCGTCATAGCCAAGATTTAGACTCAACCGTTGAGGACCCTCCAGAGAAAGAAGGTTTGGTGGCAAACAGAATAAACACTACCTATGGACATCTTGAGGATGGAGGAACCAATGGAACTCAACATCCACATTTAACTAACAGGTTTTCACGCAGCAGTGATGATGTAAGGAAGTCAGATGTTTAGCTTTTTAATAGAAAAAAATGGAGGGGGCTCTTCTGTATACAGAGCAGTTTTATATCACTTTAATTTGATTCTCATTAAGATTTAGCACTAAATTTTAGTCCCCCCAAATAGGATATCCGGCATATAGATAACATGCATATTTATACAATTTGCAACTTTAAGTTGACTTTGTACAGGAAATCTAATTTATTTTTAATTTATTATTTTTATACATACATTGATATTTTTGACAGTTGCCATATACTTATACAAAATTCAATGGGACAATCTGTCTGTGGCATCTATTAAAGTATTCGTTTTTGTATAAATTAAACCAGTGTTCCTCAACTCCAGTCCACCTACCGGTCATGATTTGAGAATATCCCACAGAATGAATAGCGGTGGTAAGTTCTGATGTATGGACACTAATTATATCACCTGCTCAATACTAAAGAAATCCTGAAAACATGACTGGTAGGTGGGTCCTGAGGACTGGAGTTGAGGAACACTGCATTAAACGAATATCAAAACAGTATTATGCACCTAGCCTTAGTATTTCCTATAAAAGTTTTATGTTACTGGAGAAGCTTTATAAACCTTCACGTTCAAGTACATCTGTGACTTTTCCAAAGTGTTTTTTTGAGATCTTTTTACTAATGATCTATCCTCTGGATAGGTCAGCAGCACCGCAGCCTTCTCACAGCTTTACCTAGGCCATCTAATGACATGTTCATTGGTTACATGGCCGAGGTGCAGCTGAAGTGAATGGGGCTGAGCTGCGATACTAAGCACAGCCACTATCAAATGGATGGTGCTGTACTTGGCAAACAGGGAGAAGGCCGCGGCACTACTATGAGCGCCAGTGCCTTCTCAAACAGCTGATCGGCGGGGGTCCCAGATATCAGACCTGCAGCCACCACTAGGGGAGCTTACTGCATACTATGCCATGCCCCCAAATGCTATGAAATAACAAAAAAATGCTATACTTATCTCTTTCCCAAATGCCATTCTCTGTACCAACGATCTTGTACTCCTGCCATGACTTGTTTACAAACTGCAGCGGTGATGTACAGGTATACAGCACCTGACCGCTGCAGACAATCACTGCCCTCAGAGAAAGAGGTAAATATACCATCATTTTTTATTCTACAGCATTCTGAGTCATGTCTGAGATTTATAATTATCTGATAAAAGCAGTGTGCAGGAATCTCCTAAAATCCCTTTAGTGACGTCTGAAGAAAACACAACTTTACATTTTAACTCTGTCATCTTTGTATCAGAAGAACAGCGCTATAACTACTATAATGCAATTTTCAGGAGACAGTCAGTACAAAAAAAAAATCACATTTGAGTTAAGTATGGGCCTCAACTTCAAAGGGTCACAGAGTTTTCAAAAAACGTTTGATATGTCAAAGAGACATATCAAATGTTTTAATTGGTGGGGGTCTGAGTTCTGAGACCCCTGCCAATTGTTAGAATGAGACGCCTTCATATATCTTGCTCTCTCTTGCTGCAGGAGACGGAGTTTATTTGAAGTCTATGGGACCATTGCGATTTCGAGGAGAGAGAGCAGAAAATGCAGGCGCTTCCCTTGTCTCGATTTAGCGATCGGTGGGGGTCTTAGCATTCAGACTGCCACCAATCAAAACTGTTAATATGTCTCTGGCATGTCAAAAGTTTTGTGAAAACTCAGTGAACCTATAAGAAACTTGTCATGGTTAGTGCACATGTAAAAATACATACCATCTCAATCCCACAATATTTAGATGTTGTTAATGTAAAATTACCAAGCCCCACCTGACGTCATTGAGCCTATATCTTCCTTTTTCCATTCCAGTAATGCCTTGACGTTGATATCACACAGTGAAAACAATGTGAGTGCTCAGAGCATGATTTTGTATATATGGTTTTGTGCGGTTGAGGAGATAGATTCTCCCTGTTGTGCAGCATAGAAAATGAAATGCTGTTCTTCAGATGGTTCTAGCTTATTGTTTGCAGAGCTCAATTGCATGGCTGTAGCCTGTAACCCCCCAGTGGGAAATGTGTCTGTGAAAAATCTGCTTTATAAAGAATATTTACAGGCTGGTACACTGAAGGTTCAACATAGATTTAATAAAGTACTGACATTTTCCAGTATCCAGCAATACCTTATGGCTCAGCTTGAGTGGAGAATTTGCACTATGAAAAGTGTTGTTTTTACAGCAAGCTCTGTACAGAAATCTTATGTGGGAAACACTATCTGTGCACCATTACAGCAACTAAGCTGCAAGGGGCGTGTCAGACAACAGATTTGTTGTCTGTTTCCGATAACAACCAGCAGAATTATAAATGCAACACTAGACTATAATACAAGCTGTAAGTCTGGAACAATACAACATACACTGCCTGTCCCCAAAAAAAGTTGCCACCATAAAAAAAAAGGTCACACACTCTAATATTTCGTCTTTAGCTTTGATTACGACACGCATTTGCTGTGGCATTGTTTCGATAAGCTTCTGTTCTGCAATGTCACAAGATTTATTTCCATCCAGTATTGCATTAATTTTTTACCAAGATCTTGCATTGATGATTGTAGAGTCTCATCACTGCTGTGCAAAGCCTTCTCCAGCACATCCCAAAGATTCTCAATAGGGTTAAGGTCTGGACTCTGTGGTGGCCAATCCATGTGTGAAAATGATGTCTCATGCTCCCTGAACCACTCTTTCACAGTTTGAGCCCCATGAATCCTGGCATTGTCATCTTGGAATATGCCTCTGCCATCAGGGAAGAACAAATCCATTTATGGAATAACCTGGTCATTCAGTATGTTCAGGTAGTCAGCTGACCTCATTCTTGGAGCATATACTGTTGCTGAACCTAGACCTGACAAACTGCAGCAACCCCAGATCATAGCACTGCCCCCCCCCCCCCCCCAGGCTTTTACAGTAGGCACTAGGCATGATGGGTGCATTACTTTATTTGCCTCTCTTCTTACCCTGATGCGCCCATCGCTCTGGAACAGGGTACATCTCGACTCATCAGACCACATGACCTTCTTCCATTGCTCCAGAGTCCAATCTTTATGCTCCCTAGCAAATTGAAGCCTTTTTTTCTGGTTTGCCTCACTGATTAGTGGTTTTCTTACGGCTACAGAGCTGTTCAGTCCAAATCCCTTGAGTTCCCTTCACATTGTGAGTGTGGAAATGCTGTTACTTTCACTATTAAACATGCGTTGGACAGTTCTTAGCGCAATTTTAGTAGTTTCTGCAATCTCCTTAGATGTTTTCTATGCTTAATGCATGCCAATAATTTGACTCTTCTCAAACAGACTAACATCTTTTCCACGACCACGAGATGTATCTTTCGACATGGTTGTTTAAGAAATGAGAAGCAACTCATTGCACCAGTTGGGGTTAAATAACTTGTTGCCTGCTGAAAGATAATCGCCCATGTAGTAATTATCCAATAGGAGGCTCATAACTATTTGCTTAGTTAAATCCAGGTGGCGACTTTTTTTGGGTACAGGCAGTGTAGGATCGTAAAGGTTAACTCACATATTAAAAAAAAAAAAAAAAAAAAAAAAGCTGCTATAACTGAGTAAGGGCTTGTTCAGATTATTGTAGTGTTTTGCGGTCAGCAAATTGCAAAACACAGATACCCGGCCTTGTGCATTCTGCATTTCACGGACACAAGGGTGGACTTGCAAATAAAAGTGGCCGAGTTTTGTAGTCGGGTCCAAATTGATGGAGGGCAGGGCCAACACAAGTAGGTGTGGCCAGCAATACCATATTGTGGCACATTATACCACCCCAACGGAGTCAAATACCACAGTGCATCACAAAATACTGGCAACAGCACAAAATACATCCCCAAAAACTTCCACTAGCCGGTCATGAGGAGGGCTCAGGTAGCCATCTGGGTATCGGCCCACCGGTAAATTTGCCTGTGCGGACGGCACATGGCCAGTACTATGATAGAAATTACTATTCTTGTCAGCTCCATCTTTCTTGCGGGGCCACAGAACGGAACTACGGGTGGAGACAGCACACGGTGTGCTGATCGCATCTTTTGCAGCCCCATTGAAATGAAGGGGGCCGCACCAGTTCCGTAAAATTACAGAATGGATGCAGACCCATTCATACAGTCGTCTGAATGAGCCCTTAACCCAAGTAATTCAACCAAACTAGTAGTAGCTGAAAGAAGCCTGATTTTTTTTATGCATCTTTCTGTATTTATATGGAAGATTTATTAGAAAAACAAAGCTCTGATCGCTATAATGATCTATTATTATAATGTTATAGAAGCAATGACTGCTTATTTGATAACCGCTTTGTGTGGCTTGTATGCTTTCTGCTAGCATGTCCTGCCAAGGCTTTGGGCTAAAAATGCGCTAACTGGACTAGAATCAGTAGCTTGGCCTACATTTGTTTTTCTTATATCTTGTTCCCATCTTATGACAGAAATTGACACTGGGAAAGAACTGAATGCTATATCCTTGAGACAGTTTTCTGCAGAAGTGTATCTGTCTTTTGGTAACAAGGCCTGGTAACAACCGTAATTCCTGTTCCATGAACAAGAAGGTGCTAGGGATTACCAGCATGATTTCGATTTTCGATTTCTTACGATTGATGACGGCCTAGTTTAAAACTCGCAAGTCTTACCCCGAGCCCCATATTTTGAACTCTTGATCACCACTACAAGCAAGAAAGAGGGAATACTTTGGTCCATATGAAGAGCCCATCTCCACTCCTGATATAGGATAACATCAAGAACTAAAGATGTCCAACATGACTATATGGGACATTATCACAGATAATAAGAAAGTAGTTTACATCCAACTTTCTTTTTCTCCTCAAGGAAGGAGATTTAGATGCTTTAAATGTCTTTCAAGCTCTTAAAATTAGTTTTCATTTTTTTATTTATTTTTTTCAGATTAATCTGAACTGATCTGATATATGGAAGGGACTGAGCATTACTCTTCCATTATAATATATATAATATTTCTATAAATGGACGAAAATGTCAGTAAATGTGGCTGTTGATACTGTGAAGTATTTGGATTATTAAGTGTTCTTGCATGGCAAGACCACTTACTGTTATCTCACATATATATTCTTATTATTATAGCCAAATTTACCACCCTAACTCCTCCCACAGTTTTTACACTACATAGACAGTAATATACCGAAACGTGCGGATTGTTCCCGATTGGTGTGCTATTACTTTGTGGAAAATTTCGCCAAATGGTTCACAAAATATCCGCATTTTTGTGGCGAAATAGGAAATAGGAATGAATGGCGGAATGTTCAAAACTAGAGTGGGAGCTGACAAAAGCTAGAGTGTGAGCTGAAAAATCAGGACATAATTTTTAAACTGCCACCACTCTCTCATTTTCAAGCCCACCTACACAAATCTTATATCAAAATGTTCAGCTTTCCCTGCTGGCACTAAAAATGTCTAAGCCATAGTCCTGATAGTTTTCACAATATGACTATTTGTTTGCAACTCACGCCGCCCATTGACATTCATTGAAACTCCACTCTAGCCACCTCAGATTTGAATGGCAATCTCTAAACTGCGACTGTGCCTTCATTTTTAATATTTCAGAGACATACTATGCATTAAAATGTAGGTCTGGGTCTTGTGATTCTCACATTATAAAGCTCTTCGCTGTAGGATTAAAAATTTATAAACTACAACCGTTAGAAGATAGCAACCGCCAGTGATGTGAGCTGGAGCAGTTTGTTTTTAACCACTCTTCTCTGCCCTTGCTGTAGAGTGAGTTGCCATAGGAACCCAGGTGTGTGAGCAGCCAGCAGAGTGACAAAACCTAGAGTGTGAGCTGAAAAATCAGGACATGATTTCTAAACTGCCACCACTCCCTCATTTTCAAGCCCACCTACACAAATCGGCTGCTAATGTTTTTATAAATGTATGTTTTAATGCAACTGTGAAGCACTTTGGACAACAACATTGCAATTAAATGTGCTATATAAATAAATAAAAGTTGAAATTCATTTCTCACTCTATCAAGCTTGCTATGTGCACTTTTTAAATTTGATCAATCAATTGGTTAGTGTAATGTTTACTATTTTTACTCACTCCAAACACTCCACACAGTTACTCTGCCCACTCCATAAAGTTACTCTGTCCAGTCCAACCTTTCCACAGTTAGTCCAGCCACTCCAACCACACGACAGTTACTCAGCCACTCCACACAGTTACTCCGCCCACTCCAGTTGTAGACTACTGGTGGAGGCAAGAACACTTCACACAATTTCCCCAGAAATTGTAGCTTTTCTAGTTTATATTACTACTGTATACAACACCCCAATGCATTGCACTGGCATTGTACTTGTCTTCTCTACCATGACAGGATATTAAAACTCAAATCTATTAGACAATATAGTCATCAATGTCTTGCTCTCTTAGTCTAAGGCTTTATGCATGTGACTGTATTTTTGGCATGCATCCTATCTACATTTTTTTCAGTACATAGTGTGCTGTCCGCAATCGTATGTCTGTGCAGCGGTCCCACGAAAAAAAAAATAGAACATGTCCTATTCTTGTCCGTTGTGCGGACAAGGATAGGACATTTCTAAAGATGGGGAAAAGAAAATGGAGGCATGCACTCAGCCGGTTTCTGTGTTTTGTGGATCCGTGGTTTGCAGAACACAGAAAGGATACCGTCATGTGCATGAGACCATAGGTTTATGAACTAGAGCTGCTCTTCCTATTTCTAACTATGGATAACTGACTTTGGTCACATAGTCATCTGCCCGCATACAAGTATACACAGTCTCTTATCTGTTCCCTCATCACCTTTGTCAGTCTTGTGTATGTCACTCCCTTTGTCGCAACCCTACACCTTCAGTACCCAAGGAAAAGGAAAGATGCAATCAATGAAATATTTCAATAATGTAGAGAAAAGCTGAACAACGAAATCGTAATATTGTTGAACATATAACCATACATCTGTCTGTTGTCTGTTAGTAGGTAATATGGCGTATCAAGACAAATATATTTGTGTAGGTTAAAGCTGGAAGCAGTATGGTTGCTAATATGTCTTAAGTACAACTTACTCGTGAGGATATCACAGTTAAGTCTTAACTGAATAATTTATAAGCCACTCTGGTGACGCCTATAGAAATGTATTAACCGTATGTTTACATTTCAGTGTATGTTAAGTGAATTCCAGTGCTGTGTAATTTCACTTCAAATGCCTGTACATATTCCTGTCTAGTGCTGGAAGAGTAAATAAAAGGAAAGGAAATTCTAGATATTATTCTTGTATATTATACAAATTCTAATAAAGGATTAATTGGAAAATTGAAAGTGTGTGATTTGTTATGTCTGTCTGGTCCATTGACAGATGTACAACCTAGGGCTTGGCGATATTATGTGGGGGGTAATGACTGTATTATGAAAAGTTGTGCAACTTTTTGATGCACAGGATCTCTGTTGTGAATTTGCAATGTATCAGTCTGGAGTCTAGACTAGTTTATGTTGCCCGTGGCACAATATTGATCCCGTTCATGTATATTATAAAGCTTAATCACTGTATAAGTAAAAATTCGCATACTTGCTAACATTTTCAAATTCAATTCCTCACCATTTTTAAAATCACTGCTTGTTGTGCATGAACTGAAAAATTCTAGTTTACCTGCAGAAGTGTAAAAACTTATACAAACCTAATACTTAGTGTTTTCACGAAGATAAGCTAAACAGCTAAATTCGTGCTGTCTCCATTCGATGTTGTGTAACAAATTATTAGAGCTCACAGCAAGCAGAGATTTTGAAAATGGTAAGAAACTGAACCACACAGTATATAACAAAATTGCAGTACTTTACTTTGTACAGCGATTAATCTTCATCATTTACATAATTAGGATTTAGCTGTCGCTAAACTGGCTACACTCCAGGTTAAGAACAAAAAAATCACATTAAAGTAGTTAACTGCAATAAAAAAATAAAAATAAGTTTTAATGGTTTCCCCCTTTCATGTGATCCAGTGATAATGTTGACAACTTTCCTACCGGGTCAGTGCTGTGCTCTCTGCGCTTCCTGGTGTAATTAGGTTACGGACACTTCCTGGATCACATGCCTAACACTGGTGATATATGCAGGTTGTGCCTTCCCAATCAGGCACCCTTGGACACTGACTGCTCACAGCTCCCAAAGCTGCCTTACAGTGGATGGCACGTGATCCAGTAGACATGGCCGCAACCTTATTAAACTGGGGAGCACATCGCTTGCCCGGTAGGAATGTTTTCAATATTATTACTGAATCACATGAAGTGCGGGACCATAAAAACAAAAAAATTAGGGAAAGAACAGTTACGTGGTGACTTCCTTTTCATCTTTTTTTCTGGCTTCCTCTTCTGTCATGCAAGATGGTTGCACCAACTGTCAGACTACCTTATATATACAGTTGCAAGAAAAAGTATGTGAACCCTTTGGAATGATATGGATTTCTGCACAAATTGTGATCTGATTTTCATCTACGTCACAACAATAGACAATCACAGTCTGCTTAAACTAATAACACACAAATAATTAAATGTTACCATGTTTTTATTGAACACACCATGTAAACATTTACAGTGCAAGTGGAAAAAGTATGTGAACCCCTAGACTAATGACATCTCCAAGAGCTAATTGGAGTGAGTTTTCAGCCAACTGGAGTCTAATCAATGAGATGAGATTTGAGGTGTTGGTTACAGCTGCCCTGCCCTATAAAAAACACACACCAGTTCTGGGTTTGCTTTTCACAAGAAACATTGCCTGATGTGAATGATGCCTCGCACAAAAGAGCTCTCAGAAGACCTACGATTAAGAATTGTTGACTTGCATAAAGCTGGAAAGGGTTATAAAAGTATCTCCAAAAGCCTTGCTGTTCATCAGTCCACGGTAAGACAAATTGTCTATAAATGGAGAAAGTTCAGCACTGCTGCTACTCTCCATAGGAGTGGCCGTTCTGTAAAGATGACTGCAAGAGCACAGCGCAGACTGCTCAATGAGGTGAAGAAGAATCCTAGAGTGTCAGCTAAAGACTTACAAAAGTCTCTGGCATATGCTAACATCCCTGTTAGTGAATTTATGATATGCAAAACTTTAAAAAAGAATGGATTTCATAGGGGAATACCACAGAGGAAGCCACTGCTGTCCAAAAAAAACATTGTGGCACGTTTACAGTTTGCCCAAGAGCACCTGGATGTTCCACAGCAGTACTGGCAAAATATTCTGTGGACAGATGAAACCAAAGTTGACTTGTTTGGAAGAAACACACAACACTATGTGTGGAGAAAAAGAGGCACAGCACACCAACATCAAAACCTCATCACAACTGTGAAGTATGGTGGTGGGGGCATCATGGTTTGGGGCTGCTTTACTGCGTCAGGGCCTAGACGGATAGCTATCATCAAAGGAAATATGAATTCCCAAGTTTATCAAGACATTTTGCAGGAGAACTTAAGGCCATCTTTCCACCAGCTGAAGCTCAACAGAAGATGGGTGTTGCAACAGGACAATGTCACGGGTGAAGTTCCAGATAGCTGGAACTTATAAATAAACGACCGACTGGCTTGATCCCAAAGTAAGGAGCATTTAAAACCCTAAGGGCTCTCCCTGACTGCTATGCACATGCAAGGGTCTCAATGGTAGACGATTGCATGCCCACGTACCTAAGACTGTGTGACACCTAAAACCCTATAATAGTGAGGGGACACGACCACCGGCTCCCTGCACTTAATACAGACGGAGTCAGGGTCACCTAGAATCAAGCCAGCAAGGAAACACAATAAAGGAAAAGACTTATCTGAGCAAACAGCAGCAGAAGCCTCCAGCAGTGAACACTTCATCCAGGAAGTAGTATAAACCACAAAGTGAGGCAGTATGGGAGGGAATATAAAGGAAGACGATTAGTCTAAATAAGTGACACCTGGCAGAAGGAAAGGAGATGACAAAGTGAAACCAAAACAAAGAACGTCATACCAGAGGTAGAGAAGAACGTTTGTCAGACCTTCTCACAGAACTGGCAGTGACAGACAATGACCCAAAGCATAGAAGTAAATCAACAACATAATGGCTTAAACAGAAGAAAATATGCCTTCTGGAGTGGTCCAGTCAGAGTCCTGACCTCAACCCGATTGAGATGCTGTGGCATGACCTCAAGAAGGCGATTCACACCAGACATCCCAAGAATATTACTGAACTGAAACAGTTCTGTAAAGAGGAATGGTCAAGATTTACTCCTGACCGTTGTGCACGTCTGATCTGCAACTACAGGAAACGTTTGGTTGAAGTTATTGCTGCCAAAGGAGGTTCAACCAGTTATTAAATCTAAGGGTTCACATACTTTTTCCACCTGCACTGTGAATGTTTACATGGTGTGTTCAATAAAAACATGGTAACATTTCATTCTTTGTGTGTTATTAGTTTAAGCAGACTGTGATTGTCTATTGTTGTGACTTAGTTGAAGATCAGATCACAGTTTATGACCAATTTGTGCAGAAATCCATATCATTCCAAAGGGTTCACATACTTTTTCTTGCAACTGTAGATCGGTAGCCGAAGACACTTACTAGTTGTCCAGCCCTTCTCTTAGATTGGCCAGCACTGTTCACATGAGAAGTGCTGGCCAATCCAAGGGCAGCAGGAAGTATCTTGGACCAATAAATGCACAATATGCATTGTTTAGTCTGAGAAGCGGTGCGACCACCTTGGATGACATAAGAGGAGACCGGGATTTGATGGGATCTGCTGCAGAAAAGATAAAAAGGAGGGCACCAGGTGATTCACTTTAAGGACCACTGTCTTTAGGAATTTAAATAGGGTGTAAATAGCTTGTGGTCCCAACAGGACCCTATCCCTGAGGGGCTCCAGTCTTTATGGCACCCAAGTTATATTCAGCCCTGCAAAAATCTAAATAATGCTGAACAGTAGTGTCTCTTTCAGATGAATATCTAAATGACAGAGGCATTGTTCAATTAAAACATTTCCCTCTGACTAGATACATCTATTTATGACAAGGACAACCAGCAGACACCACCATGACGCAGTGTTGTGAATCCATCTCATTGAAACATCAAAAATTACATGATATTTCCATGCTCAATTTATAAGGGCATGTTTACTACATTCATCCTGTCTAATCCCTGGATACATGGAATCATGAATATAGCTCTGCCTATATCTCATCCAAATGCATGACCCAACTGGAACCTGTGGGCCACACAACATAAGAAGCCTGGGATAGAGGTGCCCCATTCCTGTTCAATATTCACCTGTGGCTTAAATTGCATTTGTCCTGTGTTGCTTGTAAACTTACACTGAAGTCGGTATCACTTCCCCTAACCAATAGCAAGCGGCTCACAATACTCAATTAAACATTATGTATTCGGACACACTGTTCTGACGGAAAGAAGAAAAATGCTACATTGTGAATTAATTGTCAAAAATGAATTCATTTTAATATTATTAAAAGTTAAAATCATTTCGAGAGTTTGCCAATAGGCAAAAAATATTTCTAAACAATATAATAACACATTTATACTATAAAAGTCATTCTTCTTACACGAAAAGGAAAAAAAACTACGTAAATTGTATATCTTTTTAAAATTTAGACAACTCTGGTCCCTGCATGACCCACAATCTCAATAGTGTCACACTGCGACATGCTGCAACGCGAATGTTGTACAAAAATGCAACTTGGATGAATCTTTGTGTGACTGTAGCGTCGCAGCATATCGCAGTGCGACACCATTGACTATCATTACAAAAAATGCCCCTCGACATTGCTGTGACAAATAGTTGCACGACAAATGTCATCATGTAGCTCTAGCCTTACTGTCTGACCAAAATGTGCAGTGCGTCACAAGTCTTAAAGGGATTGCTTGATTTTTATGGAGTTTCCCTCTATTAACAATTTAAAATGTTGTTTGAAAGTAAAAAGCCTGTCACACGCAAAACTCGGGTGTATAATTCTGACGTTTCTGATATTTTTAATATCATGTTATTTTTGTTTGTTGATATGCAGCATAAGAATATGTTGTGAGGACTGTTGTAGCTTTACTATTCAACCGATTTATGCCATGCTAGCACTTACAGATCAACAATCATGCCAGCCTTATCGCTGTATCATATGTATAATCAACCAGCTAAAAAAGTAACCTTTTACTATACTAATGTGACATGAAGCATCTGCACAGTCTCAGACTGAAGTCCCTTGGGCCCACCAGAGGAACTGATTCTGAGGGCCCACCCTCTGTGTATATAGGTCCTTAAGGGCCTTCCTTTTTTAGGGTTCCATTATTGTCAGAGCTTGGGCCACCGGAGGACCCTCTGGTACTCTGGTGGGTCAGTCTGACTCTGCGCCTGCAGTACACTCCAAACACTAGTTATATACTTAGAAACATAGAATGTGTCGGCAGATAAGAACCATTTGGCCCATCTAGTCTGCCCAATATACTGAATACTATGAATAGTCCCTGGCCCTATCTTATATGAATGATGGCCTTATGCCTATCGCATGCATGCTTAAACTCCTTCACTGTATTTGCAGCTACCACTTCTGCAGGGAGGCTATTCCATGCATCCACTACTCTCTCAGTAAAGTAATACTTCCTGATATTACTTTTAAACCTTTGCCCCTCTAATTTAAAACTATGTCCTCTTGTAGCAGTTTTTCTTCTTTTAAATATTCTCTCCTCTTTTACCTTGTTGATTCCCTTTATGTATTTAAAAGTTTCTATCATATCCCCTCTGTCTCTTCTTTCTTCCAAGCTATACATGTTAAAGTCCTTTAATCTTTCCTGGTAAGTTTTATCCTGCAATCCATGTACCAGTTTAGTAGCTCTTCTCTGAACTCTCTCCAAAGTATCAATATCCTTCTGGAGATATGGTCTCCAGTACTGCGCACAATACTCCAAATGAGGTCTCACTAGTGCTCTGTAGAGCGGCATGAGCACCTCCCTCTTTCTACTGGTAATGCCTCTCCCTATACACCCAAGCATTCTACTAGCATTTCCTGCTGCTCTATGACATTGCCTGCCTACCTTTAAGTCTTCTGAAATAATGACCCCTAAATCCCTTTCTTCAGATACTGAGGTTAGGACTGTATCACTGATTTTATATTCTGCTCTTGGGTTTTTACGCCCCAGGTGCATTATCTTGCACTTCTCAACATTAAATTTTAGTTGCCAGATTTTTGGCCATTCCTCTAGTTTTCCTAAATCCTTTTCCATTTGGTGTATCCCTCCAGGAACATCAACCCTGTTGCAAATCTTTGTGTCATCAGCAAAAAGACACACCTTACCAACGAGGCCTTCTGCAATTTCGCTGACAAAGATATTAAACAATATGGGTCCCAGAACAGATCCCTGAGGTACCCCACTGGTAACAAGACCATGGTCTGAATATACTCCATTGACTACAACCCTCTGTTGTCTGTCCCTTAGCCACTGCCTAATCCATTCAACAATATGGGAGTCCAAGCCCAAAGACTGCAATTTATTGATAAGCTTTCTATGTGGGACAGTATCAAAAGCCTTACTAAAGTCTAGATAAGCGATGTCTACTGCACCTCCTCCATCTATTATTTTAGTCACCCAATCAAAAAATCAATAAGATTGGTTTGACATGATCTCCCTGAAGTAAACCCATGTTGTTTTTCATCTTTCAATCCATGGGATTTTAGATGTTCCACAATCCTCTCCTTGAGTATGGTTTTTATTAATTTCCCCACTATTGATGTCAGGCTTACTGGCCTATAGTTGCCCGATTCCTCCCTACTACCTTTCTTGCGAATGGGCACAACATTTGCTCATTTCCAATCTTCTGGGACGACTCCTGTTACCAGTGATTGGTTAAATAAATCTGTTAATGGTTTTGCTAGTTCACCGCTGAGCTCTTTTAATAGCTTTGGGTGTATCCCATCAGGCCCCTATGACTTATTTGTATTAATTTTAGACAGCTGACTTAGAACCTCTTCCTCTGTAAAGACACATGCATCAACAGATTCATTAGTCTTCTTTCCTAACTGAGGTCCTTCTCCTTCATTTTCGTTTGTAAAAACTGAACATAAGTATTCATTGAGGCAGTCAGCTAGTTCTTTATCTTCTTCCGTACACCTTCCTTCTTTTGTTTTTAATTTGGGAATTCCTTGTTTTAGTTTCCTTTTTTCATTTATGTATCTGAAGAATATCTTATCGCCTTTTTTCACTGACTGAGCTAATTTCTCTTCTGCCTGTGCTTTAGATGCTCTGATAACTTGTTTGGCCTCTCTCTGCCTAATCTTATAAATTTGCCTGTCATCCTAGTTTTGTTTTTATAATTACTAAATGCTATCTTTTTGTTTTTAATGATTTTGGCCACTTCTGCTGAGTACCACAGTGGTCTCTTCCTTTTTTTGCTTTTGCTGACAAGCCTAATGCAATTTTCTGTTGCCTTACTTGAATTGATACTGCTACAACAAGAGCTGCATCTAAAATGTTATTTAAAAAAAAGAGCCTCCAACATGTTTTACCATATGAACAGTTTAATCTGGGTAATGGAGCAAATGTAAAATGGCTCTAGATAGCAGGGTTTTCATCAGTTCTACAGAACCTCTCTTGTATGGACAGAAACTCCAGTCACTGTGTTGTATTCCAGGCTGCTGTATGCAATCAATATGATTTTTTAGCCTTTCGCTTTTTGAAGGGGGTGTTAAAACACCAGCTCAAGATGTTGAAAATCCATGGGAAATATGAAACACAGAACACACAAGCATTGTTTTGCAGCTGGCATTTTGATTCATTAGGTGGTATTTTTGGGACTCTAGGTGTTTTTTGAAAAACACAACAAGCTGAAGTTTTTGCCATAGTTTTTCTATAGGGAGAAATGGCAGAAAAAAATGTGGTTCACACAGTCATGCTGGAAAAAAAATGTTGCCTAATAAAACGCCATAAAAACCACATGAATTAAGGGAAAAAGTGAACAGTTTCTATGTGTTTTAGTGGTAAAAAATAAGCCAGTGCAAATTTACATGCACATCGAAGCATAGGCAGTGTTCAATGTCAAGCAGCAGCGACATAAGCCATTAAGATTTCTAACTGTACAAAAAAAGAGATTAAAAACCTGTAGGGTCCCTTGACACATGGGAAAAAATCTTTCAGAAAATACACAGCATAAAGACTTCCGCCATGTTATCCTATGGGGTTTAAAAGTGCTAATCTCTGCCCTGTGTTCTGTGATGTGTCGCAGCTTTTCTGAAGCTGAATGTCTTCATTCATTTCAATGATCGATATAATCTGCACAGAAATCCACATTCACAAAAATCTGCACCATTTTAAAATCTGCCATGTGTGAAGGTACCTGTAATGTGTCAGATATACAAATAGTTAAGCACTGAATGGTGTATAATTCATCTGAGAAAGGCAGAACCTGAGGGACAATTGGTCAGTAGATGGTCTTTATTGCTCATGGTAGTAATCTTGTGACTACGCATTTTTTTATATTACTAAGAATAAATTATATGATATGAGAAAATAAAAAGAAATGCTGCATTAAAGGGCTGCACATCTTGTTGTAAAAAATCTATAGTTTATTTATAGACACAAAGCCCAAAACGTTTAAACCATTGTATGCAATTACATTGTGTTTGGACCAACAATATGTCTAACACACATGCCCACAAACACCAGGTTCTACATAAGAACATTTGCAAACCGCCAAAGGAGTGTACAATTCATAAGTATGTATGGCATCAAGAACAGTGCAAAATACTTCAAATAGAAAAGTAGGCGATCATGGTGTGCAGGTAATACGCCCCACACGTATTGCTGGATACACCCCAGCTTCCTCAGGGGTCTAGAGGTCGAGGCAACTGTGCCCACAATATATACATAGGTAATCCGGCAATACATATGGGGCGTATTACCTGCACACCATGATCGCCTACTTTTCTATTTGAAGTATTTTGCACTGTTCTTGATGCCATACTTATGAATTGTACACTCCTTTGGCAGTTTGCAAATGTTCTTATGTAGAACCTGGTGTTTGTGGGCATGTATGTTGTAATTGTACACAATGATTTTAACTTTTTGGGCTTTGTGTCTATAAATAAACTATTGATTTTTTTACAAGATGTGCTGCCCTTTTATGCGGTGTTTCTTTTTCTTTTCTCATATGTTTTTTGCTGATGCTGTGGTTTGCACTCTAAAATTTTATGTGGTGTGCCTCCTTACTTTACTTTTTTGCTTCATTGTTTGTGGCAAGAATAAATTATATGATTACGGCTAATTACATAGAACCCGCCCTATACCACTGTGTGATCTATGGGAGACTCCACAGGAAGCCCTTCCCAGTTTCTGAATGAAGCTCCCCTAAATGATCTGCGTGCCAAATTCATCAGGGACTAGTTAGTGATTATTATAGTTCAAAGGGCAGATAGGGTCGTGAAGATAATATTAGTAATATTTTTGTGGTACTACTACTACTTATCATTTTCAGCAAAAACTATTTATATTTCATGGTTTTAAGACCTGCACTGAAGCGATTTGTTATGCTCTGATACCTCTAGGTAAATTTCCTTTGTTCCTGATAGCCTGTCAGTTATCGAGAGGAAGTCCCTGCCCTGGACTATTTGCATAATGCCCCCCAGCTTGCGCTCATGTGAATCTATGTACTCCCAAGATCTATTTTGTATGTGAGGATACTTCGTGTCTCAAGATGGGTACAACCGAGGCCATACTATGCACTCTATGTATAGCTGTCCTTTCATTAGGTAAGTCAAATTTCGCATTTGGTCACCACTTACAGTGTTTTATTACGATATATATGAATGCTCAACTATATCCTACTGTATCTATTAAAGTCACATGTCTAGGTATTCTGATCTATAGATCACAATGTAAAACAGTGTTGGTAAAAGGTATACAAAGAACTATCATAAAAGCATCAAAAATATATAGTTATGCTTTGTTTTAGGGTAGAAAATCTCTGCGTATAACAATATGTAGCGTGTGTACACCCAGTTTGCATAGAGCTGTCTTGTTTACACGCTCATATAGTGAATCTTCTGTGAAAAAACCTTTTTCCTGCCCATCTGTGTGAAAGAGGAAGCAGCGGGAGGGGGGGTCATGTCTCGAAGTCTGACAACGCAATGTGCCATAAACACGTCTACAATACATACTACATAGTATATGCAGGCCAAATTAATCATTAGGCAGGAGGACATGGGAAAACATTAGCAATTTCCAGTATTTCCTAGTTTTAATAAAGGTCTGAAAACCAACAGTAAAGATGTCCACATAAACAGACCAGACCCTTTTAAATTAATTGACACCCCAGACTAGAACCCTAAAATTAATTCAGTCCCCAGACCATACTTACTATCCCCAGGTATTCTTCATTTCTAGTCACCAGAATCAAGATCATGTGTACCTGGTGGCTCTGCTCCTCACAACAGACCTGAATATTACACTGCCCTCCTCCGATGTATCTATGACAACTGGTGTGCTGGTTCTGGACAGCTGGCTACCCCAGTCCGGTTTTGGACTGTGGTCTACCAGTTGAGGACTGAAGTTGTACAACACATCTACACAGAAGAGTTGTAACATCATCACATTTATTACCCATTCCAATTGGCAGAATTATTGAGGCAGCAAATTTTTATTTTCTAGTTAAGCTGTAAAATGGTGGACAATTCTTTTAACTACAGAGCTTAAAGGGCTTCTGTCACTCCACTAAATTCTTTTTTTTTTTTTGGTCTCCCTACAATCCTTATGCTGCGATTTCTCAATATATATGGCTATTACACTGTTTGGTTCAGTAGTTCTATCAAAAAACTGACTTTTATATTATGCAAATTACCTCTCTAGCAGCAGGTAGGGCAGCTACCTGCTGCTAGCAGCCGCATCCTCCATTCATAATGACGCCCCCTCCTCATGTTGATTGACAGGGCCAGCGGACGCGCTAGTCCTCTGACTGGCCCTGTCTGTGTTTTAAATCTCGCGCCGGTCTTCAGTTGGCGCAGGCGCACTCAGAGGAGGACGCTCGCTCGGCCGCTCCATCCTCAGTGCGCCTGCGCCGGGTGTACATGTGACGTCATCGGCACAGGCGCGCTGAGGATGGAGCGGCTGAGCGAGCGTCCTCCTCTGAGTGCGCCTGCGCCAACTGAAGACCGGCGCGAGATTTAAAACGAAGACAGGGCCAGTCAGAGGACGAGCGTGTCCGCTGGCCCTGTCAATCAACATGAGGAGGGGGCGTCATTATGAATGGAGGATGCGGCTGCTAGCAGCAGGTAGCCGCCCTACCTGCTGCTAGAGAGGTAATTTGCATATTATAAAAGTCGGTTTTTTGATAGAACTACTGAACCAAACAGTGTAATAGCCATATATATTGAGAAATCGCAGCATAAGGATTGTAGGGAGACAAAAAAAAAAAAAATGAGTTTAGTGGAGTGACAGAAGCCCTTTAAAAGGGTTGTCCAGCCTAATTAAAAAACGTATCTCCGGCACCTGTGTGTCCAAAAAAAATCCCCCTTTTCAGACACCCTCTGTTCGAGCACTGCGGTTCCTGCTAGACTACAAGCAGTGGCGTGCCGTTCTTGCACATGTGACCACAGAGGCCATTGATTGGCTTCAGCAGTCTCATGACCAAGAGCGGGTCCCCATCACTTCCAGTCTGCCAGCGACCGTAGCACCGTAGCATCTGGAGAGTTGAGTGATCTTTTTTTTTTTTTTTTATAAACTACAGACGTATGGACATTCCTTGTCAGCAGCACTCACATATTGAACTCTTTTTTCTTGTTACTACATATACAGATAATCTTCAAAAAAAAGCTGAATAAAATTGTACATGTGTAACAACACATATTACATCCCATTTTCATCCAGAGTAGGATGTGCTATTCAGCAACTCAGATTCGGACTGGCCCACAGGGGAGCAGGTGAATCCCCTGAGCCAGGTGGGAGCCTAGTCCCCCCACCTTCTGCATAAGTGGCAGGTGGCACAGCACACTGTCTGCTCTATATACAGATATGCGGTCTCAACCACTCTATACAATCATATAAAAAAACTGGGTAGATTATTTAACAAACGACCAGTCTATTATTGTAGACGGATTGGAAGGCTGAGATGAATTTTGGGACACATTTTTTTTCCAGGACGGAATAGACACTAAGCAACAGGATACTACTGAAGCAGGCGCGTAACTACCATAGCGGCAGACCATGCAACTGCTATGGGGCCCAAGGCAAGAGGGGGCCCAATCTTAGTTGGGATTATCTCCTCTTCTACTGTAGGTGAAAACTTGGTCAGGACTCTACCCTCTAAAGCAGGGGCGCACAACCTGCGGCCCGGGGGCCACATGCGGCCCTTGATACCATTCTGTGCGGCCCCCAACCATCTGGTAACAGACATGTATGCCTATGTCTTGTGGCTGCTCATATGTATTTTTCCGGTATTTCTCCCATTAGAGGGGAGTCCTGGAAGTGTAACTAGACATTAATGGTATATAATGTGTGTTCAATATGCCATAAGTACAATATTTCAGTTGTTAATACACCTTTAAATTTTCATTTCGGCCCTCGTCATTGGTTTAGTCTGGCAATGTGGCCCCCAACCAGGAAACGTTGTGAACCCCTGCTCTAAAGGAACAACTTTTAACAAATGAGGCAGTGGAATAAATGGCCCAAGGGTCATTGAAAAGGGTCTAGGCAGAAACCCTTCTGTCCTGTGTGGGGGGCCTGGTTTGATTCTTGCTATGGGGCCCTTACATCTCTATGTACACCACTGTACTGAAGATAAATGAGTGCTGGCCCAATTTTAGGGAGTTATGAAAGGGGTTCAGGTAATACATGCATGTAACTGTACAGTGGACAAACAGATTTAATTTTACCAGTGGGCCTTGGCACTCCAGTCCAATGCTGTAGCGGCTTTACAGCTTCTGCTTGTTAAGTTTTATTAAACCTACAAAAGAAAAACCTCTCTGTCTAGTCTAAACAGAACACATCACTTGATATCATCCAATCTATAAGCAAAAAAATCCAAGTGGAAGGGGTATATCAAAATATCACTTTATTCTCAATTAATAATTACGGGAAAAGACAGGATGGAAGACAGTATTCAGAGAGCCATGGGGGCATACACAAAAATGGAGTCATGTACAATCATGCGATTGAGCATAAATGATCCACAGGTGCAGATAGTGTTGGCACATGGATGATCGGAATCCCGTATACTAGTACATGGGAAGTGGAAACTGAGTAAGTAAGCAGCCCACCATGAGACTATATCCCAAATAACAAAGGGGACTACCGATCATACCTGAGCCTCACATCAGCAAGGAGAATATAATGCTATATACACTTGCAAGGGTACAGCATGGGTAATATAATGGATGGGATCACTAAATATCACTATAAAACCACCCTCAACAACTAGTATGATGGATCTAGTGTGGATGCCAGCTGAAACCAAACGTGAGTACGCCCAGTAAAATACTACTGAGCGAAAACTGTACCTGAGGACATGGTGACCATGATTGTGAGCCCCTAAAGCGCAGACCTCGACGCGCGTTTCGCCTGAGCGGCTTCGTCAGGAGGTGTCAAGAAATAGATTAGCAGGGTATATATAGTCTATGTGACTGTCCAATTGGGGTACCTGGATTGTGTGCACCTGCGGTCCAGTGTAGTGGGCGCGGAGACATCATGATGCGCGGCGCCATCTTTCAGCGCGTCACCGTCCACCCGCCGCGCATGCGCGGCGCATGTGGACGTCATGGAGCGCGTTCAGACGGCGTCGCACAGCGCATGTATGGACCGCGACCCATTGGAACGCAGGTGAACCGCAAATAAGCGGGAGGCGGATCCTTTAGCTACAGAATAGCTAAAGCAGATTAGATATGATCGATAGATGGCCTATGCGACTATGTTAATCTAAAGGAGGGTAATGGCACGTGATCCAACTCCCATCCACACCAGATCCACAAACTACCATAATATAACAGTGAAATGACAATTACAAAGCATTTAAAAAGACATAGCGTCATGATAATTAGAATGCAATGATAATGACATAAGCCCATAATTCATTGCAGTCATACATAGGAAATGCTTAATGTATAACATTTATAAATAAGTGAAAATAACACCACACTGAAACAGTGTAGTGTAATATTACATTGATCTTGTGGCAACACCCACATCATATACAATGCATCAATTTTATGTAACCCTACGTTAGGCATAGTGAAGGTAAAAAATAGTGCATAAATAAAAAAATTTTATTAATTAATTACAATTATCACCGAGTGAATGATCGAGGACAAAGGGGAAAAAAAATTTTACATCCCAATGGCCCGAATTGTGACTTCATCTGCGCCCTAACGGGTGCTGAAATATATATAAAATCGTGACCTATGTGGGTCACCAACATATGTGGGGGTGGGATATCGCGGATGACCATGTAGGCAACAAGAAAATGCCCAAAGGGTCACGCGGGATATCCCCACACCACTCAAAAATGACCTCAGAGAGTCATGTGTTATGAGAGATTACCAAGTGCAATCGGGTATGATGCCGGAGCCCGATATACCATGTTGCTAGAGTTATGATGTTACATGATATAGTAGTGTGTATGGTACTGTGGTCAAAATGTACATCACAGCATCAACACACTCAGATGGCCAAAATTACTGGTATTATACAACATGGTAATACGGTCAAAACCTACATCCCGGCATCAAAGAGTCACCTCAACCACCTCTCATTGTGAAAAGGAGGGATCGAAACAAAAGGCACACAAGATTGAATAAGCATTTATCCTGGATGGATAAGTAGGGAAAAGGGGATAGGAGGGGGGGAGGGGAAGAAGGAGTGGAAAAGAAAAACAAGAAGGAAAAAAGGAAATGGGGAAGCATAAGATTGTGCGCATCACATCCATCTAAAATAATTGTGTCAGATGTCACATTAAGAATATATATGCAATGTGAATGTGCTGAAAGAGTACATAAGGAGTATAGCATGGAGGTATAGCTTCTCAAAGATGCGTCGTAGAATATCCCTCTGTTGTACACCTTTCGTCACAAAAGTAGCTTCTCCAATGGACCCGCCAACAAATCCAAGGCACACCAAAACAGGACAATCTCAAAGAAGGAAAAAGGAATGTGTTATAATATGAATAATAAAATTTACTATACCCTGGTGATTAAAATTCGCGCAACTTATAAAAAGGAGGAGAAGCTGTTCGATTCATTCAAACCGTATGGGGTGACCGTGTCCAAGATAACGATCCATCTCGTTTCTTTCCGGAGCAACGCTAATTTCACATTTCCTCCCCTGGATCCTAAATGGACCCGGTCTATACCCCTTACTGTGAGGCCCCGCGGGTCAGACCCGTGAAACCTACGAAAATGCCGTGGAACTGCTTGCAATATATCCCAGTCCCTTTCAGGTATTGTTGCAGCTGCTTTGATCTTATTCACATGTTCCAGAATGCGAACCTTAAGGGCCCTAGTCGTCATGCCAATATAAATCAATTGGCATGGACAGGTGATCAGGTATATAACTGCTTCAGTGTTGCAGTTAACATTGTGCAGGATCTTAAAGTTCCTGCTACCTGATGAGTTGCTGAAGGAGGAAGAACGGACCATATATTTACATGCTGTGCATGACCCACATGAAGAAGATCCCCATTTGGGACCCTTGCTGCCAAATATGCCACCCAAACCTTTGGGGACATAATGGCTTTTGGTCAGAATATCCCGTAAATTACGGGATCTTTTCCATGTAATCTGGGGATATGATGTCAAGCCAACTGCCAAGTCTCCGTCTGTTTGTAGTACTGGCCAATGTTTGCGCAGGACATACTGGATGAACCGCCATTTATGATTGAAGGGGGTGACAAAACGAACCTCAGAGTCCTTATTCTTTTTCTTTTTGATTTTACTTACCAGTAAAGAATCTCTTGTGGTATTTCTGGCTCTTTTGTAACCCTGCTGGATCATATGCGCGTGATACCCTCGATCAGAGAATCGCCGCGATAATACAGATGCCTGCTGTTCAAAATGTTCTTCAGTGGAGCAGATCCTGCGTGTCCGTAAAAATTGCCCTATGGGTATTGCCCGAATTGTTTTTGGATGGTGTGCAGAGGAGGCGTGGAGGAGGGCATTGACAGCCGTGGTCTTCCTAAAAAGGTCAGTAGACAAGAACCCATCAGACCCCTTACTGATCATTATATCCAAGAATTCAACCTTAGTAAGGCTGTATTTCCAAGTAAGCTTGATATTAAACTCATTAATGTTAAGGCGGCTCAGAAATTCCTCAAGTTCAGGGACCGAATCATGCCACAGGAAGAATACATCGTCTATATACCTAGACCATAGGAGTGCGGCGTCATATCCAGAGGTGTTGTGTACAACCTCTCTTTCCCACAGCCCCAGTTTAATACCAGTAATTTTGGCCATCTGAGTGTGTTGATGCTGTGATGTACATTTTGACCACAGTACCATACACACTACTATATCATGTAACATCATAACTCTAGCAACATGGTATATCGGGCTCCGGCATCATACCCGATTGCACTTGGTAATCTCTCATAACACATGACTCTCTGAGGTCATTTTTGAGTGGTGTGGGGATATCCCGCGTGACCCTTTGGGCATTTTCTTGTTGCCTACATGGTCATCCGCGATATCCCACCCCCACATATGTTGGTGACCCACATAGGTCACGATTTTATATATATTTCAGCACCCGTTAGGGCGCAGATGAAGTCACAATTCGGGCCATTGGGATGTAAAATTTTTTTTCCCCTTTGTCCTCGATCATTCACTCGGTGATAATTGTAATTAATTAATAAAAATTTTTTTATTTATGCACTATTTTTTACCTTCACTATGCCTAACGTAGGGTTACATAAAATTGATGCATTGTATATGATGTGGGTGTTGCCACAAGATCAATGTAATATTACACTACACTGTTTCAGTGTGGTGTTATTTTCACTTATTTATAAATGTTATACATTAAGCATTTCCTATGTATGACTGCAATGAATTATGGGCTTATGTCATTATCATTGCATTCTAATTATCATGACGCTATGTCTTTTTAAATGCTTTGTAATTGTCATTTCACTGTTATATTATGGTAGTTTGTGGATCTGGTGTGGATGGGAGTTGGATCACGTGCCATTACCCTCCTTTAGATTAACATAGTCGCATAGGCCATCTATCGATCATATCTAATCTGCTTTAGCTATTCTGTAGCTAAAGGATCCGCCTCCCGCTTATTTGCGGTTCACCTGCGTTCCAATGGGTCGCGGTCCATACATGCGCTGTGCGACGCCGTCTGAACGCGCTCCATGACGTCCACATGCGCCGCGCATGCGCGGCGGGTGGACGGTGACGCGCTGAAAGATGGCGCCGCGCATCATGATGTCTCCGCGCCCACTACACTGGACCGCAGGTGCACACAATCCAGGTACCCCAATTGGACAGTCACATAGACTATATATACCCTGCTAATCTATTTCTTGACACCTCCTGACGAAGCCGCTCAGGCGAAACGCGCGTCGAGGTCTGCGCTTTAGGGGCTCACAATCATGGTCACCATGTCCTCAGGTACAGTTTTCGCTCAGTAGTATTTTACTGGGCGTACTCACGTTTGGTTTCAGCTGGCATCCACACTAGATCCATCATACTAGTTGTTGAGGGTGGTTTTATAGTGATATTTAGTGATCCCATCCATTATATTACCCATGCTGTACCCTTGCAAGTGTATATAGCATTATATTCTCCTTGCTGATGTGAGGCTCAGGTATGATCGGTAGTCCCCTTTGTTATTTGGGATATAGTCTCATGGTGGGCTGCTTACTTACTCAGTTTCCACTTCCCATGTACTAGTATACGGGATTCCGATCATCCATGTGCCAACACTATCTGCACCTGTGGATCATTTATGCTCAATCGCATGATTGTACATGACTCCATTTTTGTGTATGCCCCCATGGCTCTCTGAATACTGTCTTCCATCCTGTCTTTTCCCGTAATTATTAATTGAGAATAAAGTGATATTTTGATATACCCCTTCCACTTGGATTTTTTTGCTTCTGCTTGTTAAGTGTCTATACAAGCTTCCATGGTTATATGCATTTGTAAGGCATTTGTGTACGGCTGTAATGCCACCACATTTTAGCATCCACATGAGGGCTCAGCAGATGAGCAGGGAGTTACAACTGAATTTCATATGAATGCACACAGTGGTCTATTCTGCGCCTATTCTAATCTGTGTAAAAAGTGGCACATACTGGCTCAAGTGGAATCCTTATAATTTTTTCAGGCTTGCTTGAAAAGAGGGTGGAGCTTAGCAGGAATCAGCCATGGTTTAAGATGCAACATATATCTCCAAAATGGCATCACAATCCTGTGGAAAAATAATGCAACCAGATGTAAGGTAGCTATTCTATAAGTCATGAGACATAACTTTGATAGTAGCCAAGCCAGCATCTCATCTGCATACAGTTGTTTCAGGGGGAGCTCAGAGAACTGACTTAACAGGGGGAGAGACCTTCATCAGCATTCGGGGGGCTACTATTTCTCCTTATGGAGAGTGCCTGATGAAGGCCTCTCACCCAGTAGTCGGTTCTTTCTGTTCTGTACTGATGAGGGACAATAACCCTGAAACCTATTACCCAAGTTATGCTTCAATGCTTGTTTAAAAGGTTGAGCATTGATTTATAGGATAGCTACCTTACCCATGGTGGCATCAGAGGTTCAGCGTTCTCATTTAAAAAAAAAAAATTATAAGCTAATTTCCCAATGCAGCATTGCCTGGCCTATAGGACATTTTACACCTAACTGATAGTCTCCATAAGGAGAAATAGTACCTCCCTAAAATGTTTAGAGAAATTTGATGTTCAAACGTGGAAAGACTCTTTAAGGGCTAACAAAACTGAAACTGCAATGATATGCTGATGTTTTCCCATATCTTGGCAACTTGCTATATAGTTTTACAAGTCTTACCAATGTAATTATTACTTATCAGCAGGGAAAGTTTTCACCATTAGGTAGGACACAGGTTTGGCATAAAATTATACAAATTATTACACAACAGACATTTTGAATACTGCACTCGATTAATTTCTGATACTAATTAAATAGTAATCTTTATTGCGGTGAGTGGTCTGTTTTTCTGATACCAGGCTCAACATTCTCGCTGTGTGCAGCTACCAAAGCTCTATATGGTATACATGATATATCATTCTATCATGAATAATGGTTAGGTTATAGTTCTTCCTATGGGAAAACACCATAAAAACACCCTACCTAGAACATGCAAGTCAAGAACCCAAAAACCATACCAAATGTGAAGAAAAATGCCACAAAAACATTGTTTTGCTGTGTTTTATACATCACAATTACCATTCAGCTAACATTTGGCCATAGTATTTTTTTTATTATTGCAAAATAAATGTTTTAAAAGAAAATGTAATGCATTCAACCACCTTTAGTCTCCTTGACATTTTTTCTTAGCTGTACACTAGATTATTATATATTGATTTTCACCTTTCATGCTAGGTAACATTGATTTTTTGTGGGTCTTGCTCAGCTGTCGAGGGAGTATATAAATGTTACCACTTGCTAGCATGTTGACATTATTGCTTGAATTATATTTCTACTATCTACTTCTACTATCTTCTTGATTCTTAATTACACTATTGACCTATAGTACTCTGAAGTCAGTTTTGCTTGAGTCTGCCTTGACGTAATTTGCACCAAATATATCAAACAAGAAACAGTATTTGATAGTTTTGACCATGCAAAATTGCTGACAGCACTGGGTAGGGGCTGGAGGGAATAGGACACACCATACTTGAAGATTTATTATCATGAGTAGTGAGAATATGAATTTTATTCTGCCATATTCTGCTCCTGCAGTATTCTCTGCATTTAGCGGCTTCACAGCCCCTTTCGCTCAGCTCTGATTGATAGCTGTAGTGGTCTCCTGATTGCATGCTACAGCTGTCACTCAGTGCAGGGGGAGGGGGTGTGAACCTTTAGGATTAGCAGATAATTTGAAGGAGAAATTTTAATCAGGTGTTGTCAATCAATGGGATGACAATCAGGTGTAAGTGGGGGACCTTTCTATTGAAAGAACAGGAATCTATCAAAGTCTGATCTTCACAAAACATTTGTGAAAGTGTATCACGGCGCGAACAAAGGAGATTGCTAAAGACCTCAAAAGATGAGTTGTTGATGCTCATCAGGCTAGAAAAGGTTACAAAACCATCTCTACAGTTTGGACTCCACCAATCCACAGTCAGACAGATTGTGTACAAATTCAGGAAATTAAAGACCACAATTACCCTCCCCAGGAGTGGTCGACCAACAAAGCAAGGAGTGTAAAAGTCTGCGAGGTCTCAAAGGAACCTAAGGTGACATCTAAGGCTTCTTTCAAACCCGCGTTTTGTGCGGATCTTTTTGGCTCAGTTTCGTTAAGCGGACAGCAAAACGCTGCGGGCAGCGTTTTGGTGTCCGCCTCCAGGGCGAAATGAAGACGGAACGGAGGCAAACTGATGCATTCTGTGCGGTTTCTTTTCCATTCAGAATGCATTAGGGCAAAACTGATCCGTTTTGGACCGCTTGTGAGAGGCCTGAAATGAACCTCACAAACAGAAACTAAAACGCCAGTGTGAAAGTAGCCTAAGCAACAAAAGGCCTTCCTAACGCTAGCTAATGTTAATGCTCATATGTCCACCACCAGGAGGACACTGAACAATAATCGCTTCCATAGCAGGATTGCAAGGAGAAAGCCACTGCTCTCCAAAAAAGAATATTGCTCGAGGTCTGCAGTTTGCTATAGATCACTTGGACAAGGCAGAAGACTATTGGAACTATTTTCTGTGGACAGATGAGACCAAAATAGAAGTTTTAGTTTAAATGGCAAGTATTATGTTTGGAGAAAGCTAAACACTGCACTCCAGCATAAAATCCTCATCCCATCTGTGAAATCCAGAGGTTAGGGCTCATGCACATAACCGTATGTATTTAGCGGTCCGCAAAAAATACAGATTACGTCTTTGTGCATTCCGTATTTTGCAGAGTGGAACAGCTGGCCCCTAATAGAACAGTAGTATCCTTGTCCGTAATGCGGACAATAATAGGACATGTTCTATTTTTTTGCGGAACAGGAATACGGACATACGGAATAGGAATGCACACGGAGTAACTTTTGATTTTTTGTGGACCCATTGAAATGAATGGTTCCTCATACAGTCCGCAGAAAAACGGAATGGACACAGAAAGAAAATACGTTCATGTGCATGAGCCCTTAGTATCATGGTTTGGGTCTGTTTTGCTGCATCTGGACCAGGACAGTTAACCATCATTGGTGGAACAATTTATTCTAAGGCTACTTTTACACTCGCGTTTAGTGTTTGACTCCAAAGGGAGCACAGTAGGAGTGCTTTCACTTTGTACTCGTACATTAATACATATCTTGAGACTGAATAGATTCATTATGACCTGTAAATGAACAAGGACTTAGGCTACTTTCACACTAGCGTTTGGTGCAAAAACGCTTCCGTTACAATAATACAACCATCTGCATCTGTTCAGAACGGATCCGTTTGTATTATCTTTTTTTTTTTTAACAATGATTTTTATTTATTTTAGAATGTAAATCAGGACTCATTACATGTAACAGATAGAAATATTACACAACAGATAAAAACAATACATTAACTGTATTAAGTCACAAAATTGAGATTCCAGAGAGTGAATTATTTTGGGTGGATCCGTCATGGATCTGCAAAAACGGATCCGTTACAATAATACAACCGCATGCATCCGTCGTAAACTGATCCGTTTGTATTATCTGTAACATAGCCAAGACGGATCCGCCATGAATTCTATTGAAAGTCAATGGGAAACTGATCTGTTTTCTATTGTGCCCAGATTGTGTCAGAGAAAACGGATCCGTCCTTGTTGACTTACATTTTGTGCCAGGACAGATCTCAGTTTCGTCAGACGGACAGCCAAACGCTGCAGGCAGCATTTTGGTGTCCGCCTCCAGAGCGGACACCAAACTGATGCATTTTGAGCGGATCCTTTTCCATTCAGAATGCATTAGGGCAAAACTGATCCGTTTTGGACCGTTTGTGAGAGCTCATGACGGATCTCACAAACGGAAAGCCAAAACGTGAGTGTGAAAGTAGCCTAACATAGACAAGACGGATTTGTCTTGAACACCATTCAAAGTCAATGGGAGACGGATCAGTTTTCTATTGTGCCAGATTGTGTCTGGCAAACTGTGTGCCAGGACGAATCCGTTTGGCTCAGTGTCATCAGACGGACACTGCAGCGTTTTGGTGTCCACCTCCAAAGCGGAATGGAGGCAAACTGATGCATTCTGAGCGGATCCTTTTCCATTCAGAACGCAAACTGATCAGTTTTGGACCGCTTGTTAGAGCCCTGAACGGATCTCACAAACAGAAAGCCAAAACGCAAGGGTGAAAGTAGACAAAATTATACCAGAAAATTCTCAAGGACAATGTCAGGACATCTGTCTGTGAGCTGAATCTCAAGAGAATGTGGGTCATGCAGCAAGAGAATGACCCTAAGCACACAAGTCATTCTAACAAAGAATGGTTAAAGAATAAAGTTAACGGGGAGATTTATCCTGGTATGAAAAAGTCGCAAACTACGTGTAAACACCACTTGTGCACCAATTTCCTGAAAAGGGGGTGTGGTAAGGGTGGAGAGGGATGGAGCCCGCTGCCTCGCTACATTTATCATCTTTTATGCCAGTTTTCTGGTGGAAAAAAACACTGAAATCCATGACAGCCACGTGCTGGCGTAGACATCAGTGCAGGCGATGTGATGATGTATATGCCTTATCATAAATTAGGTGCAGCCTCCAGCAGCATACCTGGTTCTCATAGATGTCCATGGTCTATGATAAATCTTTTCCAAAGTTTTGGAATGGCCAAGTCAAAGTCCTAACCTTAAGGCTTCTTTCACACTACTGTTTTTTTTTCCGTTTTGCGGGCCGTTTTTTGCATTCCGTATATGGTCCGTATACGGAACCATTCATTTTAATGGTTCCGCAAAAAAAACTGAATGTACTCCGCATGCATTCCGTTTCCATATTTCCGTTCCGTTGAAAGATAGAACATGTCCTATTATTGCCCGCAAATCACGTTCCGTGGCTCCATTCAAGTCAATGGGTCCGCAAATAAAACGAAACACATACGGAAATGCATCCGTATGTCTTCCGTATCCTTTCCGTTTTTGCGGAACCATCTATTGAAAATGTTATGCCCAGCCCAATTTTTTCTATGTAATTACTGTATATGCCATACGGAAAAACGAAACTGAAACGGAAACACAACGGAAACAAAAAAACGGAACAATGGATCAGTGAAAAACGGACCGCAAAATACTGAAATAGGCCTCCTGCACACGACCATATGGCTTTTTCAGTGTTTTGCGGTCCGTTTTCACGGATCCATTGTTCCGTTTTTTGTTTCCGTTGTGTTTCCGTTTCTGTTCCGTTTTTCCATATGGCATATACAGTATACAGTAATTACATAGATAAAATTGGGCTGGGCATAACATTTTCAATAGATGGGTCCGCAAAAAACGGACAAGAATAGGCATTTCTATAATGGGCCTTCTGTTCTGTTCTGCAAATTGCAGAAGGCACACGGGCGGCATCCGTTTTTTTGCTACTGGGCCTCAGCTAAATTTGGAACTCCCCTACCTCCAAGCAATGAGTCCGGCACTGTTCAGAAGGAGGAGTCAAGAGTTTACTTTTACAGTAAGTATGCTGCCCAGACCCTGTATGTCCCTTTAGTGCCTGCCACAGTAGATTGCCCCCTTCACAGTAGTCATGTTGGGTGTAATAAAAATATAATATGTTTATAGACATTATACAGAGGCTGCTATACTGTCATTATCCAATGGCTGATGAAAGCACCTCCTCAGGCCCCTTCACTTTATTAAAACTCCTCTACTCCATCTACATGCAGCAGCTTCATAATAGTCCTCTGCTCTCTGAGGGTTAGGGTCTCTGTTCATACTGGAAATGAGGGCTTCACACCAAAACATATATTAGTCACAGCACAGTCACTTGACTTGTCATCTAAAGTCATCGTCTCCAGAGAAGTCATTCTCATCATCCTCAACACTGTCAATGGCAGGTTGCAATGGAATGAAGTCCTGACTTCCATGGCACAGGCACACTAAAGGTTCCCTGCTGGGTGCTAGGCAAGCCCATCAGCAGCAGGCTCTGCTAGTACTGCTAATACTGATTGGCCAGCCAACATAGAGCACTAGTTGGGACTCCAGCAGGGGCAGGCAGCACTTGCCACTGATGATGTGTTGGGTAAGGAGGAGAGGGGTTGACCCAAGCACAGAGGGTGCAGGGAGCTAGAGAGCGGAGCCTGAGCCGCTGATTAAGAGCCCCAGAATTAAGTGTAATTAAGGGACGGGGCTTTTTGTTAAAGGCCAGGCCCGCTTACTCCACGGGCCCTATAGCAGCCGTGTGGTCTGCCTCCATTGGAGGTATGCCACTGCCTCAATTAAAGGTAAGTAAATGTTATATTCTTGTACACCAGTGGCTTCCAGCCTGTCTCTCTCAGCATGCCCTGACAAAGGCCAACAAAATCCTATCATCTCCCCATATCAGAGAATCCTCTGGTGGACAAGCCTGTGGTTGAACTTATCAAAAATAGGATTCTCTGATATGAAACATAATAATGATATGAAGTCTAGCAGCATACCACCATAAGAAGATTACAAAAGCAAACATGGACCACTGATGGTGTTACTTGAAGCTCTGGGCTCCAATTCAAAATCTGTACCAGGAGCCCATCTTCCAAGTGCCTTTGATAGTACAGGAGCCTTCTTAGGTGGCAGAGAAACCACATCGCCCCCTCCAGAACCAGCTATGTCCATGTGAACAGTAATACCAAAAGAGGTTATGATGCAATTAAATTTGACATTTTCTGTATAATGACGGTTTTTAAAGCTAGTTTGGTTCTACTGAAGATTAGAGTTTCTTATATACTGTATAGCATTTTGTTCGGAGCGGTTGTGTCCTATCTTTGCCACAGAATTTAAGCTCTTTAAGAATTATACCACTAATAAGTGTTGCAACTCTTGCAGATCGGGGACAGTGTGCAAGGAATAGTTCTGAAGAATCAGGTACATTTTAAAAGACTTGCTAATATAAAAACCAAACGGCATCCTAATGGTCAAATTGGTCTTCTGGAGCTACCCTCTAGCTGCTCTCTCTTGCTCTCTCCTATCTTCTTAACCCCCCTCCGCTTATGCCCCTCCCCAGGACTGCTTTCTCCTGTCCTCTGCCCTTCCAAGCTGCTCTCTTCTGTCCTCTGGCCCTTCCAGCTTCTCGCTCCAGACTGCTTTCTTCTGGCCTCTGCCCCCTGGCTGCTCTATCCTGGCCCTCATTCCTTGGTACTATTATATGCATACTGCACAACAACTTAATTTTTGCAGTATTGTCTTATCTTCAGAAGTTAACCATTGCTTTTGTTATGCTACAGTGTTAAGTTGCTGTCATGCATGCAGATTTTGTTAAGGATTTTAATAGTTTTTTAAGCCAAAGCAATGTAACAAATTACCCAACAAAACCCACTCCATTTGGTCCAGATTTTCCAGTTTCAGAATTCTGGCAAATACGCTAAGGAAAATTTGCAGCGACGCTGTCACATCTAGCATTGCATCTACACTTTCTATCCTTTTATAATCCACGGATGACTTTGGCTTCAAAAACAGCATAAAAAACGGCACCCTTAGGCCTTATTAATGTCATTGTTTTCTATTAGTGTTTGTTATCCATAACCTGGAGAGAAAAGCCGGACCGGGAGGCAGAGCCTTTAGCCCATGACAGGGGTTGGTTCGGGGAGCCCCCAGGGAGTAGAGATAGGCCAGTTTAATTCAGGGAGGTGAGACATTTTTAGGGCAAAACAGCAGCGAGCACCTACCGTGATGGAGTAGCTGGAGGCAGCGTTAGGGGAGCTGAGGGCAGCAGCGGAGGTCCACAACACCAGCTGGGTTCAGGAGGGTGCAGCAGTTGCTAAGGGGGGCATCTTGGGCATCCGCATCGCCCCAGCCTTCTTCATGCCGGCCGCGTCACCCCCCCCCGGGCTCAGCGCTGAATGAGGAGCCTTTCTGTGGACTCTTCACGCCTGCAGGCGGCGGGGAAGGCTCCTTCCTGCACGCCCAGGCGCAGAAGGAATCCTGTAAGTAGGCAGAGCTCTCAAGGTGGCCGGGGTCCGGAGTGGGAACGGAGGACCCCTTCTGAGTCATGGAGTGGAAGGGGCACCTCAGCATGGTCAAGATGGCTGCCAGAACGGGGCTGCTGCGTGCCATGTGGCTAGAGGCAGCAGGCAGGGCCGGTGCTATAAGGCATACCAAGCGGCTGCCTTAGGGCGCAGAGATGGGGGGGGTGGAAAAAATGTAACATTTATTTTTTTTCGCCCCTGGGCCTTATGGGGCGAATTCTAATGAAGCGCTTCCATTTTGGAAGCGCTTCATTAGTACCGGAGGACCGGAAAGCGGTGAAGGATCTGTACTCACTGCTTCCTGGTCCTCTGCTCGGCTGTCTGCTATAAAGGGCTGCGAACCATGTGACCTCACTGTGCGCAGCCTTCACAGCTGACAGCCAAGAACCAGGAAAAAGAGAGAGAACGCCGGTAGTGAGGAGCGGCAGCGTCCAGGAGCAGGAGAGGTAAGTTATTTTTTTAAATTGTATTTGTGCTGATGGCTGACATAGAAGGGCATGATGGCTGACATGGGGGGGCATGATGGCTGACATGGAGGGGCATGATGGCTGACATGGGGGGCTGATGGCTGACATGGGGGGGCATGATGGCTGAAATGGGGGGCATGATGGCTGACATGGGGGCATGATAGCTGACATGGGGGGCTGATAGCTCACATGGGGGCATGATGGCTGACATTGGGTGCTTGATGGCCGACATGGGGGGCTGACCTGAGGCATTGGGGGTCTGACCTGAGGTGCAATGGAAAATATTTTTTTCTTATTATCCTCCTCTAAATCCTAGGTGCGTCTTATGGGCCGGTGCATCTTAGAGGGTGAAAAAATACGGTCCTCAAACCAGCAATTGTCTGAAGCAGAGAGAAGGAGAGAAGATACCAGGACCACACAGAGGAGAATCCAGATGCTGCAGATGGGACTAGTGCCAGGTGAGTTGCGAGGGAAGGGTGGGGGGGGCGCCGAAATGTAGCTTCGCTTGTGTTGGCAAAAATCCTTGCACCGGCCCTGGCAGCAGGCTTCTATCTTCAGCGGTGTAGGAAGGGGCCATGTTAGGTTTGCGAGAGAACACGGCGTCCGTTCAAACGCAGGTAGGAGGTTCGGGGGAGGATGAATCAGTGAGGTCAAACGATAAGGCAAAAGGGGAAGTTTATGTTTGCTTTGAGGGCCCCTTGGGGGCGCATTTGAAACAAGAGGTGAGAGAGCGGAGTTGGAGAGGGGAGTATGTGGATATTTTTTCCCTGCTCCCCTTGGATAAGTTTAACCTGGATAGAGCAAGGAAGGATCAGGGTAAGAGGGAGGATGAGGAAAAGCGAAGGTATCGGTTGATACCGAGAACATTTGCAAATTGGTTGCAGGCGTTCATGATATTAGCAAGTGTGATCATGAAATAAGCGCTGGAGTACTGTTCTGCGCTTTTTTGCTATTTGGACGCCATCAGCGAAGCTTACTGGGTGTATGGGGGACACGCATGGCTGCGGTATGACGAACAGTTCCGGAAGCGTAAGGCGGTGTGTCCGAACATTAGATGGGTTCACAAGGACATTGCCTTGTTGTTAAAAGTAACGGCGCCAGGTAGGCCGGTTCAGTCCTTTTGAGGGGAATCCGTCTGCGGAGGGCAATCCTGGTTTGCGGCAGCGTCCGCAAAGGGATTGTGCTTCCTATTCAATGAGGCGGGGAGGCGGGGTGCAAATTTGGAGCTAAGTGCAAGTTCAAACACGAGTGTTCTACATGTGGTGGGTCCCACGGAGCTACACATTGCTTCAGGGAAAACAGGCAAAAAGGGAAGATGGCAATAGCAAAGGGGGTGACTTTCACGGCCTTTGCTGTGTGCGCCGTGACATGCTTGCTGCTGCTGGTGGCAACGTGTTGCTGTTATGGCATGTGGTGGCAGTGTCTTGGCTTTGGCTGTGTGCGCCGTTAAATGGTTGCCATGCATGCTGTTTCCGGTGGCAACGTGGTGGCTGGTGTTTGCACTTCCCCTTTAAATTGTATCCTTTCCCTGTCTGGTGCTGTAAGGGTTAACCCCCTGATTGGGTGTGGTCACTAGGTGCTTCTTATACCTGTGGCCTTTGGCCAGGAGTCAGTTGTACTCCAGCCTTGGTGTGTGCTGGAGTTATGCTCCTTGTCTGGATGTTCCATTTTCCAGTGTGAGGGCCACCTAGTGGGACATCGATGTCTTCCTTATGTCTCCTCTGTTTTCCCTACCTTACCAGTGGTTATTTTTGGTGTGGGTATATGTTCTGGGGTGGTTGTTTGTCTAGTTGTTGTTCTGTGTCTGGTCAGTGTTTGGTGTATTATTCTGTCCGGCATGGATGCTAGATGTTCCCCCGTTTGTCTGTCGTGGCCTCCGGAAGGGGGTCTCATGGTTTCCCGGAGGGGTGAACCAAATGTCTGTGAGCTGTTGCTGGAGTGCTGGTTCCTGTGTGTAAGTACAGACTGCATCTGTTTGGTGTTTGGATTGCAGTATGTTTTTATGGGTTCCAGTTTACCTTGATGTGGTCTTCTGTTGTGCCGTCCAGCAGCTGCCAGGGGTAAGTTACCATGCCTTCCTGGGTTCTAGGTTCAGTGGTTATCCCCGCCACTGGAAACTTACCTGCTGTTCTACTTGGCATTTCTCTGCAACTAGGTCGGTTGAGACTCCTGTTTATCCGAGTCGTGGAAGAACAGGTCGTGTCTCCCCTGCTCCTATGTGAGGGATTATCAGGGCGACTCAGGGTCCTAGGTATCCTGGGTATGAGCCGTCCTACCATCCAGGTCCGCTCACACGGTGAGGAGTTAGGGCGAGGACCCTTTAGGAAGTGACCTGTTCCCTAATTCCGGTATCCTGGCCTAGTTGCTTTCATTATCCCCCACTCATCGTGGTGCCGGTTCGTTTGGAAAGGATGGAACCATTCCTAAGTAGATACCCGGACAGGGGGCTGCGAATTTGTTGTGGGAGGGGTTCTCGTTGGGTTTTAGGATACCTTTTATTCTGTCGGGTGCGGTCTTAGTTAAAAAGAATTTGAGGTCGGCTATGGAGCATCCAGAGGTAGTTACAGAAAAATTAAGAAAAGAGGTCTAGTTGGGTAGGATGGCTGGCCCATTTTTGGAACCGCCACAGAGGGATTTGCGTTTGTTGCCGTTGGGGGTGGTCCCAAAGAAGGAATTAAATAAATTTTGCCTTATTTATCATCTGTCTTTTCCTAAGGGGTCGTTGGACAATGATGGTATTGATCCGGCTTTATGTTCGGGGGTCTATACCTTATTTGATGCGGCAGTGTCATGGGTTTGGAAGTTTGGTAAAGGGTATTTACTAGCAAAGACAGATATTGAGGTGACGTTTAGGTTGTAGCCAGTACATCCGGATAGTTTGCATCTATTGGGGTGTTTTGGGGAGTTTTTTTTTTTGTAGACCGTTGTTTGCCGATGGGCTGTTCCCTGTTTAGCTCATTTCTGGAATTGGAGGTGGTGGATTTGTCTGGATGTGAATCGGTCATTCACTACTTGGATGATTTCCTGTGTATTGGCCCCCCAGACTCGCGCATTTGTTTGTTGTTGCTTCACACATTGAGTACATTGTTTGGGTCTTTTGGAGTTCCCTTGGCGATGGAGAAGACTACCGGGCCGGTTACGGAATTAAGTTTTTTGGGGATAGTGATCAAATGGAATGTAGGTTGCCCTGGACGATCTTAAGGTTGAGGTCGCAAGGGCGCGGCGGCTACAGAAGATGAAGCTGCGCAAGCTTCAGTCTCTCCTGGGGAAACTTAATTTTGGCGTGCTGGATTATGCCTGTGGGGAGGGTTTTTATCAGGAGATTAGCAAGGGCGATGGCGGGTATCATGGCACCGCACCATTATATTTGGTTAGGTCGTGAACTGAAGGCAGATTTTCAAGTTTGGAATTCATTTTTGGATATTTATAATGATCGTTCACTATTTATAGAGGAAGTGGTGGATTCATTTGATTTATAGCTTTTTTTATGATGCGGCAGGGGGAGGTGGATATGGCGTTTACTGTGGGGGCGGGGGGTAGCTGGATAGTTGGGTGGAAAAGGGTTGGGTGAAGAATTTGGCCCTGCTAGAACTTTTCCCTATAGTAGTGGCGGTTATGCTGTGGGGCATGTTTTTAGGAATAAAAAGGTCTGATTCCATTGCAACAATTTGGGAGTGGTTCAGGCGATTAACAGGTTGTCGGCCTCGTCGCCTTTAGTGGTGAGGTTATTGTAGCGACTGGTACTAGAGTGTTTGTCGCTCAATGCATGGGTGGTGGCGGTGCATGTACCCAGGATCGACAACTGCATTGCTGACGCTCTCTCTCGTTCACAGTGGGAGTGTTTTCGGCAGCTGGCTAAGAGGCGGAGGAGGTTGGGCTGGAATGCCTGAGTTGACTATAGAGCATACTGAAGGGACTGTAGCAGGGCTCATTCGGTCATCTTTATCGCCCGGTACGTGGGAGACATATTTAAAAGCTTGGCGGTGTTGCGAAAAGTGGTGTGCTAGGCTTGGTGTAAGGGAAGAAGATTAGGTCCCATTGTTGTTATTTATAGGACATTGTAGGGAGGAGGGCTGGTCAATTAAAAAAATGAATAGTTGTGTTGCGGGGTTGGCTTTTGGATTTAAGTTAAGGAAAATGATTTTACAAAGTCTTTTTTAGTCGCGCGGGGGTTGAAAGGCTGGGAAGGCTGCGGGTGGAGGAGGATGGCAGACGGCCAGTGTATTTTCTTTTGCTGCTGAGATTAGGGGAACAGTTACAGAAGGTGTGTAACTCAGTGGGGGAACTGCGGCTGTTTCGACTTGCCTTTTCCTTGTCTTTTTTCGGGGCGCTGAGGTTGGGTTAGTTGGTTTGTCCGACGGTTAGTCGCATGGGTGGGTTGCTTAGGGAGGATATGGAGCTGTTCCAGGATAGGGTGGAAATCATCATTCAAAGGTCTAAAACGGATGTGAAAGGAAGAGGACGCAGGGCAGTGCTGTTTGCTAGTCCGGGGTGTTTGATCTGTCCGGTACGTTGTATGAGGGAATATGGGGCAGAGGTGAAGGGGGAGATTTAGATGGTTCTTTCCTGTCCCGTTTTCAGTTTACGGCCATCTTTAGATGTTAGGATCAGTTAGGGGTAGGGTGAGCAGGTTATTCAAGCCACTCTTTCAGGATTGGGGTAGTGACAGAGGCAGCTAGGTGGCAGTTGGGGGATGAGGTTATAAAGCGAATCAGGCGTTGGGAATACATTCGTTTTAAGTCGTATGTTCGTCCGGAGCGAGTGTGAAATTGAGTTCAGGTCGTAGAATAAAAGAGTTAGGTTAATTTTACACAGTGTTGCTTCTTGGTGTTTTGTTTTTTCTCTCCTTTCAGGTTCTGAACCAGCTTTGGTTTGGATTTTGGGGCATTAGTTTGTCTTCTGGGGAGCCATCTGGGCAGCAGTTCGGCCGTATGGGCAGCAGCTCGGATTTAATTCAGGATGTTTTGTTAAATGTGTGAGGACAGAGAGCCATTTTTAGGGCAAAACAGCAGCACCAACCCACCACCCTGTTTTGAAGTTTTTAAGTCAATCGTTCGAAGAAGGGGAGATCTCGTACAAGTACTGCTTTGGGGACGTAAGGCTGGATGACACTAAGGAAGCAATTTTTCACGGCGGCTGTGGTGGTGGGAGGTCCCTGAAGTTGGAGATATTCGCAGGTGGTGAGGATGGGAGGGCTCCACGGTTGGGGCTGGACTACCATGGTTGGCGGTCGGTTGGGGCAGAAGTTGAGGGGGTTATCAGTGGTGACTCCGAGCTGCCGCTAAACGGCTGGAGGCAAGATGGTGCACCCCGGCGGGGTAAATCATTTATTTGGGGCTTCAAGGATTATATGTTATACATATGGGAAATTCCAAATATTCACAAATATTTCCAAATAAAGGGTGTGTTAGACTAGTCAATTCTAGGCCAGTTCACCGTTAATGAGTGTTTTCAGGATCGCTCGTTAATAATGATCCAGCAGTGTAATACTGCCGCGACTGCCTGATTAACAAGCAAATGCTAGTTCATCGGGCAAATGTGATTTTTAAAGTCGCTTAAAAAATGTTAGTTTGCCGACGGCAGATCGTGCAGATCGTGCTGTCTAATTATGATCTGCTGCCGGCAAACAATTAGACGATGGCATAACAATCGCTCCTTCCCATACTATGGAGGAGATCGCTGCATGTCTAATGCAGCCTTAACCAACCACTTAGTTACCATTAATACGCCTTTTTACTGACAAACAAAAGGTGTTTAAGCTAAAGAGCTGTCTTTAATCAATGATTATATGTACCCAAAATAGTGCATTAAAAACTATAAAAAATAAACACTTATAAAGGTATATTGATGAAAAAACTAAAAAGTTATAGCTCTTGGAATGCAATAAAAAAAAGTGTGGTCACTAAGGGGTTAAAGGGGTTGTCTCACTTCAGCAAGTGGCATTTATAATGTAGAGAGTTAATACAAGGCACTTACAAATGTATTGTGATTGTCCATATTGCCTCCTTTGCTGGCTTGATTAATTTTTCCATCATATTATACACTTCTTGTTTCCATGGTTACGACCACCCTGCAGTCCATCAGTAGTGGTTGTGCTTGCACACTGAAAGAAAGAGAGCCGGCCTCTCTGGTGGCCGGGACCGAGGGAGCGCACATAGGCTGGTGCTTTATCCTATAGTGTGTGAGTAGGGCCACCACTGCTGGATTGCAGGGTGGTCATAACCATGAAAAAGGGAAGTGTAAAATGTAATGGAAAAATGACTCTAGCCAGCAAAGAAAGCAATATGGATGAAAACTTTACATTAGTAAGTGTCTTGTATTAACTTCTTCTACATAATAAATGCTATTTGCTGAAGTAAGACAGCCCCTTTAAGTCCTTGTTCATTTACAGGTCATAATGAATCTATTCAGTCTCAAGATATGTATGAATGTACGAGTACAAAGTGAAAACACTCCTACTGTGCTCCCTTTGGAGTCAAACACTTTCAAACGTAAAGGGGCAATTCTAACAAAACATAAAACTTAACTTTTAATAGATCGTATCTAAAAAAAGACATAAGTGCTCAGTGATAATAAAAATTGGAACAATCTTACCGGTATGCAGAAGATACAGTCAACACATATATATACCGGACTTGCTGGAAGAATGCCACTAATCGGACAAAAAGGAGTGAAGTGGGGGGGGGGGCGGGAATGATACAATGTGCGTGCCCTGTCCCTACCTCGCCCTGTCAAGACTGTTATGCCCTAATGACCTCCTAATACGGAGTCATCGCCCTGACAAGAGCGGCCCCGTCCAAAACCTTACCCTGTAATAGGTCCCTGGAAAGACCGTGTTGAGGGTGAATGGGAGGGGATGCCTGTAAATATCCTGCATATCCTACATTTAATATGTAATGATAGAAAATACACAGGAAAAAACGTTCCAACGCGTTTCATCTACTTTAGTTACCCCAGACTCATCAGGGGACAAGGGGTAAATAGTAAAGAAGGTGTATATATATATGTGAAAAACATTGAACACCAAAGTTGAGGTCTGGTGTCACTACAGACACTGAGGGAGGGCCAGTGAAAAGCCCTGCCCCCCATCGCCGTATTTCGGCCTGCTAACGGCGGGTCCGCAATACACGGGCACTGGCCATGTGAATCCCGCATCACGGATCGCGGACCCATTCACTTCAATGGGTCCGCAATCTGGGAGATGCGGAACGGAGGCACGGAACCGAAGCCCGCTGAAGCACAACTTTTTTGCAGTACGGACAGATCATTCAAGTTGAATGGGTCTGGATCTGTCTGCGGCCGCCGCACGGATGTTGCCATACAATAGGGACCGCAAATTGCGGTCCCCAATGCACGGAACGGCCAGCACACGGGGAGAAAGGTCTGTATCTATTTAAAGCGACGCCGCAGCGTTTTTTGCGCTGCCATCGCATACCGTCTTCAGCTGCCTGGATCACACTTGGAGGTAGCAGGGCTTTTCACTGGCCCTCCCTCAGTGTCTGTAGTGACACCATACCTCAACTTTGGTGTTCACTGTTTTTTATATATATACACCTTCTTTACTATTTACCCCTTGTCCCCTGATGAGTCTGGGGTAACTAAAGTAGATGAAACACGTTGGAACGTTTTTTCTGTGTATTTTCTATCATCACATATTAAATGTAGGATAGGCTCTCAACACGGACTTTCTAGGGACCTATTACAGGGTAAAGTTTTAGACGGGGCCGCTCTTGGGGCGATGACTCCGTATTAGGTCATTAGGGCATAACAGTCTTGACAGGGTTCACCTCCCCTCCCTCCCTTCCATCTTTTTTGTCCTGTTAGTGGCATTCTTCTAGCAAATCTGGTATATATACGTGTTGACTGTATCTTCTGCATACCGGTAAGATTGTTCCAATTTTTATTATCACTGAGCACTAATGTCTTTTTTAGATACGATCTATTAAAAGTTAAGTTTTATCTTTATGTTTTGTTAGAATTGCCCCCTTATTTTTGCTAGTACATAATGAGTCTATCAAATAAATGAGACTATACCTTGCACAAACACGTCTTCAATTCATGCACAGGTCATGATCGTTTTATCAGACACAATGAAGTCCAAATGATCAAACTTTAGTGACAAATTTCCTTTAAATCCTTCCTTTATATTTCTAATTGCTTTAGAACCCACTTCTTTAGAACCTCCTCTGAAAAACTCTGTGTGAACATATCCTTAGGGTAGGACTAGAGGCAGAGGCCGGCCAAAAATTAGTGTGGCCATGCAAGCAGCAGCTGTTTATTGATAGATCTATAGATCATTGAAAACTGGTTGCCAATCACTTGCTTATTGTTAATGGCCATGTGGATTTATAGGCTTCCCACAAAAACCATGTGGCCACTAACACCCTCCTCTCGACTACCTTCCAGTCTGATCCTACCCACAGGCTTATGATATGCTTTCAATTTATTATTAGACGATGACTATTTGACATGTTACTGTGTATTTTCCAAATATCTCTCAAGTGATAAGTAATTTGCATGAAACTTTTTCCACCAAGGTATTTTCGTGACTGGGTAAAAATCTAGCTAAAATAGAGCAATGCACTTTATCTGCAATGAACCTGTGTTATTAATAACATCATTATTCACTAATAACATCTATCTATCTATCATCTACAGTATATATTTCATATCTATCTATCTATCTCATGTCTATCTATCTCATGTCTATCTAATAGCTACAGTATCTATCTCATATAAATCTATCTATCTAATCTATCATCTACAGTATCTATTTCATATCTATCTATCTCATATCTATTGATTGTCTATATACTAATCTACTTCTGTATTTCATATTTCTCTATCTCATATCTATCTATCTGTTTATCTATGTCACATTTATCTTTCTCCTACATACCTCTCTTGCTCTTTCATATCTAACATCTATTATATACACTGCCTGTCCCAAAAAAAAGTCGCCACCAAAAATATTTTGTTGGACCGCCTTTAGTTTTTTGTTACGGCACGCATTCGCTGTGGCATCGTTTCGATAAACTTCTGCAATGTCACAAGATTTACTTCCATCCAGTGTTGTATACATTTTTCTCCAAGATCTTGCATTGATGATGGTAGAGTCTGACTGCTGTGCAAAGCCTTCTCCAGCACATCCCAAAGATTCTCAATGGGGTTAAGGTCTGGACAATGTGGTGGCCAATCCGTGTTTGAAAATGATGTCTCATGCTCCCTGAACCACTCTTTCACAATTTGAGCCTGATGAATCCTGGCATTGTCATCTTGGAATATGCCCGTGCCATCAGAGAAGAAAAAAATCCATTGATGGAATAACCTGGTCATTCAGTATGTTCAGGTAGTCAGCTGACCTCATTCTTGGAGCACATACTGTTGCTGAACTTAGACCGGACCAACTGCAGCAACCCCAGATCATAGCGCTGCCCCCACAGGCTTGTACAGTAGGCACTAGGCATGATGGGTGCATCACTTATTCTGCCTCTCTTCTTACCCTGATGGGCCCATCAGTCTGGAACAGGATAAATCTGGACTCATCAGACTCACACTCAGATTGGGTCACTGTCACTAGTGGGGTACCTCAGGGGTCAGTATTGGGCCCTATTCTCTTCAATATATTTATTAATGATCTTGTAGAAGGCTTGTATAGTAAAATATCAATTTTCACAGATGACACTAAACTGATGAGGACAGTATACTACTACAGAGCGATCTGGATAGATTGGAGGCTTGGGCAGATAAGTGGCAAATGAGGTTTAACACTGACAAATGTAAAGTTATGCACATGGGAAGGAATAATGCAAGTCACCCGTACATACTAAATGGTAAAACACTCGGTAACACTGATATGGAAAAGGATCTAGGAATTTTAGTAAACAGCAAACTAAGCAGCAAAAACCAGTGTCAGGCAGCTGCTGCCAAGGCCAATAAGATAATGGGTTGCATCAGAAGGGGCATAGATGCCCGTGATAAGAACATAGTCCTAGCACTTTACAAATCGCTAGTCAGACCACACATGGAGTACTGTGTACAGTTCTGGGCTCCAGTGAACAAAGCAGACATAGCAGAGCTGGATAGGGTCCAGAGGAGGGCAACTAAAGTAATAACTGGAATGGGGCAACTACAGTACCCTGAAAGATTATTAACATTAGGGTTATTCACTTTAGAAAAAAGACTACTGAGGAGAGATCTAATTACTATGTATAAATATATCAGGGGTCAGTACAGAGATCTATCCCATCATCTATTTATCCCCAGGACTGTAACTGTGACGAGGGGACATCCTCTGCATCTGGAGGAAAGAAGGTTTGTACACAAACATAGAAGAGGATTCTTTATGGTAAGAGCAGTGAGACTATGGAACTCTCTGCCTGAGGAGGTGGTGATGGTGAGTATAATAAAGGAATTCAAGAGGGGCCTGGATGTATTTCTGGAGCGTAATAATATTACAGGCTATAGCTTCTAGAGAGGGGTTGTTGATCCAGGGAGTTATTCTGATTGCCTAATTGGAGTCGGGAAGGAATTTTTTATTCCCCTAAAGTGAAGAAAATTGGCTTCTACCTCACAGTTTTTTTTTTGCCTTCCTCTGGATCAACTTGCAGGATGACAGGCCGAACTGGATGGACAAATGTCTTTTTTCGGCCTTATGTACTATGTTATGTACTATGTTACATGACCTTCTTCCATTGCTCCAGAGTCCAATCTTTATGCTCCCTAGCAAATTGAAGCCTTTTTTTCTGGTTTGCCTCGCTGATTAGTGGTTTTCTTACGGGTACACAGCTGTTCAGTCCCAATCCCTTAAGTTCCCTTCACATTGTGTGTGTGGAAATGCTGTTACTTTCACTATTAAACATAGCCATGAGTTCTACTGTTGTTTTTCTTCGATTTGATTTCACCAAACGTTTAAGTGATCGCCGATCACGATCATTCAGGATTTTCTCCCGCAATATTTCTTCCTCGAATACGATGGGTCCCCACTATCCTTCCAGTTTTTAATAATGCGTTGGACAGTTCTTAACCCAATTTTTGTAGTTTCTGCAATCTACTTAGATGTTTTCTCTGCTTGATGCATGCCAATGATTTGACCCTTCTCTTTTCCACTACCTCGAGATGTGTCTTTCGACATGGTTGTTTAAGAAATGAGAAGCAACTCATTGCACCAGTTGGGGTTAAATAACTTATAGCCAGCTGAAAGATAATCGCCCATGTAGTAATTATCCAATAGGAGGCTCAAAACTATTTGCTCAGTTAAATCCAGGTGGCAACTTTTTTTTGGGACAGGCAGTGTATCTACTGTATCTCATCTTTCTTTCTTTATTTCTCTTCTCTTTCTTTTTTTCTATGGCATTATTCGCACATTCTGTGGCATTACATGGTCTCAAAGTGACAATACGTGTAAATATAGGCTGCCATAGCAGATACATCACAAATGGCAGCAAGCTTGTTCTATGGATTGATATTCTGTTGTTCTAGGTATGAGGATGCAGCGCCCACGTTTTATTGCTGTGAAAAGAGGTCGGACTATCACAATAGAATGTGGATGTAGGTGTGAACCCCTTGAAAACTCTATAGTCTCCTGGTATCGTGGACATCAAAATGGCTCCCTGATCAGTTATATAGAACCAGACCCTCACATCAAATTATTCAACAACAGCCTGACCGTTCAGAATGTGCAAAGAAAAGACAACGGCATCTACTTCTGCAGATATAATACAAGTCGAGAGATAAAGCGGTCGCTTTGTGGGACAGAGCTGATGATAGTGGGTAAGTCAGGAATATTAATGCAGTCAGGTGATCTTCTTTGGGATCCATTATACATGTACAACATAATGTAAACTCAACCTTATTTCTAACCCTCACAGTTACAGACAGAAAAGAATACATAAAAACCCACCCAAAAAAATTGGGAGGGCCCAATCTCCAGCTATTCAGAGAAATGCATCCATATATACATCTCCAGTTTAGGCTACTTTCACACTAGCGTTAATATTTTCTGGTATTGAGATCTGTCATAGGGTCTCAATACAGGGAAAAAAACACTTCCGTTTTGTCCCCATTCATTGTCAATGGGGACAAAACGTAAATGAACAGAACGGAATGCTCCAAAATGCATTCCGTTACGTTCTCATACCGGAGAGCTGCGGTTTGCTTTCCATCCTGGGATGCGGAGCAAGACGGATCCGTTTTCTCTGACACAATCTGACAAAATAGAAAATGGATCCGTCCTTTATTGACTTTCAATGGAGTTAATGACGGATCTTTCTTGGCTATGTTACAGATAATACAACCGGATCAATTCATAACGGATGCAGATGGTTGTATTATCAGTAACGGAAGCGTTTTTGCTGAACCCTGCCGAATCCAGGAAAACGCTAGTGTGAAATGTAGCATTACTCAGTACAATGCTGTTGGAATATGTGATTCCCTGGCAGCCAGCAGAATTGTGAATGCAGCTCTGGAATAGAGGCTATAACTCAGGATAAGCACAATACTGTAACTAATAGAATGTATTCACAAAGTAACTCAACTTTTTTATATAGATTACTAGCAGAAGGACCCGGCTTCGCACGGGTATATTTCATTTAATCTTTGTGTATGTCATTAAAATACATCAACAGTATCCCCCTTAACAATGACTTCTAGAGCACCCCGCCCCTTAACACTGACCTCCATAGCGGACTGCCCCTTAACTGTGACCTCCACAGTTCCCTGACCCCTTAACAGAGACCTCCACAGTGCCCGCCCCCTTATCAGTGACCCCCACAGCAGCCCACCCCTTTAACAGTGACCTCAATAGCATCCCGCCCCCTTAACAGTGACCTCCACAGCAGCCTGCCCCTTCATTAGTGACCTCCACAGTACCCCATCTCCTTAACAGTGATTTCCACAACACCTCGTCCCCTTAACAGTGGCCTCTACAGCAATCTGCCCCTTAACACTGACTTCCATAGCGTACTGTCCCCTTAACTGTGACCTCCACAGCAGCCTGCCCCTTGGGTGGCCAGAGGTCTGGTTTTAGGCCGGACAGTCCGGCTTTCTGACTCACTGTCCTCCGTCCGGCGCAGGGCCTGGACGGACACAAGGATGTTCTTTTGAACATCTCACTCTCAGACAGCAGCACTGTGCTGTCTGAGCATAAGCTGCAGGAAGAAAGTCACCGTCTCTCGATCCCCTGCAGCTGACAGAAGTTGATTTTTATCTTAATTTTTTCAATCCCGTCAGCTGCGGAGTGGGAGGGGGCGTGGCTTAGTGGGACCTGGGGGCAGGGTTTTTAAGTCGTCTTTTGAGGGTGGCCTGAATGGCCAGCCTACCTGCCCCTGAACGGCGACCTCCACAGTGCCCTGCCCCTTTAAAGCTGACCTACAGCAGTGAAGAAAAATGGCTGGGTTGTTATGGAAACTTGGTGTAAAACTGTGTGTATGTGGAGACTAAGGGCCTGCGAGCTTCTATTGGCTGATAAGAGACATGTGACCGTGTGTATGGCAGTTGGGATATGAAGAAAAAGACCTTCTATTGGCTAATGTAGGTCATGTGATGTGCCATAGTTGCATTTTTTGGGAATATCTCAGGAATGGTACGTGCTAGAGAGCTGTGACCCCACAAGATTTCTTTCCAGGTAGCAATGGATGTGTATAATAAGTTTCATAGACACCGATGGTTGCGTTTTTGAGTGATCTTGGAACATACATACATACTGTGGGGTTTCGCTCTGGTAGATAGGGTAAGCGGGCGCAGTACAGAGGCAAAATACAAGTTCTTAACTCAAAACATCAGTGTTTATTCACACTTGAGACAATTGCACAAAACACCTACCTTGCCAGACACAACCCCTCACTCTGTCACATACCCCCCCCCCCCTTTGTTCAACCCTGAGGGGGTGGACACACGCCAGACAATGCACCCGAGACAGGGCATCCACGTTTCCCTGCAACCGGCCTGCTCTGTGTTCTACCGAGAACTTAAAGTTCTGCAGAGACAAAAACCATCTGGTGACCCGGGCATTCCTGTCTTTGGCCTGGCTCATCCACTTGAGAGGGGAGTGTATGGTCACCAGGCAGAACTTTCTCCTCAACAAATAGTAGCGGAGAGACTTGAGTGCCGACTTAATAGCCAGGCACTCTCTGTCCACTATACTGTACCTGGTTTCGGCTGGGGTGAGCTTGCGGCTTACAAATAAAACAGGATGCTCCTCCCTGTTGACTTCCTCAGACAGTACAGCACCGAGGCCTACTTCGGAGGCATTCGTTTGCACCACAAACTCCCTCTTGAAGTCGGGCGTCACCAAAACCGGTGACCCACACAGGGCTGACTTCAAAGCGGCAAAAGCCTCTTCCGACCGATCATCCCAGCGAACCAAAACTGATTTTTATCCCTTCAAGAGTCCTGTCAAAGGCACGGCTAGAGTAGCAAAGTGAGGAACAAACCTCATGTAATAGCCCACCATTCCCAGAAAGCTTTATTTGCCTAGTGGTGACAGGTCGGGGCCAATTCCGTATGGCCTCTATTCTGTTCACTTGGTGTTTGATGACTCCGCGCCCAATGACATACCCCAGGTACTTAATCTCTTCTAACCCTATCGCACATTTTTTGGGGTTAGCGGTTAGGCCAGCTTTCCGAAGGAAGTCCACTACAGCCTGCACTTTGGGTAGGTGACTTTCCAAGTCGGTACTGTGGATGACAATATCGTCCAAGTAAGCCAAAGCGTACCACTAATGTCCATTAGTCACTGAAAAGTGGCGGGGGCGCCATGCAGATCAAAGGATAAGACCTTATATTGATACAGCCCCTGAGGACTCCTCAGGAGTGATGAAGGCAGTTTTCTCTTTGGCAGCCTCTGTTAAGGGCACCTACCAGTACCCTTTCGTGAGGTCCAAAACAGAAAGATACCAGGCTTGTCCTAACCTCTCGATGAGCTCATCCACCCAGGGCATGGGATACGCATCGAATTTGGAAACCTCGTTAAATTTTCTAAAGTCATTACAAAACCACAATGTCCCGTCCGGCTTGGGTATCAATACTATAGGACTGGCCCACTCACTTTTCGACTCCTCAATGACGTGTAGCTGCAACATTAGCTGCACCTCCTCCGATAAGGCTTGTTGCCGAGCCTCGGGTACCCGGTATGGTTTTAATCGGACTTTTGCCTGAGGCTCAGTGACAATGTCATGCTGGATTATGGAAGTGCGTCCAGGGAGGTCCAAGAACACATCCGTGTTCTGACTAACAAACTCTATGACCTCCTGAGTCTGTTTAGAGAAGAGGCTGTCTGCAAGTTTTACTGTGGCAGCTGCCTCTCTTGCATCAGACAGAGGGGCCGGTACCTTTTCTCCTAGAAAAGGTTTCCCTATCTTTCCACGGTTTGAGTAAATTCACATGGTAAACCTGCTCCGGCTTTCGCCGCCCTGGCTGGTGTACCTTGTAGTTTACATCTCCAATTTTCTCGAGTACATCGTAGGGCCCCTGCCACCTAGCCAGGAACTTACTGTCCAGGGTCGGCACTAGAACCAAAACCTGATCACCCGGGTGAAAGATCTGGACACGAGCCTGCCGATTAGAGATCCGACTCTGGGCTTGCTGAGCAGCCTCTATATGCTTCCTAACAAGGGGCAACACTGTCTCTATCCGATCTTGCATCTGGGAGTTAACCCTTACAGCACCAGACAGAGGGAGGATACAACTTAAAGGGGAAGTACAACATGCAAACACAGGCAACAGCATGCGTGGCAACCATGTCACGACGCACACAAAAGCCGTGACGCTGCCATGACATGCAATAACAACAACACGTTGCCAACGGCAACTGCAAGTGTGGCAAAAGTGTCACGGCGCACACAGCAAATGCCGTGACAGGTAGTACTACTCGGGAAAACATCTCCATTAACTCCATAGCTATGAGTTTGGCCGAGGTATGTCACAGTGGCACCGCCTCTGGGTACCAAGTGGCGTAGTCTAGAATGACTAAGATGTGTTGATGCCCTCTGGCGGACTTCGGTAATGGGCCTATGAAGTCCATAGATATTCGGTCAAACAGTATTTTGATAATCGGGAGAGGTACTAGGGGACTACGAAAATGTGGCTGGGGGCTAGTTATCTGGCAGGTCGGGCAAGACTTACAAAACTCTTCCACTTCTTTAAATATGCTGGGCCAGTAAAACCGCTGTAGAATACGATCCAGAGTTTTCTGCAGCCCCAGGTGGGCTAGATCTAACACAAGCTTGTGATAAGCCTTGGGGACCACCAACTGTTCAATAGGCTCATCCCGTAGTTGGTTTACCCAATACAACATATCCTGATGAACCACAAAACGGGGAAACACTGACTCTGTCCCAGGTTGTTGTGATTCACCATCTACTATTAACACATTTTCCCAGGCGCGGGATAGGGTTGGGTCCCGACGTTGGGCGGTACCAAAATTATCCCCGGAGACACTGAGGTCTGCCAATTGAGGACCCGGCGGCAAGTCATCCACGTCTCCCACCATCACACTTAGCGGGGTTGTCTCCCCCTCTTCCACCAAAGTGGCGGTCACTCCTACCACTGGCCCTTCGGTCTCAGGTTCCCAGGGTTCTAGTCTCCCCCCTGAGCCGGGCTACTCTGCTAGGGTTACCCCTGTCTCATGGGTTTCAGTCACTCTCATAGCAGGCCACAATGCCGGGAAGCCCAGGAAGTCTCTCCCTTTTATAAGTTCATAGTGTAAATTTGGGGCAACTGCCACATTGTGAGTCTATCTGCCAGCCCCTGTGCATAGAGACACCAGGGTGGTCGGATAGTCTTTTAAGTCTCCATGGATGAACATGACCCCGACTTTCCGGCCAGTATACTCCGCTGACCGTACCAGGGGAGCCTTTACTAGGGACTCCTGAGTCCAGCAGAGCCTCCGGTGGAGTGTCTCCTACCTCCACCTGGTACAGGTGGTTTTGAGCTTCTGGGATACCTGCTGCACACAGCTTCCTGGCATATAGCGACTGACGGTAGCCATAGTTAGTATCCATGGGTTCCACCTGATGGGGACAGTCAGTTCTTACATGGCCTGGCTCCTGACACCGCCAGCAGACTATCGGAGCCAGGTCCGTAGAGGGTTCACCCCTCTGGTGGGTTTGGATGGTACAAGTCGCCGGGTCTGGGATGGAGATTTACGGGTTTGACTGCCCCCCTCCCAAAAGAACCCCCTGTAACAGTCTTAGTAGCCTCGTAGTGCTCCACCAGGTCCACCATTTCTAGGGCGTTGCCAGGAGACACCTGGCCGATCCAGTGCTGGAGAGGGGGTGGCAGAGCCCTCTGTAGCCACTTCTGCAAGCGGTGGAGTAAGTCATAATACTGGGTCCTCGCAGGCTCAGCCGGCTTACACTCCCCCTGATGTACCCGCTGGTCCCGGACCAACACATTCACCCCCAGTCTTGCCAAAATCTCACTCTTTACTTTTTGGCAGTCGGTCGCTTGATCGTCCGGCAATTCGAAATACACCCGCTGGGAATCGGACCGCAACTGGTTAGTCTCATGCTGCTGCTTATTAGCCTCGCGTTGCTGCAGGTTTGTCTCTCGCTGCTGCAGATTATCCTCCATGAGGGCCTTCACAACAGCCTTCATTTTGTCGTGGAGCACTGGTTGTAGTACAACTGGTTTAATGTACGACATACAACCGTGCCTGAAAAATGCAGAAACCAAAAATATCTGCGTTCACGCCAGCCTCACTGCTTTTGCCCACATCCTCCACCAATTGTGGGGTTTCGCTATGGTAGATAGGGTAAGCGGGCGCAGTACAGAGGCAAAATACAAGTTCTTAACTCAAAACGTCAGTGTTTATTCACACTTGAGGCAATTGCACAAAACAGCACGTAAATTTGCAGTCTTGGTGTTAATTCACACACCATGGAATGTTTATATAACACAAGTCACTTTGCTGGCAGTTCTGCTTCCAATAGTCCACAGCAGGCTTCAGGGGGCCTGTTTCCCCAGCGTGCGTTCCTCCAGCACGGCACAAAGCCTCAGATCCCAAAAACATAGACACCTCTGCTGAGCCCAACTGCCTATTTAAGGACAGCCAGGTGCTGCCAAAACCCAGACCGGCACTTAAACTTCGGTCCAGTATTTGACTTTACCTGGCTGGAAACCAGACCAGCCGCACGTGCTGGGAGCAAAATACCTGCCTTGCCAGACACAACCCCTCACTGTGTCACAATACATACATATGTCCTTCTTTATATATATATATATATATATATATTTCTACAAGTCAATGCTTTAAAAGGGTTGTCGCATGTCAAAGACATAGCTCCTATCTAAGGATAAGTGCCTGATTGGTGAGACCTGACTGATGGGACCCCTGCCAGTAAAAAAGAACATGAGTCCTGAGTTCCTCTGTTTGAATGAAGCTGTGATCACACTTGCGTGTTGTCGCTCCACTCAACTCTGTAGAACTCCCTGAGATAGCCAAGTAAAACTGCTCAGCTATCTCCAGCAATCCCATAGAATTGGATTGGAGGGGCAGTGTAAATCCCTGACTCCCAGTCCATTCAAATGGGAAATATAGGGCCCCCTGTTCTTGAGAACGGCTGAGTACCTGACGATCAGACACATCATATATCCTGTGGATAGGGGACAAGTGTTTGTAATGGAAAAAAAACCTTTAATTAACATATATCAATATACTTCCACGAGTATACTCAAGATGATACTGTCTATGCCATCTATCTACACAAGCCATGTCATAAACAACTACATCATTAGCTGACACATTGAGCACATTTCCTGTTTTTCACAGTTGTCGTGTGAAGCCAAAAATGCACCTGTACTATATTTTAATTTTGCATATTGCGCGGGTCGCGGGTAAAATATAACCTTAATGTACACTGTACCTTGTACACTAATCGACAGATAAAACAAATAATGCACCCAGATAGAAATGTTAGATTGCTGCAAAACTCTGTATGTAGTTATGTCTCAGGCAGATATGTAACTGATTACAGATGTGCCCCAATTAGACACTGGGTCTTGCCACATGACAGTGTAAAAGTGCTTCTCCTGCTGCCCTATAAAAAGGGTCTAAGAGGCGACTTTTGGGTAGTGTACCTCTTGGTTAGAGATCATTGACTGCTAGACATACCTCCACGACACACTCAAGGACATTATGCTCAGTTGACAGACTTTGAGAGGGAGTGCATTATAGGACTGAGAGAAGCAGGTTGGTTGTTTTGAAGAACTTCCCTCCATTTAGGCTGCTCTGACCTAGGTGTTGGGAGCAGTAATCACATGAGGGCACGCACATGCTCCAGACAGCCAAGTAGAGAGGACTGTTTGATCTGCCGACAAGCATGAGCAGCTCCCACAGTTTTATGGTCCAGACACAAGTGGTACCTTCATCAAACACCCCTGTCTCTGCCTGGACCATTTCCACGATGGTTGGGTTTGAGTAGGGAGGCCTCATGTTCAGTGCTTCGATCCTGCCTTTGATGTGGAACGACACGCCAGATATATCAGATTACAACACTTGCTTGGCCTCTCCAGTCACCAATCAAGCATTTGTAGGACTAGCTGGGACACCAGCTTCAGAAACCTACGAGTGTACAGGATTTATAGCCCCAGCTCCAACACCTGTGGCCAAATGTGCTGCAGGATACCATACAGAACCTGTATACCTCTATGCCCAACCGTATTGCATCTAGTATGCAGGCTACAGGCGGCTCAACAGGGTCCCAGAGCATCTTTCTAATTTGACTGTTTTCCCTAATAAACTTATCCTTTTTCTTCAATATTGTAATTATTGAGCGAAGCGAGCTTCGGATGCTTCATCCAAAGTCACTTCGTTCAAAACTTTGGAATAATACTGTACAGAGATTCGTCTTTGTACAGTATTAGAATGTATGGGCTCCGATGAGCCAAAGTAAGTCATTCACGAAGTCGCGAGTGACTTTGTTGAATAACTTCGATAATTGATTTATAAAGTGGAAAACCACTTTAAAACTTGAAACTGAACTCGGTTTTGGTTCCAACTAGTACCTCGAAACCGAAGCTGAGTTCAGTTTCAAGTTTTAAAGTGGTTTTCAATCAACTACCGAAGTTATTCAACAAAGTTACGAGCGACTTCATGAATACTAACTAACTTCGTCTCATCGGAGCCCATACATTATAATACTGTACGGAGACGAATCTCCGTACAGTATTATTTCGAAGTTTTGAACAAAGCAACTTCGGATGAAGCATCCAAAGCTCGCTTGGCTCAACACAAATTGTAATCACTTAAATATGTCATCATTACATTCACACATCGAAAGCTTCATTGGATTCCAACAAACCCTTCTTGGTGCCTTATTTTTTGTCAATTAGTGTATAGCATAACAGGCATTTTTGGTAAATTATAAGCAGATACATAACATATCTTTACATAAAAAAGAGCAGACCTTTTAATGTTTCAAACAGTTCTCCAATTTGGACAACCTCTTCTATAAATGAAGACTGCAAGTCCAGTAACTGAAACCCCCAGTGATCCACTGTTATCTCTGCAGGAGAAATGTGGTATCACACATTGCCTACTAAAAAGAATAGGAGATAGAGGAGAAAAAAAAGCTCAAAAGGTGTTCATAGCGTAGGATCATTGTGTTAAAGCTGTGGAAAGGTAGAAATTCTTTGTGCTTACCTGTGCTAGTGGTGCTAATCAGGCACACCTCTGGTGTTGCTGTGGTATAAGGTGGTGTGTCTTCCTGCTACAGCTGTCTCCAATACTGGGAAGGGAAAAAAATTGATGGCATTTGGGGTGAGGATAAATCATTCCAATAATCTTTATATTAGCCTTGAATTTCAACACTGGGACAGTGGCTTTCTCAGACCATACGGCCTGAGGAAGACACTAACCCAGTATCGAAATGTGTAGCCAAAATAAAGCATCATCATTCCAGCAGGCATCCCTGCAACTATTTTTTTCTTTAAAAAAAAATTGCAGAGACCATGTAATACATGGTTGAGTTGCACAACCCCTTTAAGTGTGCCTTTTTCCTGACAGTTGAAATACTTCTATAGATAGAGTTGGTAGCGGACCATGAGCAATGAGGCTAATGGAGATTCTATTAAAGACATTATCCCATGATTATTATAAAATATAATCATCAGATATCAAATAGTACATGACAAAGCTAGAACTAGGCCTGTACCTGACACTGATGCAGAGATCTCCCCATTAATTGCTCCAATTATTCTGCTAGATTTAATTCAATCTGGCACTTCAGGGGATGTGACCTTTCTCTGAGGGGCATGTCTCTTCTGCTGCAGCTGGTGGCAGTTGAAGGATGGAACCGAGCATGTGTGTCCACCTCAGGAGGTGGACAGAAGAATGAGAAAAATAGCAACATTTTATTTAATAAAACTGCCGTATATAAAAATGTTGGATTACATCCAATTATAAAAGTATTCATATCCAGGTGCTGGTTTGAAAACTGTAGATTATTGCCATGGGATAACTCCTTTAACATACCGTAGTTCAGACATATGGGATTTTCGAAGCTAAAAGGAATCTGGTATCTAGGTGTGGAATCTGGTAATAAAACACCAGTGGCCCCATTTTTGCAGGGATTGTAGGAGGTACTGGCACACAGATCTTTCTACAGTCAGAAACCCAAAGCTTGATTTTGTACGGATAAAGAAAACATCACTGGATGGTTTTAAGAACTGCCTTCCAAAAATAAATTATCAGCTATTTTGGCCACATATGGGTCTGCCTCGAAATTAATATTGTCAGTGAAAAAATTACTTCAAGGTCTAGCAGTTTTCTATTTTAATCTGAACCAGCTCAGTTTGACCTCATTTTGGAAAGAAGTTGCAGGTGGTAAATAAAGCACATGATGGAGCGTGCTTGACAGTATGCAAAAACATAACCCTAATTATACTCATTTTTCTTCAGGATTAAACTTGCCTAAAATGTCTCCATGTAATATTTGCCTCCCAAAAACAAGCATCTTCGTCAAATATGAAAGCACAAGTACAGAAACCTTGATTTCCAAGTAAACAATATACTTTCTGGTTTAGAAACAGCACTGCCCTTGATCATGCGCTAAGCCTGGTATTGCAGCTCAGCCTGATAAACTCAAATCAAAACATTATAAAATAAAAGTGCCATGAGTTCTTAGTAATGTTGAGCAAATCAAAGCATCCAAAGTGGAATTCAATCTGAAGTTTAGGAAAAATTTGATTCGCCACAAATCCGAATTTCCTCGTGCTTCGTGGTAACGAATAACTTTTTTCTAAAATGGCTGAAAATAAAAAAATTATACTCACCTCATCCACTTGATCGCGACAAGGCCATGTGCTCCTATCTTGATTGAAAAAAACCTGCCAAAGGACCTGTGGAGAGCGTGAAGACGTCACCAAGTGATCACACTGGCCGCGTGTGTTGACATCATCAACTGAGCGCGGCCAGCGCAATCACGTGGTGACATCTTCACATTCGCCGCAGGTCCTTTGGCAGGTTTTCTTCAAACAAGACGGGAGAAGACAGCCTCTCCGCAATCAAGTGTCAAGTGCCTCAAATGCCACGATCAGCAGTGAATGCGGCATCTGAGTGGTTAAATGACATGGGGGATTTGTGAGTAATTCGTAACTAATCGAATTTCTTGGTGAATCAAATTTTTCTAAACTTTGCTCATCTCTAGTTCTAATGCACCATGTTATGCTCAATGATTTGTGGATTCCATAAGTCTGATGAGATCCCACTATCTAGACTAGTAATCAACTAGTGGGAGATCCTAGCGAACACCCATGTGACCACGTGTACCTAATTCTACCATTAGTCCCAGCATCCCTACTTTGTAGTGAGTGAACCTGCCAAGTAGAAGTATCTGTTGGCAGTCCCATGTACTTATGAGGTTGGGCCTGTGGTCATCTCTACTGGTACCAACCAAACAGCAGTAGAGGAAGCAAGAAAACAGCAAAGTTACAAGTCAGGAGCAGAGATTAAAAATGAACATTCTCTATTTGCAGGTTGTGGAAATATAGATACTGCAAGGGCAAGAAATTCAATGAAAGATGCAATCATAGTGATTCAGACAATCCTGATAGTGCTCTTTGTAGTGGTGCCGATAACACTTCTAAAAGAGATGGTAAGTCTGATGTGGATAATGGTATGATTGGTTAATTTCATATCCCATCTAAAACTAATTTATACAATATATACTGGATTTAGGCTAGGGCTACATGGAGATCTTGGGGCGTGACAGGGGTCGAGTTGCCAAGAATTGAAGTGTAGCAGGGCAGCCATAGAAATGATTGGGGTTGCAGCTTGACTGACATGTTTGTTGCTACCATGAACCCAGCAGGCTGGCTTGTTTGAGATTCTGGGCTTTTGGTTACAGTAAACATGCGAGTTGCACTGCGACTGATTTACTTTTATGGCTGCCCTGCTACACTGCGATCTTTGGTCACACCAAAGATCCCCATGTAGCCCTTGCCTTAGGGTTGGTATTATGGTCACAACAGATATCCTTCATGTCTACTAAACCAAACTTAAAGAACCATTACATTCTATAGTAATCCAAGTTCAGTTCCATAAAACCATGAAGTGGGGTAATGAGGGTGTTATGCACCCTAAAAAGTGGATGTATTACACCCAGGGTTTATCCTAAGACCCCCAATGATCAGCACAATAAAGGGGACTGTACACTTGCCTGTATGTGAGTTTTGCCTGGTACTGCAGCTTGTCCTATTCAACCTGCGGTCCCTTTACTGTGCTGATCTGTGGGGGTCCCACAAGTAGAAGGTTATTCTGTGAATAGGTTACCAATGAGAGAGTCATGGAGAAACCCTTTAAATTATTAACAGATAAGGTACTCAAGTGGTCATCCACTATATAAATATTTGTTTTATAATAGTATTCGGTCTTGACAGTGTATAGATAATATATGATTAAACATGTTACATGTTAAGGGCCATTAAAGGGGTTATCCATTTTCAAGGAACCCCCCCCCCCCACATGGGGCCCGGCACAATATACTTACCCCGCTCCACAAGCCGGAAGCGGAGAGCAAGGTAAGTATATTACCAGTGAGGGGCCCGGCACATGTGGGGGGGGGGGGGTTCCTTGAAAATGGGTAACCCCTTTAAGACTGGACAATTTCAGACATCCCAAGTGTCCCTCTTTTGGAGGGACAATCCCTATTTTGCATCCAAGTTCCTCTGTCCCTCTTTTCTCTGTCCCAATATTGATCCAGAAAGTGTTTGTCTGGTTCCTATCTGTATATTAGACCGCACCTTGCATATTATTTCATTATTTGATGCAATTTGGATTTTAGAAATTTCTATATTCAGATTATTTTTTGCACTATTGTGCACTAAGAAACTATTAAAGTGTATAAATATGCAGGAAAAAAAGGACTTTCACACAATGAATCATAGGTGTCCCTCTGACCATCCAAAAATTTGGGAGGTATGCTGTTTGGGCCAGTTTTTGAGAACAAGCATTCAGTAGAACTGGTAGGAGAATGTCTGCCGTAGCAATCGTTCCTCCAACATTCATTTTGCATCGGCCTGTGTAATAGGCCAATAGAAATGTGTTTATCACCCATCCAAACGTGTCCTGCCCCAACATGCACTGTAGCAGGGCCCTTACGGTCTATAGCTAGCACTACTAATACTCTTTTTATTCATGTTACAGAATAAAAAACGCAGCTTGAAGATGGAGGACCATTTATATGAGGTATGTGCTTTACCTTCACATGTTCCTGAAAACAAATCAATGCTGCAATTGTCCATGTACAGATATGTCCAAAAAAAATACTTCCTCCACTAGCTGAGGAAATCTCAGACGTCTAGCTGTTTCCAAAGCTCCATCCATGTTGGATTTTTCATTACTCTGACTTGCAGGCCATGCTATGTCGTCCTAGATTTATGTGAGAGAACCACAATATGTCAGGAGCAGGGGCACAGCTATAGGGGATGCAGAGGTAGCAGTCGCTACCGGGCCCAGGAGCCTGAGGGGGCCCATAGACCCTTGTGGTGCATAAGAAGACACCAGTATTATAGAAAGTCCATGCTGGTCAAGTTACACCTCTGGCTCAAGGGAAGGGGGTTAAATAAAGAATTTGGCATGGGGGCAGGGGTGCCGTTTAGATTTTAGCCTCAGGCAGCACGAAGGCTATGCGCTTCCTGCCCTTGGCCCAAGCTGAACTCTTGCACCAGGGCCCATGAGCCATTAGCTACGCCCCTGGTCAGGAGACAGATTTACTGGTCCTGTTTACAGTGTAGACCGGGGTAGGCAACCTGCAGCGCTCCAGCTGTTGTGAAACTACAACTCCCAGCATGCATACTTTCTCTACTCTTCTCAGAACTCTCTTAGAAGTGAATGAAACTTGCTGGGAGTTGTAGTTTCACAACAGCTGGAGTGCTGCAGGTTGCCTACCTCTGGTGTAGACAGTGTAAAATTAGACGGGTGGTATAAAGATCGGCAAAATTTATTGCAGGGGTTAACCTCACTTTTGAATAATTTTACACTAACCAGGGGCAGACTGGCCATAGACCCTACAGTGAAATTTCTTGGTGGGCCAATGTCCAGGGGGGATGCCCAAGTCCTCCTCATGGCCGCCAGCCAGTTACATAACAACCTGATGCTCTCAGCCCTAATTAATGCTGGGAGCATCTGGTACTTATGCACCTTGCCAGCAGCCACAGGTGCCCTCCTCAGGACGGTGATACAGATGAATACTGTGGCGAGGGAGGCAGTATTTTGTGTGGCACTGTAGTATCTGGTTCAGCTGGGGCGGTATTTTGTGCTGCACTATGCTAATGCAGGTCCACCTACTTCTTTTGCCCTGTCTTCTGTCAATTTGGACCCACCTACAACATGGGGCCACTTTTCTTTTTTTTTTTTTCTAGGGCCACTTTAAGTTCCCAGTCCGCCCCTGACACCAACTATTGGTTGCATCATAAGCCGTACTCCTTGTTGTGAAAAACCAATGCAGACGAGATGGGAACTAATTTTGCCACATTTTATGACATGGTCTAGGCTCAATGACATCAGTAACTTTGCCCATTGATAGCAGGCTATGGACTATATAACTGGCTTGCACGTCTGGATCATAATCAGTACTGAGAGGGAGTGAGCCCTCTAGTGGATGGTTTATTGTACTGCTAAAGTAACAGAATTGGGAGAATGGATGCAGCGCTCAGCTTGGATTTTAGACGTACTGTCTCTTATTACAGTTAATCTAAATGGGGGGTTATTATATGTAACCATGATCTAGATTTCAGCACACAAAACATGACTATCAATTATTCTCACTGCCCTTAGATAGGTCTTCAACTATGTCATTAAACTGACAATAGATAAATTATTAGTTCTACATGCAGATTTTATGAAGGAATAGCTGCAGATCTGTAGAAAAATCCATGGAAGATTTATTTATTTTTTTAAAGACATTAGCATTACGCTACTTTCACCTCAGCGTTTTCCTTTCCGGTTTTGAGATCCGTCACAGGTTTTTTAAAAGTGGAGGAAAAAGCTTCAAGTTTTGAACCCAATCATTGTCAATGGGGACAAAACTGAACGGAACAGAGTGCACCGGAATGCGTTCCGTTCTGTTGCCATGACGCAAACAAAAGCGCTGCAAGCAGAGTTTTTGAGTGCGTCATGGGATACTGATCAAGACAGATCTGTCATGAAACAAATTGTGAGTCAATGGTGATGGATCCGTTTTTTCGAACATGAAAGAAAACGGATCCAGCCCCTATTGACTTACAATGTATTTAGTGATGGATCCGTCTTGTTCATTTGGGATATAATACAACCGGATCCATTCTGAACGGGTGCAGATGGTTGTATTATATACCGGATGCATTTTTGCTGAACCAATGACGGATCCGGCAAAAACGCAGATGTGAAAGTAGCCTTATAATGTCAAAGTCACATATATGACTATGAGTAAATGGATAGTAGCCAGTGGTAACAAACAGCCAGGGGCAGATTAAGTGCTACATAGGCCTGGGGCTGTCTACCCAACTTGGGTGCCCTCCCTCCATTTCCCTCTGACGTCCCTTTTCCATGTGCCACCCAATAGTTATTTTTTTCTGTACAAAGATTCTGCCGAGTTCAGTGAGCGCTTATGCCTCTTCCTAGGCCATGAGACATCACATCAGTCATGTGGCCTAAGGGCAGCTCAGTCCCATTCAATTGAAGGCTGAGCTGCGATACCGAGCACATCTGCTTGGTAAGCAGCGAAGTGGAGGCCACAGTCTCCTCAAACAGCTGATCAGCAGGGTTCCAGGAGTCTGACCCCTGCCAATCTCATATTGATGACCTACCATGAGGATAGCAAATCCTGAAAAAAAACTTTAACTTGTATCATCTAGAAATGCCACCAGATATTGTCTTCTCCTCACTGTGATAGAACTCCTCTGACATTAAAGGGAGCCTGTCAACATGAAAATACAATGTAAGCTCCAGACATCATATCGTAAAGCAGGAGGAGCTGAGCAGACTGATATATAGCTTTATGGGAAAAGATCCAGCAAAACTTGTATTTTATTCATTTAAATCCCTGCTCATTCTGGGTTTTAAAGTCAAGGAGGAGGAGCTATCAGTGATTGACAGCCTTCCATCTATGCCTGTGTAAACAGAGATAGCTGTCAATCTGACACCCCCCCCCCCCCCCACCCCCTCAGTAAGGCAAAACTGTGCACATTTCCGAGTGGTCTTTTATTGTGGGCAGTCTAAAGCACACCTGTGCAATATTAGTGCTGTCTAATCAGCACCTTGATATGACACATCTGTGAGTTGGGATGGATTATCTCGGCAAAGGAGAAGTGCTCGCTAACACAGATTTAGACAGATTTGTGAACAATATTTGAGAGTAGTGGTCTTTTGTGTATGTAGAAAATGTTTCAGATCTTTGAGTTCAGCTCATGCAAAATGGGAGCAAAACCGAAAGTGTTGCGTTTATATTTTTGTTCAGTGTATATGTCAATCTGCTCAGCTCCTCCTGCTCTATAAGATGCTGCTTTCAGCTCAGACACCATGTTCAATGTGACAGGTTCCCTTTAACCTAGCTGTATTTTGTGTTTTAAGATTTCTTTCTTCTATCTAACAGACATGATATTCCTCCAATGTACAAGCCTGTAAAAACATGGCCGATTCTGGCTGGGATCTTATACAGTGCCTGCGACATGTCCACTGATATGATTGGCATTATTGTGAAGTCCCCCGGACTGGGTCATGTGATCCTCCTTCACCTTCTCATATTTCCTGCATTCTGATATGTAAAATGGTGGACACCATTTTGATTGATTTGTGCGGGAAGAATCCTAGAAACTTTAAATTCGTTAGAAACTGAAGTTATTGGGAAATTCGCAACAAATTTGTTTAGTTTAGAATCAATTTGCTTACTTCTACGAATGACCCCAACTAACGGCATTATAGATCCCTATGGTGCTGTTAGTTTGCCCCCTTAGAATCAGTAAGGCTTAGATCTTAAGCCGTAATAACGGCACTGTAAAACAAGCCTATACCTTTTTATCTGTCAGATCCTTAACATGCAGTGAGATGAACTATAGTTTTTTCATACAATCTTAAGCTGGGTTTACACAGGGCGATGCAGCGGCCGATTGTCGGGAAGGAATCGTTCCTTCCCAACAGTCGGCTGCTCATTCAGTGAAGGAGAACGCACATGTAGGCCTCTTGCACACGAACGTCACCCGTCCGCACGGCAAAAAATTTTAAGTTATATTTTTTTGCGGTGAGGAGGCATGGACAGAAACACCATAGTGCTTTTTATGGGGTTCCGATCCGTGCTTCTGTTCCGCATCTCCGTGATTGTGATGCAGAGTGCACTTGGGCCGGAGCCCGGCCACGGGCACACAACATTCGTGTGCAAGAGGCCTTAGATGCAGAAATCTCCTTCACTGTATCCCTCGTCTCATACACAATCATGGCTTCTGGGCAGCAGATTGCTGTTTAGACCACACGATCTACTGCTAAGAAGCCATGATTGGTGGAGCCTGCATGAACAACAGGATCACCAATGAACTAGCGTTTCGCTCATTCATCGGGTGATTGGCAGCACATTTAGACACCCAGGTGATTGGGAATGACCGGTCTTTCCCGATAATATGGTCTAAATCCACCTTTACACAGGACTATTTGCTGCAGACATATCTAGTGTGTGTAACCAGGATTGTGTTGTCCATTTTACAGGGGCTGGAAGCATATCAGACTGCGACCTATGAGGACATACAAAATGTACGATTCCTTGCAGCCAAGACCATGGAAGGAGAGCACCCCTGCCTTGAGTAGAAGAGACATGATGGATATTCTGACCCTTCATGGCTAAATGTTGGGTTGAAAGTCAGCAAGAAAAAAACACAATGCATTGGTTGGAACCCAAATCCTGACTGAACAGTGACACAAACTGACAGTAGGGACAGACTACTATGTTAGTGATCCATCTGATTGTTCCAAGAGAAGACCAGTGGGATGTTGTCCTCTTCTACCCCTCACCCATTGGATTTGGCGTATATCAAGCTTCAGCACTGTATAATCTGCTATACTTAACACCTTTGAAACTCTTGTATGTATTATATATACTGTAGCTAATCATTATGCATCTTTCAGATGTTGCTTGTATTAAGATTAAAACCGCCTAAAGGGGAAATCCATCTTAAAGGGGTTGTCCACTTTGAAAATCTCACTGTTAAAAGGTTCTGTTGAAAACAAGTTGATTAAAATTGTTCCAAAACTGGAACCCCAGCTCTCAACTGCAAAGGAACCTGCCAGCAAGGGTAACCACAGGGTAAATGAAGCATGAAAGCATCAATGGTCTGTATATAGCTGTGTTAGGTCCTCTACAGATGCTCTTGACTCCAACTAATTGATGGAGGTCTCTAATGCCCCCCATCCCCCCCCACTTTAACTCATAATGTTCTATCAAGCAAACAATGGAGGTCATTTATCAAAAGTGGCAACCAATCAGATTAATCATTTAATTTTCCTAAGGAGCGCTGAAAAAATGAAAAGTGGAATCTGATTGGTTGCTTTGGGCAACTAAGCCAGTTTTCCTCTGTACCACTTTTTATAACTCTTCCCCCATAATCTATATATCTGCAGGTGTCAATGCCAAAATGAGCACACCACAATGCTCAGTAAAGAATCCTAGGTGCCTTCATCTGGGATATATTCACTTTAGCCCCTGTGTCAGATATGTCCAGAGAAGGAAGTATAAAAGTAGTTCATAGGATGGTGGATTCCTTCTGGAACACTGTATCCTTTCAATTTAAGAGTTGGAGGACGATGAGGTCAATGGTGAAACATTCTGACATCTGAGAATTTGTTTGCAAAGTGGATTCCCCCTTTAAAAAGTGTTTTTGCACACAATTTATGGTTACGTTTTATTAGATACGCCTAATAGACAAACTATAATTGTGAATGGGGTCTCTCCTAATGAACACATCATAGATATATTATATTATAGTAAGGCCTCATGCACACGACCGTTGTTTTGATCCGCATCCGAGCCACAGTTTTTGTGGCTCGAATGCAGACCCATTCACTTCAATGGCCCGCATCCACTCCGTGTTCTGTCTGCATCCATTGCTCCGTTCGGTAGCCCCGCAAAAAAAATAACATATCCTATTCTTGTCCGTTTTGCGGACATGAATAGGCATTTCTACAATGGGCCGCCCGTTCTGTTCCGCAAATTGCGGAAGGCACACGGGCGGCTTCCGTTTTTTGCGGATCCGCGGTTTGCGGACCGCAAAAAACTGAACGGTCGTGTGCATGAGGCCTAAAGGTGTTACATTATTAGCTAGCTAAAGCATGGACCTACAACCGCAGCGCTCATGTTGTGGCAAAACTGCAACTCCCAGCAAGCACTGATAGCCAGCTGTCAATGCTTGCTGAGAGTTGTTGTTTCGTCACAAATAGAGAGCCGCAGTATGTAGTTGATTGATTTCTGTTCATACATAAACTACTTCCTAGGTATACTTTAATATATTATATTTTACTTACTGACAGCAGATATTTAACTAGTTATACAGTGTGTAATAAACCTTAAAGTGGTATTGTGGTTATAAAATGTTATTCCTCTTATCTACGGGTTAGGGCATAACTATTAGATCAATGGGAGTCTGTCCCTTGGGTCCCTGCATCCTAAAATGAATGGTGTGGCTGATTGAGGTTGTGCCATGTGGCTCCATTCATTCTGTAGGTAACAGGAGATAGCCTAGTTCAGCACTCACCTATAACCAGGAGTCCCACAGGAAATGAAAGGAGCGTCGAGGCGCACGCTAGACCAGCCTCCCCATTTATTTAAATGATAAGCTTCATGTTCTCTTCAATGGTGGTGGTCGCAGCAGTAACCCCATCGATCTAATGGTTATCCCCTATTCTATGGATAGGGAAATAAGTTCTTACTACCGGAATATCCCTTTAAAGACCAGTAAAAGTTGTGTGGTGCTAAAACACTGGCAGCTGATCACGAGGGATATATATCAAGGTGTGTGCCCCTGACATAAGATGTCTTTTGAGATATTCTTTGCTGCATAGACATGAGCGTGAAATAAATACAAAAAAATAAAATTATCTGAAAATGCTTCTTTTATGTCAAAGTTAATTTTCCAAAATGTACAACTTTCAGTCAGTATCCGTAACTCCTTGACATAATCCCAGTGAAGAGAGCATGCTGACCACAACATAGACTGGAAGTTGTATGATTTTCAGCCTCATTGTGTGAAAGGCATCTGCTCCTGTTGTGACCATGACATAATGATCTCCCACTGACTTTTCAGACAGAGGGATAAATGCAGTCAATGGCCTTATGCAGCCTGATACAACTGCAGTAATATGGTCCCTATAGAGGTATAAATCTGAAGGCCTCAGATTTCATTCATGCATGTTCCACTGGACACTATTTTATGGAGAATATAGACACAGCCTACCACGGCATAGGCTTACAGCTCCATAGTACAGACTTGGGCTGTTTTTCATCATACCGGTGCATGAGACCCAAGGCCAATTCCAGACGGGCGTAATATGGCAGCATGTTAGGGTTATTACAGCTGCAACAACTAGACCACTGTGGTTCTTCTGAAGTAAGAGTCGATCACTACTGAACATTATACTCACCTAGGTTCTGATCAGGAGAGCCAGAGGAGTCAGGGTTGCGGGAAACCGGCCTATTATGAGAAAATGTACAATTGTTTTATTGTTTTTCATTCCAACAAGTCACTTATAAAATAAAACATAATAGAAAATGAATAGAAAAGTATAAAACCAGTGTATGGAGCCTTACAAACAAATAGGTGTGGGGTGAGAGCGAGGTCTTCTGCAGCATCTACTTTACGGTGTACATCTGTCCACTTCTTTAATATTCAGAGAGGATATGTAGCCACAAAGAAGGTACATTTCTGCCTATTTAAAATACATGATATAGGTGTCACTTCATGCATTAATGGACCACTCTGGAGTTAACTTTTTTTTTTTTTTTTTTTTTTTTTTACAAATATCTGCATAATATTCAATGAAAGCCAAGCTACAATCTATCAATGGTGTAATCCCAACGGTAATATGAGCCTTCAGGAAATACGGTCAGGCTGGTACAGATATTTGTGCGAGGCGAAATGTCACGTTGTTTTATCCATATTAAATGAGTGTCAACACAAGAAACATTTCATATATGTATTAGTTGTGACCTGACCACCGTACAAACCTTATGCCTATTAATCACTTTACCTATATAAAATGGTCAAGACCAGACATAGTCTTCACACAGAAAACCTGCGGACCTCTCTTACTTGAGACCATCGGCTCCACCACCAGCAAGCAATGGCTTCAGGTAAGTCTTCAAGTGAAATATCCTTCAACGGGTTGTCCAAGATTTTTCCCTAGGATAGACCAGGGATCAGCAACCTTCGGCACTCCAGCTGCTGTGAAACCACAACTCCCAGCATGAAAGGAGGATTCTGACCAACCTCCTTTAAGCATGCGGTCACAGTCAGCTTTGAGTGGTGCATTTGTTTGGACAAAAAACCAAAAATGCCTTTAAAAAATACTACCGACTTTGTCAGCGTGTATAATGTGTTTAAGCAACTGTAATTTTTCATGGCGTTTTTGCATGTCTTACATTTTTATTAGGAAATGATGTACCCTCCTGTAATATCACTTCCCCTTTAGAGCAGTACAGGGAAAATACATTGGTCCAAAAAACAAAAATGCCATTAAGGCCTCATGCACACGACCGTATGTATTTAAACTGATCTGCAATGACTAATGACGTCCGTGTGCATTCCGTATTTTGCGGAACGGAACAGCTGGCCTCTAATAGAACGGTCCTATCCTTGTCCGTAATGCGGACAATAATAGGACATGTTCTATTTTTTTGCAGAACGGAAATACGGACATAGGGAAACGGAATGCACACGGAGTAACTTCCGTTTTCTTTGCCGTTCCATATACGGTCCACAAAGAAAACAGAACGGACACGGAAAGACTGCAGGGCAAAAAAACAAAAAACAAACAATGGATATCTATGGGACAAGAACACCAAATGAGGACAAAAAACAGACGCAGAGCATAATGCAATTTAGAAAAATACTAAAATATCCATTTGTCCTGCATTTAATATTTCCAATAGACTTCCATGCAACATTTGGAGCTGGAGTTTCTTTGCCTAAAAAAAACAGAAAAAACACCAGCCATAAAAATGCACCAAAAACTGCAAAACCCCACAAAAAACACCTGTGTGTCACATCAGCCAAAGGCTAAATGTACACGAACTTTAGGGCTTCGTGCCCGTGCTGCAGACCGCAAATTGCGGTCCACAATGCACGGGCTCAGGCCGTGGGGCAGCCGCATGCGGATCCCGGACCCATTCACTTGAATGGGGTCCGCAATCCACATCCAACGGTCCGCACCGCAAAAACGTAGTTTTTTGCGGTGCGGATGCACGGACATAAACACCACGGAAGCACTCCGTAGTGCTTCTGTGGGGTTCCAATCCGTGCCTCCATTCCGAATCTCCATGATTACGGACCCATTCAAGTGAATGGGTCCGCATTCTGTGATGCGGAATGCACACGGCCGGTACCCGTGTATTGCGGACCCACTGTACGGTCGTGTGCATGTAGCCTAAAGGGCTTGTACAAAAACAGTGCCATGCCTGTCCATGGGTTGTGGCTGTACCTGCTCAGATCAACAACAATGGCACCCTGGTGGGCTAAGCAATTTCCACCCTTGAATCAGGTAATGAGCAATTCATTCTTTACATTAAAGGGCTTCTATCACCCCACTAAAGTCATATTTTTTGAGGGGCTAGTTAAATTCCTTATACTGCGATATATGAAAATATAATGGTGTTACTTACTTTCCTTTAGCAGTTTTTTATAAAAATGAACTTTTATAATATGTAAATCAGGTCTCTACCAGCAAGTAGGGCGTCTACTTGCTGGTAGCCGCCGCAAAAAACCGCCCCCTCGTCGTGTTGATTGACAGGGCCAGCCGCGATCTCCTCCTCCGGCCGGCCCTGTCAGCATTTCAAAAATCGCTTTTGAAAGCGATTACGTCTTCTCTTTCGGTGATGTCATCATCTCAGAGCGACTGCGCCGAATGAACACAGGCGCACGATTTTTGAAATGCTGACAGGGCCGGCCGGAGGAGGAGATCGCGGCTGGCCCTGTCAATCAACACGACGAGGGGCGGGTTTTTGCGGCGGCTACCAGCAAGTAGACGCCCTACTTGCTGGTAGAGACCTGATTTACATATTATAAAAGTTCGTTTTTATAAAAAACTGCTGAAGGAAAGTAGGTAACACCATTATATTTTCATATATCGCAGTATAAGGAATTTAACTAGCCCAAAAAAAAAAAAAGACTTTAGTGGGGTGACAAAAGCCCTTTAAGGTGACCACCCAGTGCACAGAGTGTAATTTTACATAGCTTGTCTAGGGATGCTGTCTTCACTATCTTTCTTTATTTAGCATGGGCTGTGTGATATGGTAACTCTGCTTTAATCAAGCGAATGGAAATAAGCTGTATGACCACATGCATCCTATGGGCAGGTGTGCCACATATGTTCTAATTTTACATAACCCACCTGAGAGAGGCCATTCAAGTGTGCAGTTTGTGCACTGAACAATGTACATCATTAAAATTGGGTTTAGATAGATGACCAGTCCTGAACAACGGTTATCATATTATTTAACAAAAAAAAATACCAAAATGAAAAATTGGGGACAACATGTGGTCAGATGGAAAAGAAATGAGTACTTTAGGACAGCAGAAAAACAGGCCTGCAGAATTATCCTTGGCATCCCAAAAGTGGTCACATAGGGGTTTAGTATCTCATGGTAACTTACAATATTTCTTGCCTTTTATTTCTAGGACTATGCTCCTCTCTTGGACTGTTGCTCATCATCTGCCTTCAAAGCCCACCGGGATTCAGTGCCTTCCCCCAGATACCTCTGGCCAGTCTCCTCAATAATGCTGTAATCAGGGCACAGTACATTCACCAGGTGGTGGCAGATACATACCGCGACTATGTAAGTACTGTACAGCCTTCAATGTAAAGGTCTGCATGTAGGATTGTGCCAGTAGTCAGTATGGATAACTTTGCCATATAACTCCTACTGATTATAACATACAATGTACAGTATGACTTCTGTATATAGACGGTTTTTCCCAACTGAGACATTGATGGCATATATCTATATGCTATATAATAATAGAAGGAGAAAATAGATAATATTACATTGCCCCTGCTGTTTATGAATAACGGAGAGCGCCCTTCACCGCAGGGACACTTCGGACAAAATTGCATCATTTTTTTTTATTCTATATTCATAGAAAACTATTTTTTTAAATATTTTTGGGCTGCTTCATTTTGACAGTACTATACCATTGATTATACTACTGTCCTTTTGTAGCAGTCAGCGCAGAGAAAATATATATATAGATAGGTAATCAATTATTTGTTTACTGCTGCTGTGAGGGAAAGATGTTATCTGATAATAGTAGATTAGTAGGATTGGGATAACAGTAAGGCAGCTGTATTGTTCTCTTGATAGGCCTAAATAAAGATGTCGACAGAGCAGCACTGCACTTATCAGTGTTGTGCTCTAATTGAGTCACTCACCCCCATTCCCTCTCTGGTCACAGTGATGGTCTGACAGCCGGCAGTTCGTCTGGCTTTGCCGAACTCTCTGCATAAGCGCTGTCAGTCACAGAGAAGGGGCAGGGAAGGGGGCACGGTTACCGTGACTTGAAGCAAGGAGGCCGCTGCCCCCTTGACTTCAAGCATGACTAGAGAGGCGCGCCGGCAGGGGATAAAATAACTTTTTCTGAGCTTTAGCCGCACCGGCCTTCAGGAAGAAAATTATCGTCGGAAACACGCTGCTGGCTACTGTCAGGTACTGCTGGCGGCTTGGGAGGGTTTTTGGAGGTGACAGGTTCCCTTTAGGTGTTTTTGGATAGAGGGGTTGGAGTCTAAAGGGCTTCCCCGAGAGGTGAGCATACCCAATACAAGTTATGCCACTATATGTGTTTATTGCAGGTGCACATTTTACTTCTCTTGGCATTTAATATCTAGAGGATATGTCATCAATTGCCTAGAAGGAAAGGGGCTGTGGCTTCTTTCTGACATAAAGCTCCTCCCGACCAGACACTATGTAGAAAATTGCTACACAGTCCCATTAGGGCAGCTTCACGTGGAGACATTTCCCAGACATTTTCGAGCTTACTGCAGCATAGTGATCAATGATGCTGTGACTTCCAGTGCAGCCGTGGGTCTACTGTCCCGTACTCAAATAATGCTGCGAGTATGGGACAGTAGACCCTTGGGCTGGAACTCACAGCATCATAAATCACTACAATGCAGTCAGTTCAGGACAGCTGCAGCCAGTCATCACACAGACAGTTTTTCCCAAACCATGGTTGCCGTGTGAAATTAGCCTTAGGCTACATGCACACGAACATTGTTTGTTTCCATGTCAGTTTTTTTTTTTTTCTGCGGATGGGATGCAGACCCATTCATTTCACCGTGTACTGTCCGCATCAGTATGTCCGTTCCGTAGCCCCGCAAAAAAAAATAGAACATGTCCTATTCTTGTCCGTTTTAGGCATTGTTACAATGGATCCGCAAAAAAAAAAAAACGGCTGGCATACGGATGTCATCCTTTTTTGGTGGCGGATCCACAATTTGCGGACTGCAAAACACATACGGTCGTGTGCATGTAGCCTTAAAGTGAATGGGGCAGTGTAGCATTTTAAACTCAGCACCTGGGAGTCGCGCTGTCCCATGCAAAAAGCTGAAGGGGTTGTTGAGCTCTGAACTGTAACTCCTACATTGTAGGACATTGTTCCTCAACTCCAGTCCTCAGGGCCCACCTACCGGTCATGTTTTTAGAATGCGCAGACAGGAAGGACGGATCCGGCATTGCTAAATTTTTAATGCTGGATCCGGCACTAATACATTTCAATGTAAATTAATGCCGGATCCGGCATTCCGGCAACTGATCCAGAATTTTGGACGGAGATAATACCACAGCATGCTGCAGTATTTCCTCCATCCAAAACGCCGTTCAGTGACTGAACTGAAGACATCCTGAACTGATTTCTCTCCATTCAGAATGCATAGGGATAAAACTGATCAGTTCTTTTCCGGTATTGAGCCCCTAGGACGGAACTCAGTGCCGGAAAAGAAAAACGCTAGTGTGAAAGTACCCTTACCACAGGTGTTCATTCTGTGGGATATTCTCAAATCCTGACTGGTAGGTGGGCCCTGAGGACTGGAGTTGGGGAACTCTGTTCTAGGAGATAGTCCCAAAGTTAGGCCTCATGCACACGACCGTTGTGTGCATCCGTGGCCGTTGTGCCGTTTTCCGTTTTTTTTCACGGACCCATTGACTTTCAATGGGTCCGTGGAAAAATCGGAAAATGCACCGTTTGGCAGCCGCATCCGTGATCCGTGTTTCCTGGCCGTGAAAAAAATATGACCTGACCTATTTTTTTCACGGCCAACGGTTCACGGACCCATTCAAGTCAATGGGTCCGTGAAAAATCACGGATGCACACAAGATTGTCATCCGTGTCCGTGATCCGTGTCCGTTTTTTCCTATTATTTCAATGGCAAACTTGACTTAGATTTTTTTTTCATTTTTCATGTCCGTGGATCCTCCAAAAAACAAGGAAGACTCACGGACGAAAAAACGGTCACGGATCACGGACCTACGGACCCCGTTTTTGCGGACCGTGAAAAAATACTGTCGTGTGCATGAGGCCTTAAGTAGACTTCAAACTACATGAGGATTGGGTCTGTTCAGCCCCTTAAAGTTTTTTGCCAAAAGCTGAGTATGATATAAAATAACAAAATAAGTAATTTTTCATTTACCAATCATCCACTGCTCGTGTGCTGCCGCTTCCTAGTTCCCCCACATATATCTATATCCTGGTCTCCAGCAATGATATGGATGCAGAAAGCAGGTGATAGGTAAGGTGAGTAATTCTCAGTTTTTATTTTTTATCAAAAACTTTAGATGGCAGACAAGCCCTTGATGTCATCTGTACCTTTATATCGAAGTTCAATTATTGTTGTAATTCTCAATTGAGGCTGAAAATTGCACTGCACCACATTAGTCATGGAGTAACTTAAGATATGCAAAACATGACCACAAGATGGCTACAAAAAGCTGTCCTTCACCTTCAACTGTAAGCTAGTTATGACATAAAATTGCATTACTATGGCCAACTGCCCTGTTGTTCTACTGGTCTCTTCCAGGAACGAACGTTTATCCGTGAAGATAAAAGATATTCAAATAAAAACTCATATGCAATGTTCTGCTACTCAGAAACCATCCCAGCCCCAACCGACAAGGACAATACCCACCAGAAATCAGTAAGTGGTTTTCTCCTGTGTAAATGTATATAACCAGTGTGGATGCTGTGAAGTCTACCACCATGACCACACTGCTAGCTATGTTCCTAACCAGCCTCCACTTATTACAGGACATAGACCTCCTGCGATTCTCCCTCACCCTCATTCAGTCTTGGATGACTCCAGTGCAATCATTGAATAAACTGTTTACCAACCAAGTGTTCGGGAACGCGGTCTATGAAAAACTGAGAGACCTAGAAGAAGGATTATACGCTCTCATGAGGGTAAGCCAAAAGTTTCATTATGAGAGTATCCCCCCAGCTGGTTAGCAAGTCCTATTGGACCATACACAGCACCTGTGGACAGTAATGCCTATAAAGTGTAATATGTAATGAATCTTTTTGCTACCCCCAGGAACTAGATGACGGAAACGCACGTAATTACGGCCTGTTGACATTCACATATGACAAATTTGACCCCCATCCAGACACCGATGATGATGCACGGATTAAAAACTATGGTCTCCTGTCCTGCTTCAAGAAAGACATGCACAAGGTGGAGACTTACTTGAAAGTGATGAAGTGCAGGAGATTTGTGGAGAGCAATTGTATGGTTTAAATTGTCTAAATAATGAATACTAATAATCGCCCAGTAACCTGCTGCCTTTTATCATCAGTTGCTTGGGGGAAATTTATGGAATGTTAGTATTATACTTTCTGACTGAAGAAGATGTGATCCTGATGTATTTTGTCGTGTCTCTTAAAGGTCTTTGTACATTGTAAAATAATAAAAGAATAAGATGCAGAATTCTTGAATGTCTGTACAGCAATAATACAGTCTAATTCAGTATATCTACAGTAATAGTACAGTCATGTATACACATCCCTGCTGTAACACATAGACAACAGCATCAATATCAAAACCCAGGGGCATAGCTATAGGGGGTGCAGAAGTAGCAGTCACTACTGGGCCCAGGAGCCTGAGGGGGCCCAAAGACCCTTGTGGTGCGTAAAAAGACACCGGTATTATAGAAAGTGCATGCTGAGAGGGCTCTGTTAGATTTTTCTCTGGGACCCAGAATCTTCAAGGTATAACTCTGGCTGGAGAGAAAGGGTTAGGTCAAGATTTCAATCTTTGCCTCAGGCAGCAGGAAGGCTATGTGCTTCCCTACCCCTGGCCACAAAACACTGAGGTATGGGGGGCCCAAGCTGACCTCTTACACCAGGGCCCATGAGCCTTTAGTTACGCCCCTGTCAAAACCACTACATGTAACACAAAAGATATGCGCTGCCAGAACTCCATGGCACCCCAGGAACACAGGCAGGGGCACCATGCTTAAAGGGGAACTCCAAAGAAAATCATAGTATCAATCTAATGTGAATTGTCACCTGTAATCAATGTCTGTGTGTTACTTATGTCTTTTATACATTAATGAATAATATAATATCAGCCAGAATGTGCCTAATCCACTGCATAGCAACAATCTAGGAATGCACTAGGTGACAACCACAAATATTAGCTCGGGGGTGGCCTTGCTGAGCATGTAAGAGGACACAACACTGAGAGGTTCCCGTCCTACCTCCTTCAATTCTCCTCCTGCAGTGGACAAAAGGGTCCTGGGTGCCACCAGATGTCGCCGCCAAACAAGCGGATACTTCCTGTTTCGTTATGACACGAACAAGGAAGAGAGAGGGATCAGAAGGAAGCCGGGCCTCCTGCCACTCCGAGGCAAGATGGCGCCGCATCAGAAGCGCGGGCAGCAGAGATTATGGCCTGCTTTGGCAAACATGCCCGCTCATCCGCAGCCCCCGCACGCCTGCTGCGATAACTGCCGCCACTACAGACACGTTGGCTGAGCCCCTGGGCCCTCCTGCAGGCCCTGGCCAAGTGCAAGTGAACTCCAAAATAGTGGATTTGCAGGCAGATAATACCGCCAATGTGCACGCACCATCCTGCATACTTGAAGGTGCTTCTGCAGCGGGCAGCCCCCTGGGGCCCTAAGGATGACCCGAGTACCCAGGTGTAGGAATGGCCGAGTAGTATAGGGTGGCCTAAAATGTCCCTTTATGTTGAGTGCGAGTGTCACGGTGATCCTACTTGGATACGGCTGGAACCCCCAGGGGTTGGCTCTGAAGCAGACAAATAGGGGGTAGCAAGTGAGGGATGAAAGAAGTAACTTGAGTCCAGACATCGTATGAAGTTCAATAGCAGCTTTAGGCCTATTGCACACGACCGTATGGCTTTTTCAGTGTTTTGCGGTCCGTTTTTCATGGATCCGTTGTTCAGTTTTTTGTTTCTGTTGTGTTTCCGTTTCTGTTCCGTTTTTACGTATGGCATATACAGTATACAGTAATTACATAGATAAAATTGGGCTGGCCATAACATTTTCAATAGATGGTTCAGGAAAAAACGGAACGGAAACGGAAGACATATGGATGCATTTCCGTATGTGTTCCGTTTTTTTGTAGATCCATTGACTTGAATGGAGCCACGGACCGTAAAATGCGGGCAATAATAGGACATGTTCTATGTTAAAACGGAACGAAAAAACGGAAATACGGAAACGGAATGCATACGGAGTACATTCCGTTTTTTTTGCGGAACCATTGAAATGAATGGTTCTGCATACGGACCGTATACGGAACGCAAAAAACGGCCAGTAAACAGGAAAAAAAAACGGCCGTGTGCAATAGGCCTTACTTTGCATAAATGTTCTTCAAAAAGGTTTACAGACTTTGTCTTGGTCCCAGCAGGCTTTAGCATTAAACTCGACCCTGCTACATCTGTTGCTCTCTGGCTCTGCTCTACTGACAGGCTGACTTCAGAGAGAAGTTATGCTGCAACTTCTCTCTTTTTATGGTCTGTCTCTGAATTAGGCCAGGGAAATCTCCTCCTGGCTCCTGAGGCTCCAAACTATGGCCTCCATATCCAGCAGAGCTGAAGGTGCTCTGGCTGGCTTGGCATTGCTTGGGCTGGGCAAGTCCAGCAGAAATGTGCCCAGCACTTGCTTCCTTCCCCTAGCAGGAGTAAGCTAGACTGCAACTAAACTTGGACCCACCCTTCCTGCAGGAAGTGGGACTCGCCCACTCCTCCACAGAGGGGGTTTAGAATGGAATGGAAAGTTCCATTCTACGTACCTGTAGCTCTGCAGTGTTTGCTGCCACCTGCTGGTGAATCAGGCACATTACATGTGAACATAAACAGTTACAAAATAGGAAATGCACAGTGTTTGGACCTGAAATAAATACACATGATGACATGAGGTTAACCAGTAAAAGAGGTTAACCAGTAAAGACAGTAGCGGGGTGCAGAAGTGGTAATGCCACACTGGGGCATTACCCCTCCACTGGGAATGGTTATATACCTGCTGATGAGCCTACTATAAAGGACATATATGCGTCCCGGATTTGCGATTGCGTTGCGTTATTCAGTTTTTATCGTGCGGGTGCAATGCGTTTTGCACGCGCGAGATAAAAAACTGAATGTGGTACCCGACCCGAACCCGGACTTCTTCACTGAAGTTCGGATTTGGGTAAAGTGTTCTGTAGATTTTATTATTTTCCCTTATAACAGGGATACTCAACCTGCGGCCCTCTAGCTGTTGTAAAACTACAACTCCCAGCATGCCCTCCTGTAGACTGATAGCTGTAGGCTGTCAGGGCATGCTGGGAGTTGTAGTTTTACAACAGCTGTAGGGCCGCAGGTTGGGCATCCCTGTACTATAACATGGTTATAAGGGGAAATAATAGCATTCTTAATACAGAATGCTTACTAAAATATCTTCATTCAGCAGGACCTGCGCTGACGTCACCGCGCTCATCACGTGGTGAGTGCGATTACGTCATCAAAGGTCCTTTTGCAGGTCCTTAAAGAAGAAGAAAGAAGACTATGCCGGCTGCGCGATAAAGTGGATAAGGTGAGTTAATTTTTAGTTATTTTTAACCTCTCAATCCACATTTTAGTAGGCATTCTGTATTAAGAATGCTATTATTTTCCCTTATAACCATGTTATAAGGGAAAATAATACAGTGAATTTACTTTAATGGGGTCCGGGGTTGCTCATCCCTATCATCTTCTAACAACTATGTGTAAAAATCACACCGCATCGGCACTTGCTTGCGGATGCTTGCGATTTTCACGTAGCCCCATTCATTCCTATGAGGCCTGCGTTGCGTGAAAAACGCAGAATATAGAAAATGCTGTGATTTTCACGCAACGCACAAGTGATATTTATGAATATATACTCAGGGTCAGAGGTTCGGTAGTCGTGGCCCAGTGTATGATTACTCAGAGGTGTCCTTAATTATCACTATTGAACTGAGTGTACCTTATTGTAGTTATTAAAACATAACTTTTATTCCATTTTTAAAGTAGTTCTTTGGCTGAGGTTCATAGATGATGTGTTTGTTCTATGGAGTCTTTTTGCGGATTTTGTTATGACCATTAATGACAATGACCTGGGCCTCAACTTCACATCAACATGTGACAAAAATGCATTACCATTCCTTGATGTGCTGATTGAAAGAGGCATAAACCAGAGCATTGTCACCTCGGTCTACTGCAAAAGTACAACTGGAAACAGTCTCCTCTGTTGGGATAGTGCACATCCATTTCCTTTACACAAAGGAATTCCCAAAGGCCAATATTTTAGACTTCGGAGGAATTGTTCCACAATGAAAAAATTAAAAAAACAGTCATCAGATCTGAGAGTCAGGTTTAGGTAGAGAGGTTATCCAGATGGAATTCTACGCACGGCTTACGAAATCGCGTGCAATGAAAAACGGGACCAACTTCTCATCCCTAAAAAACTGAGATCAACAAATGCTATAGGCCAGAGTAATATTCGGATTATTGGCACCTTCGATAGCGGACACCAAGAAATAAAAAAGGTTTTATCAAGACACTGGGATATTTTAAAAGCTGACCCAGATTTAGATAAGGTTCTAGCATCATACCCACATATCACATTCAGAAAGGGGCGTAGCTTGAGGGACAGATTGGTCAATAGCCATTTCCAATTACCTGAGAGACCTGGAAACTGGCTCTCTAGAAAACCCATGGGAACTTTTAAATGTGGCAGTTGCACGGCATGTGGTCAGATTAGAAAAACAAAAACATTTGTTTGCTCCTTTAATAACAAGGAGTACACCATCAGAGACTTCATAAACTGTCTCACTACTGGTGTGGTGTACCTGGCCCAATGTACTTGCCCACTGGATTATGCGGGCAAGACAAAACAGGAGTTCAGGAGATGGATTAGGGACCACGTGAATGATGTTTTTTGTTTTTTTTCCAAAACATTTTATTCCATTTTTGTGAGCATTCAAAGTTACAGATTATCTGGACATTAATATAAGTACAGCATGACATATAGATCAAGTACAGCATCTATTATCCAAAAATACAAACATCCCATTTGTCATTCCCACAATAACTATGGCAACTACCCCCCTGTTTTCCCTCCCCCCTATACTGTCTGAATGCGTCTCTACTCCTCTACACACTTTTTCCTATTATAATAAGAAAGTTCTTGTTTATGACACTTTCAACTTCCCCAATTCTCCACGTATATCTTTTTTGAGGTTATCACTCTGTATACTTAAAGTTATTCAAACGAGACTGTATTTCTTCTGTTGATAAATGTTTGGCAATGAAAGTCGACCATTTATTCAAAATTCCTGCTGAACTGTTGTTTTTATGAGATAACGCTTCTAACTGATCCATTAACAGAAAATGTCTCATTAGACCTTGAAACTCCACACTTGTGGGAACTTGTGGCTCCAACCATTTTTGTAACATACATTTTAATGCTACCAATAGAACCCCATCTATCAATTTGGGTATTGACATTGTATCCGGGTACATATGGAACAAAACCACCTCTGGTTCACATGGTAGATCTATGTGCCACATATCCTTAATCCATGACAATATCCATTCCCAATATTGTCTTGACTTGGGGCATAACCACACTCCATGATCTAGATCCGCCCTCACCAATCCACATTTTGGACATTTGGTCATTCTGGTATCTCCACTGTTCGTTGGAGATATATTAAAAGCATATATTGCTCTGTGCATCAGTTTCAATTGCGTTTCTCTCCATCTCTCACATATCACAGCTTTTCTTGTCCTAATGCATCCCGCCATCATCTTATCCTTCCAGTTTGTACCCGCCAACAACCTATTCCATCCCCACTGTTTGTAGCAAAAGTCTTGTCATTATCTCGATCCCTCAGCAGTCTATAGATGTCTGACAGTGCCCATTTATTTCTTATCTGCTTGAGCAACGAATCAAATCCATTCATCCTACACTCTTGACTAACATCTTTTAGTCTAGCCTTACAGAAATGCATGACGGTGGTATTGGTTATCTGCCGTCCGACCCCTAACTCTACGCCAATCTTTCCCACCAAACCCCCCATAACCTACCTCCACCCAGACCTCCTCTCTAACATGCCCCAAATGATAGACGGACACCAGGCTTGGAATAAATCGGCCACAGCAGCCGTCTTTTATTAACATATAAACATAACATATATAATAAATAACAATTCTCCCCCCCGAGGGGAGGTCCTTGAAGCCTCCAAACAACTGCAAATACCCCACCGGGTAAGCCATCTTGCCTCCAGCCGTTGTCCACCAGCTCAGAAGCACCACTGAATGGCCCCTTTTAAATCCGTCACCACTGGGAGTCCAGCCCCAACCATGGAGCCCTCCCAGCATCCTCCTCTGTGAATGTGACCAACTTCAAGGACCTCCCCCCGCCACAGCCACCGTGACACCTAAACCACCCCACCTGCCCATTACCCCTAAGCTCCAACCCCCAAAACCTTAAACAAAGGGAGGGTGGGCGGGAGCTCGCTCCAAGATCCTCCAAAATGGCCCCTGGTCTCCCCTCAGCTAACCTATTTAACCCCTTAACCACACCCCTTACACTCAAACCCACCAATCCCCCACATTCCCAATTCCTCCTCCTATCCCCTCTAAACTCCACCTACCCACCTAACTGGGGTCTCCCTAAACCAAACCCCCGTCATGACGCCCTCCCCTAAGGCTACGCCCTCAGTCCGGACATAACTTGACGGTGGTATTGGTTATCTGCCGTCCGACCCCTAACTCTACGCCAATCCTTCCCACCAAACCCCCCATAACCTACCTCCACCCAGACCTCCTCTCTAACATGCCCCAAATGATAGACGGACACCAGGCTTGGAATAAATCGGCCACAGCAGCCGTCTTTTATTAACATATAAACATAACATATATAATAAATAACAATTCTCCCCCCCGAGGGGAGGTCCTTGAAGCCTCCAAACAACTGCAAATACCCCACCGGGTAAGCCATCTTGCCTCCAGCCGTTGTCCACCAGCTCAGAAGCACCACTGAATGGCCCCTTTTAAATCCGTCACCACTGGGAGTCCAGCCCCAACCATGGAGCCCTCCCAGCATCCTCCTCTGTGAATGTGACCAAATTCAAGGACCTCCCCCCGCCACTGACGCGCCGACTTGACCACCTTAAGTCTGCGCGTCCCTCCACAAACGCAAGGCTACTTCAATCCCCTCCTGGATTGCCAAGCACCACATGTCCAAGCCAACCGCATTTAAATGCACACCGTCCGCCCGCCAAAACCCCCCTACACCCTTCTCCAGTTCCATATGCCTCACTGCCACCGCTCCATTCCTGGCCATGAACCTGCCCATCGCTCTATTCACCTTAATACGGGCCCTATTCACCCCCACCACAGAACGTGCATCCCTCCAAACCATCCTAGGCACAATATCTGACCATACTGTCACCATCCGCGGGAACATAGCCCATATCCGCAGCAAATCAAATTTAATCCCCTGCAGCAACTCGCGGAACGGCCGCGCCACCAGGTCATTACCGCCCACATGCAGAACCAACACCTCGGGTGCCCTATCCTGCCTCACAAACCTGTGAAACTCAGGCAACACCCCCGCCCAGACCATACCCCGCCGCCCTAGCCATCTCACCACTGCCACAGACCTCGGGAGCCCCAACTGCTGACCATCCGGCCGAACCGCTGCCCGGACCGCCCCCCAAAAGACATAAGAATGCCCGAGGATCCAAACTAGGGCCGGCACTGCATCTGTAACGAAAAAGAAACAGAAAAAGGAAAACAACAAACCCAAAGCAAACAGTAAAGACATTGCGTATACTCCAACTTCATACCCCTCCCCGCCCCCCGGCCGCTCCCCTATAAACTGTGCAAGCGAATGTACGATCTAAACCGCATAGATTCCCACTGCCCAGTCCTCTTAATAATCTCGTCTCCCAACCCCCACCTCGCTGCTTCCGTTGCCGCCCCAATTCTAAAAGAATGACTCGAGTACCCCTCAGGCCCCAAACCCAACCGAACCAAACATTTCGAAAAAACCGCCGCAAACTGAAAACGCGACAAAAAGGAATCATCCCTATGCACTAACAATGGCAACATCCCGCTCTTCCTGTCACCCCAGTAGTCACGTAAACTCCTAACCGGGCACATGGCGCAATCCGGGACACCAAACAACACCACTCTCCGCCCCCGTCCTTCAACATCCGTCTTAGACCGACGAATAACAAACTCCAGCCTGTCTTGGAATAACTCCACGTCTGCCTTCTGTAACCCCCCAGCCTTACGTACCGACGGACTGACCAACTCCCCCACCCGTAACGCCCCAAAAAACGCAAATGAAAAGGCCAAACGGAACAACCGGACCTCTGAGTCCGAACTACACACCACTCCCAGCTGCTCCCCCAGTCTCAACAACAACCCGAAGGACACCGGTCTCCTGTTATCACCCCCCGCACCTGCCCTGCGCCACCCCTTCAGCGCCCGCATGACCAAAAATGACTTAGTCACATCTGGCCGTTGTCTACATTTAAACCCGAACGCCAATCCAGCCATGCAACTATTCATCCTTGCCACGGACCAACCTGCCTCTCTACAGTGACCCACAAACAACAGCATCGGGACCTTCAGCTCCTCCTCCCCAACACCCAACTTACTGCACCAATCCTCCCAGTACCGCCACGATTTCAGATACAACTCCCACGTCCTAGGCTCAAGCGATGCCTGAATGAGACTTGCTACCGTTCTTCCAGTACCTCCCAAAGACAACTCGGGCATTCCCTCCCAAACTCTTCCGCGCCTGGAGCCAACTGCCGGAAACGGTCCCACTGTGAACGAGAAAGAGCGTCAGCTATGCCATTATCCACTCCAGGCACATGAACCGCCACCACCCACGCATTGATCTACAGACACTCCAATACCAACCGTTGCAACAACAGCACCACCAACACAGACGAAGCTGACAACCCATTTATCGCCTGCACCACCCCCAAGTTATCACAGTGAAACCGCACCTTCCTATCCTGAAAAACTTCCCCCCATAACACCACCGCCGCCACAATAGGAAACAGTTCCAGCAAGGCCACGTTCTTCACCCAACCTCTTTCCACCCAGCTGTCCGGCCACCGCCCCGCACACCACTGCCCCTGGCAATAGACCCCAAAACCCTCGCTCTCTGCTGCATCTGAAAACAACTCAAAATCAAACTAATTCACCACATCACCCATAAATAGAGAGCGACCGTTATAACATTCCAAAAAGGAAGCCCACACTCTCAAGTCCGCTCTCAACTCCCTCCCTAAACGCACATAGTGATGCGGTGAGACCACACCCGCGGTTGCCATAGCCAACCTCCTGCAGAACACCCTCCCCATAGGCATGATTCGGCACGCACAATTGAGTTTACCGAGCAGCGACTGAAGCTCCCGCAACTGTAGCTTTTTCAAACGACACGCCCTCGCAACCTCCCCCTTTAAATCCCCTAACTTATCTAGGGGCAACCTACATTCCATCTTATCCGTGTCAATCACTATCCCTAAAAAACTCAATTCCGTGACCGGCCCAACCGTCTTCTCCGTGGCCAACGGTACCCCGAAAACCCCAAACAACGACTCCAAGGTACGCAACAACAAGGCGCACACCCTGGAACCCGCCGGACCAATGCATAAAAAATCGTCCAGGTAATGAATAATAGACTCACAACCCGACGAATCCACCACCGCCCATTCCAAAAATGAACTAAACGCCTCAAAATATGCACAGGACAGGGAACAGCCCATAGGCAAACACCTATCCACAAAAAACTCCCCCCCCCAAAAACACCCCAACAAGTGTAAACAATCTGGGTGAACCGGCAGCAACCTGAACGCAGCCTCGATGTCAGTCTTTGCTAATAGCGCCCCCCTCCTCAACTTCTTAACCCACTGCACTGCCGCATCAAATGAGGTATAAACCACTGAACACAAAGCAGGGTCTATACCGTCATTGACCGACGAGCCCTTTGGAAAAGACAGATGATGAATAAGCCGAAACTTATTCATCTCCTTCTTCGGAACCACCCCCAATGGTGACACCCTTAAATTCGGCAACGGCGGGGCCGAAAAGGGGCCCGCCATCCTGCCTAGACTGACCTCCTTCCTAAGCTTCTCGGCCACCACCTCCGGATGCTCCAACGCTGACCTCAGATTTTTCCTAACCAAAACCGCTTCCCCTTGAACAAACGGGATCCGAAACCCAACTGAAAAACCCTCCCGCAATAAAACTGCCGCCTCCCTATCCGGATATCTGTCTAGGAACGGGCCCATCCTTTCCAGACGCACCGGCGTCTCCCCCTTTGCTATTGAAATCCCCCCCCCTCTGTCTATTACCCCTAAAGCACCGCACCGCACCGTGTGAACCTCCGCACACCGAGCACTCGTGTTTAAATTTACACTTTGCTCCAAACTTACATGTGCCGTCATTAAATGCGAAACAAAGCCCCTTTGCTGAAGCTGCCGCAACATTGGGCTGCCCACCGCCTCCTGCCTCCCCCCGAAAGGACTGGCCCTGTCTCACCGGCGCGGTAACCTTCAACCACAAGGCTATATCCTTGTGATCCCACTTGATTTCGGGCCGCACCGCCTTCCGCTGCCGAAACTGTTCGTCGTACCGCAGCCACGCTATCCCCCCATACACCCTATACGCCTCGCCCACTGCATCCAAATAACAAAACAACGCCGAACAGCACTCCGGCGCCTTCTCCCCAATCACGCTCGCTAATATCGCGAACGCCTGCAGCCAGTTTGCAAACGTCCGCGGTATTAGGCGGTACCTACGCTTCTCCTCCTCCTCTTTCTTACCCTCATCCCGTCTCGCCCTATCCAGGTTAAATTTGTCCAAAGGAAGCAAAGAAAAAATCTCTACATACTCCCCCCTCCAAATCTTTTCCCTCACCTCCTGTTTCAAATGCGCCCCCAATGGACCCTCAAAGCAAACATACACCTCCCCTCTTGCCCTATCGTCCATCCGCACCGTCTCGTCCTCAACCACGCCCCCCGCCTGCGTCTGCACCGACGCCACCGCAGACCCCACACCTGAACTGGCCCCCCCAACTGCACTCGCTCCCCCAGAGGGCCCGGACACCCCCCACGCAGGTAACGGAGATGCCCCCCCCATACCCCAACCCGCAAGCAAACCTGCCAGCCCCCCTAACAGTTGCCCCAAACCCCTGCTAACATCTACTGGAGACCCCCCAACACCCCCAGCCCCCCCAACAAACTGCGCTAACGTTCCCCAAGAGGCCTCACCTGGCTGCCTGGGTGCTGTGTCCCCACCAGCCGACAATCCGGAATCCTGCTGAACATCCCTCCGCGTCGCCGCCTCTTCATCCAGTCCCCTAGCCCGGCCCAGGCCAGGGACGTTAGGACATCCATCTTCCCAGGCTGCAGGCGAGTGGGCGGAGCCTCCTCTTCCTGGAACTGTAACCACCGAAGCTAGGGGCCTGCCGCCGGACACCTCTGCAACTGCGGCAGCCCCGCTCCTCCCGACGTCCTGCACCCGCTGGGGGGTCACAGCCACCGGTCCCGGGCTGGAGACCCCCGCACCTGGTCCATCTCCCTCGCCGATCGTCAATGAAGGACGAGGTGACCCGGCCCGGCCACCTCGCAGGCTCCGCCTACTGGCCGGATTCCTCCCACGCCGGGGAGTAACGGAGGAAGCTTTCCCCGCTGACCCCCGGCGTGGAGGGTCCCTTGATGGGCTCCGTTTGCGGCGCTGAGCCTTAGGAGGGGGCGGAGCCGACTGAGAAGCCGACGGGCTGTAGCGCGCCGGCGGCCCGGCCCGCCGCGGCCGGATTAACACTGGCTGAGGCCCAGCTGGAGCCTCAGCCGCCCCCTGGAGCATCTGCTGCACCTGCGCCTGGATCCAATCGGCGCCGCAGACCTCCGCTGCTGCCCTTAACCGAGCGATGGTCTCCTCCAGCTGTTCCATGATGGGTCTTCAGCTACAACGACAGGTACCAGCTCGCTCCAAGATCCTCCAAAATGGCCCCTGGTCTCCCCTCAGCTAACCTATTTAACCCCTTAACCACACCCCTTACACTCAAACCCACCAATTCCCCACATTCCCAATTCCTCCTCCTATCCCCTCTAAACTCCACCTACCCACCTAACTGGGGTCTCCCTAAACCAAACCCCCGTCATGACGCCCTCCCCTAAGGCTACGCCCTCAGTCCGGACATAACTTTATCTGGTAATATTGCAACTCCTGTCCTTTTGGAAGCTGATACTTATTACATAACTCCGATAATGTCAAGTATCTTTGTTCCTTTTTATGTAATAAGTGTTGAAAAGTAATAATGCCCCTCCTTTTCCATAGGTGGAACAATTTGTTAGTGATTCCCATCTTGAAGTCAGGGTGAGACCACAATGACATGTATTTGGACGCTCTAAAGGAAAGGTTATACAATTTCTCACTTCCTTCCATGTCACTATTGTGTCTCTTAATATTACTGAGCCTTTCATTTCTGCTGGTAAAGATGCTATCTGAGCATGTAGGAGAGCTCCTAAATTCCATCCCTGGGCTAGTTCTTTTTCCAACATCCCATTGGAGTAAAAGGATGTCGTAGCCAACCAGTCCCTACAATGACGGAAGAGACTAGCTAAATTGTATCTCCTCAGGTCAGGGAAGCGTATTCCACCTTTTTCCACTGGTAAGTATAGCCTCCTCATAGCTATTCTAGCTCTCTTTTTTGACCATATAAATCGTGAAAAGGCCTTGTTCAATGCCACCACATCCCTATGTCTAATTAATATGGGCAGGGTTTGCATTGGATATAGTAATCTGGGAACACTTATCATTTTAATCAAATGACATCTACCCATTACAGATAGAGGCAAGGAGTGCAATCTCTCTAGTTCTTGTTGTATTTGCTTTATCAGTGGTGTGTAATTAAGGTCGTATAAAGAGTGTGGGGAGGGACCAATTTTAACACCTAAGTACGTGATATGATTCTTGGAAACAGAATCCGGACAATCACGTATTTCTTTCCTTGCCCCCAGATGAGGTTTCCCTATATGGAGAAGCTCACATTTTTTGGTATTAACCTTGAAGCCTGAGCTTTTCCCAAAATCTACTAATGTTTTAAATATTTGGTGTATATCCCTAGAAGGCCTCGCCAGGTACAGAATTATATCATCTGCAAAAAGCGAAGTTCTAACTTCGCATGATCCTACTTTTATGCCTTCAAACACTCCTGATTGTTCCAAATATCTGGCTAGTGGTTCAATTGCTATATTAAACAATAGTGGGGATAGGGGACATCCCTGCCTTGTTCCTTTTAAAAGTGGAAAGGATTGAGAGAGTAGTGATGAGCAGGAGGTGCCATATTCGATTTCGCGATATTTCGCGAATATTCGAATGAATATTCGTGTTATATTCGTTGAAATCGAATATTCGTAATTATTCCAATTATCGCGAATAATATGCGATTTATTTTTCGCGTATTGCGATTATTTATCTTGATAGTATAAGGCAACGTTCCTATGCTAATTGACTATGGCTAGGCTAATATGTGTATTTTACGAAATTTCGTGATATTGCTATAACTTCGTCTCTTAGAATATTACGAATATTCTAAAAGAAGAAGTTAGAGCAATATTATGAAATTTCGTAAAATACACATATACACTAATATAGTGCTATAATCCCTTTTTTTTCCTCTAATTTTTTTTGCCTCTTCTGAACTTAAGTTTTGTAAAATATGTACACTATTAAAAAATATTACTATAGCAGTATATTAGCTTAAATACAATCTATGTGTATTTTACGAACTTTCGTAATATTGCTCTAACTTCGTCTTTTAGAATATTCGTAATATTCTAAAAGACGAAGTTAGAGCAATATTAAGAACATTTGCAAAAGCCGAAATTGCGATGCGAGTAATATAATACGAAATAATCGCATGAAGATTTCAACTTAGCACTGCTATATTCCATATTCTAGCCTAATATGGAATATAGCTGTGCTAAGTTAGCACTGCTATATTCCATATTAGGCTAGACTATGGAATATAGCAGTGCTAAGTTGAAATCTTCATGCGATTATTTCGTGTTATATTACTCGCATCGCAATTTCGACTATTGCGAAATTTCGTAAAATACACATATAGATTAGATTGTAATTTAGCTAATATGGAATATAGCAGTAAGTTGAAAACGCAACTGACTGGAGCAGCCAGGAGGCCAGGAATCCAAAGGACAGGTAAGAACAACTTTAGAGAAGTGGGAAAGAAAAAAATATAATAATAAAAAAAAACAAAAAACGAATATTCGAATTCGCGAATATATAGAACGATATTCTAAATATTCGCGAAATCTCGAAATTGCGATATTCGAGAAAAAAATTAGCAATTCGAATATTCGCGCTCAACACTATGAGAGAGAAAACCCGGCAGCACTATTTGTGCCCTAGGGTCTGAGTACATAGCTTTTATATAGGTGCGGGAGGCCCCTTTAATATTCATTGCGTCTAACACTTGTGTGAGCCATCCCCAGTGTACATTATCGAAAGCCTTCTCGGCATCTATTGTAAGGAGTGCTGGTGATTCTCCTACTTGCTGTCTTCAATTAACATAATCCAATATTGCAAAGAAAAGCCAAAAAAGGGGGTCAGTCAGCACATACCAAACCGCAGTAGCACATTGCTATGGCAGGGAACAACATTAAAAGACAAAAACATGCAATGTGACAATAAACTGCAATATAGAGTACAAAATTGCATAATAATAACAAGTGCTACACTATAAGTGCGAGATACTTGGCAAATCGTTTTGTACAAAATTATTTGAGCCCGTCTGCCGAGCGTCAAGGCGATCTCTGTTAGACGGGTTCCTATGCTAAATTCTACCTGTTAGGTGCCATGACGGCTACCATACACTTCAGGGAGTGCAGGTTACACAGCAGGCCCACTCCACAACACCACCGGCGCCAAAGGGCTACCAAGGATTGCAGTGAGAGTCCACAAACTATCTCACTCCTGGTGCCATGGCTTCAGTGAGTGAGGGGGAGCAGGCCTGACTATGTACTAACACTAATTAAAATCAGCCTTTGTACAAAACGATTTGCCAAGTATCTCGCACTTATAGTGTAGCACTTGTCATTATTATGCAATTTTGTACTCTATATTGCAGTTTATTGTCGCATTGCATGTTTTTGTCTTTTAATAATCCAATATTGTCAACACCTTCCTCAAATTGAACACTGCCGATCTGCCTTTTACAAAGCCCATTTGAGATAAACCAATCAGGTCCGGTAACAGATCAGCTAGCCTATCCGCCATGATTTTAGAAAATAGCTTGTGATCAGCGTTAATAAGAGAAATAGGCCTATAGGATGAGGGTAGAAGCAAATCCTTCCCTGGTTTTGGTAGTAATCTGATATACGCTGAGTTATTAGTAATTTTCTGGACTGTACCGTCCAGGACCTTATTAAAACCCTCCATTAACAATTGAGCTATGTCTTCCTTCAGTATCTTATAAAATTCACCCGTATATCCATCCGGGCCCGGAGCTTTCCCTGAAGGCATACATTTTATTGCCCTACAGACTTCTTCTGTTGATATTGGCTTATTGAGATCAAGGAGCTGACTATCCTGGAGTTTAGGCAATGCAGACTGATTAAGATAATGCACCAGGGATGGCTGACAGTCAGAATCGGCTGAATATAATTTCTGATAGTAATGTTTGAAGATCTCTATGAGCTTTTCAGGATTATTCTGCCGCTTTCCTTGGGGATCTAGTAATGTGGGGATAGATGTCTGAATTGCTGACCCCTTAGACAATCTTGCTAATAACCTCCCCGATTTATTCCCAAAATGGAACAGTTCAGAACGGATCCGTTTGCATTACTCGTTTCATGGTAATGCAAACGGATCCGTTTTGACTTTACATTGAAAGTCAATGGGGGACGGATCCGTTTGAAAATTGAGCCATATAGTGTCAAATTCAAACGGATCCGTCCCCATCGACTTCCATTGTAAGTCTGGACGGATCCGTTTGCCTCCGCACGGCCAGGCGGACACCCGAACGCTGCAAGCAGCGTTCAGGTGTCCGCCTGCTGAGCGGAGCCCAAACGCTGCCAGACTGATGCATTCTGAGCGGATCCGCATCCACTCAGAATACATTAGGGCTGGACGGATCCGTTCGGGGCCGCTTGTGAGAGCCTTTAAACTGAACTCACAAGCGGAGCCCCGAACGCAAATGTGAAAGTAGCCTAAGTATACCATAACTCATAGTTCCTTTTTGCAGTAACCCACTCTAACTTAAGCTGTTCTGTGGGAGATTGAAGGAAGGTAGTATAAGTTTTTCTAAGCAAGTCTGTCATTTCCCCCAAAATGTTCTTTGTTTTTGCTTTTAGCGCATATACATAGGCCATTATTTTACCATGCAGTACTGCTTTTTCAGTATCCCATAAAAGAATAGGATCCTTTCTATGTGGGGCATTATCCTCAAGGAACTCCAAATGCCATCCCCTTAACAATTCTTTAAAATTGTCATTTTCCCCAAGGAATGATGGGAAGCGCCAAACATAGTTAGTCCCCCTCTGTACTTGCTCTCTCAGATCAATTTGCACTGGGGCATGGTCTCATATGACCATATCCAATATTCTAGGGTTTTCAAGCCTACAGGGAGTGCAGAATTATTAGGCAAGTTGTATTTTTGAGGATTCATTTTATTATTGAACAACAACCATGTTCTCAATGAACCCAAAAAACTCATTAATATCAAAGCTGAATATTTTTGGAAGTAGTTTTTAGTTTGTTTTTAGTTTTAGCTATTTTAGGGGGATATCTGTGTGTGCAGGTGACTATTACTGTGCATAATTATTAGGCAACTTAACAAAAAACAAATATATACCCATTTCAATTATTTATTTTTACCAGTGAAACCAATATAACATCTCAACATTCACAAATATACATTTCTGACATTCAAAAACAAAACAAAAACAAATCAGTGACCAATATAGCCACCTTTCTTTGCAAGGACACTCAAAAGCCTGCCATCCATGGATTCTGTCAGTGTTTTGATCTGTTCACCATCAACATTGCGTGCAGCAGCAACCACAGCCTCCCAGACACTGTTCAGAGAGGTGTACTGTTTTCCCTCCTTGTAAATCTCACATTTGATGATGGACCACAGGTTCTCAATGGGGTTCAGATCAGGTGAACAAGGAGGCCATGTCATTAGATTTTCTTCTTTTATACCCTTTCTTGCCAGCCACGCTGTGGAGTACTTGGACGCGTGTGATGGAGCATTGTCCTGCATGAAAATCATGTTTTTCTTGAAGGATGCAGACTTCTTCCTGTACCACTGCTTGAAGAAGGTGTCTTCCAGAAACTGGCAGTAGGACTGGGAGTTGTGCTTGACTCCATCCTCAACCCGAAAAGGCCCCACAAGCTCATCTTTGATGATACCAGCCCAAACCAGTACTCCACCTCCACCTTGCTGGCGTCTGAGTCGGACTGGAGCTCTCTGCCCTTTACCAATCTAGCCACGGGCCCATCCATCTGGCCCATCAAGACTCACTCTCATTTCATCAGTCCATAAAACCTTAGAAAAATCAGTCTTGAGATATTTCTTGGCCCAGTCTTGACGTTTTAGCTTGTGTGTCTTGTTCAGTGGTGGTCGTCTTTCAGCCTTTCTTACCTTGGCCATGTCTCTGAGTATTGCACACCTTGTGCTTTTGGGCACTCCAGTGATGTTGCAGCTCTGAAATATGGCCAAACTGGTGGCAAGTGGCATCTTGGCAGCTGCACACTTGACTTTTCTCAGTTCATGGGCAGTTATTTTGATCCTTGGTTTTTCCACACGCTTCTTGCGACCCTGTTGACTATTTTGAATGAAACGCTTGATTGTTCGATGATCACGCTTCAGAAGCTTTGCAATTTTAAGAGTGCTGCATCCCTCTGCAAGATATCTCACTATTTTTGACTTTTCTGAGCCTGTCAAGTCCTTCTTTTGACCCATTTTGCCAAAGGAAAGGAAGTTGCCTAATAATTATGCACAGCTGATATAGGGTGCTGATGTCATTAGACCACACCCCGTCTCATTACAGAGATGCACATCACCTAATATGCTTAATTGGTAGTAGGCTTTCGAGCCTATACAGCTTGGAGTAAGACAACATGCATAAAGAGGATGATGTGGTCAAAATACTCATTTGCCTAATAATTCTGCACTCCCTGTATTACGCATTGAGTCAGACACCAAAAGGTAGTCGATACGAGACCATGAGTCATTTGGGGCCGAATAAAAAGTATAACCTCTGCCCTCTGGGTTGACTAGTCTCCAAGGATCAATGAGGTCATTGTCTCGTGTCAACTGTCCTAGAACTTTTTCCCTCCCAGCTAATGTCTTTTTCATTTCTTTGGCAGTTTTACGATCTTCATTACCCACCATCACCGTATTCATGTCCCCACCCATAACTATATTACGTTGCTGTAGAGTGCCTAGGCGAGTGCTTAATGCCTCAAAGAATTTTATATTATCCCCGTTAGGGCCGTAAACATTTATTAGGGCCATTTCTCCCACTGGGGATTCTAATTTCACTATCTGCCATCTACCAGCATCATCTGTCTCATGACACAATATTTTGTATTGCAGTTTCTTGTGAAATAGTACCAACGTGCCTCCCTTCCTCTCAATTTATTCTGACCCTATAACTTTCCCCACCCACATCCTCTCCATGCGAGTGAAGTCCTCTGCCCCCAAGTGGGTTTCTTGAAGCATTGCAATGTCAGCCCTGCATTTCTGCAAGTGTTTTATGACCATATTTCTTTTAGCAGGGGGAACGAAGTCCCTTCACATTCCAAGATATTACTCGCATTTTATTGATATCACAGAGAGGATGTGGCTAAGGACTTGAGTACGCATCCAGACAGTTATTATTACCCATCCCCCCAGCATGTCTTACATGACATAGCAACTGAGTACAACCACCCCCCCAACATCATAACTGTGTATAAACATATAGGTTAACATACAACCTCTCGATTCCTCCAGCACCTGTATTGTGCTTTCCGCGCTTTCCAGTCACGACCCTGGTTCGGCCGCAGTCGCTTGCAAAGACTGTAGCGTTAGACCCACTGTGCTGGCCAGCGATTCTTGGAGGTCAGGTAGAATTCTGTTGGCAACCTCTATAGCCAGTTTCACGTAATCAATGCAGTTATCATCTCCGTGAAGATCTTTAGTTTCAGGTGCGCTCTGATCCTCCATGACACTCCGTTGTGAAAGCATAGGAACGCCTTCCTCCTCCGTCTCGCTTTCCCGCGCTCCTGATTTCAAGGGTTTATTATGGCCTCTCGTCTTGCTTCTGGTCCCCTTGGTTAGTATAAAGCGATCCATATGTTTCCGCCTATCTAGCGGTTAAGATATTCCCGGAGTTTACCCGGTATGTTAGGGATTTATAATCCACAGAGTTCCGACTGCACGGAGCCGAGGTTAGTCGCGTCCTACCATGTTGGCGCCGGAACCGGAAGTCATGATGTTTTAAATGAAAAAGACACATCAGTGGCACGCCATATTGTACGGTACCATGGAGGCAACACCAACTGTCTCAGATTCATAGGAATTCAACATGTCCCCAAACCCAAGAGATGTGGTGACTGGGATAAGATAATCCTGCGAGCCGAAACAAAATGGACGTACAGATTAAATTCCGTGACACCGAAGGGCTTAAATGAATATATTTCATATAAGCCATTTCTGTAAACATCTATGACTAAGCCGTAGCATATTGCTAGTTGACCTGCCTAGATCTCTTCAATACCAGTCTTCTAGATGTGGAAACATTGAAATATAAATGCTTTTATAAAGTCTTTGAATAGAGATAGCTTTACCCCCCCCCCCCCCCCTTACCCCCCTACCCCCTTTTTCTCCTCCCAGGGATTGTACCCTGTGCCTACCAGGGAGGCCGCACTACATCAGCGCCCACCTGGTAGTCTATCACTCAAATGTCATCGATCACTATACATCTGTTGAGGAGTATAAACATTAAAGGAACTTGTGACCTGCAAGGACCTGCGACTAGCTATGAATAACCATCTCTAATGTAGAAACACTCTCTATAGATTAGATCGTATATAAGTTTGCTATAAACTTCATGCGCCCGTTTAGCAGACTCTAAATATCTAAATATATCATTCTTGATCTTTATGTTGATCATACGTGGACATATGTATACAATGTGTTTACCCTGCAAGGACCTGCCGGGGGACGCGGTACTAGATCCCCATAACAACCAAGACGCCTTCCACTGACGTCATTTCCGGTTGTAAGCGAGGCGCTGCTAACTGGGCAAGACTGAAGGTAATGGCCCAATGATCGCGCGTCCTCGCTGTTGACGGTATGACAAGCAAATGGGAGGGGGTTAAAGAGCGCTCACTCTGCAACCATAGGTTAATTAACCAGGAGGGCATGGCTGAAGCGCTATAAAAAATGGACACTTTGATTCAGTTAGTTGCCACTGCCTTTATATACGTGCGGGAGCGCTGCCACTGCACCAGACGCTCCGGCGTTACATTTTGTGTCCCTGAAGAACCACTACTCTTTGTGGTGAAACGCGTCGGACAAAATTGAGGGAGGATTAGTTGTCAGGGCTAAACAGGAATAAACCCAAGGTTCCGGCGGCTGTGGGTTGCCCTTTTAAGGGCGGGTGCCCAGAATACAGTCTGTTAGGGTTCTCCCAGCTCTCTTGGACTAGCTTATTTAGAGATAGAACCTCGGCCGAGCAACCCGCAGAAATATATTGTCTACAAGTGACCCCTGTGATAAACCTCCGCTTGACTAATATGGGTCTAGAGATGCTAGCTATCCTGACACTCCTCCAATAAAAGAAGTGCATCAACAGCATTGTTTTAGTTTAGTGTCATAATATTCTAAAAATTAACGCACAAGTGATGCGTGAAAATCACCGCTCATCTGCACGTCCCCATTTAAGTGAATGGGTCCGGATTCAGTGCGGGTGCAATGCGTTCCCCTCACGCATTGCACCAACGCGGAAAACACGAATGTGTGAAAGGGGCCTAACTCTCACATGGGCAATCTACAGGAAATGTCTCCCTTATCAGACAGGATCTGAGAAAAGTCAATGAGAGGATTAAAGAGGTGGAGGAAAGAGTGAGCAATGTAAAACGGGATCTTGGCAGGATTATACATAATGTGTCTTTACTGATGTCTAAAACTGATGACCTCGAAAATAGGTCGCGCAGAAAAAATATCAGATTGGCGGGGGTCCCTGAGAGGGCAGAGGGGTCCGACCCAGTGATGCTTTTTGAAGATTGGCTGACACACAAAGTTAGCAAGGAATCATTGTCTCATGTATTTGCCACTGAACAGGCACATAGAGTGCCTTTCCGAGTTCCACCACCAGGAACCCCCCACGTCCAGTCTTGATGAAACTACTACACTTTAGAGATAGGGACTGCATTTTCAGGAATAGGAACAAAAATCCATCTTCCTGCATTGTGTTTTTTTTCTTTGTGTTTCTAGCCATGGCAGTGCGCATCTGCGCATTGGGATGTGCTCACTGACCCCCCTTTTTCTTTGCAGTTTGTACTGGAGGTGTGGCTGACTCCATTTAGTCTTGCACTCCTGACCAGCCTGTCTGCCCCATAGGCTGATTTTAATTAGTGTAAGCATAAAGCTGTAGCCTGCTCTCCCTGCACTCGCCCAGAGTGGACGCTCATTGCATTCATTGGAAGCCGTCTGGCACCAGGAGAGGTGTGGAGTAGGCTCAGCATGCATGTTGGCACCTGCATTCTCAATTTAATGGAGGCCATTTTGGCACCAAAAATGATAAAAAGCAGAGTGGACTGAGCATGCATGTGGAACCTGCACTCCCTGAATTTTATGGTGGCCGTTATGGCACATAACAGGTAGTATTTAGTGTTAGGTTCCCGTATTACAGAGATCTCCTTGACGTGTGAAAAACGGGCCCAAATAATTTGTGCAAAATGTATTTGCCAAGAATCTAAAATTTACAAAATAAGCGTAGCATTAGCACCAGAATATTTTCTATTACTATGACATTATTGTACTTTATTTGGTTTGCAGAGTGCTGTTGCATTGTGTTTTTATTCTTTGTGTTTCTAGCCATGGAAGAGCGCACCTGCGCATTGGGATGTGCTGATTGACCCCCCCCCCCCCCCTTTTGTTTTTACAGGACTTACAACTTCCCTACTCTATACTATATCCCGCCAAGCTGAGAGTGGTTGCTCATGGAGAAGTCTGCATGTTTGATACTCCTTTGGATGCTGCGCAATGGTTGGAGGCTAACAAACACTCCCTCAAGGCATTGAAAAACACTGGATGATGTGTACACCTCTCTACCAGGGCGGGAGACTTACAAAACTGGCGTAATGCTGAATGGACGCGCCGGATAAGTGTCACATATTTTTTTCATTTTTTTCTGCCCCCTTCCCTGTATGATATATTCTATTTTCTCCAGTTTTTTTTCTACTATCATTTTCCCCACTGACCGGAATGTTAGACTCAGTGTTCTCTTTACTGTATATACTGGGTAATGTAATCTTGTCGTTTGGCACAGGAGTACTAATGTATATAGCACTAGTTAGGTGCCCTATTTCTATAATAGCGCTTTTATTAGTATGATGTCCACTGCAGAATCTATTCTTTGGGAGGTAGGCTAGTGGTGGTGGTACCTTAGTACCTGTCTGATTACAGTTTTTGCTGTTGATTTCCCTACTTAGCCGCTACTCGGCTTCAGGAAGCTTTTTTGCCTCACTTATATTACTTTTTTTTATGGGATACATGCTGGAGAAATACTGTTATGTTTATAATTTATGTTTGCTTGGGGGTTTGGGAGGGTCTAGCGAAGAGACGGTTGGGCTAACAATCTGGACCAATGAGCGGTGGTGGCTAATTCCACACTGTTCATGGCCTGTCTATCCTGTCGCAATATGTCAACACATAGATTATGGCTAAAAAACTTACAGTTGTGGGATGGAATATTAGAGGGCTGGGGGAAGCAACAAAACAAGTGACAATATATCTCGCACTCCAGCAATGTCAGCTGGTCATTATTTGCTTGTCTGAGACGCATTTGGTGCCTGCCACTACCCCCCAGCTGAGCAGACCATGGGTGGGTCAATTCTTCCATTCTACATTATCTACACACTCTAGGTGGGCGAGTGTCCTCATACATAAAGCTATCCCATTTGTTTGCCATTCCTCATGACTAGATCCTATAGGCCGATATGTGTGCTTACAGTGCACTTGTTATTTTTCTTTTGTTTTAATAGCTGTATATATTCCTCCACCATACTATAGTGAGGTACTAAAGGAGGCAATGGCTTTTACAGAGGTGTACTCCCCATGTCCAATTCTTTAAACATGTGACTTTAACACATGCCCCTCATCGCGGTTGGATAGGTTGGGGTTGACAGACTGAACAGGGGCGAACAGTGACAGTATTTGCTAAGCTTTTAAGGGAATTGGATCTGTCTGATATCTAGCGGGTGAGAAACCCAGAGGCACATCAATTCTCCTGCTTCTCTAATTCATATCACTCTCTCTGCAGGATTGACTTGGCTATAGGGTCATCAAACCTTTTGTCCTTTGTGGTGGACGCTAATTATCTGCCCAGTAGCTTGTCCAATCATAACCCTATACAGGTGGTTCACAAATTGCGTGTCAGGAACCCCTTTGATGTCGGAACATGGAAGCTCAACCCCTTTTGGCTGCAGCTGGTGGACAGTGGGGAGGAAATCACTGTTGAATTACAGGAATTATTTGCTACCAATGTGGGATCGGCACCTAAGGAGGATGTATGGGATGCCTGTAAGGCATTCAAAAGGGGGCTGTATATCCAGCAAAGTCTAGAAATGCCTTAAAGCTGTTTCAAAAATCAGTTGTGGAGATGGAAATGCGGTTTGTTGAGTCCTCTACCCGTGAAAATGAGACTTTATGGTTGGCGGTGCCAGTAGCTTTAAAGGAACATTTTTACTGCATACTGCTGACAATAAATGCTTCTTTCTAAGAAAATAAGTACTTTGAGGCTCGGGAGGGTTCGGGTAGGTTGCTAGCTAGAATAGTACGGGCGCAAGATGGACCATCCAGAGTGTTGGCTATCCAGAATGCTTAAGGTTCACTGGTTACTGCTGATAATGATATACTGTCAGTATTTCACGCTTACTACAAACATCTATATAAGTCCAAATTGTCAAGGGGCCCAGAAGACGTAGTGCACTACCTTGCTGGCATTTCTATCCCCAAGCTCTCGAGGGAGAATGCAATCTGTATGGACCATCGTTTCCGAATGAAAAGGCCCCTGGTGTAGACTGCTTACTAGCGGAACTCTTTAAAAAAAATATAGCACTGTCCTACTACCTCAGCTTTTGGAAGTATTTATAGAGGCCTTTCAGAGGGGAGACTGCCTGATTCAATGAGGGAGGCAATAGTCGTGGTTCAGCCAAAACCAGGAAAAGACCTGTCTCGTCCTGATTCATACAGACCTATTTCCTTACTGACCTCTGACGTTAAAATTCTAGCAAAGGTCCTGGCGAACAGGTTGCAAACTGTAATTACTACTATTATTCATGAGGACCAAGGTGGTTTTATGCCGGATAAATCAACAACAATTAATCTTAGGTGGCTGTTTCTTAATATTCAGAGGGAGGTCGGAGGAGGTCGGGTGTTGGGCAATACTATCTCTAGACGCGGCTAAGGCCTTCGATAGCATTGAATGGCTATATCTATCGGGAGTGTTGATGGCTATGGGCTTTTATTTCTTGGGTCCAGTTGCTATATCAAAGCCCAGTGGCGCGCATTAGGGCCAATGGTACTACCTTGGAGCTCTTTGAATTGGAAAGGTTGTCCCCTCTCTCCCCTTCTCTTGGCTATAGCAATTGAACCGCTAGCATGTCTACTGAGGTCATCCAGACGGATTGTAGGATTTCCAGCGAGCATTAGTGAAGAACGTGTCTCACTATATTGTTGTGCCTTTTCATAGGTATATAACATTTATATCAAAATATCCTAATTATAGTGGATTTGATATATAATAGGCCATGTGTGTTATATTCACCATTATGTATGTATTTTAAAGTAGGCCGAAAGAGGTTCATGGAAAGGACACAGTTCATGTAGTTTTTTCTCTGTAGATGTACCAGTCTGAGAAGAGTCATTCTTACGCCTTGTGGATTTATGACTGAGATAAGGATATTTTCTAGACGCATCTGGTGCTAATTATCCCTATGGTTTACTGTCTGTTGATGAAGCAGAAAATCTGTGATTTATATGTATAATGAACATTAAGTTTTTAGTATAAGATAATCAATAGGACATATGTATCATTTATATTTTTGAATATTATGAAGGACGTCAATGCATCTATTAGCTTATATATTTCTCACTAGGAATGCATACACTCCTAAAGCATGATGAAAATAATTTAATGTGTAGACTGTGTTAATAAGTCCTCGGTCAGGGAAGATGGTGTTATTTTAATTAACAATCAATCAACCGTTGGAGTAACCGATGAGGCACACATGTCTGTGAGAGTACAAGGTCCAATATATTCTTATCGGTACATAAATTTGAGAGTATGGGAAAAGTCTAAATGGTTCCACAAAGTCTATGCCCTAATTGGTTTTCATGTCAAAATTATTCCCTTAGCTCTGATTTAGGATTACATATATTATGTGTATAGAATACAAAAGGTAAAAAGTTCTGTAGGCAGCGCTCACCTGGTCAGTCTTGCGATGGAAGCACGGACTGTGCTTGGAAAAGGCACCAGTTTAGAACTATATAAAGATAAGACGGGATGTCCAGCTTCCAAAAAAGACATACTTCTTTATTACAAAATAACACAAAATAAAAAAATCCAACACGGCAAGCAAGACTTGCTTGCAGTGTTGGATTTTTTTATTCTGTGTTATTTTGGAATAAAGAAAAACTTATTTTTTGGAAGCTGGACATCCCGTCTAAGGCCCCTTTCACACTTGCGTTGTCCGGATCCGGCATAGAGTTCCGTCGTCGGGGCTCTATGCCGGAAGAATCCTGATCAGGATTATCCTAATGCATTCTGAATGGAGAGAAATCCGTTCAGGATGCATCAGGATGTCTTCTGTTCCGGAAAATACCGCAGCATGCTGTACTATTTGCTCCGGCCAAAAACCCTGAACACTTGCCGCAAGGCCTGATCCGGAATTAATGCCCATTGAAAGGCATTGATCTGGATCCGGCCTTAAGCTAAACGTCGTTTCGGCGCATTGCCGGATACGACGTTTAGCTTTTTCTCAATGGTTACCATGGCTGCCGGGACGCTAAAGTCCTGGCAGCCATGGTAAAGTGTAGCGGGGAGCAGCATACTTACCGTCCGTGCGGCTCCCGGGGCGCTCTAGAGTGACGTCAGGGCGCCCCAGGCGAATGGATGACGTGATCGCATGTACACGTCATCCATGCGCCTGGGGCGCTCTGACGTCACTCTGGAGCGCCCCGGGAGCCGCACGGACTGTAAGTATGCCGCTCCCCCGCTCCTACTATGGCAACCAGGACTTTAATAGCGTCCTGGCTGCCATAGTAACACTGAAAGCATTTTGAAGACGGAACCTTCAAATGCTTTCCGTACACTTGCGTTTTTCCGGATCCGGCGTGTACCTCCGGCAAGTGGAGTACACGCCGGATCCGGACAACGCAAGTGTGAAAGGGCCCTTATCTTTATATGTGTATAGAATGTAAGAGAAATCAGACCTGGACAGTTAACCCTTAATGGTGATGATGCTAGTAGCCTATGCAATAGTGCCACCTAGGTATGAATGGGTAACATTGCACCAACAGCTGAAATACATTCTGGGTGATACAGTGACATCACAGTCATTATCATATGTACACGCCTAACCTACAATGATTGGAAAACTCCAAGTTAGGAAGGTGTGTCTAACTGATAAGTTTGTGATCATAAACCACACACACGAAGGAAAGAAGAACAGGGAGCAACAGAAGACACAAACACACAATCAGAACGGACCTTAGAGCTGACTTCCCTTAGACTCTGCATATCAACTGCATATCTATTGATTGAATTAATTGGCTTGATATTTAGGAAAATCTCTGCTTTATTGCAAATGTGTAATGTTAGATGTACTACATCAATATTATCACTATTCAGTAAAGATGCATATTACTGAATAAAAGATCAATAGTGATAATCGCAAAAACTCTCCGATTGACATATTCAATTCCATAGCCGATATCTGGCCTGATAATTTATAACTTATGTAGCAATACTACCTGATATCCGAGATTGGTCACAGTTTCAGCAGAGCAAGGGTTCATATCTGTCCTTATCATTATTGTGTATATCCCATAATTGTCGTTGAGACGCTTGCATTACATTTTTATGTTTGAGAGGTGATATGGAACGCTGGTAGTCGTGTTAGGTACTGCATATCACTGTGTGTTATTGCATATTACTAACTATTCTATTGATAAAGCCTTGATTGTATTCTGAGTTATTGTATAATTATTTAGATTTTTGCATAGATGCTTGTACCATGGTTTACTGATTTCACAATATAATTAAATTAACGACGATCTCTTTTTGAGGTGTTTTATATGTCCACCTCTAGGATCAATTCCCTTTGAATTTTTTTCATTGATCATTTCTCTTATAGAATTTGCTTTATATCCCCAACAATATGAGGACAATATGCTAATCTATGTTGGGGATTTAAAGGAATCGCTCGATCTCATAATGTTCCTTATACATGATTTCAGTGACAGATCGGGTCTCCGTATAGACTGGGATAAATCCATTCTGTTTCCATTGTACCCGATTCCCCCTGGTTTCTCCCTTCTGTCCACCCGGCTGCAAGTTACTAAGAGCTTTAAATATCTAGGTATTAAAGTCTCCTCTGATATCAGTCACTATGTAAAAGACAACATTGAACTGCTGCTAAAAAGTATGAAAGATAAAATTACTGCATGGTGTAAGCTGCCACTAACTATGACTGGTAGAAGTAATCTCCTTAAAATGATATTGGTGTCGAAGCTCATGTATTTTCTGCACAATTCCCCGGTATGGATCCTGCTAAGGATATTTTTAAAAATACAGGGAGTGACATTCTTATATCAGATGCAGAAAGATGGGGAATTCAAGTAATTTGATCAGTTTAGAGGAGTTTTCTCAGCCTCGTACTGCCTTCTATCAATTTCTGCAGCTGAGACACGCGTTCCAGTCGCAGGCTAAATTTATCCCAGTGACCTGTGTGTTGGTTCCACTCCTACAACAGATCCTTACTAGGTCCTCTACAAAGGGGCTGAACCTTTTTGTAAAGTCCATACGAGAGGGATGATTATTGATAAGCCCTACCACGTACATGGGAGGGATATGTCCGTTGGGCCGTATGATAAGGTGCGATATGGTTATTACAAACGTCTCTTCGCTAGGGGGTGGGGGGAATTGGAAGGCTTCTTTTTCTTTTTGTGTGGGTTTAAATAATGGCTTGAAGAGTGTCCAGGACTATCATCACACTGGCTGTTTGATGCTCTGGAGGCCAGTTTCACAAGGATGTCATCCAGGTATAGTTTTGCAATGATTCCTCTTACGTGAAGCAGAGCCATGAGTAAGACTTTGGTGTAAGTCCACAGTGCCACTGCTAAATCAAATGGCAGAGCCACATATCGGAGGTGGAGGGGACCCAGTGCACATCTTATGTACTGCTGGCGTGGGACACTGAAATGTGGGAGTAAGCGTTTTGGATGTCTATGGAAGCTTTTACCAAGCACAGAGATTCCATGTGACAATACTGTGCTTTGACAAACCTGTTCAGGAACTTGAGATCCAGTACTGTAAAAATAGAACCCTCTTTCTTGGGAACTATAAACAGGTTTGAATAAAAACCGATGGGGAACCGGTGTGATTACTCCCTGAACAAGTAGAAGAGACTGCTTGGAACAGCACCAGGGTGGATGTTCTGAAGAGGCAAGAGAGGTGCGGAAGAGAATTAGATCTTAATCAAATTTCTTTTTATTGTAAGAAAAGCACAAAGTCATGTGGAAAGTCATACATCGTATGTACCAGACGCAGCTGGAGACTTGCTTAATCAGCAGGCACGGCATATCAAAAAAGCTACACAACTTAAAGATAACAATCACAGTTGCATACAAATGAACAGGTAACGGGGGAACAAGACACGGGTGAGAGGAGGGGGGGGGGAACAAGATGTCAGACGCATAAGTTAAATACGGCTAGAATCCGCGATATATTGCTTCCAGGGGGACCATATCTTGACAAACAGCGCTCTGGAGTGCGTTTCCCAATGAGCAAGCTCTTCAAACCTATATAGTTGATCGGCTTTCTCGATCCACATCAATAAGGATGGGGGTGAATCATTCCTCCACAGTAGAGGTATCAGCAAACGGGCTGCCGTAATAAGCATGGTCGGAAGATTTGATTTTGAGGGAGCGAGCGTACCATTGGGGCATCAAAGTAGCAGAAGCTTTGCGTCTAGCGTAATACGGGTGTTACAGGCCTTGTTTATGGCTGCTACTACAGCTACCCAGAAAGGCTTAATTTTCTCACAACTCCACCAGATATGGGAGAGAGAGCCAGGACCTCCTCCGCACCTTCAGCAACTGTCTTGGATATCAGGGTTAAGCTTATGGAGGAATTCCGTTTTTTTGTACCATCTTGTAAGTAATTTGTATGAGTTAGCTTGTATCTTTATACACCGATTGAATCCGTGAGAATGGGCAAGGATAAAAGCCTTCTCGGGTTCGGACAAGGTAGTGGATAGCTCCTTTTCCCAGGCAGCTAGAAACCACAGGTCTGGAGGGGCGGAGGAGAGCAGCTCCTTATAGAAAGTGGAGAGAGGTTTTTGTGGGCGTTGAACACTGGAAATTTTTCCTTCTAACCAGGAGGGATCTTCTGAGGGTCTGGGAACATTACTGAGGAGCGCTAGATCTTTTTTAAAGGCCATAAGTGCCAGGAAGGAGGCCACCTGAACTCTCGGGAGTGCGAAAATTTTGCTCCAATCTAAGGCCCCTGAAACAGACACAATGTCCTGAAGCTTAAAGCTGGACAACATGGCCCAGATCCCTGTTGCCTCAGAAGTGTTAGGATGAATATAGGACTGGAGCAGGTGTAAAGGGAGTCTCTTGCTCGGGAACTGGAGGGTCGAGTCCCGGTATAATTTGGACCATTCCAATAGCAGGCCCTTCCATAGAGGTGAGGTGTACTTGTTATTAGCAGTGCATTTGCGCAAGCCCCAAAGAGCTAGCTGATCCTTATAAGGGAGCATATCACTCTCTAGTTGGGAGACAAGGTTGAGAGGGCGCCAGGAGAGGAGGCTCAAGGCTCTATTAAGCATAGATGCCTTATAATAAAGGTACATGTCAGGTAGGCCAAAGCCTCCCAATCTTCTCTCCCGAGTAAGGGTGGCATATGCTATTCTAGGGGACCCACCAGACCAAACAAAAGCTGAAAAGATCCTGCGGACCTCCAGAAAGAAGGAATGGGGTAGCCAAATGGGAAGTGTTTGGATGAGGTAAAGTAGTCTGGGGACAATAAAAGCTTTGATGTAATTCTTCCTTCCAATCCACGATATGAATGGGAGTTTTAGGGAGTGCAAATGTGATCTAATAGATCTAAGTAGGGGGCTATGGTTAAGCTCAAAGAGTTCTTCTGGCTTCGCAGAGATGTGAGTGCCCAGGAATCGGATTGATTTGGGGGCCCATGAAAAGGCGGTGGTGTTTTTGAGCATATCGATGGTAGAAGATGGACAAGAGATATTAAGGGCTTGTGACTTGGTGTAATTTATCTTAAAGTTAGATACCAGTCCATATTCTTCAAAAAAAGGGCTTGGAGTCTGGGAAATGAGGTCAGGGGGTTGGACGTGATGACCAGGAGGTCGTCTGCAAAAGCAGCTGTCAAATGAGTATGGGACCCTAGAGTAATCCCCCTAATGTCCGGATCTTGTCTAATTTTGGCCAGCAGGGTCTCCATGACAATAACAAAAAGGGCAGGTGATAAGGGAAAGGCTGGAGAAAGCATACCATTGATCCGGATCCTGGCAGAGGGGAGCGAATACAGTGAGAAGATGGATTGGATGAACTGGTCCGGAAGGCCAAATTTTGACAGAGCCCGAGACATAAATTGCCAGCTAATCCTGTCAAAGGCCTTCTCTGCATCTGTGCTGAGAAGGGCCAGTGGAATAGAATTCTGCCGGGCATGTGAGATTAGGTGTATGACACGGACCGTGTTTTCACTCCCCTGTCTGCCAGTGACGAACTCCACCTGCTCCTTATTGATAATGCCAGGGAGAACCGACTGGATCCGTTGAGCCAGGATCTTGGCCCACCACTTCACATCTGTGTTTAAATGCGAAATAGGGCGGTAGCTCCTGCAGTTTAGGGGATCCTTATTTTCTTTGTGAATTACCGTGATATGGGCCGAGAGCGATTGTGGAGGGAGAGAGCCCCCTTGGAGTAAGTAATTGCAGAGGACGTTAAATTGTGGGATCAGAATGTGCTTAAAGGTCTTGTAATAGGAGACAGTAAAGCCGTCAGGGCCAGGCTTTTCCCTGAGGGGATGGATGCGAGGACCTTACTAATTTCAGGGTCTGTAATAGGGGATAGGAGCTGAGCCGACTGCAATGGGGTGATGGTGGGTAACTGAAGGGAGGAAAGGAATTTCCCCTAATTGAGCAGGCGATAGTTGGTTAGGGGGTGCCAAGTTATATAGGTCCCTGTAAAATGCACAGAAGGAAGTCGCAATGTCTGAAGTGCATTTGTACAACGTGCCTTTGGCATATTTTACTGCTGCTATAAAGGAATCAGTTCTCTGCTTTTTGACTAGGGCAGCCATTAGCCTATTCCCCTTATCTCCATGGGCATAAGATCGGAATTTGGCTCGTAAAAGCAATTTAGCCGACGTGACATTCAGCAGGTTCTTAAGTTTTGTGCGAGCCTCAGAGTTCTGGGGCACATCCAAGGGCCTGTGAGTGTTTGTGCGTCGTTTCCAGTGCTTGTATCTGGGAGAGGAGTAATGCCACTGCCTGGTTCCTCTGTTTTTTAATATGAGCTCCTAAGGCTATCAGCTCACCTCTCAGTACTGCCTTGTGTGTCTCCCAAGTGATGGAAGGGGACGGTTCATCCGGGCCTAAGCTATTAAGCTTAAAAAATTCTGATATGATAGAGGACAACTTAGCAACATGGGAGGGATCGGAGATAATGGTCTCATTAATACGCCAAGTCTGTTCCCTCTTTGGGAGGTCCTGCAGGGAAACGCTCAGAAATACAGGGGCATGGTCTGAAAAGGTGATGTTCCCTATGAAGGATTTAGCGACCCTATTAACGTGGGTCTTAGACAAATGCGCCAAATATCTAGTAAACCCAGCCTATGTAAAGCGAGTTTGAGGTGTCGTAACTTCCTATGTGTGACCGCTGATTTACCACTAGAGGAATCTATGGAAGGTTCTAGTGTTACATTAAAGTCACCTCCCAAAATTACCATTCCCTCCTTAAAGGAGGACAACAAGCCAAGGGTCTGAACGAGCCAAGCAACCTTCCCTTTGTTGGGAGCGTAAATGTTCGCTAGGGTAACAGGTGTGTCAGCAATAGCGCCTTTAACAAACATATAACGACCCTCAGGGTCTGAGGAGACAGCAGAATGCTTGAAGGGCAATTGCTTGTGGACCGCTATGCTGACACCCCTGCTAGCCGAACTATAAGTGCTGTGGAACCATTGGGAAAACCGTTTGGGGGGTAGTTTGGGGATCTTACCCTCTCGGAAATGCGTCTCCTGAAAAAATGCTATAGACACTTTATCTCTCTGAAGGAGAGCAAGGACTTGGGACCGCTTGCATGGCTCGTTCATTCCCCGGGCATTCAAGGAGGATATCACAATAGATGACATACTGTAAATGAAAGAAGATAGTCAGCGACTAACTACATGCTATGCAACATCTGTTGGGAGAGGGGTGGATGAGACACAAGAGGGAAGGAGGGAAGACAAACAGGTGGGGAACATAACAGTGCAAAGAAGGCTTGCAATGAAAGCTCTACGGCATCACGGCTATCAGCCGGGGTCTGTCAGGTCGGGGGTCCCGCAGAGCTAGAGATGGCCAGTGGGCAGCCATCGAGAGGGGAAAAGGGTAACCTTCGGGTATAACCGGGTTAACCCCTGCAAAATAGGATGAAGGCAGGGAGTGGAAAAGGTCAATATCTCAGAGAGGCTCTTATAAGCCTGGAAACAAGAGGGGGACCAGACTAAACAGTAAACAACTACTGTAAGACTGACGGGAGGGAGCAGCCTAGAGTCAGACATAGAACCCGGGGGGTATACCAGGCTTCAGGCCTTCCCGCCAAAAGGGTACTCAGTCCCGCACAAACCGCTTAAAGCAGGAACATAATGTAGAAAACCTTACAAACGGTCTTATACTCAGGTTGAAGCAAATGTAGATTTTTCAGCCCTGGTTCTGGGCCCTTTTCGCACAGAAACGGAGCGCCAGTCGGCCGCTTGAGGAGGCGGTACAGGTGGATCTTCTAGATCCGCTGGCATCCATGAAGGGATCTCAATAGGGGACCTCCCCAATGGGACCCAACTTGCTTGAAGGTCTGCTAGCGAACGGATAGTGATCTGGCGACCATTCTTCAAGATCGCTATGCCAAACGGATAGAGCCAGCGGAATGGAGTGCCTGACTCTTTAAGGGCATCCAGGAGCGGCCGGAGAATGCGCCTTTTAGCCAAGGTGGACGGCGCCAGGTCCTGAAAGAACAGAACAGGCGCACCCTCATGCTGGAGATTTTCAGCTTCTCTACTTGCTCTCATAATCGCGGCCGTATCGACAAAGCTGAGAAGGCCGCAGACCACGTCACGAGGTGGGTCTGTGGCTTTAGGCTTTGGCCTTAGTGCGCGATGTATGCGCTCAATTACGATATGTTCCGATCTGTCAGGCCCAAGGAGACCCGCGAATATCTCATGCGCCACCTTATTAAGTGCTTCATTCGCAATCGATTCCGGCAGACCTCGAATTCTAAGGTTCTTCCTGCGGCTTCTGTTCTCTTGGTCTTCTATGCGAAGAAGCGCGTCATTCAATAAATCGCAATGGGAGCGAATCGCATTATACGACTTTTCTTCTCTTTTAATGGCCGCCTCATGCGAACTTTCTAGGTCCGACACCCGATGCCCGATACTGCGGAGGTCCTCCTTTATATCGGGGAGGTCCTTTTTTATAGGAGCAAGTGCTGAATTAAGCACTTCCAGGAGCGCAGCTTTAGTAAAGGTTCTCCCTTGATTGCGGGACTTACATGTCGAGGTGTCAGAAGCGCTGCCAGCATCCGAATCTTCCTCTGCATCAGATAGCTGAGCTGGAGCCGCCGCCATCTTAGGAGTTTCAGCGGCTCTAAGCTTCGTCTGCTTTCTGAGGTACTGGTCCATCTCAGGCTGTCTGGACCGAGCAGGAGTGTGGTCAGCTGGTTCCTTGGATCTTTCCTTTCCCACTTTGCCCATCTGTGCAACTTTTTAAGCTGATTTTAGGGGCTAAATCACCGGCAAGGCAGAGGAGCTCAGCAACACGCAGCCATTCAGCTACACAGCCAGGCTCCGCCCCCCGAGAATTAGATCTTGTACCCATACAATATGAGCTGTCATTCCCAGACATCCGAAACACGGGTAAGCCAGAATTCCCAAAAGAGATGTAGCCGTCCCCCCCACCCGAGCAGACTCGGATGGGGCCGTAATTCATGCAGATGTGGACTTGAACGTAAGGGGGTTGCCAAGAGGGCGCCATTAGGGGCAGGGTTTAAAGGATGGTTTTCTTTTGTGGTCTTAAGGCATCTTAGAGCCCGACACTTGCAGGCTCAGAAAGCACAGAAAGTAGTGAAAATAAGGCATGGTCTATTTGCAGCAATTAGCACAGGCTGCCCTTGCAGCAGGTGCGTACTTTTGCCCCCTGTGGTATCCAAGATAATATCATCCAGTTTCTTACCAAACAGACAGGATCCAGAAAAGGGGAGGGCAGTAAGTGCTTATTTGGAAGCATTATCTGTTGCCCAACAAGCAAGCCACCATGTCCTATGGACAGCTACCAGCAGAGCTGTGGAATGTGTCATCAGTCGGGCTGCATCAAGGGAGGCTTTGCAGATGTAGAAGCTTGCCTGGAAAATTTGAAGGGCAATATCCACCAGCTTGTCTCTCGAAAGGATACCTGTGCAGAGCTAGGAGGCCCATTCTGCCAAAGCTTTGCTGACCCACATGAAAAAAAAGACCAGGCAAAGAGCTGACCTGATGGCTTCAAAGGATGATTTGGAAAAGGACTCTAGCTTTCTATCCTTTCGTTGGAGAAGGAAGCTGCTTCCCACATGGGCAGGATGGTATGTTTAGCCAGTCAGGAAACCAGAGGGTCCACAAATAGGGAGTGAGGACCACTTTTTTAACAAGGTCTTCAGGAAACAGGTAGAGAAGGTTCAGGCATTTGGGCATAAAGTGCTGATCTGGAAAGTCCAACTCCTTGGCAAGAGAGGAATAGAAGTCTGTGTGATTCAGGATTCAGTGTACTGTCCCTTAGAGAAGGTAGTTACACTGGGGATCCGTTTAGGGATTCTAATGCATTCTGAATGGAAAAGCATCCGCTCAAAATGCGTCAGTTCAGTCTCCATTCTGCTTTGGAGACAGACACCAAAACGCAGCGTTTTGGTGTCCGTCTGATGAAACTGAGCCAAACGGATACGTCCTGGCACACAATGGGGACGGATCCGTTTTTACTGACACAACAGAAAAAGGATCCGTCATCCATTGACTTTCAATGGTGTTCAAGACAGATCCGTCTTGGCTATGTTAAAGATAATACAAACGGATCTGTTCTGAACGGATGCAGACGGTCGTATTATCTGAACGGATCCGCCGCTAATACAGTTGTAGAAATATTAATAGTTGTAATCTGCTCTCATCAGACTTTGTGTAAGGAAAGACAAGTCTCTCAACCGCAGTCAGCCAAAGGTGTTCTCATGTTAAGTTCTGCTGAGCATCTGCCCCGCCCTGCTCTGTTCTCTTTTATTTACTTACAAAAGGTGTAAAAGGGGCTGGCCCATAACAAACATACGGGAAGTGATGACATAGGAAGACAAGAATACCCTAGCCAACAAACATATGTATGCAATAATCTACCATTACCACTGGAGCTAATTTTATCCAGCCTTGCTCAGTGATCAATGCCAGATAAAGTTACTATGATCCTCATGCAGGTTTATTTACAGGACAACGTCATTATCTCCAGCGGCTGATCAGGCGCACTAGAGACAACAAACGCACGTTCCTTTCATATATTGTTCTCCTAAGAAATGCATCTACGCCAAGCCAATAAATCCGCGTCTTGCGCGGGGGGCCCTAGCCAGCGTCCATACATCAGCCAACAAAACACTGCTCTGTTGAACAAATCAGTCTCCCCCGGCCCACAGCCCAGTGCTTAGCACATGGACCATTCGCCGACGGAGACCTCTGCGCCCAGCAGCTGTGACAGGACATACACGGGAAGATATCCACTCCAATGGTTTACCCTGACACTGAGAGACATGATGACAATACACAATATATTAGAAACACGTCCTAATAAAATTTCCACAACAAAATGTTGCGGCCTGGTCAGTTACAGCAGTGCAGCATTATCTCTCTCCCTACAAGCAAGCTTAGCTCCTGAGCTGTCAGCAGAGGCTCCAGTATGCTTCCCTTACCGAGGAGTAGTCACAGTAAACATGTAAATTTGGGGTGCACTCGCTTTTCAAAAGAGTTTTCATAGGTTGTTTTTTTTTTTTTTGTTTGTTTTTTTTCAGCTTAAAACCAGATTTTTGTCCTTTCCAGCTCCAGTGGTTTTCTGATGATATGTAAATGTAAACCTAAGTGGTATCCATTACAAACATTTATTTTTAGGAGGTGTGGTGCATATAACTTTTTGTTTTGGTCACTTTTATGTATGAATATCAACTTTCATGCAATTTGTATGAAAATGTACACATACAAAATTACATGAAGGTGTCTGTGTGTATAAGGGTATGACCACACTGTGCGGTTGTGACAGGTGCAGCACAGCCATACAGGCCCTGAACCTAGACCGATGAGGACCAGACTGTTTAGTCAGTCTGCAGGCAGTATTGCAGGTGCCGCACAGCAATGCAGACTGCGGTACTGTAGTTTAATTAGGGCCTACTGTGGCCTGTATGGTTGCACAGTACCTGACAGCAGTGCCGCTGTGTTGCAACCGCAATACGTACTCTAAAGTGCCAAGTGGCATTTTAACAATGTAACAGGTGTGGGACTTCTTCAGAAAATATGGATTTTTTTTATTTTGTAATTTAGGTTTTATTTGCACAGGTCAAAATTGTACTGGCAGCCAGAAGTGTAAAATGTCCAAAAACCCCTGACAGTAAAAGGGTTTATGGAAAAGGCACAAAAAGAAACTCAAAATAATACATTTCACAATATAGCATTATACATTTAATGTCAACAAAGTACAAATATAAATTACAAGTATAAAAAGCTACTCTTATAAATCTACCAAAGTATTTTCATGGAATGAGAGTTCTGCCCAGTCCTCTTCATCTTCTCCTCCTGGATCCAGTGGAGTCCAAGTAAAGTCATTTACCTGCAACACAGAAAATACATCACAGAGAGACACCTGTGTTTTTACATGGGACTGCAGATAAAAACATTAGTTTTTATTGATAGCTGGAAAGCACTGAATGACTAATACAATACACAGTGGGGAGTTTGTTCACACCTGAATAAGCCCTTGCAGTTCTTCTTCTGTTAGGCAATCCAAGGTATCATCTTCACCAGGAACATATTCCACAGCAACTTTACCGCTGTCTGCATTGGTAGGAAGACACATAAAACTTGTGTACATAATTCTTACCAGGGTCAATATATTGACTGCACAGACCTAATTTCTGTACCTGATATTCACATAAAACTGTTGGCTAGTGGGGCCTTGCTGTAGTATATTATGCACACCAGTATAGGGCACCTCTCAAAGACTGTCCTAGCTACTTTGATATCCTAATAGGAAGGACTTCTGACTCATCAGAGGTGCCAAGAAAACTAGTTTGAGTCCCTTCCATATTATATGTGGCCTGGAAACACAGGAAAGTGGTGTGCCTTCTCGGTACTTCTAACTGACCAACATTCCCTGAGGGGCAACCCACATTGTTATAATACTGCCCACTCAAATGCACCATGGGGTACTTTGGAAGCTAAAGGGTTGTCCAGAATCAAGATATTGATGACCTATTCCTTGGATAGGTCATCAATAACAGATTGGTGGGGGTCCAACACCTGGCACCCCCACAATCAGCTGTTCTCAGAAGTCGCTAGAAATAACAAAGTGAATGGAACTAGGAGCAGACGGCTCAGTGCTGGATTACTGCAGCTCAGTCGCAATCACTCCATTCAAAGTGTTGCACTTAATGGTATACTGTATTTTTCGCTTTACAAGATGCTCTTTTTCCCCAAAAGTGTGGGGAAAATGGCAGTGTGTATTATAAAGTGAATACTAATGAGCGCTTCCATTATGGAAGGGAGAAGGAGACAAGGGAAGGATGAGTTGGTATTACTCACCGCTCCCTGGTCTTCTCCATGCGCAGCACTGTGCTGTGTCCTGAGGGTGTACAGCACCAGGACATAGTGCGTACTATGACCTGTCACTGTGCAACGTCAGGCCACAGTACAGTGCAGCCAAAAGAGCATGCTGAATTTCCAGAGTGGAGGTGCCGTCAGGAGCAGGAGAGGTAAGTAACTTTATTTTTTGTCTGATCTGAGGTCTGAAGAATATTGGAGGTCTGATAAGGACAGGGGTCTGATCTGAGGTCTGATGAAATGTTTTTTTAATTTTCTTCCTCTAAAATCTTGGTGCGTCCTATAGAGCGAAAAATATAGTAATTTATTGATATGCCCTCTAGTCCGACAACCCTTTTAATATTACATATTAATGCACACAAAAAACACCTAAATCACAATGCAATGACTATTACCGAAAACCACCAACAGGATCTTCTGGAAAGCGTTAGATAAAGCCCTTTGCTCAGAATACTTTTGTACCTTCCCAGACTTTGATATAAATTCCACTGGATCTGGGAAAAACACACAACAAATTTTTATTTTTTTTATATACAATACAAACACATATACTGGAATATCATCCACAAAGTCAACTCGCCAAATCTATAGCTCATTTTGCTTACACTAGCAGGAACATTTATCAACCGCTGTACACCAGAAGACAAGCATCAAAAAGTCAAAAAAGTGTTTTGCAACTTTATGGGTTTTGTGCCTTTTTTGAATAGTGGTGAGCAGTGCTGGGAGTGGGGGCTGCCAGGCATAGCCAGCCTGGCACATTTATTATAATCTATGCCAGGAAACTGTCCTAGATTATACCTGAAACCTATATTTGCTCTACTGTTGGCATAGATTTCAGTTTTGGTGCACAGAACTGCACTTAATAATTGTGGAGCAACTGACTCCAGCGGGGGAGAGATGAAGACCAGAATGTAAAATGCCAGTCTTAATAAATCTCCCATATACATATAACTAGGACTGACATAATGGTCAACAGTAGAACTGAGCAAACCTGAAAATTTGGATTTCCAACAAATTAATTTCTTTGGTATTGAACAAAAGATAATCAGGGATAACCAAGATTTTTCACTCAAAGGGATAACCTGAAACGAGACCTGTCGGGAGAGTTTGAGTTCTGCTCTTGAGAAACACAAGTTTATATCATGGCACCACCCCTTTAACGTGTATGGTATGTAACTACTGCTGAAACGGTCAGGTCGTAGTTTGCAGCCGTTACAGCGTGTAATGTGACTGAGCCTTAGAGCCCACTTAAACAGTTTTTGGCCACGATTTTGTCATTTTTTCCATCCAGAATCAGCACCAAAAGCGCCTCCAAACAGCTTTCCATTTATTTCAAGCAGTGTAGCCTATCTTGGGAAGGAATCTACGCTGAATCTCCCATTGATGTGAATGGGAAGTGGAGAAAAACGCGTAGTAGGCTCCATACATATCTGCACTTTTTTTTTTTTTTTTTAACCTTTTTTGTTTCGGACCCATGGTATTAAAAAAAAAAACATCACTCTCCAAAAAATGTGCCTTCAAAAAAAAATGTTTAAACCCGCATGGATTCCATTTGGATTTTAAAAGTGTGCTTAAAGGTATGAAAAAAATAGATCAGCAATCCACAATTCCCAAAATGAATTCTCACCATTCTGCTTTGTAATACTGTCTTCTGCCACTCCGACTCCTCTGCTACGAACGCCATAGTGAGGAAGGGTCACTTCCACCACACACAGATATCTTAGTTTTGACTGTTCTTGCGGTTCCGATTCCTCCTCCTCGTCATCATCCAAACCAGAAATATTCTGTAGCTGGAGGGTATATCAGATACAAATATATTATGTCTATTCTGACTTTCTGCATTCACTCGTCATGGGGTATTCAAACCAGATGCAACGGATAAGTGACACTGTTAGATTGATGGGGAAGGGTCATGGAGCGGCAGCCGATCACTAGTTACCACACATCTCTGAGCAGCTACTAACACATGTACAGGAACACTAAATGCCAACTAATACAGTCAACATTTCATCTCCCACAGGGGTGTTATCCAGCTCTCCCAGACCCCTTAAAGGGAACCTGTCACCTCCAAAAACCATCCCAAGCTGCCAGCAGTACCTGACAATAGCCGGCAGTGTGTTTCCGACGATAATTTTCTTCCTTCTTGAAGGCCGATGTGGCTAAAGCTCAGAAAAAGTTCCTTTATCCCCTGCCGGCGCGCTTCTCTAGTCAGGCTTGAAGTCAAGGGGGCAGCAGCCTCCTTGCTTCAAGTCAAGAAAACCACGCCCCCTTCCCTGTGACTGACAGCGGGCAGTTCAGCTGGTATTGCCGAAACTCTCTGCATAAGCGCTGTCAGTCACAGCGAAGGGGGCATGGTTACTGTGACTTGAAGCAAGGAGGCCGCTGCCTCCGTGACTTGAAGCATGACTAGAGAAGCGCGCCGGCAGGGAATAAAGGAACGTTTTCTGAGCTTTAGCCGCATCGGCCTTCAAGAAGAAAATTATTCGTCGGAAACACGCTGCTGGCTACTGTCAGGTACTGCTGGCGGCTTGAGATAGTTTTTGGAGGCGACAGGTTTCCTTTAAAAGCAAATCTTTATAGTTGTGTTGTAGTACAGTTTTGGAAGGTGATTACTGCATTAAAGGGGCTCTCCGGGCTTAACCTTTTTTTGGCTATTACAAGCTAACCTGTGGAGGAAAGATTATTGCTCACATACTTACCTTCCAGAGTGCAGCCGTTCTTGAGATCTGCCTCCCGGTCACGTGTTCCCTCCAGATGGCTTTTTAGTGCTTCCGACCGAAGTCAGTCTTCTTCTCTTCCCGTCTTCTCTTCCTTTCTCCAGCAGGAGACGGATCGTCATGAGTGACGTCACTGCCTCCTGCTGGAGAAAGCGCCGGCTTGCAGTCTTCACAGCGCACTAGGCTAAATAGTTGTGCGCATGTGCAGGACCGCCAGTCGCTCTCTGTATCATACAGGCTTCTATGTGAAGCCTGCACTGACCCCTGCACAGCGCGATGCAAGCGCTGTGCAGGAGTGACAGCATAGCAATCAGCCACAGAGGCTGATCGCTATGCTGTGCATGTCACAGGGGGCACTGGATGGCACAATGAGGGAAATGGATGGCACAAGGGGGTAAATGTATTGCACATGGGGGCAATTGATGGCACAATAGGGGAACTGGATGGATCAAGGGGGTCAATTGATGGCACAAGTGGGGCACTGTATGGCACACTAGGGGAACTGGATGGCTCAAGGGGGTCAATTGATGGCACAAGTGGGGCGCTGGATGGCATGAGGAGGCAATGGATGGCACAATAGGGGAACTAGATGGAAAACAGGAGACACTGGATGGCCCAAGGGGGTAATGAATAGCACAAGGGGACAATGGTTGACACAATAGGGGGTCAATTGATGGCCCAAGGGGGCACTGGACGTCACTGCTAAAGACAGAAGATGTCCCATTCTGGTCTTCAAAATAAGGACCTTAAATCCATAGAACTCAATGGGACTGCAAAAAATGTGGATCGCAAAATGGATACGGTCGTGTGCATAAGGGTTTAGTTACACAGCTCAGCAGGCAGGATCATACAAGATAGGATTAGATACACCACTCAGCAGGCTGTATCATAGAAGATAGGATTAGATATACACTTCAGCAGACATCAGGCACACATACAGGATAGGATTAGATACAGATGTGATTGGATACGCTTGCTGATTCCAGCCTTTTATCACACTCTGGAAATAGTAAGGGAAGAACCTGTGGACAGCCAGTGAGGGGATTAGATACACAGCTCAGCAGGCTGTATCACACAGGACAGGATATAGATACTGAGTGAGAAGTAGATTCCTGTCTGGGTGTAGCCTGTGACTCATCTCTGTGCAGTGCAGCCAGGATTGTGTATCAATAAAGCTGTGAAGGTTCTCATTTATCAAGGTCATGGTACATCTGTAAAGAATAAATCAAGGCAACTGGACGTACTGTAGATTTCTTGAAAACGTTTCACTTGTTCTTCCAACAAGCTTTCTCAATTCTGAGTGACTGTACAAAAATTCTGGGAATAAATATGTAACTGAATCCACATCTGGTAATTATACCCAGCATGGGGTCAAAGGTGTTGATTCCATTATCCTAATTGGAGTCAGTAGGTGATAAAGACTTCCCAGAAAAAGGTGTCAAGACAGCATTGTATGTGGCAGACAATAGATGTCTAACCCCCCCACCTCTATTCAAGCTTGGCTTCTCCATTTTTACTTAGATGGCCTCCTTCACGCCTCGTTTGTACCAATCGGCCTCCTTATCCAAAATACGTACTTGACCGTCTTCAAAGGTGTGACCTGTTCGTGTTTGGAAAGGTGTTACCTGTTCCTGTTAGTACAGTCACTCAGAATTGAGAAGGCTCGTTGGAAGAACGAGTGAAACGTTTTCAAGAAATCTACAGTACGTCCAGTTGCCTTGATTTATTCTTTACAGATGTGTATCAATAAAGTTATGTATTCAACAAAACAAGAAGGAAAGAAAGTAAACAGATCTGCCAGGATAATGTGATGTCTTCTGGGGGGGAGCTCAGACATGAAAAACAGGTATTGGGGGCATATGTATGCATGGTGAGGGGTGTTAGGAGCACATACACATTTTTTGATTTTGGGACCGGACAACCTCTTTAACAGCTTCAGGAGCCTGGGAAAGCTGGGCGACAACCCCTGTGGAAGCAGCACTACTAGTGGCCATATTCAATGCATCTCTGTATGGATGGGATCCTCATCAGTGGCTCAATGGACACATGCCACTTAGCCATCCAGAGAAATAACTTGTAAAGACTCCCCAAATATAAATTTGCTTTCATGCCCCTGAATATAGTAGCAAGCTGTAAATAGGATGAAGTAAAGATAGCAAATACTTACAGCAACTATCCTTTTTGACCAGCCATTAAACCCCAGGTAGTAGTTAGCCAGCTCATGACATTTGTGGCTGTACAGCTCCAGAGACTTGTAGGGAAACCCCTTCTGCTTGACACATATTTGCACCTAGGTATATGAAAATCAGACTATCAGACAAAGAGACATTAACGAGGACCTGTCTCCTGACATGCCCGTTTTAATAGATTCATGCATTCCCCATGTAATAACAATTCTGGAGCATCTATTCTTATGTCTGTATGTTGTGCCATTCCTTTATTATTCCTACTAGAAGTTATGAATTAATTCCTGTCAGTCTGCAGTAAGGGTACACATGGGTGGTAACCAGTTCGGGGTGTGTCTCTGCACAGACTATCCAATCAGTGCTACCATTTTCAGACTGTGCAGGTACACATCCCAACTGGTTACCACCCCTCTGTACCCTTACTGCAGACTGCTAGCAATTCATTCAAAACTTCTAATAGGAATAATAAAGGGATGGCACAACAGAGTCATAGGAATAATTGTTCCAGAATTGTTATTACATGGGGAATGCATGTAGCTATTAAAATAGGCATGTCAGAAATGATGATCGGTCCTTTTTATAAACAGCTTGACCCTCATGCCCCTCTTGCTTCAATACGTTCCTGTAAGTAACATGTTCACCATTCTACCGATTACATAAGGATTTCTTCTACATAAGCATTTGAGTCACCTTAATGCTACATTCACACGTCAGTATTTTTCTATAATCCGAATTTCGGTCCGTTTTTTGCGGACCCGTTGTTCCTGAAAATGTTTCCGTATGTCATCCGTTTTTTGCGGATCCGCAAAAAACGGAAACATGTATACATTTCAATAATCAAATAAAGTTGTTTGGATTTCTTTGAAAAAAAAATAAAAAATAAAAATAAAAAAAATTTGCCATGTGTTTCCAGGAACGGATTCCGCAAAAAACGGAAGACATACGGAATGACATCCGAATGTCTTCAGTTTTTTGCGGAACCATTGACTTTGCATTGTACCAGGATCCGATTTTTCAGGAACATAATAGGACATGTTTTATATTTAAACGGACATGCGGAACGGAACAACGGAAACGGACAGCACACATTGTGCTGTCCGATTTTTTCCAGGACCCATTGAAAATGAATGGGTCCTGATCTGGTTCTGATCTGTTCCGCAAAAAACGGAACAGATCAGGAAAGAAAAAACGGACGTGTGAATGGACCCTAAAGGGGTTGTTCAGTTTCCAATACTGATGACCCATCCTCGGGATAGATATAGAGAAAAAATGGCACCGGCAGCATCTCACATCCTCCAAACTTTATTGCAACCCCCAGACAAGTAAAAGCAGCTTTTACTTGTCTGGGGGTTGCAATAAAGTTTGGAGGATGTGAGATGCTGCCGGTGCCATTTTTTCTCTATATGTATCTTATGGCCTGTTGGATCAAGGGCCAATGGTGAGGCTGCTGCATCCCGCTACACATCGATACAGGACCGTATAGTGCTGCTTCTAATTTACTATTGATCCATCCTCGGGATAGGTCATCCATAGGGATGAACGAATCGACTTTGGATGAAACATTTGAAGTCGATTTGCATAAAACTTTGTTCTAATACTGTATGGAGCAGAAGCTCCGTACAGCATTAGAATGTACTGGCGCCAATGAGCCGAAGTTATTACTTCGCAAAGTCTCGCGAGACTTCGTATAATAACTTTATAAATCAATTTGTACTGTAAAAAAACATTTACCGAACAAGTGGTACCTTGGAACCGAACCCGAGTAATAACTTCGGCTCATTGGCGCCAGTACATTCTAAAACTGTACGGAGCTTCTGCTCCATACAGTATTAGAACAAAGTTTTATGCGAATTGACTTCGGATGTTTCATCCGAAGTCGATTCGCTCATCCCTAGTCATCACTATCAGATTGGTAGGGGGATTTTTGTATTCTATTTTCCTGAACATGATTATGGGGGCGGCCATCTTGCCTGAGCCGTTCTTAACAGCATTTAGAAAGCATTAAGAAAATTGCTTTACAGCAGCCACATGGTCCATAGGCACAATGATCAGGAGGGGACCCTATTGACTTCTAAGGTAGAGTTTTCTAGGCATGCTCTGTGACCTGTGCAGAGGTCAATGTGCAAGGAAGGAATAGATAAGATTTGACAAGCACTTATTGTGAATGGTGGATCCTGGCTCATCTATGCACAGAGGTGATATCATTATAGGCAGGATTTAAATGACAGATAAGCAGATAACTGCAGTAAAGTGATCTGTACAGACCAAGAAGTGACTACTATTAGGCCTAGTGGCCAGTGCGAAAACTTCAAGATTTTATGTTTTTTGTTTAATATAGATATTGACATGTAAAATTAAAAATAACCATCAAAAATTCTGTGAAAATATGTTAAATATAAAAATGTGATTTAAATAATAGGTCGTTTTCTGATGACACATTCCCTTTAAGTCAATATCTGGTCACAGACAGCCTGTCTCTTAGGTAGGAGATAAAAAGTGGGTTAATGAGCTCAATCTATTCTTCACTAGGTTTGATCACACACCTGCTCTTTCTACCCCAGCATGCCATTCTATCCCGCTCCCACACTAACGGTGACCTCGCCTCCTGCTGTTAGCTCTCTAGGAACTTGGGAGGATCAAGGCAGGGAAGGCTGCAGGGCCACATGGCATCAGTGCCAGGCTATTTAAGACTGGTGATCAGCTGTGTGGTAATATTACATATATGTTTAATATAAGCCTGTAGTTGGGATAGGTACCACAACTCTGGAAATCATCTTGTGTGGTACCAGTTCCAAAGACACTTCATCCAATGGACCTCAATAGCTACAGACCGGTGGCATTAACATCCCACGTGATGAAGGTCTTGGAGAGGTTAGTTCTCACACATCTCCGCCCTCTAGTGTGCTCATCTATGGACCCCCTCCAGTTTGCTTATCGGCCTGGCATTGAGTTGGGTGATGCCATCATCCACCTTCTACACTGAGCTCTTTCTCACCTGTAGAAAACAGGGAACACTGTAAGAAGAGTGCTCTTTGATTTCTCCAGTGCTTTCAACACCATATAGCCAGGTCTACTAAAAGACAAGCTGGATCTTGTGGGAGTGGACCACCAACTCTCCAACTGGATCCTAGACTACCTGACAAACCGACCACAGTATGTGAGAGCCCTGGAGGTACAGGAGCACCTCAGGGTACAGTTCTTGCTCCTATCCTCTTGACACTGTACATCTCAGGTACAACTCATCGAGCTGCTACTTACAGAAGTTCTCTGATGACTCGGCAATAGCAGGCCTCATCACAGAGGATGACATGGAGTACAGAGATTTGACCTGGTGCCAGCTGAACCACCTTAGGATCAATACTTGGAAGACAAAGGAGAACCAGTGGACATCCAGGAGATGGACATTGAGATAGTCAAAACTTATAAGTACCTGGGTGTGCTCCTCAATAATAAGTTGAACCGGGCAGAGAACATGGACACGCTATACAGAAAGGGTCACAGCAGGCTCTACCTCCATAGGAGGCTGAGAGGTTTTGGAGTGCAGAGAGCACTTCTTAGGGCCTTTTTCAACTCTGCAATGGCATCAGCCATCTTCTTTGGAGTGGTCTGCTAGGGTAGCAGCATCACAACCAGGGAGAGAAAGACTTGGCAAACTGATAAGAAGAGCCAGCTCCTTCCTGGGGAGCCCCTAGACCCAGTGCAGTTGGTACGTGAGAGAAGGATAATATCCAAGTTGATTTCCATGATGAAGAATAACTATCATCCCCTGCATGAGACTGTGATAGCACTGGGCAATATGTAACTCCCGGAAAACCCCTTTAACCCTTTGGCTACTAGTGCTGTACATGTATGGCGCTTGAGTGATAGGCAAACATGGCACCCGCTCGCACAGGCAGCCGGTGTCATGGCCGGTAGGTCTCCGCTGTTTCAAACAGCAGAGACCTGCGGCTAATTACCGCAACCAGCAATAATGCAGATCGTGGTAATTAAAGCCTTTAGATGCCGTGATCAAGTGAGATAACGGCATCAAAAGGGTAAAAAATCCGGAAGCTTGCGCTTCTGTGCTTGGTAGTTGGTTTCAAGGCTCTTACCCTCGCTGAAGAGGCTTAGAGCATTAAAGCTGCAATTCTTATTTTGGCCATCAGGTGGCAGGCCAACATCAAAAATGAGCAATAGTCAGTAATAAATGTATTTTTAAAAATCCATGATTGTTCAAAATAAAAAAAATAAAAAATTATTTGTACGCTTATATACGAGCCTCAAAATCATTACAAAAAAGTATTTTTAACATATATATATATATATACACACATACACACACACACACACACACACACACACACACACATACATACAGTACAGACCAAAAGTTTGGACACACCTTCTCATTCAAAGAGTTTTCTTTATTTTCATGACTATGAAAATTGTAGATTCACACTTAAGGCATCAAAACTATGAATTAACACATGTGGAATTATATACATAACAAAAAAGTGTGAAACAACTGAAAATATGTCAAATTCTAGGTTCTTCAAAGTAGCCACCTTTTGTTTTGATTACTGCTTTGCACACTCTTGTCATTCTCTTGATGAGCTTCAAGAGGTAGTCACCTGAAATGGTCTTCCAACAGTCTTGAAGGAGTTCCCAGAGATGCTTAGCACTTGTTGGCCCTTTTGCCTTCACTCTGCAGTCCAGCTCACCCCAAACCATTTTAATTGGGTTCAGGTCCGGTGACTGTGGAGGCCAGGTCATCTGGCGCAGCACCCCATCACTCTCCTTCATGGTCAAATAGCCCTTACACAGCCTGGAGGTATGTTTGGGGTCATTGTCCTGTTGAAAAATAAATTATGGTCCAACTAAACGCAAACCGGATGGAATAGCATGCCGCTGCAAGATGCTGTGGTAGCCATGCTGGTTCAGTATGCCTTCAATTTTGAATAAATCCCCAACAGTGTCACCAGCAAAGCACCCCCACACCATCACACCTCCTCCTCCATGCTTCACGGTGGGAACCAGGCATGTAGAGTCCATCCGTTCACCTTTTCTGCGTCGCACAAAGACACAGTGGTTGGAATCAAAGATCTCAAATTTGGACTCATCAGATCAAAGCACAGATTTCCACTGGTCTAATGTCCATTCCTTGTGTTCTTTAGCCCAAACAAGTCTCTTCTGCTTGTTGCCTGTCCTTAGCAGTGGTTTCCTAGCAGATATTCTACCTGATTCACACAGTCTCCTCTTAACAGTTGTTCTAGAGATGTGTCTGCTGCTAGAACTCTGTGTGGCATTGACCTGGTCTCTAATCTGAGCTGCTGTTAACCTGCGATTTCTGAGGCTGGTGACTCGGATGAACTTATCCTCCGCAGCAGAGGTGACTCTTGGTCTTCCTTTCCTGGGGCGGTCCGCACGTGAGCCAGTTTCTTTGTAGCGCTTGATGGTTTTTGTGACTGCACTTGGGGACACTTTCAAAGTTTTCCCAATTTTCGGACTGACTGACCTTCATTTCTTAAAGTAATGATGGCCACTAGTTTTTCTTTACTTAGCTGCTTTTTTCTTGCCATAATACAAATTCTAACAGTCAATTCAGTAGGAATATCAGCTGTGTATCCACCTGACGTCTCCACAACGCAACTGATGGTCCCAACCCCATTTATAAGGCAAGAAATCCCACTTATTAAACCTGACAGGGCACACCTGTGAAGTGAAAACCATTTCAGGTGACTACCTCTTGAAGCTCATCAAGAGAATGCCAAGAGTGTGCAAAGCAGCAATCAAAGCAAAAGGTGGCTACTTTGAAGAACCTAGAATATGACATATTTTCAGTTGTTTCACACTTTTTTGTTATGTATATAATTCCACATGTGTTAATTCATAGTTTTGATGCCTTCAGTGTGAATCTACAATTTTCATAGTCATGAAAATAAAGAAAACTCTTTGAATGAGAAAATGTGTCCAAACTTTTGGTCTGTACTGTATGTGTTTAAATCACCCCATGGGTATCACCGCGACCAAAAACCCCCATACTATTAAAATCTAAAAATATTTTTCCAATACGGCGAATGGTGTAGTGGAAAAAAGGGTCAAAATGGCCAATTTGCCATTTTTTCATTGCTTCTCTTACCCAAAAATAATAAAATGTGATAAAAAAAAGTTACACACACTCCAAAAAGGTATCACTACAGATTTTCCCGCAAAAAATGAGTCCCCACACAGTTTAGTAGATAACTATAAAAAAAGTTATGTGGGTCAGAATATGGTGATGTAAAAAATAAATAAAAAAAGTTTAAAAGGATAACTGTCATGTTTTCATAAAAAAATAAAATAATGTAGCATATGTTACTGCTGCAGCAGCATTATGTATAAAGCAAAGTTTAATTTCTTCACATGTTTTCCTTGAGTTTTCCCCTTAGTTACGGCTGTTTTGAATCCTACAATATGAGGATATTCTCAAGATGGCTCCTCTGCCAGTTTTCTGAGGCCAAAACTGCCTTCCCTTACTTCCCATACACACTGGCTGTAGCCAGCAGCTTCCTGCCAGCCAATCAAATTGGATTACTGAGAGACACGCCTCCTCACTCTGACGACTAATGCAGCCATGCAGTGTGGAGGACCGCCCCTCTGTCTTCTGTTTATGATTAGAAGGAGACAGATGAGCCCTAGCAACGGTCTTTTAAGAGACCAGTGGAAAGGGACAGGAAACATTAATGAAAGCTGTTATTATAAGGTACCGTATTTTTCACCCTATAAGACACACCTATGTTATAGAGGAGGACAATAATAAAAAATACTGGTTTAGTTTACAGGTAAATCCTTTTCCAGGAGTCCGACATGACAGCACCCATGGAGGTTGTCCTATTGGTCTCTGTAGGGACAGGAAGCGAGAGAGATTAAAAGGCCCCCTCCCCTCCCACTCTCCAGTGTTTTTCCAAATTACTACACCAGATAGGATCCAACACCTTTATTAATACAATGTTATATTCACACTGCTTACAAGGCTGGAACCAACATAACAGGGAGGGTAGTACAGGGTGCTGTCATGTCGGACTCCTGGAAAAGGATTTACCGGTAAACTAAACCAGTATTTCCAGGACGTCCCTCCATGACAGCACCCATGGAGAACTAACAACTGAATCTCCTAGGGGGGGGGACTACTGCCTGAAGGACTTTCCGCCCAAAGGCCAAGTCCTGTCCGGCCAATACATCAAGCCTGTAATGCTTAGCAAAAGTCAGGAAGTTAGACCAGGTTGCAGCCTTGCAAATCTGGTCAATTGTAGCGTCGGCCCTTTCGGCCCAGGAAGTTGCCATCGCTCTCGTGGAATGTGCCTTCAGATTTAAGGGGCAGGTCATTTCCTGCAGTCTGTATGCTTCTCTGATGGTGTCCTTAATCCACCGTGCCAGCGTCTGTTTTGATGCTTTCAAGCCTCTATTCTTCCCACCGAACTGGATGAACAGATTACTTGATCTCCTCCAGGAACTGGTTCTGTCCAGATAGGCTAGGATTGTTCTTCTAACGTCCAGCCTCTGGAATCTTTCCTCCTGTATATTTTTGGGGAAGGAACAAAATGAAGGGAGTGTTAGCTCCTGTTCTCTATGGAAAGTAGAGACCACCTTGGGAAGAAAAGCTGGATCGGGCCTCAAGATTATGCGGTCATCCAGGATCCTTAGATAAGGTTGTTTAATTGATAAGGCCTGGATTTCCCCTATCCTGCGGGCCGTGGTTATAGCCAGAAGAAACACTGCTTTTAGAGACAGAAATTTTTCAGATATCTGCCCAATCGGCTCAAAAGGAGGATCGCATAACCCTTCTAAAACTATGTTTAGACTCCAGGGGGGGACCGACTGTCTCAAGGTGGGTCTCAACCTAGAAGCTGCTCTTAGAAAGCTTTTAATCCACCTATGATCTGAAAGGGGAGTATCGAGACAACAGCTGAGAGCCGAAATCTGTACTCTGAGTGTGCTGGGTTTCAGACCTGCATCGAACCCCTCCTGAAGGAACTCTAAAATACAACCCACCGTGGGGGATCTGGAATCTGTATGGTTCTGTGACAACCAGGATGAGAACTTCTTCCAAATTTTGTTGTATATTGCTCTTGTGACAGGTTTGCGGCAGCTCTGTAAAGTTGAAATTACCTTGTCCGAGAGCCCCTTATTTCTTAAGGTCTGCCTCTCAGGATCCAAGCTGTAAGGTTCAGTTTGTCCAGGTTGGGGTGAAATAGAGGACCTTGCGATAGAAGATCCTGTCTTTTTGGAAGGGAAATTGGATCCCTGACGGACATGGTCTTTAGAACAGAGAACCAGGCTCTCTTGGGCCAGGCTGGGGCTATCAAAATCAGCGTGGATGGGCACCCTCTCAGTTTCTTCAGGATCTGCGGTATGAGGAGAAGTGGGGGAAAGGCGTAGGCTAGGCTCATGTCCCAAGGTTGGGAAAGAGCATCCACCGCCAGTGGACCTCCTCTTGGGTCTAGAGAGAAGAAATAGTCCAGCTGAGTATTTCTGCTGGACGCGAATAAATCCACTTGAGGTCTCCCCCACTGCTGGCAAATCAACTGGAAAACCTCCTGGTTCAATTTCCATTCCCCTGGCCTGACTAACTGTCGGCTGAGAAAGTCCGCTGTGTGATTGAGAGATCCCTTCAGGTGTGTGGCCGAAATGGATAAGATCTTTTCCTCTGACCAGCTGAAGATGAGATCCGCTAGCTGCTGGAGATGAGGATTCTTCGTCCCACCTTGTCTCTTTATGTAGCAAACAGTTGTTACGTTGTCTGATAGTACTCGGACATGATGACCTATGAGGAGATGTTCTGCCGCCCTCAGGGACTCCCAGACCGCTTTCAACTCCCGGTAGTTTGAGGAGCGTAGGGCGTCTGTATTGGACCAACTGCCCTGAAAGAACTGATCCTCTACGTGAGCCCCCCAACCCTGGCTGCTTGCGTCCGTGGTTAACGTTCTGAGCGGTAACGTGTTCCAGGAAATCCCCCGGGACAGGTTTTCTGCTAACAACCACCAGGAGAGGGAGTTTACTGCCCTGTCTGAAAGAGATATCCTGGCGTTCAGAGCTCTGTGGTCCTTGTCCCAAGAAGTGAGGACCTCCGCCTGGAGAGTTCTTGAATGGAACTGGGCCCAAGGAACTGTTGTGATGCATGAGGTCATCAGACCTAGTACCTGCATGGCTTCCCGTAGAGTCCGTTTTTTCTTTAGTTTGAAGGCTCTTATTCTTTCCCTTATACTGACCTGCTTGTCCTGGGGAAGAAGGGAATATTGGGTCACGGAGTTTAGGAGGGTTCCTAGGAACTTCTTTTGTGTTGCTGGATGTAGGTCTGATTTTTCCAGGTTTATTTTCCATCCTAGACGTGTGAGTAAAGATAGAGTCCTTCCTTTGTGAAGCTCTAACTCCTCCTCTGAGTCTGCCACAAGCAGAAAATCGTCTAGGTAGGGAATTATAGTTACCTGTCTCTGTCTTAGATAGGCAACTATTTCCGCCACTACCTTTGTAAAGATGCGTGGGGCTGATGAGATCCCAAACGGGAGACATTGGAACTGGAAATGCATAATCCTGCCGTCTTTCTTGATTGCGAACCTCAAGTATTGCTGGTATTGAGGGTGAATGGGGACGTGGTAATAAGCGTCCTTTAGATCCAGGGTGCATAGGAACGCCCCTGGGCTTATCAACGGAATTGCGGATTTTATTGATTCCATCTTGAAGTGGTGATGTGTTATCCATTTGTTTAGGAATTTCAGGTTGATGATGGTTCTCTTGGAGCCATCCGGTTTGGTTATGAGGAAGAGTTTTGAATAGTGACCCTTGAATTCTTCTGAAGGAGGGACTTGTACTATTGCGCCCAAACTCAGAAGTTTTTGGATATCCGCCAGAAGTTGATTCTGCAGGGAGGTCGACTGAAAAATTGTGGCCTGAAAAAAGATGAGGAGGGGGAAGGCGAAACTCTATCTTGAACCCTTTCTGGATGGATTCCAGGATGTATTGGTTCTTGGTTATCCGGGTCCATTCTTCCCAAAAAAACTGGAGTCTGCCCCCTACTGGTCTGGCGTCATTGTTTCTCAGGCTTGGAGTTGGGATTAAAGAGGAAACCCCGACCTTTTCCCCCTTTGGGGTAGCTCCCCCTTCCCGTCTTCCCTTTACCTCTGTGAGTGCCCTGGAAGCTGCTGGTCGTCTTACGAAAGGGCAAAGGTTTCTTGCCTTTTTCCTCCGGAAAACCCTTCTTTCTGTCCGCTGTTTTCTCCAGGATCTCGTCCAGTACCGGACCAAAGAGGTGAGAACCTTTAAGGGGTAAGGCGCATAATTTATTCTTAGAGGCTATATCCCCTGACCAGGATTTTAGCCACAGGGCTCTCCTCGCCGTATTGGTTAGGGAGTCTGTTTTTGCTGCAAACCTTATGGACTCTGCCGAGGCGTCTGCTACAAAGGATGCGGCCATCTTAAAGAGAGGCAGTGATGCCAGAATTTCTTCCTTAGGGGTGTCCCGCTTAAGATGTTCCTCCAGCTGGTTCACCCATAAACACAGGGATCTGGCCACGGAGGTAGCAGCAATATTGGTGTTTATGCTGTTGGCCGAAACTTCCCATGCTCTTTTGAGCAAACCGTCGATCTTCCGATCCATTGGTTCCTTTAGCTGGGCTGAGTCTTCAAAGGGGAGAGTGGTTCTTTTTACCACCTTTGCCACTTGAATATCAACTTTAGGAACTATATCCCACAGTTTTGTGTCCTCTGAGTTGAACAATAGTCTGTTCTTAAACTCCCGTGGAATGTACAATTTTCTATCGGCATCTGCCCACTCGTCTATGACTAGGTCCTTTAAGGTCTCGTTTACCGGGAACAACTTTTTCTTCTTAGCTTTTAAGCCGCCGAACATCTCGTCCTGTATCGAGCGAGTCTGTTCTTCCTCCTCTATATCCATTGTCTGCCTTATGGCCGACAGGAGGGGATCTAGATCTTCTTGCGAGAAGAGATATCTTCTCTGGTCGTCGGCCATATAAGACGAACCCTGATCGTCATCCCCCTTTGAGGTTTCCCCTTCTGACAGATATAAGCCTTCTTCCTCAGAATCTGACTCCCTAAGAACACGGGGTCTCTTGGGGGGAGGGGAGACGGCACAGGGTTTCTGTGCTATACTAGAGCTGGCCGCTTGGATCTCCTCTTTCACAATCACTCTCAGATCAGCCAAAAGGGAGGATTGTTCGTCTCTGAGAATCTTTTCCAGGCAGTCACTACACAGGGCTTTTATATGTGCGTCCCCCAGTCTCTTTGAGCATAGAGCACATCTTCTGGGTTTCTTTCTAGGTTCTCCCAGCGATTTAACCGTGGCGTCTTTCTCTCCCTGGTATGGAAGAGAGAGAGACCATTAGTCCAGTGCAAAGAAGAGAGAGAGGGACCGGAATACAAGCCTCACTTACTTACATGACTCGGGGTAGGGATGTCTGCGCTAGTGTCCTGCATAGCTGACATCTGGACCTCCATACCACGCTTGGACAACAAACTGACACACAATTTATGTCCTACCTGGTCCACCCGTTTCCGCGCGGCTCCGCCTCCTTAAATCCAGGTGGGGGGGGGACTCATTCAAACGAAGAGTCGACCCCCCCCCTTGCGTGCATTCCGCCGGGCTCAGCGTTCCCTGGGCGCCGCCATCTTTCTTCCGCCCATGTGACCCGCACTTCCGGTCACATGGGCCGCACGTCAAACGGGAGGAGCGCCGAGCGCAGGAGCCGCAGCCGATCCCAGAGCTCCCGTACCCGGAAGAAGCGGCTTCGGCTCCCTGATACCGCGGCCACCCACAGAGCTTGATGCGGGAAAGAAACAGGTATCGGGGGAAGCTAGGGGACCCCTACCCAGAGAGGTGCTAGCCCTAGGGCCCTCCAGAGCCTGAAGAGGAGAGGGAGACCCCCCCGACCAGGCTCGGCCCAGAAATAGATTCCCAGGGTAGGGAAAGATTCTCTCTGCTCCGATCCCTGTAGGGACAGGAAGAACACTGGAGAGTGGGAGGGGAGGGGGCCTTTTAATCTCTCTCGCTTCCTGTCCCTACAGAGACCAATAGGACAACCTCCATGGGTGCTGTCATGGAGGGACGTCCTGGAAAAATTTCATTAGACCTAAGGTCAGACCAGCAATCAGACCCCCAATATTAATCAGACCTCAGCTGACAGCCCTAATCAGACCCCCGAATGTTAATAAGACCCCAATAAGACCTCAGATTAGACCCCCAATCAGATCTCAGCTCAGACCCCAAAGTGAATGCCCCCCAATCAGACCTCAGATAAAAGCCCCAAAATAAATGACCCCATGCCTCTCATCAGCCCCCTAGCCTCTCAACACAGGAGCAGGCAGTGTGAAGACTTAGAGGCGGAGCAGGCATGTGTGGCAGGAAAGCCTGCTCCGCCCCTCATCTGCTCCCGCGCTTCCACCGTTCTCACTGCAAATCTGCCGGCTGGTCCCTGTCATCCAGCACCAGACAGGGTCGGCCGGTCTCTTACCCTACACCAGCTACAGCAGATCTGACACGCTGCGGCTGGTCCCCATCAGGAAGCATGCGCTGCGACTGCCGTGCTCTCCCTCTTATGGTAACTCAGTATGTGCGGCTCATTGCTTAAGCTCAGACATCGCAGGCTGCACTGCATAGGAACAGCAGCCTGCGATGTACCGAGCATAAGCAATGCGCCGCAAATTTTATATTTCTTTGCCCTGTATTCACCCCATAAGACGCATTCCCCCATTTTAGTGCGTCTTATGGGGCGAAAAATACGGTAATTACAGATCTTTTGACAATAATTGACAGACTTAGGCTCCTTTCACACTAGCGTTCGGGTGTCCGCTCGTGAGCTCCGTTTGAAGGAGCTCACGAGCGGACCCGAACGCAGCCGTCCAGCCCTGATGCAGTCTGAATGGAGCGGATCCGCTCAGACTGCATCAGTCTGGCGGCGTTCAGCCTCCGCTCGCCTCCGCACGGACAGGCGGACAGCTGAACGCTGCTTGCAGCGTTCGGGTGTCCGCCTGGCCGTGCGGATCCGTCCAGACTTACAATGTAAGTCAATGGGGACGGATCCGTTTGAAGATGCCACAATGTGGCTCAATCTTCAAGCGGATCCGTCCCCCATTGACTTTACATTGAAAGTCTGGACGGATCCGTACGAGGCTATTTTCACACTTAGCTGTTATATGCTAAAAAAATGCAGACGGATCCGTTCTGAACGGAGCCTCCGTCTGCATTATTATGAGCGGATCCGTTCAGAACGGATCCGCCCGAACGCTAGTGTGAAAGTAGCCTTGGGTCTAGCTCTAATAAACTAGCAAATATAAAAACAATGACAGTTACCCTTTAAATTTATTTTTACTCTATTTAGACATAAAATAAAAGTAAAAGATTTATACATATGGGGTATTGTTGTAATCGTACTGACCCAGAGAATGAAGGGCATGGGTCAGTTTTGCCTCAAACGGAACTCCGTGCGAACAAACCCTGTAAAACGGTGGAGGAATTGCGTTTTTTTTTTTTCCCAATTCCACCCCATTTGGAATTTTTTTTCTTATCTCTTCCCACTACATTGTATGCCATAATTAATGGTGGCATTAGAAAGTACAACTTGTTTCGCAAAAAATAAGCCCTCATACAGCTTTTTGAATGGAAATAAAAAAAAAAGTTATGGCTCAATGAAGAAAGGGAAGAAAAACGAAAAAAAAAAACTCCGGTATCCTAAGTGTCTGTGAGGATTCTGCATTTAAAGGTAGACATACCCTTTATGTTATGCAGGAATGGAGGAGGGCGAGAGTCACATTTCTGTGGCTTTCCCGCTAAGGGCTCTTTCACACTTGCGTTCTTTTCTTCCGGCATAGAGTTCCGTCGTCGGGGCTCTATGCCGGAAGAATCCTGATCAGTTTTATCCTAATGCATTCTGAATGGAGAGAAATCCGTTCAGGATGCATCAGGATGTCTTCAGTTCAGGACCAGAACGTTTTTTGGCCGGAGAAAATACTGCAGCATGCTGCGCTTTTTGCTCCGGCCAAAAATCCTGAAGACTTGCCGCAAGGCCGGATCCGGAATTAATGCCCATTGAAAGGCATTGATCCGGATCCGGCCTTAAGCTAAACGTCGTTTCGGCGCATTGCCGGATCCGACGTTTAGCTTTTTTAGAGTGGTTATCCATGCGCAGGGGGCGCTCTGACGTCACTCTGGAGCGCCCCGGGAGCCGCGCGGACTGTAAGTATACCGCTCCCCCGCTCCTACTTTGGGAACCAGGACTTTAATAGCGTCCTGGCTGCCATAGTAACACTGAAAGCATTTTGAAGACAGATCAGTCTTCAAATGCTTTCAGTACACTTGCGTTTTTCCGGATCCGGCGTGTAATTCCGGCAAGTAGAGTACACGCCGGATCCGGACAACGCAAGTGTGAAAGAGGCCTAATCTATAAACTACAAGTTGCTGCACACGGCAACCTGTAGACAGATTGGACACCACAAGCACATACTGGGTAGTACTTGTATGGATCAGGTCAGGCTCCAGAAGACCTAAGGCTGGTTTCAAACGGGCGTTGCGGGAAAAGGTGCGGGTTCGTTGCAGGAACATGCAAGATTTTTCCGCACGAGTGCAAAACATTGTAATGCGTTTTGCACGCGTGTGAGAAAAATCTGCATGTTTGGTACCCAAACCCGCTTGGGATCGGTGTTCTGTAGATTGTATTATTTTCTCTTATAACATGGTTATAAGGGAAAATAATAGCATTCTGAGTACAGAATGCATAGTACAATAGCGCTGGATGGGTTAAAATAAATAAATAATAATTTAAGAAATTAAAGTGGGGCACTCACTAAAAGTATAGGGATCTTGAATTTATTTGAGACAATAAAAGTACAATAAACGTCATAAAATATCAATAATGCAATATAATAACAAGGTTATACTAAAATTGAATAAAGGAGATACGGTACTGTCGATGATAGGCAATAATAATAACAACAATAAAATGAATAAAAAGAGAATTAAATACACAACTGGTTAAATGAGTGAACTGATAAAGATCCCGATGGATATAATTAAAATGTTGAGTTCATGCATCAACTATAGAAGCGTTCACTAGTTGAATCCTGAAAAAAAAAGTTCCATGTATGATAATCCGCTCCGACAACCAGTCTTTGAGTAATTGTCTCAAGCAAGAGGGATCAGGGTCCCAAGCGTATGCAGCTAACTGCCTATGTTAGATATCAGTTTGGCTGCTAATACGTACAGCGGCGTCCCGCTGTAGTGATGCGATCGCTTACAAGTGGGGTGTACAAGTGCTTACCCGAGGCTTCTGGATGGTAATTCCTCGACACGGTGTGTTAGTATACTGCACCGGTCTCAAGGGTTGATATCTTGTTTCAGATTTGGCGCCAGTTAGAAAGTTTGTTACACGCGGTTTAGATTACCTGCGTGGTGCAACACCGATGGTTCCGGTGATTGCTCTGGCCCACAGATGATAGCTTCCAGGCTTCTCGGACTTGTAGACCCACTTTGTCCTGGTGGGGGGAAGGATACCAGACACGTTTCGGGGATTTATTTGCTTTTTAAAAAAATTAGGTGAAAATAAAAAATAAAAATAGCACTACATCACTAAGAGACGCACCATGAACGCATAAAAACACGTGCGATTATTGATGCGCTTTTTTTCTGTATGATGAGATTGCCAAATGAGTATTGGAACTTTATTTGATAGCTTTGTATATATGGAGATTATTTATAATCATTTTTTTTGTCCCTATATAGACACTCCATATGCTTTTGTGGAAGATTTCCTTCATGTACTCTCTATGAGGGTACTTCTATTATAAAAATTATATGTAACCATAATGTAATGTTTGGGATCCAAAATTATCGTGTTTGGTTATTGCCTTCCTCTGTAACCACATCAACAATATATGTATTTAAATAATTAATACATATTGAAAGGACTGCATTTTTTCCTTCCAATAGCCGTATAAAAAGACGCAATAGAACCGCTTGGACTCATTTGCTAGAATTATATATATTGTACTTCAGAGAAACCGCTATGGTGTGCACCTTAACAGGATATGGAGGTTTTTATAAATGGAGAGCCCGTAATTGCTTATATGTATATACGGTTTTACACTAACATTTTTACTTTTATTCCGATGTTCTTTATCTATATGATACATTAATACCACTTATCTAACTATATGAACGATATGACTGACGATATGCCGGATATAAAATAACAGACAGTCCTATTTGATCCTAATCCGAATTCCGAACCAGTTTTTCCTCGTCTCCCATGCCCTATAAAGACGGAATACGAACAGGGGGCCGTCAACCACTGAGGAAGGGGTCTGCTTTGTAAATCCCCGAAACGTGTCTGGTATCCTTCCCCCCACCAGGACAAAGTGGGTCTACAAGTCCGAGAAGCCTGGAAGCTATCATCTGTGGGCCAGAGCAATCACCGGAACCATCGGTGTTGCACCACGCAGGTAATCTAAACCGCGTGTAACAAACTTTCTAACTGGCGCCAAATCTGAAACAAGATATCAACCCTTGAGACCGGTGCAGTATACTAACACACCGTGTCGAGGAATTACCATCCAGAAGCCTCGGGTAAGCACTTGTACACCCCACTTGTAAGCGATCGCATCACTACAGCGGGATGCCGCTGTACGTATTAGCAGCCAAACTGATATCTAACATAGGCAGTTAGCTGCATACGCTTGGGACCCTGATCCTTCTTGCTTGAGACAATTACTCAAAGACTGGTTGTCGGAGCGGATTATCATACATGGAACTTTTTCTTCAGGATTCAACTAGTGAACGCTTCTATAGTTGATGCATGAACTCAACATTTTAATTATATCCATCGGGATCTTTATCAATTCATTCATTTAACCAGTTGTGTATTTAATTCTCTTTTTATTCATTTTATTGTTGTTATTATTATTGCCTATCATCGACAGTACCGTATCTCCTTTATTCAATTTTAGTATAACCTTGTTATTATATTGCATTATTGATATTTTATGACGTTTATTGTACTTTTATTGTCTCAAATAAATTCAAGATCCCTATACTTTTAGTGAGTGCCCCACTTTAATTTCTTATATTTATCCTACTTTTCAGACTGGGTGCTGTCTGTTAGTGGGTGCACCCCTTTTGGATCCCCTTCTCATCTTAGTGCGACATTTCCTTGCATTTAAATAATAATTTAACTCACCTTAATCCACTTGCTTGCGTAGCTGGCATCTCTTGACTCTTTCTTTGCTGATTGCAGTCAAAGGACCTGTGGTGCCGTCACTCCGGTCATCACATGATCCGTCACATGATCTTTTGCCATGGTGATGGATCATGTGATGACCGGAGTGACGTCACCACAGGTCCTTTGACTGCAATCATCAAAGAAAGAGACAGAAAAGATGCCGGCTACGCAAGCAAGTGGATTAAGGTGAGTTAAAAAAAATTTAACCCCTCCAGCGCTATTGTACTATGCATTCTGTAGTCAGAATGCTATTATTTTCCCTTATAACCATGTTAGAAGGGAAAATAATAAAATGATCGGGTCTCCATCCCGGTCGTCTCCTAGCAACTGTGCGTGAAAATCGCACCGCATCCGCACTTGCTTGCGGATGCTTGCGATTTTCACGCGGCCCCATTCACTTCTATGGGGCCTGCGTTGCGTGGAAAACGCAGAATATAGAACATGCTGCGATTTTCACGCAACGCACAAGTGATGGGTGAAAATCACCGCTCATGTGAACAGCCCCATAGAAGTGAATGGGTCAGGAATCAGTGCGGGTGCAATGCATTCAACTCACGCATTGCACCCGCGCGGAATACTCGCCCGTGTGAAAGGGACCTAAATCAGCACTTACCTTCACAGGGGTGTCCTGAAAGAGATGCTTCTTGTCACAGGCGGCCTGTGCCCTCTTGGCACTTTGGGAGGAGAAGTACTTTATGACGGCATAGTAACCAGGCTCTGCCACACCAGCATTTGGCAACAGCTTCAGGGAGTACAGAGGTCCAAAGTGAGAAAACACTTTTTGCATAGAGCACTACAAAAAAAAAGAGACGTGTGAGAGAATGGGTCACCCCAGAAATCACTACTGGCAAATCCACCACCAGCCCCGTTGTGACCCTCACCATAAAACAGCTAGGTGACACAATGGGTGGCATTTATTAAAGGGGTTGTCTCACTTCAGCAAATGGCATTTATCATATAGAGAAAGTTAACACAAGGCACTTACTAATGTATTGTTATTATCCATATTGCGTCCTTTGCTTGCTTGATTCGTTTTTCCATTGCATTATACACTGTTCGTTTCCATGGTTACGGCCACCTGTAATCCAGCAGCAGTGGTCGTGCTTGCACACTAAAGGAAAAGTAGTGGTTCAAACTGCGGGAACGCACATAGGCAAATTTTTCCTATAGTGTGCAAGTACGGCCACCACGGATGGATTTTTAGGGTGGTCATAACCATGGAAACAAGCAGTGTATAATGTGATGGAAAAATGAATCCAGCCAGCAAAGGAGGCAATATGGATAATAAGAATACATTAGTAAGTGCAGACCTCCCAAGTGTCCCTCTTTTTGATCTGAGGTATACAGACGTGGACAAAAAGGAGATTTTTGTATAACTTACCAGTTAAATCTCTTTCTCGCTCTTCCTTGGGGGACACAGACCTTGGGTATAGCTCAGCTCCCTAGGAGGCGTGACACTAAGTAAAACTGTTAAGCCCCTCCTCCATCAGCTATACCCTCAGCCTGGAGATAGAGGCTACCAGTTGCGTGTCCAAGTAGTGAAAGGATAACAACCAATAACGGAAACAACCAGCCAGCAACCCAACGGGGCGCCAGACCATAACCCTGTAACAAAACACAGAAGGGTGGGTGCTGTGTCCCCCAAGGAAGAGCGAGAAAGAGATTTAACTGGTAAGTTATACAAAAATCTCCTTTTCTCGCCCATTTTCCTTGGGGGACACAGACCTTGGGACGTTCAAGAGCAGTCCAAGAAGGGAGGGACCACAAACCCAAGGCGGACCACCACCGGAGCATCAGGAAACCGCTGCCTGCAAAACCAGGCGGCCCAAAGCAGCATCCGCTGATGCATGCGTATGCACTCTATAGAACCTTGTGAAAGTGTGCAGAGAGGACCAAGTGGCTGCTTTGCACAACTGTTCAGCCGAGGCCCGATGCCTCTGCGCCCAGGAAGCTCCGACTGCTCTGGTGGAATGAGCAGTGACGCTGAAAGGCGGAGCTCTACCCTTGGCTCGATAAGCCTCAGACACCGCCAGTTTAATGAAACGGGCAATAGCCACCTTGGAGACCGCCAAACCCTTGCGCGAACCCTCCGGAACCACAAACAGGGAGTCCGTGCGCCGAAAGGATCCGGTGACCTCCAGATAAATCTTCAACGCCCTGACCACATCCAGACGGTGCAGTTCCCGTTCTCTGGGGTGGGAAGGAGAGGGACAGAGCGACGGAAGGACGATGTCCTCATTGATGTGAAAGGCGGAGACCACCTTTGGCAGGAAGGACGGGACAGGCCGAAGCACAACCTTATCCTGGTGGAAGATCAGGAAAGGTTCGGAGCAAGAAAGAGCCGCTAACTCCGACACCCGTCGGAGAGATGTGATGGCCACAAGAAAAATGACCTTGCAGGACAGAAGGCGAAGGGAGACCTCCCGTAAAGGCTCGAAGGGGGCTGATTGGAGCGCCGAGAGCACCACATTCAGGTCCCAGGATGGAACTGGAGGGCGGTACGGCGGAACAGAGTGAGCCACCCCTTGTAAGAAGGTCTTAATTGGCCCCAGAGGGGCCAGGGGACGCTGGAGAAGAATAGACAGCGCCGAAATCTGTCCCTTCAGAGAACTGAGGCTCAGCCCCAGGTCCAGACCCGACTGGAGGAAGGACAGGATCGTGGGAAGAGAAAACCGGAGAGGTGGGATGCTCCGGGACTCACAGAACCCCAGATAGGACCTCCAAACCCGATAGTAGATCCTAGAGGACACGGGCTTACGAGCACGGATCATGGTGCGGACTACGTCCGCGGAGAAACCCCGTCGCGTTAAGACGGCGGTCTCAATAGCCACGCCGTCAAACGTAGCGAGCCTAAATGCTCGTGGAAGATCGGTCCCTGAGAGAGAAGGTCTTCCCTGGAGGGCAGTGGCCACGGTGCGTCTGCCAACAGCAACATTAGGTCGGCGTACCAAGACCGGCGGGGCCAATCCGGGGCGATCAGAATCGCGGGAACGCCCTCTGCCGCGATCCTCCGAAGAACCCGTGGCAGGAGGGGGAAAGGAGGAAAGACGTACAGAAGGGAGAATTCGCGCCACGGAAGGACGAGCGCGTCGGCGCCGTACGCCTTCGGGTCCCGTGCCCTGGCCAGGTATCGGGGGACCTTGTGGTTGAATTTGGAAGCCATGAGGTCCACGTCGGGGCGACCCCAGCGAAGACAAAGGGCTTCGAACACCTCTGGGTGCAGGGACCATTCTCCCGGGTCGATGGTGGACCGGCTCAGGAAATCCGCCGCCCAGTTGTCCACCCCCGGGATGTAAATTGCGGATAAGGCCGGCACATGCGCCTCCGCCCAGAGGAGAATGAGGGTCACCTCTTGCATCGCTGCAGCGCTGCGAGTGCCTCCCTGATGGTTTATGTATGCCACAGCCGTGGCATTGTCCGATTGGATCCGAACAGGGTGGCCCCTCAGTAGATGGGTCCAGTGTCTGAGGGACAGAAGAATCGCCCTCAGTTCCAGAATATTGATTGGAAGTCTGGACTCCGATAGAGACCAAACGCCCTGGACGGACCGGGGAGGGAAAACCCCCCCCCCACCCCCGTAAGCTGGCATCGGTGGTAATCACCAGCCAGTTCAGTGGGAGGAAGGACCTCCCCCGTAGAGGGATATGCAACCACCAGCTGAGGGAAGCCCGAGCCAGGGGAGGCAGAAGAAAGGTCCTGTCCAGACTCCTCGGTGATTTGTCCCAGGCCGACAGAATTGCCCTCTGAAAGGTGCGGGATCGGAATTGTGCGAACGGCACCGCTTCGAAACAGGCAACCATCTTCCCCAACAACCGCATGCTGGATCTGAGGGAAGGGCGGTGATGACGGAGGAGACCGCGAACAGACCCGCAAAGGGCCAGACGCTTGTCCGACGGAAGGCGGACCTCCGCCAACTCCGTATCCAGGAGCATCCCCAGGAAGATCAGCCGTCTGGAGGGGGTAAGAGAAGACTTGGGGTGGTTGATGATCCAACCGAACCGCGTCAGGGTCTCCAGAGTGAGTCCCACACTGCCGGATGCCTGAGAGAAGGAGGGTGCCTTGACCAAGATGTCGTCCAAGTAAGGGAGAAGAAAAACACTTCTTGAACGCAGAAGGGCCAAGACAGGGGCCAGGACCTTGGTGAATACTCGAGGAGCCGTCGCCAGACCAAAGGGAAGGGCGACGAATTGGAAGTGATCGTCCCCCACCGCGAAGCGCAGGAAGCGGTGATGACATGGAGCAACCGGAACGTGGAGGCATGCATCCTGAACGTCGATTGAGGCCATGAAATCCCCTCTTTCCAGGGAGGCCACTGCGGACCTGAGAGACTCCATCCGGAATCTCTGCAGTCGGAGAAAACGGTTCAGGCGCTTTAGGTCCAAGATCGGTCGCACTGAGCCTTCCTTCTTGGGAACCACAAAGAGGTTCGAGTAGAACCCCCTGAACCTTTCCGTCGGAGGCACGGGGGCGACGACACCCTTGTCCATTAGAGAGCGAATGGCCGTGAAGAAGGCGGCCGCTCGTACGGGATCCCGCGGAGGACGGGACCGGAAAAAACGGTCTGGCGGAATGGACGCAAATTCGATCTTGTATCCGCAAGATACAATCTCGAGCGCCCATGCGTCTGAGATGTGGGCCCGCCATACGTTCCTGAACAGTAGAAGGCGGCCCCCCACCCGGGTGGGTGGGGGCGCACCTTCAGGCAGAGGGCTGCTGGCCTGAGGGAGCCCGTGTGGGCTGGGGCTTGCGCCAGGTAGATTGCGTCCGAAAAAACGGCTTCTTGCGTCTATCCTGGGCTGGGCCAGAGGAAGAAGAACCGGCCGCGGGTCTAGACCCGGTGGGCTTGCGAAAGGACCGAAAACGGGACGAACCAGCGCGACCGCGGGGGGCGCCCCTCGGCCTGGACTGGGGGAGGTGAGTACTCTTCCCACCCGTGGCCTCAGATATAAGTTCGTCCAGACGGGTTCCGAACAAGCGGGAACCCGAGAACGGTAGGCCAGCCAAAGAGCGTTTGGAAGCGGCGTCCGCCGCCCAAACCTTCAGCCAGAGTTCCCTCCTGACAGAAACTGCCAGGGCAGAGGAACGGGCAATGAGGGCACCCGCATCAAGAGAGGCCTCACAGACAAATTTTCCGGCCTGGACAATTAGTTGGGCTAAGGAACGGAGGTCCTGTAGAGGGACGTCCGACCCTAACTCCCGTTCCAGTTGCAAACCCCATTCAGAGACCGCTTTACCAGCCCAGGCGGAGGCAAAGACCGGTCTAAGGGCCGAACCAGAGGCAGTAAATATGGCCTTGGAGAGGGATTCCGTACGACGGTCCTCAGCAGACTGGAGGGAAGATCCGTCTTGTACAGGAATAGTAGTGCTTTTGGACAGGCGAGCCACGGGAGGATCAACCTTAGGCGGGGACGTCCACGTGGTCACAGAATCCGCTGGAAAGGGATAACAAATGTCCAGCTTTTTGGGTGTAACAAAGCGGACGTTAGGCCGGGTCCAAGCCTTGGACACCACAGAAGAAAAATCTGCGTGGATGGGAAAGACCTTGGAGGCCTGTCTGGGGCGAAGAAAGGACACGCCGGCCTGTTCAGAGTTGGGGGGGTCATCGTGTATGTGAAAGGTATCACGGATGCTAGTGATAAGATGCCCCACCGCGGACGCCAATTTGGACGGAAGCTCTGAGTCCATGTCCACGTCCGAATCCGCCAGTTCTCCCTCAGAAAGCGTATCCCTTTGAGAGGATAGACTTGACTGAGCTCGCACGCATGGCGGAGAGAGCGAAGCATCTGGAGAAGATGTGCGCTCAACCCTTGAACGTTTCTGAATATGCCGGGCCCTGGAAGATTCGCTGGGAGGCAGGGAATCAGTGGGGGCGGCAGAAACGGTAGTCCCAGCGGGTGCGACAGGGATTGTGGCAGCCTGCGGGAGAGGCGGTCTATCCACGAGACGGCCCACTACGTGTGTAAGGCTTTCCACCGCCTGAGACAGAGACCTAGCCCAGTCAGGGGGTTCAGAGGCACCGGGGGGCGCAGCGGGAAGCGGGCCCTGCACCGGGGCCTGACATGCAAGGCAATGCGGCTCAGATTGCCCCCGCGGAAAAAGTTCCTTACAGGCGGTACAGGCATGGTACCAGGGTTTGGGGGCACCCGTGGGATCTGACATGCTGAAAAAGTGGTCGTACCCCAATACAGAGACCACAAGGGATATAGCAGCTATGACCAGGAGGGGTAGGAGAGGGTTAACTGTCCTACCAGTGCCTCAGAAGAACGTCAGGAGTAGAGAGGATCAGCAGCAGCTGCAGCAGCAGCAGCAGCAGGGAGCAGCAAACAGCAGAGAGCCTGCAGATAGCGCCCACAGAAGCCGAGCGATACACCAGGTGCTCAGAGTCCCCCACGTGTCCCAGCTTCCTGTCTAGGAGTGAGGAAACGCGGGAAGAATTCAGCAGAAGCGCGGGGAACAAGCTCCGCCCCCTCCAGCGCTTGAAATGTCTCCTGTGAAGGAGAACCTAACTCCGCCCCCAAAATGGCGCGCGCGCGCGTAAGCCACGCCCCCTGCTGCCGAAAAACCTCGCAGGGCTAAGAAGAAGCAGGGTGCCATGAAATAAAGGGCCCGCAGGCCCCAAGAGTGCGGCGATTATTCCCAGGTGGGTGACCTTCTGCCACCATTGTCCCCTGCCCCGCCGATGCCGATATGGTCATGTCGGGCATAAGCCCCGCCCCCCGTTCGGAACGGAGCGGGCGGCGGCGGGAGGGAGAGAGGGAGAGATCAGCCGTCTTGAAGAGTAGCCTGAAAATGGGGGAAAACGGCGTGGGGGTGCAGGATACACGGAGGAGAGCTGGGGAGGGTCTGCTGGAGCGCTCAGAATGAGCGACCACGGGTGCCCCCCTTCAAACCCAGAGGGGTACATGCTTGCCGATAGGGACAGGGTATGGGCTGGAAAAGCCATCTCACCTGTCTTCACCCTCAGTTCCTTCCAGCAGGGTCGCCCCTTCAGCTACTGGCACCGCAGTGGCAGGAAGCTGGGAGAGGGGCTTTGCGTGCGGGCGACCCCCTAGCTGGCGGGATGTAGGGGAGCCATTGCTGCCCAGATCCTCCTATTGCTTCTGTGGGGGAGGCAGCAGTGCAGATAAGTTGGCACTGGCGCAGCTCACCCCGGGAGAGCAGAGAGGCCCAATGCGTCTCTGGTATCTCTAGGAAAAAACAAAAATAAAATAAAATTACAACAAGGAGAAAACAGCCCTGCAGTAGCAGGGAGTGTCTTGCCTCCTTGGACACTAAGCTAAAACTGGTAGCCTCTATCTCCAGGCTGAGGGTATAGCTGATGGAGGAGGGGCTTAACAGTTTTACTTAGTGTCACGCCTCCTAGGGAGCTGAGCTATACCCAAGGTCTGTGTCCCCCAAGGAAAATGGGCGAGAAATTGTTGGTACCCTTTGGTCAATGAAAGAAAAAGTCACAATGGTCACAGAAATAACTTTAATCTGACAAAAGTAATAATAAATTAAAATTCTATAAATGTTAACCAATGAAAGTCAGACATTGTTTTTCAACCATGCTTCAACAGAATTATGTAAAAAAATAAACTCATGAAACAGGCATGGACAAAAATGATGGTACCCCTAGAAAACACAGAACATAATGTGACCAAAGGGACATGTTAATTCAAGGTGTGTCCACTAATTAGCATCACAGGTGTCTACAACCTTGTAATCAGCCATTGGGCCTATATATATGGCTCCAGGTAATCACTGTGTTGTTTGGTGATATGGTGTGTACCACACTCGACATGGACCAGAGGAAGCAAAGGAAAGAGCTGTCTCAAGAGATCAGAAAGAAAATTATAGACAAGCATGTTAAAGGTAAAGGCTATAAGACCATCTCCAAGCAACTAGATGTTCCTGTGAGTACAGTTGCACATATTATTCATAAGTTTAAGATCCATGGGACTGTAGCCAACCTCCCTGGACGTGGCCGCAGGAGGAAAATTGATGACAAATCTAAGAGACGGATAATCCGAATGGTAACAAAAGAGCCTAGAAAGACTTCTAAAGAGATTCAAGGTGAACTTCATGCTCAAGGAACATCAGTGTCAGATCGCACCATCCGTCGTTGTTTGAGCCAAAGTGGACTACATGGGAGACGACCAAGGAGGACACCATTGTTGAAAACGAATCATAAAAAAGCAAGACTGGAATATGCCAAACTACATGTTGACAAGCCACAAAGCTTCTGGGAGAATGTCCTGTGGACAGATGAGACAAAAATCGAAGTTTTTGCCAAGGCACATCAGCTGTATGTTCACAGACGAAAAAATGAAGCATATCAAGAAAAGAACACTGTCCCTACTGTGAAACATGGAGGAGGCTCTGTTATGTTCTGGGGCTGCTTTGCTGCGTCTGGCACAGGGTGTCTTGAATCTGTGCAGGGTACAATGAAATCTCAAGACTATCAAGGAATTCTAGAGAGAAATGTACTAGCCAGTGTCAGAAAGCTTGGTCTCAGTCGCAGGTCATGGGTCTTGCAACAGGACAATGACCCAAAACACACCGCTAAAAACACCCAAGAATGGCTAAGAGGAAAAAATTGGACTATTCTAAAGTGGCCTTCTATGAGCCCTGACCTCAATCCTATTGAGCATCTTTGGAAGGAGCTGAAACATGCAGTCTGGAAAAGGCACCCTTCAAACTGGACACAACTGGAGCAGTTTGCTCATGAGGAGTGGGCCAAAATACCTGCTGAGAGGTGCAGATGTCTCATTGACAGTTACAGGAAGCGTTTGATTGCAGTGATTGCCTCAAAAGGTTGCGCAACAAAATATTAAGTTAGGGGTACCATCATTTTTGTCCATGCCTGTTTCATGAGTTTATTTTTTTACATAATTCTGTTGAAGCATGGTTGAAAAACAATGTCTGACTTTCATTGGTTAACATTTATAGAATTTTAATTTATTATTACTTTTGTCAGATTAAAGTTATTTCTGTGACCATTGTGACTTTTTCTTTCATTGACCAAAGGGTACCAACAATTTTGTCCACGTCTGTAGATCTGCTGACCCTGGAAGTGTTTGTCTGGTGCCTATCTGTATATTGGAGCGCGTCTTGTACATTATTTCGTTATCTGATGCAAATTAAAAAAAATATATATAAAACTTCTATATTCAGATCATTTTTGCGCTATTGTGTAAAAGAAAACTATTGGTATAGAAATATGTAGGAAAAAAAGTTCAAAAAATTGGGAGGTAAGCGAAATGCATTGTTCTAAAGGGGTATTCAACCTCTATAATGACCCTCCCAATGTCCGGGCACCTCATATGGGTTATACTTACCCCGCTCCCCATGTTGCTTGTGATCCCCGCACGGTCCCTGTTGCATCTCATCGCGGGTGACGCTAGGGAGGCTTGCCCGCGACGTGGCCTGTGGCTGCCGTGTGGAGATCAGGAGGGATGAGGGTGTCGGGGAGCAGGGTAAGTATAACCCATATGAGGTGCCCGGTCATTTTAGAGGTTGGTTAATCCCTTTAATTTTGTCTACATAATAAATGCCATTTGCTGAAGTGAGACAACCCCTTTAAGAACAGCATGTAATACGCCATTCGTAATCGGACGCTGTGAGGGTATACGATGCGCCAAAATTACTAAGAGGGCATAATGTAACTGATGGAAGTTTTCTGGAAAATAACTAGAAAATCGGACAAGCTGCAAAGGCCACGCCCCTCCTCTTTTTGAATACCAGAGAGCGGCATAAACAAACGTAAAGTTGGTTGCACAAACATTTGCGCCTTTTTACACCAGAAAACTGCATTAATAATCCCCCCATTATTAAAGGAACACTCCGGACAAAACTGATACACCATTACCCCTTGTACAGGGAGAAAGGGGGCGGAGCATGACACAGGGATATATTAGTCCCGCCCTCTCTAGGTATAACGCAGCCATATGCCCGTAATAACTGTATTATCCCCAGGTCTCTGAGCCTGATACCTCTGTAATATGATTTCACCACAATACTTGCTTATAGGAAAGCACGAGATCAGACACAGACAAGGTCAGGCTGTAGATGCGCACACCATTCAGCTCTATGGTGTCAGGCGGTACAGACGAGACTCACATAAATGTCCGCCTCCGGTAGCTGCGCCGTGATGTTCCACACAAAGACGATTTTATTACTTTCTGTCGGGATCGTGAAAGTCAACACCTCAGGCTCCATGGCCTGACCTGCTGCTAATAGAAGGCTCGCGCCAAGGGGGGTAAAAACCGACCCCGCCTATTTTCACTTTTAGCGAATCGGAGAACTTTGAATTGTCACGTGATCGCATCAAGCGTTGCGTCATCAATGAATTTTGTAAACTTTAGCGGCCATTTTTGTATTGGGCATAGACTAAGTATGTGTTCTAGGTTTTCCTATGGGTTTATCTGGACTCCTGTCCCTGAAGGCCAGGATATGGATGGATTTTTGTGCGCAAATAATTCAGATGGAAGTGTTAATATTTTTTACAGTAGTAATAATGTGGTAACCGCATACCTCCCAAAGAGGGAAAGAGGAAAGTCCATTTTTCTTTAAGAATTTTCTTAGTGCACAATAGTGCAAAAATAATCTGTATATCGAAATTTCTAAAATCCAAATTGCATCAAATAATAAAATAATATAGAAGTCAGGCCCTAATATACAGAGAGGGACCAGAGAAGCACTTCCTGGATCAATATGGTAAATGTAATAATGTAAATCTATCCCTCAGAGAAAAGAGGGACATGGGTCAAAAAGAGGGGCCGTCCCTCCAAAAAAAGGACTCCTGGGAGGTCTGCATACAGAGTGATGCCTCCTTAGTATAAATTGAATACTCAAATCCCCAATTTCTCAGAATTAACAAAGAAGGGCAGTTCTGCTCCACTTTCTCGTCTGGCCTGTCTGTGGCTTAGGCTACGTTCACACTCGCGTTTTGGGCGGATCCGTCATGGATCTGCAAAAACGGATCAGTTACAATCATACAACCGCATGCATCCGTCATGAACGGATCTGTTTGTATTGTCTGTAACATAGCCAAGACGGATCCGTCATGAACTCCTTTAAAAGTCAATAAAGGACGGATCCATTTTCTATTGTGTCAGAAAAAAAACCGTTTGGCTAGGATTCGTCAAGCGGACAGCAAAACGCTGCAGGCAGCGTTTTGGTGTCCGTCTCCAGAGCGGAATGGTGACTGAACGGGGGCAAACTGATGCATTCTGAGCGGATCCTTTTCCATTCAGAATGCATTAGGGCAAAACTGATCCGTTTTGGACCGCTTGTGAGAGCTCATGACGGATCTCACAATCGGAAAGCCAAAACGCCAGTGTGAAAGTAGCCTTAGGCGCAACAGACGCCAAATGACTGGCTGCCAGAGGCGGACTGGCCATAGACCTTATAGCAGGGATCAGAAACCTCCGGCACTTAAGGTCATTCTGAAACTACAACTCCCAGAGTGCTCCATTCACTTCTATGGGAGTTACAAGAACAACTGAGCATGTTTGCATGCTGGGATTTGTAGTTTCACAGCATCTGGAGTACCAAAGGTTGCTGATCCCTGTCCTATCAGGAAATTTTCCAGTGGGTCGATGCTGCTTGAGCCCTCCTCACAGATGCTGGCTGGGCACATGATGGTCTGATGCTTTCAGTATTAATTAATGCTAGGATCATCAAGTACTTATGTACCCGACCAACGGCCACAAGTGCCCTCCTGAAGTCAACTGTATCACCGTCCTCAGGACAGTGATACAGTTGTATATTGTGAGGATGGCAGTATTTTGTGCAGCACTGTAGCATTTGCGTCTGCTGGGGCAGTATATTGTACTGCGCTGTGGTATTTTGTGCTGCCCTGTGGTATTTCAGGCCCCACCTACCTCTGTTGTCCCTACTTATGTTGCCTTCTGTCCATTTGGACCCACCTACAACATGGGGCCAATTATATATATTTTTTTTTTTCCAGGGCCACTTTAGGTTACCAGTCCAACAGCCGGCAGCAGTATGAATCATGAGGATGTTTTCTAATTCGAAATGTCTTTTAATAGTAAGGTTCCTCCTGAATTTTAGCATATCCAAAAATAACTCAAATGGATTGATTGTGTTGTGCGGGCAAAAAGAAAGCCCTTTTTGTAATAATTTGGTCACAGATGTTGTCAATATGTAGGCAGAAAGATTGAAAATCTTCACAGTAGATACAGGATCCTGTTGGGTATTTTTGGCAGCGTTGGTACCTAGGTTGATTTTCCTTCCCTACTGCCCCATGCTCTGATTTTCTTTTTCCCGGGGTGGGTTTAAAGTATTGGGTAATTTGTAGGGTGGTCTTTTGGGGGGGATTTTTGTCTCTTGGATCTGATTTCTCCAACTAAAGTAATGAGGGTTTTTGCGCATGGCCTAAAAAAGGTACCAGGTTGTGCCCGAATCGGTATTATCGATAGTGATAATATGACTTAGTATCAATAATATCCTGTGAGGATATTGGATGGATAGTTACAGTACCTTGCAAAAGTATTCACCCGCTTGATTTTTTTCGTGTTTAGGTGCCTCACAACCTGGAATTAACATGGATTGTTTGAGGATTTGCATCATGTAATTTACAGAACATGCCCACAACTTTTTTTTATTGCGAAGCAAACAACAAATTGGACAAAATAACAGAAAAATTCAATGTGCATAACTATTCACCCCCTAAAGTCAATACTTTGTAGAGCCACCTTTTGCGGCAATCACAGCTCCAAGTCGCTTTGTATAAGTCTATATGAGCTTGCCACATCTTACCACTGGGATTTTTGCCTATTCCTCCTTGCAAAACTGCTCCAGCTCCTTCAAGTTTAATGGCTTGCGCTTGTGAACAGCATCGTTTAAGTCTGACCACAGATTTTCTATTGGATTGAGATCTGGGCTTTGACTAGGCCATTCCGACACATTTACATGTTTCCCCTTAAAGGAAACCTGTCATCAACTTTACGCTGCCCATACTAATGGCAGTATAAAGGTCAGTTGATTTCAGCGGTCAGTTAAAAGTAAGTGGTTGCCGAGAACAAACATCACAATCATTGCAGACTGGGCCTGGAAAAGAGTCCCGGCCACCTGAGAAGAGTCCTGGTTATTCATGAATTCCTGCTCTCCTGCCACCTGCTGATAACTGACTGTCTTCTACCTGGTTTTCTCCCTATATCTCTAGGGAACTGCCAATCATCAGCAGATGGGTGAGAGCAGGAGATTAAGTATAACCAGGACTCTTCTCAGGTAGATGTGACTCTTTTCCAGGCCTGGGCTGCAATGATTATGATGCTGGTTCTCAGGAACCACTTACTTTTAGCTGATGAGTGACACCGCTGAGATCAGCATTTCTGTCACTATTTTATGCTGCCCTCGGTGAGCTCAGCATAACGCTGATGACGGGTTATCTTTAAACCACTCAAGTGTTGCTTTAGCAGTGTGTTTGGGGTCATTGTCCTGCTGGAAGGTGAACCTCCGTCCTAGCCTCAAATCACGCACAGAATGGTACAGGTTTTGCTCAAGAATATCCCTGTATTTAGCACCATCCATCTTTCCCTCAACTCTGACCAGTTTCCCAGTCCCGGCGGCTGAAAAACATCCCCACAGCATGATGCTGCCACCACTATGTCTCACTGTGGGGATGGTGTTCTTTGGGTGATGTGATGTGTTGGGTTTGCGCCAGACATAGTGTTTTTTTTGATGGCCAAAAAGTTTAATTTTTGTCTCATCAGACCAGAGCACCTTCCTCCATACATTTTGGGAGTCTCCCACATGTCTTTTCTCAAACTGACAACATGCCTTTTTGTTTTTAGTACTTTCACACTTGCGGTAAACTTTTCCGGTATTCAGTTACTCAATACCGGAAAAAAAAAGATCAGTTTTATTCTAATACATTCTGAATAGAGAGCAATCCGTTCAGTATGCATCCGGATGTCTTCAGTTCAGTCACTGTACGGTTTTTGGACGGAGAAAATACCGCAGCATGCTGCTGTATTTTCTCCGGCCAAAATTCCGGAACACTTGCCTGAATGCCAGCATTGCTGCCATTTAAATGTATTAATGCTGGATCCGGTATCAAGTGTTCCGGTAAAATAGATCCAGTTTCCAGGTCTGCGCATGGGTCACCTTGCCCCATAAAGTGTAATAATGAGTGATCCAAAAATTATATGTACCCAAAAATGGTACTAATAAAAACGTCAACTCTTCCTTCAAAAAAACGAGCCCCTGCACAAGACAATCAGCAGAAAAATAAATATGGCTTTCAGAAAATGGAGACACAAAAATGTTTTTTTTCCAAAAATGCTTTATTATGTAAAACTGAAACAAAGTAGACATATTTGATATCAACCTGCTCTATAAAAAATAGAACATGATCTACCCTGTCAGATGAACGTTGTAAAAAATTTAAATGGTGCCAAAACAGCAATTTTTTTGGTTACCTTGCCTCATAAAAAAACGTAAAAAAAGAGCAATTAAAAATCATATGTACCCCAAAATAGTACCAATAAAACTGGCACCTTATCCCCTAGTGTCCAAAATGGGGTCACTTTTTGGGAGTTTCTACTGTAAGGGTGTAAAATGGGACATGGCATCTAAAAACCAGTCCAGCAAAATCTGACATCCAAAAACCATATGGCGTTCCTTTTCTTCTGTGCCATGCAGTGCGCCCTTACATCAGTTTACGACCACATGTAGGGTGTTTCTGTAAGCCGCAGAATCAGGGTAATAAATATAGAGTTTTGTTTGGCTGTTAACCCTCAATGGTTAAAGAAAAAAAATTGATTAAAATTGAAAATCTGCCAAAAAAGTGAAATTTTGAAATTTCATCTCTATTTTACTTTAATTCTTGTGGAACACCTAAAGGGTTAAAAGAGTTTGTAAAATCCGTTTTAAGTAACTTCAGGGGTGTAGTTTCTACAATAGGGTCATTTATGGAGGTATCCACTATGTAAGCCCCACAAAGGGACTTCAGACCTGAACTGGTCCTTAAAAAGTGGGTTTGGGAAATTTTCTTAATTTTAAGAATTGCTTCTGAAATTCTAAGCCTTCTAATGTCCTAAAAAAATAAAATGACATTTACAAAATGATGCCAACATAAAGTAAACATATGGGGACTGTTAAGTAATAAATATTTGATGAGGTATCACTTTCTGTTTTAAAAGCAGAGAAATAAAATTTTAAAAAAATTGCGAGTTTTTCATAATTTTTGGTAAATTTGTCATTTTTTCTTAAACAAAGGCAAAATATATTGACTCAAATTTATGGCTGTACAATGTGTCATCAGAAAACAATATTCAGAATGGCTTGGATAAGTAAAAGCATTCCAAAGTTATTACCACATATAGTGAATGACATGTCAGATTTGCAAAAAAATGGCCTGGGCAGAAAGGTGAAAACTGGCCCGGGGTAGAAAGGGTTAAAGCCAGTTGTTTAGCTAAAATCCCCATTGTTTACATCAGTAAAAAGGTGTATTAGTGGTCACTAAGGGGTTACATTTCTCCAAAAACTCCTCAGTAGAGGAGCTGTCTGTATTGTCAGAGCGTGTGTTTAGTGTACGGTTATTAGAAGGCGTGGGGGGAATATCCTTATGTAGCTCCATTTCTTTCTCTATATTAGAGGGGGCAGGGGGAATCCCCCTATGTAACTTATTTTCTTTCTCTATATTACACATGGGAAGATTATCCTTGGAATTAGTTTTTATTTTTTGGTCTGGCTAATAATGTTTTCTGAACCAATAGCAGTGTCTGTGCTGTTTGGGATTGGGTCAGTATTGGTCACGTGATTATTAATATTCCCTATGTTTAGATTTTTTGTGGGTTCATTAGTCTTATTAGGTTTTTGATTATTGTTTTTTTATACTGATGGTTAGTAAATGAGTGTGCGCTATTCTTTCCATAGTAAGGTGGTATCTTACTATGTTTCTTGGTCCTCTATAAGGTATATCTCCTATGTTTCTTGGTCCTCTAGTTTTAGGTAATCGATATGTGCCCTGATCTTTGTCGGCTCTATCTCTTTGTAGCTTATTGGATTTATTTTCCATGATGTCTTGTTCAGTTTGATAAATCCTAATGGTAAGATTGTGATTAATGACAGAGAAATCAGGATGGAGTGAAAATTGGCAAAGGTGCTCCGTATTTTTTTCAATTTCATTAGTATAAAAATCTGTAAGGTTCTTTCTTTTATTATTCAGCACACTGATCCAGATAATCTTTCCACTAATAAGTGAAAACTGGATCATCTGGAAAAGTGGGGGCGGTCGCTATTCTCAAACCCCTTGGAGCTCTATTTTCTTGGAGGTATATTTTTTTAAACATTATGTCCAATGAGTGTAACAGTTCACTTTTTAGATTGTCTTCAAGTGTTTTAAATAGTTCAAGTATCCTGTTAGTGTCATTGGTACTATAACTTGCCGTATCGCCGTTCTCAGCTCCAAAATGTGTGGTATTTCCCTTACGCCCATGACAGGCCTGTCCCCTTGAGAGACCGCCTCTATCCAGGACAGGAAACAGGAACTTTCGTGGAGAGCTCTTGAGGAGCATGGCCCCTAGACCACCAGTTCCTGTCCTAGGGATAGGACGGTCTTGTGGAGAGCAAAGGATTTTAGGCTGCAGGGCCCCTGTATTGTGGTGGAGAGGGGTTACCTGGTCCGGCGTAAGCATCCTCTAGGAGCTGCTGGAGTAAGTCTGGTGCTGGCTTCTGGGGTCCTGGAATTTGTCGCGCTGGTGCTCTGTTGCAGTCCCGGTCGCACTGTGAGGTGCGACTGGCACGCCGACGCTTCCTGGAAGTGTTCAGGGGGGCCGGGGCCTCCCTCTTCTTCATCCTAAGCGGAGGCGTCCGAGAGGGCCGAGATCTTGCGCGACACGTGAGAACCGGATGTGCCCAATGTAACTTCCGGTGTTTGGAACGCACGCAGAATGTGTTCCGGAAGTAGGAAGTGAATTTCCTACTAAATGGCCGCAACAAGCACCAGCAGGGACCTGACTGAGGGATTCCATACTCCCTGAAGCGCGCGGTCAGAAGCAGGCCAGCCAGCCTACAGGGGACCCGGATTCCCCTCTGGACAACGCTCTATCCTGTATCTGCTATGGAGGATGAGAGTGGCCAGCGCACTGAGCTGCAGGAGGGTCATGAAGTCAGACCGGTACTCCTGGTGGGGTAAGTGGGATCGTTCCCCAGCCTTTTTTTATTTTTCTCTGTTATGCTAAGGCATTCTTTTTCTCTTGTCTTGATTTTTAGACAATAAAAGAGGGGCCTAGAAAGGCTGTCTCAAATACCAGAGGGAAAGAATGCGCTATGTGTAAAAAGAAGCTCGCCCCCTCTTGGCCAAAGATGTTATGTCAACATTGTGTCAACAAAGTAGTGGAAGTGGAGTCCCCATCCCTACTTCAGAATATTAGAGATATGGTGAAATCGGAAGTACCGTATTTTTCGCCCCATAAGACGCACTTTTCCCACCCCCAAAAAATGGCTGATCCATGGATGGCACAGTTAAGGGGTGGGGGGGTGGGGGGTCTGTGGATGGCGCTGTTATGGGCTGGGGGGTCTGTGGATGGCACGGTTATGGGGTGGGGGGTCTGTGGATGGCACATATATAACAGTGCCATCCACAGATCCCCCCTGTAACAGTGCCATCCACAGATCCCCCCCCTGTAACAGTGCCATCCACAGATCCCCCCCTGTAACAGTGCCATCCACAGATCCCCCCTGTAACAGTGCCATCCACAGATCCCCCCCTGTAACAGTGCCATCCACAGATCCCCCCCTGTAACAGTGCCATCCACAGATCCCCCCGTAACAGTGTCCGTCATCCACAGATCCCCCTTAACAGTGTCCGTCATCCACAGATCCCCCCTTAACAGTGTCCGTCATCCACAGATCCCCCCATAACAGTGTCCGTCATCCACAGATCCCCCCATAACAGTGTCCGTCATCCACAGATCCCCCCATAACAGTGTCCGTCATCCACAGATCCCCCCATAACAGTGTCCGTCATCCACAGATCCCCCCCATAACAGTGTCCGTCATCCACAGATCCCCCAATAACAGTGTCCGTCATCCACAGATCCCCCAATAACAGTGTCCGTCATCCACAGATCCCCCCATAACAGTGTCCGTCATCCACAGAGCCCCCCATAACAGTGTCCGTCATCCACAGATCCCCCCCATAACAGTGTCCGTCATCCACAGATCCCCCCATAACAGTGTCCGTCATCCACAGATCCCCCCATAACAGTGTCCGTCATCCACAGATCCCCCCATAACAGTGTCCGTCATCCACAGACCACCATTAGTTCCAAACCCACCAAAAGCACACCTTTTGGTTAAAAATATTTTTTTTCTTATTTTCCTCCCCAAAAACCTAGGTGCATCTTATGGGCCGGTTCGTCTTATAGGGCGAAAAATACGGTATCTGATTTCTTGAAAGTATTTAAAAAGAGCCTCCCTTCCGTAATCTCGGGCATACAAGGCACGGCTACTAAAACGTCAGATTTGGATTCGTCAGAAGAAAGTGAGCTAGGGGAAATCTTAGATAGTTCGGACTCGTCGCAGGATGAAGAAACTACTGGCAGGCCACTTTTTTCTCCAAATGATACGGAAGCTTTACTAAATGCAATCCGTGCTACGGTGAAAGTTGATCAATTCAGAGATCCGAAATCCGTTCAGGATATTATGCTCGGTGATCTAGGACAGAGAAAATGCAGAGTTTTTCCCGTAAATGAAAACATAAAATTCCTGATCCAAAAAGAGTGGAAAAAACCTGATAAAAATTTTTTTGTTCCTAAAAACGTAAAAAGGAAATATCTTTTTGATGAGGCGGACTCTGTTATTGGGACAGGCCTCCTAAACTGGATGCACCAGTTGCTAAAATCTCGAAAAAGTCGGCCTTACCATTTGAGGACCTTGGCACTCTTAAGGATCCTATGGATAGACAAGCTGATGTTTACCTCAAAAAAGTTTGGGAGACTTCAGCTCAGGCCTTCAAGCCAAATATTGCCGCCACATCCACCGCTAGATCTTTAAAATGATGGTTACAAGAATTGGAATCTCACATCCAAAATAAAACCCCAAGAGATCAATTGCTAGCTGTTTTCCCACTATCCTTAAAGTGGTTGATTTAATTTCAGACGCCTCAGCAGATGCGTTGAAATTGAATGCTAGATCAGCCACACTCTCTAACTCAGCAAGGAGAGCTATTTGGCTCAAAGGGTGGTCTGGAGACACAGGATCTAAAAATAAACTTGGCGCCATACCTTGTCAGGGCGATTATCTTTTTGGGTCTGTTTTAGATGACTTTGGATAAGGCACCCGACAATAAAAAAGGATTCCCTGTCTCCAGACCCCCAAAAAACGGTGTGTGTTTTTCGAAAGACGAAAAAGGAATTTTATAAGGGGCAAAGAAAGGATTTCAGAGCAGGAAATAAAAATACGAAAGACAAGTGTTTCCTGTTCAATTCCCAATCTTCCTCAGGTTTCAGACCCACTCAACAATGACGGTTTCTCTCCTGTGGGCGGCAGACTCTCTCGTTTCCTTCACGCTTGGGAGGAAATCTCCTCAAGCCTCTAGGATTTTGAGCATTATAAGGGAAGGTTTTCGTCTGGAGTTTGTCTCTCGCCCACCGGACAGATTCAAAGTCACAAACATCCTAAGAGATTCAGTAAATAAAACTAGCTTTGCAACAGGAGAGTCTCTCTCTTTTAGAGAAAAATGTCCTGGTTCCAGTACCAGAGTCAGAGAAAGGAAAAGGTTTCTATTCTTTCCTTTTTCTGGTTCCCAAACCAAATGGCACATTCAGAACTATTATAAACTTAAAAGATCTAAATCAGTTTCTGTCTTACAAGAAGTTCAGAATGGAGTCAATTCAGTCAGTTTTAAAACATCTATTCGAGTGCTGTTTCATGGCCACAATAGATAAGAGATGCATATTACCACATCCCAATTCACGCAGACTATCAAAAATATATTGCATTTTCAATAGAGGATCAGATTCATCACCTACAATATATAGCTATTCCGTTCTGAATTTCTCAGGCTCCCAGACTCTTCACAAAAGCAATGGCAGAAGTCATGGCCCACATAAGAGAAAGAGACATTCTAGTAATTCCATATCTAGACGATCTTTTAGTGGTAGCAGAGTCAAAGAACCGTCTGGACTTGCATATCAAAGAGGTGGTGTGGATCCTAGAAAAACTCGGTTGGCAGATAAACTGGGGGAAATCGCATCTAATAGCCTCCCAAAAATGTGTCTTTCTAGGAATGATCCTGGAGAAATCATGCTGTATCCTTCGACAGAACAAGATACAAATATTAACAGAAGGAGTTCAGTCCCTGATAGTGGCAAAGAACCATACTATCAGGCAGGCAATGGCGGTGTTGGGCAGAATGACTTCCACTATTCCGGCGGTCAATTGGAGCCAGCTTCACTCCAGACCCCTCCAATGGCAAATCCTGAAAGAATGGCAGGGCGCCCTTTTTACGCTGGATGCACCACTCACCCCTCAGGTAATTCAATCTTTATGCTGGTGGCTGAATCCTTTAAATCTGTCCCAAGGTCTCCCTTGGAATCAACAGAATTTCGTAACCCTTACCACCGATGCAAGTCCTTTCAGCTGGGGGGCCTATCGTCAGGAAAACTTACGACAAGGCGTATGTAAAAAGGAGGAGAGTCAAGACTCTCAAAACATGAGAGAACTGAGAGCAGTTCTTCTTGCCTTAAAATAATTTCTTCCTTTACTTCAGGGGAAAGCTATAAAGATTTTCTCGGACAACGCCACAGTCGTTTCCTATTTGAACAGACAAGGAGAAACCAAATCAGAAAGCCCTTTGCAGTTGGCCGCAGACATTTTTTCTCTTGTAATAACCTTGCGTTCCGTCTATCAGGGCGGTACATCTAAAGAGAACGGAAAACAAGGTAGCAGATTTTTTAAGCAGAAACACACTAGACCAGGGGGAATGGTCGGGGAAATTTCAGCCTTTTCAACATCCCCACCTTATACTAACATCTTGACAGGGTACTTATTAAGCCAGACCCTTCCTTTCTGCCGAAGGTAGTTTCTTTCATGCACACTTGGTCAGCTTTTCTTGAAAACACCTATAAATATAAAGATCATGTAGATTGTGGGCTCCCTCTCCTTCTGTACTGGTTTGTAACTCGTCTTGTTCATGCTTAGTGCAATTGTCTGTATTATGTATGTATACCTCTTTTCATATGTACAGCGCTATGGAATGAATGGCGCTTTAATAATAAATATGAATGGCATATGCTGAGAAATGTACTACCCCATAATGACCATGCAGAGCAGTGCTACACTACTCTCCTGTCACTGCATCATTCCTGCCCGCACCAAACCACCGGGGCCAGATACAGTTGAAGTTGGGACGCAGGATGCTATTTGGGACCGTCTTGCTGGATCTGGGACTCTTGGGAGGCACAGGTAACAGATTTAGTGACATTTACTTTATAGTACTGAGATTTTCTTAAGAGTTAAATCATATCATCAAAGGGGTTTTTCTGGGACCCAGTGGGCCCTGCAAACTTACCTTAAAGAGAACCCATTGCCGTCGCCATGAATTAAATGTGCAGGCAGCGCGTTAGAGCAGGAGAAGCGGAGCAGATTGATATATAGATTCAGTAAAACTTTAATTTATTCATTTAAAGCAGGCATGTCCAAACTGCGGCCCTCTAGCTGTTGCAAAACTACAACTCCCAGCATGCCCTAATAGCTGTAAGCTATCCAGGCATGCTGGGAGTTGTAGTTTTGGAACAGCTGGAGGGCCGCAGTTTGGACATGCCTGATTTAAAGGGATTCTGTCATGACATTTTAGCCCTATAACCTAAACATATGGCCAGGGGACGCAGGGAAGTAAAGCTCTCCTGCCATCTCCGCTTAATTCGCTATTCTTACTAGAATACCTGCTTGTTCGAGATCCCTGATGGGTCGCAAAACTGCCAAGGGGCAACAGGAGCCTGCACACCAGCCGTAGGGGTCCGGAATACAGAAGTTTTTCGGATCACAGTCGAGCGGTGCAGGGTCGGCAGAGACGCCCAAGATGGCGACCGGGAGGAATGCACCCGCGGCTGTCGGAAGCACGAGCCCGCCGCCTACTGATAGCCAAGAAGTCCGGCATCCAGTGTGGCAGACGGAGACTGGGATATCCGCACTAATTTGCAAGCACTACCTACCAAAGACGACCTGGCACAATCGGAACAGAGGTTGGAGCAGACGTACCGATCTGAGATGGAGACCTTCAAGGGGTAAATTAAACACCTGGGCTCCAGAGTGGAGGCCGCGGAGAAGGTGCAGGAGGCCTTCCATGACCAGCATAAGGTACTGTCGGCGCATTCACAGCAGATCAATCACCTGCTATACCATGTAGACGACCTTGAAAACCGTCACCGCAGGAATAATCTGCGGATCCGGGGGGTAGCAGAATCGGTCCCTACGTCTGAGTTAGAGGCAACGATTCAGACTTTCTTCGGTTTGCTACTAGGGGAATCTGCAGAGTTACCGGTGGAATTAGACCGCCTGCACAGGGCCTTAGATCCTAAATCTAATGACGCCTCCAGACCGAGGGACATTGTGTACCGGGTGCATGTCTTTAAAGCGAAGGAAGATATATTAAGAGCGGCCAGGCAAGCGGACACTCAGTCCAGATTCTACCGGACCTTTCCAGGCGCACTCTTCAACTCAGAAGGGCGGTAAGGCCCCTACTTACCTTTCTAAAAGAGAAGGAGATCCCATACAGGTGGGGTTTTTCCGTTTCAGCTGCACGCCAGGAAAGATGGCAGGTCGGCGGTGTTAAAGGATCCGGAGGACCTTCCCAAGTTTCTGGAGACTTTTGCGCTCCCGCGAGTCTCATTGCCGGAGTGGCCGACTGTTCCGGAGCCTGCGCCATTGCCCCAGAGGGAAAGGTGGTCTGAGGTTTCCCCGAGGGCCTCCAAACAAAGAAGATCGCCATGAAGTTGGACTCTCTAATCTAGGGGTCACTTAATTTTTCACAGAGGCCGATCAGTAGGCTGCTTATGTGGGTTTTAGTTATGTCCCATATTAATGCGATTGCAGCCGGCTGGCTGTCTTGTTTGCTCATATTGAGTTCCTAATGTTCAGGATTTAATGGGGAATGAATGTTATATTTCTATGGGATACACTGCTGCATTTCGAGTTCTAGACAGGAAGATAGTATGGCCACAAGGGTCAATAATGTACACTTGATGCAGGATGTATTTTTATATATCCAGGATGCTTATCCCTTTTTGTTTTTTTCTCTTGAATAGCTTTTTCTTGAATATCAGTTGATTATATCACATGGAGATGGTGAGGAGGGGCCTGCTTTGTCATCTAGGGCTTCCTCTTCTCCCTTAGTTGTGTGGGTAGTGGATGGTTGCTTTGTTCCACTGCCTAATGTTACTTACAAAGAATATCACTGCCTTGTATTACGAGGGTTTATTTGTTATATGTGTCTTTTGTGCGTCTCCCCTGGTGTGTCTTGTCCTCCCCTGGGTAATGGTTTTGCCCTTATATGTTTGGTATCCATCTGTTTATACGATTATAACTACTAAATGCTATGTCATCCATTAAGGTTTGCTCTTATAATGTGAATGGGCTAAATGAACCGGTCAAGAGGAGTCAGATATTGTATAACCTCCATAAGCAGAAAGTGGGTATAGCCTTTTTGCAGGAGACCCACTTTAAAAGGGGACATGTCCCCACATGCAAAAATAGGCACTTTACCACTTGGGCTCATAGTACTTATGCGGAGTCTAAATCTAGGGGAGTTGCTATAGCCATCCACAAGGATGTGCCCTGCTCTATTCTGGATACTTGTCAGGATGTTCAGGGCCGTTACTTGTTCCTGAAAGTTAATATTGCCTCTAGATTATTGATTCTTGCTAACTTGTACTGTCCCAACACAGGTCAGAGTGGTTTTGCAGATGGGGCCTTTGCAGCATTGGAGGACTTTGAAGACGGTGTGCCGATTATCCTGGGTGGAGACATTAATCTCCCTCTGGATGCTAAACTGGACACGTCATCAGTTGAGTCCTCAATTTCTCCTGGGGTGGCCCGGGGCTTCCAGAGACACCTACATTCACTTTGTCTAGTGGATGTATGGCGGATTCTACACCCGTCAGTGAAAGACTAAGTTTTTCTCCATTGCACATAATTCATATCACCGTCTAGACTATGTGTTCATCTCACATGATCTATTAGATCTGCGCCCAACTGCGGCGATAGAGCCTATCCTTTTTTCTGACCACTCGCTGACGTGGGTTGCTCTGGACCTGGGAGACCCCACTCGCTCAAAGGGCACTTGGAAGCTAAACGATAATGAACTGAAAGACAGTGTGTGTGTGGCTGACATTAAGAAGGTTATTGAGGAGTTTGTGGAGGTTCATGTAGGGGATCCCTCTAGATCCACTATTAAGTGGGAGGCTTTCAAGTGTGTGATTAGGGGTCGCTTGATTTCCCATGCGTCCCGATTGAAGAAAATGCGATCCGTCTGGATTGTTGAACTATTCCAATAAAATAGCAGAATTAGAAGGGTGCCATAAGAACAGCCTGGACCCGAAGGTGTATCAAGAGCTATGTGATGTTAGGAATGCCTTGCGGAAACTCATTGACCAGAAATACTTACGGGCCAGGGACAGACTTAAAAGTTTGTTCTATGGCTTGGGTGACAAAAGTGGCAGACTCCTGGCGAGGGCGTTGCGACCGCGGACAGCCTCAAGTTACATTCCCTCTCTCAATTGTAGAAAGGGGGGGGAGGGTCCATGCTACTGGGGACATTTTGAAGGAGTTTCAAGATTATTATGAGAAGCTATATAGTCTGAACGGTAAATACGCAGATTTGGCACCTGAACTTAAGGTTCAAAAAATAAGACAGTACTTGTCAGGGTTAAAGGGACCTAAACTATCGAGTGTCGATAGTACAGATTTAGAGGGGGAAGTGACCGAACAGGAGATCAAGGGGGTCGTGAAAACACTGGAAGTAGGTAAATGCCCAGGACCAGATGGGTTTACACCCCGTTTTTACAAAAAATTGTTAGCCGAGGTGACAGGGCCCTTGAAGGATATGTGCAATTCTATAGATCAAGGCGATATGTTTCCGGCGCAGGTGGTCATGGCACACATCTGTGTTATCCCTAAACCAGGAAAGGACCCTTTGGCCTGTTGTAATTACTGACAAATTTTTTTAATCAACATTGATGTTAAAAGCTATGCTAAAATTTTGGCGAACAGGCTGAAGGTTCATATTCCTTCCCTGGTTTATGCGGATCAAGTGGGGTTTGTACCCGGCAGAGAGGCGAGGGACAATACTATTAGATCCCTGGCTCATATTGCAAGGGCTAAGGCCAATAAGTTACCTCTTTGCCTTCTCTCAGTTGACACGGAGAAGGCATTTGACTGCGTTGACTGGGATTTCCTTAGGGAGACCTTGCTGGCGTTTGGATTGGGCCCTATTATGTTACTTAGGATAATGGCTCTTTACAATAAACCAAGAGCTCAGGTGAGAGTGAATGGCGCGTTATCTTCCCCGTTTGAGATCCGCAACGGGACCCGCCAGGGGTGCCAGTTGTCACCATTACTGTATATTCTGGTCATGGAGTTTCTGGCAAGGGCACTTAGAGCTAATGCGTCCATAAGAGGCCTTTATTTTGGGACATTGAATCTAAAATTGCCATCTACGCAGATGATCTATTGATATATTGTTCCGACCCGGTGGTTAGTTTACCGAATATTACGAAGGAATTCTCTATGTTTGGGGAATTAAGCAAATTCAAAATGAACTTCCACAAATCCGAGATATTGAATGTCACGGTTCCACACACCACCGTGCAAGCCTTGAAACAGGCTTTTCCATTCCAATGGAAGACGGACCACATTTCTTATCTGGGGGTGTCCATCCCGGCCCGTTTAGAGAACCTATATCAATAGGTTATATCAATAATTTTTCTGCAATATTGGCAGAGATTAAGAAGGATCTCGCCGTCTGGAGGCATCTGCCATTGTCGTGGTTTGGAAGAATACATGCTTTGAAAATGAATGTACTCCCTAGGATTTTATATCTTCTTAGGACCATCCCGCTACCGGGTGTGTTCTTCAAAACCATGAGATCTAGGTTTCTAGATTTTATCTGGGCTGGGAGGCTCACCTAGGCTGGGGATTAGGTTCCTCTTCAGGGCTAAGGACAGAGGTGGAGTGGGTGTCCCTGATATTAAGTTATATCATAGAGTGGCAATCCTTGCGTACATATTAGATTGGTTTCATAATGGTTCCAATAAGAGGTGGGTTGGGTTTGAGAGAAGTGAGATGGTAGTCCCCCCTCAAAATCTTCTTTGGGTACCTAAAACTTCACGTAGTGGTGGACTCCCGCTTATCACGGCTGGTGTTCAAGTTTGGGATAGATGTGCTGCTGCATTGGGCTGTTCGTCCTTCCAGAGTCCTATGACGCCAATTTTTTACAACCCTGTTTTCCCGGTGGGTATGGGGAGGAGGGAATTACTGTGTTTTAGCAAAAAGGAGGATGTTCGGGTAAGTCAATTGGTCGCGGGGACCTCAATCTGATCATTAGACGACCTGCCAGGCTGTGGAGGTAGAGGGGCATGGATTCTGTATAGTGGGTTGAGGAATTTTATACTATCCTTGGGTCCGTTAGAAGCTATTATTAGGAATTTAACTCCCTTTGAGGCAGTGTGCTTACAATCTTCTCCACCTATGCATTTAGTGTCTCTGGTGTACGGGCTGCTCCAGGAGAATGCTGGACCCCCCCCTTCCTTGCCTCCCTCTACTGACCAATGGGCGACATCATTTACGTTGTCTCACAAGTCCTCCATATGCTGTGGGATGCAAGAAAAAAAAATAAGGTCCTTTCTAGGTGGTATAGGACCCCCGCTGTCTTACATTCCTTTTACCCGGAGTGCTCTGACCTGTGTTGGAGATGTTTGGAGGAGGTGGGTACAATGTCCCATATACGGTGGCAGTGCCAGAAATTTGTTCCCTTTTGGTCTGCACTAAACAAGTTGTACTATCGTGTGACGGGCGCGACAGCCGAATGGACTCAGGAGGAAGCTCTATCGATGTTTGCCGGTTCCATTCAGGTAGCTAAGAAGGGCCTCCTGAGATTTTTGGACAGGCAGCTCGTTTGGTGGTGCCGAGGCGCTGGAAGTCTCAGGATGTCTCAAAGGCGGGGGAATGGCTAGAGACGTTCGAGAATATAAGCAGAATGGAGGAAATGATTGCTGAAGATGTAGGAATGGATCAGAAATATCTGAATAGAAGCCATGGCGTCCACAATTTCAAGGGGCCTCAGGAGTTCTCCGATTGGCTGGAGCGGGCTAGTACCTCTCCGGTTACTTCAGGATGACTGTGTCCGATTTCACGGGGGATACCTTGTTGTTTGTCTTTACCCTTATGTGTCGCGTGTGTGCCGTATGAGTTTGTCTAACCCGTCTGTCTTGTTTACATGTCTTTGCACAGGTTTTTGGGAAATATTCTGTGCCGGGGGCTTAGTAATTTGTGCTGGTATCTTTAGTCAGGGTGTGTGGCCCTAATATTGTTAAGTGTGGTAGGATTTCCACAATGTACTTGCACATGTTACATTTTCAACCTTAATAAAATGATTGAACAAATAATATGAATCCGAAACGGTCCTTATTAAATCTGCCTGTGGCTCTATTAGCACATAAAAACAGGTTTTTATAACCGGTCAATCGCCTACCCAAGATTCCCAAGGGGGACGTCAGTTAATACAGGGTGCACTGCCGTCTGGTGCCCAGCGCCTCCTTCCCAGTCAATCGCCGCCTTTCTCACCTCAGCGCCGCCTCCGCCAGATCCGGCCGGCCCTCTGCTAGATCCGGCTACTTTCACACTCACGTTTGGTGCGGATAAGTCATGGATCTGCACAAACGTTTCTGTTCAGATAATACAACCACATGCATCTGTTCAGAACGGATTCGTTTGTATTATCTGTAACATAGCCAAAACAGATCTGTCTTGAACACCATTGAAAGTCAATGGGGGACGGTCAGTTTTCTATTGTGCCAGTGAAAATGGATCCATCTCCATTGAATTACATTGTGTGTCAGGACAGATCTGTTTGCCTCAGTATAGTCAGGCGGACAGCGTTTTTGTGTCCCTTTACAGAGCAGAATGGAGACTGAACTGATGAATTCTGAACGTATCCTTATCCATTCAGAATACATTAGGGCAAAACTGATCCGTTTTGGACCTCGTGAGAGCTCTGAACGGATCTCACAAACGGAAACAAAAATGCCAGTGTGAAAGTAGCCTAAATCTCCATTCAACCTACCCCTGGATATAGAACCGACTCATTGGGAAGGGGGGGTGGGGCGGGGGAAATCAGACATTTAGGACAAATCCATAACACAACTAACCAGACTGTTCCCATACAGATCGCCGAAAAGAACAATACCACAATATCATTTAATACAGAACTCTTTTAATATAGAGTAATTCAGACAAATTACAACATGGTTAGAAAATAAACAAAAAGAAAAAAAAAAGAAACTCAATTTCGGTCCAATTGTACATCACATAGTTCACGCTTTTGTATCGGTTTTATACAGGAAAAGAAAATAGTTGCTTTAAAGCTCCGATGCCATTTATGCACGATATGAAAACGGTCTCATTTACAGACTGAAGTATATAGCGCTATTTAAAATTGTTAAGAGCTACACCCCATTCCCCACAAAATAAACAGAAACCCAAAAGATTTAGACGCAGATTAAAATAGGATGCAATCCCGCCGTGTGCTGCCAAGTCCTTCACACGTGCAATACAGTTAACTAGCTCCCAGCAAGTGGCCAGAAGGTGGCGCTGCAGGAGACAAGGAAATTCTAATTTGGGAGTCACATTGCTGGTGAGTATCCTCCATATGGGTACGGAAAGATAGGATACAAAGTACAGGATCATCTCTTATTTCCTTTGATCGAGTCATATTTATTTAATACTACTCTGTGTACTTATTACATTTTATAGTCATATAATTTAAAGGTCTCCTCCTACATTCAGAATACATCCGGGTGAGGCAACTCTCACTGTCCTTGTGGTCTATTCTGTATGGCTGGGTCCATGACCGCAACAGGCGGACCCAGAGAACGATTTTTGCCAGTTTAAAAGCCTAGTCACTTGCAGTGTTTGCAAGAAATGTTCCCTTTCGTGTCTATAGCCCTCACCTCCCTCTGCACCTTGGTTCTTACACAACCAAACGCTGGTCTAGCAGACAATTAGACAAGGGGCCAGGGATTAGGAGAAGGATGAGAGTGGATGAGTAAGTGACGTTAGGAAATAAGAATAAAATTATTACTGTACAGACTTCCTTCAAGGTACGGAATATCGCACTTGATACCCCAAAATAATAAGGAAAAAAAAAATATATAAAAATTCTAGGAGTGGGAGCAGACATCTCAGGAGCCTCAGCGAGCCAGGCTGGTGATGTTACATGCATGTCAGTACAAGGGGAGGGGGACTCAAATTACAAACTGGCCATTGCATGAAATGGCTGTGGGAATGGGTTGAGGTATTTAGAATAGATATGATTCACAGGTCACCCAGAAATGCCAGCCCTGTGCCAATATATGCATTCTCCTCTGCCCTGTAACATCTCTCCAGTGTGGTCATTTAATGGATGCGTATGTGTCCAGTCTCCATAAATTAACCGAATGTCAGGAGGGAGAGAGAAAAAAAAAGAAGAGAAAAAGGATAATCACGTCACCAATGAGTGGACTATTCGCTGTTCTATTAAGATTACAACCCTCACCATAATCCTATAATACACACTACAATCTATCCTTTAGCTCAGGAACGTCAGAGCTCGCAATCTCCTCAGAAACTAAAGGCTCCAACATAAGATGATGTCTTCTAATTGAATCCTCAGATCTGATTGAGTGTATACTATATAACCCAATACTAAAGGAGACAGGACATGGATCAGCCATAGTCACACTCCAAGTACCTCTCCTTACAGAATATATATATATATATATATATATATATATATATATATATATATATATATATATATATATATATATATATATATATATAAATGTATGGCCACCCAATAGCATTACAGTTTAGACAAGGGATAGTCTATCTACCTGCTGCCGATCATAAAGCCTGTCGGTGTCACAAACAAGGGGGTGGAAAGAGATGCGCAGGCTGATTATGTGGAGGGTAGTGTTTTATTCAGAGGGGGATTAATACTGCTAAGCATGTATAAGGCACAGTGTGAGATTGCTGCTCCCACTCGCACAGGCGTGCAGACAGACACACGACACAGATGTGCGCGGAGATGACATGCCCGCCTGGGAGGCAGCAGAGGCATTGGCCAAGCCCTGCCAAGATGCTGAACAGGATGGGAGTTAGGCGGAAGAGGGGGCGGAGGGAGGGATGGTGTTCACTCAGGGTGGGATCACTTCTGGTTCTTCAGCTGATTGGACAGCCAGTCCAAGCCTTCATACAGACCATCCCCACTGGTTGCACAGGTTGCTTGAATGTACCAATTCCTCTGACGTAGGGAGTGGAGGCCCAATTTGTCTGTGATTTCTGCTGCATTCATTGCATTTGGGAGGTCCTACAAATACAAGAATTCGGTTAAGCTAGTCACACTAGTCACTTCACTGCGGTTCCGTGTATAGCGAATTGCTTCAACAGCAATTTAGCAAAAATACTTCTGGGGTTGTGAGTGAGCTCACCTTAATGGAATAGTGAAAGGGAACCTGACATCTCGTTTAGGTGTTCAAAACTGCCCGCAGGACCTTTATCTGGCTATGGTGGTCCAGAAGGGACTCTAGATTCCTTTGAGTAACTTGTAAATCCGCATAAAATGCACTTATTTTTCTTGTTGTTTGTAAATTCACTTCTTTAAGTTGAGGAGGCTGGCACAAACCTCCTGGAAGTCAGGCTTTCCCTGCTGTAGCTTGATTGACTTTCGCCAGGCCAGGGAACATCCATTCTGCGCAGAGTCTGTTCACCTTCAGTGCATGTGCAGTGAAGAGCTGAAACCAGGGGGCATGTGCCGAAAGTAAATGGAGTCTGTGCAGAATCTCATGAGAGTAGTGGATGACATGCCCTGGTCTGGAGAACATCAAATTAAACTGCAGTGGAAGATGTGTGGGTGGGGAAACCCTGACTTAGGAGATTTGTGCCAGCTTCCTTGACATCTACAAGCTAATTTACATAGAGCAAGAACAAGAATAAAAATGCATTGTGTGTGGATTTACAAGTCACTCAAAGTAAGCAAGAGTAATTTCTGGACCACCATAACAAGATGATGGTACGGTGGGCAGTTTCAAACACAAACGAGATGTCATGTTCCCTTTAAAGGAGTTATCGGGGGTTAAAGAAGGACTCAGACAAACCCTGTAAATGGTGTAAAATAACTAAAGAATCAATACTTATTTATTTACTCCCAGCAATGCGCTACACTCCTCCCCACTGCTATCTTCATGGCTGCAGTGGTCATGTTCTACGCATGCATGGTCTCAGCAGTACATGGGACATCACTGCTGAGGCCAGTGACTAGCTGCAGCGGTGACCTGTGTGCGTGGAACGTCACCGATGCACCCAGGAAAATAAAACAGCAGCAGGAAGGACTGGAGTGCAGTGCAGAAAGAAGCAGAGGAGAATGGGGGTAGGTACTTATTGTTTTGTTATTTTAGATCAATTACAGGGGCTGCTTGAGTTTTTAATTTAACTCCGACAACCCCTTTAACAAAGTAGAAATCGCATAAGATAACTTCCTCCACTAATCATCATGTTTCCCGAGATCCTAATCTGCATCAAATTACTAGTAGAGCTTAGAAATATACAGTATGTATTTGTATGTAGATTACCTGTTTGTTAGCAAATACTAGTAGCACTGCATCCCGCAGCTCGTCCTCTGCCAGCATCCTTGTCAATTCCTCCCTTGCTTCATTGACTCGCTCTCGGTCATTACTGTCAACCACAAAGATGAGTCCTGTGTACAAAAGAAGAGTCTAAATTACTAACAATTTAAGTGGAAGACTTTTAATCAAATTTATAGTGCCAACTAGGGATGGGCAATATGCAATATAAATTTGTGCCACGATATGGATTTTGTGCATATCGCCGGACCGCGATATGACCACGGAGCGGTAGTGAATGATCGCGCTCTCGGCGCGCACCATGTTCTCCTGAGCAGACACAGTGGAGAAGGAGGGAGTCCCTCCCTCCCCACTGTGCGCAGCTGCCGCTGGCCACTAATAAGAACAGGACTGTGGCCACTGCGCCACCAATAAATGCCTGAATACCAACGTAGCGTTCATGTGCAGGCCATATCCCGGCCCCTATGACTGCACGCTGCGATCCGCCGCAATTAACCCCTCAGTTGAGGGGCTGCGGCTGATCAGAGGCTGGCTGCCATGGTCAGCTCCCTGCTGTGTGTACAAAGCACAGGGCAGCAGGGAGAGTGTAAAGTCCTATTCACCCTAATAGAGCTCTATTAGGGTGAATATGACAAGGGTTCTAGCCCTTAAGGAGGCTAATAGTTATTAAAAAAGTAAAAAATAAATAAAAAATAAAGTTTGATCCACCAACAAGCATGAGCAGCTCCCACAGATTCATTAGCCACCATACACACACAGGTGGCAACTTCATTACACATCCCTGTCCGGACCATTTCCAGGCGCTTAGCAGAAGGAAGTTTGGTGTCATGACGGCCATTACGTATCCTGCCGTCTGCTTAATTTGCAGCAGCGTCATAAACGGGAAACTTGGACTACTATGGACTGAAACCAAACACAGGAAGGCTGCACCACACATGCTCAACCTACCACAACCTACCTGTGGACAGGTCTGGTGCCGAAAAAATACATACCCTGAGTGTTCTGGAAGTAATGGCGCCACAATGGTCTGATTTTGTCCTGGCCACCAACATCCCAAACAGTGAAGCTGATGTTCTTGTATTCTACAGTCTCCACATTAAAACCTGAAAAGAGATAGAAGTGTTAGGAGTGAGCCTCTTACATCTACATCTTCACACTAGTGCTTTTGTATCCGGCAGGGGACAGCCTGCCTTACCTCTCTGTATTTCCAGAAGCTACCGTGTTGCCGTTCGGCCCTGTTAACTATAATGGCGATTGGTGCTGGATCTTGGCCGGTCCCCATTAAAGTTAATGGGGCAAATGGGTATCAGGTAGTGCCTGGCAATGTCAGATCCAGACACCTTCGGCCAGGTGCTCCCTACTGGAACAGCCTGCCAGAGATGTCTAATGCTAGTGTGAAACTAGACGAATTTTTTTTTTCCCAAGGACTTTTTTCCTTTAAGTCAGCCACAAAAGGATTAAAAATTAACCACACTCATCAACCCCCTGCTGCCATTCTAACACTGGTCCAGTCTCTGCTGCTCTTCCTGTCCGGCTGGACACACTGGAAATACCAGTTAAAGCCCACTCAGCTAATCAATAGCAGAAGTGGCTCACTGTTCCTCCAGTGAACGGCCGAGCAAGCCTTAGAGCAGCGGAGAGTGGACCAACATCCGAACAGCAGAGCAGGGGATAGGCAAGGTTGATTATGGTCTGAAAAACACATTGTGTCTTTTTTACATTCATTTCCCCCATAATGCTGAAGAGAAGACATGTGTGTACCTATTGTAGGAATAGTAGTCACAATCTCTCCCAGCTTCAGCTTATAAAGGATTGTAGTTTTTCCGGCAGCATCTAGGCCCACCATAAGAATTCTCATCTCTTTCTTGCCAAATAGGCCTTTAAAAAGGTTTGCAAACATGTTCCCCATTGTAGTGTTTGTGTGTTTGTCCTCTTCACCTGGTAAAGATAAGATTTGAGAATTAGAGCATGAATTAGCAAAAATAAGAAAACTTTACATAGAACTGTTGAGTGGAGGGGATTTAAAGGGAACCTGTCACCAGGATTTTGTGTATAGAGCAGAGGACATGGGTTGCTAGATGGCCGCTAGCACATCCGCAATATCCAGTCCTCATAGCTCTGTGTGCTTTTATTGTGTAAAGAAAACGATTTGATACATATGCAAATTAACCTGTCCTGTACGTGAGAAGTCAGGGACAGGACTCATCTCAGGTTAAGGCCTCATGATGCACACGGCCGTTGTTTTGCGGACAGCCCTCCGTGTGCTGCCCGCATCAGTGGCTCCGTTCCGCAGCCCCGCAAAAAAAAAAAAAAATATAACATGTCCTATTCTTGTCCGCGATTTGCAGACAAGAATAGGCATTTATATTGCCGGCACCCGTTCCGCAAATTGCGGAAGGCAACACGGGCGCCTTCCGTTTTTTGCGGACCGCAAAAAGCAGCACGGTCGTGTGCATGAGGCCTAATTTGCATATGTATCAAATCCGTTTGTTTTTTTTTACACAATAAAAGCACACAGAGCTATGGGGACTGGGTATTGTGGATGTGCTATCGGCCATCTAGCAACCCATGTCCTCAGCTCTATACACAAAATCCCAGTGACAGGTTCCCTTTAAAACCCAATGTGTGCCCATTTTTTTATGGCAGTGTGCCATTTCACTTTAAAAGGGAACCTGTCATCAGCTTTGTGCTGTCCATACTAACAGCAGTATAAAGTAGAGACAGGCGAGTTGATTTTAGCCGTCTGTCATTTATAAGTTAAAAGTGGTTGCCGAGAACCAACATCACAATCATTGCAGACTGGGCCTGGAAAAGAGTCCCGGCCTCCTGAGAAGAGTCCTGGTTATTAATGAATTCCTGCTCTCCTGCCACCTGCTGATGACTGACAGGCTTCTACCTGGTTTTCTCCCTTTCTCTCTAGGAGAGAACTGCCAATCATCAGCAGGTGGGCGAGAGCAGGAGATTATGTATAACCAGGACTCTTCTCAGGTAGATGTGACTCTTTTCCAGGCCTTGGTTGCAATGATTATGATGCTGGTTCTCGGCAACCACTTACTTTTAGCTCATGAGTGACACACCGCTGAGATCAGCATTTCTGTCACTATTTTATGCTGCCCTTAGTGAGGTCAGCGTAACGTTGATGATGGGTTCCTTTTAAATGTGGCCTCAGTGCATTTACCTGTATTTATATCTGCTCACATCACATTCAATGCCTCGTTGGCACGATAAGTCAAAATGTGAGGTGAACTATATGCAGATGACACGCTTATATACATAAGGGATGTGGAGGGATCAGTGGGCCCAATAATGTCCCTTGTACACGATTTTGGAGATCGGTCTGGCCTAAATCTATTTTATTTCCGCTGGATCAGATTCCTGCTGGTCTCTCCCTGCTGTCCACCCATCTGTAAGTTACAAATACTTAGGCAATATGATTTCACTGAATATAGGACACTACAGGAAAAATAATATAGATCCGCTCCTGAGTACTATGTCTGAAAAAAAAGTGAATAAACTTCCAATGACAGAAGCAATCTCCTTAAAATGAAACTTATGCCAAAACTAATGTATGTATTGCATAACTCCCCAGTATGGATCCCGCAATGGATCTTTAAAATACAAGATTTATTCAGAAGCTTGATCTGGCGTAAAAAATGGCTAGGATAAAGTTGGACACTCTGCAGAGGGGGAAGGATTCAGGAGGTCCATCTATTCCCAAACCCTGGCTCTACTTAATCTCTTCCCAGTTACAACAATTGAGGGGGACGGGTCCCTGGGGACAATGCGTCAGCACACATTATAAAACATGAGTTCCCTATAACCTTACTGGAATAAGATGGTCTCTCTGTTCAGGTTGCCGGATCCACTACACTTAACCTAATATGTAAGGGGTGGCGCAAGTGTCGAGATCTGCGGTCCGTAATAGGCTTCACCCAGGTTACTCCTTAATGGAGGAATCCCCAGCTGCCTGAAATATTCTGCGTGAGAAGAGAAAGGAGTGGTGTTCTTATATCAACTGTAGAAGAATGGCGTGTTTAAATCTTTTGAACAATTTAGGGATGAGTTTGCCCTTCCGCATACTGCCTTCTTTCAATTTCTACAAGTAAGACACGCACTTCAGGCGCAAGCAAAATCTACATCAGTTTCCTGTGTAATAGCCCCTCTGATGCAGCAGATTCTCACTCGGCGCTCTTTGAGAGGGCTAATCTCGTTAAGGGCTCATGCACACAACCGTTGTTTTGCGGTCTGTTTTTCCCAGATCCATTGTTCAGTATCTGAGGTTTTTTTCCCTCTGATTTAAGTCCTCTTCCATTCCATTATTGCACAAAACATATCCGTATGGTTTCCGTATTTGATCTGTTTTTTTGCGGATCATATACAGAAACAGTAATCTATCACAAACACATGAGCAATATGGGCTGGGCATATCATTTTTACAGTATGGATCCGCAAAATACGTATGTGTTCAGTGTGCGTTCTGTTTTATTTTGCGGACCCACTGACTTGAATGGGGCCTCGGACCGTGATTTGCAGACAATAGGACATGCACAACTTTTTTGCGGAACGGCCATGCGGACAAATGGAAACTGAATGCACACACAGTAACTCCTGTAATTTCTACAGACCCAATTAAGTGAATGGTTCCGCATACGGCCCGCAAAAAAAAAAAAAAAAAAATGCGGAAATAAAATACGTTCGTGTGCATGAGCCCTAATATATAGGAATCTTTTTATGAAGTCTGTGGGAGACTAATCTCTGCCGGTTAGACATAAGATGGGAGAAGGATGTTGGCCCTATATCGGTGGATCAATGGAGGGCAGTATTGGCACTGAGGCAGTCAGTGAAGGCCAGCGTATGTCTCAACCATTACTCGTTCACCGCGTATACCGGACCCCATCCTTTAGGTTTAAAATTGGGGTTAGAGCAGACGCCTCCTGCTCAAGATGTGGGGTGGGCCCTGCATCTCTAGTGCACATGGGAATGCGCGGAGCTTTCGAATTTCTACACGCGCGTACTACAAAGTATCAAGGACGCGTATCATGTAGGGGTTCTGCCTGGTCCTATGGCATGGGGATATTAGACATTACGGACCATTGTACGCGCTTGAGTGTACAGCGCCTACTTTTTCAGGTCCGGAAACTAATTGCTAAGCACTGGCTTCGCTTACAACCCCCCACTTTAGCAGAGTTTCTGAATAGAATGGATGGTATATTTCGACTAGAAAAAGGGGTCTATGTCAAAAGGCAGTGTATCACCAAGTTTACAAAAATATGGGACAAGAGAGTTTCTTCCAGGATTGGCGTGTCTTCCTCACGGCCTGCCTCTAATCCCCTGGCGATGGGGGAGGGGGGGGGCACCTCAAGTGGTGCGGTTAGATAGCAAATCTTTGTGTTCAGAGCCAACGTAGGGAACAATAGATTTGGGGAGAATGACGTAGAGGGAGAAATGGGAGCCATGTTTGAATTTGGAGACATACGGGTCCAGACCACACTCGTATAGATAGACATGATATCTTAGACATTAAGAAAATGTATACCCTTGCAGGGGTTCAGAGTAACTGTCTCTTCGCTAGTGGGGGAAGGGGTTCAGTTTTTTTAGGTACACAGCTGACAACGATGTATAATGGTGTGAAAACTTGGGAGTATTATCTGAGATATCTGTGTCCCTTATGGTTATGGTTTTTTTTTTTTGCGGTACGGATGGATCACTGACCCAATCAAGTTGAATGGATCTGCAGCAGCCACAGCGCAGGCCACACGGACGGTGCCTGTGCACTGCAATTTGCAGAAGACCCAATATGGATGTTCATTACTTTTACCCCTGGAAAAGATTCTGAATTTATAATACGTAAATAATTCTCCTTTCTGCAAATAGATCCAGCCTTTGCTCTGCTGCCAAGTGCCTGTGTCCTTCACTGTCCATTAATAGGCAAGAAGATTCAGTAGACGTGGGAACAGTCGTCATGGCAACTTTAGACATCTGACAGTGTACCTCGCTGACAGGAGGGGGGTGCAATATAAAGCTGGTGTACAGTGGAGAGACACGAATACGAGGGGCCGGGCAGGATGGTCCATGTCTTCTACCACATTCACCTGCAGAGCATTCCTCTGCAGACTATTTGCGCAGGCAGTTTATTTCATGCTCTGAGGTAATATTTAACTCAATGCCAAATGAATCCCAGGAAAGCAGCAGCTAATTTGCCTAGAAATTTGCTAATGGCTTCTAACTACTGGGTGACTTCCATCTGAGGTTTATTGCTCTGCCGCTGGCTACGGGGAAGGTCTAACCGGACTGATACACACTGCTATAGTACACGCGTGGTACAGACCCACCATAAGGCACCGCAGCCGGTGACAGGCCTCTACGGTAACCGCGTGTTGGTTAGCATGCGATACGACAGAGGAGTTCTCCCCAGGAATACAGACCTCAGCCCTGGAAGCGGAAGGGAGAAAAGGGCACAGGGGATTGTTGTTTTTTTTTTGTCATTTTACCACATCGAGTGGGGCTGCCCAAGTTGGACAACTCCTTTAGTCCATATGCAGCATGCAGTTTTGGCAGTGGAAAATGTCCGCCACATCTGAACTTAGACTAAGGGCTCATTCAGATGACAGTATGCGTTTTGTGGTCTGCAATTTGCGGATCCACAAAACACAGATAACGGCCATGTGCGTTACACATTTTGTGGAACGGGTCTGCCCTATGATAGAAATGTCTATTCTTGTCCACAATTGCGGGGCCGTGGAACAGAAGCACAGATGTGGACAGCACACAGTGTGCTTTCGGCATATTTTGCAGCCCCATTGAAATGAATGGATACGTTCTGCAATTTTGCGGACATGTAAATACGGCTGTGTGAATGAGCCCTAAACAGGACAATGCGACTCCACTATAGTTCCTTGTATGCTGGGCAAACATGGGTCCTCAAGAATGACCATCTCCAGGTTAAAGAGACCTTTAGAAAAGGAGGCTGCTAGGGGCATGAGGCCCAATGATCCGTAATGCACAGAGCAGTGCTGTGTGGCGACTGCCATTAGCATAGACGGCACACTGAATGTGAAGACAGAATGGTACGGATCAGAACCAGGGTCAGCGGTGTCATGTAAACTATACGCATTCACACCGCTGTACGTTACATCACACAGTGAGGACTAGGGTATATAGCAGGGGTTGGAGGAGACCGTCTGTAGTTAAAGAGTTTCTCCAACTAAATTCATCTTCAGACATTGATGCGGCAGCTTGATGTGGTAGGATATTGTGGTGTGCCTGCTGATAAGCGGCTTTCCTCCTCTCTGCTGTCAGCACGCGGCCAATCCAGCTTGGAGACGAACTGCTGACTCATGTCTGACAACCAGTCACGTTGTCACACAGCACCTTCCTAGCAACCATCCTGTGTCCCTAAAAGCCTTGCAGCTGACCTGGGCAGGGGGAGGCTTGCTCTAAAGGGAATATTGCCATTTCAGACATAATAGCTGTGGATGCCAGAGGACCCCAATCCATCCAGTATGCTGGCCCATGCTTGACTAGTTTCAAGGCCTCCATAGAAATGAAGGCTATGCTCCACTTAAATGGGAGACATGGAATCTCTTATCGGTGGGGGTCCCGGCAATCTAGCAGTTATCTATCCTGTGGTGAAAATGGTTCATACCCCTTTAGAACTGGAATAGCCCTTTAAAGGGGTTGCCCCACAAGAACAACTCATCTTCTATCCACAGGTTAGGGACAAGTGTCTGATTGGAAGGAGTCTACGCTATAGTTGGTGGCCCCACAGAGTTGAATGTAGGGGCAGGGCGCATACATTACCGCTGCAGCCCTATACAAGAGGAAGCAGAGGGACCCTGTTCTTGTGATCAGCAGGGGTCCGGAAATCAGACCAGTAGATAGGGGATAAGTTGTTTTTATGGGAGATCTGATACAGACTTTCTCCATCCATTACAGTCAAACTAACCAGACTACTATAAAAATGTAAGAACAATCGACGTCAGCCAGCCTGTAGGCATCGGCTCAGTCTATTGATGAAGGCAAGTTCATCACCTCGGACGTCCCCTTCATTCACACGGCTATTGGAACTGGTCACGCAGATTTACGGGTAAAAGAGGCATCGCCTGGCTAAGTCCCACAGCCACTTCATTTAAGAAAGAATCTGTGAAGTTCTACCCTCAGATGAGACACTGCTCTTGCCCACACACTTCTGCCGTCACCAGAAAATAAATGGAAAAAACTGCCTATAAAACACATTAATCGATGATTCAGCTAAGAGGGGGCAGGAGGCAATGATGAAGATGTACGACATGTGGGAGCATTTCTATACCATACAGGTATCAAACTGATGACATTCAGATTTCTCCACTCAGACGGTACATGAGGTCCTAACAGTGCTGCACCACCGCTACCGAATACCCCTCCTGCAAAGTCTTAAAGGGACACTTCGGGCAGAAAGGGTAACTTTTTTTAAAATTAAAAATATTCATAGGAAACTTCCTCCTAACCCCCCCCCCCCCACGCCAGAATTTGCGCCTGTTTTCAGTTTCATTTAAGCAGTACTGTACCATGAAAAAAATCAACTACAAAAATTATCCTTCTGAAGCAGTCAGCTGCCGCGCCTACAAGGGTTGCTGAGGTAACCTCTTGTCAGTTTACAGCTACTGAGAGGGGAAGATGGTATCTGTTCATAAAATAGTAGTTCAGTAGAATTGAGGTAACACTATCTAGGCCTAGATGTCCACAGAAGAAAAGTGCACTTATCAGTGTGATGCTCTACATTGAGTCACCCATCCCCCTTCAGCCACAAGAAGCTATATGCAGAAAATCATTCACTGTTTATTTTTATTTATTTTTTATACAAAAAAAATATATAAAATGTATGGACGTGTCCCTTCACAGGGGTTGTACAGGACTACAAAGCTTTCAAAAACAGTGCCTCTCCTGCCCATGGCTTGTGTGTGGTATTCACCTCAATGAAGTGGGAGTGCAATACCAGACAACCTGTGGATGAGCGTGGAGCCAGTTCTGGAGGATTACAGACATGTTTTTCTGGCTGTACAACCCTTTCCTGGTATGGCTACACAGAGATTTTGGGTGCAACATGTCTCACGCCCAAATATCATAGTGTAGCAGTGCAACCATAGAAATGAATGGGGTCGCAGTGTGACACACACTGCTGGATTTTTGGGCGATTCTGAGGTCATTGCTAATGTGTGAGTCACACTGCAACCCCATTCATTTCTATGGCTGCCTTGCTACGCTGTGATACTTGGGCGCATAATATTAAAGGGGTTGTCTGGCCTTGGAGACCACAACCACTTTAATCCGGACCTGTGCTCCGGCACGTAAAAAAATAAATAAAAAGGAAGACTCGTCTGTCCGTGGTCCCAAGGACCAGGAAGCGTCTGGCTGCCAAGACCACTGTATCCAGTCACAACATCAGCGGTCAACAGACCTGTGCCCCTGAACATTAAAACGAGGAAGACTTACGGCCATGGTCCTGCTCCATTCCCGCATGCTTATTGTGCCCGCAGGACTAGGAAGTGGATGGGTCCCAGTACCGCTCCAGCTACTCACAGGCCTCAGCAGGCGGCTTCAACATTACTGCTGTGACGGATAAAATCCAATTTCTTTATTGTAATCCTTAAAAAACTCCATAGGCTGACCGGGATATGTTGCGCAACCTCTTCCGGTTTTATTGGATTTTATCCGTGGCCTGCGTGCTGGATTTTTGCTCTTTCACAATTGCTTCACTGGTCCGGGGTCTTCTTGCACGGCTGTGGAGTGGAGTGGGTGAGCTGCTTAGACTGCAGACGCCTGTGCTGGGCTGCCACGGTAATGGGACCCAGACCATTCCTGGTCCTGTGCGGACCACAAGCAGCAGCAGGACCATGGACAGGAGAGCTTTTTTTTTTTTTTTTTTTTTTTTAATGATCACGGGCTTCAGGATCACAGGTCGGTACCAAAAGGGTTCTCATCTCCAAGGCTAGACAACCCTTTTAATTCAGGGAGCCATCCGAACAATCATTCACTGAGCCTAAAACTAACATACTATAGTAATCCACATAACGCAAGCTCTAACAGAATCAGCTACTGTACCAAGTATAAAAGAAAAATGCCCAATTTTTAAAGGGTTAACCCAAATAAAAATAAAAAAATCTCTTAATGAATATGTCTCCTGACATCTGGTGCTGATGGACACTAACTCAAGTTCTCTCTTATGTGTCCAGCTGTGTACGTCTTTGTGCACAGCACAGGCAGCTTTTGACACACTGGGGGATTCCTTTAACTTAAAGGGTACCTCTAAAGATTTCCAAACGGCTGCACAAATGTGTTTCCAGCATAGCCACAAGTAACGTGCATAATGGACAATAAGGTCAGATCTTTATACCCCCTTTATGCACATTTACAGCAAAAATTTATGAACTTTACCCATTCTGGTGTTTTAAACGTTTTCAAAGTTAGAACGTATAACCCCTCAGGGGTTCTGTAGTTCGTTTTAACTGATGATCTATCCTCTGGATAGATCATCAGCATCTGATTGGCGGGGTTCCGACACCCAGGACCCCTGCGGCCTTCTCACTGTTTACTGCAGGCCCAGTGACGTCACGACTAATATCACTGGCCTGGGCGCGGCTAAGTTCTATTCACTTGACTGGAGCTTAACCCCGCCCAGGCCAGTTGATACTAGTCGTGACGTCAGTGGGCCAGCGGTAAACGGTGAGAAGGCCGCGGCGCTGCCATCTCAAACAGCTGATCGGCGGGGGTCCTGGGTGTCGGACCCCTGCCGATCAGATGCTGATCTATCCAGAGGATAGATCATCAGTTAAAACAAACTGTAGAACCCCTTTAAATATTACTTTATTATAAATATATTCTCAATTACCTTTCATTATTTATAATGGATCGTTTTGTCTGGGGAGCAATCACCAGGGGAAACAAAATGGCCACCGTCCTATTAGTTCACACAAAACCTGTCCTGATCACACAGGACAAGTTCCTTTACAACACTGGGGTAAAGAGCTCCTCTCTACTTGTCAGGGATTATGATCCTGAATAGAGATAAGAACTTTAGCTGAATCTGAGACATGAAGTACAGCGAGGACGGACAGGGCCGACTGTGGTAACGTGGGGGTGTGGTAATGGAGACTACATACAAGTGCTGCTGCTCATTAGCCATACCTCACCCTCCTCTCATGTCTCATCATCTTCTCCATTACCACAGAGATTAACCTGTATTCAGGATCATGATTCTTGACAAGTAGAGCACAGAGGAGGATGAGGCAGAACTATGGCTCATTGTGGTGAAGGAACTTGTCCTCCTGTGCGATTAGGACAGGTTTTGTGTGTGCCGATAGGACAGCGGCCATTTCATTTTTCTTAACGATTGCTCCCTAGACAAAATGAGCCATTATATCTAAAGAAAGGTATTTGTGAGTATATTTATTATAAAATAATTAAGTATTTTCGTTATTTTAATTCCTGGAGAACCCCTTTAAGACCGATTCAGGCAGGTTATTCTCAGTCACTGTGCACAATAGTCCGCACAAAGACCCTCCGAGTCAATTCACACAGGCATTCGACATGGACCTGGAGACCAGAGACATTTGCCTGAGGCCGCCAGGTGGTCACCAGGAGTGCCTCCTACAAAGACCTCACAGGTAATCTCAATACAGCCTAAATTACGTCCCCACTCTAATTGCAGTACACATAAGAGATATCCATCATGAGGACTTCCTGATGAAAGGATCCAATGTATGCCACTGCCCACAGGTTTAGGATTCGTTCAGACACATGATGTTCACATTCGGGTGCTGTCGGAGTGTAAAATGGACATCACTCAGACTGAACGCTGACCCATTAAAGTCACTGGTCCATACAGACAATCAGTATGTGCAGAGAAAACCACAACCTGCACTCAGCTCTGATTTCCCTCCCAAAACTCACTCATTAGAATGAATAGGTATGCGGGAAACATGACTGTGTGCGGTCTGTCTAAAAACTCCTCTGTTGGAACACAGACGAGAGATCGCTCGAATGAAACCGCCCGTAATAATTTTACTGAATGTCAACCACGCTATTCCACAGAGAAGAAAAAAAAAATGTAGCGCACCATACACCGGCCAGATGGTTTCTGAAGGTGCATGCGTTTGGTCTTAGGTGAATGGAGACCTGTGGATACATCAGACACATATGTCGAGAGCATTTCAGGCTCATAAAACCAGGACGTAAGATTCATCAGCAATATCAGATGCCACAAAGTGGTTATTTCCCTCTAAGGACCCTGCCACAATCATGCCGGGCACAGAGAACAATAAAAGCCAGGTTCAGATTGTCCTGAGAGGCTGGCAGGGCCTGCTCTCACCATAGCCCTTCCTGAATCTCATTTCCTGGAATGCACCACACGTGATCAGCAATTCATGAGAGCACATGACCAAGACGTCAGGCAGGAGAAACACCAGGAGGACAGACCCATCAGAGAGGCAGAATGTAGGGAGATGCTGACATGGAGGCATCAGGACTGGTGGAGCAGTGCAATTACACCTTCCTCGCTCATTCAAGTGAACAGGAGAGAAAGGTGTAAATACACTGCGTCGCGATCTAGACAGCGAGCAGGTTAACAATGAAGAGAGCGAGGCTCTCGCCCAAGTGCCTTCAGGACCTTCAAATAGCTGATCTGATATTGATGACCTATCTAAGCACTGCACAACCCCTGCCCTAGAAAGCTTAGGAGTCCAGAGGGCAGTCCTTGATCTATACCGTGCTGCCTGCATTGTGTACATGTACAAAGAGGATAGGAACGTTCCTCGGTTACATACTGGAATATCAGGGGACCTCACACTAACTGATAGTACCAATTGTATGGCCATAAAGATTTGCGAGTGGACAATAATGACAGCATTTGCTGGTCTGTGACAAACTCAAGGCCGCCAGACCAAATCTGGCCCGCCATGTCATTTTATGTGGCCTGTTTGAAATTGTGGAAAGACAGGAAACGACCTCTGGAAACAGTGATTCACTATACCCAGAGGGTTTCCTTTATACATCAAGGATGCGTTGGTGCCAGCCATACATGATGTCACAATGTCATGGAGAGACTTTGGGGGAGATTTATCCTCTCCCTTGCACCAGAAAAGTGTGCAATATTTGCGCAAGGTGCATTTTTCGACAGTTTAAAAAAAAAAATTATGAGGTTTTACGCAGCCCTCTGCACTTTTCCAAAAGGAGAGCGACAAGGGTGGGAAAGGGCCGTGGCCAACAGCCGAGACAAATTTATCTTCATTCACAACAGTTTTCTGGTGCAAATGAAGCCAGAAACCTACAACAGCCCTACGCTGTCAGTTCTGTTTGGGTGGACTGCCTGCGCCTCGTCCTAAATGTGGTGCATCCTCTGACAATGCAGGAGATATCAGAACAGACGCAGAAATCACCTGTCATGATAAATTTACTCCTCTGTGTGTTGCAGTCTGCATAGGCCTGGGAGGAAAGCGCAGGAGTAGCCCACCCTCTACCTGGGCAAGTGACGTGCTTGTGGCCTTTGCCCTGTGTATCTCTGGAGTCTGTGGAAGTGGACTAGATAAGTACAGGTGCACTAGCCTGCCCCGCAGAAATATAAACGGTTTTGGCTCTGTAGGACTGCACCTAGCATCAACATCAAATTTGTACTCAGAGTTATCACTGTGCTATCTGAAGTGTAAGGCCTCATGCAGGTCTGCAAAAAACGGATCCGCCAAAAATATGGATGACGTCCGTGTGCATTCCGTATTTTGCGGAACGGAACAGCTGGCCCCTAATAGAACAGTACTCCCCTTTTCCGTAATGCGGACAATAATAATAGGACTTGTTCTATTTTTGGGGGGAACGGAAATGCGGAAACGGAATGCACACTGAGTACGTTCAGTTTTTTTTGTGGACCAACTGAAATGAATTGCAAAGAAAAAAGGGGGTCAGTCATTGAAATTAATGGTTCCTCATACAGCCCAAAAAAAAAAAGGACGGACACGGAAAGAAGATACGTTCGTGTGCATAAGGCCTTACACGTGACTGCTGGTAACATTACTACATTATCTGCACTCAGCGTTATCACTGTGCTATCTGCGGTGTTACACGTGACTGCTGGTAACATTACTACATTATCTGCACTCAGCGTTATCACTGTGCTATCTGCGGTGTTACACAGGACTGCTGGTAACATTACTACATTATCTGCACTCAGTGTTATCACTGTGCCATCTGTGGTGTTACACAGGACTGCTGGTAACATTACTACATTATCTGCACTCAGCGTTATCACTGTGCTATCTGCGGTGTTACACAGGACTGCTGGTAACATTACTACATTATCTGCACTCAGCGTTATCACTGTGCTATCTGCGGTGTTACACAGGACTGCTGGTAACATTACTACATTATCTGCACTCAGTGTTATCACTGTGCTATCTGCGGTGTTACACAGGACTGCTGGTAACATTACTACATTATCTGTACTCAGTGTTATCACTGCTATCTGCGGTGTTACACAGGACTGCTGGTAACATTACTACATTATCTGTACTCAGTGTTATCACTGTGCTATCTGCGGTGTTACACAGGACTGCTGGTAACATTACTACATTATCTGCACTCAGTGTTATCACTGTGCTATCTGCGGTGTTACACAGGACTGCTGGTAACATTACTACATTATCTGCACTCAGTGTTATCACTGTGCTATCTGCGGTGTTACACAGGACTGCTGGTAACATTACTACATTATCTGTACTCAGTGTTATCACTGTGCTATCTGCGGTGTTACACAGGACTGCTGGTAACATTACTACATTATCTGCACTCAGCGTTATCACTGTGCTATCTGCGGTGTTACACAGGACTGCTGGTAACATTACTACATTATCTGCACTCAGTGTTATCACTGTGCTATCTGCGGTGTTACACAGGACTGCTGGTAACATTACTACATTATCTGTACTCAGTGTTATCACTGTGCTATCTGCGGTGTTACACAGGACTGCTGGTAACATTACTACATTATCTGCACTCAGTGTTATCACTGTGCTATCTGCGGTGTTACACAGGACTACACTGCAGACTCTGGTGCTGGGTTTCTGGAAGCCGGCCCTTTGAAGGAAACCATAATGCTGACGTGGCCCTCCATGAAAAGGAGTTTGACACCCCTGCCCTACGTGGTCCACCTATTCATTCTACTACATTGGCAAAACTGTAGGTTTGACCTTGCAACAGGAAAGTTCTGCTTGATAGACATATATAGGAACATATAAAAATGACCACCAAAATTGACACAAAGGAATGGTAACAATGAAGGTGTCCCACTTTATTACAATTTGATGGCAACTCCGTCTCCACCCAATGAGGTCAAGTTTACAACTGGGTTATATCCCCTCCAACACTGAAGCCTTATAGTTGAACGTACACCTAAGATGGCTGACAGACAAAAAATGTGTCCAGTAAACTATGCATATGACCCCCTACTGGGCTCCGGGCATGCTCTGTTTGAACAAAGGATTGGACATGTTGAATTCCAACATTGCCCAATCATTCTTCCCTCATGGATACCTGCCGACAAGAGGTAGTTGGAAGACCCCGACACACACTGGCCAGCCACTCCAGTCAAGATTGGCGGATTGGGCTGACATGTATGCAACGTGTATAGGGTCTGGAAGCATGGAGGAGTGGACACAACCTGCCCGCTGAAATGTAAGCAAAGGAGTGACAAGGAGGTGAGCAGTCACCATGAAATCCTGCCTAAGGCTACTTTCACATAAGCGTTCATGCTGTACGGTTTTGAGAACCGGCATGGGATCTCAAAACCGCAGCAAAACTCTTTCGTTATACAAATACAACCGACTGCATCCGTTCAGAACAGATCCAGTTGTATTACATCAAAAATGAAAAACCTGATCTGGCACTACTGACTTGGATTTGGGGTTTGGATCTGGAGTGTTCAGTTTTCCAAGCCGCACACAAAACCGCTGCTTGCAGCAATTGTGTCCGGCATGGGAACCCAACAAACCGGAAGAGAATGCATTCTGGTGCACACCATTACAGTTTGTTCAGTTATGTCCCCATTGACAATGAATGGGGACAAACTCAAGGGTTGTGCTGCGATTTCGAGAGCCTGTGCCAGATGTCAAAACCGGACAGCACAACGCAAATGTGATAGCAGCCTTACTCGACCGCTTCTGTGAAGATGACCTCAGGGGCAAATGCAAGCAGCAAAAATGTGGGTTATCCTAGACACTTTCAATACAAGACTGGTAATACCTGACCAGATAATCAATAGCCTCTGAATGCTAACTCTATGTTAATTAACACTTAAAGGGAGTCTGTCACCACAACTTGACATTATAGACCGCTTACATAGCGCTCTAGCAGAACTGTACCTTTGTTGTGTTCTTGGGAAGTTCACCCGAGGCAAAAACAGACTTTTATTTGTATGTAAATGAGGGCTCGCAAGTGCCGAGGGGCGACGTTCACTTCGTTGGAGCCCAGGCTGATCATCCTATTTTGCTTATATCCCCGCCCTTCTCTTCCCTTGCGTCCTCCTCCTCTCCCAGTGAGATCCCACGCCTGTGATGCCCATTGTGGGCACAGCATCACTGTAGCTACTGCGCCTCTGGTCCGCCTCCTTGGCGCTGGTTTCGCGCTGTTGGCCGGCGCATGCGCAGTAGCTACAGTGATGCTGTGCACACAATGGTCATCGCAGTGCGCATGCCCCGGCCCAGCGAGGGAAAGTGCAGGCGCGGGATCTTGCTGGGAGAGAAGGAGGACGCAAGGGAAGAGAAGGGCGGGCAGAGGCTGGGATATGAGCAAAAGAGGCAGAGCAGCCTGGGCTTCAACAAAGTGAACATCGCCCCTGGGCACTTGCGAGCCCTCATTTACATATGAATAAAGGTCCATTTTTGCCTCTGGTGAACTTCAAGAGAACACAACAAAAAGGTACCATTTGACTCAAGTATAGTTCTGCTACAGAACTATGTAAGCGGTCTATAATGTCAAATTGTGGTGACAGACTCCCTTTAAGCACTCAAGTCCAAAGTCTGGTAGAACACGTGGAGATTCTGCAGTGTGCGGTTTCACATTTTATTGAAGGACATTTGTGATTATAGCTTCTGAAGTAGTGTGAGAAAAGTCAATGGTCTCCACAGCAAGGGACCAACTAAAGCCCCATGAGGCCTAAAACACGCTAGCCATGGCCCAGATGGGTATATATTGCTGCCCCAAATAGAAAGTAGACTTTAGATGCACCTAATCGCATATGGCACAAACATACATGTGAACCTGTTCTGGAAGTTCTGTCCCCTAATCAAATGGACACTTAAAGGGATTCTGTCACCTCCCCTAACCCAAAATCGGATTTTAAAGCAGTCATGCAGCACAGCTTACCTTGATTAGGCTGTGCTCTTCTATCTTGTAATCCGTCCAGTAGTTTATGTAAAAATATGGTTATGCAAATTAGCCCTGAAGGTGCCCAGAGGGGCGTTTTGTTCCCCTTAGTGAGCCCAGTAACGCCCCTCTTACAGTGCCCAGCCCGCCTTCCTTGCGACTGTCTAACCGCCCACAGCCTCTCCTCCCCCTCCTTCACGGCCGAAAAAACTCTCGCACAGGCGCAGTACCCACTGAGGGCTGCGCCTGTGCGATCAGCAGGAGCTTCATCCTCGTCACTGGGCATGCGCCGAGCCCAGTGACGTCCGATGCTCGCTCTTCCCTCAGTCAGCAGGGAAGAGCGAGCATCGGACGTCACTGGGCTCGGCGCATGCCCAGTGACGAGGATGAAGCTCCTGCCCTCAGTCTCCTGCTGATCGCACAGGCGCAGCCCTCAGTGGGTACTGCGCCTGTGCGAGAGTTTGTTCGGCCGTGAAGGAGGGGGGAGGAGAGGCTGTTGGCGGTTAGACAGTCGCAAGGAAGGCGGGCTGGGCACTGTAAGAGGGGCGTTACTGGGCTCACTAAGGGGAACAAAACGCCCCTCTGGGCACCTTCAGTGCTAATTTGCATAACCATAAAAGTCGTTTTTTTACATAAACTACTGTACGGATTACAAGATAGAAGAGCACAGCCTAATCAAGGTAAGCTGTGCTGCATGACTGCTTTAAAATCCGATTTTGGGTTAGGGGAGGTGACTGAATCCCTTTAAAAGATCTAAGTATACAGTATGATTAGACTCCAATCTATTGCAGCATCAGATTGACAGCATTTAGGGTACTTTCATACTAGCGTTAATCTTTTCCGGCATAGAGTTCCATCCTAGGGGCTCAATACCGGAAAAGAACTGATCAGTTTAATCCCCATGCATTCTGAATGGAGAGCAATCCGTTCAGGATGTATCAGTTCAGTCACTCGTACGGTATTTGCCGGACCCTCACAACGCAAGTGTGAAAGTGGCCTTATCTATTTCACTCGAAGCAAGGCAAGACAATCCTGACATTAAAGAGGACCCCCTGCACTTACTAGTATGCCTGGGCACCGCTCCGTTCGCCCGGTATAGGCTCCGGTGTCTGCGCTCCCTCTGACTAATTTTTTGTAGGAGGTGTGTCCCTTGCTGCACTGCTGGCCAATCGCAGCGCACAGCTCATAGCCAGGCTATGAGCTGTGCGCTGCGATTGGCCAGCGCTACAGCAAGGGACACGCCTCCTACAAGAAATCAGTCAGAGGGAGCGCAGACACCGGAGCCTATACCGGGCGAACGGAGCAGCGCCCAGGCATACTAGTAAGTGCAGGGGGACCCCTGGGCGCCGCTCTGCCCACTGATATAGTTAGTTTTTAGTTTGTACAGTAGTGAAAGGTCCTCTTTAATGATGGACGTCATGAAGGTGCCAATGTCTGTAGTATTATAGCACATTTATCAAAGGGGCCTAAAAGTCCATAAACCCTGTTATGATATATGGACATTACAGAGTGGAATCCTTTGCCTATGAGCCAGAAGAGAGCTACTCATTCTGAAGGACACCAGACAGATGAATGACCACCATGTTCTACTACCTTTGGCCTGTCAGATATGTCCGATTGGTCTCAGCTTCCCATGGCAGAATCTGCTAATTTCCAGGGGTGAAAGGAGCAAGGCTAGGGTGGGCAAATGATGTACCACTGGGAATAACACTTACTGCTGAGCTTGCTTTACTTTTCCATATACCCAAGTTATGTTGGTGGTGGCAACACTGAGGTCACCTGAGCAGTAATGGTCATCTATTTCTGTCATGCTAATCTAAAGCATCGGACACTCCTTATATTAGGGGGGATGGGGAGGTAATACTATTATGGGCTGTGGACAGCTTTACCCGACAGCCCCACCAAGCATCTCTTCTCCATCTAAACGTTGTAGAAGGACTGGACAGGTCAGTGTAGACATCAGGAGACCACTCCAGGAACCGGGGGAATTCATTTTTTTTTTAAAGATGGGCAATAACACCTTCCACAGACACTAACAGAAAGAAACCCCCAACCACCGTAGACATAGTGAAGAGGTGTCAAAACCGTTGCTAAGGTAAAGTGGACTAGTCCCACAGGCCAACCAATCAGGTTGCGGTTACATTTTACCAAAAATGAGGTGTAATCTCCACTCTTTCGTTGAACGAGTTCTAATAAGTCTCCCCCTTTAGCTACTTCACTGGAATTTGTCCAGCCCAGTTTAAGATGGGGTAGGCAGTAACTGTGGGACTGTGACAGACACTTGTGTCCAAATGGGGCTGCGTGGAGAAGTCTTTCCACCCCCCAATTATATATATTTTTACTGGACAGTATGGTGAAGATTTATCAAACTGGTGAAAAGGAAAACTGGCAAACAATCAGACTCCATCATTCATTTTCCAGAGGAGCTCTGAAAAATGAAAAGGTGGCATCAGATTGGCTGCTATGGGCTAGTTTTCCTTTGCGGCAGTTTTGATAATCTCCATCGGCATATCACCGTATTACTCAGGCCTCAATTACACAAATAGCTTTTCATTTAGTCACCTCAGAGATGCGAGATGATGACCAGTGCAGGCACATTTCCCAGTAACCACACTGTCTTTGGCATTTTGTAAGGCTCTGCCTCCACTGGTCATACATACGATGGCTATGTTGAAGCTCAAAACAAAGGCCAGCCTGACGTCCCGAAATCTAGATGACTCGTGGGTCCTACGACATGGAGGCCACCAGTGCAGTGGTCAGCTGCAATATTTGCATGCTTAGACGACCAAGAAATAATTCCCTGGAATCAATGGGCAATTGCGCAATGGTTTTGGGTGTCCACTGACTTCCATGGGTTGGGAAGGGGAGTCAAGTCACTTAAAAGGGAACCTGTCACCGGGATTTGATGTATAGACCTGAGGACACGGGCTGCTAGATGGCCGCTAGCACATCCGCAATACTTAGTCCCCATCGCTCTGTGTGCTTTTATTGTGTAAAAAAACGATTTGATCAATATGCAAATTAACCTGAGATGTGTCCTGTACCTGAGCCCAGCATGAAAGAGCCCAGCGCCCTCCTTGCTCCCCGACGTCGGAAAGCCAGAGCGCCGTGATCTTGAGATGCATGAGCTAGCGCATGCGCAGTGTCATCATAGTGTGCCTTCTCTGTCTCTGTGCTGGCATCAGCCTCAGGGAAGGAACTACACATGCGCTAACTCACACATCACGAGATTACGGCGCTATGGCTTTCTGACGTCGGGGAGCAAGGAGGGCGCTGGGCTCCATCATGCTGGGCTCATCTCAGGTACAGGACACATCTCAGGTTAATTTGCATATTGATCAAATCGTTTTTTTACACGATAAAAGCACACAGAGCGATGGGGACTAAGTATTGCGGATGTGCTAGCGGCCATCTAGCAGCCCGTGTCCTCAGGTCTATACATCAAATCCCGGTGACAGGTTCCCTTTTAAGTGACTTGACTCCCCTTCCCAACCCATGGAAGTCAGTGGACACCCAAAACTATTGCGCAATTGCCCATTGATTCCAGGGAATTATTTCTTGGTCGTCTTAATGGCCTCATCTCACGTACAGGGCACATCTCAGGCTAATTTGTATATGGATCAAATCATTATTATTATTTTTTTTACACAATAAAAGCACACAGAGCTATGGGGATTGGGGAGTTCGGATGTGCTAGCGGCCATCTAGCAACCCATGTCCTTTATAAAGGAATTGGACAACCCTAAGGATCAATCTGCAATAAGTACTTACATGGCAGATCCTGCGCTGTCACCCCGGTCTTCTCCATACTCAGCCGCACAGTGATGCCACATCACTAGACGGCTGCAGCCGCAGATTGGTTGCAGAGGTGACGTGATGTCACTGGTGCAGATGAGGGAACCAGGATTTGTCAGGTAAGGACTTACCGGTTCTTTATAGCAGATTGACCCTGTGGGTTGTCCGGTTTGCTGCTGAAACAAGACAACCCCTTTAAATGCCATCTCGCGACATCAAAAAAGGCAAGCTACCATACAGTGACAGCCCAGGGAAGGCGCCACCGGTCACATATCTAATGTGCCTATTCAGGCCCCTGGGAGAGCAGCTTTTCAATGGTCAGAAGAGAAATGTATTATGTATTGGTCACCATAGCACCTGAAGGCGAATTCAGCCTATGACACCCCACATTAATAATGCAGTATTACATGAGACCCGCATTATGCTGAGCAATGCAAGGACCGAGCCCCCGCTACATGCGTGCACCCCACTACCTACAAACCATTCACTGACCCACACATTCATCTGGAAAAACGAAAAACACGGGCCTTTCCAACCTCCCTCTTACCAGAGCTTCTCCTTCACCGACTTCCTGCTCTCACCACCGATCGGTCACACGAAATGGCGGCGATTGCTGACGTCACCGAAGGAAGAAGTGCCGGAACTACTCCAGACTACGCATGCTCAACCGCCAGCCAATCCCCACACGGTAATGTCGACGTCCCATGCTCCGTACGGACCGCGTGACGTCAGGAGGACACGTGACACGCGAAGCCTTACTCCCAAACTGACCAGGCGCCTTACCCTAAACACCATGGTTATAGTTAGATATTACTAGCTTTACATTACATTACTAATCTTTATTACCACAGCGCAAGGCATGTAGATATTAATCAGCTGCTACTTCCCGCTTCAAAGCCTCGTGATTCTCATGTCACGTGAGCCCAGTGACGTCACGAAGACCTTACGGCGCACTACTACAAATTCTGATTCATAGGCTGTAGGCGTGCTGCAATCACGTGCAAACTACGGAACTAATTAGAAGCTCCCTGCGTCATTGCTCACGAAGCTAAAGTGCGGCCATCTTACTAACGTTATTAACGCTCCTTTAGGACAACCCGTCCAGGCACCGAGAATTGTTAGGCTATCCCTGCTCGAACTCTCAGTCAGAACAGCAGCTCGGCTCTTCTACTTATCGTCGTATATCACTTAGGTATTAAGACAGAGTTGTTAGCAACTGACAAGGAATACAACGTAAGGTGTGGTGCAGTTTCCATGGCTACGGCTCTTCATTCTTACCAGAGGGTGTAGTAAAATGGTCACTGTCGTTTGAACCAATCAGGATTGGCCACGTCATTGTTCCGGTTACACCCACCTTGGCTGGCCACCAATTGGGAACTGATTCGTTTGACACGCTGTGTGGGCGTGGCTTCTGGTTATGGGCTATATAAACTTGGGAATGGTGACTTGCTATATTTAACCTGTACACTCATGTGGTGAGGTGGAGTGTGCGGTGGTGCCGGCTTGAGTAAGGCTAGTGTTGCTTCACAGGGTGTGTGTAGGCCTTGTAGTTCCTTCATACACAACTCTTGCTGACCCTATCAACTTTTCTGAGATGGTTGGAAATTATGCTGCCGCTGCTGGAAGACAGCCTAGAAGTTTGTATGGTTTCCACTGGGTACTCCAGATTTGGCCCACACTCCAAAGACATACTGATGGGGAACTTAAAGGGGTTATCCAAGACTATAAAATGCCCCCCCCCCCATATGTCGGGCACAATGAATATACTTACCTGGCTCCCTGCACGTGAATGAAAACATCCAGTGGGGGTCTCCCTTCCCTAGCGTCATCCATCGTCCCAGGTGTCAGACCCCCATTGATTATATACTGATAACCTATCCAGATTATAGATCATCAGTATTTAAAAGGGTTATCCAATCCCTATAATGACCCCAGAACGCCTGGGCCCCTCCTCTACAGCATAGTTACCTGCTTCCCCGCACCCGCGTCCCTCCGGATCCTGCAAGGCTGCTGCATCTCCCATTTCCGCAGATCAAAACATCCGGCAACGGGGGAGCAGCCAATAGCAGGCCGTGACCAGCCTCCCTAGCGTCACCCAGAGTTAGGCCTTTTGCATGGATCCGTTTTTTTGGTTCAGTAGTGTTTCCGTTCCGCTTCCGTTTTGCCATTTGGTTTCTGTTTGTGATCCGTTTTTTTTGCAGATCGGAAACGGAAGCATACAATAATGTAAGTACATTAAAACATTGGGCTGGGCAATGCGGAACCATTGACTTGAATGGAGCCACGGATCGTTATTTGCGGGCAATAATAGGACAAGTTCTATCTTTCAGAAGAACGGAAAAGGGATGCATACGGAGTACATTCCGTTTTTTTGCGGAACCATTGACATGAATGCTAAAACAGAAAACGAACATCCAGCTCAATTTCACAAAAGGTTCAACAGTACTTTATTAGCGTGGTTAAAAATTAAACATCCAGCCCATCCAGTCTTAGTCTACGCGTTTCGGGCAGTCAGGTATATAAGCCCTTACTCATGACATGCTGAAGACACAACTGAGCGCAGCATATAAAGTGGGTCAACACCTGAGCCCCTAATTGGGCTGTCATGTGACCCAAATACAACACTAACAAAATCACATGCATCAGCTCTTCTGTTTAAAAGTTATATAATTAATTAGCTAAAAACACCAATATTCGACACAAAAGAAATTCTAGAGTGGGAAAATATATATCACTATATCGCAAAGCATTATTGGTGCAATATCAGATCCAAGCTTTTGTTAAGTCCCTTAGGCTGGCGGCTGTCCAACTGAAAAATCCGGAAGGATTCCCTATTGAGAAGTTTCCTCTTGTGATCACCTCCTCTGACCAGAGCTTTAACCCTCTCGATCCCCTGTACTTGCATGCCAGATGTGTCTCCACCATGGGCTACCGTAAAGTGCATGCTGGCCGCAGACACATTGCGGCTCCCATGGTGCGGCACGTCCGAAATGTGTTTACGTATCCTTACCCTAATAGCATTAGTGGTGCAGCCAACATACCGCAAGTGGCAAATCTTACAGCTAATCAGATATACAGCATATGTTGTATTACAATTAAGGTATGACCTTATTATAAAATCATTACCATTTGCGGTAGATCTAAATGATTTAGCCACCACAGTATGATCGCAACATATGCATTTACCATGTCCGCATCTATAGCTGCCCTTCGTTGTTAGCCAATTAGGCTGCGACATTTTCTTGTCCTGATAGAAGCTAGGGCTAACATAAGTCGCAACAGTAGGGGATCTACGAGCCGCAAGATTGGATCTGATATTGCAGCAATAATGCTATGCGATATAGTCATAGATATTCCCACTGTAGAATTTATTTTATGTCGAATATTGGTGTTTTTAGCTAATTAATTATATAACAGAAGAGTTGATGCCTGTGATTGGCAGCATCTTATTTGGGTCCCATGACAGCCCAATTTGGGGCATAGCTGTTGACCCACTTTATATGCTGCACACAGTTGTGTCTTCAGCATGTCATTAGTAAGGGCTTATATACCTGACAGCCCAAAACGCGTAGACTAAGACTGGATGTTTAATGTTTAACCGCGCTAATAAAGTACCGCTGAACCTTTGCAAAATCAAACTGGATGTTCGTTTTCTGTTTTGGTTTTCAAGTTATCCGCATCCAAGTGCGGTCTATCTCCCGTGCTCAGAGCAGAGAAGGAGCAGGTGAGAGCCGTGTTATCAACTTGTTTCTCTTGGCTTTACATTGAAATGAATGGTTCCACCTACTGACCGCAAACAGAATCCGCAAAAACTGAACGTGTGCAAGAGGCCTTAGACCTTGGGGTGGGGGGGGGGGGCATTGACGTGGCCTTTTTTATCAAGACATGCACCCATATTCACAAACTATCTCCCTTGTCATGCGGCGTGCCACCCCTTTCATACATCATCCTGCCCCCTCTTGTAGACCTCAATGCACTTTGGGGGCTGAGCTGTGTCTAATGATGCTGTATCCCTGCACCACATACAGTCAAAGTATGTGGAGGGCTGCTTTTCGGGAGAAAGCAGCCCTCCACGCAGTGCCCGGGACATTTGCCACTGCTTCCAGGACTGCGGGAAGTTTCTCCTTTTCCCGTGAAAATTGCCTAGTGTGACAGATAACTGCACCATTTGGTCATATAATTAGGGTTCGAACTGCTAAACCTTTTGGTGGGTCATTTATCAAAACGTTAGGAAATGAAACATGGAATCTGATTGGTTGCTATAGGCAACTAAGCCGATTTTCCTTTGCACCTCCTTTGTCTTATCGCAAAAGATAATAATCTGCGATAGCATATAGGGTTTCTTTTCCCTGTTTCTATATAATTTGAGGCATTCGGATTGTCCTAATAGGAGTCCCTGTATATAGCATGGCTCTCTATGATGCGTTCCAGGACGGCACACATCGTGTGTTTGTGGTCGACGTGTTCTCGTGATATTTCGCAGTGCCCGACTGTGGGGGTGGACCAGAGCTTCCGGTGTGCGTTCCACGGCCGGTGTAGCGTTATACTACCCTACCTCGTGAGATTTCCCTACCTCGTGACTTCCTGTCGCACTGCTAATGACGTGAGGAGGCGTTCCTGAGTTTTGACGATCTGCGCATGCGCAAACCGACAGTTTATGGAAAATCTTGCGCAGGAGAGCCTTAGTAGGGAAATATTACAGCCCAGTGCGCAAGCGCGGCTAACTCCGGCCGGCGCATGCGCAGTGTCCCGGTGTGAAGCTGAACTCCGCTGAGATTTTCCATAAACTGTCGGTTTGCGCATGCGCAGATCGTCAAAACTCAGGAATGCCTCCTCACGTCATTAGAAGTGCAACGGGAAGTCAGGAGGTAGGGAAATCTCACGAAGTAGGGTAATGTAACGCTACACCGGAGATGTCGTGTTCTTGGGGTACTTTGTGACGTTCTTGCTGTGGAACGCATACCGGAAGTCCAGTGTGCGTTCCATGGCTGAACGCGATTCGGGAAGGACTCGTCTAGTTCTGGGACAATTATGATGCCAGTGCTCATTATGGGGGTTATGTTTATCTCCCTCGTCATTAATCCTTGGTTTTTGGCCTTGTGTTATATAATTACAAGATCTATGGTGTATTAAAACTTTAAAAAGGAAGTTACATCATGCGTTCCACAGTGGAACGCAAACTAAGGAATCGAATAAGACACACATGGCTTCAAGGTACAGCCTCTTATTTTTACCTGATTTTAATTTATAGATCAATAGAATATAAATAAGTAAGGAGCTTGTGATGGGTTACCCCCTGAGGAAGCTTGGTAGTGAAACGTATGTCGGGGGCACACTGGTCTGTATTTACAATCACTATGGGCTATGGCTTGTCCTTGTAATACATGGTTTCACTTGCGGTTTATTTATATGGCTGCCTTTTATTTCTTATTATCTGGTGATATTCGTTACTCATATTAAAGGGACTCTGTCATCAGATTTGTGCACTATAAGCTAAACATATGGCCATGTCGGTGCTTATAACATGAATACTAAACTGCCCTTATTAAACTTGCTTGTGGCTCTATTGGTGCCCTGTGCCGCCTTCCTCACCTCAGCACCGCCTCCTCAATCCACCCGTCCCTCTGCCAGATCCTGCGCACTAGGCTCAGCCTGATGCGCCGCGGACTCCTGGCAGCAGCTTCGTTGAGCGAAGTGCGCATGCGCATCAGGCCGGCGCATGCGCACTTCGCTCAATGAAGCCGCTGCCAGGAGTCCGCGGCGCATCAGGCTGAGCCTAGTGCAAAGCGCAGGCGCAGGATCTGGCAGAGGGACGGGTGGATTGAGGAGGCGGCGCTGAGGTGAGGAAGGCGGCACAGGGCACCAGACGGCGAGGGGTGCAGGCGGGCATCCTGGATTAACGTAAAACCCCTTGGGCACCTTAGGTAGGTGAGTGACAGCTTATAAAAACCTGTTTTTTGGGCTAATAGAGCCACAAGCAGGTTTAATAAGGGCAGTTTAGTATTCATGTTATTAGCACCGACATGGCCATATGTTTAGCTTATAGGGCACAAATCTGATGACAGAGTCCTTTTAACCTTCTGTTTTGCACTATGCACTTTATTTATCTATATATACCTATGTGATTTGATGATAGGTTTGGGCGCCTGATTTGGATGTATTAAGCCCATGTGATATATGAAGCTATTTATTACAGGACCATTGTATCCTTCTTTTTCTGTATATGTATGCCGCTTTTGTGACTGATTTTTATCATTTATATCATTGATGTGTAACAATAAAGATTTTTTTTATTTAGTGGTGTGTTTTTGACTATTGGTGTATATATTATCGCAAAACATGACTAATGGTCGGCTTGTTTTGGGCCCTAAGAGTGCTAATTTTTATCTTTAATATTTTTATCATTCTTGTTTTTAGTAGTGTGACTTTTCTTTTTAGTGTTACTGTACTAGGGTGTACTTTTACAAAAAAAAAAATTCCCCGGAAAATGCTGCATCCTCTTCATTGTCTTCATATCCACTGATGGTAAGGCTCTCGGACTGACCTTATTCTCTTTGCAGATGCCATGGTCAGGAGAAAAATAACGGCACAGGCCCGCACTAACAGGAAGCAGTGATCTCACCGTTCCTGGGAGTTAAGGCAGAGAGATGCGGTTCCCTCTGCCCTCCAATCAGAGCCCCAGCAGTAAAAACGCAAGGCTCCGATCGGTTGCCATGGCTGAAGCGATCCAGGCCTGCCATGGCATTCTCCATGCTGAGCTATGCACGAGGCATTGCTCAGTATGGAGAGTGTAAAAATCCTATTCACCTTATCCCCTTAAGGACCTCGGCTGTACATGTACGGCGGAGGTCCGGTCCCCAAACATGACGCCCGCTTGCAGGCACCATTGCCGCCATAATTCTGCTATTTTAAATAGCAGAGACCCGCGGCACATGTATGTGATCAGCCATAAGACTAATCGCATAAATTTTCCCTTTCAGGTGCCGTGGTCAAATGTGACCATGGCATCTGCGTAGGCCGGAAGTGGAAGTCGTGCTGAGATCAGGGAACCTGTTACACTGCTCTAATAGGCTTCAGAGTCTAATATATGACTTTACCAATACAGGCCACTAGGTGGCAGCATTGTATTGGTATAGTGCAAAAAAATGAAGTCTTCAATGATGGCTATATAGCCACCAATGAAGCCAATGGGCAATCTAATGATTGCCAGTTATTGTCACCCAAGGTGGCTTAAAAAAAGTAAAAAAAAAAATATATAAAAAAACTAAAAGTTTAAATCACCCCCCTTTCCTTAACCCCTTAAGGACTCAGCCCTATTTCACCTTAAGGACTTGGCCATTTTTTGAAAATCTGACCAGTGTCACTTTAAGTGCTTATAACTTTAAAACACTTTGACTTATCCAGGCCAGACTGTTTTTTCGTCACATATTGTACTTTATGACACTGGTAAAATGAAGTAAATTTTTTTTTTAATTTTTGCATAAAAAAATACCTAATTTACCAAAAATTGGGAAAAATTAGCAAATTTCAAAGTTTCAGTTTCTCTACCTCTGTAATACATAGTAATACCCCCAAAAATTGTGATGACTTTACATTCCCCATATGTCTACTTCATGTTTGAATTATTTTGGGAATGATATTTTATTTTTTGGGGATGTTACAAGGCTTAGAAGTTTAGAAGCAAATCTTGAAATTTTTCAGAAATTTACAAAAACCCAATTTTTAGGGACCACTACAGGTCTGAAGTCACTTTGCGAGGCTTACATAATATAAACCACCCAAAAATGACCCCATTCTATAAACTACACCCCTCAAGGTATTCAAAACTGATTTTACAAACTTCATTAACCCTTTAGGTGTTGCACAAGAGTTATTGGCAAATGGGGATGAAATTTGAGAATTTCATTTTTTTGCCTAATTTTCAATTTTAACCAATTTTTTCCACTAACAAAGCAAGGGTTAACAGCCAAACAAGACTGTATCTTTATTGCCCTGACTCTGCCGTTTACAGAAACACCCCATATGTGGCCGTAAACTACTGTACGGGCACACAGTAGGGCGTAGAGGGAAAGGTGCGCCGTATGGTTTTTGGAAGCCAGATTTTGCTGGACTGGTTTTTTGACACCATGTCCCATTTAAAGCCCCCCCCCCTGATGCACCCCTAGAGTAGAAACTCCAAAAAAGTGACCCCATCTAAGAAACTACACCCCTCAAGGTATTCAAAACTGATTTTACAAACTTTGTTAACCCTTTAGGTGTTGCACAAGATTTAATGGAAAATGGAGATACAATTTCAAAATGTCACTTTTTTGGCAGGTTTTACATTTTAATATTTTTTTTTCCAGTTACAAAGCAAGGGTTAACAGCCAAACAAAACTCATTATTTATGGCCCTGATTCTGTAGTTTACAGAAACACCCTATATGTGGTCGTAAACTGCTGTACCGGCACACAGCAGGGCACAGAAGGAAAGGAATGCCATACGGTTTTTGGAAGGCAGATTTTGCTGGACTGGTTTATTTGACACCATGTCCCATTTGAAGCCCCCCTGATGCATCCCTAGAGTAGAAACTCCAAAAAAGTGACCCCATTTTAGAAACTTTGGGATAGGGTGGCAGTTTTGTCGGTACTAGTTTAGGGTACATATGATTTTTGGTTGCTCTATATTACACTTTTTGTGCCGCAAGGTAACAAGAAATAGCTTTTTTGGCACTTTTTTTGTGTGTTATTTACAACATTCATCTGACAGGTTAGATCATGTGATAATTTTATAGAGCAGGTTGTCACGGACGCGGCGATACCTAATATGTATACAATTTTTTTTTATTCATGTAAATTTTATACAATGACTTCATTTTTAAAACCCAAAAAAGTAGGGTCTCATTTTTTGTGTATAGTTATTACCTATGCCCCCAACGATAGACCCATTTAATTTCTCAAGGAGGGGGGTAAATTAATTGAAACTCTCTCTTATCAAAAATTAATCTGGTGCGACGATTTTAATATGACGCTCCACCCCACTCTGGACCGTTCAGCCCCACAAACTACCCCCCGTTATAAAACCCAGTCCAGCAGGATAAACCGACTTTTACAATCCTTCTCTTTGGCAGATACATGTAGAGAACATAATGGCTCACAGAGGAGCTACACGTACTACTCCCCTGCACATCAAATTTATTCCCGCATTGATTTGATTCTAGCATCTACATCCAGTCTCCCCAATCTGTCTTACTCTAGACATATTGTATCCCCTTGGTCAGACCACGATATGGTCCTATCAGCCTTCTCACTACCTCATCATAACTCTTCCAGACCGCTCTGGAGGCTAAATGAATCCATCATAACGCAACCTATCATACTCACCCAACTGCAAGAAGACATCTCACACTTCTTTAATGATAATGCTACTCCTGATATCGACCCTATGATTCTATGGCTTACACATAAAGCTTTTGTTAGGGGTAAACTAATAGGTATTGCGTCCAAACGCAAGAGAGAACGTACCCAGACCCAAACTAATCTCGAGCTTAAGCTGAATAGGCTTGTATGGGCGCACCAGAGAAATCCATCTCTATATCTCCTAAAAGCCATTATGGAAGTGAAACAGCAGCTAAACATGATACTTACTAACAATACGGAAAAGGCCCTCCGCTGGACAGGATCCTTCTACTACAGATTTGCTAATAAGCCAGATAAACTTCTAGCCAGTCAACTTAAGGCGAGGCAAAAGACCAACCAAGTGTTTCAAATTCGCACCCGGCCAGATCACGTCACATCACATCCAGATGTCATCTATAATACCTTCCGCAAGTTCTATGAACAGCTTTACACTCCCCCTGGGGGTAACCCTAATTCTCAGGCTGAGGATTTCATCTCGTCAACTAGATTACCTACACTGACCCCGGAATCGCAGTCTGAACTGTGTAAACCAATTTCAGCTGAGGAGGTGACATTTGCTATTAAGTCCCTTAAACTGGGAAAAGCCCCGGGCCCGGACGGATATACTGCCATCTACTATAAAAAATTGGCCCTGATACTTATCCCCCACTTTACTAATGTTTGTAACCAGCTGATGCAGGGATCCTCGCCTCCTGAAGAATTCCTTGATGCCACCACCACGGTCATCCCCAAGCCTAATAGGGACCCCTTGCTCACAACTAATTATAGACCGATCTCTTTACTGAATATAGATAACAAACTTTTTACCTCAATACTAGCAAATAGACTTAATAGGTTAATTCCAGACCTTATCCATTAAGACCAGGTCGGATTCATCCCTGACAGGGAGGCCCCGGATAATATTAGGAAAATATAATGAACATTATACGCTCATCTAACAAACAAAAGACCCCGCTTGCCCTCCTGGCGCTGGACATTGAAAAGGCCTTTGACACGGTTACCTGGCCCTACCTTTATAAGGTTCTCACAATAATGGGCATTAAGGGTCCCTTTCTTATGGCTATCCAAGCCCTCTACTCCAATCCAAAAGCCAATCTCAAGCTCCCGACCACTCAAGCCCGTCCAATCCATATTGGGAGGGGGACATGTCAAGGGTGCCCACTCTCACCAGCATTGTTTGCCCTGGCCATTGAGCCCTTAGCGGCCCATATCAGAGCTCATAGTGACATCACAGGACTCACAATAGGGGACACTGAACATAAACTGAGCCTTTTTGCTGACGACTTATTATTATCAATTACTAACCCTATTATTTCTTTCCCCTCCCTATTAAAACTCCTTAATTCCTTCTCCAGGGCTTCGGGTCTAAAAATTAATCAGGCCAAATCTGAATTGTTGCTATGCAACACACCAGAAATAACGAAAACTTTGCGTCTGCAAAAATTCCCCTTTCAGTACAGACCTCAGCACATCTCCTACCTGGGGGTCTCGATACAGAGTATCATAGAGAACACGTACAAACTAAATTACCTGCCAATGTATCGTAAAATACGCCAGGATCTGGTAGCTTGGCAAAAACTCCCAGTATCGTGGGTGGGAAGGATCAATATCACTAGGATGGTTATACTTCCAAGATTGTTATATCTATTTAGAGCCCTTCCTGTACCAGTTTCTTTACAGGACTTGAGGTCCCTTCAGGGAGATGTGCTTAGGTTTATATGGGCGCAGAAACGTCCCCGCATTTCCAAAACAATTATGTGTAGGCACAAGTCGGTTGGGGGGTTATCTGTCCCTGACTTTGTCAAGTACTACAAAGCGGCTAGATTAGCCCAATTGTTCTTGACCCATCTAGATCCGAAGTTACATCCCTTATGGATTAAAATGGAGGCATCTAATATCTCCCCCTACTCCTGGAGTGCCCTGGTATGGAATGAAGGAGCTATTCCCCATTCCCTAAGATCGTCCTCACTACTATCACATTATTCGTTACTTCTATGGAGGTCTATTCGATTTAAGAACGAGTTCCAGACCAGGCCATCCCCTCTAGTTTACTTATTAGGGAATCCACGTTTTTCCCCGGGTCTTCAATGTAGTAACTTCTCATGGTGGTTAAATAATCGACTGTGCTCACTGCATAAATTCCTAACCAGAGGTAAACTATCATCAATTGACAACTTCAGGGAGGCCCACTCTCCTCCAGTAGGGGAGCAGATGCGTATGAATCAAGTGTTCTCCTTCTTGAACTCCTTACAAGCACCAAATAGGAATATATTGTTTTCCCCTTTTGAACGATTCATTACCTATTCCTTATATAGACAGGGATTACTGTCGCGTATTTATGGTTTGCTTTGTAATTTTCCTGAAGGTGTCAAACTACCCTATATGAGAGCCTGGGAGGAGGACATGCAACAGAAGTCGTCGTCTCCCAAATGGTTCCAGAGATCTCAAACTCTTACAAAAGGATCCTGGCAGGTCACTCTAGCCGAAACCTCAATTAAAATACTACACAGAACCTATATGGTTCCTGCCAAACTTCATCGTATCTATCCGGAGGTTTCTCCTAATTGTTTTAGAGGTTGCGAAGAAGAGGAAACTATGCACCACATTTGGTGGACCTGCCCGACTGTGAGACGGTTATGGCTCCAAACAACTTCACTACTGTCTACAGTACTACACTGTAATTTCCCTATGTCGTTACCCCTATGTCTACTAGGCGATAAATCGCATTGGTTGACATTTGCCAAGTTTAAACTCTCACAACACATTTTGATGGCCACCAGGATCCACATAGCTTTCAAGTGGCGTAATGACACTCTGTGCTTTCAAATGGTGCTTGATAGGATTAATAAAATTCTACAATATGAAAAACTGTCAGCCATACGCACTGATACATTCTGTACTCTTGAGAAGGTGTGGGAGCCCTGGTTGTCCTCCTCCTATGCTCCAGATATCCGCTACAGTATCTCATTGTAGTTGCTATATTGATATCCACTAGAAGTGAGGGTCTCTTCCCGATATATGGTGCTAACATCCGATTTTGATTGAACTCCATCTATTGTGAATATGCTGATGTCCGAACAAATGTGTAATTGCCTCGATTGTCCATTCTCCTTTCTGTATTTCTTTTGGATTGTTCCTCATTGTAAGTCTTTTTTTCACTTACTTAAACTCAAAAACCAAATAAATGATTTTTGAAACTAAAATGCTAAAAGCAGGTGACAGATTCCCTTTAAAGAGTTAACAGATCTCTATTAGGGCTTACTCACACGCAGTTGTTTGGCCGTTCCGTGCATTTGGGGCCGCAATTTGCGGTCCCCATTGCACGGGCACCATCTGTGCGGCTGCCGCGACAGATCCAGACCCATTCAACGTGAATGGGTCTGTGATCCGTCCGCACCGTAAAAAAATAGAACATGTTCTATTTTTTTGTGGTGCGGAGGTACAGACAGAAACCCCATGGAAGCACCCTGTAGTGCCTCCGTGATGTTCCGTACCAACTTTCCAGATAGCTGACTCATTCAAGTGAATTGAATTTGAGCCCCTGGGGCCTTGGTGTCCCCATAATCGTACTAACTCACAAGGTTGTCATGTCATTTTTAGAGCACAATAAATACCGTAAACATAAAACCTCCAAAAAATGGTGGAATTGAATTTTTTTATTTTACCCCACAAATATTTTTTTTTCAAAAACCTGCTATAGTAAATTAAATGGTGCTATTAAAATAATTCTACTGGTCTCACAAAAAATAAGCCTTAATAAGGCCACGTGAATAGAAAATTAGGAGAATTATGGCTCTTGGATGGTAGAAATGAAACAAAAACAATGTGCAAAAATGAAACTTGGCCCAGCCCTTAAATGGGTTGTCTCACTACAACTCCCAGCATGCACACTTACTTGGCTGTTTATGTAACTCCCATAGAAGTGAAAATAGGATTTGGCAGCTTTAGTTTCAGATCAGCTGAAGTGCCAGAGGTTACTGATCCCTGATGTACAGAAAGTTAATAGAAGGCACTTACTAATGTATTGTAATGTAACTGTCCATATTGCCTCCTTTGCTGGCTTGATTTATTTTTCCATCACATTATACACTGCTTGCTATAAGGGGTTACGACCACCCTGACAATGATACATGGTTTTCAAACATTTTAATACTCCTGGAAAGTGTGGCGTGCATTTATTTTCAGTCCCACTGAGTCAATACTTCGTAGGAACACCTTTCGCTGCAATTACAGCTGCAAGTCTTGGGGGAATGTCTCTACCAGCTTTGCACATCTAGAAGCTGACATTTTTACCCATTTTTCTTTGCAAAAAAGTTCAAGTTCAGTCAGATTGGATGGAGAGCATCTGTGAACAGCAATTTTCAAGTCTTGCCACAGCTTCCCAATGGGATTTAGGTCTGGATTTTGATTGGGCCATTCTAACACAAGAATATGCTTTGATCTAAACCAGGGATGCCCAACCTATAGCCCCCTCCAGCGGTGGTAAAACTACAACTCCCATCATGCCCTGCTGTAGGCTGTCTGGGCATGCTGGGAGTTGTAGTTTTGTAACAGCTAGCGGACTGCAGGTTGGGCATCCCTGATCTAAACCATTCCATTGTAGCTCTGGCTGTATGTTTAGTGCCGTCCTCTCGCTGAAAGGTGAACCTCCGCCCCAGTCTCAAGTCTTTTGCAGCCTCTACCAGGTTATCCTCCAGGATTGCCCTGGATTTAGCTCCATCCATCTTTCTATAAACTCTGACCAGCTTCCCTGTCCCAACTGAAGAAAATCCCCACAGCATGATGCTGCCACTACTATGTTTCATGGTGGGGATGGTATGTTCAGAGTGATGAGCAGTGTTAGTTTTCTGTCACACATAACGATTTGCATTTAAGCCAAAATGTTAAACTTTAGTCTCATCTGACCAGAGCACCTTCTTCAACGTTTGCTGTGTCCTCCACATGGTTTGTGGCAAACTACAAATAAGACTTCTCATGGTTTGCTATCAAAAATGGCTTTCTTGTAGCCTCTTCTCCATAAAGGCCAGATTTGTGGAGTGCACGACTAATAGTTGTCCTGTGGACAGATTCTCCCATCTGAGCTGTGGATCTCTGCAGAAATTCCAGAGTGACCATGACCCTCTTGGCTACTTCTCTAATTAGTGCTCTCCTTGGCTCGGCTGTTAGTTTAGGTGGACACCCATGTGTTGGCTTGGAAGGTTTGTAGTTGTGCCATAATCCTTCCATTTTCAGATGATGGCTTGAACAGTGCTCCATGAGCTGTTCACAGCTTGGGATATTATTTTATAACCTAACCCTGCTTAACACTGCTCCACAATTTTATCCCTGACCTGTCTGGTGTGTTCCTTGGTTTTCATGATGCTGTTTGACAACTAATGGTTTTGAATAGCATATATCATTTTCTTTTCACTTCATACATACTTGCTACTTTGTGGTGGTCTATCACATAAAATCCCAGTAAAATACCTTTAAGTTTGTGGGTATAACATGAAAAAATGTGGAAAGGTTCAAGGGGTATGAAGGTATATGTATATTTATACCACACAGTGAACGTGGTAAATAAATTCCACATAATAATGTTAAAATTCCTGTTAATCTTTCCCCCTAAAAATAAAAACATCCCACAAACTCAAAAAACAATTTTAAATTTTATGACTGCTAGAACACAGAGTGGGAAAATGTTTCTGGTCCTTAAAGGGGTTGTCTCATCATGGACAATGGGGGCATATCGCTAGGATATGCCCCCATTGTCTTATAGGTGTGGGTCCCACCGCTGGGACCCGCACCTATATCGAGAACAGAGCCCTGCAAGGTGGTGGCTGGAGGACTCTGGTCTGGCCACCACTAAGCCGGCTCCCCATAGAAATGAATGGAAGCGTACCGCGCATGCACAGGCCCCCGCTCCCATTCATTTCTATGGCGCCATCGCTCGGCTATTTTTGCCAGCCCCATAGAAAATTAATGGAGGGCGGCTGCGCATGCGCCCTCCTTCATTTGCGGGGCTCCGTTGTCGATATAGGTGCGGGTCCCAGCGGTGGGACCTGCACCTACAAGACAATGGGGGCATATCCTAGCGATATGCCCCCATTGTCCATGATGAGACAACCCCTTTAAGGCTAAAATTATTTATGTCACTAAGGGGTTAAAAAAGAACTTCAGACACATTAACAATCTACAATACGAAAGTGGCATTTTCGGGTGCGATTTTCGAGTTTTAATGTGACTGTTAATGCCTATGGATTTAGAATGAGAGGTCATAAAAGCTACTGTAGGTGTCCCAATATGTTTGTCTGTATAGTGCAGTGATGGCTAACCTTGGCACTCCAGCTGAGGTAAAACTCCCAAGATGCCCCGCTTGCTTGGCTGCTCTCAGAACTCTATAGAAATAAATGTAGCATGCTGGGAGTCGTAGTTTCACCACAGCTGGAGTGCCAAGGTTAGCCATCACTGGTATAGTGTATGTTTAAACTGTGCAAAATTATTATTCCCCTATTGAACACTAGGGGGTTCATTGCTCTATCACAATACAAGGATGCAGCACTAAAGCAGTATAAATGCCAGGGCTTCGCCTGCATCTGTAAAATTACATCTTTAGGCTTTGATTGGTATACTACTACTAATTGTACTATGAATTGGTTTAGTGGCTTCAAGCATGCTTTTCAATATTTTTAGGATGCAGGTAGTGTATTTAGGACAGGTATCATGCTAGAGGGCCTGGCTCTTAAGTTGAACCTTCGGGTCCACTTAACAGAAAGTGGAGAATTCCTTACACAGCAATTACCTAGCACATTTCAATTACTAGAAGCACTGTCAGTAGCTGCAGGAGGGATATGGACCGGTTGTCCTCCCAGCAGATTTGTCATGGCTAAGGTCTTCTTGTTTCCTCATCTCAGGGACAGGACTCATCTCAGGTTAATTTGCATATGTATCAAATCGTTTTTTTTTCCACACAATAAAAGCACACAGAGCTATGGGTGCTGGTTATTGCAGATGTGCTAGCGGCGATCTAGCAACCCATGTCCTCATCTCTATACACAAAATCCCAGTGACAGGTTCCCGTTAAGTCAATGGGTACTGTCGGAATTGCGTTTTTCCCAAATCCACCCTTTTTTTTTTTTTTTTTTCTAGTTTCCCACTACGTGGTATGTAATATTAAGGGGTTTCCAAAGATATTTTTACTGATGACCTATCCTCAGAGCGGGATATACGCAGTCCAGGGACTGGAACATAGACACGCAGGAACCAGCGCTGAGTACTGAAGTGGCGGAGAACAGGCAAGTATGAATCTTATGATTATGGAGGCAGGCTGTGAGCATTAGGCTACTTTCACACTAGCGTTAATATTTTCTGGTATTGAGATCCGTCATAGGGTCTCAATACCGAAAAAAAACTTTTCTGTTTTGTCCCCATTTATTGTCAATAGGGACAAAGCGTAACTGAACAGAACGGAATGTAAAATGCATTCCATTCCGCATGCTGCGGTTTGCTTTCTGTCCCGTGATGCGGAGCAAGACGGATCCATCATGACCCACAATGCAAGTCAATTGGGACGGATCTGTTTTCACTGACAATCTGACACAATAGAAAACGGATCCGTCCTCCATTAACTTTCAATGGAGTTCATGAGGGATCTGTCCTTGCTATGTTAAAGATAATACAAACGGATGCATGCGGTTGGATTATCAGTAACGGAAGCGTTTTTGCTAGTGTGAAAGTAGCCTTAGATAAAAACTAATTATTCCCAGAGAACCCATTTAGGGGCTAAACACCAGGGGGCGCCATTATCATGAAGTAAAGAGAATATCTCACAATTGAGCATGTTGTTAACAGCAAATTACAAAAGTAACCAATCTTTCCCTTGCGTCCTAACCAGTGGCACAGATGGGTTATTCCACCCCTCATCCCCGTGGACTGGTAGGACAGCTGAATTTTTTTTTGACACTTAAATAATTGACTAGACCCTCCCACCTCATAAAGAGGGGGATCACCCCCAGTCCCCTTGTGTTTTTTCTGTCCTCTGGACAGGTTTGCACTGGTGGAGATCCCCCTCTGGGGGGGGGGGGGGAGATTCCCTGTTCTAATAGAACTCAACACTTACCCTTTGGGGTTAACTTTGCATGGGTCTTTTAGCTGTTTCTTCTTCCTATGGTTGGGCGCAGGGTAATCTGTTCTGCTCCCGTGCTGCAACTCCGGGCGGAGGGGATTCTTGTGACCTATCGGTCCCCTCTGTAGTGGGAAGAGGGGCTCCCGCATGTATGCATGCCGCTGGTCCTCTCTAACTAGACGCTCCTAGGGAACACTGGGAGCAAGGAGTCGGCGGCCCCACGTGTTTCCTGTGGGCGCCACCATTTTGGGAGTGATGTCTCCGGCGTGTGACATCACTTCCTTTTTTCTTTAGGGGAAATGTTCCCTGCCTATATAATGTATTATTTTCGCCACTTGTGGCGAACTAAGCTACATAGGCTCCCTTTAGTTTTTTAGCCTATTTTCTCTCTTTCAAAGCTATTTTATTTTTTATATTTAGCGCTACCTCCGCCCCTTTTTGGAGCCGAGCCAGCAGCGTACACAAAATCCATGGGGCCCCGGGTGCAAAACTGATCCATGAGGCCCCCTCCCTGTTGCCCCCCCCCCCCCCCCCAACTCATCGCAAGAATTTATATGGGCCTCCTGGATTGGGATTAATAATGCTCCGTGCCTCTCTGTGACCTTTTTACTACAAAATCACAGTGAGATAAAGTTGAAGAAAAATAAACGAACCAGCACCTCCATAATAAATGAATATGAGAACGCAGGTGGGTCCTACTCTAACATGCCTCTCCTGGGCTTACAGCCTACAATCTGGGCAAAGTAGTACCAAGCTGTATTCTACGCATGCCTCTCCCAGGCTGTGAGCCTGCAGTATGGGCTGAGTAGAATACAAGCTATCTAATTAAAAGCACATGGTAAATGGGCTGGTGGTGCACAATTCAATCTCACCACCAGGGGGAGCCACCCCCCTAGTGGCAGTGACAATGGGGAAGAAAAATAAACGAACCAGCACCTCCATAATAAATGAATATGAGAACGCAGGTGCACCAGGGCCGTCTTTAATATTGATTGGACCCTGGGCAAAAATTTACTTGGGCCCCCTGGATCCCGCCTTCCCGCACCTTAGCAGGCAATCACGCCCTCCACCACAACACACACAAAAAATCCACACATCTGGTAGACTCCAGTGAATGACTGTAAATACTTCCAGTTCTGAAGACTCCAGTGGCTCAGGATCAGTGCTCTGGGCAGCTGGGCTCAGGCTGGAAGTGGGCACCGCTCTGCAGGAAGGAGACCAGGGCTCGGCTCACCCTAGTGTTACAGTGCACCCCAGCACCCCACAGTATGCAGTATAGCACCCTATAGTATACAGCACCACACAGTATGCAGTTTAGCACCCCACACTATACAGTACCCCACAGTATATAGTAGAGCAGTAGAGCAGCCCACAGTATACAGCACCTCACGGTATACAACACCTCACTGTATACAGCACCCCAAACTATACACAATACAGCCCCCCACACTATACAGTACAGCAGTATAGCACTCCCCCCCACTATACAGGCCCCCCCCACACTATACAGGCCCCCCACAGTATACAGCCCACCACACAGTATACAGGCCCCCACACAGTATACAGGCCACCCCCCCCCACAGTATACAGCCCACCACACAATATATAGCCCACCACACAATATACAGCCCACCACACAATATACAGCCCACCACACAGTATACAGCCCACCACACAGTATACAGCCCACAACACAGTATACAGCACCCCACTATACAGTAGTTTACAGTATATTAACATAACAGCCCCTGTCACCTTTTTCTGATGTAATCTTTACACAAAAAAGCTCCACAGTTAACTTCTGTAGGACCTGTGATGACCTCATAGCCATGTGACCAGTAATTGCTAGGTTACTGGTCACATGGTAATGATGTCATTAACCCCTTAAGGACACATGACGTACCGGTACGGCATGTTTCCCGAGTCCTTAAGGACACATGACGTACCGGTACGTCATGGCTTTAAATAGCGATGCCGGCGCCGCGGGGGTTAATCGGAACGGGATGCCGGCTGAAATCATTCAGCCGGCATCCTGTAACAATGCAGGGGGGGGGGGTCATTTGACCCCCCCGCATCGACGATCGCAGAAAACCGCAGGTCAATTCAGACCTGTGGTTTGCTGCGCTTTTTGCAGTTTCTGATCCCCGCGGTCCCTGACCGCGGGGATCAGAAACTTTAGAGTGCCTAAAATCAATACAGTACACCCCCCCCTGCACCCCTGCATGATTTAATGGCGGCGGGTGGTGCAGGGGGGGTGTCGCAGGCGGTGGGGGCGTTGCGGGAGGCGTAATCGTTGGTGTACAGTGGGTATACCAGGGTGCCAGCACATTGCTGGCACCCTGGTATAAACGGCTGACATCGTTGATGCGATGTCAGCCGTTTAACCCTTTCCATACAGCGGTCCGTACGGACCGCTGTATGGAAAAGGTTAACAGTAAGAGGGAGCTCCCTCCCTCTCCGATCGGGGGGCTGCTGTGCCTTTGCAGCCCCCCGATGGAGAGGGAGAGAGCCCCCCGAAGCCCTGTCCTCACCCTTCCCCGTCTGCGAAGTTCTGACCATAACTGAGCAGACGGGGAAGGTTCCCATGGCAACAGGACGCCTGCTCAGGCGTCCTGCTGTCCATGGTGCTAAACAGATCTGTGCTGAAAGCATAGATCTGTTCAGTGTAAGTAAAATACAGTACAGAAACCTATATAGGTTCTGTACTGTATTTTACAGACATCAGACCCACTGGATCTTCAAGAACCAAGTGGGTCTGGGTCAAAAAATAAAAAGAATAAGTGAAAAAAGTTAAGATAAAAAAAAAAACATTTATCACTGAATAAAAATTAAAAAAATAAAATAAACTACACATATTAGGTATCGCCGCGTCCGTAACGACCTGATCTATAAAACGGCCATGTTACTTTCCCCGCACAGTGAACGCCATAAAAATAAAAAAATAAAAACTATGAGAAAATTGAAATTTTGCCCACCTTACTTCCCAAAAAAGGTAATAAAAGTGATCAAAAAAGTCGCATGTACGCCAAAATAGTACCAATCAAACCGTCATCTCATCCCGCAAAAAATTAGACCCTACTCAAGATAATCGCCCAAAAACTGAAAAAACTATGGCTCTTAGACTATGGAAACACTAAAACATCATTTTTTTTGTTTCAAAAATAAAATCATTGTGTAAAACCTACATAAATAAAAATAAAGTATACATATTAGGTATTGCCGCGTCCGTATCAACCGGCTCTATATAAATATCACATGACCTAACCCCTCAGGTGACCACCGTAAAAAAAAAAAAAAAACGGTGTAAAAAAAGCTATTTTTTGCCATCTTACGTCACAAAAAGTGTAATAGCAAGCGATCAAAAAGTCATATGCACCCCAAAATAGTGCCAATCAAACCATCATCTCATCCCGCAAAAAATTAGACCCTACTCAAGATAATCGCCCAAAAACTGAAAAAACTATGGCTCTCAGACTATGGAGACACTAAACAATTTTTGGGTTTTAAAAATGAAGTTATTGTATAAAACTTACATAAATAAAAAAGTTTTTTATACATATTAGGTATCGCTGCGTCCGTGACAACCTGCTCTATAAAATTACCACATGATCTAACCTGTCAGATGAATGTTGTAAATAACAAAAAAAAAAACGTGCCAAAAAAGCTATTTCTTGTTACCTTGCCGCACAAAAAGTGTAATATAGAGCAACCAAAAATCATATCTACCCTGAACTAGTACCAACAATACTGCCACCCTATTCCGTACTTTCTAAAATGGGGTCACTTTTTTGGAGTTTCTACTCTAGGGGTGCATCAGGGGGGCTTCAAATGGGACATGGTGTCAAAAAACCAGTCCAGCAAAATCTGCCTTCCAAAAACCGTATGGCATTCCTTTCCTTCTGCGCCCTGCCGTGTGCCCGTACAGTGGTTTACGACCACATATGGGGTGTTTCTGTAAACTACAGAATCAGGGCCATAAATAATGAGTTTTGTTTGGCTGTTAACCCTTGCTTTGTAACTGGAAAAAAAATATTAAAATGGAAAATCTGCCAAAAAAGTGAAATTTTGAAATTGTATCTCTATTTTCCATTAAATCTTGTGCAACACCTAAAGGGTTAACAAAGTTTGTAAAATCAGTTTTGAATACCTTGAGGGGTGTAGTTTCTTAGATGGGGTCACTTTTATGGAGTTTCTACTCTAGGGGTGCATCAGGGGGGCTTCAAATGGGACATGGTGTCAAAAAAACTGTCCAGCAAAATCTGGCTTCCAAAAACCATACGGCGCACCTTTCACTCTACGCCCCGCTGTCTGGCCGTACAGTAGTTTACGGCCACATATGGGGTGTTTCTGTAAACGGCAGAGTCAGGGCAATAAAGATACAGTCTTGTTTGGCTGTTAACCCTTGCTTTGTTAGTGGAAAAAATGGGTTAAAATGGAAAATTAGGCAAAAAAATGAAATTCTCAAATTTCATCCCCATTTGCCAATAACTCTTGTGCAACACCTAAAGGGTTAACGAAGTTTGTAAAATCAGTTTTGAATACCTTGAGGGGTGTAGTTTCTTAGATGGGGTCACTTTTATGGAGTTTCTACTCTAGGGGTGCATCAGGGGGCTTCAAATGGGACATGGTGTCAAAAAAACTGTCCAGCAAAATCTGGCTTCCAAAAACCATACGGCGCACCTTTCACTCTACGCCCCGCTGTGTGGCCGTACAGTAGTTTACGGCCACATATGGGGTGTTTCTGTAAACGGCAGAGTCAGGGCAATAAAGATACAGTCTTGTTTGGCTGTTAACCCTTGCTTTGTTAGTGGAAAAAATGGGTTAAAATGGAAAATTAGGCAAAAAAATGAAATTCTCAAATTTCATCCCCATTTGCCAATAACTCTTGTGCAACACCTAAAGGGTTAACGGAGTTTGTAAAATCAGTTTTGAATACCTTGAGGGGTGTAGTTTATAGAATGGGGTCATTTTTGGGCGGTTTCTATTATGTAAGCCTCGCAAAGTGACTTCAGAGCTGTAGTGGTCCCTAAAAATTGGGTTTTTGTAAATTTCTGAAAAATTTCAAGATTTGCTTCTAAACTTCTAAGCCTTGTAACATCCCCAAAAAATAAAATATCATTCCCAAAATAATTCAAACATGAAGTAGACATATGGGGAATGTTAAGTCATCACAATTTTTGGGGGTATTACTATGTATTACAGAAGTAGAGAAACTGAAACTTTGAAATTTGCAAATTTTTCCAAATTTTTGGTAAATTAGGTATTTTATTATGCAAAAATTTTTATTTTTTTGACTTTATTTTACCAGTGTCATGAAGTACAATATGTGACGAAAAAACAATCTCAGAATGGCCTGTATAAGTAAAAGCGTTTTAAAGTTATCAGCACTTAAAGTGACACTGGTCAGATTTGCAAAAAAGGTGAAAATGAGCCTGGTCCTTAAGGGGTTAAGGTCCTAGAGCAAAACTCATTAAGGTCCTAGAATTAAGATCATTAACACAGTACGATCATGATGCCTGTGTAGCCGACAGCCTGACACCCGGGGCAGTAGCTAGCAGGGCTCAAGAGGCAGCTGCCTTGGGCCCCCCAGGAACAACTGGGCCCAGGGCAGCTGCCCCTTTTGCCCCTTGGTAAAGACGGCCCTGAGGTGCACGCTACCTTGGCTGAAACACAATTGGATTAGTATAACTACAGGTAACAGCACTCTGCTAGTCAACTGCACAAAGATATAAGCAAACACTGAAAGAATAAATACTTGGTGGTCATACTTACTGCAAATGCAGCTAGAATCTTTTTGCGAATATAATTGATCAAAAATATTTCGGCCCATCTACCAGTCGACAAGGTAGCTTCTAATCAGATGGGTCCTACTCTAACATGCCTCTCCTGGGCTTACAGCCTACAATCTGGGCAAAGTAGTACCTGCCACTAGGGGGGTGGCTCCCCCTGGTGGTGAGATGGAACCATGCACCACCAGCCCATTTACCATGTGCTTTTAATTAGATAGCTTGTACAGCTGTATTCTACTCAGCCCATGCTGCAGGCTCACAGCCTGGGAGAGGCATGCGTAGGATACAGCTTGGTACTACTTTTCCCAGATTGTAGGCTGTAAGCCCAGGAGAGGCATGTTAGAGTAGGACCCATCTGATTAGAAGCTACCTTGTCGACTGGTAGATGGGCCTGAAATATTTTTGATCAATTATATTCGCAAAGAGCTTCTAGCTGCATTTGCAGTAAGTATGACCACCAAGTATTTATTCTTTCAGTGTTTGCTTATATCTTTGTGCAATTGACTAGCAGAGTGCTGTTACCTGTAGTTCTACTAATCCAAGTGAGATAAAGTTGTCACTGTGATTTTGTAGCAAATAGATCAGAGAGAGGCAAAGAGCATTATCAATTATGTTAATGCTCTGTGTCTCTGCTGTCCAGTACAGGGCTTGGCTGTCTTTCACACAGCGGATTGCCCACACAGAATCCGCTCATGTGAAAGAGCCCTGAGCCCAATGCATGACTACACTCACGCAGTCCTAATAAAATCTGGTCCTACCTCATCCAGGGTGTCGCTGGCGTCTGCTGGATCCAGAACAAGGTCCCTGTGGCGATAGAGAAAAAAAGAATAATCACATAAGGAAGGGATGGTGACTGCCCCTGTCAAATCACCAGCAGGGGGCGCTGTGTTGGCCTGAATCTACACAGTCCCTTTAGAGATCCTCGGGATATAATTCATAATACTATGTTGGTCTGTGGGACCAAATAATCCCTTTAGGGATCTCTTTTTAACAGTTAAAAAGTTTTACTTTATTGTTTATAATATTTACTCACAAGACATAGACAAAAATTAGAGAAAATATAAAGAAAAGTTCTTTTAAAAATCTCAGTTGTGAGGAGTTAGGAGAAAAAGCAATAACTAAGCCTAGTTGCCTAGTTTTGCAACCTTTGCTGGCAATATCTTGCTAGATACAGTATATTGACAATTATCACATGGTATGGTGACTGTAGGTGTGTGAGAGCCTCACCTTTTGAATAAGAATCACTTGGATATCTATTTATGGGTTTAGCACTGGGACTATATGCTTTATTTATTTGGAGTGCAAGTAGAAAACCTTTATTTGAGGCCTCCTGTATTCAGTTCCTATTGTACTGGGGCTCACAGATTGTTTCCAGTCCCCTGCTTATGATACTTTTATGTCTGCACAACAATTGGATACAGATTGGCTTACAATGTTGCCTCTATTTATGCCATAGAGGTCAATGTAGCCATATCTCTCTGTCCATACAGCTGCCAAACTTCTATTTCCTGACTTGCTATTCTAGCTATTTGACACTAGGGGTCGGCTTCACACACCGTATCTAATCAGTCACAATCTGCCACTATATGCTTTTATATAAAGTCTGTATCTCAGCGTGAAAGACTCCTCTTATTTCCTCACAAACTGCCTAAAACCGACATCACATAACTACACCCCTCCCGACATGTTTCGCCGCTGTTGCGGCTTCGTCAGGGGATGCGGGGTAACACTGAGCCATGCCAATGTATAGAATACATTTCCCCTAAGTGCTACTACACAGTACTAATGCCCACCTTGTGGCCCCTCACAGTAATAAAGCCCACCTTGTGGTCCCTTCAAAATAGTTATGTCCTCCTTGTGGCCCCTCACAGTAGTTATGGCCAGATATATGCCCCCCTTGAAGTAGTTATGGCCAGATGTATCCCCTCACAGTAGTCATGCCCAGATATGTGTTCCCCTCACAGTAGTTATGGCCAGATATGTGTCCCCCTCACAGTAGTTATGCCCAGATATATGTCCCCCTCACAGTAGTAGTTATGTCCAGATATATGCCCCCTCACTGTAGTTATGGCCAGATATGTGTCCCCCTAGGACAGGGGGCAAAATGGAATATATATACAGCGGAGGTAAAAAATTGAATATATACAAAGGGGGCAACATGGATATATATATATATATATATATATACACATACATACACACACACACACACACACACACAGTACAGACCAAAATGAAACATGAAAATTGTAGATTCACACTGAAGGCATCAAAACTATGAATTAACACGTGTGGAATTATATACATAACAAAAAAGTGTGAAACAACTGAAAATATGTCATATTCTAGGTTCTTCAAAGTAGCCACCTTTTGCTTTGATTACTGCTTTGCACACTCTTGGCATTCTCTTGATGAGCTTCAAGAGGTAGTCACCTGAAATGGTCTTCCAACAGTGTTGAAGGAGTTCCCAGAGATGCTTAGCACTTGTTGGCCCTTTTGCCTTCACTCTGCGGTCCAGCTCACCCCAAACCATCTTGATTGGGTTCAGGTCCGGTGACTGTGGAGGCCAGGTCATCTAGCGCAGCACCCCATCACTCTCCTTCATGGTCAAATAGCCCTTACACAGCCTGGAGGTGTGTTTGGGGTCATTGTCCTGTTGAAAAATAAATGATGGTCCAACTAAACGCAAACCGGATGGAATAGCATGCCGCTGCAAGATGCTGTGGTAGCCAAGCTGGGTTAGTATGCCTTCAATTTTGAATAAATCCCCAACAGTGTCACCAGAAAAGCAGCCCCACACCATCACACCTCCTCCTCCATGCTTCACGGTGGGAACCAGGCATGTAGAGTCCATCCGTTCACCTTTTCTGCGACTGACTGACCTTCATTTCTTAAAGTAATGATGGCCACTTGTTTTTTCTTTACTTGGCTGCTTTTTTCTTGCCATAATACAAATTCTAACAGTCTATTCAGTAGGACTATCAGCTGTGTATCCACCTGACTTCTCCACAACGCAACTGATGGTCCCAACCCCATTTATAAGGCAAGAAATCCCACTTATTAAACCTGACAGGGCACACCTGTGAAGTGAAAACCATGTCAGGTGACTACCTCTTGATGCTCATCAAGAGAATGCCAAGAGTGTGCAAAGCAGTAATCAAAGCAAAAGGTGGCTACTTTGAAGAACCTAGAATATGACATATTTTCAGTTGTTTCACACTTTTTTGTTATGTATATAATTCCACATGTGTTAATTCATAGTTTTGATGCCTTCAGTGTGAATCTACAATTTTCATAGTCATGAAAATAAAGAAAACTCTTTGAATGAGAAGGTGTGTCCAAACTTTTGGTCTGTACTGTATATATATTTATCAATTTTGCCCCCTCTGTATGTATTCCATTTGTCCCCTGTGTATGTATTCCATTTTTTACCCCCTCTGCATATATTACATTTTTGCAAATATTTCATTAAATTTGCTCCCAGGGTCGGGCCCCTATGAAGGATTGGCCGCACTGACAGATCCTCCTTGTGTTATGAGCCGGCACATACCCAAAAAAAAAAATGTACCTACTCTCTGAACCTGCTCTGCTCCCGCCGTCTTGTTCATAATCCCGTCTTCTGGCGTGCGTCGGCCGCGTCATCCCGTCAACCAGCGTGATCCCGCGAGACCTGGCGCGAGGGTTACAGGTCTGGAGCAAGGCAATGGCAGCAGCTCTGGATGGGTGGAGGAGGGGCTGCCGCGTGAAGGTACTAACTGCGAATGTGCAGTGCTGCACTGCCGGCCAGATAATATTAAAACTTTTAAAATCATTTGCGGTCAGGCTGCGGGCCCCAGCTGCCTTGGGTACAGCACTACTGCATGGGCCAGGGGTCCACAGGCGGCCGAGCCCCCTGGAGTACCGGCCCGGTCGCAACTGCAACCCCTGTATGTACGCGCCTGGGCGGAGCCTATTTTTTGAGCGCCAATGTTGTTATTTCAATCCTGCACCAGTGGTCATTCGGCCTCTTGGAGTGCAGGTGTATGGTTTTCCTTACTCTGCTTATCTTGAGATATTGGCTAAAGCGAATTTTCCCTTGGTTTTGCTTTGATCAGCTAGTGCTGTTCCTCTGCTAATGACCCTTGCGGTTTTGTTTGAAGCAATTTCTTGTTTTTTCTGGGTAAAAGCCTATTTGCTTGGATTTCCATTCCTCCTTCCAGACTGAACAGTTAATTCTGTTTGTTTCTTGCAGCCATGTCGTCTACAGGGGACGGTGATCGGGACCCTGGCAGGAAGAATTCTGGCAAGAGACACCATCTTCAATGCCACGACTGTCAAATTGTCCTGGAGGACAATTATTTATTTTCTCGATGTCTGCCCTGTAAAGCTAAGCTTCTTCCCCAGCAAGAACCTACGGTTCATGATGTAGTTGACTGGGTGAAGAGCTAAATGGGGTCCAACATGAATCATGTAAACTCCTCTATAAAGGAGCTGAAGCAGGCTCTTATATCTAAGCGCCAAAGACCTTCCTCTCCTCATCAGGCCATGGAGGTATCGGGGGCTCAGGATGCTAGAGAGGGATCTATCTCCTCTTCTTCCGAAGATGAGGATGGGTTTTCCTACTTCTTCCCTCCTGAGAAAGCCCAGCGGCTGCTGAGATCCATCCGGTCGGGGGACCAGGATGTTGATCAGGGTGAAGCCTCAACGTCCGCCTCTAAAGGGCCCAGGGCCTTTAAAGTGGACAATTCCCTCCTGTCAATAATGAACACGGAGTGGAAGAAACCAGAAAAAGGTCCCGTGCTCACCAAAAGATTTAAGTCTGTCTTCCCGTTAAGAGAAGATCAATTGTCCTCTTGGAGGCCAGTACCAAAGGTGGATATGGCCATTTCCAGGCTTTCCAAGAGTACCATAGTACCATCGGACAACATATCAAGTCTCCAGGATCCCATGGACCGCAAGGCTGATTGCGCCTTTAGGCGTACTTCTTCCTCTGCATCGGCTTCTGCCTAGGTCGAAATAGCGTCCTCGGAAGTGGCGAACTCTCTCAAGACCAAGTTCGCCCAAGTTCAGTCTGACCTGGACCAGGGGGTTTCTAGGGATGACATCTTGGCCTCTTGTAAGACGGCCGGTCTGGCCATTGATTTTTTTGGGTGATGCTGCGCCACAACAACTAAAATTAGCTTCCAAGACCATGGCGCTCTCAGCCGCGGGCAGGCTCTGGCTCCGCTCTGGCTAAAACCCTGGAAGGCTGATACAACTTCCAAGCATAATCTCTGCGCCATGGCATATGAACCTGTCAAACTTTTTGGGACAGAACTTGACCATATAATGGAGGGACTGTCGGATAAGAAGGGCAAGTCGTTTTCATGGTCGGGACAAAAGGTATGGGTCTAGGTCTGGACCTTAGCCCAAAGCCCAAAGAGATTGAAGCTCCCGTAGTGTGGGGGGGGGGGGATCCTCCAGGGTCTCTAAGCCCCTCAAGAAATCCTCGGCACTCTGATTGCGGGACTCCCTGCTCCCCATATCACTGTAATGACCGGCAACACGCACAGGGAGGAAAACAGGGAAAGCCCTGCCCAAGGGAGAGGGAAAGGTGGTGACCCCTAACTCACCTTGCAGCTGGCACCTGCCTGCCCTGACGTCCCTAGACGGGTTCCTCACCCGTGCGGCGATCACGTGCCTAAACCCTGGCTTTCCCTGAAATGAGCCCTAGATAATGAACGGGCCGGTGGGATCGCTAGTCCTCACCACTGCACTAAGAGGGAAACACTAGGGAGAGGACAGACAAACACAGACAAACACAAACACCCAGGTGGACGGCAACAATTGTCCACAAAGGTCCAACAGGGTTCCGGAGGGTAGCGTTCTAAGGCAACACTCAGAGAACGCAGCAACACAGCTCCAGTGGGTCAGAATAGATGTCCAGGCAGGAAGCTCTATATCTGGCAACCAGAGAAGTGTGAGAGGGGAATATAAGGAGGATTGGGAGTGCTGGACAAGGAACAGCTGAGAGAAGGAGCTACGGATCCCTGAGTGAGCCAAAAGGGTTTGTAAAGCAAACCCAGAAAGCTACAATAAGGAAACTTCCCTATCTGACATAGAGCGTGCAGCCAACCGCTGCGACCTCCTGACCCCGGGTACAACGGAGTCAGGCGTGGCTCTTGACACCCTCGTGACAGTACCCCCCTCTCTACGAGGGGCCTCCGGACACTCAGGACCAGGTCTCTCAGGATGAGAGGCATTAAAAATCCGGACTAGCCTGTCGGCGTTTACCTCAGACGCAGGAACCCACATTCTTTCCTCGGGACCGTAACCTCTCCAGTGCACCAGATATTGGAGAGAGCGGCGGACCCGACGAGAATTAACAATTTTGGATATCTGAAATTCCAAACTACCATCCACGACAACAGGAGGGGGTGGCAGCGGTGATGGTTCTAGAGGTGGAACATATTTTTTGAGTAACGACTTATGAAAGACATTATGGATTTTAAAAGTCTGAGGTAACTCCAGGCGAAAAGCCACGGGGTTGATGATGGCTACAATCTTGTAAGGACCAATAAACCTAGGACCCAGTTTCCAAGAGGGAACCTTCAACTTGATATTCCTAGTAGACAACCACACATAGTCATTCACTCCTAGGTCCGGACCTGGCGACCGTCTCTTATCAGCCATGCATTTGTATTTACCTCCCATATTTTTCAAGTTAGCTTGCACCTTCTGCCATACTGATGAAAGAGATGACGAAAACCTTTCCTCTTCGGGAACCCCAGAAGACCCCCCCTCTTTGAAAGTACAGAATTGGGGATGAAAACCATATGCACCAAGAAAAGGTGACTTGCCAGTGGATTCCTGACGGCGATTATTTATGGCAAACTCAGCTAACGGTAAATATGACGACCACAACTCTTGGTTTTCAGACACAAAACATCTTAGATATGTCTCCAGGTTTTGGTTGGTACGCTCAGTCTGTCCATTCGACTGAGGATGGAAAGCTGAGGAAAAGGACAAGTGAACCCCCAAACGGGAACAAAAAGCTTTCCAAAATTTTGAAATAAACTGGGTTCCCCGATCCGAAACAACATCGGAGGGGACCCCGTGAAGCTTCACGATCTCACTGACGAATACCTGAGCAAGAGTTTTAGCATTAGGTAGTGCGGGTAACGCAATAAAGTGTGCCATTTTGCTAAACCTGTCCACTACTACCAAAATCACTGTTTTACCCGCAGACAAAGGTAAGTCAGTGATAAAATCCATAGACAGATGTGTCCATGGTCTATTGGGAATGACGAGTGGTAATAGAGACCCTGCAGGACGTGTATGTGAAACTTTTGCGCGCGCACAGGTAGAACAAGAAGACACAAAATCCAATACATCCTGACGCAACCTTGGCCACCAAAAACGACGAGACAATAGCTCTAAGGTTGCTTTACTACCCGGGTGCCCAGCAAGTGCCGAATTATGATGTTCCTTTAATAATTCGAGACGTAGGTTCAACGGTACAAACAATTTCTCTGAGGGGCAAGAGACCGGGGCGTCCCCCTGGGCCTCTAACACCTTCCCCTCCAAAGCAGAGTGTACCGCAGAGACAACTACTCCTCTTTGTAGAATGGGTACCGGATCACTCACATTACCCCCTCCAGGGAAACTACGAGATAGTGCATCAGCCTTGGTATTCTTTACCCCAGGACGATAGGTAATCACAAAGTTAAACCTGGTAAAAAATAGCGACCACCTAGCCTGTCTAGGGGTGAGACGCTTAGCTGATTCGAGGTACAGCAGATTTTTGTGGTCCGTAAACACAGTGACGGGGTGGACTGCCCCCTCTAAAAAGTGACGCCACTCCTCAAACGCAAGTTTAATAGCTAACAGTTCCCTATTGCCAATATCGTAGTTCTGTTCTGCTGCAGATAGTTTTTTAGAAAAGAAAGCACAAGGACGCCATTTGCCAGGAGACGGACCCTGAGACAGCACAGCCCCCACTCCCACCTCTGATGCATCGACTTCAACAATAAAAGGCTGAGAGACATCAGGTTGGACTAGTACAGGTGCTGAGGTAAACCTCTCTTTTAGAGAGGAAAAAGCAACTTTAGCGGCGTCAGACCATTTAGAAAAATCAGTCCTCTTCCTAGTCATGTCAGTAAGGGGTTTTACGATCACCGAATAATTTTTAATGAATTTCCTATAGAAATTCGCGAAGCCCAAGAACCGTTGTAGTGCTTTGAGGTTCTCAGGAAGATCCCAATCCAAAATTGCCTGGACCTTCCTAGGATCCATACGGAAACCTGACGCAGATAAATAATAACCTAGGAATTGTATCTCCTGAACGGCAAAAACACATTTTTCAATTTTAGCATATAATTCATTCGTCCGTAGGACCTGTAGTACTTGTCTGACATGCTCCTCATGTGTTTTCAGATCAGACGAATAAATTAAGATATCATCTAGGTATATTACCACAAACCTGCCGATTAGATGACTAAAAATGTCATTAACGAAATGTTGAAAGACGGCAGGAGCATTGGTCAGGCCGAAAGGCATAACTAGATTTTCATAATGCCCCTCAGGGGTGTTAAAAGCTGTTTTCCACTCATCCCCCTCTTTAATACGAATCAGATTGTAGGCCCCCCTAAGATCGAGTTTGGAGAACCACCTAGCACCCGCAATCTGGTTAAACAGGTCAGGAATGAGAGGAAGAGGGTATGGGTCTCGGATGGTTATCCGATTTAATTCACGAAAATCTAGGCAAGGACGCAGGCCCCCATCTTTCTTTTTAACAAAGAAAAACCCTGCAGCCACGGGTGAAGAAGAGGGTCTGATGTGTCCCTTAGCCAAACTCTCGGAGATATAATCCTTCATGGCTTGTCTCTCTGGACCTGAAAGATTATATAACCTGGTCTTGGGTAATTTTGCGCCGGGAATAAGGTTAACCGGGCAATCATAAGGACGATGAGGTGGTAACTTCTGACAACCCTTTTCAGAAAAAACGTCCTCAAAGTCCGAAACAAATGTAGGTACGGTAGTTATGGAGGCGACTAAGCAATTGCTATTTAAGCAATTTTCTCTGCACGGCTCACTCCACTCCAATATCTCCCTGGCCTGCCAATCCACCACTGGATTGTGCGCTACCAACCAGGGAAGGCCCAGCACCACCGGAGTGGGAAGCCCCTCCAGAACATAACATGAGAGCATCTCGTTATGGTGGTCCCCTACCCGAAGGTGTAAATTATGAACGATGTGGGTGAGGTTTCTCTGAGACAGAGGAGCAGAATCTATAGCAAATATGGGAATAGGTCTCTGTAACGTACAGAGAGACAAACCCATAGTGCGGGCAAAATGGGCATCTATCAAATTTACCCCTGCTCCACTGTCTAGAAAGAAAGAAACAGTCTCTGTCTTATCACCAAAAACAATAACCGCTGGCAACACAAATTGCGATGTACGTATGGAGGAAACGTATACCCCCCGGCTGACATCCTCCACACAGCCTGGGGTTAGTAGTTTTCCGACGTTTTTTTTGTTTCTGAGGAAAGAAGGACAGACGTTAATGAAATGACCCCTCTCCCCACAAAAAAAAACAACCCCCACGCCTACGGCGAACCTTAGGAGGACGGACCTGACGAGTAGTTCCTCCTAGCTGCATAGGCTCGTCTATGTCCGTACAGACTAACTGCTGCTTGGGAGGGGTTACCAATGGCTCCGGTTTTTTCAACCTGTCCCTAAGGCGTCTATCTATACGGATAGAAAGGGACATAACTGCATCAAGGGAAAAGGGGGTCTCATACAATGCAAGCGCATCCTTAACCCTTTCGGATAACCCAGAGCAGAACTGACTCCTGAGAGCCGGGTCGTTCCATTGGGTATCCGTAGCCCACCTACGGAAGTCAGAGCAATACTCCTCTACCGGCCGCTCTCCTTGTAGGAGTCTCCGTAATTTTGATTCAGCCAGTGCGACTCGGTCAGGGTCGTCATATATGAGACCCAAGGCCCCGAAAAACTCATCCACTGACCGAAGAGCCTGGGAATCAGTAGGTAAAGAGAACGCCCAGGACTGCGGGTCCCCCTGCAGCAGGGAAATAACAACACCCACCCGCTGTTCTTCATTACCAGAGGAGTAAGGACGCAGTTTAAAGTATCGTTTACAGGCCTCACGGAACGTCAAAAACTTGTCCCTTCCCCCAGAAAATCTGTCAGGGAGAGGGACCTTGGGTTCCGCAACAACCTGGTTACCAGTAGCAACCGCTGGGCTTGCGGTCTGTTGTAATTGCTGCTGTTGCTGGAGGACCGACGCCTTCAATCCTGCCACCTCCAAAGACAGGCCATGAAAGTAGGTAAAAAAAAATTTTTTTTTTTTTTCAACACAAAAATAAGGGCCAGATATAATGTAATGACCGGCAACACGCACAGGGAGGAAAACAGGGAAAGCCCTGCCCAAGGGAGAGGGAAAGGTGGTGACCCCTAACTCACCTTGCAGCTGGCACCTGCCTGCCCTGACGTCCCTAGACGGGTTCCTCACCCGTGCGGCGATCACGTGCCTAAACCCTGGCTTTCCCTGAAATGAGCCCTAGATAATGAACGGGCCGTTGGGATCGCTAGTCCTCACCACTGCACTAAGAGGGAAACACTAGGGAGAGGACAGACAAACACAAACACCCAGGTGGACGGCAACAATTGTCCACAAAGGTCCAACAGGGATCCGGAGGGTAGCGTTCTAAGGCAACACTCAGAGAACGCAGCAACACAGCTCCAGTGGGTCAGAATAGATGTCCAGGCAGGAAGCTCTATATCTGGCAACCAGAGAAGTGTGAGAGGGGAATATAAGGAGGATTGGGAGTGCTGGACAAGGAACAGCTGAGAGAAGGAGCTACGGATCCCTGAGTGAGCCAAAAGGGTTTGTAAAGCAAACCCAGAAAGCTACAATAAGGAAACTTCCCTATCTGACATAGAGCGTGCAGCCAACCGCTGCGACCTCCTGACCCCGGGTACAACGGAGTCAGGCGTGGCTCTTGACACCCTCGTGACAATCACTTTCTAGAATCTTGGCAGATCCACATCCAAGACCCTTGAGTGCTTCGTATTATATCTCAGGGATACCTGGTAGACTTGAACAGTCGCCCTTCGGACAAATTTGTTATAACAAGACTGTTTCCATCCAGCAAACAGAAGATTCTAGAAGACTATATCCTGGAGTATTTTCGTAAAGGGGCCTTAGAGGAGGTACCCCTTCAGGATCAGGGATCAGGTATCCCCCAGTTTTCCTGGTACCCAAGGTGACCGGAGACTGGAGGATGATTATAGATCTGAGATATTTTAATCAGTTCATAAAACGCAAGCATTTCCGGGTGGAAACTATCCAGTCAGTAGCCGATCTTCTATTGCCAGGCAACCTGGGATCTTAAAAGTTATCTTTTGTAACTGCTTTTAATGGAGAAAAAATAAAATTAAATGGATTTTACCAATACCGGTGGCTGGAAATCGCTTATATTTATCAAGGATGCTTGCCTCCATATTCCCATCCAGAAGATTCTTAAGGATCGCGGTGCAAGTCAGGGGGGTCCTAAAATATTTTCAATTTGTGGCCCTCCCGTTTGGAATTTCTTCGGCTCCACACACATTTACCAATGTGGTGGTTTCCGTGGTGGCAGCTCTAAGACTTCAGGGTCTGAGCATCATTCCATACCTGGACGACTGGCTCTTCAGAGCTTCTTCCCAAGCGATCCTGTCCCAACACATTCAGCGGGCTGTAGCCTTCCTCCACCAGCTAGGATAGATAATCAACTGGGAAAAGTCCCATCTCCTGCCAGCTACCTCAGTGAAGTTTCTGAGGTTCGTGGTGGACTCAGTGGAAATGACTATTCATCTTACTCCGGAAAGAAGGCTACCTGTTCAAGAGACAGCCCTTTCTCTCTGAGTATCTCGGAAAGTAACCATTCGCACTTTGATGAAAATGTTGGGACGAATGTCCATCAACCGCAGAGGCGGTTTCTTGGGCATTATGGCATCTACATACGCTACAATCGGCGGTACTAGCCAAGTGGAATCACAGTCCGGTGGGACTAAATTCTGTGCACTCCCTGTCTTACCGTGCCCGGTCCTCCCTAAGATGGTGGGCCCATCTAGAGGAGGGCAAGTCCCTGATCCAACCTTCTTGGATCATACTTACCACAGATGCATCCCTAGTAGGCTGGGGAGCACATCTTCTGGACAAGACAGTTCAAGGAACCTGGACATCTCAGGAGAAGTTATTGTCATCGAATCTCCTAGAAATCAGGGTGATCAAACTGGCCCTTGTTCATTTCGCTCCCTGCATTCGGTAAAAGTACAGTCAGACAGCATGACCGCTGTAATGTACATCAACAAGCAGGGAGGCACAAAGTCACAAAGTTTCCTGAGAGAGATAGGTGTGATATTGGATTGGGCAGAATTGAATCTCACCCATTTATCAGCCGTCCACATTCGTGGAGTGCACAATATGATTGCAGATAGCCTGAGCCGAGGTCTTCCAACCGGAGAATGGTCTCTCCATCGAGACATCTTCAAGGAGACAGCGCTCAGGTGGGGCATGCCAGAGATCGATCTCATGGCAACGAGGTTCAACACCAAGGTGGAGAGGTACTGCTCCCTTTACAGGGAGAACAACCCAGTGGCAATAGATGCACTGTCAATCCTATGGAGTTCGGGCTGGCTTATATCTTCCCTCCAATTTCCTTGATTCCGAGGGTATGGATGAAAATCAGGCAGGACCAAGCAGCAGTCATCGCCATCATTCAATACTGGCCGAAAAGAGCTTGGTTTGCCCAACTCACTCAAATGAATAGGGGTCAATTTTGGAGGCTTCCCCCAGAGGGAGAACTGGTGTTGGGGGACACTCAGATCTCCTCAAATCTTCAACCTGACAGCCTGGAGGTTGTTCAGTCCCTTCCAAGAATAGAAGGGCTATCGGGGTCTGTCTTGAGAACCCTACAGCACTCCAGATCTGAGACTACTAACAGATCTTATTCAAGAATTTGGAAGATTTTTTCAAATTGGTGTTCCAGTTGTCAACTGTCATCCACAGACAATTCCATGCCTATCATCCTACAGTTACTGCAGGATGGTCTGGACAAGGGGTTGTCACCGTCTACCCTCAGAGTGCAAACTTCTGCTATCTTGGCCTGTCTCAACAGGTCCATTTCTTAAGAACCCCTTATCAAGAGGTTCCTGAAGGGAGCTTCAAGGTTAAAGCCTACAGTAAACAGACCTATCCCGGTATGGTATTTAACGGTCGTGCTCAGGGGGTTATCATTCCCCCTTCTTTGAGCCTTTAAAGGAGGTTGTGTTCAAATTTCTTGCCTGGAAAATTACTTTTTTATTGGCTATCACTTCTGCAATGAGAGTTGGGGAACTCCAAGCTTTTTCTGCTTTTGAGCCGTACACTAAGTTCCTGCAAGACCGGGTGCTGCTCAAGTTCTTGCCTACCTTTATCCCAAAAGGTGCCTTCATTCAGCAACAGCAACCAGGTAATTTCTCGACCAGTTTTGGCTCCACTCCCCTCCTCAGAAGAAAGAGGGCTCCACCATACCCTCGATGATTCGAGATGTCTCAGGATTTACCTGGAGCGGGCCAAGGTATTTAGGAAAGATGAAAATCTCCTTATCCTTTTTTCTGGTACCCACAAGGGTAGGAAAGCCTCTAAGCCCTCCATCTGTCAATGATTTAAAGAGGCAATTCAGGAGTCTTATGTGTCTCAGGGTTCTTAACCACCTGAGTTTGTAAAGGCCCACTCTACTCGAGCAGTAGAATGGGCCTCTAAAGAAGCTCGATTCCACTGGATGTCATCTGGAAATCAGTAAAAACACCAGCTCCAGATGTCAGCTGAAGGTCTATGGGAAATATGAAATGCAGGACACACAAGTGTTTATTTGCTACTGGCGTTTTTGATAATTAGGTGGTGTTTTTGTCTTTCAGCTTTTTTTTTTTTTTTTTTAAGCGCATGCTGCAGCTCTGGCCGTTTGTACAGAAATGTTCACATCACCTTCACTATAGGGGAAAAACTACATGAAGAAAACACTCGTGGAAAGACGCACTGTTTGCAAAAAAAAAATGCCCAAATAAAATGCTGAAAGGTGGCAAAAAACAAACAAAAAAAAACCTCTTGACTTTTTTAACTGGTATAAAAATCTGCGTGTTTAAGGACCATTAGGGTTCATTCAGACAGCCGTAACATGTATGCAAAAATGCAGATAGTTTTTTTTTGCGGACATGCTGAACTGATTGCATTCCGCATTTTTGCGGACCCATTTTGCAGACTTCAATGGGGCCACATTCTGATTTTCATTGACAAGTATAAGGACATATTTTATATGTTTTGTGGAGCAGTGGAATAGAAGAAGAAAAGGGCCCCACAGACGTAATAGGGTCTGCATCTAATCCACAAAATTGCGGATCAGATGCTGAAAGCAACATACGGTTGGCCATCTGAATGAGCCCTTATACCTGATTCACATGTCAGTGTTTGGTCTAAGGCTGCAGTAAAACAATTATTTTAGGAATAGAGTATTCTATTGATTATTTTTAAACGATCAAGTAATCTAATAAGAAAACATTAATAGACAGTTTTCCTTTATAAAAACTCATCAGACCCCCTGCCATCAGTCCCCAACACCCTTCGTTCCCCCCTGTGCTATCAGCCCAAGTGCATCAGTTCCCCCCAGTGCCATCAGCTCCGTTCCCCCAGTGCCTTCAGCTCTTACTCACCCCAGTGCCACCAGTTTGCCCTCAGTGCCAACTGCCACCAGCTTGCACCCCAGTGTCACCAACTGCCCCCCAGTGCCACCAGCTTGCCCCCCGGTGCCAACTGCCACCAGCTTGCCCCCAGGTGCCACCAGCTTGCCCCCCAGTGCCACCAACTGCCCTCCAGTGCCACCAACTTGCGTCACCAACTGCCCCCCAGTGCCACCATCTCCCCCTCCTAGCCATGTCCCCAGCGACAGTACTTACCTTTCCTGTAGGGGCGCCACTCCACAGCTCCTCCATCTTCTTCTCTGCGCGCTGCACTGATGTCCTGACGTCACACGGTGTCGGGTCATAGTGCGCGCTTACGTACACTATGATCTGACAATGTGTCAGGAAGAAAGTGCAGCGCGCGGGCCGGCGGGTGACCACAGAGCGGTAATTAATAGCAAGTGCTTCACTCCTGCTCCGTGGTCACATGACACAAACAAATCCTCGATGCAATCGTTTCAGCCCTAGTTTGGTCAGTGATTGTGAGCCAAAACCAGGTGTGGCTATGAACACAGAACATGTGCAGATCTTTCCATTATACCTTATGTCCGTGGAAGCTCCAGTCCTGGTTTTGGCTCCCAATCACTGATGGAAATCACTGACCAAACACTGACGTGTGAATGTGGCTTTAGTTTTGCTTGATTATGCACTGATCGGTAGAACAGAGTCGTGGAACTAGTGCTGCTCATCAGCCAAGACTAGAGCAAAAATAAGAATCTCTCAACAATATAGATGACATTTCACCAGGCAGATGGATAACTGAAAGGTCCTCTGACTCTACTTTGACCAATATTACTGCAAACATTTGCAACCATGTACCACTTAATGTTGGCAGATACATAGAGAAGAAAAAGTTATTGGTAATTATCATGGTCAATTAAAAAACTATTCCCAGGGTGGAGATTTATAAGGAAACCAGTCCCACCTTAGGGACATTTACTAATTGCAGTGTGGGAGTCCCATGACTCCCAATTGCCAATTCAAAGTGGCAGTCAGCAGCCTTTACCACTGAAAATAATGGAGAGGTCCCTGTTGTACATGTAGCCTGCTCTATTAAAAGGGTTATCCGGTTACACAAAAAAATAATAACCACCACCAGAATGCAACCTTACTGCATTATATAAGTCAGACGAAGTTATCGGGATAGGGAATCGACACAACGGAAAATGTCATGTGACCGTTATAGAGTACAGGAAGATGGGGCATTACAGATATTCATTATTAGTAAGTGATAACTTCTTGTTTCCAGTTACTTGATACTGAAAATTGTAAAACCAGAATACCCCTTTAACCTGTTGGGGACACAGGGAGTACAGGTACGCCCTGATGTCCCGGTGCTTAAGGAAACAGGGCGTACCTGTACGCCCTGTGTATTCCCAATCACCACTGCACGGTGGGCAGTGATCGGAACAGAGTGCCTGCTGAAATCATTCAGCAGGCACTCTGTAACAATGCCGAGAGGAATCCTGTGACCCCCCCCCCTCCGTATTGGCGATCGTGGCAAACCGCAGGTCAATTCAGACCTGCGGTTTGCTGCGTTTCTGGGTTATTTGGGTCTCTGGTGACCCGATAACCCGGATAACACATCACCTCTCAGGATCGCTTTCGATTGCCTGCTCCTCCTCCACACTGCGTCCTGGAGCGTGGAGAGAGGAGCCTCGTGGAGCCCAGCCACCACAGGTACCTGAGCCACCACAGGTACCTAGGGACAGGTTTAGGGACAGGTTTAGGGACAGCTTAGATTAGGCAGGGAGATTAGGAAGAGTTTAGGGAAAAAAAATAAGTTTTTATTTTTTTCAGCCTCACCATGATTGGGTGATTTCAGCTGTGTGACCCTAGACCCCCGCCCCCCTCCCCCCCACATTTTTTTGGGCGCAAGCACTAATTTTATTTATTTTTTGCGTGCGCTGACTGTGGCCGACACTCTTAGCATCCGGCAACTGTTAGCGCATCGCCAACACCACACCACTGATCAGCTTTGGACCGCTGATTTTTTGGAGCTTTTTTTTCTGTATTTTTATTTTTTTTCCTGTTAGGTTTAGGGTAAATACGCGAACACCCGTGCCCCCACACACACGCACACTAAAAAAAAGTTTTGCACACACTCCCCTATGGCCAGCCGAGGAGGCATACGCCCTGCTTGCCTCCGGCTCCGAGAGCCCCAGTGGGGACGAGGATGACCCCACTTTCCTCTTGTCATCCGGATCCTCCTCATCATCTAGTGATGATGATGAGCCCCCAAGGCAGCGGAGACGCCGCCAGGCGGAGCAAGGGGACCCCCATGCCATGGACCCTGTGGCCCACACTAGTACGAGCAGCTCTGGGGCTCGTACTAGTTTTCCAGCCCACCAGATAAGTCCACCTGTGCCCCCTACCGGTGAACTTGCATGGTGTACCCCAGAGGATTTTGAGCCCGTGATTCCTGATTTTGTTGGCCAATCAGGAATCCAGATTTCCACAGTGGGCTTCACTGAATATGACTATTTTAGTTTTTTTTTCAGTGACCACTTTGTGACTCTGATGGTGGAGCAAACGAACTTGTTCGCCCAACAGTTTATTGTTCAACACCCGGGCTCCTTTTTGGCTAGGTCCGGTAGCTGGACACCGGTAAGTGCAGCCAAGATGAGGACGTCTTGGGGCCTCGTGCTGCACATGGGCCTAGTCAAAAAAAACTGTCAGGCAGTACTGGAGTGGGGATGTCCTCTACCAGACCCCACCCTACTGTATGGCCATGACACGTTCCCGTTTTGAGGCCATCCGGAAATGCCTGCATTATCCAGATGAGGCAGCATGTCCCCCCCCCCCTCCCCCCGAGGTGATCCTGCCTATAACCACCTGTACAAAATCATCTATCACTTCGGGGCCAAATTTTTGGAGGCCTATGTACCTGGAAGGGAGGTCGTGGTTGATTAGTCTCTCGTTGCTTTCAAAGGGAGACTCATTTTCTGCCAGTATGCTCCCTCTAAGCGGGTGAGGTATGGCGTTAAGCTGTACAAACTTTGTGAGAGTACCTCAGGGTACACTTACAAGTTTCATGTGTACGAGGGGCAAGATTCCTGTATTGAAGCCCTAGAATGTCTCCCCACTCTGGGTGTTAGCGGGAAACTTGTGTGGGACCTTATGCACCCACTGCTAGAAAAGGGTTACCACCTGTACGTGGATAACTTTTATTCTAGTATCCCCTTGTTCCAGTCCATCGCCGCCAGATCCATGTTCGCTTGTGGGACCGTGTAGAAAAATCAATGGGGCCTCCCTACCTACCCCCTCCAGGTACCTATCCCCACGGGTGAGACCCATGCCCTTACCAGTGGAAACCTGTTGCTGGTCAGATATAAGGACAAGAGGGATGTGGTACTCAGCAGAAGGGCCAAAATCATTTAAAAACAAAAAGATAGCATTTAGGAATTATTAAAAAAAAACTAACGAGGATGACAGCCAAATTTAAAAGATTAGGCGGAGAGAGGCCAAACAAGTTATAAGAGCTTCTAAAGCACAGGCAGAAGAGAAATTAGCTCAGTCAGGCAGAAGAGAAATTAGCTCAGTCAGGGAAAAAATGCGATAAGGCATTCTTCAGATACATAAATGAAAAAAGGAAACTAAAACAAGGAATTACAAAATTAAAAACAAAAGAAGAAGGTATATGGAAGAAGATAAAGAACTAGCTGACTGTCTCAATGAATACTTATGTTCAGTTTTTACAAAGGAAAATGAAGGAAAAGGACCTCAGTTAGGAAAGAAGACTAATTAATCCTTTGATTCATGTGTCTTTACAGAGGAAGAGGTTCTAAGTCAGCTGTCTAAAATTAATACAAATAAGTCATAGGGGCCTGATGGGATACACCCAAAGCTATTAAAAGAGCTCAGCGGTGAACTAGCAAAACCATTAACAGATTTATTTAACCAATCACTGGCAACAGGAGTCGTCCCAGAAGATTGGAAATTAGCAAATGTTGCGCCCATTCACAAGAAAGGCAGTAGGGAGGAATCGGGCAACTATAGACCAGTAAGCCTAACATCAATAGTGGGGAAATTAATGGAAACCATACTTAAGGAGAGGATTGTGGAACATCTAAAATGCCATGGATTGAAAGATGAAAAACAGCATGGGCCAGATTTATCACGACTCTGACAGCTCACTCCACTTTCACATATGGCTAAAGTCAGTTTTAGCCAAGTCAGATTTATGATCGCCCCTTTAAGACTGTAATAAATGTGGTTTGACGGTAGCAGTTTATCCGTCAGTAAGCAACTTTACAAAAGTCGCACGTTTTTATGAAAAAGTCGCATGTTCTATTAAAAAGTCTCATAAGATAAGCATGGTCCTCACTGGAGTGAAGTTGCGACTTTTTTGCGACTTTTAAAAAAAGTCCCAATAGTAAATCTGTCTAGAGATTCATTTACATACGAAAACACGCCCATTTTCAGAAAACTGGCGAGCATAGTGCAGAGCAGAAAAAAGTCGCAAATTTGTGCGCAGTTTTAGCCTTTGGGACTTTTTTGCGACTTTTCCACTCCACAAAAGTGACTTTGCCTAATGATATATCTGGCCCCATGGGTTTACTTCAGGGAGATCATGTCAAACCAATCTTATTGATTTTTTTGATTGGGTGACTAAAATAATAGATGGCGGAGGTGCAGTAGACATCGCTTATCTAGACTTTAGTAAGGCTTTTGATACTGTCCCACATAGAAGGCTTATCAATAAATTGCAGTCTTTGGGCTTGGACTCCCATATTGTTCAATGGATTAGGCAGTGGCTGAGGGACAGACAACAGAGGGTTGTAGTCAATGGACTATATTCAGACCATGGTCTTGTTACCAGTGGGGTACCTCAGGGATCTGTTCTGGGACCCATATTGTTTAATATCTTTGTCAGCGAAATTGCAGAAGGCCTCGATGGTAAGGTGTGTCTTTTTGCTGAGGACACAAAGATTTGTAACAGGGTTGATGTTCCTGGAGGGATACACCAAATGGAAAAGGATTTAGGAAAACTAGAGAAATGGTCAAAAATCTGGCAACTAAAATTTAATGTTGATAAGTGCAAGATAATGCACCTGGGGTGTAAAAACCCAAGAGCAGAATATAAAATCAGTGACACAGTCCTAACCTCAGTATCTGAGGAAAGGGATTTAGGGGTCATTATTTCAGAAGACTTAAAAGGTAGGCAGGCAATGTCATAGAGCAGCAGGAAATGCTAGCAGAATGCTTGGATGTATAGGGAGAGGCATTACCAGTAGAAAGAGGGAGGTGCTCATGCCGCTCTACAGAGCACTAGTGAGACCTCATTTGGAGTATTGTGCGCAGTACTGGAGACCATATCTCCAGAAGGATATTGATACTTCGCAGAGAGTTCAGAGAAGAGCTACTAAACTAGTACATGGATTGCAGGATAATATTAAAGGACCTTAACATGTATAGCTTGGAAGAAAGACGAGACAGAGGGGATATGATAGAAACTTTTCAATACATAAAGGGAATCAACAAGGTAAGAGAGAAGAGAATATTTAAAAGAAGAAAAAACTGCTACAAGAGGACATAGTTTTAAATTAGAGGGGCAAAGGTTTAAAAGTAATATCAGGAAGTATTACTTTACTGAGAGAGTAGTGGATGCATGGAATAGCCTTCCTGCAGAAGAGGTAGCAGCAAATACAGTGAAGGAGTTTAAGCATCCATGGGATAGGCATAAGGCCATCCTTCATATAAGATAGGGCCAGGGGCTATTCATAATATTCAGTATATTGGGCAGACTAGATGGGCCAAATGCTTCTTATCTGCCGACACATTCTATGTTTCACATGTAAAAAATAATAATAATTCCCCAATTAAGTAATTTATTTATTTTTTATAAAAATAGACATTTGATATTGCTGCCTCCGTAACGACCGGCTCTATAAATATATCACATGATCCACCCCGTCTGATAAACACCATAAAAAATAAAAACAGTAAAAAAAAAAAAAAAAAAATGCCATTTTTGTCACCTTACATCACAAAAACTGCAACTCCAAGTGATCAAAAAGGCTTATGTCCGACAAAATGGTACTAATAAAACAGTCACCTCATTCCGCAAAAAATGAGCCCCTACATACGAAAATTGCTCAAAAGATAAAAAAAAACTATTGCTCTCAGAACATGGAGACATTAAAACATCATTTTTTGTTTCAAAAATGCTATTATTTTGTTATTTAAAATAAAAACAGAGCCAAAAACAGCCATTTTTTAGTTACCTTGCATCACAAAAAACTTAATATAGAGCAATTAAAAATCATATTTACCCCAAAATAGTACCAACAAAACTGGCCCCTTATCCCCTAGCTTCCAAAATGGGGTTACTTTTTGGGAGTTTCTACTGTAAGGGTGCATTAGGGGGGGGGACTTCCAAAAAACCATGTGGAATTCCTTTTCTTCTGCGTCCTGCCGTGTTCCCTTACATCAGTTTACGACCACATGTGGGGTGTTTCTGTAAAGCGCAGGATCAGGGTAATAAATATTGAGTTTTGTTTGGCTGTTAACCCTCGATTTGTTAAAGAAAAAATTTGATTAAAATCAAAAATCTGCCAAAAAAGTAAAATTTTGAAATGTCATCTCCATTTTCCTTTAATGCTCGTGGAACACCTTAAGCGTTAACAAAGTTTGTAAAATCAGTTTTCAGTAACTTGAGGGGTGTAGTTTCTACAATGGGGCCATTTATGGCGGGTTTCCACTATGTAGCCCCGCAAAGTGATTTCAGACCTGAACTGGTCCTTAAAAAGTGGGTTTTGGAAATGTTCTTAAAAATTTTAAATTGCTTCTAAACTTTTAAGCCTTCTAACGTCCTAAAAAAATGAAATGACATTTACAAAATGATGCCCACATAAAGTAGACAGATGGGGAATGTTAAAGGGCTTCTGTCACCCCACTAAAGTGATTTTTTTTTTTTGGGCTGGTGAAATTAGTTATATTGCGATATATGACAATATAATTGTGTTACTTACTTTGATCCAGCAGTTTCTGCAAAAAACGAAGTTTTAATATATGTAAATTCGGTCTCTACCAGCAAGTAGGGCGTCTACTTGCTGGTAGCTGCTGCAGAAATCCGCCCCCTCGTCGTGTTGATTGACAGGGCCAGCCGGGATCTCCTCCTCCGGCCAGCCCTGTCAGTATTTCAAAAATCGCGCGCCTCTGTGGATTCGGCGCAGGCGCTCTGAGATGAGGAAGCTCGTCTCCTCGGCACTCCCTCAGTGCGCCTGCGCCGATGACGTCTTCTATTTCGGTGATGTCATCGGCGCAGGCGCACTGAGGGAGTTCTGAGGAGACGAGCCTCCTCATCTCAGAGCGCCTGCGCCGAATCCACACAGGCGCGCGATTTTTGAAATGCCGACAGGGCTGGCCGGAGGAGGAGATCCCGGCTGGCCCTGTCAATCAACACGACGAGGGGGCGGATTTCTGCAGCAGCTACCAGCAAGTAGCCGCCCTACTTGCTGGTAGAGACCGAATTTACATATATTAAAACTTCGTTTTTTGCAGAAACTGCTGGATCAAAGTAAGTAACACAATTATATTGTCATATATCGCAATATAACTAATTTGACTAGCCCAAAAAAAAAATATCACTTTAGTGGGGTGACAGAAGCCCTTTAAGTAATAAATATTTTATGAAGTATCACTTTCTGTTTTCAAAGCAGGGAAATTGAAATTTTGAAAATTGCGAATTTTTCTAAATTTTGGGTAAATTTGGGATTATTTTATAAATAAAGGTTAAAAAATATATTGACTCAAATTTACCACTGTCGTGAAGTACAATTTGTCACGAGAAAACAATCTCAGAATGGCTTGGATAAGTAAAAGCGTTCCAAAGTTATTACCATATAAAGTGACATGTCAGATTAGCAAAATTAAGCTTGGCCCGGATGTGAAGTGGTTAATGACAGATCCGGCACTAATATATTTCAGTGTTCAGGATTTTTGGCCGGAGAGAGAAATGCAGCATGCTGCGGTATTTTCTCCGGTCAAAAAACGTAGGGCTACTTTCACACTGGGGTTTTTGCTTTCTGTTTGTGAGATCCGTTCAGGGCTCTCAGAAGCGGTCTAAAACGGATCAGTTTGCATTCTGAATGGAAAAGGATCCGCTCAGAATGCATCAGTTCTGTCTCCATTCCGCTCTGGAGACGCACACCAAAACGTTGCTTGCAGCGTTTTGGTGTCCGTCTGATGAAACTGAGCCAAACGGATCCGTTCTGACACACAATGTAAATCAATGGGGACGGATCCGTTTTCACTGTCACAATCTGCCACAATAGAAAACGGATCCGTCCGCCATTGACTTTCAATGGTGTTCAAGACTGATCCGTCTTGGCAATGTTAAAGATAATACAAACGGATCCGTTCTGAACGGATGCGGACGGTTGTATTATCTGAACTAATCTGTCTGTGCAGATCCATGATGGATCCGCACCAAACGCGAGTGTGAAAGTAGCCTAAGAGGGACTGAACTGAAGACATCCTGAACGGATTGCTCTCCATTCAGAATGCATGGGGATATGCCTGATCAGTTCTTTTCCGGTATTGAGCCCCCAGGACGGAACTCAGTACCGGAAAAGAATAACGCTAGTGTGAAAGTAGCCTTACACAGCCCCAGTGCACAAGCGTGTATACATGGAGCGTGAATCATGATGCAGTAAGAAAGGGGCAGGGAATCATAGGAAAAAGGACAAAGCACATGAAAGGGGAAGGGGGTCCTGTCAGAAAAAATCCCACCATCATGGTCGATATAAGCCCATCCACAAACGTCTCCATAACATCAACCAGCCAATAACATTGTCACAGAAAGCTGTACCCGGTTTTTGTAGCAAAACCACGTACTATTTTGCCTTTTACCCACTGAAAACCAGCGGCCATTATTACATTGTTGCCCACAACCACCAGAAACATGTCTTCCCGCTGCTTTACGTCGCCACTATGAAGCCACGCCGTCTTCCGGGATCGGGGGTTTACGTCCTACGCTCCTGACAGCAGTCATGTGACCTGGTCGGCCCCTCCCCCGGAGCGGCTCTTTGCTTTAGTGCTGAGCTGGTTCAGTTGCCTGTGTAGCCGGTGGCTTTCTGTGTGAGGGGACAGCAGCAGCAATGGCGGGCCGGGTAAGTGACAGTCGCCGGCGTCCTGGTGACATAGTTCACACAGCATCTATGAGCAGGGGCTGCGCCGCTCCACGGGGAGTCAGTGGTGATACGTGTACCTGTGTAACTGAATGGGCGCCGCCAGCAGTTCCTCTCATTACTGATGGCATCCCTGGCCGCAGTGATGGCAGCGCCTGGCAGATGCGTTAGAAATGCTGTATACCCGATATACATGAGATACACAGCCTCCACACACAGTGTGCGCACATATATAGCATACAGTGTACGCAGACCTGCTGGAAGCATAGTATTCAGTATACACAGAGCACATATACCACTGCTGGACGGAAGGTACAGTATATAATAATACACAGTATACTGCATATACACACAGCCATATATGATATACATAGTCAGCTGCATAGTATACAGTATATACATAACCCATATTTCATATATGTAGCAAAATATTATATACATAGTATACAGTGTATACACAAACCTAATCATATACATAACCAGATACTATATACACAATATACAGCATATACATAACCCATATATCATATACATAGTCAGCTGTTATATACATAGCATACAGCATATACAAAACCCATATTTCATATATGTAGCCACAAAGTATACAGCATATGCACAAACCTAATCATATACATAGCCAGCTATTATATACATAGTATGCAGCATATACATAACCAGATATTATATACATAGTATGCAGCATATACATAACCAGATATTATATACATATTATACAGCATATACATAACCCATATCATATACATAGCCAGATATTATATACACAGTATACAGCATATACATAGGCAGATATTATATACGCAGTATACAGCATATACATAACCCATATCATATACATAGCCAGATATTATATACACAGTATACAGCATATACATAGGCAGATATTATATACACAGTATGCAGCATATACATAACCACATACTACCGGTATATATACAGCATATACATAACTGATATTACCGGTATATACCTAGTATACAGAATATACATAACCCATATATCGTATACATAACCAGATATTACCGGTATATACCTAGTATACAGCATATACATAACCAGATATTATATACACAGTATACAGCATATACATAACTCATATTATATACATAGCCAGATATTATATACATAGTATACAATGTATACATGACCCATATATCATATACATAACCAGATATTACCGGTATATACCTAGTGTACAGCATATTTATAGCCAGATAATATATACACAGTATACAGCATATTTATAGCCAGATATTATATACACAGTATACAGCATATACATAGCCAGATATTTTATACATAGTATACAATGTATACAGAACCCATATATCATATACATAACCAGATATTATATACACAGTATACAGAATATACATAACTCATATCATATACATAACCAGATATTACCGGTATATACCTAGTATACAGCATATACATAACCAGATATTATATACACAGTATACAATGTATACATAACCCATATATCATATACATAGTCAGATATTATATACATAGTATACAGTATATACATAACCCATATATCATATACATAACCAGATATTGCCGGTATATACATAGTATACAGCATATACATAGCCAGATATTATATACACAGTATACAACGTATACACAACCCATATATCATGTACATAGTCATATATTATATACACAGTATACAGCATATACATAACTCATATCATATACATAGCCAGATATTATATACATAGTATACATAACCCATATATCATATACATAACCAGATATTACCGGTATATACATAGTATACAGCATATACATAACCAGATATTATATACACAGTAGACAACATATACATAACCCATATATCATATACATAGTATACAGCGTATACATAACCCATATATCATATACATAGTATACAGCGTATACATAACCCAAATATCATATACATAACCAGATATTACCGGTATACATATAGTATACAGCATATACATAACCCATATATCATATACATAGTATACAGCATATACATAACCCATATATTATATACATAACCAGATATTACCGGTATATACATAGTATGCAGCATATACATAACCAGATATTACCGGTATACATATAGTATACAGCATATACATAACCAGATATTACCGGTATACATATAGTATACAGCATATACATAACCCATATATCATATACATAGTATACAGCATATACATAACCCATATATTATATACATAACCAGATATTACCGGTATATACATAGTATGCAGCATATACATAACCAGATATTACCGGTATATACATAGTATGCAGCATATACATAACCAGATATTACCGGTATACATATAGAATACAGCATATACATAACCCATATATCATATACATAGTATACAGCATATACATAACCCATATATTATATACATAACCAGATATTACCGGTATATACATAGCATGCAGCATATACATAACCCATATATCATATACATAGTATACAGCATATACATAACCCATATATCATATACCTAACCAGATATTACCGGTATATACATAGCATGCAGCATATACATAACCCATATATCCTATTCAACTCCAGTTCTAGAAAGGTTGGGACACTGTGTAACATGTAAATAAAAGCAGTATGTCATGATTTACAAAACCCATATTTTATTCACAATACCGTAGATAGAACATGTATTGGAAAGTGAGATATTTTACCATTTCATGAAAAAATGTAATCATTTAGAATTTGCCACACGTTCAGTTTTGTTTAATCTGGTTTTTGATCCCGAAATCGGGAGTGGATCATAAAAGGACAGCAAGGTCTCCTCTTTTTTTTTTTTTTTTTATCCACTCCAGGTTTTAGATTCTAAAACTGCATAAAAGCCTAAATATGTGGCACCCGCACTGAATCCTGACCCATTCATTTCTATGGGGCTGTTCACATGAGCGGTGATTTTCACGCATCACTTATGCGTTGCGTGAAAATCGCAGCATGTTCTATATTCAGCGTTTTTCACGTAACGCAGGCCCCATAGAAATGAATGGGGTTGCGTGAAAATCGCAAGCATCCGCAAGCAAGTGCGGATGCGGTGCGATTTCCACGCATGGGTTCTAGGTGACAGTCTATTCACTGTATTATTTTCCCTTATAACATGGTTATAAGGGAAAATAATAGCATTCTGACTACAGAATGCTTAGTATAATAGTGCTGGAGGGGTTAAAAATAATAAAAAAAGTTAACTCACCTTATCCCCATGATCACCTAGTTCCCGGTCGGTCTGTTCTTTAGCTGTGGCTAAAGGACCTGTGGTGATGTCAGATCACATGCTCCATCACCATGGTGATGGACCATGTGATTGGAGCATGTGATCTGACATCACCAAAGGTCATTCAGCCCACAGCTAAAGAACAGACCGGGATCTACACGATCATGGGGATAAGGTGAGTTAACTTTTTTATTTTTTTTAACCCTTCCAGCACTATTATACTATGCATTCTGTAGTCAGAATGCTATTATTTTCCATTATAACCATGTTATAAGGGAAAATAATACAATCTTCAGAACATCAATCCCAAGCCCGAACTTCTGTCAAGAAGTTCGGGTTTGGGTACCAAACATGCGCGATTTTTCTCACGCGAGTGCAAAACGCATTACAATGTTTTGCACTCGCGCTGAAAAATCGCGGGTGTTTCCGCAACGCACCCGCACATTTTTCCGCAACGCCCGTGTGAAACCAGCCTTAACGTAAAATTGCAAAGACTTTGTATATCACACCGTCTACAGTATATGGGAATATCAAAAACATCAGAGAATCTGGGGAAATCCATGTGCGCAAGGGACTAAGATGCGGTCAATATTAGATGCTCGGGACTACGGCCCTCACGCGGCACTGCATTAAAAACAGGCAGGATTCTGTACTGGAAATCTCCGCAGGGGCTCAGGGACACCAGAAGTCACTGTCTGTGCATCATGCAAAGAAGAAGCCATAGGTCTACACCAGGCATGCTCAACCAATTTTACATTATGATTCATCTGACCACAGAACAGTTTTCCATGAGCTTTGGCCCAGAGAAGACGGTGGTGTGTCTGGATCGTGTAGACCAGGGATGCTCAACCTGCGGCCCTCCAGCTGTTGTAAAACTACAAAACTACAACTCCCACCATGCCCCTCTGTAGACTGTCCGGGCATGCTGGGAGTTGTAGTTTTGTAACAGCTGGAGGGCCGGAGGTTGAGCATCCCTGGTCTACACGATCCAGACACACCACAGTCTTCTCTGGGCCAAAGCTCATTTAAAATGGACTGAGGCAAAATGGAAAACTGTTCTGTGGTCAGATGAATCAGAATGTAAAATTATCTTTGGAGACCACAGTCACCATGGTCTGAGGTCTCAAGAGGAGAGGGACCATCCATCTTATCAGCGCACAGTTCAAATCTCTGCATCTCTGATGGTATTGGGTGACATTAGTGCCTATGGGGTGGGCAGCTGACACTTCTGGAAAGGCACTATCGATACTGAACAGTATATAGAGGTTTTAGAACAACATATGAGCCCGTCCGGACAATGTCTCATTCAGGGAAGGCCTTGAATAGTTCAGCAAGACAAAACCACAACTACGTACTGTATCTATCACAACAGCATGGCTTTATAACCTATATATCCTATACATAGCCAGATATTCTATTCATAGTATACAGCATATACATAACCTATGTATCACATACATAGCCAGATATTGTGTACACAGTATACACCATATACATAACCTGTATAGTCTATACATAGCCAGATATTATATACATAGCATATACACATATGTAGTATTTATTTTTGTTTCTTATATAGTGCCAACATAGTCCATATTGTGACCCACAATCTGATTTCCTTAAGTTTTTCATGTACACCATATTATAGAAACTGTAGTACAATGAATGAGCTTAGATGTAAGCTCCTTTTTCGGCCATGACCCCAGTTCTGACTACCGGCTTCATACAGCATGTTGTAGTGTGAACTACTACTTGCTCCATATGTAAGCCAATTAACCTATCAGTATGTGTTTGGATTGTGGGTACTACCCAAGTGAAACGGGGAGAACATATGGAATCCATGCAGATGCCTTGGTTATAGATATAGTATGGCATTTCACATTGTGGGTGGGTTGTGTGCACATGATCCTCTGCTGCTCAGTATAGATTTTCTTGTATAATAATTTCAGTATATGTTGGGACGTGTGTATATTGTTATCCCGGTCCTGTTTGATCAGTGGAGATGTATGGGGGAGAGGTAGTGCTGTATACGGCTAGCAGCTGTCTATAGATGTATACTGTTATACTGTACCAGCCGGTTAGTCTGGGTATCTGTCTCCAGCCATGCAGTGGGCGGCTGTAACTTGCAGGGCAGCTCGTCAGGGCACAGACGGTGCCTGCTGCTGTCATGATTTACATTCTATTACTATTCTATAATTTGTTGCTGTGTGTCACTGGTTTCCCTGTGGGATTAGTAGGCATCTCAATCAGTTCCTTTATTTTCCCTTCCCCTGGAAACACAGGCCGGAGGCTGCACTGCTGTGGGTTGTGTCACCACCACTAGCCGTTGTGCTGGCACTGCAGATGTTGAGAATGATTTCAGTTAGTCATTGCTGACTGCTTTGCTGAGTGGTATCGGCGGCGGTATAAATGTCAATAGGTGCCACCTGCAGCCTACATCCCTGCTATGTGTTGCACTACAGAGAACCTGTACCTATGAAACTGGCTGACCTGTTACAAGTGCACTTGGCAGCTGAGGGCATCTGTGTTGGTCCCATGTTCATATGTGCCCCCATAGAAGGTGGCATTGCATCTACCGCACCCTCTCCACTTTGACAGTCCTATTGAAACTAATGGGAGGAAGACACCATGCAGCCACCGCCGGTATCCGCGACAAAATTCTGCCATGTGAGCTGGCCCTCAGGGTACTTTGTACATTGATTTTTGCTGGTGTTTTTCAGCATTTTACAGTTTTAGAGGTGGCTCCAGATGTTAGCCCAGAGCATCACTAACTTTAAAAAAAAACTTAAAACATTTGGTATGTCATAGAGACCCACGTTTTGAGTACTGAGACCCCCACTGATCATTACAGCTAGGGGAGTGCACATATCACACACACTCTCTCTCCTCGTGACTGAAGATGAAATCCAGATTGGCCCCATAGGCCAATGTCCGTGCGGCGGCTGGGATGGATCGAGACCCATTCAACAATTTTTTTTTTTGCGGTGCGGAGGCACGGACAGAAACACCATGGAAGCACTCCGTAGTGCTTCCTTGGGGTTCCGATCTGTGCTTCCGTTCCGCATCTCCGTGATTGCGGACCCAAGTGAATGTGTCCGCATCCGTGATGCGGAGTGCACACGGGCCGGTGCCCATGTTTTGAGGCTGCAATTCGGCCACACAACGTTCGTGTGCAAGAGGCCTAAGGGAGAGTTCATATCACCATTAGTTTTCTGTTCTTCTGGTCGGTCAGAAGATCAGAAAAATAAGGAAAAAAATGGATCCTTTGGCATCCGTTTGAGCCATTTTCATCCGGGATCTTTTTTTTTTAGACGGAAAAAAGTCCTGCATGCAGTACTAAAATAACGGAGTTCAAATGTGCATAACTGATGCACAGGATCGTTTTTTTTCTTTATTTTTCTGCTCTTCTAACAGACCAGAGAAACTGAAAAATAACGGTGATATGAACTCTCCTTAACCAGTATTTCTTTCATTTAAATTCCTGTTCATTCTGGGCTTTGATGTCAAGGAGGCGGTCCTATGTGTCACGAACCAGTGGGTGTGAACCCACTGTGCCACGTGTCCTACCTCCTCTAAGGCCGTTGTCTAAGTGAACCCCTCGATCTTCACAGTACCACTGTTGGTGGGGATAGACTTTCCTGAGGGGAACACCAGGTCGCTACATCTTGAGGAGGATAGGCACACGAGGCAGCTGGTCCATGCGGACTAGGTGGTACCTGAGAAAGGTACAGGTGTTGTCAGAGTCATTACCAGGAGCAACAGTGCAGGACCGAAGGATGAGGCTGAGGCGAAGTCAGACAGGCATTAGGTCAAGGCAGGCGGCACAGGTACAGGTCAGGCAATCCGGATCGGCAACAGGAGAGTCAAGACAAGCAGGCAGGAATCAAACCGGTAGCAGAGTCCAGGAACACAAGCAGATATCAGGAATAGTGTTGAGCGAACATGTGTTTTAAGTTCGGCGTCTAAAGTTCGGGTTTGGGTTATCGAAGAATCGCGTTATGGATTCTAAATTACGTTATGGTCCGTGGTAGCGGAATCCATAACGCGGTTCTTCGATAACCTGAACTTTAGACGCCGAACTTAAAACACAAGTTCGCTCAACACTAATCAGGAACCTTAGCATGACACAAAGACCTTGACACTGAGGCATCTGGAAAGGGGGTTGTGCCACTTATATATGTGCATGAGCGCTAGGATTGGTTGGTGAGGTCACATGATCCAACCCATAAAACACAGGAAGTGACGCGCGCCGGCTCTTAAGGAATTGCTGCAGCAAACGAGCAGCAAGCATGCTGTGGCCAGGGGTGAAAGGAAACACTGGCAGCAGATCACCGCTGAACACTGCGCCCAGGACCGCGGCGGTAAGCAGGGGAACAGCGGCACACAGCAACCACTGTTACACTATCAGTGATTGTCAGCTATCTCTGTATACACAGTCGTAGAGGGAAGGCTGTCAGTCACTGATAGGACCGCCTGCTGGACTTCAAAGCCCAGAATGAGCAGGATCTTAGATGAGTAAAATAAGTTATGCTGAATCTTTCCCCATAAAACTACATATCAACCTGCTCAGCTCCTCCTGCTCTATAAAGGACCTGAGCCACTGTGATAAAGCTGTTGTAGGTTTACTCCATCTATAGGCTTATTTAATGGCCATTAACAATGCAGACCGAATGAACAGTGCGCTCCTAATTAGTTTGACTAGTACGGCTGCATGGTACTCTGCCAAGTGGTCCTACCATTAGGACTGGAGTGGACAAACCTAGCCTAGGATGCTATTGTAACAAAGCTATCAGCTGGGTAAATGGGAGGCCAGGACAGGTTTTAAAGGGGTTGCCCAGGTGTTTAAAGGGGTTGAGCACCTTAAGGGGGTGTTTTGCCAAACCCCCCTTCTTAGAAGACCTGCAAAGAGAAGCATACTGATCTGCTTCCCAGTTGTAGGCTCTTTGCTCCTTCGCTCCACGGCCTTGGTTGCTCCTCTGGGCCCTCTGGATGTAAACTTCCTGTTTGATGCCACTGCAGCCAGTGATTGGCTGCATCGTCACCAAACAGGAAGTTTACATCCAAAGAGCCCGGCGAAGCTGCTGGCCCTGTCAAAGTGCAGAGAAAGTGAAGCCTTTAGGTGTAAAGGCAACACCCCTGTTGCTCCTAGAGGCTAATTTGCATATATTAAAACATAACTTTTCTAAGCAATGTGGGCACATATGAACGAGGGACCAACACAGCTGCCAAGAGCACATACAACAGGTTAGTATTACATGTGGTCATCCAAATGTCCGCCTGACCAGGTGCAGATGTTTGTTAGTGGTTTCCTGTATTGTATTTTTTTGTAACACAGAAGTGGGATGCCATCTTGGAGCCACTTTAACAGCATCCGGGGTGGATATATTGCAGGGATGGCCAACCTGTGGCTCTCCAGCTGTGGCAAAACTACATCTCCCAGCATGGGATGGTGGGAATTGTGGTTTTACAACAGCTGGAGAGCCGCAGGTTGGCCATCCCTGATATATTGGATCATTGATTATTTCCTCTTGTGGTCTAACTAGGAGTAGAAGGTAACTGATTACATCCCTGTTCTTATCACAGCATCTTCGCACCCCCCTTCCCCATCGTGTGAAGTCTGTATTAAGCTGCTCACATGGCGTCTGCATACTGATTGGGATAAATAGTCATCATTTGCATGTAAGAAGATAGCACTTGTGACACTAGGAATCATTATGGAGTACTGGTGCTGATGTGGGCAGAGTCCTTCCCAGGGAGGGTGTGATCCCCGCAGGCTGCGGCCAGATTTAGCATAAGGCACCGATTCCTCAGATACCCATTAAAATCTCCTGATGTGACGGAGAAACCCTGGGTGACCTGGATTCTGTGCAGCTGCAGGGATCTAGGAGGGAGGGAGGTTGGGTTTTTCCTGATAGTCTCTGAATAATTTCTGCTTCAGCCACAAGGAACATTCTGGGTTTAGAAGCAGTTTGCATTATTTATCGCCTGCCTTACCGATAAATCCTCAAGATGGAGACCCCACATGATATTGCTTGTGCTGTCAAACCTTAAAGTCATAGCGGTACCGCTATACCACAGTGTTTGGCGATATTGTAACATTCTTCTTAGGCTACTTTCACACTAGCGTTGTTTGAATCCGGCGTTCAATTCCGTCAACGGAACTGCGTGCCGGATCCAGAAAAACATGTGAAAACGGATTACATTTGAATCCTGATCAGGATTTTGATCACAATGAAAAAATGCATTGAAAAAAACAGATCCACCATTTATGGACTTTAACTTTTTTTTCCACATTTTCCGGGTTTAACATGCAAAAGCCGGATCCGTTTTGACAGAACACACGGCGCCGGATCCGGCGTTAATGCAAGTCAATGGGAAAAAGGCCGGATCCGGCGTTCAGTCAAAGTGTTCCGGATTTTCGGCCGGATGTAAAATTACAACATGCTACGGTTTTCTGAAAATCCTGATCAGTCAAAAAGACTGAACTGAAGACATCCTGAACGGATTACTCTCCATTCAGAATGCATTAAGATAAAACTGATCGGTTCTTTTCTGGATTTGAGCCCCTAGAACGGAACTCAGCGCCGGAAAAGAAAAACGCTAGTGTGAAAGTACCCTAAATGAGGTTTTGTTTTTCACATTTTTTTAATTGAAGGGGTGTGTACCTGCACAGACTCGCTTTATCCACTCAGTGCTGCCATTTTCAGACTGTGCAGGTACGCACCCCCAACTGGTTACCACCCCTGTGTGCCATTACTGCAGACTGCTAGCAATTCATTCATAACTTCTAGTAGGAATAATAAAGAAATGGCACAACATAGAGCCATAAGAATAGATGCTGCGGAATTGTTATTACATGGGGAATGCATGTAGCCATTAAATTGGGCATGTCAGGAGTGGTGACAGGTCCTCTTTAAGGTCTCTTTCACACAAACCGTGTTTTTTGTTTCTTTTCGTTCCGTTTTTTTTTCGTTCCATATACGGAACCATTAATTTCAATGGACCTGCAAAAAAAACAGAATGTACTCCATATGCCTTCCGTTTCCGTATTTCCGTTCCGTTCGAGGATAGAACGTGTCCTATCATTGTCCGAATAACGGACAAGCATTGTACTGTTCTATTAGAGGCAAGATGTTCTGTTCTGCAAAAAACGGAATGCACATGGACGTCATCTGTATTTTTTGTGGATCAGTTTTTTTGCAGACCGCAAAATACTGAAAGACATACGGTCGTGTGCAAGAGGCCTAAGGCTGTATTACAGTTGCCGATATTTCGGCCGACATCTGCTAACGAGTATTCACATGAACGCTCGTTAGTGATCATCTCCCAGTGTAATACTTCCACTTATTTTATTTTATTTTTTAAAGGGTTTCTACCATCAGAATTACTGTTATGTAGCTGAGTGACATTAGCGATGCGCTAATGTCAGCACTACATAACAGTATGTTTATTACATTTCTCCCTGCAGCCATTCTGATAAAACAAGCACTTTTATAATATGCTAATGAGCCTCTAGGTGCTATGTGGGCGTAGATTCAGCACCTAGAGGCTCAGTCTACTCACCCTTTATCCCGCCCAGGTCCCCTGTTCTGCCCGCCCCGCTCCTCTTGATTGATTTCATGGTTCGCAGCATCGCTGACTAAATCACGCACCTGCGCCGTTCACTTCTGTATTCAGAGCAGGCGCAGTGAGTGAAGGCCGCTCTCTTGGTTTCGGCTTCCTCACTGTGATGTAGTCGGCGCAGGCGCAGTGAGGAATCCGGAACCAGGAGCGCATCATTTACTCACTGCGCCTGCGCAGAATACAGTGAACGGTGCAGGCACGGGATTTCGTCAGTGATGCTGCGAACCGTGACATCAATCAAGAGGAGTGGGGCGGGCGAGTAGACGGAGCCTCTAGGTGCTGATTCTACGCCCACATAGCACCTAGAGGCTCATTAGCATATTATAAAAGTGTGTATTTTATCAGAATGGCTGCAGGGAGAAATGTAATAAACACACTGTTATGTAGTGCTGACATTAGCACATCGCTAATGTCACTCAGCTACATAACAGAATTTCTGATGGTAGAAGCCCTTTAAGCATGCAAAAAAATCTGCGCTTGCCGGCATCAAATTGCGCTGTCTAATAGCGATCTGCCACCGGAAAACCACTATACAACATGGGGATGGGATAGCGATCGCTCCTCTCCATGTTTCGGAGGAGATCACTGCATGTAATAGCAGTGGTCTCCTCCGCTAGTGAGCAGGCGATTGCCAGGAGGGAGCGCCTCCCGACAATCACTTGCTGATCTGCCTGTCTAATACAGTCTTTATCCAAGTCATGTCTCAAGGCCTGTTTTAAAAGGTTGGACATTGACTTATAGGATGGCAACCTTTCATCTGGTGGCATTAGAGGCAGAGCTTTTTAGGAGCTCATTTGCATACATTTTCCCCAGAATTCCAGAGGAGTGTCGCCTATGATGGATTCTATAATCCCAGGAATTAACACATTAGTATTGAATGGAAGTTGATCTGTCGAGAACAACTGCTCAGAGTAGGAGGAGGAAAGATAGATGGTGCCCAGTTTGACAAGCTTATGGTGTTAATCGGTCAGCCGATTACAGAGATGTATCTAAAGCCTTAGGGATTTTCTACTTGGTGTGGGCAGGAAGATGATGTGACCGGTGGTACCTTATGTGGCCTTAAATTAACCCTTTAAGCTCTGATAGCACCTTCTTACAAGAAAACATTTGCCTTCTCCTACCTTGCTATTATCATTAGTCATTTGCCCGTGAGTTGTCCTCTTCTGTTCCTAACGTGCCCCTCCAAGTATACTCTCCTACTCTGGACATTGTGCATGGAGACGCCACTGAACGTTGCGCATTAGAGCAGCCAAAACGACTGTAGGACGACAGGCGCAGAGTATTGTGATTATTAGGGGCCATGAACAATACACACTGGGCATGGGGCAACCAGCGTGCTTTGTGTCTCCATGCCAGAGACTATGCCTGGAGCACAGTTTTTAGGCACGGAATATTTTCAGAATACTTTTTATCAGTTTTTTTTAAAAGCTGAGTGACTACCAATGTAATATTCACTAAAGAAGCCATACAGTGCCTTGCAAAAGTATTCACCCCCCCTTGACTTTTTTTTGTGTTTTGTTACATTACAGCCTTAAGTTCAATGTTTTGTTATTCTGAATGTTGTGATGGATCAGAACACAAAAGTCTAAGGCTGAGTTCACACCAGCGTTCAGCCTTTCCGTTCTCCTGCCCCGCCCGCCTCCCCTTGAATAATCGTTGGTGGCCAGTGGGTATACCAGGGTGTCAGCACATTGCTGACACCCTGGTATAAACGGCTGACATCTGTGATGCGATGTCAGCCGTTTAACCCTTTCCATACCGCGGTCCGTACAGACCGTTGTATGGAAAAGGTTAACGGCTCAGGGAGCTCCCTCCCTCTCACATCGGGGGGCTGCTGTACCTTTGCAGCCCCCCGATGGAGAGGGAGAGAGCCCCCAGACAGATCCCCCCCCCTTACCCTTCCCCGTCTGCGAAGTTGTGGCAGACGGGAAAGGTTCCCATGGTAACAGGACGCCTTCTCAGGGTACTGTACTGTATTATACAGACATCAGACCCACTGGATCTTCAAGAACTAAGTGGGTCTGGTTAAAAAAAGTGGAAAAAAAGTAAAAATCAAAAAACACATTTATCACTGATTAAAAATGAAAAAAATAAAATTCCCTACACATGTTCGGTATCGCCGCGTCCGTAACGACCTGATCTATAAAACGGTCCTGTTACTTTACCCGAACGGTGAACGCCATAAAAATAAAAAACTATGATGAAATGGAAATTTTGCCCACCTTACTTCCCAAAAAAGGTAATAAAAGTGATCAAAAAAGTTGCATGTACGCCAAAATTGTAACAATCAAACAGTCATCTCATCCCGCAAAAAATGAGACCCTACTTAAGATAATTGCCCAAAAACTGAAAAAACTATGGCTCTTAGACTATGGTGACACTAAAACTTTTTTTTTTTTGTTTTAAAAATTAAATCATTGTGTAAAACTTGCATAAATAAAAAAAAATTGTATACATATTAGGTATCGCTGTTTCCGTGACAACCTGCTGTATAAAATTACCACATGATCTAACCTGTCAGATGAATGTTGTAAATAACAAAAAAAACGGTGCCAAAAAAGCTATTTCTTGTTACCTTGCCGCACAAAAAGTGTAATATAGAGCAACCAAAAATCATATGTACCCTAAACTAGTAGCAACAAAACTGCCACCCTATCCCGTAGTTTCTAAAATGGGGTCAATTTTTTGGAGTTTCTACTCATGGGGTGCATCAGGGGAGCTTCAAATGGGACATGGTGTAAATAAACTTGTCCAGCAAAATCTGCCTTCCAAAAACCATACGGCGCACCTTTCACTCTACGCCCCGCTTTGTGGCCGTACAGTAGTTTACGGCCACATATGGGGTGTTTCTGTAAACGGCAGAGTCAGGGCAATAAAGATACAGTCTTGTTTGGCTGTTAACCCTTGCTTTGTTAGTGGAAAAATGGGTTAAAATGGAAAATTAGGCAAAAAATATGAAATTCTCAAATTTCATCCCCATTTGCCAATAACTCTTTGTGCAACACCTAAAGGGTTAACTAAGTTTGTAAAATCAGTTTTGAATACATTGAGAGGTGTAGTATATAGAATGGGGTCATTTTTGGGTGGTTTCTATTATGTAAGCCTCGCAAAGTGACTTCAGACCTGTAGTGGTCCCTAAAAATTGTTTTTTTTGTAAATTTCTGAAAAATTTCAAGATTTTGCTTCTAAGCCTTGTGACATCCCCAAAAAATAAAATATAATTCCCAAAATAATTCAAACATGAAGTAGACATATGGGGAATATAAAGTCATCACAATTTTGGGGGGTATTACTATGTATTACAGAAGTAGAGAAACTGAAACTTTGAAATTTGCTAATTTTTCAAAATTTTGGGTAAATTCTGTATTTTTTTTATGCAAAAAATAAATATATTTTTTACTTCATTTTACCAGTGTCATGAAGTACAATATGTGGCGAAAAAACGATCTCAGAATGGCCTGGATAATCCAAAGCGTTTTAAAGTGACACTGGTCAGATTTGCAAAAAATGGCCTGGTCCTTAAGGTGAAATAAGGCTGAGTCCTTAAGGGGTTAACTCTGTAATCAGAATGCTATTCTTTTCCCTTATAACCATGTTATAAGGGAAAATAATAATGATCGGATCCCCATCCCGATCGTCTCCTAGCAACCGTGCGTGAAAATTGCACCACATTCACACTTGCTTGCGGATGCTTGTGATTTTCAAGCAGCCCCATTGACTTCTATGGGGCCTGCGTTGCGTGTAAAGCACACAATATAGAGCCCCATAGAAATTAATGGGTCCAGATTCAGTGCGGGTGCAATGCCTTCACCTCAAGCATTGCACCGGCGTGGAAATCTCACCCGTGTGAACCCAGCCTTTACTGGATCATTTTCTAACATGGAAATGAAAAATTCACTTTATGATGTATACTATGAATATATTTAATGGATGCACAACAAATACCTTTAATGCTACCAGGAGTATTTGTAATATATAATACAAGGTCATGTTTTACGCTCATCAACTCGACAGATGAACAGGCTTACACCATGATTTGATGATTTGCAGGCACCGATCGTCTTCAGATCATGTTGATCCCACTGATATATGAAGAACGGTGCCCAGCTGCCTTCACCTCTCTGCCACTGCCCATCATGGCATTATTTCTCTCTTCTTCTGCACAAACAAGCGGACTGCTCTTCAGAATAGCTGACAGAGGGCTGGGGATATGTGGCATGGGTGAGGCAGTCAGAAGAAATTCAATAACGGGTTCATTCATAATCTAAAGTAGCAACAGAAGGGACCGTTTCGGATTAGTGGGGGTCTGACACCCAATCAGCTGTCTTGAAAAGGCAGAGGCCTTCTCTGTACTTACCAAGCACAGTGCCAAACATTGTATAGTGGCTGTGCTTGGTATCGCGCTCAGCCCCATTCACTTCTATGGGAGCGTCAATGCCTTCTCAAAACAGCTGATCGGAAGGGGTTCCGGGTGTCCTGAGGAAAGCTCATCAGTATCAAAATCCTGGAAAACCCCTTTAAAGAGGACATTTCACCAGAATAAAACTTCTAAACTAACTATACAGGCATGTAGAGCGGCGCCCAGGGTCCCCCCTGCACTTACTGTTATACCTGGGCGCCGCTCCGTTCTCCCGTTATTGCCTCCAGTATCTTCATAGTTAAGCTCCACACAGGGGAACCTGCCATCGGCTCATTCTCCCATGCTGTAGCGCTGGCCAATCGCAGAGCTCAGCTCATAGCCTGAGAGAGAAAAAAGCCTCTCGGGCTATGAGCTGAGTGCTGTGATTGGCCAGCGCTGCAGCATGGGAGAAGGAGATGCCGGCAGGTTCCCCTGGGTGGAGCCTAACTATGAAGATACCGGAGGCAATAACGGGAGAACGGAGCGGCGCCCAGGTATAACAGTAAGTGCAGGGGCGTCCCTGGGCGCCGCTCTACATGCCTGTATAGTTGGTTTAGAAGTTTTATTCTGGTGAAAGGTCATCTTTAAAGGGGTATTCCCATCTAAGACAACGGAGGCATATCGGTAGGATATGCCCCCATTGTCTGATAGGTGCGGGTCCCAGAGGAAGGTGGTAGCAGGAGGACCCCGGGTTTTCCAGGGTCCGGCCACCGCCAGACTCTGGTATTTTCGTAGTCCTTGGAGTTGCCAGTTCCCTAAAGGAGTGATTTGGAATGCTATAAGAAGCTGTGTACTGAGGTCGTACCCAATGTGATACCTCTTGGCTCAAAACCACAACCAACAACCGCGAATGACGTCTTATAAAAAGGGTTTTATTTTTGATCAGATGACAACGCGTTTCGGAGTGAGAGTACTCCTTTTTCAAGTCTTTGGATCCGGGCACATGCAGTTAGCGCGACCAGTCAAGATGCTTTAATTCGGGATGCTGTGTAAGAAAGGACTGTTAGCTGCCACAGGGTAAAGGAGACTAATTGTGTCCAAATCCTTCCCCCAGCAGTACAGATTAGCCGCAGCACCAAGCGGGAGGTGGATTGTTAACAATAAGGAAGGGTAAAAAAAAGGTATTATACGGTAGAGGCACTGCAAATGACTTTTAGGGTGGTTTTACCCATAATGGGGGTCTTTTACTAAAGACTGGCATTCCACACAGACAAAACATGCAGTAATGAACGTCTCACATCTGTTAGGTCAGTTTGCCACAAACAAACCACCGCCAGCTAGGAACTGGCGTAGGTATCCGTTGTAATTTATTCTGGTTTTCTGCTGTAGATGATATTAAATGTGTTTGGGCTGAGGCCGCTCTGCTGACTTCCACTAAGCACCGCCCACCTTTTATAAAGAGCCAAAAATCAGAGTAATACATAGTCATTTATCAAATGACACAGTGAAGCTAATTAACCAAAGGGCACAGCAGTTGCAGAGAGAGCAGAGCCTCTAGGTGTAATGGCAACGCCCCTGTTGCTCCTAGAGGCTCATCTGCATATATTAAAACTTCATTTTTCTTAGTAATGCGGGCACATATGAACATGGGACCAACGCAGTTGCCTTCAGATGCCAAGTGCACATGTAACAGCTCAGCCAGTGTCATAGGTACAAATCTGCTGACAGAGGCCCTTTAAAACTAGATAGTGACACATAGCGTTTTTTCTAATCTGTTGTGGTTTTCTGATTCTAGATTTGTTTTGTTTTTTATTCAATTTCCTGAACATGATTATAGAGGCTGCCATCTTGCCTGAACAGTATTTATAGATAATGCAGCCACATCAGCCACATGGGCCATAGACACAATGGACAGGAGAAGACCTCATTGAATTCTATGGGAGAGTTTTTTAGGCATGCTCTGTGACCTTTGCTGAGGTCAGGAGGGAGTAACTGGGCTGTGATATCACCTATTGTGAATGATGGATCCTGTGTTATCTATTTAGAGGAGAAATCTTCCTGCCTGTAATAATGAGCAGATAACTGCAGTAGAGTTCTTTACAATACCAAATTTTATATTCGCTTTCGATACCATAAAAAGTATTGCGATACTCTATGCCATTCGATACCACGTGAAAAAAAGCCACCAAAAAAGCCACCATCCACAGATCACCCCCCCATAACTGCCATCCACAGATCACCCCCCCCCCCCCCATAACAGTGCCATCCACAGATCCCCCATTAGTTCAAAACCCAGCGAAAGCACACCTTTTGGTTACAAATATATTTTTTATTATTTTCCTCCTCAAAAACCTAGTCTTATGGAACGGTGCGTCTTATAGGGCGAAAAATACGGTACCAGTGCGAAGCAGGGTCCTTCTGCTAGTCATTTTCTAAAACTTCAGACCTGTCATAGTAACAGCTCGAAATATTCTTGTTCATTGATGCTTTTGTATCACACTTACTGGAGCCTGATTTATGGCACTGCTATAAATAACGAATAATCATCGGAAGTGCTGGTTTCAGCAGTTTTTTTTTTCTACTGAATCAATTGTAAGATAAAATGTTAGGAATGTTAGGAGAGCAGCCTGGAACTGAAGTCTATCCGCAGTTGTCCAGTTTTGGTGCATTCATCCTTTTTGAACATTATAAATTTATTAGCATTATAGGACAGGAACATCTAGTATTGTTGGCGCACATTTTAAAGGGGTTGTCCCAGTTTGTACATTGATGGCATATGCCAGTGATGGGTAACCTTGGCACTCCAGCTGTGGTGAAACTACGATTCCCAGCATGCTCCATTTATTTCTACAGAGTTCTGAGAGCAGCCAAGCAAGGGGGGCATCTTGGGAGTTGTAGTTTTACCACAGCTGGAGTGCCAAGGTTAGCCATCACTGGCATATGCCATCAGTCAGATAGGTGCCTGTCCCACCTCTGGGACCCGCTCCTGTGTAGAGAACAGGGCCTCCAAAGTGAAGGAGAGCATACTGGGCGTGCGTGCTCTCCATTCATCACTATGGGAGTTCCAAAAACAGCCAAGTCAGCACTAGACTATTTTCGGAACTCCCGAAAATGCAGTGAACGAAGGGGGGATACACATGCATGGCTGCTCTCTGTTCACTTCACGGGTACTGTTCTGGAGATAGCAGTGGGTCCTAAACGTGGGAGGCACACTTTTTTCTGACAATGATGGCATATCCTAGTGACACGCCATCAATGTGCCAGATGGGAATACTTCCTAAAAGGGGTTCTCCATGAATGATTTAATGCCTTCACAACATCTGCCGTACATGTACGACGAATGTTGGGTCTTTAAAGATGGTGCCCACTCCAGAGTGGATCGAGCGCCTTAGCTAGTGAGTGCCTGCTGTTTCATGCAATGCCAGAGATCGGGGAGGATGTTCCTTGAAAGTAATGAGCCTGTATTAGGCTTCCAGGCTTATTAATTGTATATGGCAGGTGGCAGCACTGAATTGTAATGTAGCTATTTCTGTATAGGATAATGAAGAAAATCTCTTTACCCTACAATCTGGTGACTGCATGTTGTGGTCCACTTGGGGACCTAATAAAAAGAAAAAAGAAAAAAGTTTACAAAAATGTTAATCACTCCTCTTTCCCAAAAACAAAAATTATGAAAGAATAAAAAAAATCAACATCATGGGCATCACAGCACGTGAAGACGCCTGTACTGTTAAAATATAAAAAACACATCCCATACGGTGAATGGCGTAAACATGTCCAATTTGCCGTTTTATCATCACTTTATCTCACCCCAAATTTTTTTTATAAAAAGTGATCAAAAAGTCATACACACTCCAAAATGGTATTATCAAAAACTACAGATCAACCTGCAAAAAAAACGAGCCCTCAAACATCTCCATAGACATAACTATAAAAAAAAGTTGTGGGGTCAGAATATGGCAATAAGATTTTTTTATTTATTTTTTTCCAAAGTTTTTTTATTTTTTTCAGTATTAAAACGCAAGAATAACTATATATATATATATATATATATATATATATATATATATATATATATATATAAAAAAATTTTATTTTTATTTTTTTATTGTAGAGACACAGAGAATGAAGAGCACAAGTCATTTTTACCGCATAGTGCTGTAAAACAGTGGCGGAAATTGCATATTAAATGGTGACATTAGAAATACAACTTGTTTGCAAAAAACAAACCCTCATACGGCTATGTGAACAGAAAATTATAAAAGTTATGGCTCCAGAAAGGTAGGGAGCGAAAAATGAAATTGCAAAAAACGGAAAATGGCTGTGTCAAGAGGGGGTTAAAATGACCGCCAACAACCTGTCCTACAATGTGAGCAGGACTTGTTCCACCACTTGCAGGGACTGAAAGATTGCAATATGTCTCCAGGATCAGGCTACAAAGAGTTTGGAGTCTGTTACTATGGAGACCTATAGGTCTCCATGAGAGCTGTATACACAGAACTATAGGAGATTAATGTGCACTAAAAAAGTAAAGTAAAAAGGGTTGTGAAGGTGGACCTCGAATCAACACAATGTTCCCTTCATTCTGCATTGTCAGCTTTAATTTGTCTGCCCCTTGACGCTCATAGATAATTATTATTATCATCTTGTCGTTGGGTTATAATTAAATACATTTTTGTTTTTCTGCAGACTATGCAAGCAGCGCGATGTCCTACTGATGAGCTTTCCCTCACAAACTGCGCTGTGGTGAATGAGAAGGATTTCCAGTCTGGGCAGTAAGTATAGAGTTACTGGTTTTTATTTCCTTTAGAAGGGAAGTTTATTATTTTTTTTATTTTTATTTTTTATCAACTTGGTGAAATTGGGATTCTATATTTTGTGCAGTATTATAATCTAATTCTTTGTCTCTGTATACAGGGCTCATGCACACGACCGTATGTATTTTGCTGTCTGCAAAAAATGGATCTGTAAAAAATACGGATGACGTCCATGCGCATTCCGTATTTTACGGAACAGCCGTAATTCGGACAATAATAGGACATGTTCATTCTTTTTGCTGAGCGAACATACGGAGTAACTTTCATTTTTATTTTGCGGACCTATTAAAATGAATGGTTCCACGTACGGTCTACAAAAAAAAACAACGGAACGGACATGGAAAGAAAATACGTTCATGTGCATGAGCCCTAAGGGTCCATGTCCATGCAGTTTTATTTGCAGACCGTATGCATAACCATTCATTTCAATGGGTCGGCAAAAAAAAGAAAGGAAGTTACTTATATTATTCTCCCCCACTTCGTTTTATTAGCTGGCTATCATCAACTCTGCTCAACCCAAGTGGTTGGCTCATGAAGAGAAGGTGGCCTCACTGATCTCTGGAGGAAGCCAGGTCTTAAAGTGGTTTTCTGGGATTTTAACATTAATGGGTCATCACTATCAGATCGGTGGGGGTCCAGCACCCCCGCCGATCAGCTGGATGAAGGGAAGGCAGCACTCCCTGCGAGCGCAGCCTTCCCTTGTTTGTTTACCTGCTCGCCGTCAAGATTGCAGAGGTCAGCAGGTGTAATTGCAAGCCGTCCCATTTACTTCTATAGGACGGCTCGTTCCTATCCACTTGAATAGAAGGGAGCCGTACCAGAGAAGTGAATGGGATGGCTTACGTGGAATTACACCTGCTCACCGCTGTAATGTTGACAGCAAACAGTTACACAAACAAGGGGCTCGCACGGAGCGCGGCCTTCTCTTCAGCCAGCTAATCGGGCGTCGGACCCCCACCGATCTCGTATTGATGACCTATCCTGAGGATAAGTCATCAATATTAAAATCTCAGAAAACCCCTTTAAGGCCATCCAAGTAATGGATTGTCTAGGTCTGTCACAGCAAGAACTTCTGTTTACTCTGGCTCGCTGATAAAGGGTTCCTAACAGGCATTTTGGGTATATAGAAAGAGATTGCTTACAGGGACAACCCCTTTGTTGAGATGAGGAGGGTTTGGTCTAATTTATGCAAATACGTATGAGCTTAGCTACAACAGCTGGTTTCACAGGAGCAGGCAGATCCAGAGATCTGAAAAAATAGTAGGTAAACGAGGGGCACTCCGTATAAGGGAATACAAGCAGCAAGTCGATAATGGCTAGAATTTATTATACACAAGCCAATGCATCAAACAATAACAATGTTAAAAACATCCATAAAATATGATAAAATGCATAAAAAATAAATAAATACCCAATGAACAGGGGCCCTGAGGAAAATTCGTCAGACAAGCAGTCCCCACAGTAGAAATAATCGCACCGGGTCTTAATACACTTGAAAAATTCAAGCCTGTGTCAGGCTCCAAAGGGATCGCATCCACAATCTGACTATGTCAGAAAAATCGTATTCGGTACTGTCCGATTAAATCCTCCAGTAAATTTGAATAGTCAGATCTATTGGTAATTATGAGGGGAATCTCTTACCCTGTTCTGTCGCTGGCTCGATGTAATGGATCGCAAACTCAGCCGATCTTACCCAAACGCGGCGTCCCACGTGGTATGGAGTTTCAAACGTCACGTCTGACGTGACTCCTCGGCTGGAAAGGTAGTAAAGCAATCGATCCTTCTTAAAGATACAGTCTCTTAATTCGAGACAGGGTAGTGCTCCAGATGCGAAGATCAACCCGATAGTGGTTATTTCTCCCTCGTAGATCCTGGGGTACGGCTCACTGTCCCAACTGGCCCAGACGCGTTTCAGGGTATACACCCCTTCATCAGTGGTAAAGACAGTGAGCACTTTGCAGCATTTTATACCTTCCCAAGAGACCAGCCATGGGTGGGACTGATCTAATTGAAACATCATGAAAGTCCGAAATGGAATCCTATTCCCCTTTATGTCTACATGGGAGCCAAATTCTTAAAGCAACAGTCACTTCCAGCTCCTATATTATAACATTAGTCCATAGAGTATTCTGATATGCAATGTAACATCATATAAACAAAAATAATAATAAGAACATGTTAAGAACATATAAATAACAATCAGGATGTGATGGTTATAAGAAACGCATAAAAAACGCACATGCAGTCACATGCGTTTTTGATGTGTTTTTGATGCGTTTTTTTCCAAAATATTAAAATCCTCCTCCTAAGGGATCCAGATAGCATCTCGGGGAGTTTGCCTTATTTTGACCAGATTTGACCATATATTGCTGCCAAAAAAACTTCTACAGCCTAGCATAAGTTGCAAGGAGAAAAGGGGAAGGAGAGCCGGGCAGGGAGGAAGGAACAGAGTGCTGATAGACAGCCCGACTCTGGATCTGCATCACCACCCAGCTCGCCCCCCATCCCTCAGAGGAATCCAAATAGTTCCCATTCAGCATTCAGACCCCTAGGGATCAGGGATTCAAATTCAAAGATACGGCGGGACTCCTGCCTGGACATAGCGGCCACATGATTACCACCTCTCCAAGGTTTCTTTATTCTCTCCAGTGCAAAGAATGCCAAGGACAAGGGATCACAGTTATGTATATCTTTAAAATGTTTTGAAACAGAATGTAACACATAGCCCTTTTTGATATTGGCCAAGTGTTCTGCCACCCTTTTCTTTAATGTCCTCTTTGTCCTCCCTATATATTGTTTGCGGCATCCACAGACATTGTAATAGGTAATGACATCAGTCGAGTCACAGGTCAGACATTCGTTGATGTCAAACCTGAACGAATTCTGAGTCGAAGTGACACTGGTAGTTTTCCTCGCAAACTTCGTCATCTTACAATTACCACACCGTCCACATCTATGGAAGCCACCAGTCTCTAGCCAATTCTGACCTTCCGACGGGCCCATCCTATTCATTTTTAATGTGGGTGCTACTTTTGCTGCCAACGTAGTGGCTCTCGTGTAAGTAATTCTGGGATCTTTAGTAAGAGACGACCCTATAGTCTTGTCATCTAAAAGGAGATGCCAGTGTTTCCTAATAATTCTCTCTACCTGTCGGTGTTGTGAATGGTAGGGTAGAATCATCCTTAACACCTCATCTGATGGGGGTGTGCACTTCTGGACAAAAAAGTCCTGTCTATTCATATTTCTCACTTTGACCAAGGCTTTTTCCACTATCTGATCTGGGTACTCCCTCTCTTTGAACTGCTGGCTGAGAACCACAGCCTCTTCTTCAAATTGTCTGTGATCAGTGCAATTCCGCTTTAATCGTCTGAATTGGCTGACTGGTATATTCAATAACCATTTGGGTAGATGGCAGCTGGAAAAGCGTATGAAACTGTTCCTAGCTACCTCCTTCACAAAGGTACTACACTTGATCGTGCATCCCTCTATCACTACCCTGATGTCCAGAAACTCAACTTCTTTGTCACTAACCTTCGGGGTAAATGTCAAATTTCTCTCATTAGCGTTAATTTCCACCAAAAAAATCATCCAGAGTCTCTTTGGTACCTTTCCATATGAACAGGACATCGTCAATGTACCTACGCCACAGCACCAGACCCCCCCCAACCTGGGCGCGATGGACTCAGACTCCCACTGAGCCAAAAAGAGGTTGGCATAGCTGGGGGCGAATCTGGTGCCCATGGCGGTACCGGTCAGCTGGAGATAGAAGTCCTGCTCATATGCGAAATAGTTATGTGAGAGAATATAGTCAACTACCTCCAAAATGAACATCAATTGTTCACTTTTAAGAGTGTTATTTATTTGAAACTGTTTCATTAGGGCATCAATGCCCATTTTGTGTTCAATCACAGTGTAGAGGGAGCTAACATCAAGTGTGCCTAAAAACCAGCCCTCTTGCCATTCCAAAGATTCTAATTGTTTGACAATATCAGTGGTGTCTTTGATGTAAGAGGCAGTGCTCTTGACCAGAGGCTGAAGCCAGCGGTCAATATACCGCGAGAGGTTAGCTAAAATAGAGTCAATTCCCGATACTATTGGTCTTCCCGGGGGACATTTCAGATCTTTGTGGATCTTGGGAAGACAATAGAATACAGGAATTCTTTTCTGTGTTTCTGTAATATATCTGGCCTCATGGTCTCGCAGGAGTCCTGCCGTCACTCCCTTCTCACAGAGCGTCCTCAATTCCCTATGGTATTCCTCTGTGGGATCACCTTTGAGTTTTTTCGATAAGTGATCTCATCACTCAGCTGTCTCAAACATTCTCCCCTATATGCTTCTGTATCTAAAATCACCACTGCTCCTCCCTTATCAGCAGGTCTGATCGTAATCTCTTTCATGTCCTGTAGTTCTTGAATCGCATCTCATTCCTTTCTTGTCAGATTAGGATGTGCGATCAGGTCCGAGTGCGACCCTTCAATACTCTCAACTCTTTTTCTACATTCGTCTTAAAGGTGACCATTTCTCCGCTCATTTCCTGTCTGGGGTACTTTTTGGATCTTAGTTTTAAATCAGTATGCGAATATCTCCCAACATCTGCGATGATGGGGGGGGGGGGGAGTCCCATCTAAAAAAAGGGGCGATGATAATGCCTCATACCTATTTGTGACTGCAATGAGTGATTCCTGTTGTGCTATCTCATTAACCTCATTAGTGAATCTGTGTGTGTCTATATTTCCACCGATTCTTTCCTGGATATAACCATTATCACCAGTGGGGACACTCCTATACTGATTTTTACATTTCCTAGTTTTTTTATATATAATTTCTTTTTTAAGGGTATCCAAATTCTTACAGATTCTATCATGCCAGCCTTTAGTCTCCTCCCCAGCAGGGAACTGTTCTAGTTCTTTTTTGATTTTAGTAATCTGTTCGCCTAGTTCATTAGAAATCTCCTGCCGTCGTTTATCATTTGTATCAAACAGACCGACTGAGACTTCAGAAAGGTGTCCCACTCCTCTCTAAAGGTATCATTGACTAGGTCACTAGCTGGGGTTTTATTCAGGGCTAGACCTTTCGGAATGATCCCCTTTTGTAGAAAATGAGAAAGTGAGGTCACCTCCCACTTATTGCATAGCTGTCGTTGGAGAAGTTTCTCCAAATCTCTAAAGACATCACTGTTGGATCTCAAATAGTTCGATCCAGCACCTCCTTCATCATTGAAGACAAGTTCATCGATCTTCTTAAATTTACTGTTTATATGTTCCCAAATATCCATTACGGTCTACAAGGAGCACAACTGAAGGGTGGATAAGAAATGGAGAAAACTAGTGTGAATCAGTGACTCACCTATAGACCGAATAGATAAGGGTGCTCACCTCTCGGTCCACCCAGATCGCACAAATAGATCAGAAAAAATAGTAGGTAAACGAGGGGCACTCCGTATAAGGGAATACAAGAACTTCTGTTTACTCTGGCTCGCTGATAAAGGGTTCCTAACAGGCATTTTGAGTATATAGAAAGAGATTGCTAACAGGGACAACCCCTTTGTTGAGATGAGGAGGGTTTGGTCTAATTTATGCAAATACGTATGAGCTTAGCTACAACAGCTGGTTTCACAGGAGCAGGCAGATCCAGAGATCTCACTTGATGTCGTCTACAAGTCCAGATAAATAAGCATCAGAGACAAGGAGCTGGCAGTAGGACCCATTTTGAGGAGCAACATATGGCTGCATAAGACCTGTCATAGAGCTTTTTTGAGGTCATGACCCAGGAAGTCATAAAGACCTGCAATTTGATTGAACTTTATACTTGCAAGACAGACACTGACAATATTGTGATCATTGCAGAATATAAAATCTGTGATACAGTCCTAACCTCAGTATCTGAGGAAAGGGATTTAGGGATCATTATTTCAGAAGACTTAAAGGTAGGCAGACAATGTCACAGAGCAGCAGGAAATGCTAGCAGAATGCTTGGGTGTATAGGGAGAGGCATTACCAGTAGAAAGAGGGAGGTGCTCATGCCGCTCTACAGAGCACTAATGAGACCTCATTTGGAGTATTGTGCGCAGTACTGGAGACCATATCTCCAGAAGGATACTGATACTTTGGAGAGAGTTCAGAGAAGAGCTACTAAACTGGTACATGGATTGCAGGATAAAACTTACCAGGAAAGATTAAAGGACCTTAACATGTGTAGCTTGGAAGAAAGACGAGACAGAGGGGATATGATAGAAATACATAAAGGGAATCAACAAGGTAAGGCCTCTTTCACACTTGCGTTGTCCGGATCCGGCGTGTACTCCACTTGCCGGAATTACACGCCGGATCCGGAAAAACGCAAGTGTACTGAAAGCATTTGAAGACGGATCCGTCTTCAAAATGCTTTCAGTGTTACTATGGCACCCAGGACCCTATTAAAGTCCTGGTTGCCATAGTAGGAGCGGAGAGCGGGGGAGCGGTATACTTACCATGCGATCACGTCATCCATGCGTGTGGGGCCCCCTGACGTCACTCTGGAGCGCCCCGGGAGCCGCACGGATGGTAAGTATACTGCTCCCCCGCTCCCCGCTACACTTTACCATGGCTGCCAGGACTTTAGCGTCCCGGCAGCCATGGTAACCATTGAGAAAAAGCTAAACGTCGCATCCGGCAATGCGCCGAAACAACGTTTAGCTTAAGGCCGGATCCGGATCAATGCCTTTCAATGGGCATTCATTCCGGATCCGGCCTTGCGGCAAGTCTTCAGGATTTTTGGCCGGAGCAAAAAGCGCAGCATGCTGCGGTATTTTCTCCGGCCAAAAAACGTTCCGTTCCAGAACTGAAGACATCCTGATGCATCCTGAACGGATTTCACTCCATTCAGAATGCATTAGGATAAAACTGATCAGGATTCTTCCGGCATAGAGCCCCGACGACGGAACTCTATGCCGGAAGAAAAGAACGCAAGTGTGAAAGAGCCCTAAAAGAGGAGAGAATATTTAAAAGAAGAAAAACTGCTACAAGAGGACATCGTTTTAAATTAGCGGGGCAAAGGTTTAAAAGTAATATCAGGAAGTATTACTTTACTGAGAGAGTAGTGGATGCATGGAATAACCTTCCTGCAGAAGTGGTAGCTGCAAATACAGTGAAGGAGTTTAAGCATGCATGGGATAGGCATAAGGCCATCCTTCATATAAGATAGGGCCAAGGGCTATTCATAGTATTCAGTATATTGGGCAGACTAGATGGGCCAAATGGTTCTTATCTGCCGACACATTCTATGTTTCTATGGGGTGTCACGCTAATAGGATCCCCAGCAATCTGTTTCAGTTATGTGGGGGAAAACTAAGGGTTATATTTCTCTGCAGCGCCACCACTGGGTATATGAAGCATTACCGTTTCCATTGATATCATTTGTGATGGAAGGACAGGTCCTCCACAGAGTGCAAGTGTAGCCTCTTTCCACTCTCGCTAATGAACGGGAGGAGACCCCTCTGTTGATTTAGAATCCATCACAGGGTATGCTGCTTTCAGCAGGCTTCATCGAAAATTTGGTTGGATCAGAATTTTTTGTTCAGCTGTGAAAAGTGTTAACGATTCAGGATAATTATGGAGGATTCCTAAATGTGGAGCCAGCCTTCGCTCATTAGCAGCTAAACTGCAATTACAAGTTCTCATATTGAGGAGAGCACTTACGAAAACAAAGCCACACTTCTTCATGCAAATGGAAAACTAGCCTCCAACCTCATGTTGTGGGACATTTATTTGCTGAGGTGATAATTCTTCTGAGAGGAACTGTTGGAATCCTCAAGAACAGAATTTTCAGTGCTTTACTTGTTGTGTTTTATACACAATCCTTCTAAAAGCTTTGTTGCCGGGACTTTGGGGACACCACTGTTCTAGTGATACTCCTCCCGGTGCCCATGTGTCCACCTTGTGTCATTGGCCCTATTGGAAGACAAGGCAGAGTAGAGCAGAAGGTTGTGGCTGTCTTGCCAGGCAACAGTGGTTTGTTCTTCTGTTGGGATACTTTGACTGGTTGTGACTATCAGTTTCTAATGGAACCAGTGGCCACATTTGTAGCCTGGTTGACTGCACATACTTTATTCCTTGCCTTATATCCATATACCTTATCATAAGACTGACTTATTATCTAGTAAAAATGACGCCTCTTGATATTCACATACCCACCATCTATTTCTAGGCATGTCGTTATAAGGACATCCCCGAACCATCGATATATCTTCACCGTGAAGACCCACCACACTGTCCTGCCAGGGAATATTGCTTTCAGCCTTCCTCAGGTAAGACAAAGATGTTTTACATTTCCTGCTCCTTCAGATATGTGACACAGAATCCATTGGGAAGCTCTTCAGCTCTTCTTATGTGAGCCTTGCATCTGTGTTCTTTACTACTGTTGAATCTGCAGTCTGTCCGCAAATGGGTCCGCATCCGTTCCACAATATGTGCCGACCCATTTATTCTCTATGGGGCCGGAAGAGATGTGGAGAGCACACTATGTGCTCCCCGCATCCGCATTTTCGGAGAGTGGCCCCGAACTTCAGGGCTTCGGCCCCGAACTTCCAGGCCGTGGCTCCTCAAAAAAAACAGAACATGTCCTATTCTTGTCCGGACAAGAATAGGCAATTCTATGGGGGGTGCCGGCCTGGTGTATTGCAGATCCGCAATACACTACGGACGTGTGAATGGACCCTAAAGGAGTTGTCTGGTTTCTTATATTGATGATTTATCCTCAGGATAGACAAAAAAGGAAGATGGCTCCTGCGCTCCGTTGTGTGTGGTGCCAGTGGAAAAGTAATTCCAACGTAGATCCACGGCACTTGGTGTAATAATCTTTAAAGAATTATTTATGAGTTACAGAAATGAGGGTCCAGTATAGACCGAAACATTCATTGATATATGAGCGAGATTGGATATCACTTTATCTATACTGAACCCGGAATTCTGTAATTTTAGAAATAAAATAATTCTTTAAACATTATCCTCAGAATAGGTCATTAATAGCAAATTGGTGAGGGTCTGACTCCAATCACCCTCGTTGATCAGCTGTTAGAAGAGAACGCAGCGCTCCAGCAAGTGCAGAGATCTCTTCACTGTTTACCTGCATTGCAGCAGCGAGCAGTGTAATTACAGCTCCTCTGTCCTATTCACTTGAATAGGACAGAGTGTAACTACAGCTGCTGCTTCCCATCCAAGTGACTGGAATTACACTGCTCATCACTGCGAAGTCTACAGCGAGCAGGTAAACAGAGAAGAGACTGCAGCACTAAGTTATCTTCAAACAGCTTAAAAATGATAGTATACTTATGTCTCACTGCAACGCTATTCTCTGTGCCACTTCTTGTTTACAGACTACAGTGGTGACATGCAGGTATATAGCCCGTGACCAGTGCAACCAATCAATGACCTCAGCAGTCTTGAGCTCTTACTAAGCCCTGGCTCACACGATCGTGCTCAATCCTAGAAACTCGGTCCGTGTGGTGGCCACATCTCCTAGACCAGGGATGCCCAACCTGCGGTCCTCCAGCTGTTGTAAAACTACAACTCCCACAATGCCCTTCTGTAGACTGATAGCAGTAGGCTGTCTAGGCATGCTGGCAGTTATAGTTTTTCAACATCTGGAGGGCCGCAGGTTGGGCATGCCTGTCCTAGACTGACCGTGGCTCCCCTGACCCGAACTGACTGCATCATACTAGTGATTGGCTGTTTTGGACATGTGGAGTTTACAGCTGTGTCACTGGTGTGGCCATAACCCCTGGCAACGAGCAGTAAACAAAGCTGATATAAAAAGTATTTAGATAATAAGTAAGTGCGTTATTTGGAAATGATGCATTATATGAGAGCACATGGGACAACACCTTTACAGAAGCACTCCTACAAAAATCTTTATTCTGTACATGATGTAAACTGTAGTGACGGTAACCTTCTTACCAGTGACTGTATTTGTGAGTTATAACCTCCTTTCTGATCCTCAGCTGTGTCATGTGACCAGTTCTCTGCCTCTCCAACCGACACAGGACAGGAAGTCAGTTTCTCTATTAATTCCTATGAGGGCTCATTCAGATAAATACGGTCGTCTAAATGAGGAATACATAGAGAAACTGGCTTCCTGTCCACGCATAAGATGCTGTGTTATTTTGAGAGTCACAGTGTCTGTCATATGACACAGCAGTCACTGGTAAGACGATTACTGTACCTTCACTGCAGTTTATATGTACTTCTATAACAAGTCAGGATAAAACTTTTTGTGGCAAATGCTTCTTTAAAGAATTGCAAGAAAAATAAGAAACATGGAATCGACAAAGTAATACAATATTAAGTTCACCACTGTTTGTTACGGTAGCAGTTTCTGTATCTACTGTTTCATAATACAGATGGTTACCTTTTTTTTTCTTTTTTGCCTTCTGCTTTCTGCTTCTATAGAGGAAATGGGCTGGTCTCTCCATTGGGCAAGAGGTGGAAGGTAAGAAAAACCCAGAACGTGGGGATTCTTTGCGTGGATGAGTAGGAAACCTAGATATTATTGTACATGTATGGTAAAGTAGTTAGGAGTTACTGGAAGCTTTGTTGGCTGCTTTTGTAACTATTACAGACTTTACCACCACTTTCAAGGGAGTCTGTGAGCAGTTTTGTCAGTGCCAAACTGCTGACAGACCTAAGGATGGAGGACAGGAGGTAATACGTAAATCTGTTTTTAATCCTGTCCACAGCAATTACATTTAATTTTAACTTCACTCCTTGGATTAAAGGCAGTGACAGAGGTATATATTGTCTCTTGTACCCTGCCCCAAAACTGCTGGCAGACTTTTGTTCAATTTACTCTATGCCTTAGGGTACTTTCAAATTAGCGTTTTTCTTTTCCGGCACTAAGTTCCGTCAAAAGGGCTTAATGCCGGAAAATAACTGATCAGGCATATCCCCATGCATTCTGAATGGAGAGCAATCCGCTCAGGATGTCTTCAGTTCAGTCTTTTTGACTAATCAGGCAAAAGAGAAAACCGTAGCATTCTACAGTTTTATCTCCGGCGAAAAAAACTGAAGACTTGGCGGAATGCCGAATCCAGCATTTTTTTCCATAGGAATGTATTAGAGCCGGCATTCATAAAAAAATAAAAAAATAAAAAATAAAAATGCCAGATCAGTTTTGCCGAATGACACCGGAAAGACGGATCCGGCATTTTAATGCATTTTTTTGACTGATCAGGCATTTTTTAAGACTGATCAGGATCCTGATCAGTCTTACAAATGCCATCAGTTTGCATACGTTTTGCCGGATCCGTCAGGCAGTTCCGGTGATGGAACTGCTTGTCGGATCACTCTACCGCAAGTGTGACAGTAGCCTTAGTTGGAGTCACAGAAACGAGTCCTAAATCTCTAAGATGGGGGAAACCCACGTAAATCAGCTCGGCACTTTAAATATTTGGTCTAATTAACTGATTATTATGGAATTTGTCTAAAAGGAAAACTGTCTTTGTTGCCCATAGAGAGTTATCGGAGCTAAGCTTTTGTTTCTTAAAGGCTACGGAAATCTTTGTGCATGAAAAATGTATAAACCCATTTCTGACTAAAATACAGCTGAAAAAAAATTGCAGATATGTTTTTTGGATTCAATGTAACGTTTTATGCGCTCAGCAATGCTCATACCTGGTTTTCAAGCACTTCCCAATTCACAGTTCACTGGTGACATGTTCTCTTCACTGACCCTTTTTTTTTTTTTTTGTGTGTATATGCAGGAGCACAGCTCCGCTCCTCCTCCCATGTGTTCCTTTACAAAACCCCTCACACACGCTGTTAGATGGAACATCCTTCTGGGACTGCTAATTAGCATCCTCCATCATACTGACTGTGAATTGATAACCGTATACACCTGGATTTGATCATTGTCCATAATGCCCCTCCGTAGTGTCCCCAGTATATTTAATGTCCCTTAGTAGATATCCTGCCCTGCATGTAGTGCTGTCCATCAATATAATGCCCCCCCATGTAGTGCTCTCTATAGATATTATGCCCCATATACTGCCCCCCATCAATATAATGCCCCCATGTAGTGCTCTCTGTAGATTTAACTACTGGAGGCACTGCAGGGGCATTATAAGGCACCTCTGTACTGCCCCCAGTATATATTATGCCCTCCTGTAGGGCCTTCAGTAGATTTAATGCCCCCATGTAGTGCCCTTTTATTTATATATATATATATATATATATATACACACCCCCCCCCATGTAGTGCCCTCTTTAGATATAATGCCCCCATGTAGTGTTCTCTGTAGATATAATGCTCCCCATATAGTGCCCTCACTTTACCGTCTTGTCTGCTACATTACTTATAATGCCCAGAGCTGAGCTGTCTGTCATGTCAGTTTGCTGCGGAGCCGATCTTTGCTCCATGATGAAACGCTGGGCTATCCTAGTTGACTACCATGTGAAGAAAATAACGCTCCTGTTTTCTTTGAATGCATGGTAGTCAACTAGGATAGCATGGAGCACAGATCCTCTTCGCAGCACCAATCAGATAGGGATGACTTATCCATAGGATAGGTCATCAGTATTTAAAGGGGTTGTACACATTTTACTATTGATGTATACTATCCTTGATGTATACTATCCTCAGGGCACCCAGCACCCCCTATTTGAAGAGAAGGCAGCGTTCATATGAGCGCTGTCTTCTCTGCTGTGTTTAACTGCTTGCAGCAGCAGCAATAAGTAGTGTAATTACAAGTATGGCATCCCCATAGACTGATCCGTCTCATAGAAGTGAATGGGGACGCCATACTTGTAATTATACTGCTCACCGCTGCAACTTCTGTGGCGAGCAGGTAAACAGCTGATCAGCAGGGTTGAGGGGTGTTGGCCCCCCGCCGATCTGATAGGATAGGTCATCAATAGTAAAATGCAGACACCCCTTTAAGTCTCGGAAAACCCCTTTAAATGAGGCCTGTGTCTTTATGGTTTGTACATACCCCATAAGTAAATGGCTTACGGTTATTTACATGTGATGTATCCTTACTATGGATTTAATATCTGAAGTGCTGACAATGATGTCAATCATTTGATATCTCTGCATCACTCCCGCGTTCTCTGCCTTGCTGAACCAGAAGGCAGTTTCCGGCTGTGCACTGAATAATGGAGGCGCTGGGGAATTAACCACATCTCCGCATGCTATAAATAATCTCTCTGATGCCCCTGCTCCCTCGGCTTAATGCTGATATTTTATTAGCATGTTAGCCAGTGGCTTAAGCGTCACTTATGAATGGAATAGATCCTCTCTGGGGTATTGAACAGCAAATAGGTGCTCTGCTTTGTGTTTAACACTATGGCGGCACATTAACCCATTCCTAGGCTTTGTGTACAGGATGCAGTTTTATTTTCAGAATGAATGTGCTAGTTTAAGTCGATTTCATATTTGAAAAAACTATTTTCACAGTCGGCAATAACTAACATTGATGATGCCAATTCTCTTACCACATGGCACACCCAGCTGTCTTCTGGGGCTCAGTCTAGTTAGGGTCCATTCACACGTCCGCAAAATGGGTCCGCATCCGTTCCACAATTTTGCGGAACAGGTGCGGACCCATTCATTTTCAATGGGGCCGGAATGTGCTCTCTGCATCCGCACTTTCGCTTCCGCACTTCCGGATCCGCAAAAAAATAGAATATGTCCTATTCTTGTCCGCAATTGTAGACAAGAAAAGGCATTTTCTTCTTTCACATAATGTCACTGTCTCTGTTGCTGTCTTTTGTGATATGTATCTGAATATTTGCTTGTGAAGTTTGGGACTCCCCTGCGTGGGCTGTCACTACTTCTTGCTGTCTTGACTCATGCCTAATGTTAAACTTCAATAAAACGAGTTAAAAAAAAAAAGGCATTTTCTATGAGTGTGTCGGTGATGTGCGGTCCAAAAAATGCATACAGACGTGTGAATGGACCCTTAGGCAGTAATATGAGAGCAATGGTTAGGGGTGTCTTGCCAAGCTAGGATTCTTGCAGCCGATCCCTGGATAAAGCAGAATTCATCCGCAGTGGAGGAATTCAGAGAGAAACTTGGTTGGAAAAGGGTATCTATAAAAATGGAATATAATGCAGAATAGGCCATCAATGTCAAAATCCTGGACACGCCCTTTAAAGGAGTTGTCCACTTTAAACAGGTTTGATAACATGTGGGGGCCCTGGATAGACACTCTGGCATTACCGTCCGATATTCTCTTGAGAGAGATGCTCTTTCTCAGATTGTAGACTTGGGGAGGGCAGAGTTTTGCGTATTTTTGTATTATGTTGGAATTCTGGTGACTGTATAGTATAGCTGTCTGCAGTTCATATGTTTACACCCTTCCTGCTTCTATATGATGACAATTTACAGGTTCCCAGGAGTACAGTATTGATGACCTGTTCACGGAATAGGTTATCAATAATATATGATAGGTGGGGGCTACGTATGAAGAGGCTACGGTGCATTTGTTTCCTCAGAGTATAGTGGCTGTGCTTGGTATTGCATCCCATTCTCTTGAAAGGGACTGAGCTGCACTTAGGCCCTGTGACTGATAAACGTGATGTCATTACCCTTGGAAGATTCCGCGGTGCCCCATGATTAAATGTTGATGACCTATCCTGAGAATGGGTCAGCAATGTTTTACTCCCAGAAAATCCACTAAACTTTTTTTATTTTTTTATTCAGATATCTTTTTATTAAGTTTTATCCAAAAACAAATAAAATGCACATCATGTTTACAGTGTCTAAAACAGTTCAGACATAGTAGGATAGAGTATTGCCATGACAATCATAATTGACTTAAGTATTAATCAAGTGCAAGTCCACAACCCCCCCCCCACGAGACAATCACAGTAAGGGCTCATGTACACGACCGTTTAGTTTTTTGCGGTCTGCATATTGCGTATCCGCAAAAACGGATGCCGCCTGCGTGCCTTCTGCAATTTGCGGAACGGAACAGGAGGCCCATTATAGAGATGCCTATTCTTGTCCGCAAAACGGACAAGAATAGGAAATGTCTCATAATTTTTGCGGGGTCACGGAACGGAGCAACGGATGCGGACAGCACACAGAGTGCTGTCCGCATCTTTTGCGGACCCATTGAAATTAATGGTTCCGTATACGGAATCAAAATACGGTCCGTATACGAAATGCAAAAAACGTTCCTGTGCCTGAGCCCTAACAGTTGGCTGCCAAAAATTAAGGAAGAGGAGGAGAAATAAAGATTCAGGGTTGACTCCCTGAAGAGAAGGAGAATGAAGAGGCTCCCCCGGGGTAGCAGCAAGGCCCAGTCATCAGCACGTACCCTTAATTGGATTTAGGAGGACACTACAATGTCATAACTTCAGGTTCCCTAGTATTGTACCCTACCTCAATTATGGATGTATAAGTCCCCTAGTAAGTGCCAACCACGGTCTGCAGACTCTGGATCTATCAATCCAGGGACCCCATATAGCCTCAAATTTTGAGAAGCAGTTTCGCTTGAGATAGACCCCCCTCTTTCCAGTCTAATAACATTTAGTCATGCTATACACTCTGCTATAACAGGAGGCAGTGCTTGTAGCCACTTGGCTGCCAGAGTGCCTGGTGCCTGGTACAACATCCTATTTATTCCTATAATAATAGGCGTCTGTAGTTGATCAGATTAAAAAATGCAGAGTAGGCACATTTTAGGATTGAGAGGGAAATGTGCACTATACACTTTATTGATTAGCTGTATTACCTCACTCCAATGGTCTCTTATTGCACAGCAGCTCCATAGCGTATGTAACAGATCAGCCTCTGACTCACTACATTTTGGACAACAGGAGTCTCCTCTACATCCAATTTTAAGCAGGAATAGTGGGGTCTTGTACACTCTATTTATCAAAAACAGCTGGGACAATCTAGCAGCTTCACTCAGAGATAAGCTCGGGGTCAATGCCAGAAATTAACTATTTTAAATAGAAATTAACTTTCTGTGGGCTTGTTCTTAGAGTCTCAACATAATCAACACTATTTAACTACTGCCTGGTAGGGTTGATCATGCTGAATAAAACAATACCTTTGCTTTGTCTGTTAAACAGCTGCAGAGATATCTGCGTTTTTATTCAAGTGCAAATGAGCACGTTGGAGGACCAGGGGGCAAGGCTGAATCCTTGGAGCACTGCTTTTGTAACACCCCTGTGGTCTGCACACTCCTCCTCCCCTTGATTGACACGGCTAGACATCAACATGCTGAAGGCAGAATTGTGTCATAGCATGTACATATCATATACACTACTTACTATAGCCTCACCATATTGATAAGAGTGGATTTCTGTTTAGAAAGCTAATACATATTACTAGTTTATCCACAGGCACACTACATGATTGTAAAGGAACCAGTAAGGCTACTTTCACACTTTCGTTTGGTGCGGATCCGTCATGCATCTGCACAGACAGATCCGTTCAGATAATACAACCGTCTGCATCCATTCAAAACGGATCCGTTTGTATTATCTTTAACATGGCCAAAACGGATCCGTCTTGAACACCATTAAAAGTCAATGGAGGACGGATCCGTTTTCTATTGTGCCAGATTGTGTCATAGAAAATGGATCTGTCCCCATTGACTTACATTGTGTGTCATAACGGATCCGTTTGGCTCAGTTTCATCAGACGGACACCAAAATGCTCCAAGCAGCGTTTTGGTGTCCGTCTCCAGAGCGGAATGGAGACGGAACGGGGAAAACTGATGCATTCTGAGCGGATCCTTTTCCATTCAGAATGCATTAGGGCAAAACTGATCTGTTTTGGACCGCTTGTGAGAGCCCTGAATGGATCTCGCAAACGGAAAGCCAAACGCCAGTGTGAAAGTATCCTAATATGTATTACCATTCTAAGCATAAAAAGCCACTATTCTCAGCATAAGGCTATAGGCTGACCACTTACCTCCAAGCTATAACCTTATAACATTAAGAATTAGTTTTTTTTTCTGTACTTAGAAAGCTAATACGTATTACTGTTTTTTTTTAAATCAAATATTGTGCCTGTGATTAAACCAGTAATATCTATAGTAGTTTTATAATCCACTCTTCTGAATATTGTAAGGCTATAGTCAGTAGTGTATATGATGTGTGTGCTAGGACACAGCTCTGCCCTCAGCATGCTGATGTCTAGCCCTGTCAACCAGGTGGAGGGGAAAGTGTGCAGACCACAGGGGTGTTACAAAAGAATTGCTCCAAGGATTCTGCCCCGCCACCTGGTGCTCCAACTGGTTCTTAGACCCCCTCTGATCTAAACTTTTGATATGTCTCTGACATATCAAAAATGTTTTGAAAAGTGACCCTTTAACAAATTCAGTAGAACTACAGAAACCAATACCCCTGATGTGAAAGCTGCCTGCACTGTAGACTGACACATTGTAGAAAACTACCAGAGATATGTATTTAGCTCGCAGAGCATTTGTATCTGCTTCTCAGCTGATGGCAGGACTAGAAATGCATAGAGATCTTCTGAATGCAAACACGTGTTTTCATTCACTGACAGCAAACAGTGATCTTGAAAATGGTGAGAATTCACAACAGTAAGCTTGTTGGAAAGTTTTAGAACATAACATTTATACATTGATTATGAATTCTTTATCTAATACTGGAAATTAAGGCTGGGTTCACATCGCATTTTATGCCGTATACGTTAGAAAAAAGAGGACACAAAAACGCAGCGCGCCACGTTATTGTATCCTGCAGAGTCCAGTAATAAAAAGTGTACATTTTATTTTTTTATTTTATTTTTTTCAATGGAACTCTAGGGTGAATGGATGCCACTGTATGGACAAAATGTGGCGTGAACCCCGTCTAATAATAAAATGTTTATTATCTCTCACTTATGGGGATTCCAAAATGTTATTCCTGGGAATATTTGTTCCAAATATTGTATGATGGTCCCTCCCCAACCCCCAGCAGTTTACATGAGACGAACTGGAGATAATAACCTGTAATATGAAGAACTGCAGTCAGCGGTCTAGCATTGCAGCCGATCTACATTGTGAAGAAATGCTTATTAATGCCTTCAGTCCAGACATATGGCAGTGCCCATGTGGAGCTTGCGTTGAGCGGTTTGCGGGCAGCAGATGGCTCAGCAAAAACCCCTGTCAAATTCCAGAGCGACTGGACTAGGGGATCTCATCTACAGTTCACGTTCCTGGATCAGTAGATAAGATCATGCTTTTAAGCAAATAGGTTTTGCTTTCCATCTGTTCGGTGCTGCCATATGTGTTCATGTGATCAAAACGGTGCCCGTTCCGTCAGAGATCATTCCATTTTTTTATTGTAAGGAAATCTGTGCTCATCACTTTCCAGATAATCCTATAACTCGTCTTTATTAACAGAAGCACGGAAGTTGACTGTATAGTTGTATTTCCAACTATTTCTTTTTTTAAATCGTTGCATTTAGCTTCTCCTCAGTTATTCCTCCTGGAATTATGAATGAATTGATAACTGGATGTTACTATTCCTCTCCTCCCTTCACCCTGTCAGCGTTCATTACATAGTGTCAGAATGTGCAGTCACAAGTAGTGGATAAGGGGAATGGTAACGCCCTGTTGTCACTTTATTTCTACATTTCCAGCAGGAATAACATAGTGTCACTATACAGTTCTAAGAAAAGATGCTTCAGAAGTTTTATTTCACATCGAATGCAAATGTGTACGAGTCCTCTTTAAGAGAGCGGCTGTTGTGAATAAGCTGCCTGCACGTTGGAGGACCGTGCACATGGCCCATTGCTTCCTCTGATCTTCAGTGCTTCTAGTCAGTGTGCAGATTGAGTTAAGAAGGGTGTACTTGTGAGCCAAGACCAGGGTCTGATAGTCTATCGCAATGTCACAGCCGTTCTCGAAAGAAAAGTGCTTAGGGCAGCAGGACTCGAGCCGCAGCGTGATGCAGTAATGTCTCCTGAGCTGTCCATGGTCCTGAATCTGGAGATCAGGACTGCGCTGTCCGTGTGTAGTCCATCCGTTCAGACTGAGCTGATGATATGGTCACAAATGTTAGAGGGGGTGTCCTGTCATGACGACCCTTGTCCATATGGACGTCTCTTAGGACCCCCTTCTCCTGACTTGGGCTGCCTTGTACGGACTCTGTTCATACTGCTATATTTTCCCTGCCACAGACAGGGCACTACCAAGCTGTCGAGCGTCAGACAGAAGGAAGAAAATTAGATATCTTGTAGTCAAGGATTTTAATAGGCTTGATGTGGCTGATAACAGGGAACAATAGGTCACATTCCACTAAACGGCACATAAACATACAGTGGATTTTAGCTCATTAGAGATCATCTTGCCGTGTAAAGCCTGTATTACACAGGCCGATTGAGCAAGCGATTGTTGGGAGGAAAGCTTTCCCTCCTGGCAATCGCTTGCTAGCTAGCAGAGGAGACTGCTGCTATTACATGCAACGATCTCCTCCGCAGCATGGGGGGAGCGATCATTATTCCATCGGCAAACGATGATTTTTTTAAGTGTGCTTACAAATCACAATAGTCTGACGAACAAGCGTTTGCTCGTTCATCGGGCAATCAGCGGTAGTATTACACTGCCAGATTATTGCTAATGAGCGTTCATGCAAACAACGTAAAATCAGCAGGTGTAATACAGCCCAAGGGTACATTCACACGGCCATAAGTGTTTTGTGGTCCGCAAATTGCGGATCCGCAAAACACTGATATCGGCCGTATGTGCTCCGTATTTTGCAAACCACACATGGCTGGCGCTATATAGTAAATGCCTATTATTGTCTGCAATTGCGGGCAAGAATACGACATGCTTATTTTTTTTCGGGGCCGCGGAACGGGACAACGGATTCGGACAGCACATTGTGTGCTGTTCACATCTTTTGCTACCCCATTGACATGAATGGGTCCGCACCCGTTCTGCAAAATTGCGGAACCGATGCGGATCTATTTATACGGTCGTGTGAATGCACCCGTAATACTACGAGCTTGTACATCGGACAGTTATGATTTTTAAGCACGCTTAAAAATCATTGTTTGCCGTGACAGATTGTGGTGTCTAATTACGATCTGCTGCCAGCAAACCACTAGACAGCATGGGGACGAGTGATGGCAAGGAGATCGCTTCTCCTCACGCTTCGGATTAGATCGCTGCATGTGATTGCTGGGAGGGAAAGCTTGTGTAAGGCTACTTTCACATCTGCGCTTTGCATTCTGGTTTAGAGATCCTCTGCCGGAGCAAGATCTTGCCGTTCAGTATAATTGATCAGGATGCATCCGTTCCGTTCGGCAGCTGTAATAAATCGAAACTGAACAAACCAAGAGAAGTCAATGGGTGACGGATCTTTTTTTTTTTTTTTTTTCGGTATTGAGTGCTGATGTATTAATGCAGGCAGCCTGCATCTTACCATCCACTGTTATGCAGAGAACAAATTCTGTTGGATGGCGATATAAAGACCTATTAAATAATAACGCATTATTCACTGCTTCAGGGCGTCTTCTGCATCAGGAAATAGATGTGAGAGAGACGCGGGGAGATACTTGCATGAAGCCTGGCGCAGCCATATGCCGCTCTATTCTGGCGCCAGGGACATTCCTCGTCCCCTGCGAATCATGTTCTCTCCATGCAGATCATCACCTCCCCTGCCCCCACAAGATGCTGCAGTTTGCTTGACCCTCTCTTGGCTGCAGTAGACTTTTCTCCAAGGACACTTGCCCTTGTATCTTCTCATTAACCCAATGCATGCCTGTCTCTTGCCCACATTGCTTTTGTTTTCTCCCTCCCCTTCTTCAAGCATCTTGTCTTATTCCAGCCCAAACCTCTGATATGTGCAGATTTCTTCCTTCGCTGTGCAATGCAGCACCATGTCCTCCTCCATCACGTCCCAGCTCCCTGTCATGGCCATGTCCATTCTAGATGCTGGTAGTTAAAGGGGAATGGTACCTGAACACATTCAGCCATCCTGGAGGCAGAGGAGTTAATATAAAACATAACCTATGGTGACAGTAGCAGTATGCAGGTAGATAAATCTGTTCTCTATATATGTACCGTATATTCTGTACGTGCACAGAGATTAGTGCAGCCAAGCTGTTGCCATAGAAACAGCTGCATTTCTTTGTTACTTTAGGTTATCGCCTATACCAGTATTTGATTTTTGCTCGCTGTCTGCAATAACCCGGGGGAGTCGCTGCTTTGTAGATGGTTTCTTGTGTCGGGGAGATGAGAAGATTCCAGTTACCATGGTGATAATATAACTATGGAAGCATCACCCACTCAACTGCCAGTGCGCTAGATTGACGGCATCGTCCTACACGTACCTCCGGGTCGCTGTTCTAAGGATATGACATCTCTTCCATTGAATTTCCTTCTGTCTGGATTATCAGATGTTCTGGATTATCAGACATCCTTTGAAAATATACCTGTAAGCATAGAGAACAGCACAAACCGCCATGAGGGCAGATCTTGGCTTTCAGCTTCTGGTTCTGTAAGATCCCAGATTATCTTGGCGTTCTCTTCTAGACAAGTGCAGGACCATTAGACTTTGTACATTATAGGATGGCAGAATACGAAGAAATTACAGGTTGGTATCTGTAGGCTCCGTTCACATGGGGGTTTCTGCTGTAGAATACTTAGAATGTGCCCTCCTGGTTTCTGCCACTGGTTTCCAGTGTGATGGCCGCGGACCCGCCTGTGGTTTAGCAGTTACCTGCAGCATCCCCCGAACACCCCACCAAGAAAGGGCACGTTCTTTCTTCTAGTGGCTATAAGGCTCCATTCACACGTCCGCAATTCTATTCCGCAGTTTCGGGTCCGCAATTCCATTCCTGAAAAAAAATAGAACATATCCTATTCTTGTCCGCAGTTGCCTCCAGCAAAAAAAAAAAAAAAAGTCTGCGTGAACAGGCATTAGCATCATCTAGACTAGAATCTGTTCTACTATAGCATACCCAATGTGATCAGTCTGTATCAGTTTCCATTCAATCACAGCAAGTAAAATACATGTTGAAAGCAAAAAAAATTATGAAAAAAGTCACCCAGCCTGTTATACTCCACAGTTGCATTAAGGGCTGTTTCACACGAGCGGGTGCCGTGCGTGACATCCGCTCCGTCAATGACAGCCAAGACCCGATGCAGACTGCAGAAGCACGGAGCATTAACATGACTGATAATGCTCCGTGCCTCTCTGTGATCTCTTTACTACGAAATCACGGTGACAACTTTATCTCGCTGTGATTTCGTAGTAAAGAGGTCACAGAGAGGCACGGAGCATCATCAATCATATTAATGCTCCGTGCTTCTGCTGTCCGCATCGGGTCTTGGCTGTCATTCACGGAGCGGATGTCACGCACGGCATCCGCTCGTGTGAAACAGCCCTAACAGTTGTGCCAGTTGCTAATGGAAACAGTCAAGGTGCTTGATGACCCCCATCAGCTTAGCTGAATGCCTATAATGTAGTAAAAACTAACTGCCTCACTACATCAGGTTATATAATACAGTGCCTCATCCCATAATGCAAATCAGCAGAAGCTCAGTGCTGACCCTGAAAGAGCAAGGAATGCTGAGAGATTTCAGCTCTGCAGTAGAATGCAGATTGTAATTTAGGATCAACACGACACAAAAGTCATACAACGTTACAAGGTCTTTTGTAATGTGGCATGTCCGTCATTGGGTTATCCTGTAAAAGATAACGGTGATAGGTCACAGTTATCACATCAGCGGAGTCCAAGTCCCCGGGACACCCACCGATCAGGTTTTTTTTTTTCCAGGGAGCCGCTATGCTCACCAAAGCTCTTGTGACCTATGCGGGCTCCCGGCGGCTTTCCTAGGACAGCGCGATACATCGTATAGTGGCAGTGCTTTGTATTGCAGCTCAGTTCAATTCACTTCAGTTGGTCTGAGCTGCAACTAGGCCTCGTGACTAATCTACAGTGAAGAGGCTGCAGCGCTCAAGGCCTCTTCTAACAGCTGATCGGCTGGGGTCCTGGGTGTCACACCCCCTCAGATCTAATACTGAAGACCTACCCTGAGGATAAGTCAGAAATATATTTTCCTGGATAACCCCTTTAACTAAATGTTGCATCAAGCACTTTATTGAATCCTGTCCTGCTGTCGGTCGTACTAGAAACACTGGAACCTGAGCACTAGATTGTATACAGTCCATAGTACTATGCCGCTTTCTTAGGCCTCTTGCACACAAACGTATTTTCTTTCAGTGTCCGTTCCATTTTTTTTGCGGACAGTATGCGGAACCATTCGCTTCAATTGGTCCGCAAAAAAAAACCTGAAGTGTGCATTCAGTTTCCGTATGTCCATATTTCTGTTCCGCAAAAAAATAGAACATGTCCTATTGTCTGCATTACAGACAAGGATAGTACTGTTCTATGAAGGGCCAGCTGTTCGGTTCCGCAAAATACGGAATGCACACTGATGTCATCCGTTGTATTTGCGGATCCGTTTTTTTGCGGACCGCAAAACACATGCGGTCGTGTGCAAGAGGCCTTAAAGGGATTATCACACAACATCTTTCTGTTAGACAACACAAAACAAAACCATTTTTCCAGTTGGAACCATTTCAAAAATGTTCCTATGTTATGCATTAGAAAGAAATGTAATATTTAATCATACGGCTGCCCATTTAAGCCCCTCTGGTCTTACAGCCTTGTGGAGCAGATTGTGCAGTGATGAAGGGGTTTTCCAGGCACCTGATACTGATGACTTATGCCCAGGATAGGTCCACTTTACCTGAACTGTGAGGGTCCAACACCCCACTCGTTCTCTGCAGCTGGAATGGGTAGCGCAGCGCCGCGCCGTTGAAAGTGTTGTAGCCATACTGGGTTACTGCAGTTTAGTTCCCATTCACTTCATTCGGAGCAGAGCTGCAGTAACCCCGCACAACCACTGAACGTTAAATGGAGCTGTGCTTCTGCTCCATTCAAAGTACTAGTTCCAGAGTCGGAGGCTGCAGGGAACAGCTGATCGGTGGGGCTAAAGATAGGTCCTCAGAATCTGGAGCCTGGAAAACCCCTTTAACCTTTTAGGAGGGGGTTGCATACTTACTATGTCATTGTATTCAGGTCACATAAGAAATGGATTCAGCACCAGGCACCGAGAAGAAAAATAATGTGCACTTTCTGAGGGTAAAGCCCTTGTGAGAAATCATTGCATTGTAAAGCCATTATGCTAATTGTGTTAACGATCTTCTGCATAGATTAAGAGCTTTTATAGTACATCAATAAGGAGGCTTCAGCAAGAGTGTCCATCATCTCAACATCTTTGATTCTTTAATGAGATGTCCGGTGGAGGATATCTTACTCAGGACCCAGGATATCTTACTCAGATGGCATCAGCTCCAGGCTCCTGAAGTGCTGCTCAGACCAACTGTGTGGCATCATGGGTCACATGTTCAACATGACCCTGAGGCTGGGGAAGGTTCCACAGCTGTGGAAGACCTCCTGTGTGGTACCAGTGCCAAAGACCTCACACCCGAAAGACCTCAGCAGCTATAGGCCGATAGCACTGACCTCACACTTGATGAATACCCTTGAGAGGCTGGTTCTCAACCATCTTCGCCCCCTGGTGAGGTCTTCATTGGATCCACTGCAGTTTGCCTACCAGCCTGGCATCGGGGTGGCTGATTCCATAATTTACCTCCTACACTGAGCTCTAACTCACCTGGAGAGGCCTGGAATCACTGTGAGGATCGTGGTTTTTTGATTTCTCTAGTGCCTTTAACATCATCCAACCTGGACTTCTGATGGACAAGCTGGAGATGGCAGGAGTGGACCACCACATGTCACATTGGATACTTGACTACCTCACAGAACGCCCACAGTTTATTAAATCTCAGGGTTGTGTCTTTGACAAGCTGATCTGCAGTACGGGGGCACCACAGGGAACTGTGCTGGCACCGTTCCTCTTCACCCTCTACACTGCAGACTTCTCCATCAACTCCCCAGGCTGCCACCTACAGAAGTTCTCTGATGACTCTGCCATAGTCAGCCTTATCACAGGTAAGGACGACTCAGAGTACAGACAGGGGACGCAGGATTTTGTGGTCTGGAGTCAGTGGAACCATCTCCAGATTAACGTGGGCAAAACCAAGGAGCTGGTGGTGGAGATTTCCGCAGACACAGGCCCTCTGCTTTGGTTCCGGTGGACATACAGGGAACGGACATTGGGGTGGTGGACTCTTATAAGTACCTGGGTGTTCACATGAACAAACTGGACTGGAGCCATAACACTGACGCTCTTTTTTCAAAAAGGGTCAGAGCAGACTCTATCTGTTGAGGAGACTGAGGTCCTTTGGAGTGCAGGGGACGCTCCCAAAGACCTTCTTTGACTCAATGGTGGCATCAGCCATATTCTATGGTGTGGTTTGTTGGGGGAGCAGCTTGTCTGTGGCTGAGAGACAGAGATTAGATAAGCTCATTACGAAGGCCAGCTCTGTCCTAGATTGTCCCCTTGATCCAGTGCAGGAGATGGGTGACAGAAGAACTCTAGTAAAATTAACATCACTGTTAGACAATGTGTCCCACCCCATGCACGAAGCTGTTGTGGAGCTGGAGAGCTCCTTCAGTGACACACTGCTGCATCCTAGGTGCACAAAGGAACGTTATCAGAGGTCCTTCCTCCCAGCAGCAGTTAGGATTTATAACCACCACTGTTCCCAGAAGCCCAGTAGTGAAGTTTTTAAGTAAATTCTGTGTTATGTTTTTCTTGTTTTTTACTCTTTAGTTTCTAATTACTCTTATTTTTTTCTCCTGTCATGAATGTGATTGCTGCTGTTTCCCCACTGAGTGACAATAAAGGGATTTTCTACTTCTTCTTCATCTATTTGCAGCATCATTCGAGCCCCCTCCCCCCCCACTCTGGAGAACCCAGAATGTTCATAAAACACGTGGCCAGCCTATTATTTAAAGTGAAGGCTGTCATTTTTTTAATTCCCCTATGGCGGTGCTACCTGGGAATTGCACATATGCCGCCAGGTTCCCCTATAGAATACAGCTAATCATTGGGGATCTCTGCAGCCAGGCACATTATCAACTTACAGGAAGACCCTTCTAACTACAAGGGATTGCCAATTCATTATTATTATTATTTTTTTTTTTTTCATTTGCTCATAATGCAATTACTGGGCATTTAATGTGAAGCCTAGATACCTTAAAGGGTTTATCCCATGACTGTGAAAAATGTAAATCAGACATCATATAGTAAATACAACCTACAAAAAGAATTATTAGCCTCCGTTCAGAATAAATTTCAAAATCTTTATTAAATACACTATTAATACATATTAAAACACATGCAAATAATTGGCAGCAAGTGAACCCCCCCAAATGCGGACCAAGAGGGAGCCGCAGAGCCAGCCAGCCACAACAAATGAAACAACTTGACAAGAAAACAGTACAACTCGCACATGTCCCTTATGCACCTTAAATATCGCTGGGGTAAAAGCCCCAAACAGTAAATACTGAATAGAAGAAGGGCAAAGTGGAATATGAGAAAATGGTGACACCATGTGTAGCACGCCGACGTTGCAGCCAGCTCCTCCCAACGCTGTTTCACCTCACAGGCTTCTTTCGGGGATGCAGACTGAATATCACCACTTCCTCCTCCTATTGCCACACAATTTAACCAGTTAAAAACACATGCAAGGCGGTTACCTATTGTGAAATCGCACTGCGTGTCAGCGGTTTGTTCGTGGATGGAGACAGGACTGAGCCGGAAGGAGCACAAGCGCCTCCACGTGACTCACGGCGTGCGCATCACATGACTTGCATCCTGGAAGGAAACATGGCCGCCCGTTCCACGCTGGAGTGCACAGCCGGCAGAGCCGAACTAAAGTGCGCTCCAGCGTGGGGCGGGAAAGCCCTGAACACTCCTGCGATACAGAAACCAATTGCTGAACACACACAAAACGCATCATAAGCACAATTACTCTATGAGGCATAATATAAGAAAGTTTAACCCATGATTGTTATAAAATAGACATTACAAAATAGAAAAGTAAGTTTTAAGTGCACATATAAATTGCATTATAATAAACCAATCCTAATAAATAAATAGTATAATAGACCCCAATAATTGATGGAAAAATAAATAGTTAAAAATACTGAAAAGTGATATAAAAGTGAACACATACATGATCAATAAATATATATATATATATATATATATATATATATATACAGTACAGACCAAAAGTTTGGACACACCTTCTCATTCAAAGAGTTTTCTTTATTTTTATGACAATGAAAATTGTAGATCCACACTGAAGGCATCAAAACTATGAATTAACACATGTGGAATTATATACATAACAAAAAAGTGTGAAACAACTGAAAATATGTCATATTCTAGGTTCTTCAAAGTAGCCACCTTTTGCTTTGATTACTGCTTTGCACACTCTTGGCATTCTCTTGATGAGCTTCAAGAGGTAGTCACCTGAAATGGTCTTCCAACAGTCTTGAAGGAGTTCCCAGAGATGCTTAGCACTTGTTGGCCCTTTTGCCTTCACTCTGTGGTCCAGCTCACCCCAAACCATCTCGATTGTGTTCAGGTCCGGTGACTGTGGAGGCCAGGTCATCTGGCGCAGCACCCCATCACTCTCCTTCATGGTCAAATAGCCCTTACACAGCCTGGAGGTGTGTTTGGGGGTCATTATCCTGTTGAAAAAGAAATTATGGTCCAACTAAACGCAAACCGGAGGGAATAGCATGCCGCTGCAAGATGCTGTGGTAGCCATGCTGGTTCAGTATGCCTTCAATTTTGAATAAATCCCCAACAGTGTCACCAGCAAAGCACCCCCACACCATCACACCACCTCCTCCATGCTTCATGGTGGGAACAAGGCATGTAGGGTCCATCCGTTCACCTTTTCTGCGTTGCACAAAGACACGGTGGTTGGAACCAAAGATCTCAAATTTGGACTCATCAGACCAAAGCACGGATTTCCACTGGTCTAATGTCCATTCCTTGTGTTCTTAGCCCAAACAAGTCTCTTCTGCTTGTTGCCTGTCCTTAGCAGTGGTTTCCTAGCAGATATTCTACCATGAAGGCCTGATTCACACAGTCTCCTCTTAACAGTTGTTCTAGGGATGTGTCTGCTGCTAGAACTCTGTGTGGCATTGACCTGGTCTCTAATCTGAGCTGCTGTTAACCTGCGATTTCTGAGGCTGGTGACTCGGATGAACTTATCCATCGCAGCAGAGGTGACTCTTGGTGTTCCTTTCCTGGGGTGGTCCGCATGTGAGCCAGTTTCTTTGTAGCACTTGATGGTTTTTGTGACTGCACTTGGGGACACTTTCAAAGTTTTCCCAATCTTTCGGACTGACTGACCGTCATTTATTAAAGTAATGATGGCCACTCGTTTTTCTTTACTTAGCTACTTTTTTCTTGCCATAATACAAATTCTAACAGTCTATTAAGTAGCACTATCAGCTGTGTATCCACCTGACTTCTCCACAACGCAACTGATGGTCCTAACCCCATTTATAAGGCAAGAAATCCCACTTATTAAACCTGACAGGGCACACCTGTGAAGTGAAAACCATTTCAGGTGACTACCTCTTGAAGCTCATCAAGAGAATGCCAAGAGTGTGCAAAGCAGTAATCAAAGCAAAAGGTGGCTACTTTGAAGAACCTAGAATATGACATATTTTCAGTTGTTTCACACTTTTTTGTTATGTATATAATTCCACATGTGTTAATTCATAGTTTTGATGCCTTCAGTGTGAATCTACAATTTTCATAGTCATGAAAATAAAGAAAACTCTTTGAATGAGAAGGTGTCCAAACTTTTGGTCTGTACTGTGTATATGTATGTGTATGTATGTATGTGTGTGTGTGTATGTATATATGTATATATATATATATATATATATATATATCATACATTAGTGCACACTCGACCACAGTGCCAGTGTACATGACCTTAATTAACACTATAAACAAAATTAGTGCTAGATGTCATAAAATGGATTTAGCAAAAATGATTATGCCAACATGATCAACTATATAGTGTATGTGTAAGCTTTTTAAAAGCATAAAATAAAAAAATTATCCATTCATCCAATATTCGAATGTCATCCAATGAGAAATCAATTAATCCAGTGTTCAAGACCCATCCACAAGATGCTCCTATCCCGCACATCATCCAAATGGATTCACCGTAATTGGTAAGTATGTCTCAATCTTTTTTGTATTACATCACTCCAAGGACCGGTTACAGGTATCTAAATGGCCTAAAAGCAACTATAGTAAAAGCATGGAGTTAAAAACCATTAAAAACAAAGAGGACCAGCAGACAAAAGAAACACCAAAATACAACAAAAATATATATACTAATGAATATAGCACCACAAGGAATCATAAGTACGGTGAAAAAGACATATCCTCCAGGTGCCACACAGTCAAGCTCGTAAATCCATCTTGCCTCTTTTTGAGCCAGCAGTTTTCTCCAGTTGCCCCCTCTCAATGCTCTTAAAGGGAACCTGTCCCCGGGATTTGATGTATAGAGCTGAGGACATGGGTTGCTAGATGGCCGCTAGCACATCTGCAATATCCAGTCCCCATAGCTCTGTGTGCTTTTATTGTTTTAAAAAAAACATTTTGATCCATATGCAAATTACCCTGAGATGTGTCCTGCACGTGAGATGAGTCCAACACCGCCCCGGAATCCTCAGAATCTCCTTCTTGCTCCCCGACATCAGAAAGCCAGAGCGCCGTAATCTCACCATAATACCTGGGGATAGATTTAAATTTAGCTGCATAATTTTCCTCTTTCGCCCCCTCGATCCCTAGGACATTTTCACAAACACGTCTCCTCAGTTCTCTCAAGGTCATGCAAACGTAAATAAGGGACATGTGCGAGTTGTACTGTTTTCTTGTCAAGTTGTTTCATTTGTTGTGGCTGGCTGGCTCTGCGGCTCCCTCGTGGTCCTCATTTAGGGGGGGGGGGGGGGGGGGGGTTTCACTTGCTGCCAATTGTTTCCATGTGTTTTAATATGTATTAATTGTATATTTAATAAAGATTTTGACATTTTATTCTGAATGGAGGTTGCTCTCCCTGGGGGGGGGTCCGTTCTCTCCCTATCACAGCTCAGGAGGCAGTTAAACGATGAAACTGAGCATGTGCGGCATCTCAGTGAGCAGGTCAAAGAAATAAGAAAACAATCAAACAGCAGGTGGCGCTATACAGATACATTTTATTGAATAACTCAGCGGCTATGCAACATTTTTATTACACAAGAATTCAGATTCAGGTGATGGTTTTGAAACTGTAAAATATTTTTTGTGAGAAAACTCCTTTAAATGCTCTTAAATTGTAAAACCAGGTATAAAATGTAAATTCCCAGTCAATAAAATATGATGGCGGCTTACTGCTTATAGATTCATGGGCACCTAAATGGTTAATTTAGTGGGCCATATAAGTGGTATTTATACAGCAGAATTTGGGGCAGTCCTCTAACCTGTACAAGGGGCACTACTAAATCAAAGGGGTTTTCAGAGAGTAAAACCTTGATGGCCCATTCATGCAACATTCTTACAATATCTTTACAATGTCATCACAATCCACAATTCTGAGGCTTGATCTTTGGGGTCTGACCCCGTTCACCCATCAGCAAAATGAGAGGTTTGGAACATTGTTAACCGTTCATTGCTCGCACAGCAGATTATCCATGTGGTACTGCAGCTCCGCCCCATTCTCTTGAGCGCTGGAGCTCACCTACCCCCCTTTATTTAGGAGCAGGGGTTTATTTATTACCTGTGCGTAGTATATGCCATTTACTAATGACTCTAGCCATCCTAGGGCATCTTGTACATTTTTAGCTGCAAATGGATATTATGCCACTAGGTGGCGCTGTTCCCTCAGTTTATTATTATTATTTTTTATATGATGTCATTGGGGAAGTTTAACAAACTGGTGTAAAGGAAAATTTGCTTAGTTGCCTATAGCAATCAGATTCCACCTTTCATTTTCCAAAGGAGCCCTGAAAAATGAAAGGTGGAATCTGACTGCTATGGGCAATGTTCTCCTTTACACCAATTTCTTTCATCTTTGCATAGTGAGGTGTAGCATGGTCATAACATATGTATGGAATTATCCACATATGCCTAATAACTTTTTTTTATTAATTTTTTTATTAAGTTGCCGTATACAACTTTGACAAGGCCAAGCAGTGCATTGGAGTCATGACCATCGAGATAGACTTCCTGCAGAAGAAGAATATCGACTCCAACCCTTATGACACAGACAGGATGGCGGCAGAGTTTATCCAGCAGTTCAATAACCAGGCCTTCTCTGTGGGGCAGCAGGTAAATCCTGTCTCTTTAAGAGCTGACCTCCAGTTACTATTGCAGCTGCCTCTCCCAAGTTTAAAAGAGATGGCAGATGATCTAGTAACCAGTCCCAAAAATGCATCTCATTAAAGGGGTTGTTCAGCCGTTAATATTGATGACCTGTTGTCAGAATAGGTCATCAATATCTCATTGCTGGGGGTCCGACACCCGGCTCCCCTGCCTATCAGCTGTGGCGGGAGGTGGAGGTGGCGCTCCTGTGGAGTGGTGACGCAATGTAACTAGAAGTACTCGCTCCATTCACTTGAATGGAGCGAGTACTTGTATTAGACTGCACATACTAGACGAAGTGCAATGTAATTAAGTGGGAGCAGTGCTCACGTGGAGCCCCCCCTCTTCAAACAGCTTGATCGGCTAGGCTGCCGGGTATCGGACCCCCAGCGATCATATATTGATGACCTATCCTGATGACAGGATAGGTCAAGTATGGTGTCTCTATTCACTTGTATGGGACGGCTCTGTAGTATTAACGTGAACAGACAGAGCCGTCCCAGAGAACCGCAGTACCACCCAAAACCTGTGGGCAGGGGTGGTGCTGTTTCTGGAAGAAAGCTGCTTTAGTTTTGTAATCCTGTATACCTTTTACTGATTGGTATTCCTCCATTTCCTTCATTGAATGTCTCTTCTGCAGTTGGTGTTCAGCTTCGTTGACAAGCTTTTTGGACTGGTTGTGAAAGACGTTGAGGCAATGGATCCCAGCATCCTGAAGGGGGAGCAGTCCAGTGGAAAGAGGCAGAAGGTACGACTGATATGCCTGTAATAACTTCTGTATATTATATATGACATGGCTCTGGGATCTCTAACCTCATAAGCTATACATGTCATGTTGTGTGTATCCTGCTGGTCACACCGGTACTTGTCCCCACAGAGTCTCAGTGTATTTTCTCTATCTCACACACTCACCAATCATTAAAGAGGTTTGGATAGGTCATCAGTATCTGATCAGTGGAACTCCAGTGAGCACTGCGGCCCTCTCTCTGCTTACCAAGCAAGGCACAGTATATTGGATGATGGCTGTGTTTGTTATCGCAGCTCAGCCCCAATCACTTGGCAGAGTCACTGATGGTCATGACGTCACCAGCCTAGGGTAAGCAGCAAGAAGGCTGTAGTGCTCACAGGAACACTGGGCCTTGGTAACACTGAGTCTGATCGGCAAGGGTCCTGGTTGCCGAACCGCCACGATCAGGTGCTGATGATCTATCCGGAGGTTAGGTCATCAGTTAGAAATGGTCAGATAACCCCTATAAGCAACCAGTATGTTTTAGTAGTCATTTATGCTTTTCACATCTTCTGAATTATTAGTGGACAGAAAAGTATATGAACTTCCCTATGATTTGGATAGGTAAAAATGGATCATATAGCATCAGAGGAAGCTGTGAGGCACGGGTGGGGTCTGCAGGGGGTACAGAGCCCCCATTCTTGTGATCAGTGGGGGTCCCAGCAGTAGGACCCTCACCGTCCTAATAGTTATCCCATATCCTGTGGATAGGGGATAACTTCTAACAGCCAGAATATCCCGTTAATCTGTATGAGCACCACCTTGTGGTGGCTGCAGGGGATTTAGTTCAGTGCTGTGCACCATCCTATCACATAAACCTATAAAGAACAATGGTGAAAATGCCCATAGCAAAACAGTTACAAAATATATAGAAAATCCTTTATTAGATGCAATTAAAAATACATATATGAAAGTTTAAAAATCAGAGAAATCCACACTACAGTAGGGAAAAGAAGTTTCATGTGAGGGACAAACCCAATACAGACAAGAAAAAGCATAATATAAGGTGTAAATGCTGGGCAATTATAGGCTAAATTTAGGGAATCAAGTAAAATGGCATCCAAAGCGGAGTGCAACGGAATAAAGTACAAATCCAGTGCCCCGCTAGTGAATGTGTCGCAGAAGCGTTCACCAATAATTATATCCAACCATATCGCAACAATACGGGCCACATAAGAATGGCTGAGTAAAGAGAATATAACAACATAAAGTGGTCTGCATGAGAAGCCCTTGCTTACCCAATGCGTTTTGCCAATAGCTTCGTCAGGGGAATGATTCATCTAATAAATGCATCTAATAAAGGAAATATTTTTATATTTTGTGGCTGTTTTTGCTGTGGGCATTTTCACCATTGTAGGTTTATTTGAATTTCTTGAGTGTGCTTTCACGATAGGTCTAGTTATTAATGGGTTATATTCACCCTCCTATGAATGTTATGTGCCCTACCTGTATATTACTTATGCCATAGGTGGTAACTGGCTCTTATAATGCTAAATCTTCATGTTTTCTTGGGGTCCTGTTGATAGTGCTTGGTCCCCCGGCAATGTAATGTCAGTGCTGGTTGCCTATCCCTTGGTAAAAGCAAACCTGTTAGAACCTTGTAACCCTTTTTTATCTTGTTTCTCCATAAATAAGCTGTGCCAGTGTCATCTAATAGCCGCTTATCTCCATCACCTTGTTTGATACCACTCTCGTTCAGTTTGCGGAGTAGAGTCAGGGCGGCTGCTGCAAATTGTCTATGGCCTTATTCCTTAGTGATAAGCTTCTGTGGCTTCTGTTCATGTTGTTCTCCTTTCTGCAGATCGAGGCAGGTCTGGTCGTAGGGAACAGTCAGGTGGTGTTTGAGAAGGCTGACAACTCCACGCTGAACCTCACCGGTGAGTTACACTTGTATTGTCACTTCTTAGATTGTGTTCCTGAAACGTTACAAAGGACTTCTCACCACGTCTGGATGATGGACCTATGTTATTGAAGCAACATATTCTAGCTTTGTAGGGAAAGCTCTACAGTCACTTGTAGTCATATTACTAGGGCATGATCTGGAAGGACTTTACTTACTGTAAAGCTACTATTACTGAAGGGGTAGGTGCAACATAATAGATTTTGTTTTCATGGACTAACAAAGTCGATCCTCTGGGGGCTGAAAAAGTCCAATCAGTAAACATAAAGGACCAGACTTGGTCAAGGATGGAAAATGGTTGGTGACAATCATTGAGCATTCTCAACCAGTCTGAAATTCTTCAGATTGACTGTGAATGTTAAAGGGGTATTCCAGTAGTGTGAAGTTATCTCCCATGCACAGGATAGGGCATAACTGTTATATCCATGGGGGGTCCTACCACTGGGAACCTCACCAATCATGAGAACGGGGACCCTGTAACTCCTGGAATTCCCCCAAAATAAACAGAGCAGCGGGTCTGGCATGTGTCCTGCTGCTCTATTTATTTCTATTACCGCTGTGATCGACTATTTCAAGAATTCCCATAGAAATGACTTAAACAGTAGGACACATGCTCGAACAGCCACTCTGTTCATTTCGGCGGCTCCCTTTGGTCCCTATTCACGTGATCAGTGGATTTCCCAGCCGTAGGACCCACACTTATCTAATAGTTATCCCCTATCCTGTGTATAGAGGATAACGTCACACATCCAAGATACCCCTTTAAGTTGAAGGTACGGTAGGCTTAGGCTTCGTTCACATCACTGTTCAGCCTTTCAGTTCTCCTGCTCCGTTTAGGAGCAGGAGAACGGATAGGACGGATTCGGCACATAACTGAGCTGAACGGGACCTAGGGACCCAATAGACTATAATGGGGTCCGTTAGGTTTCCACTCAAAAGCAGATTTTGGAGCAGAGACAAAAGTAGTGCATACAGGACTTTTGTCTCCGCTTCAAAAATCTTCTTCTGAGTTGAAACCTAACAGACCCCATTATAGCCTATGGAGTCCTTAGGTACTGTTCGGCTCAGTTATGTGCCGAATCCATCCTTTCCGTTCTCCTCCTAAATGGAGCAGGAGAATGGAAAGGCTGAACGGTGATGTGAACGAAGCCTTACCTTTGTCTGTTTTTCCTCAGTGTATCAGTAGATGGCAGTGTTGCCACATAATCATCAGATACAGTGCTGCACACAACTGACAGAAGATGGCAGAGTGTCAGGCACGACCTGCAAATAATGGGATTTTAATCTTCAGCTATCAATACGTTTTTGGTCCACAAAAAAGAAAAAGAATCTAAATGACCACCAGTACAGTTCCTGCAAAGATGATAACCTTTCTTAGAGCCCTGAATGGCATAGGTTCCTTTTCTACAGCCATGTGAGACTGGGGGTTATATCCCTCTATAACTAGGCAGCTTTGCCATTCAGATATTTCCACAAATGTTACTGGTCACAGTACCCCTTTGAGGTTCCACTCTATATAGGCCAGCAGTCAGCCGTTGTGAAACTACTACTACCAGCATGCTCTGTTCACTTCTGTGGGAGTTCAGAGAACAGCCAAGCAAGCCTGCATGCTGAGTTTGTTGACCCTCGCCATAGACCATGCAATGCTATACAGAGGGACCTTGTTATGTAGAGACTTTTGCCTTTTTGCTAGAGTTCAAGCCAGATAAATACTGGAACACTAGCTGCTTTCCTGCAGCCCTAACATTGAGACCAGATAGCCGAACTTCTAGATTGCGTGATTCTGAATTTAACAGTCGCTTACAAAATTTAAGTCAATTGCATCATGTTAGCTTCACAATGAACTAAACCCATTGACTCCATTGCAGGAAGCAAGGAATCTGTTCACTGGAGCTAGGGTTGAGCAAATCGAAATATCCGAAGTGGACTTTGATCCGAATTTCAGGGAAAATTCCATTTGCTGCGAAACAGAATTTCCTTGTGTTTCGTGGTAACGAATCAATTTCCCTGAAATGAGGGGGGGGGAACAAAAAAAAAAAATCATACTAACCTCATCCATTTACACATGAAGAGGCCGCTGTGGCCATCTTGATTAAAGCTCCTGCGCAAAATCTTGCGCGTGATGACGTCATCACGTCTCCGCGCAAGACTTTGCGGTGTCTGCAGTCAAGTTGGCCGCAGTAGCCTCTACGTGATCAAGTGGATAAGGTGAGTATTTTTTCCACCTGAAAGCCTTCAATGTTCATCTCAGATTCCACGATCAGCGATGAATGCGGCATCTGAGAGGTTTAATGACTGCGCGGCGCAATTGCCATTCCCCATCATTGCGCCCGTTTATTACGAAGAAATGCGTTTTATGACGAAGGAAACCAAATTTATTTGTGAAATTTGGAGAAGCAACCGATCACTAACTGGAGTACAGAAAAATACTCCATGGAATGCAGAAGAGGGAAAGGTTAGTATTTTCAACATTTTTTGCATATTCTAAGTTGAAGAACTGAGCTGCATCGACTCTATTGATATCTCCTAGAGGATTCAGTCATGTGTAAGCCAATGTTTTCTAGAAGGTCTTGGTTTTTGTTCTCTCTCGATCGCTGTGTGGATGTTCTTATTGATTTATGTCTCTAATTTTACACACAAAGGAAAATCAAAGACCAAGCAGGGCCGCCAGTCCATCATCAACCCAGACTGGAACTTTGAGAAGATGGGCATTGGTGGTCTGGACAAGGAGTTCTCTGACATCTTTAGACGAGCCTTCGCTTCAAGGGTCTTCCCACCAGAGATTGTGGAGCAGATGGGTGAGTTTTCTAATACAGTTATGAGTTTGTCATAAAGGAGTCTGCAAGATGTATCAGACTTATTTTTTTTTTTGACACGATGAAGAGAAACATAGATTGGTTACTTTTAACAGTTAAAAGGATTATCCCATGAGTAATGTAAAAAAATTAAATTATATATCAAATAGTACATGACAATCTCTGTCTAACAAAGCCAGAAACAGCCTTGTACCTCACATGCATCCAGAGATCTCCACATTAATTGCTCTAATTGCTCGGCTAGATTTATTTCAAGCTGGCAGCTCAGGGGGCGTGCACTTTCTCAGGGGACGTGTCATTTCTGCTGCAGTTGGCAGCAGTTAAAGGATGGAACTGAGCATGTGTGTCCATCTCAGTGAGCAGGACAGAGAAATTAGAAAAAGAGCAAACAGCAGGTGGCGCTATACAGATAGATTTCAGTGAATAACTTTGCATTCAACTACAAAAGTATTTAGATCCAGGTGCTGGTTTAAAAAAAAGTTGAATATTTTTCGTGGGATAACCCCTTTAACATATGTTTAGTTCCTCTTCTGTCATCTGAAATACTGTATATAAACTGTTAAGCGTTTTCTCTAGTAAGTATCTAAGAGGTTCATCCACACATGTGGTCTCTCCATGGATAGTGTTATGAGCATCACTCAAAGGGGTTGGCCACTCTGTTAGCACTTATTAAAACTATAAAGAAAGTAGGGAGATATTACACTTACTAATATATCTTCTTAAGCAGATCTGCCTGGTTTTCCTGCTATTGGCAGCCACGTCCCCTTCCTGTCCTGCTCTTGCCACGTCCCCTTCCTGTCCTGCTCTTGCCACGTCCCCTTCCTGTCCTGCTCTTGCCACGTCCCCTTCCCGTCCTGCTCTTGCCACGTCCCCTTCCCGTCCTGCTCTTGCCACGTCCCCTTCCCGTCCTGCTCTTGCCACGTCCCCTTCCCGTCCTGCTCTTGCCACGTCCCCTTCCCGTCCTGCCAATCCCTGCATGCCATGGAGGAGCAACCTCGTCCATGCCTGAAGGAGTGTGCTGCTCCCTGGGTCATAAAGCAGCCTGCTTGTATCAGAGGTGCTTTTCTTCTGTGACTGGCACTCCTGGCCGTGCAGGGCTGGCAGGGGCTTAGCGGGGACACGTATTAAAGGCTGAAATAAAGAAATTTTTGCAGGAGGAAGGCCCCATGCACACGGCCGTTGTTCAGGGCCGTGTGCGGGCCGTGGAACCGCGGCCTGGATCCCTTCCTGTGAGCTGGAGCGCACGGCGTCACTGGTTGCTAGGACGCCGTGCGCCCCCTGCTGCCGGCACAGTACAGTAATACACTGGTATAGATCGTACCAGTGTATTACTGTTCTGTGCCGGCAGCAGGGAGCGCACGGCGTCATAGCAACCAGTGACGCCGTGCGCTCCAGCTCACAGGAAGGGATCCAGGCCGCGGTTCCACGGCCCGCACACGGCCCTGAACAACGGCCGTGTGCATGGGGCCGAAGGGAGACAGAGGGGAAGCTCTGATGGCTGATCTGACTGCAGGCTCTGCCCCCTCTGTTTCCTCTGTACTGAGAGGATCCTGCCAACATGTGAGGATGTAGCAGATCCAGGGAAGTGCTGTGGACCACAAACTGTGAGCAATCCCAGTGTCTGTCCTATTTATGGCCCACAGACAAGATATGACAGCCAGACGAACAGTTCAGGAGCTTTAACCCCTAGTGAGCTGTCAGTATGGCGGAGGTCAGGGATATCGGCAAAAAACGCAGCGTGCTGGGCATATGTGAATGGGGCCGGAGCAGACTTCCGGTGGCACTCGTGGGCTAGCATTAGCACAGATCCGGCAGGGGAACAGCTAGTGTGAAAGTAACCTTAGTCATGTGATGATAGACAGGAGGCTCATCTCTATTTGAGCAGATAGATTTGTACAAATGTATTCATCAGAGCTCTTGTGCAAAGCTCAGCAACCCCCCTCCTCCGGCAGTCCATGCACCTAAACAGAAATCTATGACCGCTCAGAGCTGCCGTGGATTCCTGACTTCATTTGTGCCAGAAAACTGGCGAAAAGTAACATACATTTGTTGGGGTGACTGGTCACACCCCCTCCCTACCACTGCCATGCCCCCCTTATTATTTTTTTTTTTTAGGCACAGTTAAAAAGTCACAAACACATAGTTTGCAACTTTTTAACGCCACTTTTCAGAAACAAGGCAACTTATAAATCTCCCCCTCTATTGATTCTGTTCATGGCTTAAATCCAATGGTGCAACTAGAACTTACTAGGCCCTACAGCAAGTTTATGTACAGGGCCCCCTCCCCATGATACATTAGCATCATATTCCTTGTGCTGCTGGGACTGGGGCGTACGTCCTATTGCTATGTCTGTACAGCAGTTATTCACTGATGACTAAGTTATTGCTATTATCTGAGGGGCTCTTATCTCTATGGAAACAAGTCAGCAGGGATGTCATGTGACTGCTCCTCTGAACATGCTTGCTGCAATGCATGCTGGGATTTTTACTTTCACTTTGATGCTTCTCCTCCCACACAGCCGGTCTGAGGAAGCTCCTCCAGGGAGGCATGTCATGGTGAACAGGTTATTGATTTTGGCTATTGTCTGAGGCACTTTGGATTTTTGATACTTAGGGTGGCCAACCCCTTTAAAGATGACCTGTCTCATCAGCTGGAACAGTGTTTTTAAACTCTGCATTGTGCTATCCCTCTGTTGTTCCTCCTAGTAATGTATGACTACATTGATAACTGGGTGTTGCCATTGGCCTTGTCAGTGCGGGGTGTCCCCACACACTCAAACGCTGTCCAATCAGTGCTGACAGTGTCAGGCTGCATATGAACACACCCTGTTGACAGGGTGAATGGTATGATCCATTTGTCAATGTATTTGTATGTTGCCAGGAGAGATAACAGAGGCACTGCACAATGCAGAGTTGTTGGTAATTTTTATTATCAGTATTTTCAAAAAAAGGACCAGTGAGTCTGACATCAATAGTAGGCAAATTAATGGAAACCCTATTAAAGGATAGGATTGTGGAACATCTAAAATCCCATGGATTGCAAGATGAAAAACAACATGGGTTTACTTCAGGGAGATCATGTCAAACAAATCTTATAGATTTTTTTGACTGGGTGACTAAAATAATAGACGGTGGAGGTGCAGTAGACATCGCATATCTAGATTTTAGTAAGGCTTTTGACACTGTCCCACATAGAAGACTTATCAATAAACTGCAGTCATTGAGCATGGACTCCCATATTGTTGAGTGGATTAGGCAGTGGCTGAGTGACAGACAACAGAGGGTTGTAGTCAATGGAGAACATTCAAAACAAGGTCATGTTACCAGTGGGGTTCCACAGGGATCTGTACTGGGACCAATTTTGTTTAATATCTTCATAAGTGATATTGCAAAAGGCCTCGATGGTAAGGTTTGTCTTTTTGCTGATGACACAAAGATATGTAACAGGGTTGATGTTCCTGGAGGGAAACGCCAAATGGAAAAGGATTTAGGAAAACTAGAAGAATGGTCAGAACTCTGGCAACTGAAATTTAATGTGGATAAGTGCAAGATAATGCACCTGGGGCGTAAAAACCCAAGGGCAGAATATAGAATATTTGACACAGTCCTGACCTCAGTATCTGAGGAAAGGGATTTAGGAGTAATTATTTCAGAAGACTTAAAGGTGGGAAGACAATGTAATAAAGCAGCACGAAATGCCAGCAGAATGCTTGGATGTATAGGGAGAGGTATAAGCAGTAGAAAGAGTGAAGTGCTTATGCCGCTGTACAGAACACTGGTGAGACCTCACCTGGAGTATTGTGCGCAGTACTGGAGACCATATCTCCAGAAGGATATAGATACTCTAGAGAGAGTTCAGAGAAGAGCTACTAAACTAGTACATGGATTGCAGGATAAAACTTACCAGGAAAGGTTAAAGGACCTTAATATGTATAGCTTGGAAGAAAGAAGAGACAGAGGGGATATGATAGAAACTTTTAAATACATAAAGGGAATCAACTCGGTAAAGGAGGAGAGCATATTTAAAAGAAGAAAAACTACCACAAGAGGACACAGTTTTAAATTAGAAGGGGCAAAGGTTTAAAAGTAATATAAGGAAGTATTCCTTTACTCAGAGAGTAGTGGATGCATGGAATAGCCTTCCTGCAGAAGTGGTAGCTGCAAATACAGTGGAGGAGTTTAAGCATGCATGGGATAGGCATAAGGCCATCCTTCATATAAGATAGGGCCAGGGGCTATTCATAGGATTCAGATATATTGGGCAGACTAGATGGGCCAAATGGTTCTTATCTGCCGACACATTCATGTTTCTATGTTTCTATTTCAGTTATGTAGAAACACGACCATAAAATGCACAATGCAGAGTTGTAGGTATGACTTTTAACGGGGTTGTCCAAGTTATATTCCCCCGATCAGCTGTTTGAAGAGAAGGTGCGCGCCGTGCCAGCATTGCCTGCTCTTCATTGTTTACCTGCTCGCCATCGCATCTGCAGCGGTGAGCAGGTGTAATTACACCCAAGCCGTCCCATTCATTTCAATGGGACGGTTCTCCTATAGAAGTGTATAGGAATGAGCCGTCCCATTGAAATTAATGGGAAGGCTTAGATGTAATAACACCTGCTTACAGCTGCGGATGCGATGGCGAGCAGGTAAACAATGAAAAGCAGGCAGCGCTGGCACGGATTCTCTTTAAACAGCTGATCGGCGGGGGTGCCGGGTGTCAGACCCCTGCCTATCTGACATTGACGACCTATCCTGAGGATAGGTCATCAATAAATATAACTTGGACAACCCCTTTAATGATAGGACTGGGTTCTCCATGATGACCATGATCCAGGAGCAGTCTATAAGCTACTGAATAAGGAGCACAAGCAGTATACATAGTTATGCCAGGTTTGCCCGTAGTCAGGTGTTGTGCCCTGTAGCGCACACTTGGTTAATTATGTATTTTTTGCACTCGGACAGGAGTCCACTGCACCTGTTCTTTCTAATGCTGAACTCTGAGAAGTTTATAAAGTTGTAAATGTCAGGTCTTTTTCAGTAAAAGCAGCTCCTGCCATCTCCCGCTCTTCTGTCACCTCGATGAGCCTTGTCTTGTAGACCTTATCTCGGTATAACCGTGTGTTTCTTGCACATTCTCACCTGCATCCCAGGAAAAGGTCATATTGTTACAGGATTAGGCCGGGATGACAGGTGCCCTCTTCTACCCACACATGGCTGTCATCACTGGCAAGTAATAGACTGGGAGGCAGCAGCTGGAATCTGCTGACACTGTGGAGATCTGGATTGATCAATAGACCACTTCTCAAAATTCACAAATCAGATGTTACTGATATTTCATCCAATGAGTAGAGAACATGAAGGAGCCGGGGTTTATTATTATTATGCAGGGACTTTAGACTTGTATCGTACTACTGTCCTCTTATATGGAAAAAGGGTGTTTGGCACCATGTCCTAGGTTCAGATGTAGCCTGTATACCTCGTATAGGCAGGCCTGTAGTACTGATCTATAACACAAAGCACAATAGACTAAGTGGAGATGTCAGAAAGCCATTAGCTGATCTGAAATATAATTCTACCCTCTAGGGGAAATATAGAAAAAAATAATAATCTATCGTTCTGCATCTCTGCAGTTCACCTCTCACATGCAGCAGCTGCTTATCTTCCCAAGAACAAAAGGATAGAGGTGTTGCAGTCCAACTGCCCGACTTTATCTTTTCCCGCATCTGCCCTTTAGGGAGAGTCAGGAGGACCTCATACACATTAGATGGTCGGCAGGTTTGGCCAACATTTATCTCATGTATGACCAGCTTAAAGGTGTATTTACATGGGGCAATATTCGGGCAGATTATCGGGAACAAACGTTCCGGCGAATGCTCATTCTCGACAATCTGCTCTTGTAAAAGTGCTGCAGATCACCTGATGAACGGGCAAAACGCTCATTCATTAGGGGAAACTGTCGTTTGTGCAACTGTCATTTCTGGGCAGCAGATTGTCCTGTCTAAACAGCGATCTGCTGCCCAGAAACAAAGCAGCTGTATGAGGACGAGCGATGGCAATAACAATCCCTCGTTCTCATACTGTGGAGGCGATCGCTGCATGTAAATGCAGCAGTCTCCTCCACTAAACGAATGCTTCCTTCCCAACAATCTGCTGCTGCTCCGCGCATGGAAATGCACCTTTTTCTTAAACAGCATGCAATGCAGCAGAAAGGTTACTATTTCTCTTTCACCTGTAGCAGCATTCAGAATTCCTTTATCTACTGAGCTCACATCTTCCAGCAATCCTTGACGATTTACTGTCTACACAGAACGTCTGGGAAACGTAATCCTTACATCACTCTGGTCTGATATAGAAAGCACTATAGCCACCTAGACACATCCAATCAGGCAAATGATCATTCAGCCGACAGCTATCTCTCCTGTCTCCCTCCTGGCTTCACATACACATATATAATTGACTGGGCTGAACGTGTCTGTGTATGCTATGGTGAGAGTGGAGAAAGCTGCTGCCAGACGTACCTCCCTGGAGTAAGGAAGGATCAGGCTAAAATATTCTTTTTGCCCGATCCTTGTCCCTCTCGACAACATCGGTCATCATCAGCCGTTCTGGACAGGTTCAGCTGACAAAAGCATCAGGCGTATGGCCAGCTTTAGGCAAGCCATCCTCTTCATACACATGCATGTGTCCTGAGCAGGGATAGGTGAGAAGTATCCGGCAGCAGCATATCTCCCTGAGAACAAAAGGATTGGGCATTTGAAATTCATCTGCCCAATACTTATCTTATCCGTCATCGGCCTTCAGGGGGCCCCATACACATTACATGGTTGGCTGACATTTATCTAATGTGTATGACCAGCACAACTTGCGCAGAATGCAGTGCCGCACAAAATGCTACAGTATTGCAAAGTATATACAATACACTGTATACATACAGTGGATATAAAAAGTCTACACACCCCTGTTAAAATGTCAGGTTTCTGTGCTGTAAAAAAAAATGAGACAAAGATAAATAATTTCAGAACTTTTTCCACCTTTTAATGTGACCTATAAACTGTACAACTCAATTGAAAAACAAACTGAAATCTTTTAGGTGGAGGGAAGAAAGCAAAAAAAAACTAATATAATGTGCTTGCATAAGTGTGCACACCTTATAACTGGGGATATAGCTGTGTTCAGAATTAAGCAATCACATTCAAAATCATGTTAAATAGGAGTCAGCATACACCTGACATCATTTAAAGTGCCTCTGATTAACCCCAAATAAAGTTCAGCTGCTCTAGTTGGCCTTTCCTGAAATTTTCTTAGTCGCATCCCACAGCAAAAGCCACGGTCCACAGAGAGCTTCCAAAGCATCAGAGGGATCTCATTGTCAAAAGGTATCAGTCAGGAGAAGGGTACAAAAGAATTTCCAAGGTATTAGATATACAATGGAACACAGTGAAGACAGTCATCATCAAGTGGAGAAAATATGGCACAACAGTGACATTGCCAAGAACTGGACGTCCCTCCAAAATTGATGAAAATACGAGAAGAAAACTGGTCTGGGAGGCTACCAAGAGGCCTACAGCAACATTAAAGGAGCTGCAGGAATATCTGGCAAGTACTGGCTGTGTGGTACATGTGACAACAATCTCCCGTATTCTTCATATGTCTGGGCTATGGGGTAGAGTGGCAAGACGAAAGCCTTTTCTTATGAAGAAAAACATCCAAGCCAGGCTACATTTAGCAAAAAACACATCTGAAGTCTCCCAAAATCATGTGGGAAAAGGTGTTATGGTCTGATGAAACCAAGGTTGAACTTTTTGGCCATAATTCCAAATGATATGTTTGGCGCAAAAACAACACTGCACATCACCAAAAGAACACCATACCCACAGTGAAGCATGGTGGTGGCAGCATCATGCTTTGGGCTGTTTTTCTTCAGCTGGAACTGGGGCCTTAGTTAAGCCAGAGGGAATTATGAACAGTTCCAAATACCAGTCAATATTGGCACAAAACCTTCAGGCTTCTGCTAGAAAGCTGAACATAAAGAGGAACTTCATCTTTCAGCATGACAACGACCCAAAGCATACATCCAAATCAATAAATGAATGGCTTCACCAGAAGAAGATTAAAGTTTGGAATGGCCCAGCTAGAGCCCAGACCAGAATCTGATTGGAAATCTGTCGGGTGATCTTAAGAGGGCTGTGCACAGGAGATGCCCTCGCAATCTGACAGATTTGGAGTGTTTTTGCAAAGAAGAGTGGGCAAATCTTGCCAAGTCAAAATGTGCCATGCTGATAGACTCATACCCAAAAAGACTGAGTGCTGTAATAAAATCAAAAGGTGCTTCAACAAAGTATTAGTTTATTTATTTTATTTTTATATTTTTTCTTCCCTCCACCTAAAAGATTTCAGTTTGTTTTTCAATTGAGTGGTACAGTGTATAGGTCACATTAAAGGTGGAAAATGTTCTGAAATGATTTATCTTTGTCTCGTTTTTTTACATCACAGAAACCTGACATTTAACAGGGGTGTGTAGACTTCTTATATCCACTGTACATGCTTATGGGCTTTACAGTAATCTCCTGTTTTGCTTCAACCTGCAGGGTGCAAGCATGTGAAAGGTATCCTTCTTTTCGGCCCTCCTGGATGTGGTAAGACTCTCATGGCCAGGCAAATCGGCAAAATGCTGAATGCCCGGGAACCAAAAGTGGTTAATGGACCCGAGATCCTAAACAAGTATGTTGGAGAGTCTGAGGCCAACATCCGAAAGTTGTTTGCAGATGCAGAAGAAGAACAAAGAAGGGTGAGTGCATGAGCCCTGCTCAAAGTTTCTTTAATAAAAATTAAAATGTTTAAAGGGAGCCTGTCAGCAGCAAAAGCCATCCCAAACCGCCATCAGTACCTTCAAGTAGCCAGCAGTGAGTTTCCAATTATTATTTTCTTACTGCATTTAGATGAAGCAGACATACGAAAAACGTTCTTTTATCCTCCGTCCGCGCTATTTTCCAGTCAGGCTTGAAGTTAAGGTAACCACACCCCCTTCCCTGCCCCTTCTCCTGTGACGACAGCCGGGTGTTCGGCAAAGCCAGCCGGCTGTCGTGGCATAAGCGCTGTGAGTCACAGGAGAAGGGGGCGCGGTTACCTTGACTTGAAGGAAGGAGGCCGCTGCCCCCTTGACATCAAGCCTGACTGGAAAATAGCGCGGACGGAGGATAAAAGAACATTTTTTGTACTTGTGCCTCATCTGAATGCAGTAAGAAAATCATAATTCGAAACTCACTGCTGGCGGTTTGGGATGGCTTTTGCCGCTGACAGGTTCCCTTTTAAAGGGTGTCGCCTCCTATGCAGTTCATTTTGGTTTTTATTACAATGGATCTAAAAACATAAGCAGATTTTCAAATATCCTACTATTTTCTGTCCACACCTTCTATGCGTCTCCTTGGGAACTACAAGCAAGACTTCAGAATCAGACTACACGTGGTTTGTAGTCTGTTACCATTGGAAACGCATGTGTCTGCATAGGAGCTACAGACATAAAATAATAGATGTTAAGACTATTTGCAAAGATGTTAAATTTGTTATTGTAGGTGCATTTGAGTAATACATGCAATTGGTTGTGTAGGTGGTCACTATCTGCTTCTAATTATCTCCCATCATTTCCTTGTATCTCCAGCTTGGTGCTAATAGTGGGCTTCACATTATCATCTTTGATGAAATAGACGCCATTTGTAAGCAGAGAGGAAGCATGGCAGGAAGCACCGGCGTTCATGACACTGTGGTGAACCAACTGCTTTCCAAGATAGATGGTGTGGAGCAGCTGAATAATATCCTGGTCATAGGTGACATAGAGTGCAAGAAGATGCCATAAACCCACCTGATGTGAGTGTAGGTTGGTTTTGACAACTTTGTATCTCCTCCATCTGTCTAGGTATGACCAACAGGCCAGATCTGATAGATGAAGCTCTTCTGAGACCTGGGAGGCTAGAAGTTAAGATGGAGATAGGTGAGTGGGACATATGACATGTGCATATACCAACCTTTGATTTGCTTGCCTTACTCCTATGATGCATCATATTCACCTCCTGAATTACCATTATTACTTCAGGTTTGCCTGATGAGAAAGGCCGTCTTCAGATTCTCCATATCCACACTGCCCGGATGAAGGAGCATAGTCTGCTGGCCCAGGATGTAGAAATACCTGAATTGGCTCAGGAGACCAAAAACTTCAGTGGAGCGGAGCTGGAAGGGCTTGTGAGGGCAGCTCAGTCCACCGCCATGAACCGCCACATCAAGGTAAGCTGATAACGCAACAAAATGTGAACTTGCTAAACTAAATATCACTAAGAAGTCCAATGACAATATAAATGCGCAAGGTAGCAGGCTGCGTACACGTACACAATTCACACAACTCCAAAGTGACTGCTTATATTAGTGGGTGCATCATTACTTATAATACACCTCATCTGCTGCAGAATCTCTTTGAATAGTAAGCAAGATATTGGGTCTCTCATCCTTTATCAAAAAAATGATCTGCAGTATTTGATATATGCAGTATGAGATTATACAGCAGCTGAGGTGTGTTGATGATGAGCAGGAGAACTTGACCACTTCTACAAGAAGAGAGGAGGAAGGTGAGATGGATCATGGGATTGGGGAGGGAGGATTAGACATTGCACAGAGAGACACATTAGTTTTCAGATGATCTGTCTATGGCACCTGCATCCTCCATAGCACCCTGACACTCAAAGGCTGACATTTTACCATGTGTTTGCTGTCTGAGCTGTGTCTTGCTTCTATTTTGGCATTGTGTTGCTGAGATGGCATTTGCCATATTTTTTTATGTAGAGAAATACGTGTAGATCTGCTTCTCAGATTTTCCCCAGGACTGTAGGTTCAACCTACTTTGGTTTAGCAGTGCACCTCTCCATAGCTCACATTCAGCCCTGCTGCATCTGTCAGGTATTCAGAATTTGGTAAATGGAATCCTGTAAGTGAAAGTTTTCTTTACTGTTCCATTTTGTGGACAGGCCTAGAATTTCAGGTGGTCTGCACTAGTGTCCTAATCGCTTATGTATTTCAGCACCTTACAATATCTTGGTCATGTCACCCTTCTAGCTTACTTTATTAGCTGAGGAGTGACAGGTTCCCTGTGCTTACATTAGTTTGCGGTTTTCCCAGCCTTGTGCCGCTAACCTATTACAGTCTAAAAACTAAAATTCCACTGATCCAGCATTTACCTGAACATGGAACTGAAAGTACTAGCATCATGTGCTGGAAGTGTCCACCCAAACTATCAGGACCCTGCTGTCAATTTGGTCTGCTTGGAAATCTCGGAGCTCTATAGTCCTCTGCATGATTGGGAAGCTCAGCGATTGTGAGGACAGATAAAGAATTTCTGAAATTCAACGATTTGGTCATAACCACGTGGTTGGTGTTTGTTTTCTCTTCTCAGGCCACCACCAAAGTAGAGGTTGATATGGAGAAAGCCGAACAACTCCAGGTGACAAGAGGAGACTTTCTGACTTCACTGGAAAACGACATAAAGCCTGTAAGTTGTTCTCCTGTGATCAACGTGGCCACTTCTAATATTCTAACTTCTTCTCTAAAATGGAGAGCTATATGCAGAACGATACACAAAGGCACATGGAGTCCTTGTGGATCCCTACTCATGAGGTTTGGCACTCTGTGTGTCACTCTGTCTGTAGGCAACTTTTGCATATAACAGGCAGATTTGGCTGGACTCCATATTTTTCGATGACTGGGTCCTCTTCCCATTTGCTTCTTGAGGTAAATTCCAGCTTTGATTCTTGACTTGTCCTGTTTTTAGGCATTTGGAACCAACCAGGAGGATTATGCAAGCTATATTATGAATGGTATCATTAAATGGGGTGACCCTGTTACCCGTGTATTGGATGATGGGGAATTACTTGTCCAACAAACCAAAAATAGTGATCGAACACCCCTGGTCAGCGTCTTACTGGAAGGTAGGCTCTTATATTGTCTCATAAGGGGGCTCATCTATTAAATCAAATTTCTTTCGAATCAGGCTGTTACATGATTTATTTATTTTTGGCAGGTCCACCACATAGTGGCAAGACAGCCCTAGCTGCTAAGATCTCTGAGGAATCTAATTTCCCCTTTATAAAGATCTGCTCACCAGAAAAGATGATCGGGTTCTCTGAGACTGCCAAATGCCAGGCCATCAAAAAGGTATGACCTGCAGCATTGTTTCCACTAGTATCTGGACTTCACTACATGTGGGCAGGTCATAGGTCACCGTGTAAGTGAAGAAATTCACCCTCTATAGACATCAAGTCCAACCAAAATCGGGTTTCATCTTAAAACGAGCTTAAAATGAGTGTCCACCCATTTTTATCTAGAAGCTCTGTATCGAAGAAAATGAAGGTTCAACCCCTATGAAGTTGTATTAAAAAATGATCAATTGTGGAACTTAAGAATGACATGGCGTTAAAATCTGGAAATTAATTTAGTTATCTTAAAGGGTTTGTCTAGTTTTCTCTTATCCAGCATTATTGGATTTTTTTTTGTGATTCTGGGGTCATGTCAAATGTGCAACTGCTACACTTCGCCCCAAATCGCTGTGTAGCCATACCTTTACTTACATTTTCTGATTGACTTCTTCTCTCTTTCCTTTGTGGGTGGGCAGAAGCTCACCACATGTGACCATCAAGCAACTTCAACCCCAGGAGTGCATTGCAAGGAGTTCCTGCTAACTCCTTCATCCCTTGCATAGAAAATACTAGATATTCCAGTAATAAACAGCACTGTGGCATGCAATGCAATTTTTCGTCTCTATATCTTTTGTGAGAAATGGCTATATATTTCTATGAATTAAGAAGGAGGGAGGACCAAATGAAAGGTGTCTAGGCTGGTTCACGAGAATCACTATGCCAGCATTGGGAGCAGGGTAGCTGCTGAGCATGTCAGTCCACTGAGTGCAGGGGAGAAAGTGGACCAGAATATGGACCACTTGAGAAACGGCACTACCAGAGAGGAAAATTTAATGTATATTTAAAAAAATTACCATATTTGTATTGCAATCATATGCCCTATTCATTGTACAGTAATACTTTTTGTGGGACCTTTTATGGACCTACTGTATTCGACTTGTGTTCCCACTCCTGATAATGAAGTTCCACAAAAGATATGTTTGTCCTGGTCTCTATTGCCCCACCTTGTGCTGGCAGCAGTTTAGCATGGACAAAACTGATGACAGACTCACTTTAATATTCAGTTTTACTTTACCCTGCCTACTAAATCACTTTACCTCCCAAATCATTCATTGTTCCAACTGTTCTTTTCCAGATTTTTGAGGATGCCTACAAGTCCCAGCTGAGTTGTGTTGTGGTGGACGATATAGAAAGACTGCTAGGTGAGGCCACAAATCCACAAAAATGCTGAAACACATAGACATTATGAGATTATAATCTACTGGGTTTTCTTTGCAGATTATGTTCCTATTGGCCCTCGTTTCTCTAATCTGGTACTCCAGGCTTTGCTTGTGCTTTTCAAGAAAGCTCCACCACAGGTAAAGGCAGATTCCCACCGGACAATTTTTGGGAACGAATGTTACTACGAATGCTCGTTACTGATAATCTGCCTTTATAAATGTGCTGCCGATGAACGAGCAAAACACTCATTCATCAGGCCAAATCATTATTTATGCAGCACATTAAAACGTTGTTTCCGGGCAGCAGATTGTGCGATTTGAACAGCGATTTACTGCCCAAAAACAATACATTTGTATGAGGACGAGCAGTAGCAGTAGCCATCTCTTGTCCCTATACAGTGGAGGAGATTGCTTCATGTAAATGCAGCTCTTTCCTTCACTGCGGAGCAGGCAGTTATCGAGAAAGAATGGTCCCTTCCTGATATTTGCCGGCTCCATCGGCACGTGTAAATGCCTCTTAAGAGACTCGAGGTTGGCAATCTATTATATAGGATTTAACTTTCAAAGGCATCTAAAGGCTGTTGCTTCCAGGTTGGACTGAACACATTTGTTTTTACGATTTTGTTTTATTTTTATTTTTTCCAGAGTCGTAAACTTCTGATCATTGGCACCACCAGCCGTAAGGACGTCCTCCAGGAGATGGAGATGCTGGATGCCTTTAGTACTACAATACACGTTCCAAACATCTGCACAGGAGTGCAGCTGATGGAGGCGCTGGAGGTGAGCTTATTACATTGGCATTTATTATGTATTGTTTTCTTAGATTGTCTTTTACGGACAGTTATATATATTATTTATGTTTTTTTCCAGCTTTTGGGTAGTTTTAAGGACAATGAACGCTCTATTATTGCCCAACAAGTGAAGGGCAAGAAGGTTAACATAGGCATCAAGAAGCTTCTCATGTTAATCGAGATGTCCTTGCAGGTGAGGACACACATCCAAAATGGGATCTTTTTGTTTTAAGTGTTAGGGCAAAAGCAAACTATTTTTCCTAGAGAAATTTTGGGCATTTTTTTAAGATGTCCTATAAATGTCTGCTTGGTTCACGTCTAATGGCTAAGACGCCCACTTATACCAACAATGAGGATTGCCTGCTTCAGCTTCCGTTAGATGTGCCGTCACTGTCTGTTATAATGAATGGGCAATATGGAAACTGCCTTGTGAAAGCGCATGCTAATTTCTTTATTTCCCTACCGGGAGTAAGGTACCAGGAACCACCACTTATTAGATATTCCTAGTACAGTAAATGATTTAATTAACTGTATTTTTAGACTGCACGTAACTTTACTTTGGTGTATCGAAATTTTTTCTTTATGTGCCGATTCTGCCTTTGCCTGTGTAGCAACTATGCCTATTAGATATGCTCATAAATGCTTGCAAAAAACCCTTGTATGTGGCAGAAGCATTGTGCTGAACACAAGTGAATATAATACACATTTGGATCCTTGGATCTTTTGAAGTGTTGCAAATTCTTCATTTTTCTGTTGCATGGCACTGTGGATCAAGATTCAGTTTGTTGGCACCCTCTTCTGGTTCTTGAGAATACCCTGCATTTGTATTAAAAATGCTCTGATCTACTAAGAAATTTCAGAATTCCCCAGACTAGACACCACCAATTGTCCTCTCTCTCACTAGTGATAACAAATGACCCTTGCTGCCCATTGAGCTCCAAAAGCTTTCTTTAGCGTTAATGGGTTGTGATTTATTCCTCTTTTCTAATGGTGGTTTTTGTTCTTATATTTAAGATGGATCCAGAGTATCGTGTCAGTAAGTTCTTGGCCTTGCTGAAAGATGAAGCTCCGTAAGTTTATATCATAAGAGTTGAATATTAATAATATGTGGCCAAACTGGTTTGTCCAGGAAATGTGGTAGTTTGTAAAACTATATTACGCATCAAAGGGGTTTTCTGAGAGTTTTTACTGATGACCTATCCTCTGGATAGGTTAATCAGTATCTGATCGGAGAGGTCTGACAACCGTAACCCCCATTGATCAACTGTTTGAGAGGGCAGCAGCGCTACCGCAAAAACTGATGCCTTCTCAAAGAGCTGATCAGTGGGGTCCTGGGTGTCGGACCCCCACAGATAAGATACTGATGACCTACCCAGAGGTTAGACAAAAGTGTTTTTAGAGCAGCACCCACGGACATAAATGGCCACACCGTTAATGCAACAGCCGAGCCACGACCGCAGATCCTCAGCAGTCGACCGTATAGCAAATGAAGAGAGGTAGCGGCAGCATCTCCAGTGAATCCTTCATTGGACGGACTTTACAGAAAGTGTGCCATAAAATCAAGCAGCAACATTTCGGCTGTATCCCAGCCTTTGATTCTGTTCTTACTCTTTTAGAATTATTTAGGTGGTCTTAATAATAGTAGTAGTGGTCTTTAAATAATTGTTACCAGGACTAAGGATGTTTAAAGTGAGACCACTGACAGCATTAGGTAGGGGCTGGGAAGAGCAGTACAAACATACCTTTTGTGAAACTTTTCTAATCAGGAGCAGTGTAAATGTGAAGCATGATTCTGCTCTTGAAAGTGCCAGTTGGAGCTTCGCTGCCATGTGCTATTTGCATTGTGCAGCCATACAGCCCCTCCTCTCCACTCTGAGAGATATCTGTAGGATCCAAAGGAGACCACTACAGCTACCGCTCAGAGCAGAGGGGACGAGCTGTGAAGCGGCTTCATGCAGAGAGTAGAACAGCACTTCATAGTGAAGCCCCCACTCTGGCCACTTGCAAGAGCAGAATTTTGCTGAATAAAACTTAATATACACACTACCCGTGATGAGAAAAGTCTCACAAAAGATATGTTTGTACTGCCCTTCCCAGCCCCTACCTAGTGCTGTCAACAGTTTAGCATAGTCAAAACTGCAGACAGACTCCTTTTAGTAGTATATAACCTTTTTTATAGATTGTGAGCTCGTCCGATCACCTCCTACCTTGTGCTGTGATATGGATAGTGAGAGGACCCTTAGAACAAGACACTTGGTCCTCCCTCTCCGAGTGCTAGACCTTGCTAATTGATAACAACATTTATTGTCTAACATCCTCCAATCACATTTTTTATTTCAGAAATTCAGTGCGCCGTGACTACGATTAACTGGCGGGAACAGGAGAACTTGGGGGAAAGTGTCATCATCATCCAAACGAGTTACATTCCACCCACCACTGGCTGTTCCTGGGAAGGTTGGATTCTAGTAGCACATCACTGACTCCCCTATTTCTGTATCACCTGGGATGTGCATGTAATTCTAAACTATGCTTTGTCTAAGCCATTCAGATCTATTCTCGGTTCACCCAGCTTCTGATTAGTATGAATGCACAGGACAGTGTGGCACAGTGCAACCATGATGTAACCAAAATGTAACAACGCTGTAATAACCTTGTCATTGATTTTCCGGTGGAGTGACTGCACACAACAGGCAGGCATCGAACATCACAGAGCTGTCACTTCAGCGTTACATAAATGCAACATCTGGTTGATATAAATGCACAAATCAAGCTGTGGTGATTTAGCCATATTCCAGTAGCCATATTGTTTTATCTTGATCGTTGATCTAAAAAGCATACAGCTTGTGGAGTGCAGACAGCCATTTTGAATGTCTTCCCTCTACAGCAGGCATTCTCAAACTGCGGCCCTCCAGCTGTTGCAAAACTACAACCTACAGGTATCAGCCTACAGCAGGGCATTGTGGGAGTTGTAGTTTTACAACAGCTGGAGGACCGCAGTTTGAGGATGCCTGCCTGACAGTGTACTGATTCACTAGTTCATTGCAGGGTGGTGGTTTATATCACAAGATGGCTGTCTGCAGGATAGGTAAGTAGTGTTCAGGGTTACGTTTAGTAGTACTCTTTGTTGGGAAGACTGGTCATGGATATACTCATTTCTCATGCCTGGATATGCTCACAATGAATGTGACCATGCTGTGTGGTTTCTTTTATCCCACTCTCGGCCCTAACCCCCCCCCCCCTCTTCAGCGTCCTTCCTTGTAAGTGACATGTGCTTTGGTTCTGTGGCTGCTTTATCTCTACCTAAACCCCCAATCTCTAGACACGTGTCATAACCTCCGTCCCACAGTATGTGTATATTTTTATTGTGGATTTTATGTTGTAATAAATGATCTGTTGGTTATTGCATCTGGACAACTATTGCAATAAATAAATTATTTATCGGATTTAAGTTTCCTTCATTTTTTAATTGGTAATGCTATTCCTATCAATCAAAAGCATAGAGGTAGCTGCTTATAGGTGCTTCGGATTGTGCCAGAATCTCCTGCTCGGAGTACTGCGGAAGCAGGTGCTTTATTCATGGCTGGTCGCAATGAATTTAGCAAAACTAATACTAGGAAAATGTGGAGTTGTTGCCTAGTGTAACCAATCAATTTGCTGCTTTTCTTTCCCAAGGGTTTCTAGGATTTGATAGGGTACAATAGTTTCAAAAACCGGCCCCAGTAAGTTCAATACCATGTATAAAAGGCTTTCATTTAACTTTTTTTTTTCTTTTTTTTCCTGGTATTGCATTATTTTTATGTTTATAAAAGCATTTTCTTGATAGAAATCTGTTATGCAGTTGACAGGTGGCCATAGGTACAGTACATTGCGAAGTATGGGTAGTCAGGAGTGTTATTTTTTTCTTTTTTACCAAGGTACATACCATTAAATGCTTTAACCACATTGTAGCCTCGTAGCGGTTTGAGGTATTTAAGTGAATAGGGCTGACCTGCAATACCAGACATGGCTTTTGGAAAGATGTGGTGCTGTTTCTGGAAAAAGGTGAGACCTTTGTTCTAGTCCTGGACAATCCCTTTCATAGCATCATTTGTAAGGTGGTCCAAAAACACTTGCAATGCGCACACAAAAAAACATTTTTCTTCCAAATATATATTTATAATATATTATATTATATATACTCTCAGTTATGACATATAGGATATATACACGCCATATAATAAATAAGATTTATAAAATGATTCTGAATATAAAATTCTATGAAGCAGATGGAAAGCTTTGGATGGACCGCTGGAAGTCTGCCATTTTCCTGTCACAGAGAGATGCTGACACATGGCTTCCGGTATATGGAGGTACGTTACCTACCCATGCTAAAAGCCAGTGCTCAACATTGTAAGTCCTCTCCGCTATCATTGCTCTTGTAATCTGATGCATTTTTATGTAACTAATCTTAGTTTTGGATATATGAGCTGCCAATCTGTCTTGAATCATTTGATTGTCCGCCATCTATTATCACTTGTTAGGTATAACCCGCAAGGCCAGTTCAGCTGCCCAGTGTAGAGTCCAGAACAGGAAAGGCATGTAATGCCATAAGACACCAGCCAGTCGTCTTCAGGTGAGGGTATAGACAGCTCCAGGTAGGTAAGATTGCTTCTCTCATCAATCCAGGATTCCAACAGAGATGCCCAATAAACCTGACGATTCTGGTAACAGACTGTCGTGACCATAGTGACTCATGTTTTCGGGTGTCTGTGGACAGAAGAGAACAATGGCTTATTTCATACACAGGTATGGGAGCCATTTCCAGGACCAATTAGGTGCTGATTCATTTCTTGATACATCTTTATAGAAGCAGGAGCTCTGTTTTTATGATACAGAGCTTTAAATTTCCATGCATGGACATTACCTTAAAACAACAAAAAACGTTCTGGCTGCCTGAGACCACTACTAGAGGAGGTATAACTTCATACTGTATCATTATTATTATTAGTTTTAATCCACATGCAAATGAGCAGCTAAGTTCACCAAAGACGGCCCAAGGCACTCTGTGCACCTTTCCTCCTCCTCTTTTCTCTACCAGCTCCTCTTTCCTTGATTGATAGGGCCAGGTTGTTGCAAAGTTTACCAGTCCCTATCAATCAAGAAGGGGTGGGAGGATCTGGCACTGGAAATAGGAGGATCAAGAGATCGGCTTAGGCTTGTGCTCTTAAAGGGGTATTCCAGTTGTTTGATGTTATCCCCCATCCACAGGAAAGGGGAAAACTATTAGTTCGGTGGGGGTCCTACTGCTGTGACCCCCACTGATCACAAGTACAGGGGCCCCGTACCCCTTGCAGCCCTCCTGAAATGAACGATCAGACTTGCACGGCCGCTACATTTATTTCTATGGGAGTTCCGGAGATAGCCGAGCACAGCGTTCAAGTGTTCGCCTGCTGAGCGGAGTGGAGGCTGAACGCTGCCAGACTGATGCATTCTGAGCGGATCCGCGTCCACTCAGAATGCATTAGTGCTGGACGGATGCCGTTCGGGGCTGCTTGTGAGCCCCTTCAAACGGAGCTCACAAGCGGACACCCGAACGCTAGTGTGAAAGTAGCCTTAAAGGGGTTGTGAAGGGGTTTTATACTGATAACCTATCCTCAAGATAGGACCAGACCAACGGCATGGAGAAAGAGATAAGTATAGTGTTTTTTTTTTTTTTTCATTCATGATCGTACAAGGGCATGTCCAAGATTCTTTATTCTCAGACAATCCTATTGACAATTAATTTCCTAGTGACCAATTCCCTTTAATTATCATTATTATTATAATATATATATACCGTATATGTATTTTAGTATGCATAAACTTCTCTACTGGTAGCTTATAAGTGGATTTGGAGCTCTGTATCAGAAAAACCAAGGCTCAGGTTGTCAAACTATATAACTATTTTCTTATGCAGTGTTGACAGATGGCAGCTGGCTGCAGAATTTTTAAAGCGATTTTGGATGTGCATGATAAAGATATTTTCTAGGATCACTTCAAGGTAAGTGAGTGGTGACGTGCAGGGCTACGTATGTGCAAATATATTTTCCCTAGAAGCAATGCTTCGGGGGAGAATATGTCTGTACATATGGAATCTGATAGAACATGCCAACATTTCTTTCTGTGTCACAAAAAAAATCCTCTGTGAAATTCGAGGGATATTGGAGGCCTCATGCACCTCTATAGCAGCTCTGTACAAAACTGAGGTGTGCACGAGGCTTTAGGTGGATATTACATTAAGCTACTGCTTAGCCTTGAACTGTCTGTTTACTATAGAACAGCCAGTGTTTTAGGGGTTAAAAGGATTGTATGGTATTAGGAGAAAATGGCTGATTTTTCCATAAATGGTGCCTGTGTCTTTCATTGACTATATCACATAATGCAGTTCATTCTCTTGCATGGGGTTGAGGCGCAGTGCCAGACACAGCCATAGACAAGAATGGCATAATTTTTGGGAAAAAGGCTGCTGTGTTTTTCCAATCCCATATAACTTTTTAAATGTCTGAAATTGGAGCTTTGGTGTGTTATACTGAATTAGGTGCAGAACAATGAAAATAATGGAAATACCATATCCAGCACTTGAGTGAAACGGACTATAATAGGGTCCGCAGGGTTTCAGTCAGGGAGTCTGACATATTTTTGGACAGAGCCAATGCAAATTTCCTTCTTGACAGTGATTTTGTATGGCGTTTCAGTAATGGAGCCCAGTACCTGTGTCATTTGCAGGTGTGGACATCATAGATCCTCACACACTCCTGGCAGCTCACATAGCAGCACCAGTGAAAAATGCAATGGCACTTCTCCTTGCGTTTTTCTGTTCGGGTGTTGTGGCCTCTTCCACAGCACAATAAGTCGCAGCCGTCTATCCCGTGGGAAGTCACATTGCAGGAACGTCCCCGAGTTCCAAATGAGCCAGTCTCTGGGTTGGGCTCACAGAAATTAGGGGATGTTTCATAGTACACCAGGTCCCTCTCAGTGGGGGGTTTAAATAGTGAATATTTGGCCCTGAGGGTCTCTACCCATCCACGGGATTCTCTGTGTTTCTCCACTGACATCTCAGAGGCGCTGTCATATTTATCTTTTAAATGATCACCAATAGCTCGGAAATCAGGCTGGGACCACCAACAAGTCTTCACCTCACAGCTCCCAGAAAGACCATGACATTTACATTTGAGGTGCATGTGATCCAAGATTGTCTAAGGAGGGAAAAAAATATTGAATACTAAACTCAGTGAAGTGAAAGTTGTGAAAAAAAATATACATAAATGAATCAGTTTAAAGGACATACAGTATACACTTTTAAAAAACATCATATTTTGTTTTGCTCCAAGGTATCGAAATGAATGAAGCAACTTTCCAAAAAAATAATAATAATCTAGTGTTGTGTCTGCTATGTTCTATGCAGATCCATGTGCCGTTCCGATTAACAAAGAAACTCTGTGTAGTCTGATCTTGCAGTCATATTCCCTTCAATCTGTTCCCTGATTCTTGCGAAAGTAAAGTTTGTAGGTTTTCAGGAAGCAATAGATAGACTCACCGCAGGATCAGATTATACAAAAATACATAGATCTGTATAGGAGATGTAGACACAAACCAATGTATTTGCACACAGAAAAAAGTCTCCCTTCCCCTTTATACCCCAGCTAACTCTGCAATTGTGGACCATCAGGACGTTTATAGTCAACGCGCCGTCCGCGAGAGGTTACTAAAATATCAATTTACTGCCTCCGTTACTTTTGGCAGTTGGATGATGTGACCCCCCCGATGAGACTGGATCCCACAATGTCTGCCATGTTTACAGGAAGTCAGTTTTTCTATTTATTCCTATGAGACTTACATCCAGGCTCTCAAATGGATGAATAGAGAAACTGACTTCCTGTCCACAATTAACGCATGTACTGAAAAAAACTGGAAATGTGCCTGGTCAGTAGGGGGGGGGGGGGGGGTAAATGGTCCTGTCTTGAACTGGTTAAATAAATGGTTATGTATGCCAGTACAATAACACATGGGGGGCAGACAAAAAATATTTTCTGTCTCATTAATACTATTTGGAAAGTTGTTTTATTTTACATTTCCTGGAGCACTAAAAACGCTAAAATTGGTTGCATAGTTGGACATACTTTAAAGGGGTCTCCACAACCCGTATCAACGGGATAGATGACTAAAGTGTGGTTGCCGAGCGTCTGACCGCAGGGACACCCCTGGCAATCGTGAGGACGTCAGTCCCCTGTGTAAATGGAGAGATGGTCACACATGCGCATAACTGCTACATTCACACAGAAGACTTTGAGACCAGGCTTTTATAACTAGTGTGGGTCCCAATGGTCAGACCTCCAGTGATCATAAATTTTTCACCTTTCCTTTTGCACAGGTGATAAATGCTGTTTGTGGGGAAAACCCCCTTTAGGGAATCCTCTCCCATCACTGGTTCAAAAACCAAATCTGTCTATTGGTCCTTATGAATCAAAACAGTGTCAGAGACAATATAGCCATGTCTATAACAGGATTTGAAATTGTTCTCCATAGCATCCAATTACAGAGAGGTTTGTTGTTGGGTGATATTTCATGGGCAGAGATTAAAGTTTAGTTTTTAGTTTTTTAGTCTCATTTAGTGTTGTAAGCTCACCGCTCGTCCTGCCTCGTTGTTATGCCTATTCATGGCTGATCTGGCATCTGGCCGATTCTCTCTGGCATCTGCAAACTCCCGAGACACCAGGACACCAAAGTCTGCGTCTTCACTGCAACCTCCCCACTTCCAGCCCTCTCCTGATGAGCCTTTATGGTGGGAATCACAACCGCAGATGGTTGAGCTGCCTTCTGCACAGGAGCGGGTCACAGCAAAGGCCACACCGGCAGAAGCGATAGCATGAACAAAGGCGGACTCCCGAGTGGCTGGAGAAGACAAAGAATAGGAATGGAACACACATACAGCATCTTTATAGGAGACCATTCTGTGTCATCAATCATGGATGGAGTTGGTTACCAACTGGTAGAAGTTTCTACAACACAGTTGTAAAGGTCCACTTAGTGACTAAAGTATATATTCTTAAATCTATGTGTATGTGTTTTACTCTTCATTGCATCACCCTCTACTGAAGTACAAGGAAGAACCTAAGATTAGATGCACAAAAAAGAAGAACCACAGTTTTAAAATTGCAGTATGTACGGATACAAGAGAGACATGCATGAAGAAGAATACAGGAGAGCACAGGGTAGAGATCTCTGCATGATGGAGAGGAGGGATTAAGCCTCTTATTAAAAACTTCTCCCTCCTCATCCCAGTGCAGCCAGTTACCTGCTGAGATACTCAATTCCCCTTTGTGTGCTGGTGTCACAGTGTATTAGAGATATAATGATGGACGTCTATGGGACCTGCGTGTGACCAGACTGCCATTTCCCTGCCATTTCGTAGCAACAGGCAACTGTGTGCAGACTGTGCACTGTCCCCTGCTTGTGGAGACCCCTTTCTGTCTGGGAGGGGAGCAGTGAAAGGGCGTGTGAATAGTCGTGGAGTCCTGCTGGGCTCAGAGCCCCTCTCAGCCTCACAGTGGGGAGGAGGTTTAAACCCCTTTCATCCTGCACTAAGCTCATTTCACTCATTCACTTAGTGTTACTGAGCCGGGAGCCTGTGTGAGAGCTGAACCTGCACGGGCTCTTGTCATCTCTGGGAACTTGCTCATCTCCCTGCCACTGGGATGGCTCCCGGTATATTTTCCTACAATTCACTGTGGTGATAGTCAAATCAGGCAGAAAATGGAAGTCAAGTCAAATGAATGGGAGCAAAAATAAAATACAAAAATGCACGTGAACCCCTAAAATACTTCCTTAAATACATAGTCTTAGAACTGGCAATTTAATGATTTACAGCACGGGCAATAGCTCTGGGGTCTGCTCTAGATATTCTCCTTAGCCACATCTTGCAAACTTGTCACATGACAGAGTATAGCAGTATACTTTACGCTATATTGTACTATTATTTCAGCATTGTTAGTCACTGTTATATTATGACTCTGTATGGCATTAGCCTAGCACTGTATGGGTGTATTATAGTGGTATTTGGGCACTACAGGGAACTGTTATTTGAGCAGCATAACTCTAAATTTCCCTCCTGGATCTGTAAGGGCGTCCCCACCAAAGTGTTGCAACTCAGATCTGGCCCTGGTTACTGTTGTATAACATTCTTTTAGAAACCCAACTCTGCTGTGGATATAACTACAAAGGATCTAGGTATTTGCATGCGTCATCTGGAGCTCAGTATTTAGGTGCCCCATAGATAATGTAGATGCCTTATAGTTGTTCTACTATACAGGTGAAACTCGAAAAATTAGAATATTGTGCAAAGTTCATTTATTTCAGTAATGCAACTTAAAAAGTGAAACTAACATATGTAATAGACTCATTACATGCAAAGCGAGATATATTTATAGCCTTTATTTGTTATAATTTGGATGATTTATAGCTTATGAAACCCCAAAGTCACAATTTGGAGGTGCCCTTTGCTCAGGGGGTATGGATTAATTAGCTGACTAGAGTGTGACACTTTGAGCCTAAAATATTGAACCTTTTCACAAAATTCAAATTTTAAGCTGCATTCATGCAATTCCTTTTAATTTGCATTACTGAAATAAATGGACTTTTGCACGATGTTCTAATTTTTCGAGTTTCACCTGTAGATATCTGTTCAGTTGTTCTAGATTCTCATTAAGATACTTTATGTGGTTCTAGGTGGTGTTGTCTTGATACTAAATGATGCTCTATCACCATTTCTATAGATCAGTTTGACATTAATATTCCGCAGTCCCATTTCTTTAGTAAAGGTTGCTGATAAAATGTAGAAGACTTTTTGTGCCATTGATTTTATGGTATGCTGGTTGTAGTGTATCAGGCAGTACCTTTATCGAGCACTGGTCCAAAGATGGCGAGGCTGTCATGAATAGTGGTACAGTTCCATCTCCTGCCCCTGAATTGATGCTGGCATTCTTGGATACCCAATTTCACTCCTTCTGCCACACTAGGCATGATTTCAATGTAATTTCGGCAGAATCGCATTTGCTTAGGTACCAGACCTGGTATAGATCCACAGAGAAGGGGCTGTGATGCCAGAGAGCTGTACTGCTGCCCCAGGGCTAGAGACCTATGGTTGGAAAAGCAATACAAATAATCACTTAAGTGTGCAGAAAGGTCAGGTCAATCAGGTTGAAGATCTCATTTTTTGTATAACCTTGGAACCATCAAAGCTGCTTGTTATGGGCAAAGTTCCAGTATTTCATTTCACTAATTTTGATAAATCTACGGACAAGCCTCTCAAAATCATTCTTCTTGTGAGACATTGCTAGAATATGGAGTCTCAATCAGTCAAGTGACCATATTCTTCTTACCACCTCGCATCCATTTTCTACAAGGCTTTATTGTATACAAGTTTTATTCAAGCTACAAAGTTCTGTTCCTTTTGGAATCCATCTTGATGGTGGTAAAGGTATAGAATGAGCAAACTCCTCCAATTTGGTATTCTTATCTCATTATGCTAATACTCGTGTCCAAACCTAATTCTCCCTGGTTCAGCTACTCCTGATAAGCCTTGTATCCAATACAATTGTTCTTAGACTCTTCTCTGAGAGATATTTTATAATCAAATCACAAAAAGAACCATTTCTAGCCTCCCGATAACAATGTAACTTGGAGATTTTGAGGATTTATGTACCCCCCAACCCTTTCTTAGATACTAATAGCCGGACATACTACATGCATAAGCGATCCTCCTCCACTGTTCCTCGGGGAGACTTCATTACAAAGGGCTTAAGACCCCCATATCCTCAATGCATCCCACCAGACAGAGCCTTGCTAGACAATACTTATCATCCTACAGCCTAATCCCTGAACAATAAAAAGGATTAGGATGCCCCGGATATTACCTATTGGTAACCCATCCTACTTCATGCAGCTGGGGTAATCCTTCTGGAGTTGATAACATCTATCCAGCATGGCGCTTGTAGTCATGCCTCATAAATTGCCTAAATGTTTGAGATACTGGTGAAAAGATTCATTGCAACTTTATTGTAACATGGCCTCCATGGCTACATAATCCACACGTAAAACATTCACCGACGGCAAATGTATCAGTTCTGCCGGCAAACTGAGATGCCTCCAAGAGATCAATAAGACACCATTAGTAAACATGTAGCTGCTGGATATGTGAAGTGTTGGGGTCCATTCACACGTCCGTATGTGTTTTGCGGATCCGCAAAACACAGACACCGGCAATGTGCGTTCCGCATTTTGCGGACCGCACATCTCCGACACTCTCCTAGAAAATGCCTTTTCTTAGCCGCAATCGCAGACAAGAATAGGACATGTTCTATTTTTTGGCGGAACGAAAACACATTCCGGCCCCATTGAAAATGAATGGGTCCGGACCTGTTCCGCAAAATTGCGGAACGGATGCACAGCCATTTTGCGGACGTGTGCATGGACCCTAAGGGTATGTTCACATCTGCATTGGAGGATCCATCACAGAGTGCCTCAAAAATATCAGATAGAAAAGTCCTGCATCCAAGACTTATTTTCTCTGCTAAAAAAAATGTTCTCCACAACAGAAACCGAAAGAATGCCATTATAGTCAGTGGGATCTGTTGGGGTTCCTTTTTTGTCAGATATGTGCCATCCGTCACTTCTGTTATTTCCATTCTTCTGCTCCTATAATAGATGGTGGCGGTGATGTGGATGAGTCTTAAAGTGATTTATCCAGTGTTTTTGCCTTAGTGATAATAAGTATTGTACAAGCTACATGTCATAAGACCAGTGCCAACTGTGACAATGTAAGTGGAAAAAGGGAAAGCATGTTACCACGTGGTGCTGCTTGTTTTCAAGGCTCATTCATAGTTGTAGATTGTAAGCCCACACGGGCAGGGCCCTCTCTCCTTCTGTACCAGTCTGTAACTCCTCTTGTTTATGCTTCAGTGCAATTGTCTGTATTATGTATGTGTACCTCTTCTCATATGTACAGCGCTATGGAATGAATGGCGCTTTAATAATGAATAATAATAGTTCTGAAATCCAAATTTCTGGCATATTTGTGCCCACACAGTTGTAGTATAAAGGCTGTATTAGACTGGCAGATAGTCGGTCAGATTATCGCCAACGAGCGTTCCTAGTAATGCTTGTTAGCATTCATCTTGCAGTGTAATTCTGCCAGCGATTACCCGGTGAACAAGCAAGCAGATCATGCTGTCTAATCACGATCTAATGCTGGCAAACAACTAATCAGTATGGGGAGGAGCGATGGCATTGGCCATCTCTCCTCCCCTTACTGTGGAGGAGATCGCTGCATGTAATAGCAGCGGTCTCCTCCACTTACGAGCAGGCGATTGTCGGGAAGTAACGCCTGCAAAATCTGCAGGTCTAATACAGGCTTAACATTTAGTTTAATGTATGGTATTTAAAGGGGGAAACCAGTCTGATGTAAATAGGCAAGTTATGCTAGTTTTAATTACTCAACCATAATCAAACTGTCTGCTTGCGGCCAATGTATGTAATCACTTTGATTTACAGAGGCAAAATCTGTATAGGCCATATTCTATTTTCACATAGCTACAGCTTATACAGTGTACCCTCAGATGCACGGAGTCCTATGCACGGAGCTTGTATGGCAGTACACAGGCAGAGTCCGTGTGGCTCCCTTAGTACTGACCTGCACAGGCTGTGTATACAGAGATACATATGGCGATGCAGCATGTCTTTAATACTGGCCTGCACAGGCTCTGTATACAGAGATACATATGGCGATGCAGCATGTCCTTAATACTGACCTGCACAGACTGTATACAGAGATACATATGGCGATGCAGCATGTCCTTAATACTGGCCTGCACAGACTGTATACAGAGATACATATGGCGATGCAGCATGTCCTTAATACTGGCCTGCACAGACTGTGTATACAGAGATACATATGGCGATGCAGGATGTCTTTAATACTGGCCTGCACAGGCTGTGTATACAGAGATACATATGGCGATGCAGCATGTCCTTAACGCAGGAGAGGCCTCATGTACCTCTATGGCAGCGGTATTACAGCACCGTACAAAATTAAGCAGAAATGTGGACAGCGACTTTTCACATTATATCCTCCATTACCAATCTATTGCACCTTCACCTCAGCTGGAATTAAAAATCTTCCCCCTCAGGTCAGGAAGGCTGTGGCTTTTCTGCTCATGGCTACTAAATTGATAGTGACGGAGCATTAGAAATCTCCCTCCCAGCCGCATATTAGGGCTCATTCAGACGGCCGTATGCTGTCCTCAAAAATGTGGATCTGTTTTTTTGCAGATTAGATGCTGACCCATTCAATTCTATGGGGCCCTTTTCCATTCCACGGCTCCCCAAAACAAATTAAATATCCTATACTTGTCATTGAAAATCAGGACATGGCCCCATTGAAGTCTAAGGCCCCTTTCACACGGGCGAGTATTCCGCGCGAATGCGATGCTTCAGTTGAACGCATTGCAGCCGCACTGAATCCTGACCCATTCATTTCTATGGGCCTGTGCACACGAGCGGTGATTTTCTCACATCACTTGTGCGTTGCGTGAAAATCGCAGCATGCTCCTCTTTGTGCGTTTTTCATAGAAATGATTGGGGTTGCGTGAAAATCGCACCGCGGATGCTTGGAGGAGATCGGGATGGAGACCTGATCATTATTATTTTCCCTTATAACATGGTTATAAGGGAAAATAATAGCATTCTGAATACAGAATGCATGGTACAATAGCGCTGGAGGGGTAAATTTTGGGTACCAAACATGCCGATTTTTCTCACGCGCGTGCAAAACGCATTACAATGTTTTGCACTCGCGCGGAAAAATCGCGCATGTTCCCGCAACGCACCCACACCTTTTCCCGCAACGCCCATGTGAAAGAGGCCTAAATGTCCGCAAAAATACTGAATGCTATCCGGTTTTTTTTTGCGGACATGCAGAACTGTCCGCCAAAAAAAACTGATCCGCATTTTTGCGGACAGCATACGGCCGTCTGAATGAGCCCTTAATGAGATGATTAACCTAATTAATGCCACTTTTATAGCTACTCTTACCCACAGTCTTGGAAGCACTGGGATGTATGGAGCAAAAGCACATACTATGCATCTTAAGGCCCCATTCACATGACCATAAGGGCTCCATATGCATATTGCAGACCGCAAACGGTGGATCCACAATATATGATCACCGGCCATGTGTACTCTGTGGTGTGGATGCAGACATTGACTTGAATGGGTCTGTGATTTGCAAGATATGGCCGAAGATAGGACATGTCTTATCTTTTGCAGAACAGAGGCAAGGATCAGAAACATCAAAAACATTGATGACCTATCCTAAGCAGAGTTATGGAAATGGGCTAGTGGGTAAAAATGGCCATGCACATGAGATTGAAGATGAAGAAACAATTATCTGATGAACAATCTGTTCGCAGACACGGCCATACACATTTTAGTCCATAACTAGGCCTAACATGTTTAATGAAATCACAGTGATTGACGAAAGATCTTTTTGGGAACATTCTTTCAAAGAAAGATCTTTTGCCCACAAATGAGTTTTCTTTAAACAAATGATCATTCTTCCAACTATTGGACAAAAATATTAAATATGACCGACTTCTTTTCCGATGAAGATGGTCTGTGATCAGTCGGCTAAAACGATTGCTCATAGTTAAATTTCAAATGACTGTTTTCGTTGAAAACACCCGTCTTGATCAACTTTAGACAAATGGGTTTCGGTCACCTGAAAAATGGGTATTCAGCTGGCTGACATTAGCGATGTGCTAATGTCAGCTGAACATAACTATATTAGTGCCATGTCACTGCCTGAAGCCTTTATTGAGGAAAAACAAACTTTTATAATATGCTAATTACCCTCTAGGAGCGGGGGGGGGGGGGGGGGGCGTTGCACCTGCTCCTAGACCTAGAGGCTCCGTTTGCACGCCCTTCTTCTCTTGATTGACGGAGCCAGGCAGCACTGCTCTCCTCCCGCTGGCCGTGTCTACTGTGAAAATCTCGTGCCTGCTCCGTCTCGTTCAGTATTTGGCGCAGGCACAGTGAGGGAAGGACGTTCTCCAGCAGCCGGCTTCCTCACTGAGAAGTATTTAGCGCAGCCGAGCGTCTTTCCCTCACTGCGCCTGGGCCGAATACTAAACGGGACAGCGCAGGCACAAGATTTTCTTAGCAGACACGGCCAGCGAGAGGAGAGCAGTGCTGCCTGGCTCCGTCAATCAAGAGAAGAAGGGCGTGAAAAGAGGTGGGAGAACGGAGCCTCTAGGAGCAGGTTCCCCCCCCCCCCCCCCCCCCCCCGCTCCTAGATGCTAATTAGCATATTATTAAAGTTTGTTTTTCTCAATAAAGGCTTTAAGCAGTGAGATGGCACTAATATAGTTATGTTCAGCTGACATTAGCACATCGCTAATGTCAGCCAGCTTAATACCCATTTTTCATGTGACAGAAACCCTATAACAGTGATGGCGAACCTTTTAGAGACCGAGTGCCCAAACTGCAAACCAAAACCCACTTATTTATCGTAAAGTGCCAACACGGCAATGTAACCTGAATACTACAGTCCAATATAGTATATCTTTATGTACTTTATCATGTAGCTACAATAGCCTGCCTACAGTCAGTGCCCTGCCTGTGCTGTTCATAGGAAAAGTCTAAGGTACACCATAGACTTTTTTCACAGTGCAGGTGCCCACAGAGAGGGCTCTGAGTGCCGCCTCTGGCACCCGTGCCATAGGTTCGCCATCACTGCCCTATAAGCTTATAGTGGTTATCCAAGACTATAACAGACTTCTCAGAGTGGCGATCATACTTACCTGGTCCCAACCACTGGGCTCAGTCTCCATTGCTCCGTGGCCTGTTCTTCATCTTCCTGCTGCACTGTAACCACCACTATCTATGTATCCTACCAGGTTATAAAGAAATATTATTCATGTTTTTTTTACTCTTTTCATAATCTCCTCTCTTCTTTATTGTAGCCAACACACTTGTGTTTTCTTCTTCCTTAGGGCTCCTTCACACACCTGTATGAATGGGTCAGCAAAAGATGCAGACAGCACATCCGATGCTCCGTTCAGTGGCCCCGCAAAAAAGATTGCTGACAAGAATAGGCATTACTATAATGGGACTCCCATTCCGTTGCGCAACGCACATGGACGGCATACGTGTTTTGCAGATCCGCAATTTACGGACTGCAAAACACGACTCTGTTGTCTCAATGAGCCCTTACAATGCAAATGTAGCTGACCTGAGTTGGTCATTGAACTGTTTTTTCTGTCCACTGTGATGACTTAAGTAATACAATGTAGGAGTTCTGTTGAAAGTAACAAAAGGTGATCTTGCGAAGTATTGTGCTAACTTTCTTCTCCTGCACTAAGAAAACCAGCTCTGCTACATCTGTATGTATTTTAAGGGATATTGAATGCTTGAACCAATTAAATATAATCGTTTTCAAATTACAACTTATTGCAGGAGGAGTCTTAGAACATAATTTGGATGTTATCCCTATCTGAGGGGATAGATCTGTATCTTATTACACCTCACTAGATCACACTCTGACATATGGAGTCTCTGTAGTGTACACATTGTAATCATATAGAAAATGTACACATGCCCTTCATTTGCCTAAGTTGCATGTTCCTTGGATACTTTATGAAAACTTTTTGTAGGGTACATTCACACAGTGGACCTGCTCGTGGCTTAGCCCCATTGAGGTAAACTGTGAGTGGTCACCCACGGTGGCTTCAAGCAGCATCTGTCCAAACACCACACCAATAAGGGACATATCTCTTCTTGGCATGGCCGAGGCTTTAAATCGCTGGCTGTGTGAACTGCTGTACTGTCTCCCATCCAGGGGCGTAGCTATGGGCCCTGATGCAAGAGTTCAGTTTGGGCCCCCCAGTACTTTGTGGCCAGGGGCAGGGAAGCACATAGCCTTCATGCTGCCTGAGGCAAAAATTGAAACGCAGAGATGCAACTTAACCTGCATGCATTTTCTATAATACTGGTGTCTTCTTATGTGGCTCAAGGGTCTTTGGGCCCAGTAGCGACTGCACACCCTATAGCTATGCCCCGTTCCCATTGCAAACAATGTGAGGCAGAAACCACGCAGCCGGTCTGTGCCAAAATTCCAGCACCATAAACTGCTGTTTGAACAAGCCCGGATAGAGAAAAGTTCTACTACTTTCTAATAGGCTTCTAGGGGAATTTATTAACCCCTTAGTGACCACCTATACGCCTTTTTACAGCGGTCACTAAGAGGCCTTAGGCTGAGCCCAGTCTAAGCGCTGCATGCGGACCCGGCTCTCACATGAGACCCACCCGTGGCCCTGCTCTAACAGCCCGGATCGGCAGGAGTGCCGATCCGGGCTGTTTAGCACTTAACATGCCGCGGGCAATGGCTCCCACCGCATGTTAAGTGCTGACAGGGAGCGGACCGCAAATGCGATTGCGGGTTGCCGATGTGTGTGAAGGCTAACTGAGGTCTGATATAGGCCTCAGACCAGCCTTGAGTAATTTCCAGCAGGCTGTGCCTATCTGGCGCAGCCTGCTGGTCAATGTCAGAATAGCCAAAAAGCAGTCTGTTATAGTCCCCTTGTGGGACTATTAAGTGGTAAAAAAAAGAAACTCATTTATTCAATAAAAAAATCCCATAAAACAAAAATAAAGCTTTTTTCCCATTGAAAATACTCTTTTCAATGAAAACAAATTGCAAAAAAAATCTTCCCCATATGTTTGGTATTACCACGTCCGTAACGACCCGGACTACATAAATGTCATGTAAATTATCCCCTACGGTGAACGCTGTAAAAAATAAAAAAAAAGGACAGAATTGCTAATCTATTCTTAGTTGCTACCGAAAAAACTTAATAAAAAGCAATCAAAAAGCACCATTTATGTCGTCCAAAAATCAAGCTCTCACACAACTCCATATAAAGAAAAATAAAAAAGTTATGGGTCTTGGGAAGTGGCAATGCAAAAACATTTCTTTTAAAAAAAGGGTTTTATTGAAAAAAGTAGTAAAACGTAAAAAAATAAAATTATGTGTTTGATATCATTGTAATCATACTGACCAGAGTTCAGGTTCGTATTTTTATGCAGTAATTTATGCCAATAAGCAAAGTGATACGTGATACAGGCGAGACGAAGTAAGTCTTGCGATATTTGCTGAAACTTCAGAAAGACTTTAGAGAAGGCCATCCATTTTAAAGTAGGACGGAGTCCATATTCTTAAAGGGAGTCTATCACCAAAATATGACATTGTACGCCACTTACATGGCTCTCTAGCACACCTATCCATGATTCAAATGGTACCTTTATAATTTTCTTCTGAGTTTCACCAGAAGGAAATACACACTTTAATCCATATGAAAATGAGGGCTCGCATGTTCCCAGGGGCGGTGTTCTGTGTGTAAGTGCCCAGGCTGCTCTGCCTTCTCTTTACGTTACTCCTCCCCAGCCTCTTCCTTGGCTCACCCTGCAAGTCCCTTGCATCATCCACAGGACCGGCCGATATCCTGCGCGTGCGCAGTGCACCGCCAGCGCGAGCATGCTAACTGTGATGCCCATTGTGGGTACGGCATCGATACATGTAGTGCGCATGTGCCGTCCTCCTGCTTCTGGTCCACCCTCTAGTCACAGGTTTCATGCCTGTGCTGGCGCATGCGCACTACATGAAGCGATGCCATGCCCACAATTGGCATCACAGTGCGCATGCCCGTGCTGGCGGTGCACTGTGCACGCACGGTATATCGGCCGGTCCTGTGGATGACGTAAGGGACTTGCAGGGCGGGCCAAGGAAGAGGCTGGGGAGGAGTAAAAAGGGGGAAATTACTAGTGGACTCTATAGGGAGATTTGGGGTAATTTATCAAACTGGTGTAAAGTAGAACTGGCTTAGATGCGCATAGCAGCCAATCAGATTCCACCTTTCATATTTGACAGCTCTTTTAGAAATCCAGTTCTACTTTACACCAGTTTGATAAATGACCCCAATTATGTCTACGGGGGGTCACTATTTTTTCAGCAGTATAGTACCTGGAGCATTGGGGGGCACAACGGGCACAGTATTGGAGGTGGCAGCAGGATGACACTGTGGGGACACCAGGATGCGGGGGGGTTGATGGAAAAACTGAAAATCGAACGTGTCTGTGTGTTGCAAACTCTGTAGAAACAAGATGCGGCTGAAAGAATTTGTCATGGTGGCGGAGGAGAAGAGGAAAGAGAAGGTCTACTTGACAGGAGATGTCCCTGGATGTAAGGCCTCTTTCACACGGGCGTCGCGTGTGAGGGCCTGGATAGGATGCGGGAGCGTCGCGGGTAAATCATGCGATTTTGCCTGCGAGTAGGGTGAGTTTTGTATGTCCAAATGTCCTTTTCTCCCAGGTCCTCAAAAAAGAAGAAAGCCGGGCTCGTCTTCTGTATTCAGAATGCTATTATTTCCCCTTATAACCACGTTATAAGGGAAAATAATAATGATCGGGACCCCATCCCGATCGTCACCTAGAAACCATGCGCACTTGCTTGCGGATGCTTGCTATTTTCACGCAGCCCCATTCATTTTTATGGGGCCTGCGTTGCGTGAAAAACGCACAATATAGATCATGCTGTGATTTTCACGCAACGCACAAGTGATGCGTGAAAATCACCGTTCATGTGCACAGCCACATAGAAATGTATGGGTCCGGATTCAGTGCGGGTGCAATGCGTTCACCTCACGTATTGCACCCACGTGGAAAACACGCCCGTATGAAAGGGGCCTAAGAGGCATGTGGTCAAGTACTGGGGGAGGGGATGTCAGAGAAAGGACCCACCCTGGGTGCCAAACACCCTAGGCACGCCACTGCACCTAGACACTGTTGTGAAACTGTGCCAAAACTCGGCAAAGATTGGCGCATCTAGTTCTTGTGAAATCCTCTTCACCTAGCTTAGGGAGGGTGACATACAAGAAAAGGGGATGTGGTTTCACCGAGAAAAGCTGTGGCCTAATATGCAACATTTAGTGTCAAAATTGTGCCACAATTTGCAAACTAAACCAACCAATAGCTGGTATAGAGTTAGGCAAATGTGTCTATGTCGCTGCACCAAATATATCATCCGGCCTGATCTACTGTGATAAATCTGGTGCAGGTCTAGACAGCCGGCCTCATTCACATTTCCATGTCCGTTTGGCATCCGTGAAAAATCCATTTGTGCTTTACCTGTGAAGAATCCGTGTTTTTATGCCCACCGTGTGTCATCCATAGTCCCCACAGACATTGGTCCGCTTGAAATTAATTTCCAGAGCATCTCCTACCAATGTGAAAAAACATTGACAGAACACAGATGACATCCATGTTTTGTCAGAGGTTTTTCACATACCCATAGGCTTCAATGGGCATGTTTGGTCCACATCACAGAACAAAGTGGTGCATGTCTCTGTGATTTTTCCACTGACTGTCTGATGTGTGACCAAACACATTAAAATCAATCGGTATGTTTTCTGTCCGTGGAAAATGAGAATATCACACGCGTTTACACCATCTTTAGTTTAAATAAATCTGCCCCAAAGTTTATTAGGCTTTGTTCATACTCTGAGCCTTCCATTGGAAGCATACATCGGGAAGTTGGGGTTCCTGGCGTATGGAGCTGTATAGGCATGCGACAAACACAGTGAACAGAGCCTTAGAAAGTTACAAAACTTTGCAATTTAAAATAATTAGCATAAAAATTTAATCTGATACGATATAAACTTTATCATAAATGTTTTCTACAATCCCAGAAAATACAAAAATGTGATTTAATAGATTTCTATGAGAAGGATTAACGCAATGTGATCCCAGCAGTCTCCTGGTATTTACTACAGCTTGTGGGCAGGACTATGAACTTTTACATTCCACTGTGCCATAATGTGATATTAACATGTAGTAATGTGTGAAGATGAATACATATGACTATTAACCTTATATCATTACGTGTTCTATGCTGGCTCCATATTCCGATATTGTCAGACACTATTTCTATATCCATCTAGATGTCTTATTACTATACCCTGTCTTTCAGAGCGTGTATACTTTAGTAATGAAATGTATAAATAAATTAGTCCTTCGACATCAAAACTTAGGGGAATTACAACTAGCCAGGGTTGCCAACCTGAGTTTTCTTAATTTTTATTTTTTGGGACAATTTATCCAAAAATCACAGAAAATCAACATGTCCTACGGACACACGGGAAAACCATAATGAATATAAAAGTGATATATGTCTATAGCTCACATACTAATATACTATGAATATTATCAGCATACAGCACGGATCTGTAAAGTAATAATTACAACAATAATAACCTGTACAAGCCCCTCCATTCTCTAAAAATAAAATAAAAAATTGCATCATATTTTTTTTTTTCTGGAAAGTGGAAAAAAGTGCTGTATTTTTACGGGCTCTCTAAAAATGTATGGACAGTTGGAACCCTACTGCAAGCAAAGGAAGTATTAGGATTTAATTTCTGAATTCAGCAGCAGACATGATGCTGATTTGCCAACTAACTTTTTAAATAGTTTTCTATTTAGTGCTGATGCAGCAGAGCTGAATATGCATGAAAGTAGAATCATGATAACGTACACATTTAGATGAGCAAGAGGTTTTCCTGCAGTGCCATGTTAACCTTTTCATAGTGTAATTATGATGCATGATAGCACGCGCTAAATGCCACACTCAGCCTTGCCAAGTAGACCATACCAAATAACATAGGCACTGGATACATTTAAAATAAAGTAAATGAAGGTAGAAAATAAACTCTTACCACCAAATGGGGTAACCTGCCAGGACCGGGGCAGCTGAGAAGAGCCAGAGGAAGTGTAAAGTATGGAGCCTGTCCATGGGGGGAATGATGGAGGTGATGGGGAAGTCAGGAGACCTTGGTGGGAAAGTGAGGCGCATCCCATGAGAAGCTGGATTTGTCCTCTTGCTGTGTGCCTGTTTGGGGGGACAAGAGGTGCTGGGCATTTTATACTCTGCCCCTTGATCATGACAAGGAGAGGAAAGCTGGATGTCATCAGACAACCAATCCCAGAGCCATGAGACAAGGTAAGAGAATCCTCCCTAAATTGAGCTTCCCCCTCCCCAGCAAGAATCATCACTGCAGCCTCCTACTTATCATCTCCCCCTGTGTTTCTGTATAATCTGGTAGTCTGCTTCCCTTGAATTACCACTGTGTGTATCATCCTACTGGTGACAGATGATTTGCACTAGTGATGCCGTGCACTAGTTTATGGATATATGCTCTGAACAACCCTGTCCTAGATGGCAGCTGCATATTCAGCCCTGAGACTGCAGTTGTACCAGTCCTATGATGCTCTATTCCAGTGGTCTCTGTTCTGTGGGTCTCCAATTTAATTAGAACTTGTAGAATTCCCCAGGCTTGCTTGTAGTTTATGCCGACATCAGTGTTTCTTCTTTGTAAAACGATAATTCCTCACTATTTTCAAGATCTCTGCTTGCTGTCATTAGATTGAAATTGAGTCTGTCCTGGTCATGTGATGATGACAAAGGTGTATGGTTCTTTACAGTTCAGTTACCAGAGCTATGGCTATATTAATCAGCCACGTATCTGTGCGATAATCACATGACCAGGCCAAATAAGCCTTATTGGCTGAAACTAGTATATGCCTTTAATAAATGAGACATCATACTACTATATAAAAGGCAAGCCATGTTTCCAGTCACTCACTTATATGACTGGCTGCAGCTTTCTTATGGTGTAACCACTTTAGTTAATCACCTGTAAGTGGAAACAGACATACATAGTGCTAATTGTAAATTCTGAGGCATGGCTTCTCAGCCTATCTCTCATCTCCCTGCATGGACTATTCTTATAAATGTACTCTCTTACATGTAAACTATTTGAGGGAGCAGATGTATTAAAATTGTCTAAAAGAAAAAGTTTGTTGCCAAGCTTTGATTTGTTGCTATTGCCAAAAGACAGTTTCTTTGTTTTGTTTTTTTGACAGGAGTCCACCACTCAATACACCTCTACTCCACTACAGGAAGAGGCGTATTGAGAAAAAGGATTGGCGCATAGCAAATGTGGGTGCTAATATTCAAAAAGGGTCCAAAAACAGAGCCCAGAAACTATAGGCCAGTAAGTTTAACATCTGTCGTGGGTAAACTGTTTGAAGGTTTTCTAAGAGATGCTATCTTGGAGGATCTCAATAAAAAAAGGCGAATAACACCATATCAGCATGGCTTCATGAGGGATCGGTCATGTCAAACTAATTTAATCAGTTTCTATGAGGAGGTAAGTTCTAGACTTGACAGCGGCGAATCAATGGATGTCGTGTATCTGGACTTCTCCAAAGCATTTGACACTGTACCGCGTGAAAGGTTAGTATATAAAATGAGAATGCTTGGACTGGGAGAAAATGTCTGTAAGTGGGTAAGTAACTGGCTCAGTGATAGAAAAGAGAGAGTGGTTATTATTGGTACACGCTCAGATTGGGTCACTGTCACTAGTGGGGTACCTCAGGGGTCAGTATTGGGCCCTATTCTCTTCAATATATTTATTAATGATCTTGTAGAAGGCTTGCATAGTAAAATATCAATTTTTGCAGATGACACTAAACTGTGTAAAGTAATTAACACTGAAGAGGACAGTATACTACTACAGAGGGATGTGGATAGATTGGAGGCGTCGGTAGAGAAGTAGCAGGTGAGGTTTAACACTGACAACTGTAAGGTTATGCACATAGGAAGGAATAATGCAAGTCACCCGTACATACTAAATGGTAAAACACTCGGCACACTGACATGGAAAAGGATCTAGGAATGTTAATAATGTTAATTAACAGCAAACTAAGCTGTAGAAACCAGTGTCAGACAGCTGCTGCCAAGGCCAATAAGATAATGGGTTGCATCAAAGGGGCATAGATGCCTGTGATGAGAACATAGTCCTGCCACTTTACAAATCACTAGTCAGACCACACATGGAGTACTGTGTACAGTTCTAGGCTCCTGTGAACAAGGCAGACATAGCAGAGCTGGAGAAGGTCCAGAGGAGGGCAACTAAAGTAATAACTGGAATGGGGCAACTACAATACCCTGAAAGATTATCAACATTAGGGTTATTCACTTTAGAAAAAGACGACTGAGAGGAGATCTAATTACTATGTATAAATATATCAGGGGTCAGTACAGAGATCTATCCCATCAGCTATTTATCCCCAGGACTGTGACTGTGACGAGGGGACATCCTCTGCGTCTGGAGGAAAGAAGGTTTGTACACAAACATAGAAGAGGATTCTTTACGGTAAGAGCAGTGAGACTATGGAACTCTCTGCCTGAGGAGGTGGTGATGGTGAGTACACTAAAAGAGTTTCAACAGGGGCCTGGATGTATTTCTGGAGCGTAATAATATTACAGGCTATAGCTACTAGAGAGGGGTCATTGATCCTGGGAGTTATTCTGATTGCCTGATTGGAGTCGGGAAGGAATTTTTTATTCCCCTAAAGTGAGGAAAATTGGCTTCTACCTCACAGTTTTTTTTGCCTTCCTCTGGATCAACTTGCAGGATATCAGGCCGAACTGGATGGACAAATGTCTTTTTTCGGCCTTATATACTATGTTACTATGAGTAGTAGACTCTGCCAGCATAGGAGTAGAGTGCGTTATGTTGTGCCAGTAGAAGGGTATTAAGGAGTAGACCCTCCCGTCATGGGTAAGGAGTCGCTTGCCTTGCATTTCTTTCTTTAAGACGTTGCAGGTAGGGGGGGGGGGGGTCTATCACTATCTGGAGGCCCGTCTGTGGACACATTCAGTATCATAGATAAGGGGGAGCAAAAAATATATACAGCCATAATTGCTTGCAATTGCTTGCAAATTTAGTATTTTAATGTTTTATGAAAGGCATGAAGCTGTATTTTGTCCAGCAGAATGCTAGTATTCATACCAGAAACCTGGAATTGGATCAGTCGGGCGCTGGTGGTGTCCGTCCTATGCTAGATATGGCAACTCCAGTATTTTGTTCCTATGCCAAAACAGGATAACTGAATTAGGAATGCAGATGTGGATGTTAGCTCACCACCAGTCTTTTCATCTCATTCGCTGAACACTGGGTGCAGGGAGGAGAAACCCCAACCGGATCCAGGCAATAAAGTGTGATCTTCAACAATGAAAAAACTTTCGTCAGCATTTCTAAAATCCAGTCTTTATTGAAAACAAGTAAAAAAAAATCTTGAAGATAATGATAAAAACATCTCTGCATTTTAGAGAGAGTGTGACTTGTTCTGAATCATGACATACGTATCTCTGTGGCTGAAACCTTCTTCTACCCTACAGAGACCGCTGCATTGACATTACAGAGAATGAAGCCTTTACCAGCAGTAAAATGCACAAGACAGAAAATCATGATTCTTATTCCTATTTCTATAAAACTAGCACCAAACAATTACACAGAGTCACATTATTATTATTATCCAGAGTAACCTCCGTGTGCAGCATGGACAGCACCTAGACAGCTCGGAGTGACTCAGTAGGGTCCTGGTAGGTATCTGGATTCATACTGACTGCAGTGAATCCCACTGCAGCGAGAGGGTTTGTGGGGGAGGATCCATAGAGCGAATACGACAATCGAGGTGGTTCCTCGGATGCTCAATTGGGTCCACATCTGGGGAATTAGTGGTCCATGGTAGTACTTGGAAGTCTTGCTCATGCTCTTCCAATCAAGATACAAAAGTGGATTGAATCTGGTGCTCCAGGTGATATCTATGAGGGACAAGTGTTGCGCAAAGGGGTGGAACCTGTATTGTTCCATGCTATTCCCTCTCCCCCCATATGCCTTGGTCAAAAGTGGGAGTGTTTACAGCGCTGATTACACACACTTGAGCTCCTATATATACCTGAGAACACTATACGCACACCACTGTTACGAATAAGAACCTTTTGAAATGCGTCCACAGCCTACACCAGAGAGAATTGAGCCTTGTATTGTCTGTGCACCATTGCTAAATAAAGACGGAGAACTTGACACTTCAAAAAAGTGAGTGCTGGAGTCTGAATCTTTCCATTATTTTTCTGTACCTGCAAAGGAGGTTGAAAAACCAAGGCACCGAGCACGCGGATATATACTATTGTAGAAACAATGAGCCGGTATCCCTACCTTACACGTTTAATCTTCCAATCAATGTCAGTTATTTGTAGCTGTGTGACATGTCTTCCAGCAATCTTGCTGGAAGATCGCATTCACCCCAGGGAAGACAATCAGCATGTATAGGTGCACGTGATATGAGAAGATGGATTTAGACCCAAATTGGTTGAGAGTGCCTTCTACATCAGACCATAACACTTCCACCATCAGCTTGTGTTCTTCCAGCAGTGGTTTGGCAGGTTTTGTTCTGATGTTTCTCTCCTGATATGCCAACGTCCATCCGTTCGATGAAGCTGAAAACGTGTCTCATTGGAGACCCTTTTCCAATCAGCAGAGGTCCAAGTCTGATACTGCCATGAAAATTGAAGCCTTTTCTACCATGCAACTTTGTTAGCAGAGACACAGTGGCCATCCGTCTGCTTTGGAGCCCAATATGCAGTAGAGTTCGCTGACACGTATGGTAGCCCCCTGGTTAATTTTAGCGGTGAGCTGCACCACTGTAGCGTTAGTCCACCTTCACATGTATATGTGAATGTATATTATGTAATCCGTTTTTGTTTTTTTATGTATTGTTGAATTGTTATATACATTTTTTTTAATTTTTTTTATGTATGGACAAACACGCTACAATTTTAGCAGCAGTATCAGAATTGGACCTCTGATTGGCAAAGGGTTGCCTTCTTCAATGAGATACATTTTGTGCTTCATTATACAGAAGGACGTTGGTGTGTCAGGCAAGAAACACAAGCTGGTGGTGTTAGCGTTGTGGTCTGGGGAATGTTTTCGTAGCTTTCTCTGGGTCCACATATCCATGTGTAAGGCACAACTAATTTAGGTATGAATCAATCTTTATACAAAATACAGATTGGCATGGTATTAAAGAGCAGAAAGTCTGGCTAGGGGCACCGGGCAGGGATGTCCATTGTCGCCCTTATTATTTGCATTAGCTATTGAGCCACTAGCAGCTCTTATACGCTTGTCACCGCATATTGTGGGGTTCAGATATGGCGGGATACAGAACAAGGTAGCTATGTATGCTGATGATACCCTGCTTTTTCTGGGCGATACTGGGGCATCTCTGGATGCGGCCATGTCACTGATAGATAGATTTGGGGGCTTCTCTGGACTTAGAATTAATTGGCAGAAGTCTGCTCTGATGCCGGTAGACGGGCAGGCCTGGTCAGCTGAGCAAGTTCATTGTAGGATTCCTTGGGTGGATAAGTTCGACTACTTAGGATTGTACATAACACCTAGATTGTTGGATTTTGAAGGTCTTAACTCCTTTGCTTGCTGCTTTTAGACTCAAAGTGAGGGCTTGGTGTAGGCTCTTTCTATCCATAGTGGGCAGAGTGAATCTGTTAAAAATGTAATGATGCCTCAGCTGCTCTATGTACTCAATAATGCCCCCGTGTGGATCCCTTTAGATAGGTTTAAGAGAATACACTCTATGTTCAGGGACCTCATTTGGAAAAATGGCCAGACGAGAATCAAACTAGAGACGTTTCAGTACCCTAAAACTGAGGGGGGTTTGGCAGTCCCAGATGCCTGGATTCATTTTTTGGCCTCCCAGTGCCAGCACTTTAAGGGCTGGATTGACTTTCAGTCGCCGGATGTGACAGGTAACATACTGCGGCACTGGTTGGACAGTCTGGAACTCATGTGTATACTAGAGGGGGCGGGAATGCATGGGGGGAGGGAGAAGGTCCCGCTTATTGAACTTATGAAGAAGGTGTGGGCAAAGGTGAAGCAGCTTAGAGGTGTGGGAGGAGTTGGGGAGCTTTCTCCTATATGGAATAATAATTTATTGCCTGAATTCACGTCTTTGTCAGGACTCAGGAACTGGGAATCTCATGAGGTGATGAGGATAGGTCAACTGATGGAGGGCAACGTATTCAAATCTTTTCAGACTATACAGCAGGATTTTAATGTCCCAAAGGTTTGGTTTTATCAGTATCTGCAACTGAGGAACGCATATGAGGTAACGGTGAGGAAAGGATGTATTATAACTAAAATGGATGTGGTACAAAAACGTATCCTTCCGAAAGGGGGGAAGAGAGGATTGATATCGCAGGTGTATACTTTATTGCTAGATACGTTTCTAGATTGGTTCCCTCTGACGCGGATGATGAAATGGGAGATTGATTTGGGTGTCGTGTCTAAAGATCAGTGGGAGGATATCCTGGAAGCTGTTCCCAGAGTGTCTTCAAGTGAACAGGCTAAATTGTCGCAGCTTTTCATCATACACAGAGTGTATAAAACTCAGGTATTTTTACGAAAAATTGGAGTCAGGAATGATGATCAGTGTCCGAAGTGTTTGGAGGGAGGTGCGGACCTGGTGCATATGCTTTGGTCGTGTCCGGTGATTGGTAGATACTGGGATGAGGTACTGAGTATGATCAATCTTAGACTTTCGCTGAGATTGCAAAGGGATCCAATGGTTTGTGTGTTGGGATATATGTCGGAGATCGGAGGTACTGAAACGGTTAAAGTAGCGGTGGGAAGGTTGTTATATGTGACCAGGAAGTTGGTGGTGCAGAGGTGGATCCAGGGGAGTCCGTCTACAGTGGATGAATTTGTAAGGAGGGTGCATGATATGTTGATTATGGAAAAAAGTGTGTTTGTCAAGAGAGATTGCCTTCATAAGTTTGAAAGATTGTGGACTGAGTGGATGTCTCATACCCATATTGTGCTATAAGATCTGATAGAGGTTTTCTAGTTCCTGCTCAGTGGGGGGGGGGGGGGGGGGTAGTTTTTTCTTTTGGGGTTGTTCCGTATCTCAAAACAGCTGTTTCTTAATCTGATAGTGTACATTGTACAATATTGTCTATCCTTTTGATGGTGTGTACTACTATGCGGAAATGGATGTATCTTATGAGGATATCTTATGTTGCCTTATCTTTTGTTTCTGTATTCTGCATTTTGATGGAAATGACAATGTACTTGAAGAAAATGCTTAATATTTATGAGCAATAAAAAATGATTTGATAAAAAAAAAAGAGCAGGAAGTGCGCAACCCCATATGCAGTGGTGCATCTATACAGGGGGGTCAGATCCTGCACTTGTGGCCCGTTGCTTATGGCAATCCCCAGCAAAAATGCATACAATGGAGGATGCCTGCAACGGACCAAAAGTACCACAATGGACATCCTACACAGGATAGCAAATGTGTGTATGTGATAAACAGTTAAAATAATATAACAAAAACAAAGACAGGTGCACTCTGTGGTCTTACTAACCCTCATACTGGTGTAAAATTGAGAGATTAGCCAACATATCCTGCTTGGAGGACATGTCTGAACCCGAGCACTGCGCCAAGGTTTCTCAAGTAGCTCAGGACCTAACGCTAAACCTACCTGGGCCGTATGGGCAATACCAGGAGCCAGTGGGCAAATTACAGGAGTGCAAGGTCCGACTCAAAGTAATCTCCCAGTAACCTCCAGCATGTGACCATGCATACAATGGGAGGAGGCAGAGAGCTCTGAGCCCCACCCAAGACTGGCTGATATAGCCCGGGCCTCACATGTGCACCATAATGCTGCCTGTGGATGGAAATAAAGGCACATTCAGACTAGGAGTTTCTACACCTCCAAAAAAATTCAATATACAAAACTACAGATTGCCGTAGTATTAAAGAGCAGGAAGTGCTCAACCCCATATGCAGTGGTGCATCTATACAGGTAGGTTTAGCGTTAGGTCCCGAGCTACTTGAGAAACCTTGGCGCGGTGCTTGGGCTCAGACATGTCCTCCAAGTAGGATATGTTGGCTAATCTCTCAATTTTACACCAGTACGAGGGTTAGTTAGGGCTCTTTCACACTTGCGTTCTTTTCTTCCGGCATAGAGTTCCGTCGTCGGGGCTCTATGCCGGAAGAATCTTGATCAGTTTTATCCTAATGCATTCTGAATGGAGAGAAATCCGTTCAGGATGCATCAGGATGTCTTCAGTTCCGGAACGGAACGTTTTTTGGCCGGAGAAAATACTGCAGCATGCTGCGCTTTTTGCTCCGGCCAAAAATCCTGAAGACTTGCCGCAAGGCCGGATCCGAAATTAATGCCCATTGAAAGGCATTGATCCGGATCCGGCCTTAAGCTAAACGTCGTTTCGGCGCATTGCTGGATCCAACGTTTAGCTTTTTCTGAATGGTTACCATGGCTGCCGGGACGCTAAAGTCCTGGCGGCCATGGTAAAGTGTAGTGGGGAGACCGCAGAGTGCACCTGTCGTTTGTTTTTCTTATATTATTTTTACTGTTTATCACATACAAAGATTTGCTATCCTGTGTAGGATGTCCATTGTGGTACTTGTGGTCTGCTGCAGGCATCCTCCATTGTATGCATTTTTTCTGGGGATTGCCATTAGCAGCGGACCACAAGTGCAGGATCTGTTCCCCCCGTATAGATGCACCACTGCATATGGGGTTGAGCACTTCCTGCTCTTTAATACCACGCCAATCTGTAGTTTTGTGTATAGAATTTTTTGGAGGTGTAGAAACTCCTAGTCTAAATGTGCCTTTATTTCCATCCACAGGCAGCATTCTGGTGCACATGTGAGGCCCCGGCTATATCAGCCAGTCTTGGGTGGGGTTTAGAGCTCTCTCCCTCATCCCACTGTATGCATGGTCACATGCTGGAGATTACTGGGAGATTGCTTTGAGTCGGACCTTGCCCTCCTGTAATTTGCCCATTGCCTCCTGGTATTGCCCATATGGCCCAGGTAGGTTTAGCGTTAGGTCCCGAGCTACTTGAGAAACCTTGGCGCGGAGCTCGGGCTCAGACATGTCCTCCAAGTAGGATATGTTGGATAATCTCTCAATTTTATACCAGTACGAGGGTTAGTAAGACCGCAGAGTGCACCTGTCTTTGTTTTTGTTATATTATGAATCCATCGTTGCAGATCACGTACATCCCTATATGCTGATTGTCTTCCCTGGGGTGGATAGAATCTTTCAGCAAGACAATGCGACATGTCACACTGCTAGAAATGTCTGACATTGGTTGGAAGAGCATGAGCAAGACTTCTACTACCCTGGCCTCTTAATTCCCTAGACTTTAACCCAATTGAGCATCTGTGGAACCACCTTGATCGTCGTGTTCACTCTACGGATCCTCCCCCATGCACCCTCCTGCAGCTGTGGGATGCACTGCAGTCAGCATGGCTCCAGATACCTGTGACGACCTGTCACCACCAGACATCTGAGAAGCTCTGACAGATGCCTTTCAGAACCTCCTCCTTGAGATTCCTTTGTTTTGGTTTTCAGTTCCTCATCTCGTTAGCCTCTCTCAGCTGTCATGTAGTTGGACTGATTGAATCCCTTTAAATTCCTCCCCATAATGCATTAGTGTGCGGTTTATACAACTTCCTGGAGTGTGTGTGCATGCTGATCCTATTTCCCAGTCTTCTACAAGATAAGTGTTGTACATTCATTTATGATTTTCTGTTTGCTGGATCCCAGGTGACCCTGACTCCCTCCGTGTCTAGTGTAGGGAGCCGGTGGTCGTGTCCCCCCACTATTATAGGGTGTTCAGGTGTTATACAGTCGAGGTACGAGGATATGCGATCATCTACCATTGGGATTTTCGTATAGGCTGAGCAGTCAGGGAGAGTGCCAGGTTTGATGCAGGGGTCTCCCTTTTGTTCCTTAGTTTTGGATCCAGTGAGTCATATGTTCATTTTGTGTTGTCTTGTTTCCTGTACACCTTCCGTGACATTATAAACCGCCAAAACCGTCTCGAGCATGGATCTGGTTTCACTTTTGACTGAAAGCTTCCAGGGTCTTTCATTGGAGGTAGCTGATCTCTGTAAGACTCTTTCTCAGTTTCTAGTGACCGGTTCAGCTTGCGTTCATGGAGTTTGTTCTGAGCCTAAGATCTCGCTCCCGGATACGTTCTCCGGCGGTAGTGAGAATTTTGTGCGTTTTAGAGAGGCTTGCAAACTCCATTTTCGCCTTCTTCCTCATTCCTCTGGTGATGAGGAACGGAGGGTGGGGATCATTATATCGCTGCTCAGGGGTAACGCTCAGTCGTGGGCCTTTTCGCTGCCGGTGGGGGCACGGCCCCTCCGTTCAGTGGATGAATTCTTTTTAGCCCTGGGTCAGATATATGATGATCCGGATCGTATTGCTTTGGCTGAGTCTAGACTACGTCTGTTATGCCAGGGTAAACAATCCGCAGAGATATACTGCTCAGAATTTCGGAGATGGGCAGCTGATACTGGTTGGAATGATGCTGCACTCCGAAGTCAATTTTGCCATGGTCTTTCAGAGGGATTGAAAGATGCATTTGCCTTTCATGAGAGGCCTATCTCCTTGGACTCTGCTATGTCTCAGGCCGTTCGTATTGACAGGCGTCTTAGAGAGAGAGGAGAGATCACTCCTTCCTGTCATACTCAATCCCAGGACAGTGAAGCGGTCTCATTCTGTGCGCAGGGGTCTCAGTCGCTGTCAGCCCCTTCTGAGCAGGAGCCCATGCAGCTGGGGTTGATTGCCTCTGACAATAGAAGATTCAGCCCGCATGGGAAGGTTTGTTTTTGTTGTGGAGGTATAAATCATTTGGCAAATGTTTGTCCCTCTAGGAGATTCAGGCAGTTTTTTGGGAGTAATAAAGAAACAAAAAGGAAAAAATCTTTTAAAAATGTTCCATCTATTACTATTGGCAGGGTTGAGGCGGAAATTGAAGGTTTTCCGTTTGCTTGTAGTTCCCGTTTTGTCCTGCCTGGCAGGGTGGCGCTAGAGAGCAAGAACATTTTTTGTGAGATTTTTGTAGATAGTGGAGCAGCTGTCAATCTCATTGATAATCAATTTGCGATAACTCATGGTTTCCAGGTATGCACTTTGGGAAAGGATATTCCTGTTTTTGCTATTGATTCTGCTCCACTTTCTCAGAAATCATTAAAGGGCATAGTTCACAAAATCCGTTTAATTGTGAGTGATGCTCATGTTGAGGATGTGTCATGTTTCGTCCTTAGCGGATTGCCTACTCCTCTTGTGTTGGGGCTACCCTGGCTCACTAAACATAACCCCACCATTGATTGGCAAGCGAGGCAAATAAATGGTTGGAGTGACTTTTGCAGCGAGAATTGCCTCACGACATCTGTTTCTGAGGTTTCTACTAAGACTGTACCATCTTTTCTCTCAGAATTTTCGGATGTCTTCTCTGAGAGTGGAGTTCAGGATTTGCCCCCGCACAGGGAGTACGATTGCCCTATTAATCTCATCCCAGGCGCCAAGCTGCCTAAATCTCGTTTATACAATCTCTCCCAACCTGAAAGGGTCGCTATGCGTGCTTATATCTCTGAGAGTCTGAGAAAAGGACACATACGACCCTCGAAGTCACCTGTTGCCGCTGGTTTTTTCTTTGTTAAGAAAAAAGATGGTTCTTTAAGACCTTGTCTGGATTTCAGGGAGCTGAACAGTATCACTATTCGTGACCCATATCCGCTTCCTCTGATCCCGGACCTGTTTAACCAGATTGTTGGGGCTAAAGTCTTTTCCAAATTAGATCTAAGAGGGGCATACAACCTGGTCAGGGTCAGAGAAGGAGACGACTGGAAGACGGCCTTCAATACCCCAGAGGGCCATTTTGAGAATCAAGTTATGCCTTTTGGTTTGATGAATGCCCCAGCCGTTTTTCAGCATTTCGTGAACAGCATTTTTTATCATTTAATGCGAAAATTTGTATTAGTGTATTTGGATGACATTTTGATTTTTTCTCCTGATTTCAAAACTCATAAGGAACACTTACGTCAGGTCTTGCTCATCCTGCGGGAGAATAAATTATACGCAAAACTGGAAAAATGTGTGTTTGCGGTTCCAGAAATTCAATTTCTGGGGTTTCTTCTCTCCGCTTCTGGTTTTCGCATGGACCCCGAGAAGGTCCGCGCTGTGCTTGAGTGGGAGCTTCCTGAGAATCAGAAGGCGCTGATGCGTTTTTTGGGCTTTGACAATTATTACAGGAAGTTTATTTTGAATTATTCCTCTGTTGTTAAACCACTTACTGATATGACCAGAAAGGGGGTAGATTTTTCTTCCTGGTCGGTAGAGGCGCGTAAGGCCTTTTCTAATATCAAGGAGAGTTTTGCTTCCGCTCCCATCTTGGTACAACCTGATATTTCTCTACCCTTCATAGTTGAGGTTGATGCTTCTGAGGTGGGTGTGGGGGCGGTCTTGTCTCAGGGTTTCTCTCCTGCCAAATGGCGACCGTGTGCCTTTTTCTCGAAGAAACTCTCCTTCGCAGAGAGAAATTACGATGTGGGAGATAGGGAGTTGTTGGCCATCAAGTTGGCTTTTGAGGAATGGCACCATTGGCTAGAGGGAGCCTGACACCCTATTACCGTGTTTACTGACCATAAAAATCTGGCCTACTTGGAGTCAGCCAAGCGTCTGAACCCGAGACAGGCCAGATGGTCATTTTTTTTTCAAGGTTTAGTTTTGTTGTCACGTTCCGCCCTGGGGTTAAGAATGTGAAGGTAGATGCCCTGTCACGTTGTTTTCCAGGAGGTGGGAATTTTGAAGACCCGGGTCCCATTTTGGCTGAAGGTGTGGTGGTCTCCGCTCTTTATCCTGAATTGGAGGCAGAGGTGCAGGTAGCCCAGTCAGAGGCTCCTGATCTTTGTCCTCCTGGGAGGTTGTTTGTGCGTCTCGCTTTAACCACCTCCCGACCGCTGTACGCACCGATGCGTCCGGGAGGTGGTTGATTTGTTCCTCCTGGACGCATCGGCGCGTCATCTCGCGAGACGCGAGATTACGTCACAGCCGGCCCGCGCATGCGCATCGCGGGCCGGCTTTTCGCAGCACAGTATTTCGTCAGCAGCCTGCCGGCCACGATCATTGGCTGGCAGGTTGCTGATTTTTAAAAAATCCAATCAGCAGCCATTTAACCCCACATATTAGTAAATATGATGGGGTTATATGGCTGCTGTGCTCCTCTGCTCCTTCTTTTGGTCGGTTGGTTCCAGCAGAGGAGCAGAGGAGCACACATCACTGTGAGTACCCACTACACCACACTTAGCCCCCAGATCACCCCAATTAACCCTTTGATCACCCCTTTGATCGCCCCTGTCAATCACTAGTGAAAGGAAAAAAGTGATCAGTGCAAACTGTCACTTTTTTTTTTCACTGGTATTGACCGTTAGGTTTCAGTATAGTTTAGGCCCCTTGGTTAGGTAGTTTAGGGATCGGTTAGCGCCCAGCCCACCGCACCGCAGTCCGTTATTCGCTGATTAGCGTATCGCTAATCAGCATTTGTACTTTTATAGTATCTGGAAGTGATCAAAACTGATCACGGTCAGATCTATAATAGTACTAGTGTCACTTTAGTTCTCCCTCCACCCAAAACGCAGTGTTTGCCCGATCAGGCCTGATCGGTCGCCCACACGTGCGTACACCCACGCCCGCCCCACCGCAGTGACAAAAAAAATGTTTTTTTTTGATCGCTGCACATTCACTTTACACTGCGGCAATAAAAAAATCTGTTTTGATATTTTTTATCAACCGCAGCGGCCTCCGGTACTTCGCTAGCCTCCCGTTTGTAAGACAGGCTTGCTTTTTTTTTCTTGGGTAGTCTCAGGGAATACCCCGAAATTTAGTTGCCCACATGTCTAACAGGGGGTATTCTTCTGAAGAGGCCTACACGCTTCTGACCCAGTCGGATGAGGAGTGGGAACCCTCATCTGATGAATCCAGCGGGTCAGAATACGAACCTGTAGAAAGCAGTGGCTCTCTGACCCAAAGTTCGGACGAGGAGGCTGAGGTCCCTGATACCACCAGGCGTACCCGGCCCCGTGTCGCTAGACCGCAGGTTGCGCAGGATCCGCTTCAAGAGCAGCAGAGTGGGGCTGGTGCTGTCGGATTACGTGGTGAGGCATACACCAGCAGCCCAGCCCTTCCTGGACCTAGTACCAGCACTGCCGTACAACCTGGTGAAGTAGCGAGCACCAGAAGGGCAGTTGAAGCTGGTACGGTGGCACGTGCAGTAGTGACCCCGTCGCAGCCACCGCAAAGACGTGCCCGTAGAGCCCCTAGAATCCCAGAGGTGCTGGCAAACCCTGATTGGCAGTCCCCAACTTCAGCCGCACCCGTAGTTTTCCCTTTCACCGCCCAGTCTGGAGTTCGGGTTGAGACAGCTCAGATCGATTCGGCCCTGGGATTTTTTGAGCTGTTCTTGACTGCGGAGCTTTTAGACTTAGTCGTGGCAGAGACAAACCGGTATGCCACACAATTTATCACCGCTAACCCGGGAAGCTTTTATGCCCAGCCTTTCCGGTGGAAACCAGTCCAAGTTTCCGAACTTAAAACTTTTCTGGGCCTCCTCCTCAACATGGGCCTGACAAAAAAGCATGAATTGCGGTCATATTGGTCCACGAACCCGATTCATCACATGCCCATGTTCTCTGCTGCTATGTCCAGGACACGATTTGAGACCATCCTGCGTTTCCTGCACTTTAGTGACAACACCGCCTCCCGTCCCAGGGGCCACCCTGCTTTTGACCGACTCCACAAAATTCGGCCCCTCATAGACCATTTCAACCTGAAATTTGCAGATTTGTATACCCCTGAGCAAAACATCTGCATAGACGAGTCCCTGATACATTTTACCGGGCGCCTTGGCTTCAAACAATACATCCCAAGCAAGCGCGCCCGGTATGAGGTCAAATTGTATAAGCTCTGTGAAAGGGCCACAGGCTATACCCACAAATTTCGGATCTATGAGGGAAAAGATCAGACCCTGGAGCCGGTCGGTTGCCCTGACTACCTGGGGAGCAGTGGGAAGACAGTTTGGGACTTGGTGTCACCCTTATTCGGCAAGGGGTACCATCTTTATGTGGACAATTTCTACACAAGTGTGGCCCTCTTTAGGCATTTGTTTCTAGAACGGATTGGCGCCTGTGGTACCGCGCGAACTAGTCGCGCGGGCTTCCCCCAACGGCTCGTTAGCACCCGTCTTGCAAGGGGGCAGAGGGCCGCACTGTGTAACGAAGAACTGCTCGCGGTGATATGGAGAGACAAGCGTGACGTTTACATGCTCTCCTCCATTCACGCAGACACGACAATCCAAATTGAGCGAGCAACCCGTGTCATTGAAAAGCCCCTCTCAGTCCACGACTATAACCTCCACATGGGAGGGGTGGACTTCAATGACCAGATGTTGTCTCCGTATTTAGTTTCCCGCAGAACCAGACGCTGGTATAAGAAGGTGTCTGTATATTTGATTCAATTGGCTCTGTACAATAGTTTTGTTCTCTACAGTAAGGCTGGGAGAACTGGATCCTTCCTCAAATTTCAGGAAGAGATCATCGCGAACCTCCTGTATCCAGGAGGTTCCGTGGCCCCATCCACCAGTGTAGTTAGCCATCTACACGAGCGACACTTCCCCAGTGTCGTTGCTGGTACCTCAAACCGACCGCCACCCCGAAAAAAATGTCGTGTCTGTAGCAGGAGTGGAATAAGGCGTGACACCCGCTATTTCTGTCCTGACTGTCTGGACCACCCTGCCCTATGCTTAGGGGAGTGTTTCTGAAAGTACCACACACAGGTACACCTAGCATAGGGATCATCTCACCAGGATAGGCACACAGGGCTATTAGGGCCCATTCACTCACAGCTGCTGCAAACGTCTCCTTTCACATGGGACAAAGTGCATAACGCACTTCGCCACATCTTTGGGCGATTTGCGCTTTGCACATTGACCCATGGGGAAGGAGAGGTTTGTTCTATAAAGGTAAAAAAACAAAAAAAAAAACACCAGTAAGCAAACAGGTTAATGTTTAGTTCCAAAAGTTAAAGTTTACATGTTCTGTTCCAAAGTTAATAAAATTATTGCGTTGTGGCCTGGTTTTTTCTTTTTTTTTTTTTTTTACCTTCCAGGTGGACCAACCGATCTACTAGCTGCAGCACCGATGTGCATTCTGACAGAAGCATTGCGCTGCTGTCAGATTACACGCAAGTCGGTGTATGCGGCGCTGCAAGACGGGATTTTCTCCTCTGCAGTGACAGATACGTTTGCCGAGGCATACGAGCTGAGGAGGAGGCGGCGTTCCTATGCTTTGGCAAACACTTTGTATATATATATATATATATATATAAAAAAAAAAATCCCGGCAATGATTTATTCATCCACATCGATTGATGCGAATGGAGAAATCTGGTTTGCCAGGGCATACGAGCTAAGTGGGTATGGATGTAGGGCGGAGCTCCTGGCAGACGCCTTTCCCCTCCATTTTTTTTTTTTGGGAGAGATTTTTTCATCCACATTGATCGATGCGAATGAAGAAATCTGTGCCGTTCATTTTTTTCTTTCAGCCCAGAGGCTGAACGGAAAAAAAAATCTCATTACCTGTATGCTCAATATAAGGAGGATAGCAGAAACTCCTAATGCTGGCCATACATGTAATGATTGCGGAGACCCTCAAAAGCCAGGGCAGTACAAACACCCCACAACTGACCCCATTTTGGAAAGAAGACACCCCAAGGTATTTGCTGAGGGGCATATTGAGTCCATGAAAGATTTAAATTTTTGTCCTAAGTTAGCGGAAAGTGAGACTTTGTGAGAAAAAACAAAAAAAAATCAATTTCCGCTAACTTATGCGAAAAAAAAAAAAATTCTATGAACTTGCCAGGCCCCTCATTGGATACCTTGGGGTGTCTTCTTTCCAAAGTGGGGTCACATGTGGGGTATTTATACTGCCCTGGCTTTTTAGGGGCCCTAAAGCGTGAGAAGAAGTCTGGGATCCAAATGTCTAAAAATGCCCTCCTTAAAGGAATTTGTGCACCTTTGCGCATCTAGGCTGCAAAAAAGTGTGACACATCTGGTATCGCCGTACTCAGGAGAAGTTGGGGAATGTGTTTTGGGGTGTCATTTTACATATACCCATGCTGGGTGAGATAAATATCTTGGTCAAATGCCAACTTTGTATAAAAAAATGGGAAAAGTTGTCTTTTGTAAGGAAAAAAGAGAAGAAAAAAAAAATCATCATTTTCCGCTAACTTGTGACAAAAAAAAATAATCTAGGAACTCGCAGTGCCCCTCACGGAATACCTTGGGGTGTCTTCTTTTCAAAATGGGGTCACTTGTGGCGTAGTTATACTGCCCTGGCAATTTAGGGGCCCAAATGTGTGAGAAGTACCTTGCAATCAAAATGTGTAAAAAATGACCGGCGAAACCCGAAAGGTGCACTTTGGAATATGTGCCCCTTTGCCCACCTAGGCTGCAATAAAGTGTCACACATGTGGTATCGCCGTACTCAGGAGAAGTTGGGGAATGTGTTTTGGGGTGTCATTTTACATATACCCATGCTGGGTGAGAAAAATATCTTGGTCAAATGCCAACTTTGTATAAAAAAATGGGAAAAGTTGTCTTTTGCCAAGATATTTCTCTCACCCAGCATGGGTATATGTAAAATGACACCCCAAAACACATTCCCCAACTTCTCCTGAGTACGGCGATACCACATGTGTGACACTTTTTTGCAGCCAAGGTGGGCAAAGGGGCACATATTCCAAAGTGCACCTTTCGGATTTCACCGGTCATTTTTTACACATTTTGATTGCAAAGTTCTTCTCACACATTTGGGCCCCTAAATTGCCAGGGCAGTATAACTACCCCACAAGTGACCCCATTTTGGAAAGAAGACACCCCAAGGTATTCTGTGAGGGGCATTGTGAGTTCCTAGAATTTTTTTTTTTTGTCGCAAGTTAGTGCAATATGAGACTTTGTAAGAAAAAAAAATAAAATAAAAATCATCATCATTTTCCGCTAACTTGTGACAAAAAATAAAAAGTTCTATGAACTCACTATGCCCATCAGCGAATACCTTAGGGTGTCTACTTTCCGAAATGGGGTCATTTGTGGGGTTTTTCTACTGTTTGGGCATTGTAGAACCTCAGGAAACATGACAGGTGCTCAGAAAATCAGAGCCGTTTCAAAAAGCGGAAATTCACATTTTTGTACCATAGTTTGTAAACGCTATAACTTTTACTCAAACCATTTTTTTTTTTTTGCCCAAACATTTTTTTTTTATCAAAGACATGTAGAACTATACATTTAGCGAAAAATTTATATATGGATGTCGTTTTTTTTTGCAAAATTTCACAGCTGAAAGTGAAAAATGTCATTTTTTTGCAAAAAAATCGTTACATTTTGATTAATAACAAAAAAGTAAAAATGTCAGCAGCAATAAAATACCACCAAATGAAAGCTCTATTAGTGAGAAGAAAAGGAGGTAAAATTCATTTGGGTGGTAAGTTGCATGACCGAGCGATAAACGGTGAAAGGAGTGTAGTGCCGAAGTGTAAAAAGTGGCCTGGTCATGAAGGGGGTTTCACCTAGCGGGGCTGAAGTGGTTAAGACACAAGATTTTTAAGGAACACCACGATACTGTCCTTGCTGGGCACCTGGGGGCAAGAGCCACAGTGGATCTCATCGCTCAGAGATTCTGGTGGCCTGCGCTTCGTAAGTCGGTTGAGGGTTTTGTGGCAGCCTGCGAGACTTTCGCTCGTGCCAAAGTCCCTCATTCACGGCCATCAGGTCCTCTCCTTCCCTTACCCATTCCTTCCCGTCCTTGGACACATCTGTCCATGGACTTCATAACGGACCTGCCTCGTTCCTCGGGGAAGACTGTGATTCTGGTGGTGGTGGACCGTTTTAGCAAAATGGTGCATTTCATCCCTTTTCCTGGTTTGCCCAATGCTAAGACGCTGGCGCAGGCATTTATTGATCACATTGTCAAATTGCATGGTATTCCTTCAGACATAGTCTCTGATAGGGGCACGCAGTTTGTTTCCAGATTCTGGAAGGCTTTCTGTTCTCGCTTGGGGGTTCGGTTGTCATTCTCTTCTGCTTTCCAGAGGATTGGTGTCCTTTTTTGTCCCTTGCTGAGTTTGCTTTAAATAACCGTCGTCAGGAGTCCTCTGATAAGTCACAATTTTTTTGTGCATATGGGTTTCATCCGCAGTTTGGGACATTCTCGGGAGAGGGGTCTTCTGGTTTACCTGATGAGGACAGATTCTCCTCGTCTTTGTCATCTATTTGGCAAAAGATTCAGGATAATCTAAAGAGCATGAGTGAGAGATATAAGGGTGTGGCAGATAAGAGACGTGTGCCTGGTCCGGACCTGAATGTTGGTGATCTGGTGTGGTTGTCTACCAAGAATATCAACTTGAAGGTTCCCTCCTCACTGAAGACCTCTATTCTAGCCGTCATAGCCATTTTGCTGTGCACCATGATAGCCTTTGAGAGCAGTGGTGTGGGGCCAATGGAACACCTGTAGCTGAACATCTGACTGGTACCTCAGTGTCATGCAAATTCCTTCTGATGGTTTGTGTGGACACTTTTTGCTACTTTAGGCTTGGGATGGGGTGTCCAGTTTCAATACAGAATGGATCACTATGACCCATTCTTCTATTCAGATGATCCGTCTGTGCAGAGCTTTGTCTCTGTACCTCTTGTTTTATGTGGCTAAAACCCCTTTCTTTCAGTCTGGACTTTATGCCCCTCCCATATGTCACAAATTGTAGCTAGGTGCTTGAAATTTGTTCATCTGCTACTTCTTCAATTTGCATTACCTTACGACCTGTCCTTGATGCTGAAATTTCAGTATTGAGGAGTGCAGTTTAAAATAATAGTCATACAAATGGAGGATTGTCCACTGGGTGGTTCCCATCTGGACTTTCTTTATAATTAGGAGCCTGTTGGTATTTCATGTTGCCCATTGTCAGGGCTGCATGACTGCTGACAGATTTCCTGTATATGAAACAATATTATATGACTCTAGTCACCACTAGAGGGAGCTTATGAGTAAGGGTACTTTCACACTAGCATTAGAAGAATCCAGCAGGCAGTTGTGTCGCCGGAACTGCCTGCCGGATCCGGAAGTCCGTATGCAAACGGATATCATTTGTTTCCAGATGCGGATCCGTCTGACAAATGCATTGCAATACCGGATCCGTCTCCCTGGTGTTTTTCCGGAACACTTGGTACCGGATCCGGCATTAATACATGTCAATGGAAGTGTTCTGGAATTTTGGCCGGAGAAAATACTGCAGACTGAACGGAAGACATCCTGATGCATACTGAACGGATTGCTTTCCATTCAGAATGTGTTGGGACAAAACGGAGGTGTTTTTTTCCGATATTGAGCCCTTATGACGGAACTCAATACCGGAACTTTAACACTAGTGTGAAAGTACCCTAAGCATTGAGATCCTTCTGCTGTACACTCCCTCAATTGGTGGCAGTAGGCTGCCAGGATGTTATCAACCCTATGGCTATACAGATTTGGAGCTGTAACAGAAAAGCAGAACTCTGTTATAAAATAATATTTTTTCTATATATATATATATATATATATATATATATATATATATAGCGTCTGGGCAATGGTATGGCTACTTCAAGGTACATCGTTACATATCTGGAGGTAAAAGATTCATGTTTGACTATAATCATTGTAAAAAAAAAAGCATTTCCCCGTACAATGCTGTAATTGTTTGTAATTCAATTGGCCTGGGATACAGACGTCTGTCCTAGGGTGACAGACAGATTAAAAGATGCAAACATAGACTGTGCCTACTGTAGTAATATATGAACATCAATGCACACAGTAAACATTGCAGAGAGATTTCTAGCGTATTCCCCCAAATCCAAGACACTACTGTCTCGCTGTGGGCTACTCAAAGTGTCACACACTCTTCAGTTTATTGTGACCTCTGCTCAGGCAGATGGGTTTGGGCCATATTCAGGACATTTGTGAAATTTAAGCATTCCCTTAAGCCCAAGTGAAAAACCCCCTGCTGGGAGCGTCTCCAGGGAGACCCCAAACTGCGGGACAACCAGCCAGGGGCTCAATACAGCCCCAAGAATTAGAAGGGGGAGGTGTCTGATTAACCCCTGCGCAGATTGATAGCTCATAGCATGTAACACACGAGCACCTAACTCAAGGCACAAACTCTTGGTTACACATATAGCTACCATTTTTGTTCCAAACTGGTGATATATCTACATCCGTCGGTCTGTAGAGGTGAACCTCCTGTGAAATTACCTAGTATCCGTAAGAAGCCTCGCACGCAGCTATATGACCTGTAGTACATGTTAAACAGAATTACTAATACTGATTGTCTAGTCATAATATTTTAATGTATGTCCTAAAACTTTATGTTCCTATATGCATAGAAATTCTGTATCATTTTTGCCGATTTTCTTGAGGCGCAGATATCATTGCATTGCAAAGGGTGAAATCCACTGTGAAAATCCACAATATAATTTGACATGCTCCGAACTTAAAATCCACACCACAGGTCAATTTCCATGCGGATTTCTTTCTGCAGCGCGTGGATGACATTTCGTAAAATCGCATCCACTTAGCTGCTTCTGTCATACACTGCGGGTGCTCCGCACACACATCCATGGCAGAAAATCAACAGCGTATCCATCCCATTGGGATGTACCCTAACAGTCCATTGTCTGAATTATTATACAACACTGCCATCTGGTGGCAGTAAAGGGGAATATCATTACAAAATGTAGGCACTGAAAATAGTAGGACTCAATCATCACAGATTAGCAAAACTTTTTACAGTGTCTGTTAATGATCAGAACTATAACTGTAAAAAGACAAGGAGAGTCGCGTGTGTAGGACCAGGATGGAGAGGTGAGGTGCCAGGATTGGGAAGGCCTCTCACCTGATGGTATTGTGCGAGATGCTCAACTACCCCACTGGCATGTAGTGGAACCGGTGCTTGCTTCTGCGCACCCTCCTGCCCACCTCTCCCCCATGAGGAGAATTTGGTTTGGTTTGAAGGCAACTTGACTTTATTGATGGATTAACAACGTGTTTCGGGGTCGGACTGACCCCATTCCTCAGGTAAGTACAACAAAGATGTATAGTGGCTGTGCTTGGTATCACGCTCAGCCCCTTTCACTTCAATCGGGCTGCGATACCAAGCACAGCCACTATACAATGTACGGCGCTGTGCTTGGTAAGCATGGAGAAGGCCGTGGCACTTAGGATGTACTTACCTGAGGAAGGGGTCGGTCCGACCATGAAATGTGTTGTTAATCCATCAATAAAGTCAAGTTGCCTTCAAACCAAGGTTCTCTGTTTTCTCTTTCAGCGCCGCCACTACTACATTTTATTCTCCTCGTTCTAAGCAATGATCAGAACTGTACTAGTTAGCAGTTGGAGGGCAAGGGGTCCAAATAGTGTTCTTGCACAAGGACCCTTTGAAGTCTGTGTTCACTCTTGACCTTTATGTTCACTCGAGGCGAATTATTCTCTAGAAGTTATTGCCTCCAATTTTTCTTCCGTTACGAATATGAAAATAAATACAGTGTAGATAGAATCTTCTACAGCATAGCGGTAGACAAACATCTCTGATGACACATTTCTTTTACTTTTGCAAAACTACAACTCCAGGCGTGTTGCTGTCAGGGTATGCTGAGATTTGTAGCTCTGAACAGCTGGAAAACCATAGATGGGTGATCACTGGGCTAGGTCATGAAAATCAGGCATGATTGTCCTAATTTTACCACACATCATAGATGCTGAAGAATACCTGGTGCCCATTAGATTTATTCCCCCCGAAAGAAATATTGTCTAGTTTATTGTAATGTACAGCGATGTATCTTGTCTGTCATATTTCAATAATTTAAGCCTTTTTTAATTAAACTTATACTAGTACCTAATACAAAGAGATGCTGATGAGATCACAAAGCAAACTGTAATTAACTATACCTCTGAGACGGAAGAGACACTGGCTATGCCTCTAGTGGTGGACAGGTCACATTACAACTGCAACGAAACTGCTAAATGGACTTTGTCTCCCTCTGCTGGTAGACCCTCTGCTGAACACGCTGTGTTTTGTATGCTTATGACACACGTTCAGACACAGAGTCGCTCAATATGTGAATTTCAATGCAGCTGCAATGCATTGAAATCTGAAGTCAAGTTGCAGTTACCTGAGACCTGACTGAAATTTTACAGATGTGATATCCGATTTCAAGAGGTTGTTTGTGTCAGTGTATCTATTCAGTATGCACACATATGTCTGTTCATGCACATCACTGCTGTTACCACGATACCAGTATGGTGGCGCATACCCGTACCACACCGATCTGTTATACAGTTCTGAGCATAAGGCCTTAGTACAAACTAGGGAATTTGTAAGACATGATATCAGGCTCAGACTGGCCCCTGAGCAAGGTGGACCCCTAGTCTCCCAGCCCCCTGCACAAGTGGCACATAACACAGTAGACTTACCGCACTACATACATATATTCCATGTACAGCACCTCAACCATATGTTCATATAAAAAAAAATGATAGATCATTAACTCCTTTACGCATTATGACGCAACTGTAAGTCATAATGAGTGAAGGGATGTATGGAGCGGGCCCGCTCCATACAGCCGACACCCGCCTGCACTGACAAGGAGCGGTGATCATTTAACCCCTCAGGTGCTGCTATCAACGCTGATCGCAGCACCTGAGAGTGAAGGCAGCGGGATGTGGCTCCCTCTGCCTTCCGATCGGAGCCCCTGCAGTGAAATCGCGGGGCACCGATCGGTTGCCATGGCAGCCTGAACGCTGCTGAATCAATCCAGGCCTGCTATGGCTTTCTCCATACTGAGCTATGCACGAGGCATAACTCAGAATGGAGAGTGTAAAAAATTCTATTCACCCTAATAGAGATCTATTAGGGTGAATAGGAGAGGGGATCAAAAAATCCCATGTACTAGTTTTTTGTTTTGTTGAAACAAGTAAAAAAACACACCAATATATTAATATGGTAAAAGTTTAAATCACCCCAATTTTACATATAAAAATATATAAACAATAAAAAACATGTTAGGTATCACTGCACCCAAAAATTTGCATTACAAAATTTAAAACGTGCGATTCACCTAAAAAATGTAATAACAGTGATCAAAAAGATATACATACCACACAAATGGTACCAAGAAAAAATACAGTTCGTTACGCATAAAACATGCCCTTATACAGCTTTGTAGACCGAAATATAAAAAAGTTACAGCTGTCAGAATTTGGCAATGCAAAGAAAATGTAGATTTAAAAAAAAAATAAAGAAAAAAACTATACAAATTTGGTATCGCCGCCTTCGTATGAAGCCGCAGAGTAAGGATTGTCTGTATTTAGAGCACAGTGAACATTCAGTTTTTTTATTTTTTTTATTTAGCCACATAAAGAATTTTTTTTCCATTTTCAAATACAAGATATGGTAAATTAAATGGTGGCATAAAAAAAAAATGCATCTTGCCCTGCAAAATATAAGCTCTCATATAGCTACGTGAGCGGAAAAATAAAAAAGTTATGGTTATTGGAACCTATGGAGGAAAAATTCAAAATGCAAAAATGAAAATAGGCCTTGACGCCAAGGGGTTAGGAAACTTTCCAGTTTATTATTATTGACACGATCAGATAACTGAGATGACTTATAGGTATAGAGGAAAGCTACCAGTGTCCTCTGTTCCCCAGGACCTACCTTCTCAAAGTTGCTGCAGGTACCCCCATATTTAATCAACTGGTAGCATCTTGCTGTTGTGTGAGCAGGTAATATTTGAATGTATCCATATGGTGGGCCCCCAAAATAAATTTTACTGGTGGGGCTTAGGTACCCCAGTCCGACACTGCATGATATACAAGCACGTTTGCTATTATCACTGCCTCCACACTACAGAAAATGTGTTCAGTGAATGCCTGTTGAAAAATATGGGGCAACAGCTTTTCTAATCCTGGATCCTGGATAACACCTTTAACAAATTAGGTTTGAATGAAGCCATGTTCTAGGATAAAACAAGACACTGCAGCAACCATTTCTTGTTGTCATACCTTCCAGTGACTCTGCTCCAGCTGTTTCAGAAGGCACCGGCGCTCCTGTGAGTGCCGCGGCCTTCTCACAGCTTACCAAGCACAGCGCAATACATTGTACAGCAGCTGTGCTTGGCATCACGCTCTGCCCCATTCACTTCAATGGGGCTGAGCGCAATACCAAGTACAGCCGCTATACAATGTACAATGGTAAGAACAGAGAGTCCCTTTGACACCATTTTGTTTTATTTAATAGAGAATGCTGTAACTATCAAATTTCTAAATCACTTTAAAAAAAATGCCTGCATCCACCTGAAAAAAGCTGTAAAGCTATGGCCACTAGGGGTCTCACTTCCAGCTAATTTGCAGTCCACTGCCTGTTGTCATGAAAGATCTATCCCCAGTAGGGATGAGCGAACTCGAACTGTATAGTTCGGGTTCGTACCGAATTTTGGGGTGTCCGTGACACGGACCCGAACCCGGACATTTTCGTAAAAGTCCGGGTTCGGGTTCGGTGTTCGTCGCTTTCTTCGCGCTTTTGTGACGCTTTCTTGGCGCTTTTTGAAAGGCTGCAAAGCAGCCAATCAACAAGCGTCATACTACTTGCCCCAAGAGGCCATCACAGCCATGCCTACTATTGGCATGGCTGTGATTGGCCAGAGCACCATGTGACCCAGCCTCTATTTAAGCTGGAGTCACATAGCGCCGCCCTTCACTCTGCTCTGATTAGCGTAGGGAGAGGTTGCGGCTGCGACAGTAGGGCGAGATTAGGCAGATTAACTCCTCCAAAGGACTTGATTAACTGATCGATCTGCAGCTGTGGATCATTGAGCTGCTGATCCTCAATTGCTCACTGTTTTTAGGCTGCCCAGACCGTTTGTCAGTCACATTTTTCTGGGGTGATCGGCGGCCATTTTGTGTCTTGTGGTGCGCCAGCACAAGCTGCGACCAAGTGCATTTAACCCTCAATGGTGTGGTTGTTTTTTGGCTAAAGCCTACATCAGGGTGAAGCTGTCACACCAAGTGCATTTAACCAGCAATAGTCTGTTCATTTTTTGGCCATATACAAAATCAGGGGCAAGCTGCGCCTGTCACCAAGTGCATTTAACCCTCAATGGTGCGTTTGTTTTTTGGCTAAAGCCTACATCAGGGTGAAGCTGTCACACCAAGTGCATTTAACCAGCAATAGTCTGTTTATTTTTTGGCCATATACTACATCAGGGGCAAGCTGCGCCCGTCACCAAGTGCATTTAACCCTCAGTAGTGTGGTTGGTCAAGCTATCACACCAAGTGCATTTAACCAGCAATAGTCTGTTCATTTTTTGGCCATATACTAAATCAGGGGCAAGCTGCGCCCGTCACCAAGTGCATTTAACCAGCAATAGTCTGTTCATTTTTTGGCCATATACTACATCAGGGGCAAGCTGCGCCCATCACCAAGTGCATTTAACCAGCAATAGTGTGGTTATTTTTTGGCCATATCCCAGTCTAATTCTGTCACTAAATCCATACCGGTCACCCAGCGCCTAAATACTAGGCCTCAAATTTATATCCCGCTAAATCTCTCGTTACCGCTGTCCTGTTGTGGCTGGGAAAGTTATTTAGTGTCCGTCAAAGCACATTTTTTGTTCTGGGTTGAAATACAATTCCCAATTTAGCAATTTAAAAATTTAGTGGTTTCTGCTGTATCAGAGCTATTTGAAATCTATCCCTAAAAGGGTATATAATATTCAAGGTGCACATAGGGACATTCAGAATAACTTCACACACCCGCTACTGTGCATTTCCAAGTCTAATTCTGTCACTAAACCCATACCTGTCACCCAGCGCCTAAATACTAGGCCTCAAATTCATATCCAGCTAAATCTGTCGTTAGTGCTGTAGCTGGGCGAGTTATTTAGTGTCCGTTCAAGCACATTTCTTGTTCTGGGTTGAAATACAATTCCCAATTTAGCAATTTCATAATTTAGTGGTTTCTGCTATATCAGAGCTATTTGAAATCTATCCCTAAAAGGGTAGATCATATTGAAGGTGCACATAGGGACATTCAGAATAACTTCACACACCCGCTACTGTGCATTTCCAAGTCTAATTCTGTCACTAAACCCATACCTGTCACCCAGCGCCTAAATACTAGGCCTCAAATTCATATCCAGCTAAATCTGTCGTTAGTGCTGTAGCTGGGCGAGTTATTTAGTGTCCGTTCAAGCACATTTCTTGTTCTGGGTTGAAATACAATTCCCAATTTAGCAATTTCATAATTTAGTGGTTTCTGCTATATCAGAGCTATTTGAAATCTATCCCTAAAAGGGTAGATCATATTGAAGGTGCACATAGGGACATTCAGAATAACTTCACACACCCGCTACTGTGCATTTCCAAGTCTAATTCTGTCACTAAACCCATACCTGTCACCCAGCGCCTAAATACTAGGCCTCAAATTTATATCCTGCTAAATCTCTCGTTAACGCTGTCCTGTTGTGGCTGGGAAAGTTATTTAGTGTCCGTCAAAGCACATTTTTTGTTCTGGGTTGAAATACAATTCCCAATTTAGCAATTTCATAATTTAGTGGTTTCTGCTATATCAGAGCTATTTGAAATCTATCCCTAAAAGGGTATATAATATTCAAGGTGCACATTGGGTCATTCAGAATAACTTCACACACACACGCTTCTGTGCATTTCCAAGTCTAATTCTGTCACTAAATCCATACCGGTCACCCAGCGCCTAAATACTAGGCCTCAAATTTATATCCCGCTGAATTTGAATACAATACATTGGGCCAAATAATATATTTGTTGTTGTGGTGAACCATAACAATGAGAAAAACATCTAGTAAGGGACGCGGACGTGGACATGGTCGTGGTGGTGTTAGTGGACCCTCTGGTGCTGGGAGAGGACGTGGCCGTTCTGCCACATCCACACGTCCTAGTGTACCAACTACCTCAGGTCCCAGTAGCCGCCAGAATTTACAGCGATATATGGTGGGGCCCAATGCCGTTCTAAGGATGGTAAGGCCTGAGCAGGTACAGGCATTAGTCAATTGGGTGGCCGACAGTGGATCCAGCACGTTCACATTATCTCCCACCCAGTCTTCTGCAGAAAGCGCACAGATGGCGCCTGAAAACCAACCCCATCAGTCTGTCACATCACCCCCATGCATACCAGGGAAACTGTCTCAGCCTCAAGTTATGCAGCAGTCTCTTATGCTGTTTGAAGACTCCGCTGGCAGGGTTTCCCAAGGGCATCCACCTAGCCCTTCCCCAGCGGTGAAAGACATAGAATGCACTGACGCACAACCACTTATGTTTCCTGATGATGAGGACATGGGAATACCACCTCAGCATGTCTCTGATGATGACGAAACACAGGTGCCAACTGCTGCGTCTTTCTGCAGTGTGCAGACTGAACAGGAGGTCAGGGATCAAGACTGACATGAAGCCAGATTGTCTGTTACGGGACCTCTCTCCTCTGCCTGGGTGCTGGGCCTAAATTTATGACAATGGACTGTTGCAGTGGTGGCTGACGTGAAGCCTGATTCTCTGCTATGACATGCAGACTGATTCTCTGCTGACATGAAGCCAGATTGTCTGTTACGGGACCTCTCTGCTCTGCCTGTGTGCTAGGCCTAAATATATGCCAATGGACTGTTGCAGTGGTGGGTGACGTGAAGCCTCATTCTCTGCTATGACATGCAGACTGATTCTCTGCTGACATGAAGCCAGATCGTCTGTTACGGGACCTCTCTGCTCTGCCTGTGTGCTAGGCCTAAATATATGCCAATGGACTGTTGCAGTGGTGGGTGACGTGAAGCCTCATTCTCTGCTATGACATGCAGACTGATTCTCTGCTGACATGAAGCCAGATTGTCTGTTACGGGACCTCTCTGCTCTGCCTGTGTGCTAGGCCTAAATATATGCCAATGGACTGTTGCAGTGGTGGGTGACGTGAAGCCTCATTCTCTGCTATGACATGCAGACTGATTCTCTGCTGACATGAAGCCAGATTCTCTGTTACGGGACCTCTCTCCTCTGCCTGTGTGTGTGCTGGGCCTAAATATATGCCAATGGACTGTTGCAGTGGTGGCTGACGTGAAGCCTCATTCTCTGCTATGACATGCAGACTGATTCTCTGCTGACATGAAGCCAGATTCTCTGTTACGGGACCTCTCTCCTCTGCCTGTGTGTGTGCTGGGCCTAAATATATGCCAATGGACTGTTGCAGTGGTGGCTGACGTGAAGCCTCATTCTCTGCTATGACATGCAGACTAATTCTCTGCTGACATGAAGACAGATTCTCTGTTACGGGACCTCCCTCCTCTGCCTGGGTGCTGGGCCTAAATATATGCCAATGGACTGTTCCAGTGGTGGGTGACGGGAAGCCAGATTCTCTGCTATGGAACCTCTCTCCAATTGATTTTGGTTAATTTTTATTTATTTAATTTTTATTTTAATTCATTTCCCTATCCACATTTGTTTGCAGGGGATTTACCTACATGTTGCTGCCTTTTGCAGCCCTCTAGCTCTTTCCTGGGCTGTTTTACAGCCTTTTTAGTGCCGAAAAGTTCGGGTCCCCATTGACTTCAATGGGGTTCGGGTTCGGGACGAAGTTCGGATCGGGTTCGGATCCCGAACCCGAACATTTCCGGGATGTTCGGCCGAACTTCTCGAACCCGAACATCCAGGTGTTCGCTCAACTCTAATCCCCAGTAACAGAGACACAGAAGATGGCAAAGATGAAGTGGGTGCGTGTCAGAGCTAGCTAAGCCTGATAAAATAAAACACTTCTACACAGCTATTGAAGATTATAGGAGCGTCCTGTGTATCTGTACGTGGGATTTCTCCCTCCTTATCTGTTCTATGAGCTCTGGAGCTGAAAACAAACATACTGGAAATAATGGAAAGGACATCACAGCGGTATAGTATTGGCATATTCCACAGAAGAGAAACACTCCCCGCTTGTGAGAGAAATGCATCTAGCTGTGTAGCTGAAACAGGGAATAATATGGCTGAAAAATACCTATTCCTTCACAGTTATGATTGTACAAAGAGGCACAGCCATTGCACAAACTTTTTTTTTTTTTTATTCAGCTATGCTTTAAAGGGGTTGTCTATCTTATTTCAAAAGCTTCCCAAAGCCACTAAATGTGTTAAAATATCAAAAGAACATATACTAACTCCCCTGCTGCTCCATCTTTCACCTGTGTTCTGCAATGGTTACTTAGGGCTCTTTCACACTTGCGTTGTTCTGTTCCGTCATAGAGTTCCGTCGTCGGGGCTCTATGCCGGAAGAATCCTGATCAGGATTATCCCAATGCATTCTGAATAGAGAGAAATCTGTTCAGGATGCATCAGGATGTCTTCAGTTCCGGACCGGAACGTTTTTTGGCCGGAGAAAATAACGCAACATGCTGCGCTTTTTGCTCCGGCCAAAAATCCTGAACACTTGCCGTAAGGCCGGATCCGGAATTAATGCCCATTGAAAGGCATTAATCCGGATCCAGCCTTAAGCTAAATGTTGTTTCGGCGCATTACCGGATTCGACGTTTAACTTTTTCTGAATGGTTACCATGGCTGCCAGGACGCTAAAGTCCTGTTTGCCATGGTAAAGTGTAGTGGGGAGCGGGGGAGCAGTACCGTCCGTGCGGCTCCCGGGGCGCTTCAGAGTGACACGTCATCCATGCGCATGGGACGCTCTGACGTCATTCTGGAGCGCCCCGGGAGCCGCACGGGCGGTAAGTATACTGCTCCCCCGCTCCCCACTACTACTATGGCAACCAGGACTTTAATAGCATCCTGGCTGCCATAGTAACACTGAACGCATTTTGAAGACTGATCCGTCTTCAAATGCTTTCAGTTCAATTGCGTTTTTCCGGATCCGGCGTGTAATTCCGGCAAATGGAGTACACAACGGATCCGGACAACGCAAGTGTGAAAGAGCCCTTAGCTGTATATGGCATGTAACCACTGTAATCAATCTGTGGCCTCAGCTATACACAGCACAGGACAGCTGTGACCCTGCAAACCCTGGAAACAGCAGGATACCAAATGGTGCATATGTATCACGATCAGTGTGGGGAGAAACTACCACACTGAACACAGGAGGGAAGGGAACAGTAACTGGGCCTGGAAACTAGGGGAGGAACAGGACACCTCCTAAACAACACTGATCAATATGAATAGACCTTGAAGGTAGGAATATTCATATGCAGTATACCTAGGCCCTAATTTCCCTATAAGGCCCTGGAATAAGGTTAGGACCAGAGACAACCCATTCCTCCCCAGAAGGACGAATGGAAGTCTCTGTCTCAGGCCCAGATACAAACAGGGAATAATACAAAACACAAACGCGACAATTAACTTCTGAAGAGAGGGACGAGCAGGAACACCAGAGACGACCTCACACCCAAATGAAGCTATCTACCACATAGTCAGAAGGGAGGGGGTCAGATTATAAAGGGTAGAAGTCATGACTACTGAGCAACAGCTGAGGAAAGGGAAGTGGTCATTAACCCTGTCAATACTGAATCAAGAGAAATCAAGGAGGCTGTTAGATTCCTCCACATTTAGCCAGTCTTCTTGATCTCCTGACATCAGTCACCTGAGGGACCGTGACAGTATGTTCTTTTATTATTTTAACACATTTAGGGTAATAAGTCAGACAACCCTTTTAAAATGGTGTCAGAACAAGTCCAAGTAAGGGGCAGTGTCCTGTATTCACCTGGTGCCCATCTCTGTGCCATTTTCCATGCTTCCTTTCATTATTTTACAGGCCATACATTCTTTAAACATGACCCACACTAATTCTACTGGTTTCATTCTATGTGTGCCTTTTAGTTACATTTTGATGAAATGCTTCGATGCTCAACTCAGAGGGGCTGCCTGGGTGAAGAACGGGTTTAAGCGTGTGTAAAATTGCTTCCCTCAATGTCCTATAAAAAGGCTCTCAGAGGCAATTTTTTGGGTAAGGCTCTCAGAGGCAATTTTTTGGGTAGTGTACCTTTTGGTGTGAGGTTGTTGACTGCTAGACATGCCTCTACAATGCACTCAAAGACATTTTGCCCAGTTGGAAGGCTTTGAGAAGGGGGCACATTACTGGACTGAGAGAAGCAGGATGGTTGTTTCGATGAATTGCCCGCCATTAGGCTGTTCTGACCTAGCTATTAGGAGGTGTTGGGAGCACTGGTTATGTGACGGCATGCACACATGTTAAATAAGCACGGAACAAACCACCTATAGAGAGGGTTATTTGATCCATCACCAAGCAAGAGCACAGGACCACAGTTTCATTGTCCACCATTCAGACACAGGTGGTTCCTTCATTTACACATACCTGTCTCTGGCAGGACAAGTTCCAGGTGCTTAGGAGTAGGAAATTTGGAGTCACGGCACTTATTATGTCTCCTGCCATTGAAAGACAGCCACCGTCTCCTTCATTTGCAGCGGTGTCGTGATTGAGTAACCTGGACTGCTATGGACTGGAACTGTAATGTCTTTAGCGACAAATCAGGTTCTGTTTGAGATCCCACAACAAGTTTGAGTGTGGAGGCCTGGTGGTAAGCTCTTCAATGCTGCCTTTGCTGTGGAGCACCACACTGCCCCGACTGCTGGTGTGATGATCTGGGAAGCCATCACATATGACAGTTGTTTACCCCTAGTGGTGATATATGGGAGACTAATGGACACATTTTGTGTTCCCTCTGGCAGGGCTTCTAACTGGCATTTTTCTGGAATGACTTAGCCAGATTACACTTCATTGGCCTGCCCAGTTGCCAGATTTATCGTCAATTGAGCATTCAAGAGACCAGCCGGGACATCGGCTTCAGCAACCTACAAGTGTGCAGAATCTACAGGCCCAGCTGTAACATCTGTGGACAAATGTTCCACAGTATACCATAAGGAACCTGTATGCCTCCATGCACAACGATATCTCATCCTGTACCCAGGCTTATGGAGGCCTAACAGAGACCTAAAGCCTCCTTTTAATTGTACAGTTCTCCCCAAAAAACGTATCCTTTTGCTCTAATATTGCAATCACATATATCATCATTACATGCACGAAAGTTTCATTTGATATGAACAACTCCTTCTTGGTTCATTATTTTTTTATGTCAGTGAGTAAATTATAGTTATGAGATCCACATCAATGAAATGCATGCAGCACTAATTTTCCTGTCAAAATTACAGATATTATGTTAGGACCCATGATCAGGGCGGTCTTTAACGTGGGACAAAAGGGGCAGCTGGCCCGGGCCCAGTTGCTCCTGTGGGGCCCAAGGCAGCTGCCTCTTGAGCCCTGCTGGCCACTGCCAAAGTCAATGACATCTTCGTAAAATATCTTGCCTCTGCTCCACCGGCTCCACTTTCCGATCCTATCCTTCACTATGCGAGCAGCATGGCTCGCACAGTGAAGGACTTACTTGCTTGCTCCTCCTCCCGACCTCCCCTGCCCTTTGCTTACGCCGCATGCCGTGACGTCACGCGGATGCACTGCAATGCTAGGGTGAGTCGAGCCCCGGTCTTCTTCCTGAACTGCAGAGCGGTGCCCACTTCCAGAGCACTGATCTTGAGCCTGCTGGAGTCTTTAGAACTGTCAGTATTCAGTAATTCACTGTAAGCTATATTATATATATATATATATATATATATATATATATAGGTAGAAGGATGTGGGCAGCACAGCTGTCTGGACGGTACGGTCGGAGTGCCAGCGGCTGAGGAGGCGATCCACCTCCAGCGATATAAAAGTAAAGAAATCCACAGCACATCCAAGTTGTAAAAAGTAAAAAAGACGGCTTTATTCACCAGACACGCAACCAGGGGCGTACATACAGGGGTCGCAGGGGTCGCAGTTGCGACCGGGCCCGGCACTCCAGGGGGCCCGGCCGCCTGTGGGCCCCTGGCCCCGCCCTGCAGTAGTGCTGTGCCTGCCTGTTTAACCCAGGCAGCCGACCCGGGCCCGCCGCCCAGTGTTGCGTTTCTGCGCTGCATAGTCAGTGCCAGGCCAGCCCTCCCCTCCCCTCCTTGAGTCTCCACCCCCTGATTCTCCTCCCCGTGCGGCCGCATCAGACATGACGCAGGGAGAAGGCGCTTTCTGGAGAGCGCGAAGAAGCCGATGCCGATCCGGAGGTTAAGATAAGATAAGATAAGAAAAAAGTCTTCCTAATTGCTCACCATTGCTCTGCTGGGGGCTGGCTTTATAACTAACTCTCCTACATTTCTGTAGCCTGCAACCTCTGACTGCCCAGTTGGGCTGAAACTACTACACCCAACATCTTTTGGCAGTAATAGTAAATGGATATTGGTGCAATTCTGGGCTACTGTAGCCTACATATGTATTATATAGACTAATAGCTCAGAATTGCACCAATATCCATTTACTATTACTGCCAAAACATGTTGGGTGTAGTAGTTTTAGCCCAACTGGGCAGTCAGAGGTTGCAGGCTACAGAAATATAGCAGAGTTAGGCTACTTTCACACCTGCGTTAGGTGCGGATCTGTCTGGTATCTGCACAGACGGATCCGCACCTATAATGCAAAAGCTTGTATCTTTTCAGAACGGATCCGTTTGTGAGAGCCCTGAAACAGATCTCACAAGCGGAGAAACTGGCGTTTCTGGGTCTGCTTGTGAGATCTGTTTCAGGGCTCTCACAAACAGTGCAAAACGGATCAGTTCAGCCCCAATGCATTCTGAATGGATAAGGATCCGTTCAGAATGCATCAGTTTGCCTCCGTTCAGCCTCCATTCCGCTCTGGAGGCGGACACCAAAACGCTGCCTGCAGCCAAACGGATCCGTCCTGAACAGATACAAGCATTTGCATTATAGGTGCGGATCCGTCTGTGCAGATTCATTTTGGTGTCCGCCTGGCGATGCAGAGCCAAACGGATCCGTCCTGACTTACAATGTAAGGCTACTTTCACACTAGCGTCCGTCGGTCCGCTCGTGAGCTCCGTTTGAAGGGGCTCACGAGCGGACCCGAACGCAGCCGTCCAGCCCTGATGCAGTCTGAATGGAGCGGATCCGCTCAGACTGCATCAGTCTGGCGGCGTTCAGCCTCCGCTCCGCTCGCCTCCGCACGGACAGGCGGACAGCTGAACGCTGCTTGCAGCGTTCAGCTGTCCGCCTGGCCGTGCGGAGGCGTGCGGATCCGTCCAGACTTACAATGTAAGTCAATGGGGACGGATCCGTTTGAAGATGCCACAATATGGCTCAATCTTCAGGCGGATCCGTCCCCCATTGACTTTACATTGAAAGTCTGGACGGATCCGTACGAGGCTATTTTCACACTTAGCTGTTATATGCTAAAATAATGCAGACGGATCCGTTCTGAACGGAGCCTCCGTCTGCATTATTATGATCGGATCCGTTCAGAACGGATCCGATCGAACGCTAGTGTGAAAGTAGCCTAAGTCAATGGGGACGGATCCGTTTTCACTGACACAATATGGTGCAATTGAAAACGGATCTGCCTCCCATTGACTTTTAGTGTAAGTCAAAACGGATCCGTTTGCATTATCTTTTTTTTTTTTTTCGTGGTAATGCAAACGGATCCGTTCAGAACGGATACAAGCGTTTGTATTATAGGTGCGGATCCGTCTGTGCAGATGCCAGATGGATCCGCACCTAACGCAGGTGTGAAAGTAGCCTAACTCTGCTGCTGGTGGAGGGAGGTTGGGGGGGCGGCGACGGGGAGGGGGGCCCCATGATTCAGTTTTGCACCGGGGCCCCATGGATTGTGTGTACGCCACTGCACGCAACGTTTCGATCCGCTCAATGGGATCTTTTTCAAGCAGTGACAAAAGTGGGCAGTGCATAGTGCATATTTATGCGGTTTAAACATCATTAAACAATTAACAAATCAAGTACATTTATCACATATAATATAATGAAAACAGCAATAAAATAATGTTATCACTTATGTTTGAACAGTCAGACTCTGCAACTCATTACAGTGTATCACAATGGCATTATTCCTTCTTGTACAATATATCATAGCCATCGAAAATATAACATAATACATTAATTGTGATGATAGTGAATACAGGTGTAGATCTTTCCAATACCTTAATAACCTAAAGTGCACAGGTGTACCTTCAGTTGGAGATGACATGGATCGCGGGAGTATGTGGTGAAGTCAAAAACACATGGATCTCGGCGTATCAGCTAATGCAATGCACATGTCAGAGGACCTTTCCAAATAGTTCAGTCACATGATCGCGCGTACACCGGTCACGTAGTGCGCATGTCCAAGGACCTTGGAACATGTGATCGCATCACGTGATCACGCACCCGATCCCGTGACTAAATATATCACGTCACAGAACAGGAAAAGGGATTCTAATTGTTCCGTACCTCACACTGTCTAGAGACAGCTGATCGTGTATCCGATCATGTGTTCCAATACACGATCGCCTCATCATGAAAAGTATGCACATATAGAATACCTAGTTAGATAGTATATTAATCATGATAGTATCCGCATCTCAGCACACGAAAATCCTGCCTGCACCAGCATTTCATGATCACCGCATGTCATTATTGATCGCAAATTACCGGCTCCGATGTGGGAGGCAAATAGATATGGGTCAGTGGTTCATCAGGGAACTTGGCAGGCAACATCTTAGACGGAAGTACCGTTATTATAAAGAAAGAGAAGGAAACGGTGTATAATGAGCGGTAGTACCGCCAGATACCCATTCGAGTTGTCAGCTCAAAATGGTCGTTCTAGTGCCTCCCAGTCATGTCGAGGAACACAACCAATGTGACCCGGTTGTCACCGCTTAGCCCCAGGTTGAAATAACCCCCTGTTCATAGGATCCCATTCCTGGAAATCCGATGTAACAGCCCGGGGTCGTCCTCTAGGCTGGGGGGCAATCACAGAAAACACCTATTAGAGAAATCCTAGTGTCGCCTATCCCTCTGATACCGCTGACTCCAAAAGCAACCCCCATAACCAGCCAGAAAGTGCAGGTCGCTTGCTGAACATCGTCGGCCCCCCATGAAAAAGCTGTGCATGGCAATGTTCATGTGCTAAGTGCGGAAAAAATAGATCATGTACTATAATATTCAAAAATAAAATAATTAGTAATGTATATGAAAAAAATAATGAAAATTCGTGATACGACTAATCCAGGTCCCATGATGATCCAGTCGATTGACCTTGCACCGCTCTCCCCTGGCAAAAAACCAGGTCCATTGTCACCATCCCCTGAGGACAATAAAAACAATATATAGAATTACCCTGTTAATTCAACAAGGAGCACTACCACAAATAACCTCAAATTGAAACAGGCGAGCAGAATCCCAACATGGCCATTCAAGACAAAAGCCAGGGCCTATAATCCACATTTAACCCTTGGGTCTCAAGGTGTTTAGTCTAGCGATCCATCGGATCTCACATTTCTTGAGTAAACTGTGTCTATTACCACCTCTGTGAGGAGTAGGAATGTAATCTATGAGCATAAATTTGAGGTCCCTTTCTTTGTGGCCCATGTCAGTAAAGTGTTTTGGAACTGGAAGATCCATACGTTTTTTACGGATGGTATACCGATGTTGGTTGATTCGACTTTTAAAATCCAGTGAGGTTTCCCCCACGTATAGTAACTGACATGGGCACCAAAGAATGTATACAACGAATGAAGATTTGCATGTTAAATAATGTTTAATTTGGTATTTTTTCTGTGTCGATGGATGCAGAAAGGAACTGCCTTTCTGCATATAGCGACAATTTATACAGTTTAAGCAAGGAAAACTTCCCAATTTAGGGCAACGTAGAAAGGTCTGGCCAGATTCTTTTTGTGGGCCTATGTCAGTGTGTATTATTTTGTCTTTGAGATTCCTAGCTCTCTTATATGACATGAGGGGAGGAAGAAGGAATTCTTCGATTCCCCCATGTCCACTCTTTAGTACCGGCCAGTGTTTTAATATGATTTGTCTAATCTGTATACTATCTTCAGTGTAAGTAGTGACTAGAGGAATTCTTTTAGCATGTTTATTGTTATTCCTATCCTTCTTTTTGAGAAGATCGTCACGTGATTTCTCTTGTGTCGTAGTAAGGTGTTCTTTTAGTAGAGACAAAGGATAATTTCTATCCACAAAGGCCTGTGTCATACGTTTGAGAGTATCCGGTAATTCATCATTGTTACTCACAATACGTTTGGCACGATAGAACTGACTCAGAGGGAGTGATTTCACCATGGCTCTTGGATGTGCACTGTTGTAACTCAATAAGGTGTTGCAATCAGTGGGCTTGGAATACAAGCTCGTCGACAGCACACCCTCTTTGATAGTTACAACAGTGTCCAAGAAGTGAATTTGTTCGCTTGAATGTTCCAATGTAAATTTAATGTCTATGTCAATAGTATTTAAAAAATGAAAAAAATCAATAAGTGCATTCTCTGACCCAGTCCAAATCAAAAAAATGTCATCTATGTATCGCCACCACCTCAAGACATGCCGGAAGTGTGGCGATACATAGATGTACATCTCTTCGAGGAAGGAGACCGCCATGTTGGCGTAAGTCGGGGCCACATTGGACCCCATGGCGGTCCCCTTCCTCTGGAGATAAAAATAATCTCCAAACAAAAAGTAATTATATGTCAGTACCAAATGTAGCAATTGTAAAATAAAATCCTGACATTCAGCTGAAAAGGTCGACTGGGTCAGGGCCCTAGTGACTACTTCAATCCCAAAATTGTGTCGGATTGAGGTGTATAAACTGGTAATGTCCAACGATGCTAAAATTGCATTCGGTGGAACGGTGGTCACTGCCAGTTTATTCAGAAAATCTGAGGTGTCCTGAATATAAGATTGAGCTGATACTGCGTATTGTCGCAATATCCTATCTAAAAAGATAGAGATATTGGACAAGATGGAGCCTCGGCCCGAGACAATGGGTCTCCCAGGTGGAGTTTTAAGATTTTTGTGGATCTTGGGCAACAAATATAAAAATGGTGTCAAGGGATATGAAATTGTTAAAAAATCTCTAAGCTTGTCATCAATAATGCCAGCATTGCTAGCCCCCTGTATTACACTCTGTATATTACGTTCAATATCCCATCTGGGGTCAGTATTCAATTTTTGGTAGACCTCACAATCGTCCAACTGTCTGTTGGCCTCTGCAATGTATTGATGAGTGTCCATGACCACAATCGCACTTGTTTTATGTGAGTAAGGGTGCTGGGTGGTTGGAGAAGGGGGGGAATGGAGGGGTTAGTAGTACAGTACTATCTGCACATTGTAAAAAAAAAAAAAAAAAAGTAATCTGCAAAATACTATATATTTGTGTCAGAAGTTGTGCTTTTTTGATTTTTAGAATAATGATACAGCCATTTTATTTGATACTTTTGTGCTGATATTTTTTTTCTCTATATTAAGGGACATTATAGTCACCAGAACCACAACAGCTAAATGAAGTAGTTCTGGTGTCTATAGCATGTCTCTTCAAGCTTTTTTTTTTTTTTTTTTTTTAGAAAAAAAGGCATTATTTACATTACTGCCAAGGAACACCTCTAGTGGCCACTCATCAGACAGCCACTAGAGGTGCTTGGTATTCTCGCTAAACGCTCCTCATAGAAATGCATTGGTTCAAAACATCTCTATGAAGCCATGCATGATCAATAGCCTCCCAATGCTTCCCTATGGGAAAGCAGTAGGTTGGCTATGATATACTCACACACTGCACATTCCTGTGCATTGTATTGATGAGATGATCTGTAATACACTCACAAACTGCACAATCCTGTGACTTATATTGCTGTAGAGCTTGCAATACTCGCACACTGCACTTTTCTATGCATTTTATTGCTGAGGTGAATAAGACCGAGGTTATAAGAAGCTAAAGGTGGTAAATAGAAGTAGTAGGTCCGTTCGTGAGCTCCGTTTGATAGGTCCGTTCGTGAGCTCCGTTTGAAGGAGCTCACGAGCGGACCCGAACGCCTCCGTCCAGCCCTGATGCAGTCTGAATAGAGCGGATCCGCTCAGACTGCATCAGTCTGGCGGCGTTCAGCCTCCGCTCCGCTCGCCTCCGCACGGACAGGCGGACAGCTGAACGCTGCTTGCAGCGTTCAGCTGTCCGCCTGGCCGTGCGGAGGCGAGCGGATCCGTTCAGACTTACAATGTAAGTCAATGGGAACGGATCCGCTTGAAGATGTCACCATATGGCTCAATCTTCAAGCGGATCCGTCCCCCATTGACTTTACATTGAAAGTCTGAACGGATCCGCTCAGGCTACTTTCACACTTAGAATTTTTTCTAAGTAATTAATGCAGACTGATCCGTACTGAACGTACGTCTGCATTAATATGATCGGATCCGTTCAGAACGGATCCGATCGAACGCTAGTGTGAAAGTAGCCTTATTTGTGAACCAGTTCTTTATGTTTACATTGTTACAGTTGGCTACTCTACGAGGTGTGTGGATTTTTTTGTAAAATTCTTGCCCAGGGTCCATTCAATATTAAATACGGCCCTGCCCATGATGGATGAATATTAGTTTTTAAATTACATTTCACTCTACCAAACATACAAGAGAATACAGCACTACATACCTATTACAGTCATGTGAAAAAATTAGGACACCCTTTGAAAGCATGTGGTTTTTTGTAACATTTTTAATAAAAGGTTATTTCATCTCCGTTTCAACAATACAGAGAGATTAAAGTAATCCAACTAAACAAAGAAAACTGAAGAAAAGTCTTTTCAAGATCTTCTGTAAATGTCATTCTACAAAAATGCCTATTCTAACTGAGGAAAAAGATAGGACACCCTCACATGTATTCCCTCTTAAATTGGCTCAGATCTCACACAGGTATATCACACCAGGTGCACATAATTAGTAGATCGTTACTCTGCATGTTGAATGAGGCTTGCCCTATTTAAACCTCAGACATTTAGTTTGGTGTGCTCCTGACTGTTGAAGTGAGAGTGAGCACCATGGTGAGAGCAAAAGAGCTGTCAGAGGACTTCAGAAAAAAGATTGTAGCAGCCTATGAGTCTGGGAAGGGATTTAAAAAGATCTCAAAAGATTTTGAAATCAGCCATTCCACTGTCCGGAAGATAGTCTACAAGTGGAGGGCTTTCAAAACAACTGCCAACATGCCCAGGACTGGTCGCCCCAGCAAGTTCACCCCAAGAGCAGACCGCAAGATGCTAAAAGAGGTCTCCAAAAACCCTAAAGTGTCATCTCGAGAACTACAGCAGGCTCTGGCTACTGTTGATGTAGAAGTACATGCCTCTACAATCAGAAAGAGACTGTACAAGTTTAACTTGCATGGGAGGTGTGCAAGGAGGAAACCTTTGCTTTCCAAGAGAAACATCGAGGCCAGACTGACATTTGCCAGAGATAAAGTTGACAAAGACCAGGACTTCTGGAATAATGTTCTTTGGACAGATGAGTCCAAAATTGAATTATTTGGACACAACAGCAGAGGACATGTTTGGCGTAAACCAAACACAGCATTCCAAGAAAAGAACCTCATACCAACTGTGAAGCATGGAGGTGGAAGTGTCATGGTTTGGGGCTGCTTTGCTGCAGCAGGACCTGGTCAGCTCACCATCATAGAATCCACGATGAATTCTACTGTGTATCAGAAGGTGCTTGAAGAACATGTGAGACCATCAGTTAGAAAATTAAAGCTGAAGCGGAACTGGACCATGCAACATGACAATGACCCAAAACATACTAGTAAATCAACCAAAGATTGGCTGAAAAAGAAGAAATGGAGAGTCCTGGAATGGCCAAGTCAAAGTCCAGATTTGAATCCCATTGAGATGCTGTGGGGTGACTTGAAAAGGGCTGTACGTGCAAGAAACCCCTCAAACATCTCACAGCTGAAAAAGTTCTGCATTGAGGAGTGGGGTAAAATTTCCTCAGACCGATGTCGAAGACTGGTAGATGGCTACAAGAACCGTCTCACTGCAGTTATTTCAGCCAAAGGAGGTAACACTCGCTATTAGGGGCAAGGGTGTCCTATCTTTTTCCTCAGTTAGAATAGGCATTTTTGTAGAATGACATTTACAGAAGATCTTGAAAAGACTTTTCTTCAGTTTTCTTTGTTTAGTTGGATTACTTTAATCTCTCTGTATTGTTGAAACGGAGATGAAATAACCTTTTATTAAAAATGTTACAAAAAACCACATGCTTTCAAAGGGTGTCCTAATTTTTTCACATGACTGTATATCTAGTGACGTCTCCTCTGATATAGATGTTTTCTTTCTTCAACTTATTAATTTGGACCAGACTGCCATGACTACTTCTTTTAGCTGTGTCTCATCTCTGCAAAGTTTGCCACACAGACGTCTTGGTTTCTACTTTTCCATCATCCTCCCCGTCTTATCAACACCCCATCCTGCAAACCCCAATACTGTGCCTCCTGCTATGCTCAACAATTCTACCAAATACTATACTAGATAGATAGATAATCCCAAAGAAAATACTAGTACCACATAGATAGTGTCCGTAATAATTATTGTCACAGTGGCTTTATAAAAAAAATAATTGCACCCTGAAAATAGTGTCACTGATAGTAATAGTGTCACAAATAATGTTCCCCAAAAATAAATTATGCTAAGATGATTCTGTGCCAGGGTACCACCCCATCGAACTAGTGCTCCCAAAAGTTCCACCAATAGTAACATTTCTCCCCAGAGTGCCCATAGTAGTAATGAGGCATATCGTAGTGCCTCTAATAATAATAATGCCCCCATAACATATTAACATAGTTTATAAGGCTGAAAAAAGACATTTGTCCATCCCATTCGGCCTGTTATCCTGTAAGTTGATCCTGAAGAAGGCAAAAAAAAAAACTACTGTGAGGTAGAAGCCAATTTTCCCTACTCAAGGGGAAAATAATTCCTTCCCGACTCCAATCAGGCAATCAGAATAAATCCCTGGATCAACAACCCATCTCTAGTAACTATAACCTGTAATATTATTACACTCCAGAAATACATCCAGGCCCCTCTTGAATTCCTTTATTGTACTCACCATCACCACCTCCTCAGGCAGAGAGTTCCATAGTCTCACTGCTCTTACCGTAAAGAATCATCTTCTATGTTTGTGTACAAACCTTCCAGACGCAGAGGATGTCCCCTCGTCACAGTCACAGTCCTGGGTATAAATAGATGATGGGAGAGATCTCTGTACTGACCCCTGATATATTTATACATAGTAATTAGATCTCCCCTCAGTCGTCTTTTTTCTAAAGTGAATAACCCTAATTTTTATAATATTTCAGGGTACTGTAGTCCCCCCATTCCAGTTATTACTTTAGTTGCCCTCCTCTGAACCTTCTCCAGCCCTGCTATGTCTGCCCTGTTCACAGGAGCCCAGAACTGTACACAGTACTCATGTGTGGTCTGACTAGCGATTTGCAAACTGGTAGGACTATGTTCTTATCACGGGCATCTATGCCCCTTTTGATGCAACCCATTATCTTATTCACCTTGGCAGAAGCTGCCTGACACTGGTTTATACAGCTTAGTTTGCTGTTCACTAAAAATCCTAGGTCCATTTCCATGTCAGTGTTATCCAGTGTTTTACCATTTAGTATGTATGGGTGACTTGCATTATTCCTTCCCATGTGCATAACCTTACGTTTGTCAGTGTTAAACCTCATCTGCCACTTCTCTGCTCAAGCCTCCAATCTATCTAGATCCATCTGTAGCAGTATACTGTACTTCAATATATTGAAGATAATAGGGCCCAATACTGACCCCTGAGGCAGTGGCGTCTCTAGCTTTCAAATTTTGGGGGCGCACACTCGGGGCCAGAACAAAAGTAGGGGGGACAGCTATAACAACGATACATTTACACAAGTATGCTTAGAAATGCTGCGATACTTTACCCAATACCTAAAACCGCAACAGGAAAGAGAAGTCCTGCTGTCTGTGGTTTTAAAAAAACAACAACAATCACTCAGATTTCAACATGTCCTAGTTGCCTGTGAATGACACTTTTATAGGGAGGGGGATCTGTGGATGACACTGCTATAGGGGGGGGGATCTGTGGATGACACATACCGTATATAGCATCCTATGCTATATGTGTCATCCACAGATCCACCCCATGACAGTGTCATCCCCATTCCCCCCTCCCTATAACAGTGTCATCCACAGATCCCCCTCCCTATAACAGTGTCATCCACAGATCCCCCTCCCTATAACAGTGTCATCCACAGATCTCCCTCCTCGCCTCTCACAGGAGTGTACATTTGACATTTCTAAACTGTAATCCATATCCTGCAGTAACTTTAACTTTAAAATCAGGATTAAGCGGCCCCTCATCTCTACTAGTACCGTAACCTTACACCACTTGGCTAGCTTCGGTAACAGGGCCAGGCTACAGCCTACAGGCACTGCCTAGTAGTTGTTACCCAGCGAGCGCTGATTTCTGCAGGTCAGAGGATACGGATTACAGTTTAGAAGAAATGTAAACTCCTGTGAGCGGTCCAGTGGCGGATCCAGAGCCTGGTTTCGGGAGGGGCACTTCCAGATTATTTTCTGTCTGCCGCCACAGAACAAGGGTGCTTATAGAACAGACTACACAGTGTAGAGGTATACTGTATATTGTGTGGCACAGTGTATGCTATATGTGTATGGCATAAACATATTACACATGAAAACTTACAATTACTTGACTTGGCCCTTGGGGATCTTGGACACCACTTCAACACTTTGGCCGGGGGCTCGGCGGAGCTGATGTTGTGTTTTATCCTAATGAGAAAGATTTCATAATAAGGTTTTGGAGAAGGGGCAGAGGGATAGCAGAGCAGGGAGAGGCTGGTGCTGCTACTAGGGGGTCATACCATGGGGGAGTAATAAAGCCCACCATAATGCCCCCCCAGTAGAAATAATTCTCCTTTTAATGTGACAGTGCAAAAAATACCCCCTTGTAATGCCTCCAGTTAAGCTAATGTCCCCATAGTGCCCCCATAATGTGCCAGTATGAAATACCCCTATATAGTGCCCCCAGTAAATGCCCCCATAGTGCTCCTCTCCCCCCTTCCTCCTAGTGCCCCCCATAATGTACTAGTATAAAATGCCCCATATATCGTGCCCCAGTAGATGCCCTCAGTGTCCCCCATAATTTGCAAGTATAAAATACCCCTTCTTAGTGCCCCCCGTAGATAACTCCATAGTACTCCTCTCCCCCCTTCCCCATAGTACACACCATAATGTGTCCCAGTATAAAATTCTACTGTACAGAGCCCCCCATATAAAATACCCCTTCTTTGTATAGTGCCCACCAATAATGTGCCAGTAATAAGTGCCCCCAATAATGTGCCAGTAAAAAGTGCCCCCCATAACGTGCCAGTAATAAGTGCCCCAATCACGTGCCAGTAACAAGAGCCCCCATCACGTGCCAGTAACAAGAGCCCCCATCACGTGCCAGTAACAAGAGCGCCCCATCACATGCCAGTAACAAGAGCCCCCCAATGTGCCAGTAATAAGAGCCCAGCCCCCCATCACGTGCCAGTTATAAGAGCCTCCCCAATGTTCCAGTAACAAGAGCCCCCCATCATGTGCCAGTAATAAGCCCCCCATCATGTGCCAGTAATAAGCCCCCATCATGTGCCAGTAATAAGCCCCCATCATGTGCCAGTAATAAGCCCCCCATCATGTGCCAGTAATAAGCCCCCCATCATGTGCCAGTAATAAGCCCCCCATCATGTGCCAGTAATAAGCCTCCCCATCATGTGCCAGTAATAAGCCCCCATCATGTGCCAGTAATAAGACCCCATCATGTGCCAGTAATAAGCCCCCCATCATGTGCCAGTAATAAGCCCCCCATCATGTGCCAGTAATAAGCCCCCCCATCATGTGCCAGTAATAAGCCCCCCCATCATGTGCCAGTAATAAGCCCCCCATCATGTGCCAGTAATAAGCCTCCCCATCATGTGCCAGTAACAAGAGCTCCCCTAATGTGCCTGTAAACTATTGTAAAAAAAAAACACTTATACTTGCCTCCATGTCAGCGATGCGATGCAGGGCTCTTCCAGCCTGTGTCCCGCGCTGTATGGCTCAGGGGGCGCGATGACGTCATCGCGCCACCTGTGCCGGCCTCTTATAGGCTGCCGGCCTAGTACCTGCAGCCTATCAGAGGAAGGGGAAGGGACACGCCTCCCCTGCCCCGCCGCAGCACAGGCAGATGACTAAGGAGATGAGCACAATGGAATCGCTCACCTCCCTGTGCACGGCTGCAGCCGTTCAGTTGGGGGGGCACAGCGTGATGTAGGGGGGCCGTGGACCCTTCTTGGTGACGCCACTGCCCTGAGGTACTCCACTAATGACAGTGGCCCAATCTGAGTATGTACCATTAATAACCACCCTCTGTTATTCTATCACTGAGCCAGTTACTTACCCAGTTTATTAAATAAAGTCCCTTAAAGCCCACATCCCCTGACGAAGCCACTGAGCGTGGCGAAACATGTCGGGAGGGGTGGTATGACGTCCTGTATTTTAAACAGTGCCTGAAATGTTAGGGACTAGTAATAAAAGAGTACGCTGCAGAGACAGCACCAGACATTGAGGAGTGGAATTGCGCATGCCACATGAGCGGTTTAGCGCGAACAGTGACTTCTATGGATGAAATAGAGCAGTCAGTAGCACAAAAGTGTAGAGTGTAGCCTAGAGACAAGTGAATTGAGCAGACTAGTGGCAGCTTCAAAAGTACACACAAACCTAGCAACATTGTTTTACTGTTGCCCAGCCTGAATATAAAGGCCGAACGATAAAAAGATCTTAATAGGAGCGCCCAATCTGCCATCACATTATATGAATGCACAAACAAAGTAACAGCAGAGGCTTGTAAGTGCAGCTATACCCCATATAAATGAATGGGAGGCACTGCACTCCATAGTGGCTACATGTGACAAAGGCAAATACATTTACACACTCCAATTGTACCCTCCATCAGACACTGATAATTTTAATAGTTTTCTATAGTTGTTTGGTTTATCTATTTTAAAATAATAACTAATAAAGAAATATTTTTATTTTCAGTTAGGGACCCCTACAGTGAATTTAGGGTCTGAATAGACCATAGATGCGTAGTTACTTACCCACATACAGACATTTTCTCTCAGTCCGAGCATTCTCCTTTTATATACTAAGCTTTTATGTGGTACAGTGTCAAATGCTTTGGAGAAGTCCAGATATACGACATCCATTGATTCGCCGCTGTCAAGTCTAGAACTTACTTCCTCATAGAAACTGATTAGTTTGACGTGACTGATCCCTCATGAAGCCATGCTGATATGGAGTTATTTGCTTATTTTCATTGAGGTACTCCAAGATAGCATCTTTTAGAAAACCTACAAACAGTTTACCCACGACAGATGTTAAACTTACCAGCCTATAGTTTCTGGGCTCTGTTTTTGGACCCTTTTTGAATATTGGCACCACATTTGCTATGCGCCAATCCTGTGGAACACTCTTTGTCAGTATAGAGTCCTTTAAATATCAGAAGTAAGGGTCTGGCTATTACATTACTTAATTCTCTCAGGATACGGTGGTGTATGCCATCTGGTCCTGGCGATTTGTCTATTTTAATCTTTTTAAGACGCTGCTGTACTTCTTCCTGGGTCAGACAGGGCACTTTTAATGGGGAATTTACTTTTATATTCTGCATTTCCTCAGTGAATACAGTGGAAAATAAATATTTAATAGCTTTGCTTTCTCCTCATCGCTCTCTGCAACTCCCGCCTCATTACTCTGTAGAGGGACGACACCTTCAGATTTATACTTTTTACCATTTATATAATTGAAGAACATTTTAGGGTTAGTTTTGCACTCTTTGGCAATTAATCTCTCAGTGTCTAGTTTGGGAGCTTTTATTTGTGTTTTGTACATATTTTATTTTTTTACTTACAGTTTTTCAGTGATTCCTCGCTACCCTCCTGTTTTAGTGATTTAACCCCCCTAAGGACCCTGGGATTTTCCATTTTTGCGTTTTCGTTTTTCTCTCCCCGCCTTCCCATAGTCCTAACTTTTCATTTTTCCATTCACATAGCCTTATGAGAGCTTATTTTTTGCGGGACAAGTTGTACTTTCTAATGGCACCATTTACAGTCGCATATCATGTAGTAGGAAGCAGGAAAAAAAATCTAAATAGGTTAGAATTGGGAAAAAATGCAATTCTGATAAAGGTTTTTATTTTGATTTTTTTACACTGTACGCTATGTGGTAAAATTATTACTGTTACTGTTATCTTAAAAAATTTTATAACCATATTCTGACCCATATAACTTTTTTGCAGTTATGTGTATGGGGCTGTGTGAGGGCAAATTTTTTGGTGGGACGATCTGTTCTTTTCAATGATACCAATTTAAAGTGTGTGCGACTTTTTGATCACTTTTTATAAAAAAGAATTATTGGGTAGTTGAAGTGCCAAAAATGGCATAATGGCTGTTTTTATTTTTTTCCCCGTTACACCATTTTCCATATTAATATTGTTATATTTTAAATGTATGGGTATTTTCGCACGGTGGAGGTCCTTAAAGGGTTAAATGCTTTATTATTGTAATTTATTGCTTTCTTTACAGTTCTATTTATCCACATTGGTTTTTTCTTGTTTCTTAACAATAATAATATTCTCCATAGTCCCCCAGTAGTAATAAATCCCCCTACAGTGAGCAACAGAAGTATTTGAACACCCTGCGATTTTGCAAGTTCCCCCACTTAGAAATCATGGAGGAGTCTGAAATTCACATTGTAGGTGCATTCCCACTCTGAGAGACAGAATAAAAGAAAAAAAATCATGAAATCATATTGTATGATTTTTAACCCCTTAAGGACCGGGCTCATTTTCACCTTAAGGACCAGGCCATTTTTTGCAAATCTGACCAGTGTCACTTTATGTGTAAATAACTTTTAGAACGCTTTTACTTATCCAGGCCATCTGAGAATGTTTTTTCGTCACATATTGTACTTCATGACACTGGTAAAATGGAGTCCAAAAAAATCATTTTTATTTATAAAAAAAAAAAGCAAATTTACCCAAATCTTTTTTAAATTTCCCAGTTTCAATTTCTCTACTTCTATAATACATAGTAATACCTCAGAAAATAGTTATTACTTTACATTCCCCATATGTCTACTTCATGTTAGGATCATTTTGGGAATGACATTTTATTTTTTGGGGACGTTACAAGGCTTAGAAATTTAGAAGCAAATTTTCAAAAACCCACTTTTTAAGGACCAGTTCAGATCTGAAGTCGCTTTGTGAGGCATATTTTAATACCATGCAAAAATGGAAACTACACCCCTCAAGGTATTGAAAACTGATTTTACAAACGTCAATAAACCCTTTAGGTGTTCCACAAGAGTTAATGTCAAATTGAGATAAAATTTCAGAATTTCAATTTTTGGGCAAATTTAATCCATTTTTTCCAGTAACAAAGCAAGGGTTAACAGCCAAACAAAACTCAATATTTATTGCCCTGATTCTGTAGTTTGCAGAAGCACCCCATATGTGGCCATAAACTACTGTACGGGCACACGGTAGGGCGTAGAGGGAAAGGAGTGCCGGGTGGTTTTTGGAAGGCAGATTTTGCTGGACTGGTTTATTTACACCATGTCCCATTTAAAGCCCCCCCTGATGCATCCCTAGAGTAGAAACTCCATAAAAGTGACCCCATCAAAGAAACTAGACCCCTCAAGGTAATCAAAACTGATTTTACAAACTTTGTTAACCCTTTAGGTGCTCCACAAGAGTTATTGGCAAATGGAGATGAAATTTAGGAATTACAATTTTTGGCAAATTTTCCATTTTATTCCATTTTTTCCAGTAACAAAGCAAGGGTTAACAGCCAAACAAAACTCAATATTTATTGTGCTGATTCTGTAGTTTGCAGAAACACCCAATATGTGGCCGTAAACTACTGTACTGGCACACGGTAGGGTGTAGAGGGAAAGGAGCGCCATGTGGTTTTTGGAAGGCAGATTTTGCTGGACTGGTTTAATTACACCATGTCCCATTTGAAGCCCCCCTGATGCACCCCTAGAGTAGAAACTCCATAAAAGTGACCCCATCTAAGAAACTACACCCCTCAAGGTATTCAAAACTGATTTTATAAACTTTGTTAGCCCTTTAGGTGTTCCACAAGAGTTATTGGCAAATGGAGATGAAATTTAAGAATTAAAGTATTTTGGCAAATTTTCCATTTTAATCCATTTTTTCCAGTAAAAAAGCAAGGGTTAACAGCCAAACAAAACTCAATATTTATTGCCCTGATTCTACATTTTGCAGAAACACTCCATATGTGGTCATAAACTACTGTATGTTTATTTACAAATGGTCACTAGGACCAGTAGTTGTCTCTGGGTTTACACGTGTTACTTTACCTTATATCTAAAATGTAACATTTATGTCTTGTCATTAAAACTTGCTACCTAGAACTAACATTGTTAAAATTATCAGCTGTATCTGCAATACCGCTTAGAAATCGACTTGGTTTACCAGTGGGGCTGGTTAGGGGACTACACTACATACTGCCTAGCTTGCTCCTCTGTTTGCACACGGAATCCACTGCACTGTGTTGAACACACACTGTTTGTCTGACAGTGCGTTTCCCTTAGATTAGTGAGTTCCCTACTAGCACTCCCTATTCGCTCATTGTTGCTGCATGACCCTTGCTTTTGCAGTATACTAGCTAGCTAAAACACATGCATTGATCACACTCTGCCCCCCGACATGTTTCGCCAAACACTTGGTGGCCTCAGGGGTTTTGGTATTTAGGTTTTACACTATATTATCCTTTTATAAACCAAAAAAACATTTTAGTATCTCCATAGTCTGAGTCCGTTTTTTTTTTGTTTTTAGCCGATTATCTTAGGTAGGGGCTCATTTTTTGTGGGATGAGAGGACTGTTTTATTGGCACTATTTTAGGGGGCATATGACTTTTTGATTGCTTGCTATTACACTTTTTGTGATGTAAGGTGACAAAAAAAATACTTTTTTTTGCAAAGTTTTTATTTAATCTTTAGATCGTGTTCATCTGAGGGGTTAGGTCATGGGGTATTTTTATAGAGCAGATTCTTACGGATGCGGCGATACCTAATATGTCTACTTTTTTAAAATTTATGGAGCAGATCACTGATACGGGGGACCCCCCCCCCCCCCCCCGCGCGCATTGTCCCAGGGTGCCTGCTGATTGATTTCATGTGTCCCCAACAGGTTAAAGAATGTATTTGTCTTGCACTGCTGAACATAAGTATTTGAACACCTGAGAAACAGCAAGGATTCTGGCTCTCAAAGACCTGTTACTGTGCCTTTAAAAAATCCACCTCTACTCCACTCATTAATCTCACTTAGTAGCACCTGTCTGAGCTCTTCAAAGACACCTGTCCACCCCACAGTCAGTCAGACACCAACTACTACCATGGGCAAGACCAAAGAGCTGTTAAAAGACACCAGAGACGACTGTCAGTCTCTCTCGGACTGGGGCTCCGTGCAAGATCTCACCTCGTGGAGTATAGCTGATCATAAGAGAGGTGGGGAATCAGACCAGAACTACAAGGGAGGAGCTGGTCAATGACATGAAGAGAGGTGGGATCACAATTTCAAAGGTCTCCGTCGGTAGAACATTACGCAGTCATAGTTTCAAATCATGCATTGCAAGGAAGGCTCCCCTGCTCAATTCATCACATGTCCAGGTCCGTCTAAAATTTGCCAATGAACATCTGGATGATCCAGAGGAAGCATGGGAGAAAGAACTTTTTGGTCTAAACTTCACTCGTCGTGTTCGGAGGAAAAGAAAGGATGAGTTGCATCCCAGGAACACCATCCCTATTGTGAAGCATGGGGGTGGTAACATTATGCTTTGGGGGTGCTTTTCTGCGAAGGGGACAGGACGACTGCACTTTTTTAAGAGAGGATGAATGGGGCCATTTATTGTGAGATTTTGAGCAACAACCTCCTTCCCTCAGTCAGAGCATTGAAGCTGGATCTTCCAACATGACAACGACCCGAAGCACACAGCCATGATAACCAAGGAGTGTCTCCGTAAGAAGCATATCAAGATTCTGGAGTGGCCTAGCCAGTCTCCAGACCTAAATCTAATAGAACATATTTGGATTGAGCTGAAACTCTGTGTTGCTCAGTGACAGCCCCGAACCCTTACAGATCTAGAGGTGATCTGTATGGAGGAGTGGGCAAAAATCCCTGTTGTAGTGTGTGCAAACCTGGTCAAGAACTACAGGAAACGTTTGACCTCTGTAATTGCAAACAAAGTCTTCTGTACCAAATATTAACACTGATTTTCTCAGGTGTTCAAATACTTATGTTCAGCAGTGCAATACAAATAAATTCTTTAAAAATCATACAATGTGATTTCCTGAATTTATTTTTTACATTCTGTCTCTCAGAGTGGGAATGCACCTACAATGTGAATTTCAGAGCCCTCCATGATTTCTAAGTGGGAGAACTTGCAAAATCGCAGGGTGTACAAATACTTCTGTTCTTAACTGTATATTACCCCCCTGTAGTAGTAAAGCCCACCATAATGCCCCATAGTGACCCCAAAAGTAATAATTCCCACCTATAGTGCCTCAGTAATACCATTGCCCCCTATAGTGCTGCCGGTAGTAATAAAGCTTACTACAGTGGCTACCAGTAGTAATAAAGCCTCCCATTGTAATATTAAAACCCCTATAGTGTGCTTCATTAGTAAATATGCCCCCTTATAGTGCCCCCAATAGCACTAATGCCCCCTAAAGTGCCCCTGGTTGTAATAAAGCCCCCATATTATGCCTCAGAAGTAATAATGCCCAGTATTTGCCCCACCCAGCAGTAAAAAAAAGCCCCCATAAAGTGCCCTAGTAAGAAAAAAGTGCCCTTAAAGTACCACAAGTAGTACCAGGGGTGCATCTAGCCTTTCTGCTGCCTGAGTCAAGAACTTAAATTACGCCCCTCCCCATGTCAAATTCTCAACCTAATCCCTTCCCTCCAACCCTACTGTTAAAGGCATACTTAGAAAACATTACATATAGCACTCTAAAACATATAGGTTGATATAGCACAACATATATCTTACATCCAGTGACGTCTCCTGTAGATGTTCCCTTTTCTTATCTTCTCCATTCAGACCAGACCACCATGATGATTTCTTTCAGCGTTCTCTTGTCTTTGCAGAGTTTGGCACACAGACATCTTAGTTTCCTACTTTTCCATCCTCCTCCCTACCTTCTGAACACTCCCTCCTGCCACCCCTAATACTATGCCAACTGTGCTCCTCAATACTATACTGCTGAAAAAGTCTCACTGAAAATACTAGTACCACAGAGATAGTTCCCCATCAATAATTATTGGCACATAGCTCCCTAAAAAAATAACAGTGCCCAACAAATACCGCACTTGACACTTATAGTGCTGTAAACAGTGCCCTCCAAAAATAACTGTGCTGATACTGTGTCAGGGCGATCCCCACTGTAACAGTCCTCAAATAGTTAATGCCAGAGTGCACTATGTGGTAACAGTGCCCCCAATAGTAATAATGTCCAGTCCCCTAGTAGTAATAATTCCCCCCATAATGTGTGCTTGTACAAAAAATACCCCCTTCCAATGTGTGACAGTACCAAAATGCTCCCTTATAATGTGTGCGAGTACAAAAAATACTTCTAATATGTGCCAGTATAAAACATGCTCCCTTATAACGTGTGCCAGTGCAAAAAAAATTACCCCCTTTTAGTTCCCCCAGTCGAACGATGTCACCATAGAGGCCCCCTAATAATGTGTTCCAGTACAAAAATGCCCCTTTTTAGCGCCCCTAATGTCCCCATACAGTTTCCCCCAGTTTCTAAAATAATGACACCCCCCCTCCCTTGTGGCCCAACAGCATGTTGCCTAAAAAAAAAACTAAAATACTTACCTCTATTCTCCTGTCAGAAATGATCTCTTCTAGTCTGTTCCCTGCGCTGTATGCAGCATGGCTTAGGCAGCGAGAAGATGATGATGATGACACAGCCTCTAATAGACTACAGGCACTAGAACTAAATCCTATTAGAACGAACACTAGGGCAGGGAGACATTGCTCCCTTGCCCGTCGCAGCATTGAACTATATCGCTGTCCTGAGAACAGTGATACAGTTGAATATGCAGAGATGAATACTTCCACAATGAAAGCACCCATTGCCCAAGGCCTTTCTGCTGCCCCCCACCTGGTGCTGTCTGAGGCAATAGCCTCACCTCACCTCATTGGCGGTGCACCACTGGGTAGTACTAATGTCCCCATAATGCCCCCTTGTAATAATAAAGACCCCTTTGGAGTGGCATAAGGTGCCAAGGAAAAATAAACTCAAATACCTCACTCTGGTTCCATGCTACTGTCTACGATGTGCCACCTGTGCTGTCCTCTGATGGGCAGAGTGCCTGTTCCTAGGAGAGTGAATGGCGGGGCAGTATGGTTGAATGTGGGGAGACCCTAGCAACCAGCAAAAAAAAAAAAGCTTACTGTCCCACGTACCCTCTAACCCTATGACCTCTGACGTACATGTAGGATGAGAAACAGAGACATAGATAGATTTAGATAGCATGATAGACAGATAGATTAGATAACATAGTAGATAGATGATGGATAGACAGATTTAGATAGCATGATAGATAGATTGCAGTGGACAGATAATTAGATAAAATAGTAGATAGATAGATAGATAGATAGATAAATAGATAGAAAGACAGATTTAGATAGCATAGTAGATAGAAAGATTTAGATAGCATGATAGATAGCATAGTAGATAGACAAACAGATTAATAACATGGGAAGAATTGCTAGCGGAGGAGACCGGTGCATTTACATGCAGCAATCTCCTCCAGTGTATGGGGAGGAGCGATCGCTAATGCCATCACTCTTCTCCATACAGACTCATTGTTTCCCAGTGGCAGATTGTGCTTACACAGCATGATCTGCCATTGGGATAACAAGGATTTTTTGTGCTGCACAAACGAAACGTCATTTCCCGTGTAAAGAGCCCTTTAGGCTACGTCTACACGACGACATTTGTCGTGCGACATCTTGTTGCACTAATGTCGCGAGACAATTTTTATAATGGCAGTCTATGGTGTCGCACTGCAACATGCTGCGACTGCGACGCAACAGTCGCAGAAAATCCATTCGAGATGGATGATTTTTCTGCGACTGTTGCGCCGCAGTCGCAGCATGTTGCATGTTGCAGTGCAACACCATAGACTGCCATTATAAAAATTGTTGCGTGACATTAGTGCAACAAAATGTTGCGCTACAAATGTTGCAGTGTAGTTGTGCCCTATCTGTCGCGCAACTTATTGTCATCATGTAGACGTAGCCTAAAATAGCATAGTAGATAGAAAGATTTAGATAGCATGATAGCATAGCAGATAGATAGGCAGATAAACAGATTAGATAAGATAGATAGATAGATAGATAGATAGATAGATAGATAGATAGACTAATAGATTGGATACCATACCAGATAGATAGATGATATATCAGATAACATAGTTGATAGACAGATTAGACAACATATTTATTATATAAATACATAGATTAGACAGCATAGTTGATATATATATATATATATATATATATATATATAATGGATAAAATTAGATAGATAGATAACATAGTACAGTGATGGCGAACCTATGGCACGGGTGCCAGAGGCGGCACTCAGAGCCCTCTCTGTGGGCACCCGCACTGTGAAAAAAGTCTATGGTGTACCAATATGCCTTAGACTTTTCCTATGAACAGCACAGGCAGGGCACTGACTGTAGGCAGGCTATTATAGCTACATGATAAAGTACATAAAGATATACTATATTGGACTGTAGTATTCAGGTTACATTGCCGTGTTGGCACTTTACGATAAATAAGTGGGTTTTGGTTTGCAGTTTGTGCACTCGGCCTCTAAAAGGTTCGCCATCACTGACATAGTAGATCGATAGAATAGATATTAGATAAAATAGTTATAAAATAGAATAGTTATGAGAAAATAGATACTAAGATTAGAGAGCATATAGATGAGATATATAGATAAGTGGATACTAGATAGATAAATATTAGATAGATGATGGATAAAAATTAGAGAGACACATAGATAAAAATTAGACAGACGGATGGATACATAGACACTAGACAGATAGATAGATATTAGGTAGATAGATCAATATATAGATATTAGAGGGATAGATAGATAAATATTAGACAGATAGAAGGATGGATGAATAGATAGATAATAGATAGATATTATATAAATAGATAGATACTATATAGATAGATAGATAACTATTAGACGGATGGATGGATAGATATTAGATAAATAATAGACGGATAGATAGATAGATAGATATTAGAAGGATAGATATATATTAGACAGATAGATACATAATAGATAGATACTTGATTGATTGATTGATAGATAGATATTAGATAGATGGATACATAGATGGTAGATATATATTAGAAGGATAGAGTACAGAGTGAAGCTTCATTCATTGTGACACTACAAGACAATTCCTGTCACCCACAGCCTGATGTGCACTACAAATCCCACCTCCTCTCTACACACCTTGAATGTTTATCCAACCAGAGTAAGGGTGTGTCGGATGTCAGCCAATCAGCAACAAGGTGTGCCCTGTCCCTTTAAACTGGTCAGGAGTGAGCAGCGGCCAGTGATCAGAGCAGCAGGAGGAGAGAGATGAGGAGCAGAGCCCAGTGTGCACCATGCCAGCCGGCCTCCACCTGTTCCTGGCCGCCCTGCCTCTGCTCACCCTTCTAGGACAGCCTGTGGACTCCTATTTTGGGTGAGAAACCACTTATTACCTTGTTCTGTCGCCATCCAATACTCTGAAGCTGCACACAGAAGATGTAGTATTGTCCTCATGTATTCCCTGTAACAGACTGCGTGTACGTTTGGCTGGAGGTGACTTTCTTTAGAGAAGAGTACTATAGGATGTGATGTGAGTACATAGATATAATGCAGATCTCTTCAGTTTCTTACATTGCTAGCCTGCAAACATCTGGGGGAAACTACCAGTCCCAGTATTCCCTGTGTGAGTATTACATACACTTCTGAGGAAACTACACATGCTAGTATTCCCTTTGCAGTTATTATGTATACCTGTGGGAAAGGTACAGCTCTCAGGTTTCCCATGTAATCATTTCCTAAACCTCTGGTGGGGAACTACAAGTCCAAGCATCTCCATTCTGGTTATACAGGTCTGAATAGTTTGCATATCTCTGGAGCAGTGGTCTGTCCCAGCATGCTGGAAGTTGTAGTTTTGCAATAGCTGGTGAGCCACAGGTTAAAGACCAGTGCTGCATAAGGATTACATGTAGCAGTATGCCAAGTATAGGAGTTTTACATACAGCAAAGGCTAATAATATTAGTATTTTGAAAACCTCTGGGGGGACTACAAGTCCTATAATTTCCTGCCTAGTTATTACGCACTGCCCTGGCTGCAATCTCTGGAACTCACTGGTGATCATTACTGTCCCCTATGTATCCTATCTGCCATAATTCATCCATGTTATTACCGTGACCAGACTGGAGATTATTACATTATAACTAATTTCTCACAGGGCAGAGATTATTTGCAAAGCTTTCATCTCCATCAGCTTTACACATGAAAATAGTTTTATTGAAGAAAAAAGTATACAGTATATCCTATAAATCTGTGTGTGTGTGTGTGTGTATATATATATATATATATATATATATATATATATACACACACAGACGAATATATATTCCTATCTATCAATGTATTAATAATCATAATACATTTGCATACCTGGTCAGTTTGTATTACACTTGACTTCATAGGTTGTTCTTTACTAAAAGGAAATTAACATACTTTTTGTTTTAATTATTTTTTTAATGAAATGTAAACATTTAGATTATTAAAGCAAATATTATTCCAAGCCATATAAAAATATTGTAAATACATTTTGCATGTGTGTACATTATTTTTTTCAATTTAAGGGTTAAGGCAACCCGATAAATGCATATTTTTCATCTTCTTTTCTCACACTTCTATCCCAGAGATTTCCCTTTCCTGTTTTCTCAGAGTCGTTTTTTTCCTCCCAGTGTAGAACATCTCATTCTCTCTCTCTCTCTTTTCGATGATTCACACAGAGCTTGGAGACCTTGAATTGAATATTTTTTTTTTCCCAAAAAATATTTACATTCATAAGATCACATAATATGGGTAATAGCAGGTGATGGGAAAGCGGGCAGATACGGTCGTCCTCCAGCTGTACACCATGTGTGTGTTTGTGATTGTGAAATAATAATAAAAACATTTTCTGAACTTTTAATAGCTGTAACATAAAAACTCTATGAGGGTTCAGTTACTAGATGTGGTGGAAGTAAGCTCTCCTCTCCATCTTTCCGATCATAGTAAGGGAATAATGGGGGGGCTTTAGAGATTAAAATAAATAAAAAAGTAGATAACGAAAAATAAGAAATTAAAAAAGGGTTAATTAGTTTATAAATGTAAGTTACAAAAGACTTGTCTAAAAAAAATCTCTGAAATAGATGATGGGTAGAGAAGTTCATTGCCATGTTATTTTTGAGACTTTTGTGATACATTTGATGAAATTTCTGTGAAGGAAAATCTGTTCCACACATCTGAATGACAAATCCTATTCACATGTATGGAATTGTTACTGCTGTGTATGAATATACCTTTATAATGTCAAAGGTCTATTTTGTTTAGAATATAAATTGTTTGCGTTTCTACTGCCAGGGTAGATAAATATCTAATATCATTTAAAAAAAGCCTGAATACTATGTTTCCAGGAAAGTTTTGAATGAAAAATCATACATAAAATAAAAAGGGCTTATTCACATCTGAGTCAGAGGCTTTGTTGGGGGCCTTTTTTCTCTGCTAAAGGTACTTTCACACTTGCGTTTTTCTTTTCCAGCATAGAGTTCCGTCCTGGGGGCTCTATACCGGAAAAGAACTGATCAGTTTTATCCTAATGCATTCTAAATGGAGAGCAATCCGTTCAGGATGTCGTCAGTTCAATCTTTTTGACTTTTCAGGACGGAGATAATACGGTTTTATCTCTGGACAAAAAAAGTAACACTTGCCTGAATGCATTTTTTCCCATAGTAATGTATTAGTGCATTCAAATCGCCGCATTGTCAGATCCGGTATTCCTTAAAAAATGTGAAATAAATTAATACCGGATCCGTTTTGCCAGATGACATCGGAAAAACAGATCCGGTATTGCAATGCATTTTTCTGACTGATCGGTCATTTTTCTGACTGATCAGGATCCTGATAAGTCTGAAAAATGCCTGATCAGTCAGAAAAAATGCCATGCGTTTGCATACAGTTTTCCTGACCAGGCAGGCAGTTCAGGCAACGGAACTGCCTGTCGGAATCAAACAATGCAAGTGTGAAAGTACCCTAAAAGAGATGACTCCTAGAACTGAGCAGAACAACAGAAATAACTGTAAATAGGGACTCAATTGATAAATGTGTGTATATGTATATATATATATATATATATACTTTGAATATAAAAAAGATAGTGTATGTAAATCTAAACAGGTTTTTGGTTACCAAATTATTAATGTTATAAATAAAAATATCTAGAATATAGAGATGTATTGCAACTTGAACATCACAATAATGCAACATACAGTAGAGCAGCAGCAGAGTTTTGCTAAGACTTAGATTTTTGTTTGAAAAAAGTAAAAATATTGCTATAGTATAATACCACATGTGAATTGAAAAGAACTTTATGTCGAATACAATTTGGTGGATTATTACAGTATAATCATGCATAGATTAAAAAAGGCACACATGTTTGGGTTCCTTTTAAGAAATCACCTCTTTGGGCACTGTTTCTGAAGGTGCCTTAATCTCATACAATCCCATATATTTTATATTTAGCAGCAAAAGAAACAACTTCTTGATTGCCAGTTGCTGGATTAAAAGAATTTTACTGCATTTTAAAATTATAACTGGAGATAATACATGAAGTCGGAGTAGGTATGCAGCAAACAATCTGTATTCTCAAGCAGCTGGAGTAGAAAATGAAACAAGAAAATGCTAGCATAGTAAATGATATAATCCGGCCACTTCACAGCCACAAAAGTTCAGAAAAGCATAAAATACTAATTGATTGTCTGCTCATTATGCATAATGTGTTTGAAGCCACCTCTACATAGGCCTCTTTAACACAAGCGTATTGAAATCCGTCAGTATTCTGGCTCTGGATTATGCTTTGATATTGTCACTAGAATTGCGCCAGGATTTCATCAGGATTTACAGTATTCTTTCCTCCCTGCACTTTTGATGCACTCCCATAAACTGTAATGTGCTGTGGATTTTAAATACTGATGGAAATTATATGGCCATGTGAAGAGCTCTATTGATTAACATTACCAGCAGATTCCAGTACATAAAATCTGGGCCATATACTGATTGAAAATACGCTCAAGTGAAAGAGGCCATAGTGTGATAAAACAGCCAACCCAAACTGTCCAAAGTGCTAGCTGGTATTGAAATGACAATACAAAATCAAGAGGCTCATTATTAACTAAGATGGAGCTAGAAGTCAATCACAACCCAGCATAGATCCTACAGTGATTTGCTTCACCTACCCTATCATATCATATCAATTTATTGGCTTTTCTAGATCTGATCATATATGGGAAGATATCTCCCAAAAATGATGGTCTTCTTGTCTTTGGACCTGGGCAAAAGACCAGATTCCACTGGATCTACAGTGGTGTCTACGCCTCCCTTTTATATGAGTATAAAGAAGATTCTGTTAACCTTCTATCATACTTATAGATTCAAGTAATTAGAAAATCTATGAGGGTCATCATTTCTGCAGATATGATATACGTTCATGCATACGTCCGTATTTAGAAGTCAACCACAACCCAGAATGGAGCCTACAGTGATCTGCTTTATCTACCCTATATACAAAAATGTCTAGATATCAACTTATTGGCCTTTCTAGATCTGATCATATATGGGAAGATCTCTCTCCAAAAATAATGGTCTTAAGGTAATCAGAAAATCTATAAGGGTCATCATTTCTGCAGATATGATTTAGGCTTTATGCACACGTCCATATTTAGGTCTGCAAACAAAAGATACACCAAATACGGATACTTTCCATGTGCATTCCACTTCTTTCTCACTCCCATCAATAGAATGAACTTGTCTCAAATACAGACAAGAATAGGACATGTTGTATAATTTCCAGAATGGCCACACAGATCTGAAAAATTATGAATGTGTGCAGGGCCCAGTAGAATTTAATAGGTCAGTGTGCTATTCGCAAAAAGTGCAAAGTGCACGGATGAAGAACATGATCATGTGAATGATGCTATACTCCAAAAGTATACCAATGGAGAATACTGGCCATGTGTGATACTAAACTATAGCCATCAAAACATAACCTTTTGTTTTTGGGACTCTCCACAGGCTAACTAGCAAGGAGTCACTCTCACAGTACACTTCACCGTCATCTGTAATTGGCAGCAACCACAATCGACCCCACCTCAAACAGTGTGATCTGCTGCCCCTTACACGGAGGCAGAAGAGATTGTGTCGAAAAGAACCAGGTTTGGCAGAAGCACTGAAGGAAGCAGTTCGATTGGGTATTGTGGAATGCCAATACCAACTACGCAGTGAACGCTGGAACTGCAGTCTACAAGGCAGGGGGAGTCTCTTAAAAAGAGGTAAGGAATTTATATGCTCTTGTGGCAAACAATACATCAGGAGAACCAAAGAAAAGTTCAGCTAACCTCTACAGCTTTATCCAGACTGCTAGGTGCACGGAAAACCCAGAGAGGAGCAGGTGAACATGCAAGATAAAATCCACTGGCTTTATTGAAGAGATAAAACAACACCATGTAGCAAAACAGCACATATCTTTCCTACACGTTTTGAACCCTGCAGTTCTTAGGGCTCTTTCACACCTGCGTTATAGTCTTCCGGCATAGAGTTCCGTCGTCGGGGCTCTATGCCGGAAGAATACTGATCAGGATTATCCTAATGCATTCTGAATGGACAGTCCGTCCTTCAGGATGCATCAGGATGTCTTCCGTTCCGGAACGGAACGTTTTTTGGCCGCAGCAAATAGCGCAGCATGCTGCGCTTTTTGCTCCGGCCAAAAATCCGGAACACTTGCCGCAAGGCCGGATCCGGAATGAATGCCCATTGAAAGGCATTGATCCGGATCCGGCCTTAAGCTAAACGTCGTTTCGGCGCATTGCCGGATGCGACGTTTAGCTTTTTCTCAATGGTTACCATGGCTGCCGGGACGCTAAAGTCCTGGCAGCCATGGTAAACTGTAGTGGGGAGCGGGGAGCAGCATACTTACCGTCCGTGCGACTCCCGGGGCGCTCCAGAGTGACGTCAGGGCGCCCCAGGCACATGGATGACGTGATCGCATGGATCACATGATCCATGCGCATGGGGCGCTCTGACGTCATTCTGGAGCGCCCCGGGAGCCGCACGGATGGTAAGTATGCTGCTCCCCCGCTCCCCGCTCCTACTATGGCAACCAGGACTTTAATAGCGTCCTGGGTGCCATAGTAACACTGAAAGCATTTTGAAGACGGATCCGTCTTCAAATGCTTTCAGTACACTTGCGTTTTTCCGGATCCGGCGTGTAATTCCGGCAAGTGGAGTACACGCCGGATCCGGACAACGCAAGTGTGAAGGAGGCCTTAATCATGGCTCGGTTCTTATCAATACAGTTGAGTGGTGGATTCTTCAGGAGAAGTTGCAATCCCTATCAGTTTGGGGGTAGCGGCAGAGTTTAGGCCACATAGGAGAGTTGGTTTCATATACAGGTCCTTCTAAAAAAATTAGCATATTGTGATAAAGTTCATTATTTTCTGTAATGTACTGATAAACATTAGACTTTCATATATTTTAGATTCATTACACACCAACTGAAGTAGTTCAAGCCTTTTATTGTTTTAATATTGATGATTTTGGCATACAGCTCATGAAAACCCAAATTTCCTATCTCTAAAAATTAGCATATTTCATCCGACCAATAAAAGAAAAGTGTTTTTAATACAAAAAAAGTCAACCTTCAAATAATTATGTTCAGTTACGCACTCAATACTTGGTCGGGAATCCTTTTGCAGAAATGACTGCTTCAATGCGGCGTGGCATGGAGGCAATCAGCCTGTGGCACTGCTGAGGTGTTATGGAGGCCCAGGATACTTCCATAGCGGCCTTAAGCTCATCCAGAGTGTTGGGTCTTGCGTCTCTCAACTTTCTCTTCCCAATATCCCACAGATTCTCTATGGGGTTCAGGTCAGGAGAGTTGGCAGGCCAATTGAGCACAGTAATACCATGGTCAGTAAACCATTTACCAGTGGTTTTGGCACTGTGAGCAGGTGCCAGGTCGTGCTGAAAAATGAAATCTTCATCTCCATAAAGCTTTTCAGCAGATGGAAGCATGAAGTGCTCCAAAATCTCCTGATAGCTAGCTGCATTGACCCTGCCCTTGATAAAACACAGTGGACCAACACCAGCAGCTGACATGGCACCCCAGACCATCACTGACTGTGGGTACTTGACACTGGACTTCAGGCATTTTGGCATTTCCCTCTCCCCAGTCTTCCTCCAGACTCTGGCACCTTGATTTCCGAATGACATGCAACAGTCCAGTGCTGCTTCTCTGTAGCCCAGGTCAGGCGCTTCTGCCGCTGTTTCTGGTTCAAAAGTGGCTTGACCTGGGGAATGCGGCACCTGTAGCCCATTTCCTGCACACGCCTGTACACGGTGGCTCTGGATGTTTCTACTCCAGACTCAGTCCACTGCTTCCGCAGGTCCCCCAAGGTCTGGAATCGGTCTTTCTCCACAATCTTCCTCAGGGTCCGGTCACCTCTTCTCATTGTGCAGCGTTTTCTGCCACACTTTTTCCTTCCCACAGACTTCCCACTGAGGTGCCTTGATACAGCACTCTGGGAACAGCCTATTCGTTCAGAAATTTCTTTCTGTGTCTTACCCTCTTGCTTGAGGGTGTCAATGATGGCCTTCTGGACAGCAGTCAGGTCGGCAGTCTTACCCATGATTGCGGTTTTGAGTAATGAACCAGGCTGGGAGTTTTTAAAAGCCTCAGGAATATTTTGCAGGTGTTTAGAGTTAATTAGTTGATTCAGATGATTAGGTTAATAGCTCGTTTAGAGAACCTTTTCATGATATGCAAATTTTTTGAGATAGGAATTTGGGGTTTTCATGAGCTGTATGCCAAAATCATCAATATTAAAGCAATAAAAGGCTTGAACTACTTCAGTTGGTGTGTAATGATTCTAAAATATATGAAAGTCTAATGTTTATCAGTACATTACAAAATAAAGAACTTTTCTCACAATATGCTAATTTTTTTTAGAAGGACCTGTACATGCATATGAAAATGCTTAAAATAATAGAAATGTCTATTCTAATGTTCCTTTTTGTGCTAGGACTTTAGCATGACAATTGAAATTTCAGGAACATAGCTTGCAGATATAATGACTAGCCATATAGATAATCATATGCACTCTTTTCCAGGATTTAAAGAGACAGCCTTACTATATGCAGTGTCTTCTGCTGCTTTGACTCATTCGCTAGCTAAGGCTTGCAGTGGAGGTAAAATGGAACGTTGCACATGTGATGATTCTCCAGGGCTAGAGAGCCAGAGAGCATGGCAGTGGGGGGTCTGTGGAGATAATCTACGTCATAGCACTCGCTTTCTTCAGAACTTCTTGGGCCAAAGAAAAGGAGGAAGAGACATGAGAGCCAAGGTGGATCTGCACAACACCAATGCTGGAATAAAGGTGAGAAGCTCCTAGAGGCCTTGTTAGATCATGCATACAATTTAACCTACAGTACATGTAAACTTGGCAGGATACACAGTAAACCACTGTAAACTAGTAGAACAAAGCTCCTGTCATCATTCATGCTTACACCATACACATCTGGACATCAAAAGCATCAGAGACAAGAAAAGCAAAATTTGGTTGAGTCTGAGTAAAGAAGACTTATATTGAGATAATCTGAAAAAGCAAACAAGCACACAAACAATTACAAATGTGCATGTTCTCTATTTAGCAGCTACTATTTTGTCCCTCTAGCCAATTACTAGATATAAGGATTCAAAGAACATCAAAGGAGAATTCTTCATCCCCTAAGGCCTTGTAGTAAGCATAATTCCTCATTATGTTTGAATCACCGTTTTTTATGTACTAAAACTTGCTTTAGAGGCTGCTGCTTGGCATTGAGTGCTGCTGCCTAGTATTCTGGTAATCAGTCCTTCTCGGTTATCCTCTATACATTTAGGTAGAGTAGGAAAACATACACTGGAACACATGGATACCCCTAGGTCAGACATATTTATACACTAACAACAATTCTATAACCATGACAGTTAATGTCTTATATTTTTCTCATCTTCAGGCTGTAAAGAGTGGGCTAAAGACGACATGTAAATGCCATGGAGTATCCGGTTCATGTGCTGTTCGCACCTGTTGGAAACAACTCTCCCCTTTCCACGAAACAGGAGCTTTGCTCAAAGCAAAGTACGACAACGCGGTGAAAGTTCTGGGAGCCACTAATGAGGCAGTGGGAGGTCATGAGTCTTTAGGACACTCCTTTGGCCGTTCTCCACGATCCACTGATCTAGTCTACTTAGAGGATTCTCCCAGTTTCTGTCGTGCCAGTCGCTTTTCACCTGGTACTGCCGGGAGAGTGTGTTCTCGGGAGACCACCTGTGACAGTCTGTGCTGTGGAAGAGGGTACAACACGCAGAGTCGTATGGTCACCTTCTCCTGCCACTGCCAAGTGCATTGGTGTTGCCACGTGGAGTGTCAGAAGTGTGTACAGCAACAAGACACCTATACCTGCAAACAGTGACATTAAAGTGGAGGAGAGAAGCGAGACCACAGACTTGAAAGAGGTGGTTCGCCTCTTATCTTCCATCTGACTAGACTGCCATTACATGTGCCCTCCAATAATTTTTGGACGGACGGACCTTGTTGGAAGGTGTTTAGGCATCAAATACTTTTTGTTGCATTGACTCCATTGATACTATGGTTGGTGGGTCACAGATCAAGCCATGGTATATTATAGCTTTTTGCATGTCCCACAGGATCAATAACCACTATCTGATGAATACACCAATAGATTACTGAAGTATTGTAGTAGAAGCACACTGCCTGGACAATGTTCTGAGAAAACCGTTATTGTTAGTAAATCTGTCTACAGTACCTTTCCCTATTGGTGGGCTTACTACTGATGCTGAAGATTTTAGTGTATGAAAATGTAACTGTCTAGCAAATTAGTATATAATAGTAACGTGCAAGAGACAGATCTATCATGTGTGAGATGTCTATAAAGGGTTGAAGTGGTGGATGCCAAGTGTGCCCATTATATACCCCCCATAGGTAACCACAGTTCAGGGGAATCCATATTGTTGTTTCAAACTCACAGAATTGGTCAAGTAGAAAGTGTCTTCTGAGGGACTCCCTGCATCAGCTGAGGGAGCTGTATAGCAGGTGCTCTTAGTTTTTACCTCTTTAAGCCTTTATGGGCATCTGTATTTCAAGGGGTTATCCCATCTGGACAACCACTTTTTAGAACAAAGGCACTCAGTGATCAACTGATCACTACAGTCTAGTTTTTCTAGCCCTTGGTAATCAGCTATTAACGTTGTGTGGACATGGTACCGTTCAAATGAATGGGCAATCATGTCATATATGGTGGTAAGTCTATTACAGTAGGCATAGGCTACTTTGCACAGGCTTTCCAATGTGGTTTATAAAGGGGAGTACTGAAAAATAGCTGCTTACTTACAAGATGGAAATCTGGGTAGTGGCATACCTTCAATGGAGGCAAACCATGCAACTGCTACTTGATCTGAGGTGGGGGACCTGGTGGTGAAGTCCTTCTTCTCTTTTCAATATAAAAACACTGCATTAAAGTCAGATAAAGTGGATGAAGCCAGGTGTGACGTTTTAGTACAATTTTTTAAAATTAAAATCTTATGCCTAATTTAAAAAAAGAAAACTCATCATAAATCTGGGGCATTGCACTTTGCATTCTGCATTGTCTGGGGGGTGATTGACACTCATATAATGGGAAGCTGGGTGGGGCAGGGGGGTCCAAACAAAATTTTATTATAGGGACCTATGAGATCTGTGTAGGCCCCCTGCATCAGGGTAATGAATTTACAGCGAAAAATGAATCCTGTGCCCTACAAACATGCCACCACAAACACAGTCCCGCTATGGGAGAACCAATAATTCTACTTATCATTAATACGGTATATGGTAAAATAATATGTAAAAATCTATTTAAATATTTGCCTTTTTTACCTTGACAATTCTTCATGCATATCTGTAGTTAGGACTCAATAACGAGCACTGGGCCTTAACCTATTGAATTCACATTACAAAGTACAAGGCCCATACTTTCTACCTCGTGTGTACAAATCTACAACTATTTAAGTTATTTAAATCTGCAGTATTCACACTGCTTGAAGCCGCTTCCTGTCTGCTTTATAAAATTGTATATAGGTATTGGTTTTTCATTCAGTATTTATATTTTTTCCACTATGTACATAGGAGACGCTGCACTTCTGTTTATATATTGCTCCAATATAAACTAATTTTTTTTTGTAAATGACTGTGTATTTTTTATTGTTCCATAAATAATAATGTGCATGAAAATATTGTCCAGCATTTCCCTAATGACGACTAAAGTGAAAAAAAAACAAGAAAAAAATTCTAATCCATTGTACAGTACATTAAAAGATAAAACCTCTTCTATACATTTCATTGAAGATTTTGGTCTCCACATGTGAACAATATATTTGGGTGAAGAGGGATGCTTAAATGGGTTGTCCAGGTTTTTATTACTGATAGCCTATTCTCAAGATAGACCATCAATATCAGATCAGCAGGGGTCCAACACCCCAAATCCTCACCAGTCAGCTGTTTTGCTGTAGATCTGCTGTCAGAAATGGGTGGAAATACACAGCTCTGGCCATTGCGTAGTGGACTGTGCTGGTAACTGACGCACTGCTCCCATTAAAGTGAATGGGAGCAGTGCTGCAGTTATCAGTTTCATCCACTACATAATGGAAGGATGGGCTGCAGGGTGTTCATCTGATACTAAAGGCCTATCCTGCGCATAGGTCATTCATATTAAAATCCTGGACAACCCCATTAAGTTACATTTCCTGTGATTGGGAAGCAGCTTGCTGCAGCAGAAATCAAAGAAATCAAAAGAATACTAAGCCTCACCCCCTTTAAGCATTCTAGTCTAAGATGGACAGGACCAGGACTTGTTTCTATGACATAATCCTAAACATTTGTTTGAGGAGCTTGCCTAACAATTAGATGTGTATCCTTTCAGTTTTTCCGTAATCAAAACCACATTCACTTTCAACATCTGTGATGATCCCTAGTGCAAGACCCCACCAATGTTTGACTGATATGATGAAAAGTCCATAATACAAACTTCCTCAAAATTTCTCTGTAGATATCTAAAATCTGGATCAGTCTCACAAGCATACAGCATAGTAGACCTTGCTTGACATTTAAAAATGGGGTCATGCACAACACATTTAGTTGACACATTAAAGTCAGCGTCAGCTGTCATTCAGTTTATTAGAACAGAAGAGGTCTGGTTATTGCAGCCGTAATACAGCACAGATTGTATACATATATATATGTTTTCTATTGGATTCTCACTTTACTCTCCATTTACTCGTTGCCTACGTATTCTAGCTGACTCAACAAATGTCTTCATATTTGAGCTAGCAGGCTAAAGGGTCATCAAGAACAGGAAGGTCCAGTCCATCAACAGCTAGAGATGCTATATACATGCTTCTCATAAATATTGGATCCTGGTGAGCTGATATGTTCCAACACTTGCAGGGTGCAGTGGAAACATTAACGCTTATTGTGAAACCGGCTGTTTTTAGTAGACTGCTTCATTTATAAGTCTCATAGCTAAAGCAAACCATCGAGTCTCACTTGATGGCATGTAGCTACAACTATACCTACATGGTGAACATTACAGTGAACTGCTTCATTCCCTATGTACCATTGTTGGACTTGGGTTCCTTGCCCACCAGAGAAATTATTTTCAGGGACTAACCCTCATATCATCAATAAAGTCTAATGGGTTTTATTTCAAAGTAATAGACTCTAGTGATTGGCTCAAAAAGTTTTTTTTCTTCTTCTGGACCTTTGGGGCCCACTATCAGAGTCTGAGCCCACCAGAAGATCAATGTAATCTTTCCTCTACCTTAGACAGTCAGATATCTCTTTCCTAGACAAATATTTTGTAAGGGTACAGTTGCCGGTAGCATAGAAACTGCAGAAATGCATGTGGAAATCCACAGCATTTAGAGTAGCAGTGAAGTGGATGAGATTTAAAAAAAATCTCATCATCATGCTGTGGACAGTTTCCACAGCAATGTCCTCCTATAACTTAAAATGCAGTATGGCCGTTATATCCACAATATGTCAATTTATGTTTTTAAAATTCAAAGTGTAAAATCTGTGGCAAATCCACATTGAAAAATGGAATAATGATTTTTACGTATGCTATTATTTACCTTGAGTAAAAAAGTTGCATTAGCTTTCAGGCTGCAACCTTCATACCTCAATTCGTTTTCAAACTCCTTATAGTTTTCTAACCGTTCTTAGTTTCAGATTTTTCTCATGCAGGTCGTGTTTCTCCTAGTAATACATGCTGGATCTGTGCTACTGCCTTCCCCCTGTAAACTACTTTGTATACGCTTTCCTACCTACAGCCTGTGTGAGCTGCCCTCTTTGGATTCTTTCCCCACTCTCCACTCTTCGATCTGCTGTGTGAAAACTCATTTTGTTATCTCTAGGCTCCCACACATGGCCATATGTATTTTGCGGTTCGCAAAACACATATCCGCAAAAAATACGGTTGACGTCCGTGTGCATTCCTTTATTTTGCGGAACTGAACTGCTGGTGCCTAAATAGTCCTATCCTTGTCCATAATGCACACAATAATAGGGCATGTTATATATGTATTTTTTTTGCGGAACAGAGATACAGACATACGGAAACGGAATGCACATGGATACACTTCTGTTTCTTTTGCGGACCCATTGAAATGAATGGTTCAGCACGCGTTCTGCAAAAAAAAACGGAACAGATGCAAAAAGAAAATATATTCGTGTGCATGAGCCCTAACACTGAAAAAAATCCCCAAATAAAGCTAAAAAACAGTGTGAGAACTGAGGTACAGTGGTGTGAAAGTGATTAAAACCATGATCGCTAGATGTACTGTATATGATCATAAATGTGTCAGCACTATTAAGTTAATGATAAAAATCCGTAGCTTTCTTCACCCATTGTGACGTTTCAGTCCTCTTGCTGGAACCTTTCACAAGCTTGAGAAAAGTCCCAGCAAGACGACAGAAACGTAGCAATGGGTGAATAAAGCTAAAGACTTGGTAGTTCTGTTTCATACTAGCATTACAGCTCTCTGGCAAGCATTTCCAGCAGAGAACAGCCTGCCAGAGCTCCCTGGATCAGCATAGCCAGATGTTACCACAATAAGATCCAGCCGCTTCCCGGCACATATGCCGGGGTTCGGCCAGGCCGGACAAAAAAAACCGATTCACACAATGGTCGGATCTCCACCAGAGCCCATTACAGTCAATGGGGCAGGTGGGCATTGAAGTAACATCCAGCTATGCCGGATCCAGAGAGCTCTGGTAGGAGAGCTCCCACATATGTGAAAGAAGCCTTACACTCTGCAGATGAAACATGGTAGGACATTTTTTATGAAGATTAATTTTGCATTTAGGAAGCAAATGAACAGTAAAAACATTTTGGGTAATGGTGTCCATAGCCAGCTCTTATGTATCCCTATGGGTACAGAGTAGGAAAAAATTCTATGTCATCTTACTTTGAGTTATCAATGTAGTCTATTAGGGGGAAAAAGAGTTGTGATGTCATGATGCTGTTATTATGACCTCAGTCAGTCAGGGTTCTAAAATCCCCGGTGGCCAGTGTCACATTCAGGGTTGTAAGTCCTGTAACATCTAGAGGAATGATTCATGTTTAGCTCGTGCTCTACACATCCATCATCATGTAAGTTTTCTTTGGGTTCTCTTCAGATGAGTTTACAGGACATCTTATTACTGGATTCTGCTAGTGAATCATGAAGGTAATAAGATATATATAAATAAGAAGTCACAGTTTTATATTAATAGTTAATTCATTGTATAACTCAAGTTCATAATACTCCTTGGCCCTGATTTATCATACCTTCACTCCAGAATTCTGGAGTCAAAAAGTCGCAAAATAGGGGTTTTATGACTTTTTTTACACTCGCCTGTGCAAAATTTAAGCGCTTGAGTAAAAATCTGTGACTTTTTACACTCACTTGCGCAATATTTTGTGAATTCACTTTAGTTTTGTAATATGAGTGAACAAGTGGGTGTGGTTAGCTATGTTAATAAGATTTACACCAGATTTATCATTGCAACTTTTTAAAAAAGTTGCAATCTCACTCCATGGGGAGGGTGGAGTAGGAAAACTGGAGGAGCTTCTCTAGAAAGAAGTGTTTGGTTTAAGGACAAGCCAAATTTATCAAACAACCTGTGACATTTGATAAATGTGGCACAAAGTATTCCAACGCAGACTCAAGCAAAACTGACGTCAAATATTGTCCTCATGATAAATCCCCCCCCCCCCCCTTGTGTATCAATTCCTCGCTTTCCTCATTACATCTGCCTCCTGAAGCTGGAAACATTAATGTTTGCATCCAGAGGTGAAATGCCACACCTTAAATATATTGCATGGCTCATTATACAGGGAGTTCTCATACACCTAAAGGGGTTTTCCGAGATTTTTTTTAACTGATAACTGTATCTGGATGAAGGTAAAGTAGAAACACTGTGTGAACATTTTTCAGTTACATATTTGCTTTGCCCACAGAAGACACCATGGCCATTCCAAACCCATCAACATCTTCCACCGTCTGCCTTGTCCACACTGCTTGCTACAAACGCTTGAAAACAAGCACTGCTCATCAGAAGAAGCAGAAGGACGACCCCAAAAACAACAGTGATTGCAAGGATACAAAGAAAAAGGCAGGCTCCGATAAAATAGTGTGCCTCATCCACGGTGCTATTTTTGGGAATTCAAAGAAAAGGACGCAATACTCAGAGAGTACCCACACCAAAAATTACCACCATGGGAGCCACCGTGAAGGCAAAAAGACCAAAATATTTTACTGTCCAATCCATGGATGTGTTTCTGTCAACAAAAACCAACAAAACGTAGAAGAAAAAAAAATTCAAGTGACCTGTTTAATACACTGAAACCGAGAGGCAGGAAAGCATAACGAGAGCGCCAGGTAGGAATGATATTGGCTTCATAAATGATCCACCATTCACCTATACACTTCATTATATGGCTGTGTGCTGGATAACTGGCTCAACTGTTTTACCAGGCAGAAACACTCTGTAACTTTGCATAGGACTGTACAATTCCCTATGTCCTAAACAATGACTGAAACATTGAAACCTCTCCAAAAGACCACTTCCTTAAGAAGACCACCCCTTAATGCAGACCAGATTTTCAGTTCTACCATATACTAGCCATCTTCTTTGAGAAGACCACCCCCCTAGAAGAACAATTTGCAATGTAACTTTCACTGTAGTACTTGCACCAAATGTACATAGCGCTGTTCTGTGAAACAATAATTAGTATAGTTGTCCAGCAGTGTCTCGTAGTTTAAAGCTTTTATGTACTTTCCTTCAGGTCACAAAAGTGCAACATTTTTGAACATTCCTTCAGGAGAAACCAACATCTGAAACCCCAAACCAGTAACATCAACCATAATTCCAAGTAAAATCCACTAAGCTAAATTTTAAGGTTGCCAACAGAAGGGATGAGAAGCATGCTACCTAAACGACCTTCAACAGCTTAACACGTGAAGAACCTAGACATATATGTAGAACCCTGGATATGAAAGCAAGAAGCGAGCAATCATCAGAATAACTGGAATGCAAAATAAACATCTAAGTGCAAACAAGCCAAATCTGTGTTAAATCATTTAGGTGCAAACTCATTATTATTATTATTATCTTGATTATTACATATAAATTTAGTATAAGATTTCAGGTCCACAAAATTCAGTTGGTGATATCATCAAGTTTTTCCACCCTCCTTTCCTTTGAATAAGTTTTCCATTTTGTTGTAGACTCTGTACTTCTTGATGTTGGAAGCTATATGGTGGACTAGTTTTACAAAGATTTACAATAACGTAAATGATAACTACTGCAACATCCTTCTCGGTGACCTTCCATCTAACACTGTTATGCCCCTTCAATCCATCCTCAACTCCACTGCCCAACCACTATGTCTCCTCTCTGCCACTCCCTTCACTGGCTACCCATCCCTCAGCAAATTCATGTAAAAAAACTGACAAACTGTAAAAGAAATGGGAGCACCTTACTGCATTACCTCTGAGAGTCAAAGGGGTTTTCCAAGATTTTCTTTAACTGATGACCTGTCCTCTGGATCACCCGGGACCCCCTGCCGATCAACAGTTTGAGAAGGCAGCACTTGCAGTAGCGCTGCAGCCTTTTCTCTGCTTTTCCTAGGCCATTGACTTCCCGCTTATTAGTCACATGGCCTAGGAGCAGCTCAGCCCAATTCAAGTGAATGAAGCTGAGCTGCAATACCAAGCACAGCCGTTATACGATGTACGGAACTGTGCTTGGTGAGCACGGAGAAGGCAGCGGGAAAAACCCTTTTAATACTGATGACTTATCCTCAGGGGCGTAGCTATAGGGGAAGCAGGGGAAGCAGCTGCTTTGGGGCCCTAACCCCGAAGGGGCCCATCCAGGAGGAGGAGGACTAAAAGAGTTTGTCAGGGCCCCCTCAACAGTATTACACAATGAAATGACAGTATAGACAGTGTAAGAAACAGAAGGAACAGCTGCTGGGCCTGGTCTGAGAGAGCGATCTTTACTAGCCACAGGAATGGGGGCGGCATGAAAGGAAGGGGTTGCGAAAAAATTACTGGGGGAGGGGGGCCCAATTTAAAAATATGCTGTGGGGCCCAGTCATTTATAGCTACGCCACTGCTTATCCTATTTTACGAACGGGTGTGTACACATTTTTTCAATTGTTTTGTCACTTGCTTTGGGCAGTGGCTGTCATTACCACTACTCAAACCACGCTATTATTTTGGACCCCCTGAATAGCGAGACAGACAGTGCCACAACCAGAGCCACATCCGAAGTCGATTCGCATAAAACTTTGTTTCAATACTGTACGGAGCAAGCACTCTGTACAGTATTAGAATGTATTGGCGCTGATGACCCGAAGTTATTACTTGTCGAAGTCTCGTGAGATTTTGCATAATAACTTTATAAATTGATTTCTACTGTAAACAAATCATTTCCCCAACTCGGGTTCGGTTCCAAGGTACCACTTGGAACTGAACCTGAGTTCAGGAAATGTTTTTTTACAGTAGAAATCAATTTAGGAAGTTATTATGCAAAGTCTCACGAGACTTCGCCAAGTAATAACTTCGGCTCATCGGAGCCAATACATTCTAATACTGTACGGAGCGCTCCCCCCATACAGTATTGAAACAAAGTTTTATGCGAATCCCTAGTATCTAGATTATTAGACCGATTGGGGATAGGAACCATGGTAAGTGATGACAGTCTATATTGCACTTCAGAATATGCTGGTGTCTTAGATGAGAAACAGAAATAGTACACAAAAAATAGAGCAGGATTTGTTCACATGTACAGTGCTGGATACCAGGAGAGGAGTATAGGGGGTAAAGGAGTTGACTCACTTCAGCAAGTGGCATTTACCATGAAGGGGAAAGTTTAAGGGGGTTCTACAGTTATTTTAAACTGATGATCTATCCTCTGAATAGATCATCAGCATCTGATCAGCGGGGGTCCGACACCCGGGACCCCCGCCGATCAGCTGTTCGAGAAGGCAGCGGCGCTGGCAGTAGCGCCGTTGCCTTCTTGCTGTTTACCGCAGGTCCAGTGACGTCACGACTAGTATCACTGGCCTGGGCGGGGCTAAGCTCTGTTCACTTGAATGGAGTGTAGCCCCGCCCAGGCCAGTGATACCAGTCGTGACTGGGCCTGTGGTAAACAGCGAGAAGGCCACGGTGCTACTGCGCTACTGCCAGCGCTGCTGCCTTCTCGAACAGCTGATCGGCGGGGGTCCCGGGTGCCAGACCCCCGAAGATCAGATGCTGATGATCTATCCAGAGGATAGATCATCAGTTTAAAATAACTGCATAAACCCTTTAATACAAGGCAGTTACTAATGTGTTGTGATTGCCCATATTGCCTCCTTTGCTGGTTGGATTCATTTTTCCATCACATTATACACTGCTCTTTTCCATGGTTACAGACCACCATGCAATCCATCAGTGGTGGTCAAGCTTGCACACTATAGGAAAAAGCGTCAGCCTCTCTGGTGGCTGGGACTGTGGGAGCGCAAATAGGCTACTGCTTTTCCTATAGTGTGCAAGCACGACCACCACTGATGGATTGAAGGGAGGTCTGTAACCATGGAAACGATCAGTGCATAATGTGATAGAAAAATGAATCCAGCCAGCAAAGGAGACAATATGGATAATAACAATACATTAGTAAGTGCCTTGTATTAACTTTCTTTACATAATAAATGCCACTTACTGAAGTGAGACAACCCCTTTAAGAACTTGTCTATGTTTAAGCACTTTCCCTAAACTTGACACGTGCAGGCAGGGCACAATGAAACCTCCAGCTCTTTCATGTGTTTTCGGGTGATCAGTGCGGGATTTAGTTCTGTGCTCAGCAGAAATCTGTTGTATTATATCAAATGCTGTAAATCTGTATTTTCACTACTGAAGCTTTTTTATTGCATCGTTTTATAGCACTGACAATAATCTCCATAGACTTAAAGGCTTGGATGACTGGTGATAGGTTTTCACCAAAACCGCACAACAAAAGGCAGAACACAGAGGAAAGTCAGATTTGCTTATACAGAAGCCAGTTACTTACCATTAGGACCCGGGCTTTCTTGCTGAAAGTCTCTGCTGGGAAATGCAGTAACCTAATTTTACAATTTAAGCATTCAAAAATAGAGCATATACTCATAGACTTCAGTGGGGAAAAGCATAGATTTCCGATAATTGCTTCTTGAGGTAAGCTGCATCCACTGACTAAGTACTTGCAAACTGTGGTCTTTTCCTTGCTACAAATAGGTTCACATTTTTGGATCACAGTAAATCTTAAAAAAAATCTAAAACTTGGTTTCATGAGGCTTAAAAATGGATATAGACACATAAATCATGATCCTTTTGATACGTGAAACATCTTAAAGAGGTTGCCCTGGTTCAGGGAACCTGTCACCGGGATTTGATGTATAGAGCTGAGGACATGGGCTGCTAGATGGCCGCTAGCACATCCACAATACCCAGTCACCATAGCTCTGTGTGCTTTAATTGTGGAAAAAAAACGATTTGATCCATATGCACATTAACCTGATAAGTGTCCTGTACGTGAGATGAGTCCAGCGTGAAGGAGCCCAGCACCGCCCGGCATCCTCAGAATCTCCTCCTTTTGCTCCCCGACGTCAGAAAGCCAGAGCGCCGTAATCTCGCGATGCGCGAGCTAGCGCATGCGCAGTTCCTTACCTGAGGCTGATGCCAGCACAGGGAAGGAACACTATGATGACACTGCGCATGCGCTAGATCGCGCATAGCGAGATTACGGCGCTCTGGCTTTCTGACGTCGGGGAGCAAGGAGGAGATTTTGAGGATTCCGGGGCGGTGCTGGGCTCCTTCACGCTGGACTCATCTCACGTACAGGACACATATCAGGTTAATGTGCATATGGATCAAATAGTTTTTTCTGTAAAACGCTCAGATGAGAACCATGCCCATAGGGAATCATAGTTTTTTGCCTGTTGAGCGTTTTACAGCGCGTAGGAACGCGCTGTAAAACGCTCAGGCGTGAACCCAGCCTGAAGGTGCTTTTACACAGTCCAACTGAGCAGACAAATGTTGAGAACAAACAGTTTTTCCAAATAACTTCCTGATCGTCAATGCAGCAATCCTCTTCACTGTACGGGGATTAACAATCACTCGTCCCCAATATAAATTCATTGTTTCTGGGAAGCAGATTGGCGTTTATCAAGGACAATTTGCCGTCCAGAAACAATAATTTTGGGTGCCAGCCCACATCCAATGAACAAGAGTTTGCTTGTTCATTGGGTGATTAGTGGCACATTTATACAGGGCAATTATCAGAAACAAAGGTTCCTAGGAAGGCTCCTCCCAATATTTGCCCAGCCTATGTAAATAAGCCTTAAAAGGGTTGTGCAGGTGTTAAATATTGTTGACCTATCCTCAGTATAAGTCATTAATATCAGATAGGTGGGTGCCCGACTCCCAGCACCCCTGCTAATCAGCTGTTTGGTAGAAGTTCTTGTGTTACTTCCTGTTCAAAATTACCTGCATGACATCTCGACTGTAAAGGTGGCCCTGCTAATTAGCAGCAGTGCCGGGAATTGGAGCCCCCTGATCTGATATTGATGACCTATGCTGAGGATAGGTCCAGGGCCGGTTTTAGACAAAATGTGGCCCTGGGCAGAATTAAAAGCAAGGCCCCAAATTCTGAAGTACTGTCACATTTATTCACTTGACACAAGGGGAGAAGTCACCGCCGTGGCCCACGATTGGTTGCAGGCAGCGTCAAAATGGATGATGACCTCCAGGGACCTGAACAAAGGTCAGCGAGCACCGGAGCCGAGAGCCAGTGTCATCAAGCAGGTAGGGCCAGTTCACACTTCAGTTATTTGGTCAGTTATTTCCATCAGTTATTGTGAACCCAAACCAGCAGTGAAGCCTACACATAGATAAGGTATAATGGAAGAATTTCCTCTTGTTCTGTGTTTTTGACCCACACCTGGTTTTGGCTCACTATAACTGATATAAATAACTGAAGTGTGAACTCAGCCTAAGGCCTATTGCACACGGCCGTTTTTTTTCCCCGTTTACTGGCCGTTTTTTGCGTTCCGTATACGGTCCGTATACGGAACCATTCATTTCAATGGTTCCGCAAAAAAACTGGAATGTACTCCGTATGCATTCCGTTTCCGTATTTCCGTTTTTCTATTCCGTTTTAACATAGAACATGTCCTATTATTGCCCGCAAATCACAGTCCGTGGCTCCATTCAAGTCAATGGATCCGCAAAAAAAACAGAACACATACGGAAATGCATCCGTATGTCTTCCGTTTCCGTTCCGTTTTTTCCTGAACCATCTATTGAAAATGGTATGCCCAGCCCAATTTTATCTATGTAATTACTGTATACTGTATATGCCATACGGAAAAACAGAACGCAAAAACGGAACAGAAACGGAAACACAACGGAAACAAAAAACGGAACAACGGATCCATGAAAAACGGACCGCAAAACACTGTAAAAGCCATACGGTCGTGTGCAATAGGCCTAAGGGCTCATGCAGATGGCCGTTTCTCGTCTGCAATATATGGGCACCGATCGTGTGCTCACCATACAGATGTACCATGGTTAGCACTCCCGCTGTTAACTCAAATTTCTTAACTCATTTCATTATCTTTAAACAAAAGCCATTGAAAAGCAATTGAAAGTGTTTGCTTAGATTAGATAACCAAACTCAGAAATCTCAGAAAAAGGAGTGCTAACCATGTGACTTGAATGGGTCCGTAATCCTGGAGGAGCAGTGTGGAACGGAGGCACGGAACCCTACGGAAGCACTGTGGAGTACTTCCATGGGGTTTCTCTCTGTGCCTCCGCACCGTCAATTTTTTACAGAGACCTGCTTAAACCCTCCTGGAGACGTCCGTGGAACACGGTCCGCGAGATACTGGACTGGCATCCTGCTATAGATCATATGAGTGTATTACTGTACTGCGGTGGCGGCACGAAGAGTACGGTGTCATAGCAATCAACTAAGCAGGATTCCAGTTGGGTATCTCACGGCCCATGTTCCACGGACGTCTGCATGAGGCTCAAACAGAACCTGTCACCAGGATTTTGTGTATAGAGCTGAGGACATGGTTTGCTAGATGGCCACTAGCACATCCGCAATACCCAGTCCCAATAGCTTTTATTGTGTAAAAAAATCGATTTGATACATATGCGCACCGTAATCTTGCGATGCGCTAGCTAGCGCATGCGCAGTTCCTTCCCTGAGGCTGATGCCAGCACAGGGACGGAACACTATGAGGACATTGCGCGTGTGCTAGCTCTAGCTTTCTGACGTCGGTTAGCAAGGAGGAGATTCTGAGGATGTGGGGCGGTGCTGGGCTCCTACACGCTGGACTCATCTCAAGGAAAGGACACATCTCAGGTTAATTTGCATATGTGTCCTTTAATAAAAGCACAGAGAGCTATGGGGACTGGATATTGTGGATGTGCTAGCGGCGATCTAGCAACACGTCCTCAGCTCTTTACATAAAATCCCGGTGATAGGTTCCCTTTAACACTGTTAAATAATCAGAAAACACCTGAAAATAGTCACTGTTACCAGTGCTCTGTATATAGAAACAGCGGGGACATGTAGATAATCTGTTCTCTGCATTCAAAGTAAAAAAGTTAATAACTAATAGAAAGAAATCTGAAAAAAAAAAATGAAAATGCAAGTAAAAATGAAAAAACTAAACGAATTTCTATATTTACCCAAACACTCAATGGCCTTGAGTGTTGGGTGAATAAAGGAATCCACTTGTTTCGCTTAACTCCTTAAGGACCGGGCTCATTTTCACCTTAAGGACCAGGCTCATTTTCACTTTAAGGACCAGGCAATTTTTTGCAAATTTGACCAGTGTTACTTTATGTGGTGATAAATTTAAAACGCTTTGACTTATCCAGGCCATTCTGAGATTGTTTTTTGTCACATATTGTACTTCATGACACTGGTAAAATGGAGTAAAAAAATATCATTTTTATGTATAAAAAATTACCAAATTTGCCATTTCAATTTCTCTACTTCTATAATACATAGTAATACCTACAAAAATAGTTATTACTTTACATTCCCCATATGTCTACTTCATATTAGGATCATTTTGGGAATTACATTTTATTTTTGGGGGACGTTACAAGGCTTAGAAGTTTAGAAGCAAATCTTGAAATTTTTCTGAAATTTTCAAAAACCAACTTTTTAAGGACCAGTTCAGGTTTGAAGTCACTTTGTGAGGCTTACATAATAGAAACCACCTAAAAATGAACACCCCTCAATGTATTCAAAACTGATTTTACTAACTTTTTTAACCCTTTAGGTGTTCCACAAGAATTAATGGAAAATAGAGATACAATTTAAAAATTTCAGTTTTTGGGCAGATTTTCAATTTTAATATTTTTTTACCAGTTACAAAGCAAGGGTTAACAGACAAACAAAACTCAATATTTATGGCTCTGATTCTGTAGTTTACAGAAACACCCCATATGTAGTCGTAAACTGCTGTACTCGCACACGGCAGGGCGCAGAAGGAAAGAAATGCCATACAGTTTTTGGAAGGCAGATTTTTCTGGACTGTTTTTTTGACACCATGTCCCATTTGAAGCCCCTCTGATGCACCCCTAGAGTAAAAACTCCAAAAAAAAGTGACCCCATTTTAGAAACTAAACCCCTCAAGGTATTTAAAACTGATTTTATAAACTTTGTTAACCCTTTAGGTGTTTCACAAGAATTAATGGAAAATAGAGATACCATTTCAAAATTTCACTATTTTGGCAGATTTTCCATTTTAATATTTTTTTCCAGTTACAAAGCAAGGGTTAACAGCCAAACAAAACTCAATATTTATGGCCCTAATTCTGTAGTTTACAGAAACACCCCATATGTGGTCATAAACTGCTGTACGGGCACACGGCAGGGCGCAGAAGAAAAGGGATGCCATACGGTTTTTGGACGGCAGATTTTGCTGGACTGGTTTTATGACACCATGTTCCATTTGAAGCTCCCCTGATGCACCCCTAGAGTAGAAACTCCAAAAAAGTGACCCCATTTTAGAAACTACGGGATAGGTTGGCAGTTTTGTTGGTACTAATTTAAGGCAGATATGATTTTTGGTTGCAATATATTACACTTTTTGTGAGACAAGGTAACAAGAAATAGCTGTTTTGGCACTGTTTTTATTTTTTGTTATTTACAACATTCATCTGACAGGTTAGATCATGTGGTATTTTTATAGACCAGCTTGTCACGGATGCGGCGATACCTAATATGTATAGGGATGAGCGAACTCGAACTGTATAGTTCGGGTTCGTACCGAATTTTGGGGTGTCCGTGACACGGACCCGAACCCGGACATTTTCGTAAAAGTCCGGGTTCGGGTTCGGTGTTCGTCGCTTTCTTCGCGCTTTTGTGACGCTTTCTTGGCGCTTTTTGAAAGGCTGCAAAGCAGCCAATCAACAAGCGTCATACTACTTGCCCCAAGAGGCCATCACAGCCATGCCTACTATTGGCATGGCTGTGATTGGCCAGAGCACCATGTGACCCAGCCTCTATTTAAGCTGGAGTCACATAGCGCCGCCCGTCACTCTGCTCTGATTAGCGTAGGGAGAGGTTGCGGCTGCGACAGTAGGGCGAGATTAGGCAGATTAACTCCTCCAAAGGACTTGATTAACTGATCGATCTGCAGCTGTGGATCATTGAGCTGCTGATCCTCAATTGCTCACTGTTTTTAGGCTGCACAGACCGTTTGTCAGTCTCATTTTTCTGGGGTGATCGGCGGCCATTTTGTGTCTTGTGGTGCGCCAGCACAAGCTGCGACCAAGTGCATTTAACCCTCAATGGTGTGGTTGTTTTTTGGCTAAAGCCTACATCAGGGTGAAGCTGTCACACCAAGTGCATTTAACCAGCAATAGTCTGTTCATTTTTTGGCCATATCCCAGTCTAATTCTGTCACTAAATCCATACCGGTCACCCAGCGCCTAAATACTAGGCCTCAAATTTATATCCAGCTAAATCTGTCCCTAGTGCTGTAGCTGGGCGAGTTATTTAGTGTCCGTTCAAGCACATTTCTTGTTCTGGGTTGAAATACAATTCCCAATTTAGCAATTTCATAATTTAGTGGTTCCTGCTATATCAGAGCTATTTGAAATCTATCCCAAAAAGGGTATATAATATTGAAGGTGCACATTGGGTCATTCAGAATAACTTCACACACACCCGCTACTGTGTATTTCCAAGTCTAATTCTGTCACTAAACCCATACCTGTCACCCAGCGCCTAAATACTAGGCCTCAAATTTAAATCCCTCTAAATCTCTCGTTACCCACCGCTGTACTGTTGTTGCTGGGCAAGATATTTAGTGTCCGTCAAAGCACATTTTTTGTTCTGGGTTGAAGTACAATTCCCAATTTAGCAATTTCATAATTTAGTGGTTTCTGCTATATCAGAGCTATTTGAAATCTATCCCTAAAAGGGTATATAATATTGAAGGTGCACATAGGGTCATTCAGAATAACTTCACACACACGCTTCTGTGCATTTCCAAGTCTAATTCTGTCACTAAATCCATACCGGTGACCCAGCGCCTAAATACTAGGCCTCAAATTTAAATCCCTCTAAATCTCTCGTTACCCACCACTGTACTGTTGTTGCTGGGCAAGATATTTAGTGTCCGTCAAAGCACATTTTTTGTTCTGGGTTGAAGTACAATTCCCAATTTAGCAATTTCATAATTTAGTGGTTTCTGCTATATCAGAGCTATTTGAAATCTATCCCTAAAAGGGTATATAATATTGAAGGTGCACATAGGGTCATTCAGAATAACTTCACACACACGCTTCTGTGCATTTCCAAGTCTAATTCTGTCACTAAATCCATACCGGTGACCCAGCGCCTAAATACTAGGCCTCAAATTTAAATCCCTCTAAATCTCTCGTTACCCACCGCTGTACTGTTGTTGCTGGGCAAGATATTTAGTGTCCGTCAAAGCACATTTTTTGTTCTGGGTTGAAGTACAATTCCCAATTTAGCAATTTCATAATTTAGTGGTTTCTGCTATATCAGAGCTATTTGAAATCTATCCCTAAAAGGGTATATAATATTGAAGGTGCACATAGGGTCATTCAGAATAACTTCACACACACGCTTCTGTGCATTTCCAAGTCTAATTCTGTCACTAAATCCATACCGGTGACCCAGCGCCTAAATACTAGGCCTCAAATTTAAATCCCTCTAAATCTCTCGTTACCCACCGCTGTACTGTTGTTGCTGGGCAAGATATTTAGTGTCCGTCAAAGCACATTTTTTGTTCTGGGTTGAAGTACAATTCCCAATTTAGCAATTTCATAATTTAGTGGTTTCTGCTATATCAGAGCTATTTGAAATCTATCCCTAAAAGGGTATATAATATTGAAGGTGCACATAGGGTCATTCAGAATAACTTCACACACACGCTTCTGTGCATTTCCAAGTCTAATTCTGTCACTAAATCCATACCGGTGACCCAGCGCCTAAATACTAGGCCTCAAATTTAAATCCCTCTAAATCTCTCGTTACCCACCGCTGTACTGTTGTTGCTGGGCAAGATATTTAGTGTCCGTCAAAGCACATTTTTTGTTCTGGGTTGAAGTACAATTCCCAATTTAGCAATTTCATAATTTAGTGGTTTCTGCTATATCAGAGCTATTTGAAATCTATCCCTAAAAGGGTATATAATATTGAAGGTGCACATAGGGTCATTCAGAATAACTTCACACACACGCTTCTGTGCATTTCCAAGTCTAATTCTGTCACTAAATCCATACCGGTGACCCAGCGCCTAAATACTAGGCCTCAAATTTAAATCCCTCTAAATCTCTCGTTACCCACCGCTGTACTGTTGTTGCTGGGCAAGATATTTAGTGTCCGTCAAAGCACATTTTTTGTTCTGGGTTGAAGTACAATTCCCAATTTAGCAATTTCATAATTTAGTGGTTCCTGCTATATCAGAGCTATTTGAAATCTATCCCAAAAAGGGTATATAATATTGAAGGTGCACATTGGGTCATTCAGAATAACTTCACACACACCCGCTACTGTGTATTTCCAAGTCTAATTCTGTCACTAAACCCATACCTGTCACCCAGCGCCTAAATACTAGGCCTCAAATTTAAATCCCTCTAAATCTCTCGTTACCGCTGTACTGTTGTAGCTGGGAAAGTTATTTAGTGCCCGTCAAAGCACATTTTTTGTTCTGGGTTGAAGTACAATTCCCAATTTAGCAATTTCATAATTTAGTGGTTCCTGCTATATCAGAGCTATTTGAAATCTATCCCAAAAAGGGTATATAATATTCAAGGTGCACATTGGGTCATTCAGAATAACTTCACACACACGCTTCTGTGCATTTCCAAGTCTAATTCTGTCACTAAATCCATACCGGTCACCCAGCGCCTAAATACTAGGCCTCAAATTTATATCCCGCTGAATTTGAATACAATACATTGGGCCAAATAATATATTTGTTGTTGTGGTGAACCATAACAATGAGAAAAACATCTAGTAAGGGACGCGGACGTGGACATGGTCGTGGTGGTGTTAGTGGACCCTCTGGTGCTGGGAGAGGACGTGGCCGTTCTGCCACATCCACACGTCCTAGTGTACCAACTACCTCAGGTCCCAGTAGCCGCCAGAATTTACAGCGATATATGGTGGGGCCCAATGCCGTTCTAAGGATGGTAAGGCCTGAGCAGGTACAGGCATTAGTCAATTGGGTGGCCGACAGTGGATCCAGCACGTTCACATTATCTCCCACCCAGTCTTCTGCAGAAAGCGCACAGATGGCGCCTGAAAACCAACCCCATCAGTCTGTCACATCACCCCCATGCATACCAGGGAAACTGTCTCAGCCTCAAGTTATGCAGCAGTCTCTTATGCTGTTTGAAGACTCCGCTGGCAGGGTTTCCCAAGGGCATCCACCTAGCCCTTCCCCAGCGGTGAAAGACATAGAATGCACTGACGCACAACCACTTATGTTTCCTGATGATGAGGACATGGGAATACCACCTCAGCATGTCTCTGATGATGACGAAACACAGGTGCCAACTGCTGCGTCTTTCTGCAGTGTGCAGACTGAACAGGAGGTCAGGGATCAAGACTGGGTGGAAGACGATGCAGGGGACGATGAGGTCCTAGACCCCACATGGAATGAAGGTCGTGCCACTGACTTTCACAGTTCGGAGGAAGAGGCAGTGGTGAGACCGAGCCAACAGCGTAGCAAAAGAGGGAGCAGTGGGCAAAAGCAGAACACCCGCCGCCAAGAGACTCCGCCTGCTACTGACCGCCGCCATCTGGGACCGAGCACCCCAAAGGCAGCTTCAAGGAGTTCCCTGGCATGGCACTTCTTCAAACAATGTGCTGACGACAAGACCCGAGTGGTTTGCACGCTGTGCCATCAGAGCCTGAAGCGAGGCATTAACGTTCTGAACCTGAGCACAACCTGCATGACCAGGCACCTGCATGCAAAGCATGAACTGCAGTGGAGTAAACACCTTAAAACCAAGGAAGTCACTCAGGCTCCCCCTGCTACCTCTTCTGCTGCTGCCGCCTCGGCCTATTCTGCTGCTGCCGCCTCGGCCTCTTCCTCCGCCTCTGGAGGAACGTTGGCACCTGCCGCCCAGCAAACAGGGGATGTACCACCAACACCACCACCACCACCTCCGTCACCAAGCGTCTCAACCATGTCACACGCCAGCGTTCAGCTCTCCATCTCACAAACATTTGATAGAAAGCGTAAATTCCCACCTAGCCACCCTCGATCCCTGGCCCTGAATGCCAGCATTTCTAAACTACTGGCCTATGAAATGCTGTCATTTAGGCTGGTGGACACAGACAGCTTCAAACAGCTCATGTCGCTTGCTGTCCCACAGTATGTTGTTCCCAGCCGGCACTACTTCTCCAAGAGAGCCGTGCCTTCCCTGCACAACCAAGTATCCGATAAAATCAAGTGTGCACTGCGCAACGCCATCTGTAGCAAGGTCCACCTAACCACAGATACGTGGACCAGTAAGCACGGCCAGGGACGCTATATCTCCCTAACTGCACACTGGGTAAATGTAGTGGCAGCTGGGCCCCAGGCGGAGAGCTGTTTGGCGCACGTCCTGCCGCCGCCAAGGATCGCAGGGCAACATTCTTTGCCTCCTGTTGCCACCTCCTCCTTCTCGGCTTCCTCCTCCTCTTCTTCCACCTGCTCATCCAGTCAGCCACACACCTTCACCACCAACTTCAGCACAGCCCGGGGTAAACGTCAGCAGGCCATTCTGAAACTCATATGTTTGGGGGACAGGCCCCACACCGCACAGGAGTTGTGGCGGGGTATTGAACAACAGACCGACGAGTGGTTGCTGCCGGTGAGCCTCAAGCCCGGCCTGGTGGTGTGTGATAATGGGCGAAATCTCGTTGCAGCTCTGGGACTAGCCAATTTGACGCACATCCCTTGCTTGGCGCATGTGCTGAATTTGGTGGTGCAGAAGTTCATTCACAACTACCCCGACATGTCAGAGCTGCTGCATAAAGTGCGGGCCGTCTGTTCGCGCTTCCGGCGTTCACATCCTGCCGCTGCTCGCCTGTCTGCGCTACAGCGTAACTTCGGCCTTCCCGCTCACCGCCTCATATGCGACGTGCCCACCAGGTGGAACTCCACCTTGCACATGCTGGACAGACTGTGCGAGCAGCAGCAGGCCATAGTGGAGTTTCAGCTGCAGCACGCACGGGTCAGTCGCACTACAGAACAGCACCACTTCACCACCAATGACTGGGCCTCCATGCGAGACCTGTGTGCCCTGTTGCGCTGTTTCGAGTACTCCACCAACATGGCCAGTGGCGATGACACCGTTATCAGCGTTACAATACCACTTCTATGTCTCCTTGAGAAAACACTTAGGGCGATGATGGAACAGGAGGTGGCCCAGGAGGAGGAGGAGGAGGATGAGGAAGAGGGGTCATTTTTAGCACTTTCAGGCCAGTCTCTTCGAAGTGACTCAGAGGGAGGTTTTTTGCAACAGCAGAGGCCAGGTACAAATGTGGCCAGCCAGGGCCCACTACTGGAGGACGAGGAGGACGAGGATGAGGAGGAGGTGGAGGAGGATGAGGATGAAGCATGGTCACAGCGGGGTGGCACCCAACGCAGCTCGGGTCCATCACTGGTGCGTGGCTGGGGGGAAAGGCAGGACGATGACGATACGCCTCCCACAGAGGACAGCTTGTCCTTACCCCTGGGCAGCCTGGCACACATGAGCGACTACATGCTGCAGTGCCTGCGCAACGACAGCAGAGTTGCCCACATTTTAACCTGTGCGGACTACTGGGTTGCCACCCTGCTGGATCCACGCTACAAAGACAATGTGCCCACCTTACTTCCTGCACTGGAGCGTGATAGGAAGATGCGCGAGTACAAGCGCACGTTGGTAGACGCGCTACTGAGAGCATTCCCAAATGTCACAGGGGAACAAGTGGAAGCCCAAGGCCAAGGCAGAGGAGGAGCAAGAGGTCGCCAAGGCAGCTGTGTCACGGCCAGCTCCTCTGAGGGCAGGGTTAGCATGGCAGAGATGTGGAAAACTTTTGTCAACACGCCACAGCTAACTGCACCACCACCTGATACGCAACGTGTTAGCAGGAGGCAACATTTCACTAACATGGTGGAACAGTACGTGTGCACACCCCTCCACGTACTGACTGATGGTTCGGCCCCATTCAACTTCTGGGTCTCTAAATTGTCCACGTGGCCAGAGCTAGCCTTTTATGCCTTGGAGGTGCTGGCCTGCCCGGCAGCCAGCGTTTTGTCTGAACGTGTATTCAGCACGGCAGGGGGCGTCATTACAGACAAACGCAGCCGCCTGTCTACAGCCAATGTGGACAAGCTGACGTTCATAAAAATGAACCAGGCATGGATCCCACAGGACCTGTCCGTCCCTTGTCCAGATTAGACATTAACTACCTCCCCATAACCATATATTATTGGACTCCAGGGCACTTCCTCATTCAATCCTATTTTTATTTTCATTTTACCATTATATTGCGATGCTACCCAAAGTTGAATGAACCTCTCCTCTGCCTGTGTGCTAGGCCTAAATATATGCCAATGGACTGTTGCAGTGGTGGCTGACATGAAGCCTGATTCTCTGCTATGACATGCAGACTAATTCTCTGCTGACATGAAGCCAGATTGTCTGTTACGGGACCTCTCTCCTCTGCCTGGGTGCTGGGCCTAAATTTATGACAATGGACTGTTGCAGTGGTGGCTGACGTGAAGCCTGATTCTCTGCTATGACATGCAGACTGATTCTCTGCTGACATGAAGCCAGATCGTCTGTTACGGGACCTCTCTGCTCTGCCTGTGTGCTAGGCCTAAATATATGCCAATGGACTGTTGCAGTGGTGGGTGACGTGAAGCCTCATTCTCTGCTATGACATGCAGACTGATTCTCTGCTGTCATGAAGCCAGATTGTCTGTTACGGGACCTCTCTGCTCTGCCTGTGTGCTAGGCCTAAATATATGCCAATGGACTGTTGCAGTGGTGGGTGACGTGAAGCCTCATTCTCTGCTATGACATGCAGACTGATTCTCTGCTGACATGAAGCCAGATTGTCTGTTACGGGACCTCTCTGCTCTGCCTGTGTGCTAGGCCTAAATATATGCCAATGGACTGTTGCAGTGGTGGGTGACGTGAAGCCTCATTCTCTGCTATGACATGCAGACTGATTCTCTGCTGTCATGAAGCCAGATTGTCTGTTACGGGACCTCTCTGCTCTGCCTGTGTGCTAGGCCTAAATATATGCCAATGGACTGTTGCAGTGGTGGGTGACGTGAAGCCTCATTCTCTGCTATGACATGCAGACTAATTCTCTGCTGACATGAAGACAGATTCTCTGTTACGGGACCTCTCTCCTCTGCCTGTGTGTGTGCTGGGCCTAAATATATGCCAATGGACTGTTGCAGTGGTGGCTGACGTGAAGCCTCATTCTCTGCTATGACATGCAGACTGATTCTCTGCTGACATGAAGCCAGATTCTCTGTTACGGGACCTCTCTCCTCTGCCTGTGTGTGTGCTGGGCCTAAATATATGCCAATGGACTGTTGCAGTGGTGGCTGACGTGAAGCCTCATTCTCTGCTATGACATGCAGACTGATTCTCTGCTGACATGAAGCCAGATTCTCTGTTACGGGACCTCTCTCCTCTGCCTGTGTGTGTGCTGGGCCTAAATATATGCCAATGGACTGTTGCAGTGGTGGCTGACGTGAAGCCTCATTCTCTGCTATGACATGCAGACTGATTCTCTGCTGACATGAAGCCAGATTCTCTGTTACGGGACCTCTCTCCTCTGCCTGTGTGTGTGCTGGGCCTAAATATATGCCAATGGACTGTTGCAGTGGTGGCTGACGTGAAGCCTCATTCTCTGCTATGACATGCAGACTGATTCTCTGCTGACATGAAGCCAGATTCTCTGTTACGGGACCTCTCTCCTCTGCCTGTGTGCTAGGCCTAAATATATGCCAATGGACTGTTGCAGTGGTGGCTGACGTGAAGCCTCATTCTCTGCTATGACATGCAGACTAATTCTCTGCTGACATGAAGACAGATTCTCTGTTACGGGACCTCTCTCCTCTGCCTGGGTGCCGGGGCCTAAATATCTGAGAATGGACTGTTCCAGTGGTGGGTGACGGGAAGCCAGATTCTCTGCTATGGAACCTCTCTCCAATTGATTTTGGTTAATTTTTATTTATTTAATTTTTATTTTAATTAATTTCCCTATCCACATTTGTTTGCAGGGGATTTACCTACATGTTGCTGCCTTTTGCAGCCCTCTAGCCCTTTCCTGGGCTGTTTTACAGCCGTTTTAGTGCCGAAAAGTTCGGGTCCCCATTGACTTCAATGGGGTTCGGGTTCGGGACGAAGTTCGGATCGGGTTCGGATCCCGAACCCGAACATTTCCGGGATGTTCGGCCGAACTTCTCGAACCCGAACATCCAGGTGTTCGCTCAACTCTAAATATGTATACTATTTTATTATTTATGTAAGTTTTACACAATGAAACAAAAAAAATCATGTTTTAGTGTCTCCATAGTCTGAGAGCCATAGTTTTTTCAGTGGTTGGGCGATTATCTTGGGTAGGGTATGATTTTAGAGGGATGACGGTTTGATTGGCACTATTTTGGGGTGCGTATGTCTTTTTGATCACTTGCTATTACACTTTTTGTGATGTAAGGTGACAAAAAATAGCTTTTTTTTACACTCTTTTTTTTACGGTATTCACCTGAGGGGTTAGGTCATGTGATATTTATATAGAGCAGGTTATTACGGACGCGGCGATACCTAATATCTATACTTTTTTTTATTTATGTAAGTTTTACACAATGATTTCATTTGTGAAACAAAAAAATCATGTTTTAGTGTCTCCATAGTCTGAGAGCAATAATTTTTTCAGTTTTGGGGCGATTATCTTAGATAGGGTCTCATTTTTTGCGGAATGAGATGACGGTTTGATTGGCACTATTTTGGGGTGCATATGACTTTTTGATCACTTGCTATTACGCTTTTTGTGATGTAAGGTGACAAAAAATACCTTTTTTTACACCGTTTTTATTTTTAGAAATGGGTTAGGTCATGTGATATTTTAATAGAGCAGGGTATTACGGACGCAGCGATACCTAATATGTATATATTTTTTTATTTACTTAAGTTTTACAAAATAACAGCTTTTTTAAAACAAAAAAAATGATGTTTTAGTGTCTCCATATTCTGAGCCATAATTTTTTTTTATTCTTTGGGCAATTGTCTTAGGTAGGGGCTCATTTTTTGCGGGATGAGGTGACGGTTAGATTGGTACTATTTTGGTGGGCATACGCCTTTTTGATCGCTTGCTGTTGTACTTTTTGTGATGTAAGGTGACAAAAAAATGGTTTATTTAGCACAGTTTTTATTTTTTATTTTTTACGGTGTTCATCTGAGGGGTTAGGTCATGTGATATGTTTATAGAGCCGGTCGATACGGACGCGTCATCTTTTTTTATTTCTCAATTTTTTTACCAATTTTTTTACTTTATTTGGGAAAAATAACGTTTTTGTTTATTTTTACTTGAAACTTTAAATTTTTGGGGGTGAAAACTTTTTTTTTCACTTTATTTTTTGTCCCACTTTGGGACTTCAACTTTTGGGGGTCTAATCCTTAACAATGCATTCCAATACTTCTGTATTGGAATGCATTAGCTGTATGAGTAATACAGTGTGTATTACTCATACAGCTTCTGACCTGTGAGATCCAGGGGGCGGATCTCACAGGCTCGTCACCGGAAGGCAGCTGCACGGGGACCCGATGGCACCGCTGCCCGCCGCCGCAACCTGTGAAAGCCGCAAACCGCAGGTCTGAGTTGACCTGCGGTTTGCGGCGATCGCCGACACGGGTGGGGGGAGGGTCACAGGATCCCCCCACGCATTGTCCCCAGATGGCTTCTCAATGATTTGAGCAGGCACCTTGTTCCGATCAACGCCCGCCAGGCGGCGGTGATCGGAGCTACATATGACGTACCGGCACGTCATGTGTCCTTAAGTACCAGGACATCATGCCGTACCGGTACGTCATGTGTCCGCAAGAGGTTAAGTCAGAATGCTGCCTTTCTTCCATAATTTTAGATAGAGAGACAGATAGATAGGGAATAGATATTAGATAGATAGATGAACAGAAAGATAGATAGATAGACACTATAGATAGATAGATATGAGATAGATAGGAGATAGATATGACAACTGTGTTCCAGACAGCAAATAGTAAAAAAAAAAATCAACAGTGGGGGAGAAAGGGGGTGCAGAGGACAGGTCCTATATATTCTCTGCAGGCTGCCTCCCCTCCTGTTAGTCCGGGGTCTGGACTGTCCAGCTGTACCTATCAGGGCACATCAGCTAACAAGCAGCCCTTGTAATTTATTGCAGCACAGAGAGAGGAGAGAGGGGCAGCAAATATGTCAGGCCATTAGAGAGTGACATGGGTGCAAATGACACCAATTAAACCCACAACTTAAACCATATATAATGAAATAAAACTTGCAGACAACTATTTTATGGAATAAAAATGGCCGCAGTGCTTTATTATGGGTAACCATAGAAACATAGTATTAAATTAATCAATTAAATAATTCAAACTATTAAATTATATTAATAAATAGACCAATCTTAAACCATCCAAATGAATGGAACAAAAAAACTGGTTAACATTAGGGTGGGCGCCGACTAAATCTTCTTCAACTGGCACTGAAGTAGCGACGAACCTGTCAAAATAAAGTGGAGAAGTTTCCCGCCGTGGGAGCACTAACAAATCAGAAACCTGGAAATCCCCCCCAGCAACAACTTGCAACCAATCAGAGACTGAGCTTGACCCGCTGCATTTCATTTTCTGCCAGCTACCAGACCCAGCACAAACCGGACCAAACTGGATCCCAAAATTCACTTGAGGTAAAAATAAAGGCGGGAAAACAAACCCCCCAAAAAAGGGGGGGGGGAACAAGCGGGTAAGCGGGCGCGGGTGTTCTTCGGTGGGGCTTAGGGGGTGGGGGGGCATAGACTGATTTACATGCATAACAAAACACAAGGTGCGTATTGAAATATATAACACTATATAACGACTATATAAACTGACTAGGGTCTCTGCTGCACTGTATCGTATTTTTCGCCCTATATGATGAACTTAGGTTTTAGAGGAGAACAATAAGAAAAAAATATTTTCCATTACACCTCAGGTCAGAGCAGCAATCAGATCCCCAATGTTAATCAGACCTCTGCTGACAGCCCTAATCAGACCCCAGATCAGACCCCCAATGCCTCAGATCAACACCCCAACCTTTAGCCATCTATCAGCCCCCCATGTCAGCCATCAGCACCCCATGTCAACCCCCAGCCCTCAAGTCAGGCATCAGCCCTTATGTTAGCCATCAGGCACCCATGTCAGCCATCAGCTCCCCATGTCACCCCTCAGCTCTCATGTCAGCCATCATCCCTCATGTCAGCCATCAGCCCTCATGTCAGCCATCAGCCCCCAGCCCTCATGTCAACCATCAGCCCTCATGTCAGCCATCAGCCCTCATGTCAACCATCAGCCATATGTCAACCATCAGCCCCCCCATGTCAGCTCCCAGCCCTCATGTCAGCCATTAGCCATCATGTCAGCCCCCAGCGCAAATAAAAAAAAAAAACACTTAGCTCTCCTGCTTCTGGACGCCACCGCTCCTTACCATCGCAATCCTCTTCATCCTGCTGTCGGCTGTGTATTGTGGTGCACAGTGTGAGGTCACAGTGCGCCCTCACGCTGTATGCAGTCCTGCACAGCCAACAGCCAAGCCAAGGACCAGGAAGCAGTGAGTACATATCCTTTACCGCTTCCTGGTCCTCCGGTACTAATGAAGCGCTTCCATAATGGAAGCGCTTCATTAGTACCGCGTTAAAGACGGCCCTGATTGCCGTGGCCCGGCAAACAATCTTCCAGGGCCCGGTCCTAGGCCGCAGCCCGGGGGTTGGGGACCGCTGGTATAATGGATGTTACCCATGAATAAGGCCTCTTTCACATTAGCGTGGGGGATTAGGTCCATATGCGTTCAGGGTGCGTTCAGTGAAACTTACACCATTTTGCAAGCAAGTTCAGTCAGTTTTGTCTTCGATTGCATTCAGTTGTTCAGTTTTTTCCACGCGATTGCAAAGGTTTGACTGAAGGTTTACAAATAATATCTCCTAGTAACCATCAATGAAAAACGCATTGCACCCGATTGATTCCGGATGCAATGTGTTTTCACTGAAGCATCATTCACTTCTATGGGGCCAGGACTGCGTGAAAAACGCAGAATATAGAACATGGTGTGTTTTTCATGCAACGCAGAACTGATACGTGAAAAAAATTAATGGGTCAGGATTCAATGCAGGTGCTATGCGTTAACGTCACGCATTGCACCCACGCAAAAAACTCACTCGTGTGAAAGGGGCCTAAGGCCCTTTAACACGAGCGAGTATTCCGCGCGGGTGCAATGCGTGATGCGAACGCATTGTGCCCGCACGAAATCCGGACCTATTCATTTCAATAGGGCTGTGTACATGTGCCTTGGTTTTCACACATCACTTGTGCATTGAGTGAAAATTGCAGCATGTTCTATATTCAGCGATTTTTTCACGCAACGTTGGCCCCATAGAAGTGAATGGAACTGCGTAAAAATCGCATCGCATCCGCAAGCAAGTGCGGATGTGATGCGTTTTTCATGGATGGTTACTAAGAGATGTTGTTTGTATACATTCCGCTTTTTATCACATGCGTGCAAAACACATCAAAACACATTGTACCCATGTGATAAAAACAGAACAACTGAACACGATCGCAGGCAAAACTGAATGACTTTGCCTGCAAAATCGCGCATTTTTCACTCGTTGCATTCGCAACGCATCCGGCCCTAATCTGGACATGCTTGTCTGCAAGGGGCCTAAGAGTGGCACCAGTTCTGAAAAAAAAAAGAAGTGTAATGCACAGACATGCTGGGTACCCCTAGAGAGATTCCGCTCTGGCTAATGGACAGAGGTCCCATGAATTCAGAATGTTCTAAGATGGTATTAAAAAAAAACTTTTCTAAACCAGAGACTCTCTTTAAAAACAATGAAAAACACAGGACCCTGCAGACACTTCTGATTTTTAATTTCAGACCAATACATACAGATGGATCCTCTAATAAATTGAACGCCTTGTGAACAGTAGCCAATGGTACCAAACCAACGCACAAACAGAATATGTTTCACACAGAGAGCATACAGCGAGCGTCACTCATCACATGGCTCTTTCCAAGAACTTCTTGAAAACTTTGAAATTATTAATGCAAAATACATGAGACATTTACCAAGAAAGATATTCTCAAATGCATCAGACACAACATCTGAATTATTTATTGTAAGTTTGCAACCCATTTCTGGCAATTGACTTTACTTGACAGTAATTAGGATAATGATAGATAATGCATCTATATTACCGTGTGTTTCATTTCCTCGTGACATTTTTATACTGTGTAAATATGTAACAATTGTCTTCTAAATGACTGAATTATTGAATGTCTCATTTGGAAGCCACAAGTACAGGCTTGAGGAATGATGGGAAACACCTAGGTTGTACTCAGTCATAAGACCGGTAATGCATTCCTATTTTACCACTCACCAGACTCTTTGTCCATGAGAATACCTAATATTAGGAAAAGGTTGTAACTTTTACCGGACCAATAGGTTCATTTTAGAGGCATTAACATTGTTTCCAAGATGAGGTTAGTAAACTTTCCAGTGTTTTTGGGACTAGTTTATTGGTGCTCAGACTAAAAATTTCCGACTGGTGCAACTCTCCTAGACCTCTCATGACCACTATCTAGGTGTCCTTCAGAGGATACAGGACAGTTTAAAGAGGTTCTCCAAGACTTTTTTAACTGATCAGTGGGGGTCCGACACACATGAACCCAAACTGATTAACTGTTTGAGAAGGCACTGCTGCTCGCCGTATCACCACTACCCTCTCCCAGCTTTGCCTAGGCAATGTGAAGTCACGTTCATCGGCCACGTGGCCTAGGCGCAGATCAGCCCCATTGAATTGAATAGGGCTGAGCTGCAATACCAAGTACACAATGTACAGCGCTGTGCTTCTTGAGCTGAGAGAAGGCTATGTCACTGTGAGCGGGGGTTCTCAGGTATCAGACCCACACTGATCACAAACTGATGACCTAACCAGAGGATAGATCATCAGTTAAAAAAAAAAAATCTCTGAAAACCCCTTTAATATGGACATGTAGCCCCAAAATCTAAACAAAATGATACTTAAAACCACCTAGTATGTTAAAGTGGTAACTAGCTGGAGTATATTTTTTGGATTTGGTAGAGGTTATAACTTTACCTCTTTCTGCATGTTTTATAACAAAACTTACATAAAAGGGTTCAACTGTCTACTTTTTGGCATTTGTTTGCGCAAACGAGGGATGTCTACAATTTAGTTCCAACCACCATTCAGATGTGTGGCTTCCACTTGTTTATTATACTTCATATGTATTTATAAGCATGCATGTGACTGTTTATGTATGAGAGTGCATGAGAGCATATGAACATGTGTCTGCATGTGTATGTGCATATCTACATGTGTTTCAAAGTCCTAGGGCAGGAGCACAACTGCAGGTGTGGGAAAGATAGACTCAAAAGATCAATCTGGGAGGCCAAGTGCTCCCTGAGGGTAGAGTAGAAACGATGGGGGATTATTAGACAGGGCCAAGGTGACAGTGCGGAAGATGTAGATGAGACAGAGGTGAATAGGATAGTGGAATCATAGAACAGACTGAGAGAGAGGAAAAGAAAAAGTTATGCAGTATAAGAGAGAAATACAGAACAACACAGACGGAGGAAAAATAAAGAAAGGAGATACAGAGTAATAGTGTTAAATCACAACGTCAAGGTAAAGATATGCAATGGTAGAGAACAGAGGGAAAGAAAGAGGGCATCAGAGAGAAAAAAAGAACAATGTAAAAAGATGAAGGATAGAAATTAGGAGATTCAGAAGAGAATTTATCAAGCTCTCTTTGCCAGGAGAGTGATGCCAAAAAGTAACACATTTTCTGCACATGCCCTGGTTTGTGACTTTTTGCCAGTTTATGCCACGCTTGCACGCTTCTTTGAAAAGTAGGCGAGGAGTAGGTGAATTAAATTTAAGTTAAACTACTGTCTGGCACAGATTTCAGTTCCTGGCGCACTGGCATCTGGAAGATGCTACAAAGTTATTACACAGCCCATGCCTCATAATTAATTTGGCTCCTCTTACTCCAGTGGACTTTTTACTAAGACTGGTTTTTGAAATGCCATTCTCAGTAAATCTGCCCCCATAGTGTTATGCAGTTACAGAAAGGAAAAGATACATGATGTCAAAGAGAAAGGGAGGGAGCGAGGCAGAGAATGGAGAAAGAGTGAAGGAAAGAATAAAGAGTAAAATAGAAGGAAATGGATAGAATGGGTAGAAAGAGAGAAACACAAAGAAAAGGAAGGGACAGAGAAAAAGACTATGAGAAAGAATTAGTTGGAAATACTGAAGAAGAGAGAAAAATATATACGCAGAGAAGGAAAGAAGAGACAGGACGAAAATGGGAGAAAGAAGGAATAGCAGGGATGGCCAACTTGCGGCTCTCCAGCTGTTGCAAAACTACAACTCCCAGCATGCCCAGGCTGCCTACAGCCATCAGCCTACAGCAGGGGATGGTGGAAATTGTATTTTTTCAACAGATGGAGAGCCGCAGGTTGGCCATCCTTGGAATAAAGGTTAGCGAGAAGAAAAAAGGAAAACAGAGATTAGACAAAGACAAAAGGAAGGAGAGAAAGAATTAGAAAGAAAAAGAAAGAGGGAAAAAGAGGAAAAACAGTAAATGAAATAAGAGAGTAGGGAGAGGGAAAGAAAATGTGGAAAGAAAAAAACATAGAGAAGGAAAGGAAAGTAAGGAAGAAGGAGAGTACGAAGGAACATGGGATAGAAGGAGGGAGGTAATGAACTGGGGAAACATGAAGAAGGAAATACGGGAGTGAAGGAAATAGAGAAGAAAGAAAAAAGTTGTTATGGAAGACAAGTGACAGATAGAAAGATAAAATGCATCATAAAGATGAAGACAGATATTGAGAGGGGTGTATTCTGGATATGTAATTATGGCAAACTAAGAAACACAAAGATGAGACATGGAAATGCAATGAGTGGAGCTATAAAGAGGTAATGAAAGCGTAAGGAAGGAAGATGAGTGAGGAAAGGAAGGATATGAAAGAAGTCAAAAGACACACGACAGGAAGTATGAAAAGAACACTGAGAGCTGTAGAAACAAAGAATTAAAGAATGATCAATAGTTCTAACAGGATGAATATGAGCAGAAACAAAATCAGATGGCATAATGCTGTTTAGAGGAATAGTATACATGAATATTAGGAAAAGTAAGGCCTCAGCCATCATCCCAGGATCCCCTCCAAAGTTTTCTTTAGGAAAATCACTTAGACTGTGGTCTGACCCATTAACACTTTAGGATCTATAGAACAGCTCTCATTGTTGGGGGTAAACAAGGCCTGTCAGCTCAGACTCACGTGCTGGTCTACTCATTCCTGTCTCTGGGAAAGGAATGCACTGTGGAAAATTCCAAGAGCCTCATCAAAATTCCTGGTGGATTATTAATGTCCCCGGTACAGGGAGGAGACCCAGTCAGGATGTCACTAAAATTTGTGAAAAACTAAGGCTACTTTCACACTGCCGTTTCTGGGTCCGCCTGTGAGATCCGTTTCAAGGCTCTCACAAGTGGCCCAAAACGGATCAGTTCAGCCCCAATGCATTCTGAATGGATAAGGATCCGATCAGAATGCATCAGTTTGGCTCCGATCAGTCTCCATTCCGCTCTGGAGGCGGACACCAATGTCCGTCTGACGAAACTGAGCCAAACGGATCTGTCCTGACTTACAATGTAAGTCAATGGGGATGGATCCGTTTTTACTGACACAATATGGTGCAATTGAAAACGGATCCGCCTCCCCTTGATTTTTTAATGTAAGTCAAAACGGATCCGTTTGCATTATCATGAACAAAAAAAAAAATAATTTCTTTTTTTGTTCATGGTAATGCAAACGGATCCGTTCTGAATGGATACAAGCGTTTGCATTATAGGTGCGGATCCGTCTGTGCAGATACCAGATGGATCCGCACCTAACGCAGGTGTGAAAGTAGCCTAAGGCTACTTTCACACTGGCGTTGTTTGAATTCAGCGTTTAATTCCGTCAACGGAACTGCCTGCCGGATCCGGAAAGACGTGTGAAAACTGATTACATTTGAATCCTGATCAGGATTTTGATCACAATGAAAAAATGCATTGGAAAAAATTGATCCGCCATTTACTTTTTTTTCAAATTTTTCGGGTTTAACATGCAAAAGCCGGATCCGTTTTAACGGAACACACGGCTCCGGATCCGGCGTTAATGCAAGTCAATGGGAAAAAGGCCTGATCCGGCGTTCAGTCAAAGTGTTCCGGATTTTTGCCCGGAGGTAAAAATACAACATGCTACGGTTTTCTGAAAAGCCTGATCAGTCAAAAATACTGAACTGAAGACATCCTGATGCATCCTGAACGGATTACTCTCCATTCAGAATGCATTAGGATAAAACTGATCAGTTCTTTTCCGGATTTGAGCCCCTAGGACGGAACTCAGCGCCGGAAAAGAAAACCACTAGTGTGAAAGTACCCTAACCCATTTGAATCATTCTGCAACATTAATTCAGTGGTCAATGGTAAATGGTCAAATTCCTATTCTAGATTGTTAAAATATCTATTAGAACTTTTTAAATAATGTTTACCTGTAACATCTTAAAGGGGTTGTCCTGGATTAGAAGAAGAAAAATTGAGGTCTGTTTTGTTTTTTACAGCGCCATTCTTGTGCTTTGGCAGTGTCTAGTATTGCAGTTTATGTATACTTAAACTAGGATGAGCTGCAATATCAGATACAAAGCATAGATAAAAGAAGCAAAAATGTGTTAAAGAAAGCTCAAAGTGAAATAAGATGCTTATGGCTAGGCTAAAACTTAACCCTTTATGACAAAAACTGATGAAAAAAAAATTAGCCCAAAAATAGCCCGAAATGAGTAGAATGCAGTCATTTAAAAATGCTTCTGAAGGTGTTCATAGCCTTTAAGGACAATCAACATTATTGAAGAATGACAGAATTACACAAACTTTTAATGAAAAAGACTAAGGGTGGGGTTTGGTATCCATATTAATAATTCTATCAACAAGGTCAGATAAACGAAGCAACACTGCTATAACTAGACCCTTCTCTATCCACCATAACACTCTGTGCCATTGAAACCCAATGGGCTAGGCTACTCAATTCCTACTATGTTATCCTATACCCTGTGGACATATTCCCGCAGTGCAATTTAACCTGCGGTGCCAACCCTTCTGTTTTACTCCTACCTCTCTATCACCTTTACCCACTGTGCCATCCTATCCCCCATGCATTGGGCTTAAAATTGTATCCTATCTAGTGTGCCAAAAACCTGTGTTACTCCTACCAACAGGGCAACCTTTAAACACTGTTCTATACCTTAAAAATTAATGCCCCACAAGTAAAGAGAACATGGTTTAAAGTCAGCAGTTTTCATCATACAAAACTGCTCACAGCACTAGGTACAGGATGGAGAGAGCAGGTGAAAGATACCTTTTTTGGAGCTTTATTATCAGGAATAGTGTACATGTAATCTTCTACCAGTGTAACGAAATACTATGGTCACCATACAGTAACACAACCAGCAAACTCAGAAACTGCTACCAGTCTCCCTTAACCTCTCTGGGTAGTAGGAAGCTAAGGATACACCTAGGTTCCTCACCAGAGCCTGCTGCAAGACTGAATGGATTTGGCTGCAGTGGAAATAGATTATGGGCCAGATTTATCATGACTCTGACCGCTCACTCCACTTTTACATATGGCTAAAGTCAGTTTTAGCCAAGTCAGATTTATGATCGGCCCTTTAAGACTGTAATAAATGTGGTTTAACGGTAGCAGTTTATCCGTCAGTAAGCAGCTTTACAAAAGTCGCACATCTTTACGAAAAAGTTGCAAGTTTTTATGAAAAAGTCGCATGTTCTATTAAAAAGTCTCATAAGATAAGCATGGTCCTCACTGGAGTGAAATTGCGACTTTTTTGCGACTTTTTAAATAGTCCCAATAGTAAATCTGTCTAGAGATTCATTTACATAAGAAAACACGCCCACTTTCAGAAAACTGGCGAGCATAGTGCAGAGCAGAAAAAAGTCGCAAATTTGTGCGCAGTTTTAGCGTTTGTGCATTTTTTGGGGACTTTTTCACTCCATTATTCTGACCTGAGCTAATGATAAATCTGGCCCTATGTCTTAATAATAAGGTGGCAGAAAACAGGTGCGGGCTACCTAGAAGCAGGCTTTCGAGAATGATCTGGGGAAAAAGAGTAGTAGAAATCAGGGTCAGAACCAGGAGAGATAGATAAAGCCCAAACAACAGATAAGAGGTTAATCCAGCAACCAGCCCCTATCAGAATACTATGAGAATCTGTAGAAACCAGTTTGACAAACAAGTTAATCCAGAAACTAGCTACAGTCAGTACACAGAGCAGGTCTAGAGTTCAGGTACAAAGCACGGAGGTGCAAAGTAAGCCAGGATACATACACAGTCACCAGCAGATGCCATGACTTAATAGCAGGCTTAACTACCCTGCCTAGCTCTCGGATTGGAAGCTTTGGTTGGTCTTCGTCTTCCAGCCTTACTGATGAGTCCACCAGCTGGGGCTTGGCTGGTTGGCATAGTAATCCTCCAAGCCCAACCATGCACAACATTTTGGCTAAGTAAAATCCTGACAGCTTGGCTTTGCTTCTTCAAGCGCCCAGGAGGCGGGGCCTTTAATGTGAGGTGCTCTCAGTACTGAGCTGCTTCACAGCCCCTTTCTGGCTTACAGGCCTGCCCACAATGCTTTACAATTATCCCGTCAATAAAGAGGGAGGATATTGGCTGGTCTATCAGGCTCTATGTTAGCTCTGAAGCACAGACGCCCTTGTGTGCTCAGCTACTGATGTTATAGGATGTGCCTGCCATGTCTCTGACAGACAAAGCAGACAATCTCATGAAGAGATTGAGAAGCAGCTACAGTCAGGTCCATAAATATTGGGACATCGACATAATTCTAACATTTTTGGCTCTATACACCACCACAATGGATTTGAAATGAAACGAACAAGATGTGCTTTAACTGCAGGAATTACAACAGTTTTCATTTGTGCCTCCCACTTGTTAAGGGACCAAAAGTAATGGGACAATTGGCTTCTCAGCTGTACCATGCCCAGGTGTGTGTTATTCCCTCATTATCCCAATTACAATGAGCAGATAAAAGGTCCAGAGTTCATTTCAAGTGTGCTATTTGCATTTGGAATCTGTTGCTGTCAACTCTCAAGATGAGATCCAAAGAGCTGTCACTATCAGTGAAGCAAGCCATCATCAGGCTGAAAAAACAAAATAAACCCATCAGAGAGATAGCAAAAACATTAGGCGTGGCCAAAACAACTGTTTGGAACATTCTTAAAAAAGAAGGAATGCACCGGTGAGCTCAGCAACACCAAAAGACTCGGAAGACCACGGAAAACAACTGTGGTGGATGACCAAAGAATTCTTTCCCTGGTGAAGAAAACACCCTTCACAACAGTTGGCCAGATCAAGAACACTCTCCAGGAGGTAGGTGTATGTGTGTCAAAGTCAACAATCAAGAGAAGACTTCACCAGAGTGAATACAGAGGGTTCACCACAAGATGTAAACCATTGGTGAGCCTCAAAAGCAGGAAGGCCAGATTAGAGTTTGCCAAACGACATCTAAAAAAGACTTCACAGTTCTGGAAGAACATCCTATGGACAAATGAGACCAAGATCAACTTAAGTGATGGGAAGAGAAGAGTATGGAGAAGGAAACGAACTGCTCATGATCCTAAGCATACCACCTCATCAGTGGAGCATGGTGGTGGTAGTGTCATGGCGTGGGCATGTATGGCTGCCAATGGAACTGGTTCTCTTGTATTTATTGATGATGTGACTGCTGACAAAAGCAGCAGGATTATTTCTGAAGTGTTTCAGGCAATATTATCTGCTCATATTCAGCCAAATGCTTCAGAACTCATTGGACGGCGCTTCACAGTGCAGATGGCCAATGACCCAAAGCATACTACAAAAGCAACCAAAGAGTTTTTTAAGGGAAAGAAGTAGAATGTTATGCAATGGCCAAGTCAATCACTTGACCTAAATCCGATTGAGCATGCATTTCACTTGCTGAAGACAAAACTGAAGGGAAAATGCCCCAAGAACAAGCAAGAACTGAAGACAGTTGCAGTAGAGGCCTGGCAGAGCATCACCACGGATGAAACCCAGAGTCTGGTGATGTCTATGCGTTCCAGACTTCAGGCTGTAATTGACTGCAAAGGATTTTCAACCAAGTATTAGAAAGTGAAGGTTTGATTTATGTTTATTATTATGTCCCATTACTTTTGGTCCCTTAACAAGCTGGAGGCACATATGCAAACTGTTATAATTCCTACACCATTCACCTGATTTGGATGTAAATACCCTCAAATTAAAGCTGACAGTCTGCAGTTAAAGTACATCTTGTTCATTTAATTTCAAATCCATTGTGGTTGTGTATAGAGCCAAAAATGTTAGAATTGCATTGATGTCCCAATATTTATGGACCAGACTGTATATTTTGTCAGATATGTTTAGGCTGTACCATTAGGGACAGTATAAGGGCAGTTAGTGTACTACAGTGCCTTAAAAAAGTATTCATACCCCTTGAACTTTTTCACATTTTTATTTATGTTACAACCACAAACTTTAAAGGCTATGTACACCTTTGGGGACATTTTTTTTATACTTCATTGTACTTATTTTGAGCTAAAAATAAATTTTTCAATTGGTCTTTATTAAAAAAAATATGGCTTGCTTTTGTATATGGAGCTACCTGCGGCTCTCCAGCTGTTGTAAAACTACAACTTCCACCATGCGCTTCTGTAGGCTGATAGCTGTAGGCAGTCTGGGCATGCTAGGAGTTGTAGTTTTGCAACAGCTGGAGAGCCGCAGGTTGGCCATTCCTGCTCTAGAAGCATCCTGTGGATTTTCTGTATTTTCCGTAATCTGAGGAGCTGACAGACTTCTTATCTCTGCTCTCTGACATTAAATATAGCTTATTATAGCTCAGTTCTTATCTTACATATAAGAATGTTGCTTAAATAAGTGTTTATGAACTCTTAGTAGTTTAATGAGACATAAAGTGAAAGTGAAAGTACCTGTCGCACAGTTAGAAAAACAGTTAACCCTTTGTGACAGAATGGCTCAATATTTTTAATAAAGGCCAATTGAAAATATGATTTTAAGCCAAAAAATTGTAAAATGCAGTCATAAGCAAAAATTGCCTCCAAAGGTGTACATAGCCTTTAAATGTATTTAATTGAGATTTTATGTGATAGACCAAGACAAAGTAGCAAGTATGTGTGAATTGAAAAGAAAATGATACGTGGTTTCCAAATTTTTTAATAAATAAAAATCTGAAAAGTGAGGCGTGTATTTGTAGTTAGCCCCCTGTACTCTGATACCCATAAATAAAATCCAGTGTGACCAATAACCTTCAGAAGTCACCTAATTAGTAAATAGAGTCCATCTGTGTCTAATTTATTCTTAGTATAACTACAGCTGTTCTGTGAATGTTTGTTAGTGAACATTAGTGATCAAACAGCATCATGAAAACCAAGGAACACACCAGACAGGTTAAGGATAAAGTTGTGGAAAAGTGAAAAGCAGGGTTAAGTTATAAAAAAATATCCCAAGCTCTGAACATCTCATGGAGAATTGTTCAATCCATCATCTGAAAATAGAAGAACTATGGCACAAGTGCAAACCTACCAAGACATGGCCGTCCACCTAAACTGACAGCCCAGGCAAGGAGAGCACTAATTAGAGAAGCAGCTAAGAGGCCCATAGTAACTCTGGAGTTGCAGCAGAGATCCACAGCTCAGATGGGAGAATCTGTCCACAGGACAACTGTTAGTCGTGTACTCCACAAATCTGGCCTTTATGGAAGAGTGGCAAGAACAAAGCCATTTTTGAAAGCAAGCCATAAGAAGTCCCATTTGCAGTTTGCCAAATGCCATGTCAGGTTTACAAATTTGTGGAAGAAGGTGCTTTGGTCTGATGAGACCAAAGTTGACATTTTTGGCTTATATGCAAAAAACTATGGGGGTCATTTATTAACACTGGCGTTTTAGACTTAATAAGCCCCTGTGCTGGTGGTGGATCTGCCAAAGTTATGTAGATGTGCTGGCCTCTAAATAACCTAGGCTTATCCACCGCCGGTCTAAATGTAAGCAAGCTTCCTTGCTGGCTTACATTTAGACAATTTTCTACACCTTAAACAGGTATAGAGAATGATGAATGAAATAGTCCTGCAGGCCCGTCCCCTTCCCCACCCACGCCACACTCACTTTTGTAGACCTGGCATGAGCGGGGAAAAGTTGCAGATTGCGGCGCAAATAAACTTTGTGCCACAATCTGCGCCAGAAATATGTCTAACATAGGCTTATTTCTGATCGTAAATGACCCCCTATGTGCAGCGGAAAATTAAGACTGCACATCACCCTTAACATACCATCACCACCATAAAACATTATGTTTTTCTTCAGCAGAGACAGAGTTGATGGGAAGATGGATGGAGCTAAATACAGGGCAATCCTGAAGGAAAACCTGGTCGATGCTGGAAAAGACTTGAGACTGGGACGTAGATTCACTTTCCAGCAGGACAACAACCCTAAACATTTAGCCAGAGCTACAAATGATTTCGATCAAAGGATATTCATGTGTTAAAATGGCCCAGTCAAAGTCCAGACCTAAATCCCATTGCGAATCTGTGGCAAGACTTGAAAATTGCAGTTCACAGAAGCTCTCCATCCAATCTGACTGAGCTTAAAGAGGTTGTCTCATATCAGACAATGGGGGCATATTGCTAATATATGTCCCCATTGTCTCATAGGTGCGGGTCCCACTGCTGGGCCTGATGGAAATAGCCAAGCCATCACTTGACTATTTTCAGCGGCCCCATGGAAAATGAATGGAGGGTGACTGCGCATGTGCAGGGTGCTGCAAAGTCCACCACTTTCGGGGCTTCGTTCTCGATGTAAGTGCAGGTCCCAGCAGTGGGACCCGCACCTATCAGACAATATCGCTAGGATATGCCCCCATTGTCTGAGATGAGACAACCTCTTTAAGCTAAGAAGAATGGGCAAAGATTTCAGCCTCTAGATTTGCAAAGCTGGTAGAGGTATAGCCCAAAAGACTTGCAGCAAACGGTGGTCCTACAAAGTATTGACTCAGGGGGGCAAATCCACGCCACACTTTCCAGATTTGTATTTATTAAAAATTTTGAAAACTATGTATCACACATACTTGCTACTTTGTGTTGGTCTATCACATAAAACCCCCCCCAAAAAACATTTGGAAAAGTTCAAGGGGTATAAATACTTTTTAAAGGCACTGTATGTGTCTGTAGCCAGGGTTTGAGCTGTTCATAACTTCATGTGATGCACTGCCCAACACATGAACTTTTAAACAGCCTGTTTTGTCCTAAAACTTGTTGCAAAGCTTCTCTAGTTCATAAGTGTGAAATAGACATATTTCCCAGCATCACCAGCAGGATATATTTCGCCACACAAAGTAGTGAATTTGCAACATTTTCTTTCCAAAAACCTGTTAAAAAGCCAGGAGACATCCAAAAGCCAGGAGACATCAATTGTTCTACTTGTTACAAATAATAAGCATATTTTAGTGCATCAATAGCAGTGTATAGTTTTGTCGAACTCAGGGTACGTCCAGCTGGACTACATTTTTTTTTCAATTTTTTTTTCTACTTTTATAACTACGCTAATAGGTTTGCTTTAGTATGCCAATAGCAGTGTACAGCCTTGTTGCACTCAGGTCCAATTGAGCCTGTATTTTTTCCCTGTTGAAATTTTTCTGCCATTTGTGTGTACATAAGGGTATTTTAGTATATATACAACAGCAGCATATATTTTGAGTTACAGGGGTTGTCCAGTTGCGCCTTGCACTGTTGCAAAGTTTCCTTATTCAATAATCAGAGTCCCAAAACTGTGACTTCTCATTCACGACAAGTAGCAGCAGCAGCGCCAGCAGCAGGCAATTCGGTTTGATGAACATGATTGAGCAGTTTTTTCAAGTACTGTGCTAAGTTGATGCACTTCAGCAAACAGACAGGCACTGCATGAACAGCCATGCTCATTCCTACCTGCACCCTAAACAGCCACAAATTTCTTATCTATCAGGTTCCATAGTGTACTGCTACTGCTGCCACTACTATTACCTCTACACAACTGCACATCTCCTGCCTGGTCTATGAGGTTCATCATCCAAAGTATATTGCTGCTGCTCCCAAAAAAAGGGAACATTTTTGGATGCTTGTTCAGAACAAGCCACTGCTTCTTCCAATATTTTTTGATGGTTTCCTTTCTAGGGCCACCTCAGGGTCTCTTCAATTGTGACATGGCATCCAAAAGCCATCCCAGCAAAATCTGCCCTCCCAAATCCATAGGCTTCTTCCCTTCTGTGCCCCGTGGTGTGCCCATACGGCAGTTTATGACCACATATGGGGTACTGCCGTATTAAGAAGAAAATGTATAACATATAGTGGGGTGCATTTTCTCCTGTTACTCCTTGTTAAAATGAAAAATGTTGGGACTAAAGTGACATTTTCATTTTCGTGGGCAAGTGAGCAAAGAGCTCCCTACCACCCTGGAAATATTCTTTGGATGATGTCGTTTCAAACACAGGGTCAATTTTTAGGGGTTTCCATTGTAGTGGTGCATCAGGAGGTCTTTAAATGCAACATGGGTCCAGTAAATTATTCCAGCAAAATCTGCCCTCCTAAAGCCTTATCCTTTCTGAGCCCTGCAGTATGGCCATGAAGGAGTTTATGGCCACATATGAGGTATTTCTGTAAACTGCAAAGAGTAATAAATATTGAGGTTAGTTGTAAAACCAGGCTGTTTTACAGGAAAATTGGTTTGAAATGTCTCCTCTATTTTCCTTAAATTCTTGTGGGACACCTAAAGGGTTAACAGTTTCTAAAATGCGTTTTAAAAAATTTGAGTGGTATTGTTTCTAAAATGAGGTGGTTTCAATGATGTAATCCCCACAAAGTGACTTACCACATAAAGTGACACAGGTCAAATTTCCAAAATTGGGCCGGATCCTTAAGGTGAAAAATGGCTTGGTCTTATTTGTCCATGTGTTTACCCACATATATACACTCACCTAAAGAATTATTAGGAACACCTGTTCTATTTCTGTCACGACCATGGTTATGATCGTGACTCTTTGGTCGCATGCGGTTGTCAGCGGTTTTGGTCTATGTTTTCAACCACAGGTGAGGGCTTTGGATTTGGATTTGTTGCCTCACGTGTGGTTGCCGCTGGCAACATAAGGTTGTTGGCAGTGGAGCGGCCTGAGCGGTTGCTAGGCGCTCACTGTCACAGCATGCGGTTGTCGCTGGCAACTTATGTTTGTCTGCTCTTTCCCTGTTTGGTGTGCAGAGGGTTTATTTGTGTTATGTTGTTTGTACACCTCCCTTTTCCGTAGCCTTCTCCCATACCTAGTGTAGGAAGGGTTAACTCCCTTCTGTGTGTGTGAACACTGGGTGTGTCTGTGTGAGTGTGGCTACATGGCCTATTTAGCCTCTGCTGAGAGCAGTAGTCAGAGGGGTACTTCAGCCATGGTTTGCTGGAGTCATCCTCCTACTTATATACCATCTGCCAGTGGGGGCCACCCTTGTGGTCATAAGTTTAAGTTTATGTATAAGTTTATGTTATATACAATGTTATGAAGGTGTGTCTTTTGTATGCTTCTCTATTGCAGCTTATGGTCCTGGGTTCCTGTGTGATGTGTGGTGTGTGCTGTGTCCGTTTATGTTTGGTGTGGACAGCAGCACTTGCACATGGGTTCCAGGCTTTGTGTCTGTGGCAGGTAGGTGTTATTCTTGTTGCATTTACCTGCCATTGCCATAAGTTGTTTAGGTTCCCCTTTCTATGTAGCTTGGCCACTTTAGACTCCTGTTTCTCTGCGTCCAGGAGGAACAGGTTGTCTACCCAGCTTCTAGCTCAGGGATCTGTCGGAGGGTCAGTAGGGATCCGAGGTTCCTGAGTATGAGCCCTCCTACCATCAAGGTCGGCTCATACAGCTAGGAGTCAGGGTCAGATTAGGGATGCGCTAAGAGGTGACCTGCTCCCTAATTCTGTTGTTCTGGCCGAGCCCCCACTAACATCTTCTGGCATCGCACGGCTGAGGGTTTCTCCCATCCTCAGCCGTGACAATTTCTCATTAATGCGATTATCTAGTCAACCAATCACATGGCAGTTGCTTCAATGCATGTAGGGTTGTGGTCCTGGTCAAGACAATCTCCTGAACTCCAAACTGAATGTCAGAATGGGAAAGAAAGGTGATTTAAGCAATTTTAAGCGTGGCATGGTTGTTGGTGCCAGACGGGCCGGTCTGAGTATTTCACAATCTGCTCAGTTACTGGGATTTTCACACACAACCATTTCTAGGGTTTACAAAGAATGGTGTGAAAAGGGAAAAACATCCAGTATGCGGCAGTCCTGTGGGCGAAAATGCCTTGTTGATGCTAGAGGTCAGAGGAGAATGGGCTGACTGATTCAAGCTGATAGAAGAGCAACGTTGACTAAAAATAACCACTCGTTACAACCGAGGTATGCAGCAAAGCATTTGTGAAGCCACAACACGCACAAACTTGAGGCGGATGGGCTACAACAGCAGAAGACCCCACCGGGTACCACTCATCTCCACTACAAATAGGAAAAAGAGGCTACAATTTGAGACGAGCTCACCAAAATTGGACTGTTGAAGACTGGAAAAATGTTGCCTGGTCTGATGAGTCTCGATTTCTGTTGAGACATTCAAATGGTAGAGTCCGAATTTGGCGTAAACAGAATGAGAACATGTATCCATCATGCCTTGTTACCACTGTGCAGGCTGGTGGTGTAATGGTGTGGGGGATGTTTTCTGGGCACACTTTAGGCCCCTTAGTGCCAATTGGCCATCGTTTAAATGCCACGTGCTACCTGAGCATTGTTTCTGACCATGTCCATCCCTTCATGACCACCATGTACCCATCCTCTGATGGCTACTTCCAGCAGGATAATGCACCATGTCACAAAGCTCGAATTATTTAAAATTGGTTTCTTGAACATGACAATGAGTTCACTGTACTAAAATGGCCCCCACAGTCACCAGATCTCAACCCAATAGAGCATCTTTGGGATGTGGTGGAACGGGAGCTTCGTGCCCTGGATGTGCATCCCTCAAATCTCCATCAACTGCAAGATGCTATCCTATTAATATGGGCCAACATTTCTAAATAATGCTATCAGCACCTTGTTGAATCAATGCCACGTAGAATTAAGGCAGTTCTCAAGGCAAAAGGGGGTCTAACACCGTATTAGTATGGTGTTCCTAATAATTCTTTAGGTGAGTGTATATGTCAATATGTCACTCTGACATTATTTATTGTTGCTTACTTTGCCTTAAAATAGCTTGAATGGGGAGAGACAGAGAAAAAAGAGAATTCAAGAAAAAAATTAAACAGAGAGAAACAAGAGAAAAAACATATTAGTCTTAGTAGACCTCAGAGCATCATGCACCAATTTTCAAGTCAACTGGAGCACCTTTGATTTTAGTAGAACCCAAATAGAATTTTCTGATCTATTTGTTACAATCAGACCCGAAAATAATTTCAATAAATTTGCTCATCTCTGGTTTACACATATGCGTTTGTGCTTTCTGCATGCTACACTTCACATTTCCCATGTTGTTCTTGTTATTCCAGAGCACTGGCAGTTTCTCTCTTGGGGGTGCAGTTATTCCAGGTTAGTCCCCACTATACCAGTAACAATTTGTATTACACAGATAGACAGTGGTGTTGTTTGCCCAGCTTTAAATTTCCTGGCAGACTAGCTACTTTCTGTCTCAAAAATATCCCATATGAGAAAACATCTAAATCACACCAAAATCCATTGTAGTCGAATAACCCGAGTGCTGACCATGCGACCTCATAGAGGAGTTATATTAATAAAAGGAAATATCACTAATACAGTAAAAATCTATATGGATTGTTTTTTTTCTGATGACATTTAAGATACAGACATCACAGGAAGATACACTGTTATACAGTTATGTCTCACACAAGATATGTGACATTGCTTAGCCTTAGTATTACGGTCAGCACAGAAAGTAAGCTATTCCTGTCGACAAAGATAAAAGCGTTTCCTGCTCCCTCTGTGAGAAGCCCCTTTACCCTCCTACGGAAATTACGGTTATAGGCTATGTACACCATCATAGCTATTTGTTTAATTGTTCTACTATGAAAAATGATGCAACTTTGCAAATAGCTTTCCCTAAACATTTCCTACCACATTGTCCATAGCTGCTATGCAGACCTATGCATCTCCATGCTCTTTCTACTGTTCGTTACGTCTTGCTAAACAACCAAATTTGTGATAGGAAGAAGTATACAACAGCTAGAGGAAAGTAAGGAAGTATGTTGTGTTACCATAGAGATGCATAGGTCTGCACAGCAGCAGTAGCAAGAAAACTGTACATTTTTAACAAGACAAGTTGCAAAGTTGCATTTTCATTTTAGATGTATTGAGAAAAATTGACATAAATGGTTGTGAAGATGTACATTGCATATAATGGGCAACTGTCAGCATATCTGTACCTATGAAACTGGTTGATCTGTTGCATGTGCATTTAGCAGCTGAAGCCAGCTGTGTTGATCCCCTCTTCTTATGTGCCCACATTGCTGTGAAAAAGGATGTTTTAAATCACTAAAACTGGAGGGTAACGAGGAAGCATTGAAAAACTAAAAGGAAAAAAATTGAATATATAAAACACAAAAAAAGCTTGGACTGGGGGAAAATCTCTGTATGTGAGTAAGTAACTGGCTCGGTGATAGAAAACAGAGGGTGGTTATTAATGGTACACACTCAGATTGGGTCACTGTTACCAGTGGGGTACCAGAGGGGTCAGTATTGGGCCCTATTCTCTTCAATATATTTATTATTGATCTTGTAGAAGGTTTGCACAGTAAAATATCAATCTTTGCAGATGACACTAAACTGTGTAAAGTAATTAACACGGAAGAGGACAGTATACTGCTACAGATGGATCTGGATAGATTGGAAGCTTGGGCACAGAAGTGGAAGAAGAGGTTTAACACCAACAAATTTAATGTTATGCACATGGGAAGGAATAATGCAAGTCACCCGTACATACTAAATAGTAAAACACTGGGTAACACTGACATGGAGAAGGACTTAGGAATTTTAGTGGACAGTAAACCTGGCTGCAGAAACCAGTGTCAGGCAGTGGCAGGTTATGCCCAGGACTGTGACTGTGATGAGGAGACATCCTCTGCGTCTGGAGGAAAGAAGGTTTCTACACAAACATAGAAGAGGATTCTTTACGGTAAGAGCAGTGAGACTATGGAACTCTCTGCCTGAGGAGGTGGTGATGGGGAGTTCACTAAAAGAGTTCAAGAGGGCCCTGGATGTATTTCTGGAGTGTAATAGCTACCAGAGAGGGGTCGTTGATCCAGGGAGTTATTCTGATTCCCTGATTGGAGTCGGGAAGGAATTATTTTCCCCTAATGTGGGGGAAATTGGCTTGTACCTCACAGTTTTTTTTTTTTGCCTTCCTGTGGATCAACTTTTAGGATAACAGGCCGAACTGGATGGACAAATGTCTTTTTTCAGCCTTACAAACTATGCTACTATGATACAAAGTATGTTAATATATGCAAATGAGTATCTGGGGCAACATAGGTGTTACTATTACACTTAGAGGCTCTGCTCTCTCTGCACCTGCCATGCCCTCTGTACTTTAATTGACAAAACCAGGCAGTGTAATTATCATTATGCCTGGCCCTGTCAATCAAAGTGGTGAGAGGGCGTGGCGATTGCAGAGAGAGAAGAGCCTTTAGGTTTAATGGTAGCGTCCCCCATTACTCCTAGAGGCTCATTGGCACATATTAAAACTTCCTTTTTCTCAGCAAGGCAGGCACAGATAAATATGGGACCAACACAGAGGTCTTCAGCTGTCAAGTGCACATGTAACAGGTCAGCCAGTTTCATAGGTACAAATCTGCTGAAATATACCATTTAAAGAAAATATGACATAGCTGCAGGCAGCTTGTTAAAGAGCAGGATTTGCTGAGGAAATTGATAAATAGCTTAGGAGTCCAGTAGGCAGTCTTACCCACAAATGGACATCGACCAAAAATGCTGCCAATCATTGAGCAGAACCTAAACCCAGAATAAGCAGAAATTTCGATTAAATTACAAATTCTAGTGAATCTTTTCCATAAAACTATATATCAGTCTGCTCAGCTCCCCATGCTCTATAAACAGTGATGGCTAACCTTGGCACTCCAGCTGTGGTGAAACTACGACTCCCAGCATTCTCCATTTATTTCTATAGAGTTCTGGGAGCAGCCAAGCAAGGGGGGCATCTTGGGAGTTGTAGTTTTACCACAGCTGGAGTGCCAAGGTTAGCCATCACTGCTCTATAACATGCTGCTGGCAGATAAGACACCATATTCAATGTGGCAGATTTCCTTTAATACCTTTAGAAATTTATAAGAAACATGATCATAGTCAGTAGATACAGTCTACTAAAAAAGAGGTATATAACTGAGCCAGTTGTCCAGCTCTGTTCTGAAAGTGTGGTCTATAAACTTATTATTCTGTCTTTCAACAGATATTCCACACATCACAGAGATAGGAATAATGGATTTCATCCAAAAATTTAGTAACATAATTGAAACTATCAGTTATTACCCACTCTGGCAGACTAGAGCCAGTCATGTATTACGGTACATATCCCCTGCAGCAGCCACTTCAGAAGAAATGTCTGGCTGGCTGCGGCTTCAGATATGCGTGCTTCCCATATCAAGGGAGTTGTCTGTGATGAGACAACTTTTTTTTAGAAGCAATTTATACTCAAAAACATCCAGACTAATGCAAATCGTAGTCAATTTAAAAGACATTTAAAATAAACTTCCATTGTTTCAGACAGATCTGATTTCTACTACAGTATGTGACTACTGGGTCCTCCTGTGTTAATGATCAAAGCCAATTTTCTAAATCCCTACCTCACTAAAATAAACTCTCACCCTACCCACTCCCGTTTCCATCAAAAGTTGATGTGTCGTTCTAGGAAAAAATGTATGTTTCTAACTAACTCTGTATATATGTGACAGTTATAAACACAGTCATTAGGGTTTCCCACCCTGTAATCACATAATCTCTTTATTTTGTACAATTATATTTACCTTGTAACATTAACAAGGGTGGAAATAATGCCAGGGGCCAACTGAGTTATCTTTAGGGCAGAAACTTCCCAGTTATTAAACTGGATACTGCATGAGTCCAACACTCTAAATGTTCTGCTCACATTGACAATCTATACATCTCAAGATGTCCGAGCCTGCATAGATACTTTCATCAAAGGATGAGTACCCTCCAAAGTTTTTAAAGGGGTTCTCCGGGAGTGATTTCAAATAGGTTCTAGCAACCATATTGGTAAGTTTTCCAGTCAAGTTGCTCCGACATGATGGCATATCATAGGCAGGATCGCATCATTACTATCTAATGTAGAGCACTGCATTGTGTAGTGAGGCCCGTCCCCCTCGTCCCCCAGGTAGCTTTGCAAGTAGTTGCAACCAGACCTCCTCATATTACAGGACAGGTTTCTGGCAGCCATTTTAAATAATTTCAGGAGAATCCTTTTAATAATACTTTACTGCTTCAATATTTACTTAAAAATAAGTGTAACACAACTTCTATAAGGGCAAAGGTAAATAAAAATAAGCACCTTGCATTATTTTGTACTTAGAATTTAACTAAAAAATGTTTGAGTACATGCTGAAGCAGGTTTCTCAAACCTGGTATCTATCTCATCAACTCCATTTCTTCCTCTTATGAGGATTGAATTGAAGTATGTGTATTCTGGTTGGTCATCTTGGTTTCTTCATCTTAGAGTCCATTCATATCTACAAAATATGGATGTGGTCCATGTGCGTCTCATACTTTTTTGCAGGCCCTGTTGTAAAGAAGAATAGGACAAGTGCTATATTTTTTGTGGGGTCACGAAATGGACATACAGATTGGGACAGCACACAGTGTGCTTTCTGCAATTTTTGCGACCCCACTGAAATGAATGGTTCTGCATCCAATCCTCAAAAATGCGTCTTGGATGCGGACAAAAAATATGGTCTTGTGAATGAGGCCTTATGGTCGTGGAATTATAGTATCCCTGTTCTAGTTAATGATCTTGGTTTCTTCCTCTTATGAGCATTGAAAGGCAGGATTTCTGTTCTGGTTGACCATTTTGGTTTCTTCATCTAAAGGTCATGGAACGGTATCTCTGTTTTAGTTGATGATTTTGGTTTGTTCCTCTTATTGGTACTGATTGGTACTGAATATGTTCTGATTAAATATCTTGGTTTCTTCATCTTATGGGCATTAAATGGTAATATCTCAACCCTGGTTGATTATTTTGGTTTCTACATCTTATGGTCATTGAATGGTAGCATTTCTGTTCTAGTTGATCATCTCGTTTTCTTCCTCTTATGGGCATTGAATGGTAGTATCTCTGTTCTGGTTGATCATATTGGTTTCTTCATCTTATGGTCATTGAATGGAGTATTCTTTTCGAGTTGATCATCTTGGTTTCTTTGTCTTATGGACAATTAGATGATAGTACAAAATCTCTGTTCTGGTTTACCATCTTGGTTTCTAGTATCTTATGGTCAAAGAATGCTAGTATATCTTTTCTACTTAATCAACTAGGTTTCTTCCTCATATGGGCATTGGCTGGTAGTATCTCTCTTCTGGCTGATCATCTTGTTTTTTCCCCCTTACTGAGCATTTAATAGTAATAGCTCTGATAGTTGATAGTCATGTTTTCTACCTCCTATGGGCATTAAATGGTAATATGTCTGTTCAGGTTGATCATCTTGGTTTCCATTTCCTGTGAATATTGAATGGCGTTATCTCTGTTCTGGTTGATCAAATTATGTCAAATGTTAAAATATACTTATCTTTTAATGGATAAATTAGCTATAAATGGTCTTAAGTGTATTTATCTAATTAATCCTATCAAAGCTCCTCCATTATACTCCTCAATCACCCTTGCTTTAGCTTAGTTCATCCTTCAAATTGAACGATCCTGTAGTACTCTATTTGCAGAGCATTTCCCTACTCTACTTTTCCATTTGGGATTTTCTGCTTCCCTATTCCAGAATTCTTAGTGTGTACCCACCTTATTTTTGTTAGCTATGTCATTATTTACTCCTATGATACATCACCTTTTGTTAGAGAGAAGGTACATAAAAGGAGGAAAAAAGGGAAGTGGGTGAGATTAGGGGTACAGAAAAGGCAATCTGTCACAAAGACCGTGATCGCCGAACAGTGTGTTGTCTTCCTGGCGCTAGAGTTCGACTTATCGCGGATCGGGTTGACATATTACTGGGAGGGGAGGGAGAAGAACCAGTGATCATGGTCCATATCGGAATCAATGACAAAGTTAGAGGAAGGTGAAGAGTCCTTAAAAATGATTTTAGGGATTTAGGACAAAAGCTTAGGGCAAGGACCTCCAAGGTAGTGTTTTCCGAAATACTGTCTATACCACGAGCCACACAAGAAAGGCAGCGGGAGATTAGGGAGGTTAACAAGTGGCTCAAGAACTGGTGTAGGAAGGAGGAGGTTGGGTTCCTGAAAAACTGAGCCGACTTCTCTGTTGGCTACAGGCTCTATCGTAGTGATGGGCTACACCTTAATGGGGAAAGGGCAGCTGTGTTGGGGGGAAAGATGGCTAGAAGGTTGGAGGAGTGTTTAAACTAGGGACTGTTGGGGAGGTTAATTACGTTATAGGATTGGAAGATAGTGCAGATAGAGACCGAGGGCAAGGTAGTGGGACTGGGGGAGGAATGGAAGGAGGGACTAGAACAGTTCAGAAGGAAAGGTGTAGGGTAAAAAATATGCATAAACCTCTTAATTGTATGTATACTAATGCCAGAAGCCTGACTAATAAAACTGGGGAACTGGAATTAGTGATGTGTGAGGAGGACTATGACATAGTGGGAATGACTGAGACATGGCTGGGTGATAACTATGACTGGGCAGTTAATGTACAAGGTTACATTCTGTTTACAAAGGATCGTCAAAACCGGAGAGGGGGAGGGGTCTGACTTTATGTAAAGTCCTGTCTAAAGCCCACAGTCCGAGAAGATATAATTGAGGGACATGAACATGTGGAGTCACTGTGGGTAGAAATATATGGAGGAAAAAGTAATAATAAATTACTAATAAGAGTTTATTATAAACCAACTAATATACCAGAGTCCACAGAAAATCTACTACTAAGCGAGATAGACAAGGTGGCAAATCATAATGAGGTGGTTATTATGGGGGACTTCGACTACCCAGATATAGACTGGGAAACTGAAAGCTGTACATCTCATAAAGGAAACAGGTTCTTGGCAATAACCAAAGACAATTACCTTTCCCAACTGGTTCAGAACTCGACTAGAGGAACGGCCATACTGGACTTAGTATTAACCAATAGACTTGACAGAACAACAGATATGTAGGTTGGGGGACACCTGGGAAATAGTGACCATAAAGTAATACCCTTCCAATTATCCTTCAAACAAGTGTTTCTACAGGGAGGAACAAAAATGCCAAACTTCAAAAAAGCTAAATTTAGCCAACTAAGAAAGGCCATAGGCGTAACTAACTGGGACAAAGTCCACAAAAATAAAAATACTGCCACAAAATGGGATATTTTTAAAAGCATCCTAAAATCTAATTGTGAGAGGTACATATCTTATAGGAATAAAGGGTTAAGGAACAAGAAGAAACCAATGTGGATGAATAGAACTGTAAAGAAAGCAATAAATGACAAAAAGAAAGCATTTAAATCACTAAAACAGGAGGGTGGCCAGGAAGCACTGAAAAACTATAAGGAAAAAATAGAATATGTAAAAAATTAATAAAAGCTGCCAAACTAGAGATCGAGAGATTAATTGCCAAAGAGAGCAAAACTAACTCTAAAATGTTCTTCAATTATATAAATGGTAAAAAGTATAAATCTGAATGTGACAGCCCTCTACAGAGCAATGAAGGGGGAGTTGCAGAGAGCGACGAGGAGAAAGCAAAGGTATTAAATATTGTTTTCTCCACGGTATTCACTGAGGAAAATAAACTGTCAGATGAAATGCAGAATGTAAAACTAAATTCCCCATTAAAAGTGCCCTGTCTGACCCAGGAAGAAGTACAACAGTGACTTAAAAAAATTAAAATAGACAAATCGCCAGGACCAGATGGCATACACCCCCGTATCCAAAGAGAATTAAGTAATGTCATAGCCAGACCCTTATTTCTGATATGTACAGACTGTAAACTGACAGGGAGTGTTCCACAGGATTGGTGCTTAGCAAATGTGGTGCCAATATTCAAAAAAGGTGCAAAAACAGAGCCCAGAAACTATAGGCCGGTAAGTTTAACATCTGTTGTGGGTAAACTGTTTGAAAGTTTTGTAAGAGATGCTATCTTGGAGGATCTCAATGAAACTAAGCGAATAACACCATATCAGCATGGCTTCATGAGGGATCGGTCATGTCAAACTAATTTAATCAGTTTCTACGAGGAGGTAAGTTCTAGACTTGACAGTGGTGATTCAATGGATGTTGTATATCTGGACTTCTTTAAAGCATTTAACACTGTACCACATAAAAAGTTAGAATATAAAATGAGAATGCTCGGACTGGGAGAAAATGTCTGTATGTGGGTAAGTAACTGGCTCATTGATAGAAAACAGAAGGTGGTTATTAATGGTACACACTCAGATTGGGTCACTGTCACTAGTGGGGTACCTCAGGGGTCAGTATTGGGCCCTATTCTCTTCAATATATTTATTAATGATCTTGTAGAAGGCTTGCGCAGTAAAATATACATTTTTGCAGATGACACTAAACTGTGTAAAGTAATTAACACTGAAGAGGACAGGGCAGATAAGTGGCAGATGAGGTTTAACACTGACAAATGTAAGGTTATGCACATGGGAACGAATAATGCAAATCACCCGTACATACTAAATAGTAAAACACTGGGTAACACTGACATGGAAAAGGACCTAGGAATTTTAATAAACAGCAAACTAAGCAGTAAAAACCAGTGTCAGGCAGCTACTGCCAAGGCCAATAAGATAATGTGTTGCATCAATAGGGGCATAGATGCCCGTGATGAGAACATAGTCCTACCACTTTACAAATCACTAGTCAGACCACACATGGAGTACTGTGTACAGTTCTGGGCTCCTGTGAACAAGGCAGACATAGCAGAGCTGGAGAGGGTTCAGAGTAGGGCAATTAAAGTAATAACTGGAATGGGGCAACTACAGTACCCTGAAAGATTATCAACATTAGGGTTATTCACTTTAGAAAAAAGACAACTGAGGGGAGATCTAATTACTATGTATAAATAGATCAGGGGACAGTACAGAGATCTCTCCCATTATTTATTTATCCCCAGGACTGTGATTGTGACAAGGGATGCAAATAGGAGAAGAGAAAAAAGAGGTTGAGTGGTTCCACCACAGGTTATTAGCCCTGGGGAACAGGCGCCAGAGGAATGGAGAAGATGCTGGTATAGATAAGGGAAATAATGAAATAAAATAAGATCGCACCACCGTCTACGTGCCGCTCGGTAACTATTGTGGGAAGGCAGCACAAGTGTTAGAGGGAAGTGAAAAAGAATTTCCAATCCCAACAAACAAATACTGAAGATTAGAGTACTCACTTCACAGGGGGGGTAGTCACAGGATAAAGCTCAAGACACCCGTGACCAACTGCCCCCCTAGCCAGGATTGCATATCAGATGGTAACAATTGATGGCCGCCAAATGATAAGGCTTCTGATCAATAGCAGTTTATTATAGTGGAAAATACAAATATCCAACGCGTTTCGGAGGTCTCATAACCCTCCTTCTTCAGGGGTCTTTTGACATAGGTCTCCAATACTTCAGGAGGAGATAGTTGGACCTCTGTCAAAAGACCCCTGAAGAAAGAGGGTTATGAGACCTCCGAAACGCATTGGATATTTGTATTTTCCACTATAATAAACTGCTATTGATCAGAAGCCTTATCGTTTGGCGGCCATCAATTGTTACCATCTGATATGCGATCCTGGCTAGGGGGGCAGTTTGTCACAGGTGTCTTGAGCTTTATCCTGTGACTACCCCCCCCTGTGAAGTGAGTACTCTAATCTTCAGAATCACAACCTCCTGCTAGGAGATTATTCTGTATCGTCACCTGATATAAGGGGTGATTGATTACTTACCCTACTTATCTCCTCCATACTCTTGGGAGTGGTGCCTTTTATAGTGTTTTCTTTTCTCTTTTGAGTCACGTCTGGTTGGATCCATTCAGTGGTTTGGAGCCACTAGACGAGACTCATCTAATACTGGTAATTGTGACAAGGGGACATCCTCTGCATCTGGAGGAAAGAAGGTTTGTACACAAACATAGAAGAGGATTCTTTACGGTAAGAGCAGTGAGACTATGGAACTCTCTGCCTGAGGAGGTGGTGATGGTGAGTACAATAAAGGAATTCAAGAGGGGCCTGGATGTGTTTCTGCAGTGTAATAATTTTACAGGCTATAGCTACTAGAGAGGTGTCGTTGATCTAGGGAATTATTCTGATTGCCTGATTGGAGTTGGGAAGGATTTTTTGGGCTTCTAACTCCCATTTTTTTTTGCCTTCCTCTGGATCAACTTGCAGGATAACAGGCTGAACTGGATGGACAAATGTCTTTTTCAGCCTTATATACAGTACTACGTTACTATATAGATAAAAATATCCCCAGCAGCACAAAGCAGGTAAGTTTCATGGTCAAGTTTATGGAAGGCATAAACCGTAAAAATATATTTGTTAAAAGGACACTAGAGATCAGCTGTAATGTGTGGAAATACAGAAGCAAAGTTACTACTTCCCTGCAGTGCCACAACGGGAGGAACAAAGCATTACACACTTCTCACAGAAATTAATGGATTATTTGTATAATACACAGAAAAGTCAGGTCCTCCAAAGTGAGAGACACTCTGTAGTTACTCTCTGTTTTGGCACATAGATGAGGGTCCTCCCTCTATTAACTCAGAATTCCTTAATATTGTTTTTGAAAATGGGCTTTCTAAATCAGACAACCCCTTTAAACTTTGGTTCTTCACAGAGTGATAAGTGATTTACTGTGGATAAACTGGTTTACTTCAGGGTATGCTCTCACCATAAAATATGTATACTTTCAGGTTATGATATTCCTTGTAGAACATACAGTAAAATATACAACTCCAAATTATAAAGTTTATTACATAAAAGTAGTACAACATACAGTATAATTTGAAAGTTCCTTCCAGAAACTTAGGTCAAGACAAGCATGTAAATACTTGGCAAGTTTTAGCTGTTAACATAACTTAAAAACCAAAGGAAAGATCTTTGTTCTTAGCCGCCTCTGATTAATCCAGTTTAAATGATGGGAGAATAGCAGAAATGAATGCAGAAACATCTCATGTCAGTTGATTGTTAAAGAGGGGCATTAACCCACCCTAGCTTGCCTCTCCAATCATTACCTGTCACTCTCATGTTCCTAGGTTTGATGCTATAAGCCAGGAATCACTTATTTTGAAAAATAGCGAGAAAGAAACTCATTTATGGCCCAGAAGCATCTCCCTGCTCTCTGGTATCTGCTCTCTAGATAATGTGACAGCTTGGAAAGGTGAAGCGTCTGAGCATTCTTGTAAAACCCATTAAGGACTTTTAGACTAAAGCTCGTAATGCCCCGTTCTGAAGGGTTGGGAGGATTAAGCTGTTTTCTCGTGATGCACGGAGTAGCCATCAGCTGAGAGACGAGTAGACAGCGGAAACTGAAGGCCACAAGGGCCGGTATTAAAAATACATGTTTGCTGTATGGTAAGATAAAAGTTGATGGCAGATAAGAGTAGTTTGTCCCATCCAACTTGACCCCTTTTCCTTCCTGCTGTAAAACATCAGGCACATCTGATACTAGACCTTTGTTTACCGCTAGACTGTAGTGGTATCTCATCCATCCATGCTAACCTTTAATGTTATATGGGGTGAGACGGCTCCTAGGTAACAGGCCTTACACATGCCTCCATTACAGCTTGTGCTATCACATAACTGTATACTCCATATGATGCCATCTCATGTTTTTTGGAAACAATGATGTAACAATTGCATGTGGACTGGCCTTAGGGCTCGTGCACACGACCGTATGTATTTTGCGGTCCATAAAAAATAGATCCGCAAAAAATACGGATGATGTCAGTGTGCATTCTGTATTTTGCGGAACGGAAGAGCTGGCCCCTAATAGAACAGTACTATCCTGGTCCGTAATGTGGAATGGAACGGAAATACAGAAACGGAATGCGCACAGAGTAATTTCTCTTTTTTTTGCGGACCCATTGAAATGAATGGTTCCACATACAGTCCGCAAAAAAAACAGAATGGACACGGAAAGAAAATACGTTCGTGTGCATGAGCCCTAAAAGGGGGTAACATAGTAATATAATTTATAAGGCTGAAAAAAGACATCGGTCCATCTAGTTCAGCCTGTTATCCTGCAAGCTGATCCAGAGGAAGGCAAAAAAAACAACAACTGTAATGTAGAAACCAATTTTTCCGACTCCAATCAGAATTACTCCCTGGATCAATGACCCCTCTCTAGTAGCTATAGCCTGTAATATTATTACACTCTAGAAATACATCCAGGTCCCTCTTGAACTCTTTTAGTGAATTCACCATCACCACCTCAGGCAGACAGTTCCATAGTCTCACTGCTCTTACCGTAAAAGAATCCTTTTCTATGTTTGTGTAGAAACCTTATTTCCTCCAGACACAGAGGATGTCCTCTCGTCACAGTCCTGGGGATAAATAGATGATGGGGATGGGAGAGATCTCTGTACTGACCCCTGATATATTTATACATGATTATTAGATCACTCCTCAGTCGTCTTTTTTTAAAAGTGAATAACCCTGATTTTGATAATCTTTCAGGGTACTGTAGTCCCCCTATTCCAGTTATTACTTTAGTTGCCCTCCTCTGAATCCTCTCCAGCTCTGCTATGTCTGCCTTGTTCACAGGAGCCCAGAACTGTACACAGTAATCTATTTGTGGTCTGACTAATGATTTGTAAAGTGGCAGGACTATGTTCTCATCACGGGCATCTATGTCCCTTTTAATGGAACCCATTATCTTACTGACCTTGGCAGCAGCTGCCTGACACTGGTTTCTACAGTTTAGTTTGCTCTCCACTAAAATTCCTAAGTCCTTTTCCCTGTCAGTGTTATCAAGTGTTTTACCATTTAGTATGTACTGGTGACTTGCATTATTCCTTCCCATGTGCATAACCTTACATTTGTCAGTGTTAAATCTCATCTGCCACTTATCTGCCCAAGCTTCCAATCTATCCAGATCCCTCTTTAGCAGTATACTGTCCTCTTCCGTGTTAATTGCTTTACACAGTTTAGTGTCATGTGCAAAAATTGATATTTTACTGTGCAAGCCTTCTACAAGATCATTAATAAATATATTGAAGAGAATAGGGCCCAATACTGACCCCTGAGGTACTCCACTAGTGACAGCGACCCAATCTGAGTGTGTACCTTTAAAACCCACTTTCTGTTTTATATCACTGAGCCAGTTACTTACCCACATACAGAGATCTTCCCCCAGTCCAAGCATTCTTGACATCTGAGAAGTCAAGATATACGACATCCATTGATTTGCCGCGGTCAAGTCTAGAATTTACCTCCTCATAGAAACTAATTAAAGTAGTTTAACATGACCGACCCCTCATGAAGCCATGCTGATATGGTGTTATTTGCTTATTTTCATTGAGGTACTCCAAGATAGCATCTCTTAGAAAAACTTGAAACAGTTTACCCACAACAGATGTTAAACTTACCGGCCCATAGTTTCTGGGTTCTGTTTTTGGACTCTTTTTGAATATTGGCACCACAACTGCTATGCACCAATCTTGTGGAACACTCCCTGTCAGTATAGAGTTCTTAAATATCAGAAAATGGTCTGGCTATGACATTACTTAATTCTCTTAGGAAACGGGGGTGAAGAACATTTTAGGGTTAATTTTACTCTTTTTGGCAATTAATCTCTCTGTCTCTAGTTTAGCTGCTTTTATTTGTCGTTTACATATATAAAAAAAATCCCTTATAGTTTTTCAATGCTTCCTCGCTACCCTCCTGTTTTAGTGATTTCTTTGACCTTTTTTTTTAACTCTTTTATTGACACAAAAGAAAGAACAGCAACAACTTACAACCACATTGCATGTCTTGGTGTTCACAGATAAATCAAGTCCATTTCATATCTATAATTCAGTCATCTGCTGCATTGCTATAATGTTTCTTATCTATTATTAAAGGTTTATACAGAACATTTTTGTGACTACACTAAACCGACTGATCCGGAGATCCTTGGGCTGCCGACAGTGTCTGCGGCATTCTTTGGGCTGAGTACAGTGTATGTGGAGAGTTGCACCAGAGGCCCCAGACTTTCCCAATTTTTGGGGGTTTATTACGGTGTTTATACACCAACACTAAATATGGTATAATTTGGTTGATTTGCAATTTCCACGTGGATATGGTCGGTGTATTGGGGTCATACCATCTCAGAGCAATACATTTGCGTGCCATAAATAGTGATTCTCTCAAGAATATTGCCATGTAGTGATCCCAGTTATATTCACCTATGAGTCCAAGCAGACAAATCTCAGGAGTGCACTCTATCTGGATTGGCAGCAAATTGGATAGAAAGGCAATTACCTCTCTCCAAAACGTGGCAATTGCACTGCAACTCCATATCATATGCCAGAAATCTGCGTCTAGCTCCTCACATTGTGAACATGCACTAGATGAAGCCCTGCCCATTTTGTGTAGCCTAGTTGGTGTTAAATATGTTTGATGAATAATGTACAGTTGTATGATTTTGCTGGCTATAGTTGTATGTGTGATCCCAATAAATCTGCTATGAACTAATCTGCGAGTGTGGGTATCTTTCTTTTCCATTTATCAATTACCTTGAGAGGGCTATTCTTGACCTTTGCTTGCACTAAGTGGAAATAAATTGCTGACACTAGTCCTCTGGGGCCCTGGATTTTAACATCCCCTATTAGTGGGTATTTTGAGATCGTGGTATTGGTGCTCGGAATTGTGGCTTGTATGGCTGACCTAAGTTGTAGGTATAAAAAGAAGAGGGTGCGATAAATATAATATTTTTGAGTCAGCAATTCGAATGTCATCAGTACACCCTGATCGTATATATCCCCGAGAGTCCTCACCTCTGCTGCTTGCCATCTATCAGCCCCCATGACTACTTTTATCCGTGGTAGCAATTGATTGGCCCAGAAAGGTATATCTGAGACCATACCCGTGAACTGGGTTAGTGTTTTTGCTTCTCTCCAGTTTATTTATCTAAATATCGGCTTGGGTATGGGTACCTCTGAATGTTGGAGGGCATACAACACCCTGGGGAGTATAATCATTTTGATTAGGTTAATGCGTCCTGCCACAGAGATAGGTAGTGTTTTCCAATTTCCATTTATCAGTGCCTTGGCAGCATCTAATGAGGCCAAGGCCCAGTCCTCGTTTAAGGAGAACCCTACCTGAGCAGCTACCTGGACCCTCCTAATATTTTTGGGGGTGGGTTTCCCTGGCATGAATTCTGTCTGGTCTGGGTGGACCAATGACAGGATTACCCGATTCAACCGAGTGGCCAGAACCCATCTCAGGATTTTGTAATCTACGTTTAGTAATGCTATGGGTCTATATGAGCCACAATCTAAGGGGTCCTTATTCGGTTTAAGTAATAATATTATAGCGGCTTCCATAAAAATGTCAGGTAGGTGTCCTCTAGCCAAAGAAAATTGAAGGGCAATTGAGGAGCTAGAACCTCCCCATATTTGGTATACACTTCTTTGGGGAGCCCATCTGGACCGGGGGATTTACCATTATTAAGGTCTGCTATGGCTTGCATAACTTCTTCTAAGCTAATTAGTTGGTCTAGTTATGTACACTGTGTTGTAGTAAGGGTAGATATAGTTATGTCTTCCAAATAGGCAGCTATTTCCGCTTCAGTTGCTATTATGCTAGATCTATATAGATCTTGGTAGAAGTTTGTTAAGGCGCGGAGTATCGCCTCTTGTGTGTTGTGCAGTTGTCCCAAAGAATCTCTAACTGCTAAAAATTTTGAGGATGGTGAGTCATGACGGACTAGTTGAGCCAATAGTTTGGCTGACTGATTTCCCAATTCGAATGCTGTTTCAGCAAAAATAATTTCCTATCAGCCTTGTTCCTAAGTCTCGCTAAATATGTCTTCCCGCTTGCAGCCACCAACTATTGGTATTAGTTGGGTGGTTAATATATCGCTGTACCAGTGTAGTACATTATAACGAATAAAACATAGTAATTATAGAACCAGAAGAAAAAAAACTTTAAAGTTGCGAACAATCAGTGTTTTCTAATGGTATACTGTCTGAGTATTAGGTCTGTAATAATTTCTTATTTCAGACTATAGGCCAGTAAATCCGGGATGCCTCTGCTATAATTAACACATATCTCAATGAGAGCAAACCAGTCCGCAGGCATTGTCAGATGACCGTGTCTAGATGTGCCAGATGTTTCAGCGTCTCGGTGATCGTCGCCGTGGGGCCAGCCATTCGGAGACCTCTCCAAAGGAGGTGAAGAATACCACTCTGTCGCCGTCCACCACTCTGAGTCTGGCAGGATAGCGCATTGAGTATGGGATATTAGCTTCTCTCAGGCGTCTTTTGACATCCATGAAGGTGGCACGTTGTTTCTGTAGTTTCATAGAAAAGTCTGCCGCCTTCTTGTCCATGTTTTTGCAAATGAGGAGTCTTGCAAGCATGCTGCAAGGTGGTGCCCCTGGTGGAGGAGGTTTTGCCAGTACTCTGTGTGCCCCTTCCACCACATAAGCCGAGGAGAAATTTGCATCTGGAAAAAGTTCCTTCATCCAATTTTCTATGAATTCATCTGGCGCCCTGCCTTCAGCTCTTTCAGGCTATCCAATTATTCTAATATTGTTTCTACGGAGTCTATTTTCTAGGTCATCTGCTTTCTGCTTCCATTGCTCAGCTTTGGTATTTAGTTCTGAGATGGATCTTGGAATAGTAGCAGTGGAATACTCTATACGGGATATGCGTTCATCAGTATGTTGGACTCGTTCTTGCAAATTCTGCAGGTCTTGGTGCAGTAGACCCAGATCTATCTTCACTTCATCCAGTTTTCCTGTAAGGGAAGTCTTGCATGCGGTGATAGCTTCAAAGACCTGAGTGGTTACTTGTTTGAGCATGGGTTCTTCCTGGTCCTCCTCCTGGGGAGTTGTTTGGGACGGTGTTTCGGCCGCTGTACTTGCTCTAGTGTGCACATTTCGTTGTGGTAATGGCGACCGCACTCAGTCCTCTGGTTGTCTGGCAAATTGGCGCAGTTTTTCAGTGGCGCTTTGTGTTTTTTGTGGCCCCATTGTAATACCAAGATAGCAGACAGTTCTATACTAATCAGAGCAAAGATCGGGGCTGAATATGGTATAGCGTACCGTGCATACACAGTAGTATAGGTAGCAGTTTCAAGACTTGTATTCTCTAGGGGTATTTGATTTCTTTGTATATATAACACTGAATTTGATGCTGAGACATGCAGTTTGGTCCTGTTTTGAGAATATATTATACACAGGAGGATATTGCAGAGCTGTTGTGTGTTTGAGGAGATTGTTGTATGTGGTGCTGCAGGAGCCCAGGTCTGCTTATGTCCCCGCCTTTCTCCCCCAGCTCTGTAGAAGACTCCACAAGATGGCATTTTGGCGGGAAACTTCTGCCGGCTGGATTTGCAGCCATGTCTCCTTCCCACCACCTCAGGTATACCTCCCGCGGTCCCCCTGGCTTGTTCCTGTATGCCTCACCACTAGAAGCAAAGTGCCAGGTCTTGCTGCCAGTCCTCGGCTTGAGATGGCACACAATCCACTCACTCTGGTCTCTGGAGCCATCCTCCCCGCGCCTCCTGGCGTCTCTCTTGTGTGCGCTCTGACCGGTCTGCTCGTGCGGCTTTAGGTGGAGTGCGTTGCTGGGTCGACTCAGGGTCCGGCCCAAACATTCACAGTTCTGTCAGGATTTGTCCCGTTCTGTGGTCGCAGCCGTGAAGCTCTCCTCACATGTGATCGGCTGCTGGCCATACCTTCCCCCCTTATTTTTGTGATTTATTCTACTTTTTTTGCTCCTATCTTCCATTCTGGGCTGTGGTCACATGACCATGTATATGCAGCTCTTTCTTATTTTCTGTCCATTGCCATGCAAAGCAGCAACAGGGGCATTGATATGAAAGAGTCTATATATCTACTGTAGGTGGGTGAGAGGGAGCTATAAACTAACTGGGTGTTGTTAGGGGTGGTGCTCATATCAGTAACTTTTCTTTACAGTAATATATATCCAATATCACCCAGTCTCCTTTGTGCCCCACACAGTATTGATGCCACGATAGTACCCCCACACAGTAGTTACGCACCCTTAGTGCCCCCACACAGTACTTATGCTCCTTTAGTGTCCCTTCACAGTAAGAATGACCCCTTACTGCCACCATCACAATAGTGCTGCTCTTTACTGCCCCCTCACAATAGTCCTGCCCCCTTATAATAGTGATGTCCCCTTAGTGCCCCCTCATAATAGTGAAGCCCCTGTAGTATTAATAAAATTTAAAAAAGTAATGCTTACCTAACCGCGTTCCCCCAATGAATGTGACACCTCACTTAATTCCCCTGCTTGTACTCTCTCCGGCTCAGCAGGCATGATGATGTCACTGAAACACACCTGTCTGCTGGGGAGCGCACAAGCCATGGAATGATGGAGCAGGGAGCTGAAGGCTCCCTGCTTCATCATTGCATTTAACTGTATCTGCAGATACAGGATGCAGATACAGTTCAAATCAGGACATGCTTCAGCCCTGATAGGACCGTGGGACAGCTGCCAAAATCCAGAAACTACCCCGACAGATCCGTGACAGGTAGGAGGTAGGTTAGTGCTGGGGCTGTGGAAGAAAAAGGAGAAGAGCATCATGGGTTTGGTTAGATACAACAAGAAGTATTACATACAGGATGGAAACAAACCAAAGTAATTTGCTTACATGGTGAAAACAGGTGAGAAGAGTCCAAATAAAAAAAATTAAAAAGCATAGGAAAGATGTACAGTACAGACCAAAAGTTTGGACACACCTTCTCATTCAAAGAGTTTTCAAAACTATGAATTAACACACGTGGAATTATATACATAACAAAAAAGTGAGAAACTACTGAAAATATGTCATATTCTAGGTTCTTCAAAGTAGCCACCTTTTGCTTTGATTACTGCTTTGCACACTCTTGGCATTCTCATTCAATCCAATAGAAAATCTGTGGTCAGACTTAAAGATTGCTGTTCACAAGCGCATGTGGGCATGTTCTGTAAATTAAATGATGCAAATCCTCAAACAATCCATATTAATTCCAGGTTGTGAGCCACCAAAATATGAAACAAGTCAAGGGGGGTGAATACTTTTGCAAGGCACTGTATGTATTTAACTTTTATCTAGTCTCTATTTTTAAATTGAGCCCACAACCTTCTGTATTGAAGGCAAAGACTCCAACCACTGAGCCACAGAGCTAAACAATAATAAGTGGAAGAAGTGTCGCTTTCATTATTTTGATTGTACTCTTCTCTAATGGACGGTTTTCTAATTACTGTAATTTATTTTGTGCCATTCAATTTTCTGTAATTTCTAAAAAATATAAATTGATACATCTGATTTTATCCTCTATAAAAACATGAGAATACATATACAAGGGAAATATACTACTGAGGGTTTCATTCAAAGAAAATCTTCCACTTACTAGGATTGAGCATCTTTGCCTTCAATATATAAGGTTGTGGGTTCAAAGCCAATTAAAAAATAGAGTAAAAGTTAAATACATAGGGGGTATCCTCAATCATACTGGCAGTTTTTGGGGATACCCCCTGCCCCCTCAGTTTCATTGCACTGACTCCATATATGGATACAGCCAAATATGGAGTCAGCAGAGCAGGGACTCAAACCCTTCTATTAGTTTTTCAGAACAAACCAGGGCAAACTAGGACTGCACACTTTAGGGCCGGCATCTCAAACTGCGGCCCTCCAGCTGTTGTAAAACTACAACTCCCACAATGCCCTGCTGTAGGCTGATACCTGTAGGCTGTCCGGGCATGCTGGGAGTTGTAGTTTTGCAACAGCTGGAGGGCCGCAGTTTGAGATTCCTGCTTTAGGGGCAGCACATGGTGCCGGATCTTCATTTTTGGGGAAAAAATGTTTTTTTTTATTAATTTTTTTAAAGGTGCAAAACTCAAACCTCTCCTGTGTTAAGCCATGCCCCCTTTTTTACCTGTATAAACTTGGCTGGTATTTTTTGTTAGGAAAGACAACCCTATTTGTAGGTTGGGGGTGGATTTGAGAGCATTCTAATGCTGCAGCGGCTGTTTAGTGAATAGCTATTTTTTGTGGGGGGAGGCGGTGCATGCTGCTGCTGGAATGAGAGTGTGGTCAGCAGTAATTGAGGGGGACAGTGAGGAGTTGTGGAATGAGACTATGGCCATCATTAATTTGGGGGCAGCGAGGAGCCACCGGAATGGGACAGTGATTAATTGCTTGAGAAAGTGAGTGTTAGTGACATTACTAGCCCTATAACCAGGGCTAATATATGGACATATTGTGGAATAGCACCATGCCTCTAACAATGATAGTTTCCTTACTTTTAGTACTGGTCAGTTTCCCCCCCAAAGAATCATCATTCTATCTAATGAATCCACATAACAGTAGGAAATACTCTTGACATTACTTCTGGATTCTAGTGTGGTTACTGCCGTTGTCTAACAATCTGCTGCATGGGTTTAAGGGTGGATTCATAGATCGTGGGAAGGCTGTGGCCATGTTGCAGACTGCAAACTGCAGATCCGCCAAAAGACGGGCACTGGCTGCGTGCACCCCTTCAATAGGTCTCCCTTCAGCAAGATGCGTCAAAAGATAGGACATGTTTTGCGGTGCAGAGTCACGGACCCAGAAACACATGAAGGGCTTCTGTGTGCTTCCAGATCCGTGCTTCTGTGCCACAAAAGATATAGCATGTCTTATCTTTCACCGCATATTGCGATCCTATAGAAGTCTGTGGGTCTGCACCGCGATGCAGGGTGAACAAAAGCCGGTGCCCCTGTTTAGCAGACCTACGGTTTGCAGTCCGCAACACGGGCACGGCCATCTTGTGTGTATGCACCTTAGGCTGATATTCACTATGTTTATTTGAACTATAGTGATGATGTGTCCACATGTAACTATTGTGCTCTGTAGTAAGTTGTGCTTTAACAGAGGTATTTAGTGATGCACTTTGGTCCGTGGTGCTGCTACAATGGTATTTTGTACTGCAATTTTTTTTATTAGTTTGGTACTTCTGCTGAGATATTTTATGCTGCACTGTGGCATAAGGTGCTGCTGGGGACGGGAGTCATTTTGTGCTGCACTGCAGTATGTGGATCCCAGCTACTTGTGAATCCCAGTCCAGCACTGAGCATATCTGTTAAAAAACCATAGGAATCCTGGAAAACCCCTTTAAAATAAATGTATCTATTTCAACACAATTTTTTAACACATTGCATTCTAAAGACTTCAGAGCTGAAATGTTTCTGCAATCCTTGCTGGCTCAGTGCATGCTGTAGTGATTTCTTTACTTTGTGTACTGGTACTGTACAGTAATAGTAGTAGTCTGAGAATCATTACCCACAGACCCTCCTCTCTGTACTTCATGTCTCCTCATGAACTCCATTCCTACAGAGATTCAGCCGAAGTTCATATCATCTGTATTCAGGATCATAATCCCTGACAAGTAAGAGGAGGATGAGGCAGCTCTTTACCTCAGTGTCCTAAAGATGCTTGTCCTGCTGTGTGATTAGGACAGGTTTTGTGTGCACTAATAGGACGGTGTCCATTTTATTTGTAATTATTGCTCCCTGGACAAAATTAGCAATTATAACTAATAAAGGTATTTACAAATATATTTTTAATAAAGTAATATTTAAGTATTTTCATTTTCTTAATTCCCGGCGAACCCTTTTAACATGGATTTACATGGTGCACTCATCCTGCGAACACTCGATACCGACAATATGCCCGTGAAAGGGCCAACTGATCACCCAATGATCGAGCAAAATGCTCGCTCATCAGGTGATCCTGTCGTTTGTGTAGGCACCTAAATTACTTTTTCTGGGCAGCAGACAGTGCTGTCTAAATAGCGATCTGCTGCTTAGAAACAATGTAGCTCTATGAGGACAAGCGATTTCATTAGTGATCCCTTGTTCTCATACTGTGGAGGAGATTGCTGCATGTAAATGCAGTGCTTCACCCCCACTAAACAAGCAGCCAACTGTCCAAAAGGAACACTTCCTTCCCCACAATACAAGGGCAATGTGTTAATTAGAAATTTTATTAAAAGCAGAAATGCCACTGTCAGATACTGTCACAGGAAAGTATAAACAGCTGGATTATAAGGTGTTTTTAGAAATGTATTCGAACAGCCCAGAAATAAATACAGTGTATATCAGAAAACTGTGGGTTCTGACCAGCGTCAAACTGAATTTGTCTCGGGAGACCAGAGGAAATTATTTAGAGGGCTCACCCTTTGTGTGTGTACAGGACCTATATATGTTCTTGCTAAGAATTTTTTTTATTATTGCACATTCAGATCTTATCATGAAAGGGGTTGTCCCACAAATAATATTCTACATTTTTTAAACCAGCACCTGATCAGATTTTTTTGTAATTGCATATAATTCAAAATTTGGTATAGCCACTGAGCTATTCAATAAAATGTATTTGTATCTGTATAGAACCACCTTTTGTTTGTTCCTTTCCTTATTTCTCCATCCACTTTACTGAGGTGGTTGCACACGCTCAGGTTAAATCTCCAATTGCCTCCAGCCATATCTACTGTTAAAAACTGTAAGGCCTCTTTCACACGGGTGTGACGTGTAAGGGCTGGATAGGATGCGGGTAAATTGCAGGAAAATGCGCAATTTTTCACGCGAGTGCAAAGCTTTTGAATGCGTTTTGCATGCGTGTGAGAAAAATCGGCATGTTTGGTACCCAGACCCGAACCTGGACTTCTTCACAGAAGTTCGGGTTTGGGAGCGGTGTTGTGTAGATTTTATTATTTTCCCTTATGACCTGGTTATAAGGGAAAATAATGGCATTCTTAATACAGAATGCTAAGTTAATTAGGGATGGAGGGGTTAAAGAAATAAATAAAATTTAACTCACCTCCTCCACTTGTTCACGAAGCCCGGCTCGTCTTAATTCTTCTTCTTTGAGGACCTTTGGTGACGTCACTGCGCTCATCACATGGTCCATCAAATGGTGAAGGACCATGTGATGAGCGCAATGACGTCACCAAAGGTCCTTTTCTCCCAGTTCCTCAAAGAAAAAGAAAGAAGACAAGCGGGGCTGCAAGAACAAGTGGCTGAGGTGAGTTAAATTTTTTATTTATTTTTTAACCCCCTCGATCCCTAATTTACTTAGCATTCTCTATTAAGATTGCTATTATTTTCCCTTATAACCATGGTATAAGGGAAAATAATAAAGATCGGGTCCCCATCCCGATCGTCACCTAGCAACCATGTGTGAAAATCGCACCGCATCCGCACTTGCTTGCGGAAGCTTGCGATTTTCACGCAGCCCCATTCACTTGTACTTGAAAAAACGCACAATATAGAGCATGTTGCGATTTTCACGCAACGCACAAATCACCGCTCATGTGCACAGCCCCATTGGAGTGAATGGGTTCGGATTCAGTGCGGGTGCAATGAGTTCACCTCACGCATTGCACCCACGCGGAAAAACTCGCCCATGTGAAAGGGGCCTAACAGTTCCAGGGAAAGAGCTGCTGTAGACAGGATGTGTGATGTCTGTTTTTCATTTTGTATATCAGTCATGGAATAACCCCTTTAAAACCGGTTAATAGGATATCTGGTGGTTATTGGTTCCCAGGTCTTCTCCAAATTATTTTCTGCCAGACATTAAGCACCCTGTTTTATAAGGGACCCATAATTGTGTCAGCGTTTGAGCCCACTAGAGTATCCTCTGGTACTCTGGTGGGCTAGTCCGACCCTGGTTCTAACACTCCAGAACCCACTGGTCTACCCTTGCCAGTCTTGAGATATCTATGTTGACACCAGCAGGATTTACACAGATTATACCACATTGCATATAACCAATTTTAAAGGGAGATTCTCTGGAGGCATATTGAGGTTGTGTACGTGCTAAGTTTTGCTAAATATCAGACTCCATATCCTAAATGGCATTATATACTGAGTGCATTTACAAGACAATTTAACAAGTCCCTCTCCAAAAACTCAGAAAGTCCTAGTCATGTGGAATCTATCCCCCGGGGGCTGGAGTTTGTTTTGGGCAGGAAGTTTGTGTTTTTGGTCAATTTTTAACAACAAACAATGTAGGCTACTCTGGATGTCAGCTATAAACACAATTCTCTCCACGTGGAATGCTAAAATCATTAATAATCAGTCCTGTTTAAGGTTACAGGGTAGAAATACAATGCACGCTTTGCGCCCGTATGGCCTGTCCAGGGAGGCTTCTTAAGATGGTATGGTTAACTGTGCTGTCACCAAGATCAAAGCAGGTATGAAACAATCTACTAATCAGTGCCACACACATGTAAATTAGCCCAGGTATTTAAGTAATATACATGGTCAATTTTCCCATAAAGACCTGACTTGACAGTACAGCGAAATACAACAAAGAGAATTAGCAGTTATGGAGGTGAAACACACCTGCATATGAGGCTCGTCTCCTACTGCCCAGCTAAAAGTAAAGTAAAATAGATTTTCACAAAAAAATAATAATAATGTATATATATATATATATATATATATATACACACTCACGATTGAAATTGCAAAAATCAAGAAGGAAAAAATCATGGAATTACGGAAATCACAGAATCGCCAGACATTTCAATGATATGCAAATGATAAAAAATGGAAACCAAATATTCAAAACATCCTGATTTATTCAGTATCAAGGATGAGCTACACATGCAGAAATACACACACTTACACGCCTTGGCATGTTTTCTGTGAGGGTATTAATGGTTGTCTGAGGAATGAATGTTCTGCCATGCTGGATAAACTTGGGCATGCAAATCTGCAAGATATTCTGCTGGCAGCTCCCTTTACAATTTCAGATCAATGAAGTCCCAGATGTGTTTGATGGGAGACAAGCCTAGAGATGCTGCAGGCCATGGTAGCACGTTTTGACCATGCAGGGTACTCACAGTAGCACAAGCAGCCTGTCATTCCCCTGTTGAAAAATGGCTCCTGGGACACTTCGGAGAAATGGCCATGCCACTGGTTCCGTGACCAAATCAATGTAACACTGAGCTGTTACTGTACCTGGAATGAACACTAGAAGGGCCTGGCTAACGTACATTATGCATCCCCAAACCAAAATCCCGGGAGGAGGATCGGTGTGACATTCCCTTGTGAAAGTCTCTTCATGGCATTGCCCACGTGGTCTCCTCACCAATCTCTGGCTATCACTTAGTCTGAGACAAAAGCGGGACTCATTGCTGAAGAGGATATACTCCATTCCAGCCTCCATTGTCATCCTGCTGTGCACCATGATAGCCTTTGCAAGTGGTGGCGTGAGGTCAATGGAACACCTACAGCTGGATATCTGGATCGTAACTCCAAATACATTTCATAAAATAAATAAAATGATAAAATTTGACAATGAACTGAAAGTTCCAGAAAATTACATCCAAAATTATGGAGAATCAGTACTTCGCAAAAATTGAATAGTCCTAGGATATAATGAAGTTGGAATTTTTGAGAAGTACTGAATCTCCAGAATTTTGGATGTACTGACACTTAGGAACCAGCCCTGCAGTTTTCAAGCCCCACAATACAAGGATCATGGTATTGGGTGAGGTGACCGTTTTTTATGTTATAGAAAATTGTCTGATCATTAAGCGGAGGTGCATTAACATACAGCAATCATCTTGTATAGAGACAAATGATTGCTAAAGATATCATTTTCCCTATACAGATTAACTGTTTGCCAGCAGCATATCCCTGATTAAATAGGGTTATGTGCTTTCGTCAAAAATTATTTTTTGTGCCACATTAAAAATGAGATCATTATTTGAACAAATTTAGACTGGGCATTTATTGGGAACAATCATTCATATGATTGCTCATCCTCGATAATTGTCCCGATCCTCAGCCAAGGTAAAAGGGCTTTTAGTAAACCACTATTTATCTACACTGGAACTAATTTTTGTCAAACATATACTGGATTAACAGAATTTTTGCAAGTTTTATTATCATCGTAAGTAATGAATGCCCACATGAACGTCACTGGATAATGATATGGTAAAAAGAGGAGATATCCCGGTATGATCTCTTGTTGGGTCTATTTGACAAATGTCAAAATCTTCATTATGTCACTAGAAAGGAACTTACAGAGAGAATAAGTGAAAAAAAGAACAGGTGTGGGAGTTGAATGAGTAATGGATATGAAGTGTGATAATAATTCTATCATCTGATGAAAAATTTTGATTATATTTAGACATGTATTCATACTGAGCTAATCTTCCAATCTCAGATGTAAGTCACAAAACTTAACTCACAGTTTACTTCTTTCCAAGAAAAATGTATGAAACATCACTGAAGGTCCTTTAATGCACCGATACATAAGTAATGCTATATTGGTAGCATAAAGGGGTTCTCCAGGAATTTAAAAAATACTTAAATATTATTTTATAAATATATTCACAAATACCTTTCATTACTTAGAATGGCTTGGTTTGTCTAAGGAGCAATCATTAGGATAAATAAAATGGCTGCCATTCTATCAGTACACACAAAACCTGTCCTAATCACACAGGAGGACAAGTTCCTTCACCACAATGAGCCATAGTGCTGCCTCATCCTCCTCTCTGCTCTGCTTGTCAGGAATCATGATACAGGTGAATCTCTGTGGGAATGGATAAGATGAGGAGACATGAGAGGAGGGTGAGGTGTGGATAATGAGCAGCAGCATTTGTAAGCAGTCTCCATTACCACAGCAACACATTACCACAGTCGGCCCTGTCCGTCCTCGCTGTACTTCATGTCATGAACTAAATTCCCCAAAGATTCAAGTTCTTATCATCTGTATTCAGGATCATAATCCTTGACAAGTAGAGAGGAGGAGGAGGCAGCTCTTTACCTCAGTGTTGTAAAGTAACTTGTCCTCATGTGTGATTAGGACAGGTTTTGTGTGAATGGGACAGTGGTCATTTTGTTTCCACTGATAATTGCTCCCCAGACAAAACGAGCCATTATAAATATAGAAAGGTAATTGAGAATATATTTATAATAAAGTAATATATAAATTAACATTTTCTTAATTCCCGGAGAACCCCTTTAACCGCCTCCGGACTGCCTAACGCAGGAACGCGGTCTGGAGGCGGCTGTTTCAGGCAGAGTCACGCATTGGTGTGTCATCTCGCGAGACGTGAGACTTCCTGTGAACGCGCGCACGCAGGCACGCGCGTTCACAGGAACTGCAGGTAAGCGAGTGGATCTACAGCCTGCCAGCAGCGATTGTTCGCTGGCAGGCTGTAGATGCGATTTTTTTAACCCCTAACAGGAATATTAGATGCTGTTTTGATAACAGCGCCTAATATACCTGCTACCTGGTCCTCTGGTGGTCCCTTTTGCTTGGATCGACCACCAGAGGACACAGGCAGATCTGTAATAAGTAGCACCAAGCACCACACTACACTACACCCCCCCTTGTCACTTATTAACCCCTTATTAACCCCTGATCACCCCATATAGACTCCCTGATCACACCCCTGTCATTGATCACCCCCCTGTAAGGCTCTATTCAGATGTCCGTATGTGTTTTACGGATCCACGGATCCATGGATCGGATCCGAAAAACACATACGGACATCTGAATGGAGCCTTACAGGGGGGGGGGTTATCAATGACAAGGGGGTGATCACCCTATATAGACTCCCTGATCACCCCCCTGTCATTGATCACCCCCCTGTAAGGCTCCATTCAGACGTCCGTATGTGTTTTGCGGATCTGATCCATGGATCCGTAAAACACATACGGACCTCTGAATGGAGCCTTACGGGGGGGTGATCAGGGAGTCTATATGGGATGATCACCCCCCTGTAAGGCTCCATTCAGACATCTGTATGTGTTTTACGGATCCACGGATCCATGAATCGGATCCGCAAAACACATACGGACGTCTGAATAGAGCCTTACAGGGGGGTGATCATCCCATATAGACCCCCCTGTCATTGATCACCCCCCTGTAAGGCTCAATTTAGACATTTTTTTGGCACAAATTAGCGGAAATTGATTTTTTTTTTGGTTTTTGTCTCATATTCCACTAACTTGTGTCAAATGTGGTATCGCCGTACTCAGGAGAAGTTGGGCAATGTGTTTTGGGGTGTCATTTTACATATACCCATGCTGGGTGAGAGAAATATCTCGGCAAAAGACAACTTTTCCCATTTTTTTATACAAAGTTGGCATTTGACCGAGATATTTATCTCACCCAGCATGGGTATATGTAAAATGACACCCCAAAACACATTGCCCAACTTCTCCTGAGTACGGCGATACCACATGTGTGACACTTTTTTGCAGCCTAGGTGGGCAAAGGGGCCCACCTTCCAAAGAGCACCTTTAGGATTTCACAGGGCATTTTTTACACATTTTGATTTCAAACTACTTCTCACACATTAGGGCCCCTAAAATGCAAGGGCAGTATAACTACCCCACAAGTGACCCCATTTTGGAAAGAAGACACCCCAAGGTATTTCGTGATGGGCATAGTGAGTTCATGGAAGTTTTTATTTTTTGTCACAAGTTAGTGGAATATGAGACTTTGTAAGGAAAAAAATAAATAAATAATAATCATCATATTCCGCTAACTTGTGACAAAAAATAAAAAGTTCTATGAACTCACTATGCCCATCAGCGAATACCTTAGGGTGTCTACTTTGCAAAATGGGGTCATTTGTGGGGTTTTTCTACTGTCTGGGCATTGTAGAACCTCAGGAAACATGACAGGTGCTCAGAAAGTCAGAGCTGCTTCAAAAAGCGGAAATTCACATTTTTGTCCGATAGTTTGTAAACGCTATAACTTTTACCCAAACCATTTTTAGTACCCAAACATTTTTTTTTATCAAAGACATGTAGAACAATAAATTTAGAGAAAAATGTATATATAGATGTCTTTTTTTTTTTTTTTTTTTTTTTTTACAACTGAAAGTGAAAAATTTCATTTTTTTGCAAAAATTTTGGTAAATTTCGATTAATAACAAAAAAAGTAAAAATGGCAGCAGAAATGAAATACCACCAAATGAAATCTCTATTAGTGAGAAGAAAAGGAGGTTAAATTTATTTGGGTGGTAAGTTGCATGACCGAGCAATAAACGGTGAAAATAGTGTAGTGCAGAATTGTAAAAAGTGGTCTGGTCATTAAGGGTGTTTAAGCTAGGGGGGCTGAGGTGGTTAAAGGGGGTGTCCCATAAAAAATATTCTACAGTTTTTAAATCAGCACCTGGATTTGAATTATTTTATAAATGCATGTAATTAAAAATTTAGCATAGCCGCTGAGTTATTCAATAAAATGTATCTGTATAGCGCTATTTCTTTGACCTGCAAACTGAGAGGGCCGCGCATGCTCAGTTTAATCCTCCTGAGCTGTGATAGTGAGAGCATTGACACGCCCCCTGAGCTGCACCAGAAGAGACACTCCCCTTGAGCAGTCAGCTTGATATAAATCTAGCAGAGCAATGAATGGGGAGATCTCTGGACCCATGTGCAGTACAGGGCTGGTTCTAGCTTTGTTAGAAAGAGATTGTGATGTACTATAGGATGGCTACTCTTGTACACTCTTTGTATACAGTGAGCAACAGAAGTATTTGAACACCCTGTGATTTTGCAAGTTCTCCCACTTAGAAATCATGGAGGGGTCTGAAATTCACATTGTAGGTGCATTCCCACTCTGAGAGACAGATTAAATAAATAAAAATCAGGAAATCACATTGTATGATTTTTTTTTTTTATTATTTGTCTTGCACTGCTGAACATAAGTATTTGAACACCTGACAAACAGCAAAAATTCTGTCTCTCAAAGACCTGCTACTGTGCCTTTAAAAAGTCCACCTCTACTCCACTCATTAATCTAACTTAGTAGCACCTGTCTGAGCTCTTTAAAGACACCTGTACACCCCACAGTCAGTCAGACGCCAACTACAACCATGGGCAAGACCAAAGCGCTGTCAAAAGAGACCAGAGACAAAATTGTGGACCTCCACAAGACTGGAAAGGGCTACGGGGCAATTGCCAAGCAGCTTGGTGAAAATAGATCAACTGTTGGAGCAATTGTTAGAAAATGGAAGAGGCTAAAGACGACTGTCAGTCTCCCTCGGACTGGGGCTCCATGCAAGATCTCACCACATGGGGTATCACTGATGATAAGAAAGGTGAGGAATCAGCCCAGAACTACAAGGGAGGAGCTGGTCAATGACATGAAGAGAGCTGGGACCACAATTTCAAAGGTCACTGTTGGTAGAACACTACACCGTCATGGTTTCAAATCATGCATTGCACGGAAGGTTCCCCTGCTCAAGTCATCACATGTCCAGACCCGTCTCAAGTTTGCCAATGACCATCTGGATGATCCAGAGGAGGCATGTGAGAAAGTCATGTGGTCAGATGAGACCAAAGTACAACTTTTTGGTCTAAACTCCACTCATCGTGTTTGGAGGAAAAAGAAGGATGAGTTGCCTCCCAAGAATAGCATCCCTACTCTGAAGCATGGGGGTGGTAACATTATGCTTTGGGGGGTTCTTTTCTATGAAGGGGACAGGACGACTGCACTGTATTAAGGAGAGGAGGAATGGGGCCATTTACTGTGAGATTTTGAGCAACAACCTCCTTCCCTCAGTCAGAGCATTGAAGATGGGCCATGGCTGGGTCTTCCAACATGACAACGACCCGAAGAAAACAACCAGAATAACCAAGGAGTGGCTCCGTAAGAAGCATATCAAGGTTCTGGAGTGGCCTAGCCAGTCTCCAGACCTAAATCCAATAGAACATCTTTGGAGTGAGCTGAAACTCCGTGTTGCTCAGCGACAGCCCCGAAACCTGACAGATCTAGAGGAGATCTGTGTGGAGGAGTCGGCCAAAATCCCTGTTGCAGTGTGTGCAAACCTGGTCAAGAACTACAGGAAACGTTTGACCTCTGTCATTGCAAACAAAGGCTTCTGTACCAAATATTAACACTGATTTTCTCAGGTGTTCAAGTACTTATGTTCAGCAGTGCAAGACAAATAAATTCTTTAAAAATCATACAATGTGATTACCTGATTTTTTTATTCTGTCTCTCAGAGTGGGAATGCACCTACAATGTGAATTTCAGAGCCCTCCATGATTTCTAAGTGGGAGAAGTTGCAAAATCGCAGGGTGTTCAAATACTTCTGTTCCTCACTGTATGCTTCTGACACCGTCCATGATAATTGGAAAGCCTCAGACCTCTGGTTTACTTCCAGTTGAGAATTATGCCCCCTTGACACTGCATGGCCATAATAGCAAACTGGGAGCCAAAGCTAAGGGTACCAATTGTTCAGCAATAAAAAGGTAAAGGCAGCTGCCATTTTTTAAGGATGTGCAAGGTCCCATTTAAAGGCATATATGACTTTAAAGGTGAAACCTTTTTATGCCGCCAATATACTATTATTTGTAGGAGGATGTAACAGATCCTCTTTGGTGTTCCTGCTGCTGAGAGGAGATAGAAAAGTGTGAGCTATTGTTTTTTACTACTACAAGAAAGTGAACTACAAGAAAAGAACTGATAAGTTAGTATGAGACCTAAAGCCTCTATAATATCACTAAGCTACTAGAGTGCAGGAGCAAGACGTGTTGTCATGGGGTATAGATGCTCAAGATCAGGATTAGACATTGTTAAACCATGAAGGAACACGTGCTCAACTGGAAACACCCAGGTGTTAGTATAGGTAAACATTTCTAGGAGGAATATCAGAGGAACAATCCAATTGAATTATTAATTGAGAATACAATTATTTACTGAAACAAACATGTCAGGTGAGCCGGCAGGTCCTCTATTTATGCATTCACTGCTCCACTGCAGCATCACAACATACACTGCTATACGTACCAAAGCATGAGGATAACCTCTTAATCACTGAATTCAGGTGTTTCATTCAGTCTCATTGCCACAGGTGTATAAAATCCAGCACCTAGCCATGCCATGTGCCTTTACAAAAGGTTAGTTCTAAAGAGTTCACTGAATTTGAGAATGGTACTGTAATAGGATGCCACCGTTGCAAAAGGGTCATGAAATTTCTTCCCTCTTACAGTGGTGCATGGAACCCTTCAGAATTCTTTAGATTTCTGCATAAATTTAATCTAAAACTACACCAGATTTTAACACAAGTCCTAAAAGCAGATAAAGATAACCAAATCATACAAATGGTTCAAAAATATTAGACCTGGTCATTTATTTATTGAGAAAAAAAGATCCAAAATCACATTTGTCAGTGGCAAAAGTATGTGAACCTTTGCATTCAGTATCTGGTGTGGCCCCCTTCTGCAGCAGTAATGGCAGCAAAATGTTTCCAGTAATTATTTATTAGGCTACTTTCACACTAGCGTTCGATCGGATCCGTTCTGAACGGATCCGATCATAATAATGCAGACGGAGGCTCCGTTCAGAACGGATCCGTCTGCATTATTTTAGCATATAAAAGCTAAGTGTGAAAATAGCCTCGTACGGATCCGTCCAGACTTTCAATGTAAAGTCAATGGGGGACAGATCCGCCTGAAGATTGAGCCATATTGTGGCATCTTCAAACGGATCCGTCCCCATTGACTTACATTGTAAGTCTGGACGGATCCGCACGGATCCGCACAGCCAGGCGGAGACCCGAACGCTGCAAGCAGCGTTCAGCTGTCCGCCTGTCCGTGCGGAGGCGAGCGGAGCGGAGGCTGAACGCCGCCAGACTGATGCAGTCTGAGCGGATCCGCTCCATTCAGACTGCATCAGGGCTGGACGGCTGCGTTCGGGTCCGCTCGTGAGCTCCTTCAAACGGAGCTCACGAGATGACCGACGAACGCTAGTGTGAAAGTAGCCTAAGTCCTGCATATCGGCTTGAAGGAAATGTAGTCCATTTCTCCGTACAAAACAGCTTCAACTCTTTAACTTTGTGAAAAAAGCCCTTTCTGCTCCAGTGTACAAAGCTAGGTCCATAAAGGTATGGTTGGGTGACTTTGGTATGGAAGAACCTGACTGACCTGCACACAGCCCTGAACACATTTGGGATAAACTAGAACTACAGGATTGCAAACCAGGCCCTCTCGTCCAACATCAGTGTCTGACCTCACAAATGCTTTTCTATATGAATGGCCAAAAGTTCCCAGACACACTCAAAAAATCTTGTAGAAAGCCTTCTCAGAAGAGTGGGAGATGTTTTAGCTGCATAGAGGGGGCAACTGCATATTAATCTCTGTGGATTTACCATGGGTACTTATAAAAGCACCTGTAGGTGTAATGTGTAGGTGTCTTAAGTCTATTGTCCATATAGTGTAAATAGGTAGACTTGGCATTCAGGAAACTGGTGGTTAGATTGGTTGTCACAGCTTTCCAAAGTACAAATTTAACCAGGAATTAACTTAAAAGAGATGTCCCATTAGAATAATATCTGTATGTACGGGTACGCCCGTCATAGACGGGGATTCATAATCAGGACCCTATTCTGCAAAGAGGACTCCGCTCAACCATGCAGTACAATGTTCCTCATTCATAAAACCATTTATTACCACCATTCTCTGGACTCATGGAGATCATCTGATTGCGACTGATTCTGCATTGACAGAATAGGTTTTCCAGATATTAGAAGGAAATGCATTATCTGTCCTGAAGCCTAGATGACAATAAATGAAAGAGGTAAGTGTTAGATTATATTTATTCTTGAGGCATGTTGATGTCTGTAACTGCAGCAATATATAGAGGTAATTCTTTAAGTTCTGCTATGTAATTAGCGCACTTCTTAGGCTACTTTCACACTCGCGTTTTGGCTTTCTGTTTAGGGCAGATCTCACAAAGCGGATTAGTTTGCATACTAATGCATTCTGAATAGAAAAGGATCCGCTCAGAATGCATCAGTTTGCCTCCGATCAGTCACCATTCCGCTCTGGAGGCGGACACCAAAATGCTACTTGGGGACGAATCTGTTTTCACTGACACAATAGAAAACGGATCCGTCTACCATTGACTTTCAATGGACTTCATGACGGATCCATCTTGGCGATGTTACAGATAATACAAACGGATCCGTTCATGATGGTTCCATGCGGTTGTATTATTGTAACTGATCAGTTTTTTCAGATCCATGACGGATCCGCCCAAAACGCGAGTGTCAAAGTAGCCTTATGTAAAAAGTGTTACTTTTCAAGAATAAGAGGCATTCAGTGACAGAAAAATGTACTATGAGTTGTAACTGCTAAAGATAAGACGGCATAATGGAATGATGAAAAGAGAAAAAACAAACCAACATGATATAGCGGTTGACTATGCAACGATCGATGGTAGTGTGTGGTGTAAACGTGCCAGCAAAGTTGTGACAATAATCCAGTATAAGGTGCAAGTAATAAAGGATACAATCTGTGTTCCCCTATTGTGCATCAGCATGGAGTTTTACAATTAATCTGTCAGCCGAAGCCTCCGGTAGAGCAAAGCAAAATGGGAGAAAAAAATGAGGCAACGTCCTGAAAATGTCACATATACCTTGTTAAATGTTCTACAAGCTCTCTGTGGTGGAATCCATAAACAAGAGACCATCTTCAAATGTCTTAAAGTGGTTACACTCTAATGAACAGCTATTTTCTATAATGATGGTTGAGAGGGATCATTGCTCCGGAGGGTGTCTGGAAACATTATTTTTCTCAAACCACCTAAGGAATTTCAATGTACAATACAAGAAATCTGAGGCATCACCTTCAATGGTCACAGCAGAATGATATTAGTTGCTTAAAGGGAACCTGTCATGTTGAACATGGTGTCTGAGCTGAAGGCAGCATGTTATAGAGAAGAAGGAGCTGAGCAGACCGATATATAGTTTTAAAGGAGAAGTATAAGCTATAGTTCATTCAGTTATATTCCTGCTCATTCTGGGCTTTGAAGTCCAGGAGGCGGTCCTATCAGTGATTGACAGCTAGCTCTGTATTCAGTCATAGAGGGAAGCCTGTCAATCACTGCTATGACCACCTCCTGGACTTCAAAGCCCAGAATGAGCAGGAATTTAAATAAATGAGAAACAGGTTATAATGAATCTTTTCTTACAAAATGATATATCATTCTGCTTCTCCTGCTCTGTAGCATGCAGCTTGCATATTCATTCGCCGTTTCATGGTGACAGGTTCCCTTTAAGCTTATGCAGTGTTTATTCAAGAAGTGGTCTCCAACTGGTGGCTCTCCAGGTGTTACCAAACTACAAACTTAGCATATACTAGGTGTTCTGCAACATCTGGAGAGCCACCAGTTGGAGAACACTGCATTAACATGTATCAAAGATAAGTGACAACCATATCATTGTAACCTTAAAATGGGCCTTTTAAATCAGTCCCAATAGTGTGTTGTACCTAATGAATACTCTCTTGCTCTCCACTGATCTATTCCAGCTTCCTTGCTCTGTTCGGCCATTATCTGGTCCCTGGCTTGATTACTTCAGGCTGGGTTATAGAAGAGGTCAGGTGTGCCGCTGCACAAAATGACTCTCCTCAGGGGTCATCCAGTGGCGACGTTCTGCTTGGGGAACATGTCTCTGCTGAGGCCAGTCATTGGCTGTAGACTAGAGGTACACGTGACTTTGCCTGTACCACTGCCTGAAGTAAACAAGCCGGGGTCCTGAAGATCACCAAATGAATCATCAGGGCTCCCTAACGGAGCAGCACGGAGCAGGTGACCACATATTACAGGGGCTAATTAAAAAGGGCCAACATTCACATTAACTGAGGAAAGAATAGACGATCTTTTTAGCTGCAGATCTGAAAATTCACAGTCTCTTCTTCTGCCATCCAAGATGTCAGCATCACATCTCAGACTACCAGATGCACAATGTTCATTTGGTAAGTTAATTGTCCAGACCGGTTCTTGGATTGGTCAGCACTGTTCACGTGAGCAGTGCTGGCCAATCCAAGGGCAACAGGAAGTGTCTTGGACTACCAAAAGCACAGGGTACATCAGGCAGTTTGAGGAGCGCTGTAGCCACCTTGATTGGCAGAGGAGGCACCTTGGGATTTACAGATCTGCAGCTGAGGAGATACAAAGTTAGGCACCAGATAAGTGTTCCGTTTATTTGACAGTTAATGTTAATTTAATTTCTTGAACCGGTGGGTCGCTTTAAGGAGACAAGCTGTGTATGGCAATGCTCCATGGGATTACTATTCAAAGAAAGAGAACTGTCTCACTACTGCCAGTATTGCACCAATACCTCTTCCTCTTGGTGACTAAGGCCTCATGCTCACAGCAGAGCCACATAACCTTGTGCCCTCTAATTAACTCCTGTGCTGCCATGTGACATTGTATAACTTGCCAAATTATGGAAGTGTTGCCCTATAGAAGAACAATTCAGTAATATGGCATCCAATGGAGCATGTCACAACTTTCCCCCCTTCACACGGAAATAAATCGAAGGTGCAGAGATAGAAAAAGGCCTCATAGAAGTCTATAGGTGTCATATTACAGCTTAAAGCTATAATATAATTCAAAGTCCTAAGCGGAAGACATGCTTTTTCCATTTATTTGTTGAGGAGGGCTTCCAAAGGATTTATGGGGATGTTTCTTTTAATCACTTTGATTGTGTTCTATATTCCAAAGAACATATAAAGTTTTGCACTGTGGAGAAGAAATGTTCATGAGTGTGTGTCCTGAATGAATGGATCTATCTAGAAGTATTGAGTATATTTTTTGGGCCAGCGTCTGCATAGTAAAATGCATAACATAGACAGAAATATTATTCATTTAATGAAATGGATCATTTTACACACCAAACATCTGTCAATGTAGATAAAATGTGCCCCCAAAGGGTTATTTGTGCAGTCGTTGTCTAAAACATAATAGGTAAATTCCATGGGATCCACTTACCTATTGCAAGGGCAAACATGTACAGCCAAACTGAACCCAAGGGCCCAAAAATGTTCAGTAAGTAGCTACAACTACAGTTAACTATAGAAATGAAACAAAGTCCTTGTTCTACCAGGATAAGCTTGTTGGATAGCCTATGTGACCTTCACAAACATATTAGGCGCTCCAATCCCATAATATAAATGTTATTATCCAAAGTTTTCCCTTTTAGAATTGGTGATTAAGAAGACAACAGCAAGCTAAGAGTTAATTGCCCTCTTTACTAGTCAGTCATAGGTTGGCTAGTCACCCCCAAGCGGAGATGAGTATGTTCAAGACACCATGTGAGGTCTGTGTTGTGCAAGATGGAGATGTCAGACTCGGTGCCTGGAGGGGGGACTGACGACTGTCACTCAGGATAATCTCCTTCTCTCTCACTCTACTCTCTCACCCTCTTCTCACTTCTCTCCTCCCCACACACTTGCCCTGGGCTAGTGATGTTCTGCTTTCTGTCTACCAAATGGCGTGACTGTCTACCTTCCCACACCCAAACCGCGGGCACAGGTGGGGGGCGATTAGGCAGGCATTTTAAATGTAGACAGAGAGGTCTGCGTCATTATGGACAACCAGTGATGAGGGTCCTCTAATAGTCTGCTCCTGGCATGATGTCGAGACTTAACGTCACAATGTTATATTTAAGAGTGAAATCTTGATACCCTTCTTCTGTGGCGGCTTTTCAAGACAGGACTGTAGATTACTTATATAAAGCTATAGGTTTTTGGTGTTAATAAGAGAGTGTTTTTAGCCTTCTAACCAAAGATGTCCCCAAGAAAAGAACACTCATTAATAAAGAAAAGGTTAGGTTTTAGGGTTAAGTTCCCTATACACATTAGTGTAGTGTCAGAAGAACCCACCGTGGGGAGCTTCCAACTCTACCCCAACAGATGATGTTGGAGAAGAGAAGGTCCAGGTGAAATGGATTTCTTGGAAGTGGCTTTTTCCACTCTCCTCAATGAAAAACATACAAATTCTGTCGAGTGTATATGTGTATAGTATATGAGTCAAGAGAGAATGATTGTTCATCCAACATTTATTGAAGGTGTATGGATACCTTTAGGTCACTGTTCCCAAACGAAGATACACAATAATCAAAGGCCACAATAACCAATGACTACTATAAAGCCTTTTTTATGTGAAAATGTTGAGTTTTCTGCAACACCATCATACAAGAGAAATGAAAGATTACAGTGCCCATTAAGGGGGTTGTCCATCCTTGGAGTCTTACCCTGTCCCTGAACATAAGAAAATGCCACCCATCTGTCCATGGTCCCACCGTGACCGCTGCCACCAATCATAGGCCTCAGAAGCAGCCGGGAATGCAGCAGAACCACAGACAGGTAAGTGATTTTATTTTTGTGTTCAGGGGACAACCTCAGAGGTTGTCAGCTCCAAGGCCGGACAAGCCCTTTAAAATCAACGTTTATGTCTATGCAGGCCCGTCGCTATCCAACAGGCAAAACAAGCAATTGCTTGGGGCCCCGAGCTGGTTGGGGCCCCAAGCTGGCCGGTGCCCGATGGTATATTCTAACCCCCAGGCTTTCCCATGGTGACGTGGACGCTTGACTGTGGGTTAGAATATACCATCGGATCTGAGTTTTACGAGCTCAGTGAGATCGTAAAAACTTAAATCCGATGGTATATTCTAACCCCCAGGCGTTCCCATGGTGACGAGGACGCTTGCCTGGGGGTTAGAATATACAGGGCCACGCCGCTCACAGCAGTATATTTATAAACTAATCAGTAACTACTTTAACTTTAATCATTGCTCAATGCTGAGCTCTTTATTTGGATTATTTGGATATCTTACTTTGTCTTAGCTCCGGTAATAGCAGGCAGTGCGGGGGGCGGTGCTCACTCACTGACCGACGTCACGCGCCTGCTCCTCCCACTAGGCGGCGCAGTCGCGTGATGTCAGTGAGTGAGCGCCGCCTGCACTGCCTGCTGTTACCGGAGCTAAGACAAAGTAAGATATCCAAATAATCCAATTAAAGAGCTCAGCAATGAGCAATGATTAAAGTTAAAGTAGTTACTAATTAGTTTATAAATATACTGCTGTGAGCGTCGGGGGATCTGTGGATGGCACTGTAGGGGGATCTGTGGATGGCAGTGCCATCCACAGATCCCCCTACAGTGCCATCCACAGATCCCCCTCCCCTAAACAGTGCCATCCACAGATCTCCCCCTAAACAGTGCCATCCACAGATCTCCCCCCTAAACAGTGCCATCCACAGATCCCCCCTAAACAGTGCCATCCACAGATCCCCCCTCCCCTAAACAGTGCCATCATGGCACTGTTTAGGGGAGGGGGGATCTGTGGATGGCACTGTTTAGGGGGGATCTGTGGATGGCATTGTTTAGGGGGGATCGGTGGATGGCACTGTTTAGGGGGGAGATCTGTGGATGGCACTGTTTAGGGGAGGGGGGATCTGTGGATGACACTGTTTAGGGGGGAGATCTGTGGATGGCACTGTTTAGGGGAGGGGGGATCTGTGGATGGCACTGTTTAGGGGAGGAGGGATCTGTGGATGGCACTGTTTAGGGGGGAGATCTGTGGATGGCACTGTTTAGGGGAGGGGGGATCTGTGGAAGGCACTGTTTAGGGGGATCTGTGGATGGCACTGTTTAGGGGGGGAGATCTGTGGATGGCACTGTTTAGGGGGGAGATCTGTGGATGGCACTGTTTAGGGGGGAGATCTGTGGATGGCACTGTTTAGGGGAGGGGGGATCTGTGGGTGGCACTGTTTAGGGGAGGAGGGATCTGTGGATGGCACTGTTTAGGGGGGAGATCTGTGGATGGCACTGTTTAGGGGAGGGGGGATCTGTGGAAGGCACTGTTTAGGGGGATCTGTGGATGGCACTGTTTAGGGGGGGAGATCTGTGGATGGCACTGTTTAGGGGGGAGATCTGTGGATGGCACTGTTTAGGGGGGAGATCTGTGGATGGCACTGTTTAGGGGAGGGGGGATCTGTGGATGGCACTGTTTAGGGGAGGAGCGATCTGTGGATGGCACTGTTTAGGGGAGGAGCGATCTGTGGATGGCACTGTTTAGGGGAGGAGGGATCTGTGGATGGCACTGTTTAGGGGGGAGATCTGTGGATGGCACTGTTTAGGGGAGGGGGGATCTGTGGATGGCACTGTTTAGGGGAGGGGGGATCTGTGGATGGCACTGTTTAGGGGAGGGGGATCTGTGGATGGCACTGTTTAGGGGAGGGGGATCTGTGGATGGCACTGTTTAGGGGAGGAGGGATCTGTGGATGGCACTGTTTAGGGGGGGAGATCTGTGGATGGCACTGTTTAGGGGAGGGGGGATCTGTGGATGGCACTGTTTAGGGGGGGATCTGTGGATGGCACTATTTAGGGGAGGGGGGATCTGTGGATGGCACTGTTTAGGGGGGATCTGTAAATGGCACTGTTTAGGGGAGGGGGGATCTGTGGATGGCACTGTTTAGGGGGGAGATCTGTGGATGGCACTGTTTAGGGGGGATCTGTGGATGGCACTGTTTAGGGGAGGGGATCTGTAGATGGCACTGTTCAAATTTCACGCACATTAAATGCAACAGCAGTATTTCCACTGTAAACCTCCTTTTTTATTTATATAAAGTGTGGGTGAACTTAAACTGTATGGCTATACTGTGGTTCCTGTAGGCTTTGCGTGTGTAAGGTGTGGAGGGGGGGGGGCCTCCATGTCTATTTTGCTTGGGGCCCCCAAATTCCTTCAAACGGCCCTGTGTCTATGTAATGCATGGTTGTGTCGATTATCAAGAGAGAAATGCTCTTTGTAGCTCTCCCTCCAGCTAATTGATAGAGGTTCTGAATGGTGGATCCTTCCGCACTTTTCTAAACTCAGAATTCCCTACTCAAGTATTTGAAAATTAGATCTCCAAACCAGAAAATCCATTTAAGGCTACTGTCATGGATCTGCACAAATGCCTCCGTTCAGATAATACAACCGCATGCATTCGTTCAGAACGGATCCGTTTGTATTATCTGTAACATAGCCAAGACGGATCCGTCTTGAATACCATTGAAAGTCAATGGGTGACGAATCAGTTTTCTATTGTGCCAGATTGTGTCAGTGAAAACTGATCCGTCCCCATTGACTTACATTGTGTGTCAGGACGGATCCGTTTGCCTTAGCATCGTCAGGCGGACACCCAAATGCAAGCAGCGTTTTGGTGTCCGCCTCTAGTGCAGAACGGAGGCAAACTGATGCATTCTGAGCGGATCCTTTTCCATTCAGAATGTATTAGGGAAAAACTGATCCGTTTTGGAGCGCTTGTGAGAGCCCTGAATGGATCTCACAAACGGAAACCAAGACGCCAGTGTGAAAGTCGCCTAATATAAAGGGGTTTGTCTAGGATTAGAGAAACAGGATTATATTTTCAGGTATTGCAGTGCCACTCCAGCCTGCACAGGACAGATTCTCTCATCTGTCCTTGTGTCGGCCCCTGCCTACACTAATACATTGTAACGAACTGTAGCTGTGTAAGCAGGGTGTAGTAAGGACAGGTTTTCAGCTTCTGGATGTAAACAGGAGCAGGTTTCTATTCACTGACAGCAAACAAAGGGCATGGAATTGAAACGCAAAGTAAATCAAAAAGTTTTCTAAAGTATATAAAAGATGGCACAAGCCTTTTAACTGTAACTGAATGGTAGCCATAGGCTTCAATGGAAGGCTGCACACGTTATCATAGCTATCCATGCACTGCTTGCTTGACTTTAGCAGCAATTTGCGCAATAAGAAACTCATTTAAACTTCAAGATTCTGAAATGTCTTTCACGTCTTTGATGTGGGCTACACAGGACAGGGCCGCTGATGTCATCCTGCTGTCAAAGGTCATGATGTTTCGTGCGAGGCATAAAAAAAACGTTACTGATCAAATACCTTTGCACTAAACTGATACGTAAGTACATTTGACCCGATTAAGAGGGGTTGTAACCTCCAGTCTCCCACTATCCTGGGAAAACAGACCAGTAATTGCCCCCACACACATACAAACCACCTTCTCATCACATGTGCTGGCCAGTTTGGCACTGATCACGGCTGGGTTTAATCCGCTGACCTGGAAGTAAAAGGATAAGTAAATTGTTGCTAATTACGCGTATAAGTACAAATCAGAGGGCTGATCACTGGAAGGGATATGTGAAGAGGGGCTTCTTAGTACAAGATTAAAGGGGATGTAGCAAGAGAAAGCAAACGCATTGCTATGGATGGGAAGACATGTTAGCATTTCTACTGCAGACAGTGGGGAAAAAAGCCACGAGAGGATGAAGGAAAAATGATAGAGACTTATTATGGGAAATCAGGGAGGTGACACAAAAACATAGATTGTCTGCTTATGCGGTGACTAATACAGTAAAGAATTACAGAAATATTTTATACATGAATTAAGCAAAAATCGATGGCCGCAGGGTCTGACATGACTTTTCCAAGCTCCGTCCTTCCTCTTTCATATTATGCCGAGGTCTTCCAAAGAAATGGAAAGTTAAAAAGGAGCGCGTTTTACACCGGTCTTTTTTTCCCCTCTCAGCAGACGGAGAAAGCGCCTAATTTATGACAAGGCTCAGGCCTCGCCATAATTTAGGTGCACCGCCGGCAGTAGTAAAAACGACCCCAGCCCTGACTGTAGTATAAGCTTTGGTTAAGGAATCCGAACTCATGTGTTAATTACAATTATACTCCACAATCAGTGGTAAGCCTGCTATAGAAGCCAATTCTGTCACCGTTATTGGGCCTAGCGGTAGGGGCTGCCAGTACTAATCCACCCTCTGCTGTTTTGAGCATACCAGGTGTTGAGGATATTTAATATAGGAAAAGTCAGTTACGGCACAAACATTGACGGCGCATTTCTAGAATATGGCATCAGTGTCTAATCATAGGGGATGCAACCAACGAGACCGAGGCATTCGCTTGAACAAATGGCAGTTGCGCTGAGGAAGTGTCATGCCACTTCATCTCCTCTACTCATGGGTATCAAATGATAGCCAAAGGCTGCCCATACAGCCTCTGGAAAAACCAAGGTGGAGCTGACAGGCATCGCTGCCAGCTATTGGCAGGGTCACAGAAGCCGGACCCCACCAATCCAACATTGATGGCAGTTGTAATGTTTTGCTTGAGACAACTTCTTTAAAGGGATTCTGTCACAAAGTTTTGGCCTTTAGAGCTGCGGACATGCACGGCTAGATCGCCGCTAGCATGTCCGCAATATACCTGTCCTATAGGGCTGTGTGCTTTTATTTTCTTTAAAAAAGGATTTTAGAGATATGTAAATTAGTCTTGTAGGTGCCCAAGGGGTTATACGAACCTTCCTGGTGCCCAGCCACGCCCTCCTGTGAAGTAGCCCAGCACCGCCTATGTCCTCCGAATCGCCTCCTTTCATCAACAATAGATGCGCAGTGCCGGTATAGTGTTCCTTCCCTGTGCTGGCATCAGCCTCAGGGAAAGGACTGCGCATGCGCGAGCTCGCGCATCGCGAGATTACGGCAATCTATCGTTGATGAAAGGAGGAGATTCGGAGGACATAGGTGGTGCTGGGCTCCTTCACAGGCGGGCGTGGCTGGGCACGACAGGGCACCAGGAAAGTCGTATAGCCCCTTGGGAACCTACAAGACTAATTTACATATCTCTAAAATCCTTTTTTAAAGAAAATAAAACCACACAGCCCTATAGGACAGATATATTGCGGACATGCTAGCGGCGATCTAGCCGTGCATGTCCGCATCTCTATAGCCCAAAACTTGGTGACAGAATCACTTTAAGGAACTATAGCATCAAAGGGAAATAAGCAAGTGGCTAAAGTTACCAGTCTGCTGAGAGTGTGGACCAAATCACTGCGTTCCTCTGGGGCTGTCCCTACACAGTGCACGCCCCTTCCAGATATGTCCACTCATACTGTATGTACAATATAGAAGCTATAGGGGTATTCAATATTAATGGACAGAAGAAAGTGCACAGCCACTGCGACAGAGCAACGAGATAACAAGGACTCTAAATAATACAGGGTTAATATTTGTGCGTTCTTAGAGAGTCAAGCACATCAGTAAGAAGCTGTGATTCTTCTACTGATACAAAATCTGATAAAAAAAATTCCAGAGAGGGAATTCGGACAGTATAGATAGACAGAAAAAGAGTATTCTGCCTTCTCTGGTGCGTGGGGGGTTCTAAATATAAGAATGACCCTGAGGCAAGTGCATGCCCAGCGATCGGTAACTCTTTTATCCTATTTACAATACACAATCACTTTTAAAACATTAAGTCCTTCTGCGTCCGCCCCCAGGCTGTTGTGACTACATGAACGCTCTCCTCACCCCTCCCCCCCCCCCTCATCTCAGCATCGGTGTCCAAATTTGTACCCGCCGGCTCAGTCCGTGACATGTTACAATACTCATCCCTGTGACACACCTGCCCAAAAATCCACAGCCTCTGGCCTGGGGGGGCTGCAATGGGGAAAGCGGGGAGAGTGACAAGTTCTGATGTCTCTTGTGGAGGGAGGTGATAGACGCTGATCTCTCAGGAGTGAAGGGATGGAGGTTGGAACATGCTCTGATCTATCTGGGAGGGTAAGGTGACAAGGTCTTTAGACTTGGCAGCAAATATATCTATATTACTTAGGAGACGGATAACGACATTTAATAAAAAGTAAAAGCAGAGAACAAATACCCCCAAAATGTGATGTTTTTGTTTTCACATTTTCTGAGATGATGAGGTTGGTCTCAAAGTGACAGCTGTTAATGGCCAACTAATATGTCCATAAAGTGTCAGTTTTGGAGCTGGCACACCTCTGCCTGCCCAAACAAAAGAATTTCCCTTGAGAAAAGCAGTTGTTTGGGCAGGCAATGGTATGAAAATCTTGGGATCAATAATCCTAATGATAGCAGCAGTTTCATCATCTGTCTAGAAGAAGATGTGAGTAAAGTCTTAGCAAATGCTTAAAGGGGTTGTCTCACTTCAGCAAATGGCATTTATCATGTAGACGAAGATAATACAAGACACTTACTAATGTATTGTGATTATCCATATTGCTTCCTTTGCTGGCTGGATTCGTTTTTCCATCACATTATACACGGCTCTTATCCAGGTGTTACTTCTACCTCTGCAGTACAGATACGAGGTGGCCGCCAGACAGGCCGGCGCTTTTTCCTATAGTGTGCAAGCACGACCACCACTAGTGGATTGCAGGGTGGTCGTAACCATGGAAATGAGCAGTGTATAATGTGATGGAAAAATGGATCAAGCCAGCAAAGGAGACAATATGGACAATCACAATAAATTAGTAAGTGCCTTGTATTAACTTTCTCTACATGATAAATGCCTTTTGCTGAAGTGAGACAACCCCTTTAATGGTTATAAACAGGATCCCCAAGATATGAGTCCCTTCATCAGGCTCACCTACAAATTACACATCTATACTTACCCTTAGATCTATACATAAAATGTATGTATTTGCTGATTTTCAGTTACACGTTTCTTCTCCAATCACCTGCAAAGCTGCATGTAGAATCCCATTAGATTCCTGTTACTAGAAAACAGTGCGTTGTGTCAGATCCAGCAATCAGTAATCACAATATTTATTTTGTGAGTGAACGGAGGATAAAAAGAACCAATAGCCTAATAACAGTACAAAACAAGTGAGGGTTGGCCAATCTGCTCAATTAGTTATGTAGATATTAACATTGTGCTTAACGGTGTAGTTTCCTTTTTTATTTTAAAGGGGTATTCCCATGTGGGACATTGGGGTCATATCGCTAGGGTATGCCCCCAATGTCTGATAGGTGCAGGTGGGACATTGGGGTCATATCGCTAGGGTATGCCCCCAATGTCTGATAGGTGCAGGTCTCACCTCTGGGAACCGTATTTATACTTACAGCGGAGCCTGCAAAGTACCGCATGCACGGCCGCTCTCCGCCAATTTGCGGACTTTGTTCTAAGTATAGGTGTGGATGCCAGAGGTCCTAACAATATGCCCCCAATGCCCAAGATGGGAATACCTCTTTAACCACTTCAGCCCCGCTAGCTGAAACCCCCTTCATGACCAGAGCACTTTTTACACTTCGGCACTACACTCCTTTCACCGTTTATCGCTCGGTCATGCAACTTACCACCCAAATGAATTTTACCTCCTTTTCTTCTCACTAATAGAGCTTTCATTTGGTGGTATTTTATTGCTGCTGACATTTTTACTTTTTTTGTTAGTAATCGAAATGCAACGATTTTTTTGCAAAAAAATGACATTTTTCACTTTCAGCTGTAAAATTTTGCAAAAAAAACGACATCCATATATACATTTTTCGCTAAATTTATAGTTCTACATGTCTTTGATAAAAAAAAATGTTTGGGCAAAAAAAATGGTTTGGGTAAAAGTTATAGCGTTTACAAACTATGGTACAAAAATGTGAATTTCCGCTTTTTGAAGCAGCTCTGACTTTCTGAGCACCTGTCATGTTTCCTGAGGTTCTACAATGCCCAAACAGTAGAAAAACCCACAAATGACCCAATTTCGGAAAGTAGACATCCTAAGGTATTCGCTGATGGGCATAGTGAGTTCATAGAAGTTTTTATTTTTTGTCACAAGTTAGCGGAAAATGATGATGATTTTTTATTTTTATTTTTTTCTTACAAAGTCTCATATTCCACTAACTTGCGACAAAAAATAAAAAATTCTAGGAACTCGCCATGCCCCTCACGGAATACCTTGGGGTGTCTTCTTTCCAAAATGGGGTCACTTGTGGGGTAGTTATACTGCCCTGGCAATTTAGGGGCCCAAATGTGTGAGAAGAACTTTGCAATCAAAATGTGTAAAAAATGACCGGTGAAATCCGAAAGGTGCACTTTGGAATATGTGCCCCTTTGCCCACCTTGGCAGCAAAAAAGTGTCACACATCTGGTATCGCCGTACTCAGGAGAAGTTGGGGAATGTGTTTTGGGGTGTCATTTTACATATACCCATGCTGGGTGAGAGAAATATCTTGGCAAAAGACAACTTTTCCAATTTTTTTATACAAAGTTGGCATTAGACCAAGATATTTTTCTCACCCAGCATGGGTATATGTAAAATGACACCCCAAAACACATTCCCCAACTTCTCCTGAGTATGGCGATACCAGATGTGTGACACTTTTTTGCAGCCTAGGTGGGCAAAGGGGCACATATTCCAAAGTGCACCTTTCGGATTTCGCAGGCCATTTTTTACACATTTTGATTGCAAGGTACTTCTCACACATTTGGGCCCCTAAATTGCCAGGGCAGTATAACTACGCCACAAGTGACCCCATTTTGGAAAGAAGACACCCCAAGGTATTCCGTGAGGGGCACGGCGAGTTCCTAGAATTTTTTATTTTTTGTCGCAAGTTAGTGGAATATGAGACTTTGTAAGGAAAAAAGAAAAAAAAAGAAAAATCATCATTTTCCGCTAACTTGTGACAAAAAATAAAAAATTCTAGGAACTCGCCGTGCCCCTCACGGAATACCTTGGGGTGTCTTCTTTCCAAAATGGGGTCACTTGTGGGGTAGTTATACTGCCCTGGCAATTTAGGGGCCCAAATGTGTGAGAAGAACTTTGCAATCAAAATGTGTAAAAAATGACCGGTGAAATCCGAAAGGTGCACTTTGGAATATGTGCCCCTTTGCCCACCTTGGCAGCAAAAAAGTGTCACACATGTGGTATCGCCGTACTCAGGAGAAGTTGGGGAATGTGTTTTGGGGTGTCATTTTACATATACCCATGCTGGGTGAGAGAAATATCTTGGCAAAAGACAACCTTTCCATTTTTTTTATACAAAGTTGGCATTTGACCAAGATATTTTTCTCACCCAGCATGGGTATATGTAAAATGACACCCCAAAACACATTCCCCAACTTCTCCTGAGTACGGCGATACCAGATGTGTGACACTTTTTTGCAGCCTAGATGCGCAAAGGTGCCCAAATTCTTTTTAGGAGGGCATTTTTAGACATTTGGATCCCAGACTTCTTCTCACACTTTCGGGCCCCTAAAAAGCCAGGGCAGTATAAATACCCCACATGTGACCCCACTTTGGAAAGAAGACACCCCAAGGTATTCAATGAGGGGCCTGGCGAGTTCATAGAATTTTTTATTTTTTTGCATAAGTTAGCGGATATTGATTTTTTTTTGTTTTTTTCTCACAAAGTCTCACTTTCTGCTAACTTAGGACAAAAATTTCAATCTTTCATGGACTCAATATGCCCCTCACGGAATACCTTGGGGTGTCTTCTTTCCGAAATGGGGTCACATGTGGGGTATTTATACTGCCCTGGCTTTTTAGGGGCCCTAAAGCGTGAGAAGAAGTCTGGAATATAAATGTCTAAAAATGTTTACGCATTTGGATTCCTTGAGGGGTATGGTGAGTTCATGTGAGATTTTATTTTTTGACACAAGTTAGTGGAATATGAGACTTTGTAAGAAAAAACAAAAACAAAAACAAACTTTCAAAAAATTTCCGCTAACTTGGGCCAAAAAAATGTCTGAATGGAGCCTTACAGGGGGGGTGATCAATGACAGGGGGGGGTGATCAATGACAGGGGGGTAATCACCCATATAGACTCCCGGATCACCCCCCTGTCACTGATCACCCCCCCTGTAAGGCTCCATTCAGACGTCCGTATGATTTTTACGGATCCATGGATCGGATCCGCAAAACACATGCGGACGTCTGAATGGAGCCTTACAGGGGGGTTATAAATGACAGGCGGGTGATCACCCATATAGACTCCCTGATCACCCCCCTGTCACTGATCACCCCCCCTGTAAGGCTCCATTCAGACGTCCGTATGATTTTTACGGATCCATGGATACATGGATCGGATCCGCAAAACACATGCGGACGTCTGAATGGAGCCTTACAGGGGGGTTATCAATGACAGGGGGTGATCACCCCCCTGTCACTGATCACCCCCCCTGTAAGGCTCCATTCAGACGTCCGCATGATTTTTACGGATCCATGGATACATGGATCGGATCCGCAAAACACATGCGGACGTCTGAATGGAGCCTTACAGGGGGGTGATCAATGACAGGCGGGTGATCAATGACAGGGGGTGATCAGGGAGTGTATATGGGTGATCACCCGCCTGTCATTGATCACCCCCCTGTAAGGCTCCATTCAGACGTCCGCATGTGTTTTGCGGATCCGATCCATGTATCCATGGATCCGTAAAAATCATGCGGACGTCTGAATGGAGCCTTACAGGGGGGTGATCAATGACAGGGGGTGATCAGGGAGTGTATATGGGTGATCACCCGCCTGTCATTGATCACCCCCCTGTAAGGCTCCATTCAGACGTCCGCATGATTTTTACGGATCCATGGATACCAAAACACATGCGGACGTCTGAATGGAGCCTTACAGGGGGGTGATCAATGACAGGCGGGTGATCAATGACAGGGGGTGATCAGGGAGTGTATATGGGTGATCACCCGCCTGTCATTGATCACCCCCCTGTAAGGCTCCATTCAGACGTCTGCATGTGTTTTGCGGATCCGATCCATGTATCCGTAAAAATCATACGGACGTCTGAACGGAGCCTGACAGGGGGGTGATCAATGACAGGGGGGTGATCAGGGAGTTTATATGGGGTGATCATGGGTGATCAGGGGTTTATAAGGGGTTAATAAGTGACGGGGGGGGGGGGGTGTAGTGTAGTGTGGTGTTTGGTGCGACTGTACTGAGCTACCTGAGTCCTCTGGTGGTCGATCCTAACAAAAGGGACCACCAGAGGACCAGGTAGCAGGTATATTAGACGCTGTTATCAAAACAGCATCTAATATACCTGTTAGGGGTTAAAAAATTCGGATCTCCAGCCTGCCATCGAGCGGTCGCCGCTGGCAGGCTGGAGATCCACTCGTTTACCTTCCGTTCCTGTGAGCGCGCGCGTTCACAGGAAATCCCGGCCCTCGCGAGATGACGCGTATATGCGTCGTTGAGCGCAGGGCTGCCGCCTCCGGACCGCACATCTGCGTTAGGCGGTCCGGAGGCGGTTAAAGGGGTTGTCCCACAAAAAAGAATCAACAGTTTTCAAACCAGCACCTGAATCTGAATTATTTTGTAATTGCATGTAAAACGTATTATAGCTACAGTTATTCAATAAAATGTATCTGTATAGCACCACCTGCTGTTTGTTTTTTTCTTATTTCTTTGTCCTGCTCATTAAGAAGGCCGCACATGCTCAGTTTCATCCTTTACTGACTTCTGAGCTGTGATAGGGAGAGCATGGACACGCCCCCTTAGCTGCAGCAGAAAAGACACTCCCCTTGAGCTGTCAGCTTGATATAAATCTAGCAGAGCAATGAATGGGGAGATCTCTGGATCCATGTGAGGTACAGGGCTGGTTCTAGCTTTGTTAGAAAGAGATTGTCATGTACTGTATGATGTCTGATTTTCATTTTTTTTATCTGCAAATTTGGGTATTGGTTTGGTGCAGAAACACAGCAAAATCTATGTGAAAAAAATCTGAATAAACTACACTACTGTGTGCATGTAGCTGTAAGGATGTCATTCATGTAGATTTTTCACATGGATTGTCGTGCAGGTTTTGCTCATTTCCGCACTAAATTCTGTATGTGTTAGGCCGAATGCACGCGGCCGTGGAACACTGACGTGAGCAGTCCGTGGTATCCCGGCCTGGCATTCTGCTGACAGCAGGAGCGCACGACTTCATTGGTTGCTATGACGCCGTGCACTTCATGCCACCACTGCACTACCGTAATACACTGGTATGATCTATACGAGTGTATTACTCTAGTGCAATGACGCCGTGCGCTCCTGCTGTCAGCAGGATGCCAGGCCGGGATACCATGGACCGCTCACGTCCGTGTTCCACGGCCGTGTGCATTTGGCCTTACTTATGGATTTTCACAATGTTTTGCCCTGGATCTCAACCTTTGTGTTGCGAAGTGTGAAATCCGCACTGAAAATCCACATAAACCATTTCTGAAATGCTGCAAATTTCAAAATCCACGCCACAAGTCAATTTCCAAACCGTGTACATGAGATTGTGAAAATGTAATCTACTTAGTTGGTACAGGATTACGCTGCAAATGTTATGCGCAGTAATTCCGCACACTGAGAGAGATTTATCAAACTGGTGTAAAGTAGAACTGGCCTAGTTGCCAATAGCAACCAATCAGATTCCACCTTTCATTATTTACAGCTCCTTTGGAAAATGAAAGGAGGACTCTGATTGGTTGCTATGGGCAACTAGGCCAGTTCTATTTTACACCAGTTTAATAAATCTCCCCCTTAGGCCTCTTTCACACTACCGTTTTTTGTTTCCGTTTTGCGGACCGTTTTTTGTGTTCCGTATACGGAACCATTCATTTCTATGGTTCCGCAAAAAAAAAACTGAATGTACTCCGTATGCATTCCGTTTCCGTATTTCCGTTCCGTTGAAAGATAGAACATATCCTATTATTGTCCGCAAATCACGTTCCAAGGCTCCATTCAAGTCAATGGGTCCGCAAAAAAAAACGGAACACATGCGGAAATGCATCCGTATGTCTTCCGTATCCGTTCCGTCTTTTCTGAACCATCTATTGAAAATTTTATGTCCAGCCCAATTTTTGCTATGTAATTACTGTATACTGTATCTACTATAAGGAAAAACTGAATGGAACTACGGAACGGAAACACAACAGAAACAAAAAAAACGGAACAACTGATCCGTGAAAAACGGACTGCAAAACACTGAAATATCCATACGGTAGTGTGAAAGAGGCCTTAGCCTGCTACAAAATATCCTGACACAATCTGATCGCTACCATAGTAAAAAAAAATATATATATATATATATATATGGACAAATATACAATATTGGCAATTTGCAACATGGGAAATAACTGTTACTACAGTAACCCATTCCCAAAAAGGAGTGTTTACTTACTGTATACCCTCTCCATATAATATATACATACATTTATTCTATGAAATTCCACTCTACATTACTAGTACCTAACCCGGGGAGAGGGAGAAGCAAACTCACTTTCTGTAACCTGCAGCTACATAAAGTAGCCACTGGTCGTTACCATGGCAACAATCCTAAAGTCCCCGAGTCGTTCCCTTCCTGTGTCAAAATAACCCAGTCGCCGCTCTTCTACTGATTTCCAATGATATTAATTCAAACACCAAGTAATAAAATACACTAACAGCCCCACATCCCGTACAAAGCGACGTTAATTGCCGCTGCTTCGCTGAAATGGTGGCGCTAGGCAGTGAAACAGACAGCCCAGAGACGTCAGGGGCCCTGACAGAACCCGGAAGTGATGACGTGTGCCGGGAATTGTGGACTAGGCATAGAAGCGTAGGCAGCTGATTACCGATCAATAAGCAATCGATTGCCGAGCTCAGATTGGTGTGACACACAGGACCTAGAGCCATGGAGGCTCTTTACCATCAAAGTAACAAGTGAGTGTGTGAAGGTAGACAGATGTCAGAGGCTTTGTACAGATACATTATATTATTACTAGGATATATCTAATGTTATGTATGAATTTATCTAATAATATTACAGAATGCATCTGAGATGGATAATAGCGGGGCTCTGATGTGTCAGGCAGACTCATGTTAGTGTCTTTATTATGGCTATACTGTGTGGGTTTCCTGCAGTTATATGAAGATGTGGCAGCATTATAGCGGTTTGAAATCGCTGATCCCTCCACGTATCCGGATTGTGGCAAATGTAACATCAGGACAGACTGTATTCACATTTGCATTGCATCATGCGATGGTATATATTGTCGTAGATGCATTGTAGAGGCCCGCAATTCCATATTGTGGAGTCCTAGGCACTCCGCGTGCTTCTGTATAGTGCCTCCATATGAAATGTGATGCAGATGAGTTTAGTTTAGGGCCTTAGGCACACCGCTGTATTTTTGGTCCCCTTTGTTTCGCGCATCGGATGCGGCCCCATTCATTTAAATAGGGCCTTAAAAGATGTGGACAGCACTTGGTTGTCCTTTCAACCGGCTCGCAAAAAAAGGTAGAAACATGTCCTATTCTTGTCCATTTTGTGGACCAGGATTTCCACAAGGGGGAAAAATGGTGCCATGCAGATGGCTGGGATCCGTGTTGTGCATGCATGACATTTGGTTGTGTGAATGAGGCCTAAACTGGATACAATTAAAGCAAAATCTTAGTTGTGACAAGTATTAGGCTCTGTACTTGTTTTCACTCTTTGTGGGAAACGGTGTGTTCATATAACTGACAGCAAGCAGAGATCTTGCAAATGGCACTAAAACATATGGTTTAATGATTATTGTTATTTTTCTTTTTTTTCTTTAGACATGTCCATGAAGTTCAGAATCAGATGGGACGGCTGGAGTCATGTGACAAACAGTCTGTACATAGTAAGTATGGTAACTCTATGAGTTCCAGCTGTGTGTCTCACGATAAACCTGTCAGGATCGTAATCTCTTTTCCCTTTGTGGGAACATCAGTCACATATATTGTCTTCAGCAGATCTGTGCCTATGAACCTGGCTGACCTGTTACATGTGCGCTTGGCATCTAAAGACATATGTGTTGGTCCCATGTTTATATGTGCCCGCATTGCTGAGAAAAATGAAGTTGCCATATATTCCAATGAGCCTCTAGGCACAACGGGAACGTTTCTGTTAGGCTACTTTCACATCAGTGTTTTTGCTGGATCCATCATGGATCAGATCAGAAACGCTTCCGTCATGATAATACAGCCGGCTGCATCCGTTATGAACTGATCCATTTGTAATATCTCTAAAATAGCCATGACGGATCTGGCACTAAAGCCATTGTAAGTCAATGGATACTGGATCCGTTTTCTATTGTGCCTGAGAAAACGCATCCGGCACCATTGACTTACATTGTGTTTCATGACGGATCCGTCTTGCTTCGCACTCAAATACACTGGTTGCAGCACTTTTGTGTGCGTCATGGGAACGCAACGGAACGGAATGCATTTTGGTGCACTCCAGTTCAGTTTTGTCCCCATTGACAATGAATGGGGATAAAACTAAAGAGTTTTCCTCCGGTATTGAGATTCTATGACGGATCTCAATACCGGAAAGGAAAAGCGCAGATGTGAAAGTAGCCTTACACCTAGAGGCTCTGCTCTCTCTGCAACTGCTGTTCCCTCTCTACTTTGACAGGGACAGGCATTATGATGTTTTTACTGCCAGGCCCTGTCCGTTAAAGTGCAGAGGGCACCACCGTTGCAGAGAGAAAGGGAAGAGCCTCCAGGTGTAATGGAAATGCCCCCGTTGCTCCTAGAGGCTCATTTTTATGTAATATAAAAGAACTCCACTTCCTTTTGTATGCTTCATAAAGCCTAAAATCGTATGTGCATTAGAAAATTGAGGCAAACCTTTGCCCCCGTACAGTGCCAGACTTTGGCGAATGTCCTCTGACTGACCATCTGTTGATTTGTTCTTTACCAGTCCTAGAAAACGAGATCCAAGCCAGAATAGACCAGATTTTTAGTAACCTGGAGCGTCTAGAGATCTTGTCTAGCAAAGAACCTCCCACCAAGCGTCAGAATGCCAAAATGTGAGTAATCCAGGTTTCCGCTGTGTAATCTAATGGGTAACCATACTAAGTAACTGCTTCATTCCCTAAAGAGCCATCCGGCATGAAACGCGTGTGCTTTCAGCCTTTACCACACAAGGACATCTCTTAGGTTTTAGAAATAAAGTTTAATGAATTGAGCACTGTACATGCGTAACCGCTTGTACTTTCGAAAGCTAAGTTCACATGACGATTGGTGGAACGGACAAATGCCCAAAATGTGTCTTTTTACTATACATCTGTATATGCTTTGCAATACACAGACACCATGCTAGAAAACATATACAGTTTGTTTGCTTTTCTCTAGATAGATGGACAGATAGATACATGAGCTGGAAGTGTGGTTATTAAAGGGGTTGTCTGAGTTATATAAAACAAAACACAAAACTTCCCAAACGTCACAAAATGTCAAATAATCAATCTATACTTACTTGTTACTCCTCTGCCATTGATACGTGTGAGGAAAGAGATACACGGCGGCACTGCCTTCGCTGATGTAGCTTTCAGTGGTAGGAAACCGTTAGTGTGGTACAGTATACTCCGCTGCATGGTGCTCAGCGACAGAGGTTAAGGCAATGGTTTGCGATGAGGAGAGAGAGGATGAAGAAATCGCGGCACTCACCGGAGTAGACAAATTGTTGCTGCTTTATTTGAACTTTCTTAGAAGACGATACATGAAGGATCCAGGGGCGGACACACTGTTGCAAGCGGCGACGGCCGTTTCGCGTGTGGGATCGCGCTTCCTCGGTCCGCCCCTGGATCCTTCATGTATCGTCTTCTAAGGAAGTTAAAAAAAAGCAGCAACAATTTGTCTACTCCGGTGAGTGCCAGCGATTTCTTCATCCTCTCACTCCTCTGCCATTACCATTCCCAGCGGTCTTTGCTGTGGTTGTGTACAAGCCTGCAGCACCGTCTCGTAATATATACCGCAGAAGTGAAGCCATATGACCTATACCGCCTTGTATACAAACACCCGGAAGGGGAGCAGAGCTGCAGTGCTCATAACGGCTGGGGAGTAACAGGTGACTATAGGCTCATTATTTATTTTATTCATTTAGGGCTCATGCACACGAACGTAAATTCTTTCCGTGTCCGTTCAGTTTTTTTTTGTGTGGACCGTATACGGAACCTTTCATTTCAATGGGTCTGCAAAAAAAACTGAAGTTACTCCTCGTGTGCATTTTGTTTCCGTATTTCCGTTCAGCTAAACAATAGAACATGTCCTATTGTCCGGATTACGTACTGTTCTTTCAGGGGCCAGCTGCTCCGTTCCGCAAAATACGGAATGCACACGGATATCATCCGTATTTTTGGCGGACCAGGAAAATAAATACGGTCGTGTACATGAGGCCTTAGTGGTGTTTTGGGCATTAATGGGGTGTGCAGTGCTTAAATATTGATGATCTATCCTCAGAATAGGCCATCAATATCACATCAGTGGGGCTCCCACTCCTGGTATTCTTGCCAATCAGCTGTTTGCGAGCACTGCTTCCGTTTCAAAATGACGTGTACGTCTTCTTGCTCATCTCACATACAGAGGAGGCACAGTGTAAAAAAGTGAATGGGACAAGCAGTTGTAAGCGAGATAATGCCCAGGTGATTTTGAAGGGGTAGCTCATGCACGCAGCTTTATACAGCTGATCGTCAGGGGTGCCAGGAGTCGGACGTGATCTGATATTGATGACCTATCCTGAGGGAATTTCATCAATATTTACCCCCTGCACAACCCCTTCAATCTAACAAAAGTGACTTGGTATTTGCTGCCTTCAAGATTTAAAGGGGTTATCCAACCCCTATAATGCCCCCTCTTTTGCCCAGGCCCCTCACACAGGTTGTACTTACCTTGCCCCCTGGCACCCGCATCGCTTCAGATGCCTCCCCTGCATTCCTCCTGCGACGGGGACGAGCCTTCCTAGCATCGCAGGTGGGAGGCTCAGGCATTAGAGGAGATGCCCTATAAATTTCAGTTATTGTGAGAAACATAAAACTTCTGGCCAGATACATAAAAAGAGGCTGAAATAAGTAATGTGGTTGTAGTTGCTGACAAACAAGTGCAAACTATTACTGTGTAAGCAGTAGGCCCTAACCATGACTGTCTTTACAGTATGTTGCAGTTCCGTCATATGGCGGCAGCTGTAGCTTTGTCACAAAGCATGGACAGAATGCAAAGGGAGTGACAGATTTAATATCCACTTCATGAGTGGAACTGATAGTATGTACTGGTGTATTATTATTGAAAGGGGGTTGTCGTTTTTTAAATACCCCACCCGGCAGGACCTGTTGGGTAAAGCATAGTTATCTACCCCCTGACGCTCTGTTCCAGCTCTGTGGATCCACGAGGTCTTCACTGTCCCCACATATAAACTTCCAGCATGGACTGAGTCACACGTGCAGCTGCCACCAATGACTGGCCACAGTGGCGAATGTGAAGCTGTCCATGCCAAAAGTTTCCATGCAGGGACCAAAGCACAGAGAATAAAATGGTGGACCCCCGGAAGCAAGTGTCGAAGAGTAGGTAAGTATGCTTCCATCGACAGGTGAGTATAGTGTTGTATCTTATTATAGTCATCAGACTTAGTGTCCAGGATCCGCAGCTTTGGTGACAGGTACAACTCGGTCTAATAGTAACATAGTACATAAGGCCGAAAAAAGACATTTGTCCATCCAGTTCGGCCTGTCATCCTGCAAGTTGATCCAGAGGAAGGCAAAAAAAAAAACCCTGTGAGGCAGAAGCCAATTTTTCCCACTTTAGGGGAAACATGTCAGCCATATGACCAGAGCTCGGTGTCATGTACTTTTATTTTAATGTTTTTTTTCAATAAATGGTGATTTTATTCCTACTGTCAGCTCGAGTGACGAAATTTTCCCTTTCATTGGATTCTCCTTCGACAGGTACCACTGGATGGGGTATTTAAAAAAACCAAAAAAACAAACAAATGAAGTCTGACACCCACTTTAACGTTACAGAAATCTTAATACAATGAGAGTAAAAGATCTGAGTAATCTGATATTTTGGTGGTTTGGGTTGAGCTGCATTGACGGAGAGTGTCAGAGCGGCATGATCTAGTGAGGAAAAGGTCCCCAGTAATCAGGGAAGCCAACTGGTGTCCATGGGCTATGTCTGGTATTACAGCTCAGTACCGTACAACTGGTGTGTAACCGAAGCAAAACCCTCATCATCCATAGTGAAAGTGATGACCATTCTCAACTCACTGGCCGTATCAAACAAATACAGGAAAGGGTTAAAAATAATAATTTTTCCCATCGTGAAGCGGAAACGCCAGTCATCTCTTTACATGTCGCTGCTTCAATAATCCTAATTAGTTTTTTTATGGTTTCAAATAGGATCTGGGAATTTTTCTTATCTCCTGTTATAACCTAAACTTCAAAAAGGTACAATTGCTTCAGAATAATAATTTACTAAAAAGAGATGCAAGGAGGGAGAAGTGAAATACTTGTGAGGCTGGCATGCAGACCCCCCCCCCCCCCCCTCGGATTCCACACACCCCCCTAGGGCGTTCTTGGGAAGCTTTTAATTGAAGCAGGTCAGAAGAAGGGCACAGAACAGGTTTCCTGTGTGTGGGTTTTCTGATAGTGATTCTAGTTTCCATATTGAGCAGGTATATACCTCGGTTAACCCTCCCTGCGCCGGAGCCGAACGCCGCACGTAACGCCGTGAGGCCTTATACAAGGACAGTATAGATCACGTATGTTCTATAAAGCATAGACCTACATTCCTATGAAAGTAATGTTATATTACAAGTCTTCAGACTCTCTCACTTTTTTCACATTATGTTGCTGCCTTGTGCTAAAGTAAAACATTTTCTCCATCATTCTGCACTCGATACCTCATAATGAGAAGGAAAACAGAATTATAGAAAAGTTTGCAAATTTATTAAAAAGGAAAAATGAGGAGCCCTACGTTCTCTTCAAACAGCTGATGAGTGGGGGTGCCGGGATCTAATATTGAGGACCTATCCAGAGGATAGATCATCAATACGGGGAACTGGCCGACCCCTTTTAAGGAGAACAGACGATAACCATCCATATGCCCTCATGGAGGGGGGCTGTTCTTGCTCAGGAGACCCCTCTATGGACCAGGGAGGAGGACTGTGCCGCTCTCACTCTGGTTAACTCCATGGATGGCAACTCTTTACAATGACCAAGATGTGATACTATGTATTAGACATGCAAGAGAATCTTCCTCCGGCAAAAACAGGTCTGCCATGGATGTGAGACGCTGTGGCGACAACCCCTTTAACTGAATGCCAATATTCCATTCTGATTTACTTACATATGGCCTATTGTATGTGTTGGGTGGGAATCCTGTCCAGTAATAGTTACATTCTCTTAAAGTAATGGAATACAGATCCAAGGGGATAGAAAACCATGGCTGCCTTCTGCCCAAAATAGCCATATCTGGCCACAGTTTCTGAACCGGTGTGGTGCTGTTTCTTTAAGAAATCGGCCATGTTTCAGTAAGAAAATAATGCGTCGTGTGTATGTGACGTCTCACCAGGGCTGCCAACCGTCCAGAAAAAAAGGCGACTTTTCCTGTGTCCGTGAAAAAATTAGATGTGTCCGTGATTTTAATTTTTTTTGTGTGGCTGGTGGTATTGACTAGATTATTTTAGTAGTAGTAATTATAATCATTTTACAGCTCCCTGTAAATGATGGCAATACGTTTCATCAATATATTGAGCTATAGACATGTATTATTTATAATCTGTATTATTTATTATAGTTTTCCAATTTGTCCGTAAAAAGTGTCGGCTGTCCGTTACTTTGGGATAAGTTGTCCAGAGAAAAATAAAAACTCTGCTTGGCAGCCCTGTGTGTCTCACATGGAATAATACAGGCAGATATAATCATTTAGAATTAACTCCCCGTTCCTGCTTTGATAGGAGAGTCGATCATCTGAAATACGATGTGCAGCATCTGCAGACAGCATTGCAAAACTTTCAGCATAGGCGCTACGCCCGGGAGCAACAGGAGCGAGAGCGAGAGGAGCTGATGGCACGGACTTACACCACCAACGTAAGTTTCGATCCACACCTAAATTTCGTCACATAGCATCCATAAATACATTTATTAGGTGTTAGCATTTTCATTTGCGAGGCAAAGGAGTGCACGATATATGTCTTCCTGGATTTCCCTTGAAGGGTTTGTACAAAACACGGCTGCTTTCTTCTGGGAGCAGCACCACCCCTGGGTTGCGTGTGGTATTGCATGTCAGCGCCATTCATTTCATGGGAGCTAAGCTGCAATACCAGACGCAACCTGTAGGCAAGTGTGGCGCAGTTTGCGGAAGGAAGCAGCCATGTTTTTAGTCTATAAACGGTCACACCAGTGGTGCTTAAACCATCCATCCTTCTGAACCGCAGAGAGAGTGCCGCTTAATAATTTCTTATCTACAGACTCTCAGCCAAATCATAGCCTTTAAGCGCTCAAAGCGCCGCTGATTCAGTGTCTTTCATGCGTTTTACAATTTATTGAGGCTTTTCAAGCCTCATATGCCTTTACGCAGTTCAGTTTACTTAATACATAGATCTGGGTGATGGGTTGTCTGATAATCATATCATTGAAAACGATTTTTTTGTTTCCTGTAAAACAACATAACCACTGGGGTCACCCCCTTCCCAATTTCTCACACAGGATTCAGAGACCTCAATACACATTGATGAGACCCTCCAATATAATTCCTCCGTCCGTAATGCACACCAAGGGATAGACGACCTTCTGGGGAGTGGGACCAGTATACTGGAAGGGATGAGGGACCAAAGGAAGACCTTAAAGGTGGGGAATCAGAAGGGACAAGATGGAGTTGGGGGGAAGAAATATGGCAGTGAGCTCTTAACCACATACAATCTGCGCTTCCTCTACAATCTGCTTCATATTGTTCATAGAAACTACTATATGCATCAGGAGAAGTGTGTGATATACTGGTGAAAGCGATGTCTAAGGGGTTGGCCAGGGTTAGTCTACTTTCACACTCGCGTTTTGGCTTTCCGTTTGCGAGATCCGTTCAGGGCTCTCACAAGCGGTCCAAAACGGATCAGTTTGCATTCTAATGCAAATTCGCTCAGAATGCATCAGTTCAGTCTCCATTCCGCTCTGGAGGCGGACACCAAAACACTGCTTGCGTCTGATGAAACTGAGCCAAAACGGATCCGTCCTGGCACACAATGTAAGTCAATGGGGACGGATCCGTTTTCACTGACAATCTGGCACAATAGAAATTGGATCCGTCCTCCATTGACTTTCAATAGTGTTCAAGACTGATCCGTCTTGGCTATGTTAAAGATCATACAAACTGATCCGTTCTGAACGGATGCAGATGGTTGTATTATCTGTATTATTTGTGCGGATCCGTTGTATTAACGGATCCGCACAAAATGCGAGTGTGAAAGTAGCCTTAGGAAAAAGGGTTGCTTGCTTTTCCCCTGAAACAGCTCCCCTCTTGTCCATGGATTGTGCTCGTTATTGCAGCTCAGCCCTAGTCACTCAAATGGGGATGAGCTGCAATAACAGAAGAAAGAGTGGCGCTCTTTTTGGGAGGAAAAAAACAAAACCTTATATCTAATCCTGGCCAACCTTTTATAAAGGGCATCTGTCAGCAGATTTGTACCTATGAACCTGGCTGACCTGTTACATGTGCATCTGTGTTGGCCCCATGTTCATATGTGCCTGCATTGCTGAGAAAATGAAGCTTTAACCCCTTAGTGACCAAGCACATAAAATTGCATTCCAAGAGCTAGAACTTTTTTGTTTTTTCATAAATGTACTTGTATGAGGTCTTATTTTTTGCAGGACAAGTTATAGTTTTTAATGCACAATTTTAAGTACATGTAATGATTGATTAAAGCCAGCCGTTTAGCTAAAACCCCCTTTGTTTGCGTCAGTAAAAACACGTATGGGTGGTCACTAAGGGGTTAATAAATGCAAATGAGCCTCTAGGAGAAACGGGGACGCTACCATTACACCTAGAGGCTCTGCTCTCTCTGCAACTGCTGTGCCCCCTGCACTTTGACAGGGCCTGGCATTGTAAACTTGATTACGCCTGGCGATGACTTCTCCTAGTGCAGGGGTAGGCAACCTCTGGTACTCCAGCTGTTGTGAAACTACAACTCCCAGCATGCATACTACCTCTGCTCTTCTCAGAAGTCTCACATAAATGAATGGAGCATGCTGGGAATTGTAGTTTCACAACAGCTGAAGTGCCGAAGGTTGCTGATCCCTGTCCTAGAGTCTCGTGATGCGCTGTACGCTTCATTATCCGGTGCAGGTACAGCACTTGAAAGAGGCTGTTCTCTTCTGTACTGCAAGCCTCTTTCCTGTACTGCGCTGGATACTGAACCGCACAGCGCATCACAAGACTTTAGGAGAAGTTAGGACCAGGCATGATCACATTTACACCTCCTGGTCCTGTCAATCAAAGTGCAGAGGGCAGAGTGCATTTATTAAAACTTTTTTCTCAGCAATGCGGGCACATATGAACATGGGACCAACACAGATGCCTTCAGCTGCCAAGTGCACATGTAACAGGTCAGACAGTGTCATAGGTACAAATCTGCTGACAGATGCCTTTTAGGCTACATTCACACAAGCGTGTTTTGTTTCCGTGTCCGTTCATTTCAATGGGTCCGCAAAAAATGTGGCCAGCACACCGTGTGCTATCTACATCCGTATGTCCGTTCCATAGCCCCGCAAAAAAAAGGATAGGCATTATTACAATGGATCCGCAAAAAAAATGGATACCATACAGTCGTGTGAATGTAGCCTTACCATATGTTCTGAAAAACTCACTGCACCTACAAGAAGACATATATTACCTATGGGCGCAGTAGGTGCTTTGTGTAACCTGTGCCTAGTTATAGTAGAGCCACTGGATTATAGTTATTTGCTTTATATAACCGTTAATGTTGCTGCATATTCATGGGCTCACTCATTCACTCAGTTCTGATAGCTGCCCTGTGGTTGTTCTCTATTTCTGTGCCATTACAAGGCTGGATGTTAACAATTGCGATGACATTGTCCTTTAACGTATTGTCTTGCACCTCCCACAATCACGTACTGGAAATTCTGATGTCTCGTATCCATGTGCATTCAGCGGGATGCTGCAAGTACATGAATATAAAATTCTTAATGCCATAGCTTCTGACCTGGAAGTGCAGAAAATTTTTAGCACGCCGTGTGAAACTATATAGGGTCAGGCACATGGCAGTATCCATTTTTAAAACAGATAGTACACTGACCCATACATTTTAAAGGGGATTTCCAAGTGTTTTTACTGATGAGCTGTCCTCTGGATAGGTCATCAGTATCTGATCGGTGGGGGACCTGTATAGTAGCGCTGTGGCCTTCTTTAGCATCTCCTAGGTCAGGGGTAGGCAACCTCCGTCTCCCAGCTGTTGTGAAACTACAATTCCCAGCATGCTCCATTCATCTCTATGAGAGTTCTTAGAAGAGCAGAGCAAGTATGCATACTGGGAGTTGTAGTTTTACAACAGCTGGGAGCCGGAGGTTGCCTACCCCTGTCCTAGGTCAGCCACATAGAAGTGAATAGAGCTGGGCTGAAATACCAAGCACAGCCACTATACAATGTATGGCGCTGTTCACGAAGAAGGCTGTGGTGCTACTGCAAGTGCCTCTTCCTTCTTAAAAAGCTGATCGGTGGGGGTCCCAGGTGTGGGACCCCCACTGATCAAATACTGATGACCTGTCCTGAGGATAGGTCATTAGTAAAAAAAAAAAAAAAAACTCTTGGAAAACCTCTTTTAAAGAGGACCTGTCGCCTCTCCTGACATGTCTGATTTAGTAACTGCTTGCACTCCCCATGTAATAGCAATTCTTCAGCATCTATTCTTATGACTCTATGTTGTCCCATTCTATTATTATTCCTGCTAGAAGTTATGAATGAATTACTAGCAGTTTGCAGTGAAGGTCCAGCTGGGTGTTACCAGTTTGTGGTGTGTCTCTGCACACTCTGACACTGGCAGCATTGCTTAGATAGTGTCAGACTGTTTAGGAACACACTTCCATCTGGACCTTCATTGCAAACTGCTAGTAACTTATTTGTGACTTCTATAAGGAATAACAAAGGATTGGCACAATATAGGCACAATATAGAGTCATAAGAATGAATGCTCTAGAATTATTATATGAAGGGGGGGGGGGGGGGGTGCAAATAGTTACCAAGTCAGACATATCAGGAGAGGTTACAGGTCCTCTTTAATGGATCCATGCACACATCCATTATTACAGATCACTGTGCCCGATTCAAGAATCTTACAGCAAATCTTATTCCTGTTCATTTTTACAGATGAGAATAGGCTCTTCTCTTAATGGCGGTGTGGAAAATGAAATGAACATGGAAGCTATCCGTTTTTTTGCAAATCAAATAACTGATACTGCCATGTACATGAGGCCTAACTGAAAACTTCACTTTGTCCCTAACAATCTTAAGGCCCATTCACATGGCCACATGGCCACATGGCCCGTTCCACGGGCCCGGAAAAAAAGCTAGAACATGTCCTATTCTTTTTGACAATTACGGACAAGAATAGGCATTTTCTATGATGGTGCCGGCCATGTGCGGTCCGCAAAACACTACTGTCGTCTGAATTCACATCATGTTTTTGTCCCACGGTTAAAGTATACACATGACGTATGCATTAAACGAATGCCTCTGACCGATGTCATACAGTGGCATCCGTCACCATCGGTTTCCATTGTAAAAAAATATCCATCAACGTACCTTTTTTTTTTTTTGGCTGGACTCTGCATGATGGAAAAGAGTAGTATGCTATGCCTTTGCTTCCTTTTTTCCCCTCAACATATATGTTTAAACATAGGGAAAAACGTGATTTTGACAGCCCCTAAAATGAGCGGTCCAGGATAAAAAAAAATAAAAAAAATAAAAAAAAAAAGCTTGATTTCTCCAGACACAAAACCACTCGTTTCCAAGGTCCGCGATTGGCTTTTTTTGGTTTTCTGTTTGACAGTTTTGATAAATGAAGCCCGGTCGTATAGTTGGGTTGGCTCCGGTTCCATAGATCAAGCAGAAAGACCTTTTATACGCCATGGTACAGTATATTGAGGGTTATCTAGCATGATGTCATGGCCACCTTTTGAACGCTGTTTATTTTTAATCTAAAGTCCAAAGTTCGGCGCTGAATACTTTCTTAATATATCGTCAGGGTGAATTCACACGTGGCAAATTTGTTGCAGAGATTTCTGCAACTGTTCTGTTCATGTGAATGGGGCTTGTAAAAATCCATGCGCTTGCTGCCAAAATAACCCCATTCAGATAAATGAGACAGATTTTCAGCCGCAGAATATTCTGCATCAAATCTGCCATGGCGGTTGGAGTTTAGTGCTTCTGATACTGAACTCAAGATGCCAGTTAAAAGATTATACCCATCCGGATTTTTATGGTATATCCACAGGATATGCTGTAAATCTCCGATAGGTGTGGGTAACGCCTTGAGACCGGTTCCTAACTGAGGAGCTGGACCCTGTCTCCTGCTGCAGTAAATAGAGAGCAGGCCGGACATGTGTGGCTCTCTCCATTCACTGCTATGGTGTCACGGACGTTCCCGCGACAGGATTCCCGCGACAGGTGGCAGGAGATTGGTGAGACTGGCAACACGTGGTTTGATCTGATAGGTTTTCCTTGTGGATCAATAGGCATCTGTGTTGTTTCTGGTAATGGCCACATCCCTTGCCTCAGGTGTTGCTAATGTGGTCATTTATAACCTTCCTTATTTATTGTTGCTTCTCCCACAATGCTGTGCGGTTTATAGCTTCAGTTTCAGTTGTAGATTGCTGGGGTGTGGATTGGGGTTCTGTGTGTTGCATTCCCCTATTGTTTGTATTAGACCTGAAGGGAACTCCTGTTCGTCCTTCCTTTTGGAGGAACAGGTAGTCTCGTCCCTGCCATTAGTACCAGGGTCTTATAGGGCTATATAGGATTCTAGGTATTCCTGCGTATGAACACAAGGGATTAAAATATCCAAGGTTCTAGCCCCTAAGGGGGGAAATAGTTATTGCGGCACATCCATCGGCCGAATTCTCGCGCCTGCGCCGTGTGCGTCTGTATTCGGCGCAGGCGCAGTGACTGTCTGACCGCCCCTGGCTCCGTAATCGGCGCAGGTGCAGTTTTTGGTATCGAAATCAAATCCAAATTTTGGTATTGAAACAACCCTATACTGGTAGTCAGTCAGGTTTTTGGTTAGGGTTTTTCTAGGAGGTGTCCATCTTCCTTACCTAGTTCTCAGGCCTGATTCACTGTCTCCCCCCCTTCCCTCTTATGCTCGGTGTGGAGTTTCCCTCCCAAACTGAAGCGTGACATCATAAACAGCCCAAACCGCCTTTTTTTTTTGTTTGTGTGCATCCATGGATCCTATCGCTGCACTGGCAGGTCAGCTGCAAGGGCTGTTTTTGGAGGTAGTTGACCTCCGCACGACTGTCTTGCAGATGCAGAGACCACAGGCTGCTGGTCCTAGTGGTGGTTACCAGGCCTGTCTTAACCTCTTGGGGACACATGACGTACCGGTACGTCATGATGTCCCGGTACTTAAGAACACATGACATAAATTTTTATTTTTAACCCCCCCGGGCGGTGCTGGGGGAGCGGGCGGCGCGCGATCATCCCGCCCCCTTACCCTCTCTCTCATTTCCAGGATGGCCGAGCGGTTAGCAAGCAGAGTGTCAGCACATTGCTGACACTCTGCTTGAAACGGCTGACATCTGTGCTGTGATGTCAGCCGTTTAACCCCTTTCATGCCACAGTCCGTAGGGACCACTGTATGGAAGGGGTTAACAGGGAGGGAGCTCCCTCCCTCTTCCATCGGGGCTGCTGTGCCTTTTCGGCCCCCAATTCTTCGGACCCCAATGCTCTGATGTGGCAGCGGGTGATGGTTACCATAGCAACCGGACGCCTTCACTAGGCTTCCGGCTTTCCATGGTGCTGATCAGACTTCTGCTAAAGGCAGAAGTCTGATCAGACTAATTAAGGCCTAGTTCACACGAACGTATGGCATTTATAGTTTTTTGCGGTCCGTTTTTCACGGATCCATTGTTTCGTTTTAGAGTTCCGTTGTGTTTCCATTTCCTTTCCGTTTTTCCATTCCGTTTTTCCGTATGCCATGTACAGTATACAGTAATTACATAGAAAAAATTGGGCTGGCCATAACATTTTCAATAGATGGTTCAGAAAAAACGGAACGGAAACGGAAGACATACGGATGCATTTCCGTATGTGTTCTGTTTTTTTTGCGGAACCATTGAAATGAATGGTTCCGTATACGGACCATATACGGAACACAAAAAAACGGCCCGTACACTCGCAAAAAAAGTTTGTGTGAACTAGGCCTTACTGGCCATTAAGTTGGCTTTTGAGGAATGGCGTCATTGGTCGGAAGGGGCGATTCATCAGATCACGGTGTTTACAGATCACAAAAACCTGGCTTACTTGGAGTCGGCTAAATGATTGAACCCGAGACAAGGCAGATGGTCTTTGTTTTTCACCAGATTCAATTTCATTGTCACCTATCGTCCTGGGGTTAAGAACGTCAAGGCTGATGCCTTGTCACATCATTTTCCTGGAAGTGATTTAGAAAATCTGAGTCCTATACTGTCGGAAGGGGTGGTGATATCCGATTCTTGTCCCATCGGAATTGCGTCACAAGGTGTTTGAGGAACATCACTGTACGGTTCTTACGGGACATCCTGGGAGTAGATCCACTGCCGACCTCATCTCTCGTAGATTCTGGAGGCCGGGGTTGCGTAAGTCTGTTGAGGACTATGTGTAAGCCTGTAGTACCTGTGCACGTGCTAAGGTGACACATACTTGTCCTTCCCGATGTCTACTTCCGTTGCCCATCCCGTCCAGACCATGGACTCACTTATCCATGTATTTTATCACTGATCTACCTAATTCTTCAGGAAAGACAGTCATTCTGGTGGTAGTTGATCGCCTTAGTAAAATGGTGCACTTTATAGTGTTGCCGGGCCTACCTAATGCTAAAACACTTGCACAAGTGTTTGTTGATAACATTGTGAAACTCCATGGCATTCCCTCTGACGTGGTCTCGGATCGTGGGACTCAGTTTGTTTCCAGATTCTGGAAGGCGTTCTGTACTCGACTGGGGGTACAACTGTCCTTATCTTCGGCTTCTTATCCTCCGTCGAACGGACAGACGGAACGCACTAATCAGAGTCTGGAGACTTACTTGAGATGTTTTGTCTCTGCGAACCAGGAGGAGTGGTCTTCGTTTTTGTCTTTGGCAGAGTTTGCCATAAATAATCGTAGACAGGATTCCACTGGTAAGTCGCTGTTTTTTGGGGCATATGGGTTTCACCCGCAGTTTGGCACATTTTGCGGTTCTGATACTTCTGGTATACCTGAGGAGGAACGTTTTCCTTCATCATTGTCATCTATATGGCGGAAAATTCTAAATAACTTGATGAATCTGGGCAAGAGGTATAAACGTGTGGCTGACAGGAAATGTATGAATGGTCCGGACCTAAGAGTGGGTGATTCTGTGTGGCTGTCCACAAGAAACATTAAGTTGAAGGTACCTTCTTAGAAGTTGGGTCACTGTCATTATTAATCCTGTAGCTTTTTGTTTTGAACCTCCTCAGGCCCTGGAAATTCATAATGTGTTTCATAAATCTTTGTTGAAGAAATATGTTGAACCTTTGGAGCCGTCTTCCTTGCCACCCACTCCTGTCATGGTGGACGGTAGTTTGGAATTTCAGATCACCAAGATAATTGACTCTCGAGTTCTCCGTAGATGTCTTCAGTATCTTGTTCACTGGAAGGATTATGGACCATAGGAGATGATGTGGTACTGGCATCTGACATGAATGCCAGTCTTTTGGTGAAAGCTTTTCACAGGTCTCACCCTGATAAGGTCGGTCCTGGGTGCCCGGAGGTCACCCGTAGAAGGGGGGGGGTACTGTCACGGACATTCCCGCGACAGGTGGCAAGGTGGCAGGAGATCGGTGAGACTGGCAACGTGTAGTTTGATCCTTGTGGATCAATAGGTGTCTGTGTTGTTTCTGGTTATGGCCACACCACTTGCCTCAGGTGTTGCTAATGTGGTCATTGAACCTTCCTTATTTATTGTTGCTTCTCCCACAATTCTGTGCGGTTTATAGCTTCACTTTCAGCTGTGGATTGATGGTGTGTGGATCTTGGCGGAGTTCCTGGTGCTTCCATAGCCCCTTTTGAAGTAAAGTCTTTCTTTTCCCTTTTTGTATTTTGTTTGGGGTTCTGTGCGTTGCATTCCCCTATTGTTTGTATTTGGCCTGAAGGAGACTCCTGTTCGTCCTTCCTTTTGGAGGAACAGGTAGTCTCGTCCCTGTCATTAGTACCAGGGTCCTATAGGGCTAGATAGGACTCTAGGTATTCCTGCGTATGAACATGCCTACCTCTGAGGTCTGTTCATATTAGTAGTCAGTCAAGATTTTGGTTAGGGTTTTACTAGGAGGTGTCCATCTTCCTTCCCTAGTTCTCAGGCCTGATTCTCCCCCCCTCCCCCCCCACCCTTTCCCTCTTATGCTCGGTGTGGCGTTTCCCTCCCACACTAAAGCGTGACACATGGAACTTCCGAAAATAGCAACGGGGCACCTACTTGGTTATTTTCAGAAGTCGCATAGCAGTGAATGGAAAGAGCCACACGTGTCCGGCCTGCTCTCTATTTACTGATTGTAACGGGTCCCTATCAGCACCTACATCTGCCATAGTCATCAGATTACGGTTGTTAGATTCTATTATATAGCGTCGTATTCCACAACGCTTTACAAATTCAGAGGGTTCATGTACCACACAAAAGACATCACAATGTAACTGGCTAATATACAACTGAAACACTAGGAGTGAGGACCCTGCTCGCAAGAGCTTACAATCTATGAGGAATTGGGGTGATACATAATGTAGTTGATTGTGATATGTTGTAGTCAACAGTGATGACTTGTTCGCCCGCGAACATATGCGGGCTGCCATCTTTTTTCACAAGTCCGGCGAGGCACAGGTAAGCCCTTACCTGTGCGCGAGGTGGTCTGAAAACAAATATGGTCACCGGGAGCAGGCAGTTCCGGGACCAGCCCGATGAAGGTCCCCGGTGGCTGTTCTTGGAACTGCCTACTCCCGCTGACCGCACTTGTTTTCAGACCGCCTCGCGCACAGGCACAGGTAAGGGCTTACCTGTGCCTCACCGGACTTGTGAAAAAAGATGGCAGCCCCCATATGTTCGCGGACGAAGAATGCGATCTGGCCATTATTGTAATGAAAGCAGCGGTGTAGGCCAATCTGCTTCAGATGTGTGGACTGTCAGAAGATCGAGTTCAGGTCTGAGGAGTTGGTAGGGGGCTTACTCGGAGAACAGTCCTTTTAGGAAGCTTGATAAGCCTGTCCGAAAATATGTGTTTTTAAGGCACATTTAAAGGTAAGGAAGCATTTAGGACAGACTGAAAGGTGGAGAGTTTAGTAAGAGGGAGACCGATTAGTAATGAGTTGCATTAGTCAAAACGAGAATGAATCAAGGTAACAAGTGTTTTCCCGGTTTCCACCATAAGAAAAGGCCGGATTCTGGAGATATTCTTGAGGTGTAGATGACAAGACCGTGCAAGTGATTGGATATGGGGAACAAAGGAAAGATCCGAGTCAAACATGACCCCAAGACAGCAGGCGCGCTTCCCAGGAGTTATGATAGTGCCGCAGACCGTAATTGAAATATCATGTTTAGGTGGTTTAGTAGATGAGAAACAAAGAGGACATGATGGAGACAGCTGCCAAACAATTTCTGGTGTTTTGGCATAAAGAAGGGGTGATGTCAGGGGATGAAGTGCACAGTTGGGTTTCGTCAGCATAGAGATGGTACCGAAAGCCAAATCTACTGATAGTCTGTCCGATGGGGGCCGTGTAGAGGGAGAAGAGTAGAGGACCTAGTACTGAACTCTGAGAAACGTCAACATCAAGAGGAAGAGGAAAAGAAGTAGAACCACTAAAGGAGCAGCCAGAGAGATAGGAAGAGAACCAGGAGAGAGCAGTGTCCTTAAGGCCAATTGAGTGGAGCAATAGGGGTACAGTAGGAGTGATGGACCTTCTCTCTCAGGATGTCACTTTCTATTCCATGATGACTATTTCACTTCTTCCAGGTCTTCTGTTTACTCTTATTCTAAATCTGATACGACCATGTTTTACATTAACACCATTAACTCCTCACCTCTGTTCGTCCTTCCTCACTTTGCCCCCATTTTTCCCTTTTCCGTCTTACAGGGAACCCAGAAAAAGATCCTGGATGTTGCAAACATGCTTGGCCTTTCCAACACGGTTATGCGGCTGATTGAGAAGAGAGCGTTCCAGGACAAGGCCATCATGATTGGAGGGATGCTGCTGACTTGTGTGGTTATGTTTCTAGTCATCAAATACCTGACATGAGATGGAGGATGAACCCTCTGTTCCCTGGACTGCGCCTCAGCCTCCTATCTGTGCTTTTCCCCACCCCCTCATCATATGCTGTGAAATCTCGGTAAAGCCACTAAAGAAGAGGAAGGAGGAAAGTATTTTAAGGAAGAACAGACTTTTAAACAAGACATTGAATGCTTAACGAACTAGAGATGCAGATGTTCTTAAGTGTATTTAATACTTTTCTCAACTGCACATTGTCTATTAAAAGTACATACCGCCATACAGCTCAATGACATAAGCTGGCTGATGGACCGCGGACTGTTCACTTGGGTGGCTGGCATGGTATTCATGGAACATACAGATTTGGGCTAGCAGGATATCATGAAAAAAGGAAATGGATACAGCTAGGTATATACTAGGTCCTTATATCTAGCTATGAGGGCATGATCGTCTGCAAAAGGTTTTTTTTTTTTTTAAATGTGAAAGTGAGAAGTCTAGGAACCATGTACTAGTGATTAATGGGAGACTCCGTGCTCTAACATTGTGAGAAACTACTTTAAAGGGGTTGTCTAGGCTAGAGATATTTATGACCAGTCGTCAGGTCATCAATAGCAGATCAGTGGGGGTTCCCCCACCAATCAGCTGTTTGGGGGCAGCCACAGAGGTGGAAACTATACAGTGAACCAAGCAGAAGTCGAAGTCTGTGTAGTTTCCGGTGCCAGCATACTGCAGTTCAGCTCTGGTTCCCTTCATTGGGAGCTGAGCTGCAGTACCCCAGCATGGCCACTGCACGGTGTACGGAGCTGTCTGTTTACAGCTCCTTACACCATATTGTTTTGGGTGCAGCAGCTGCCCGAAACAGCTGATCGGCGGGGGTGTCGGACCCTCACTAATCTGATACTGATGACCTATCAAGAGGACTGGTCATCAATCTCTCTAGGCCGAACATCCTCTCTAAGCTATAAACTTTGTGCTTGCAGTCCTGATGACAATACTTCCTGTCCTTTAGAATTTTCCATTTCAGCCTTGTAATAAGGATATTGTGGCTATAAACTGTTCTAAGGAAAAATGTCAGTGCTGTTTGTAGCAACCAGTCAGATCCTGTCATTCATTTCCCTCTATATGTGCATTGGTTCTTATGACCAATACTGATATGTTTTCTTTAAAGCACTTTATGCCTGAGGTCCATTGTGAGGACCCAAATCCCATCCCAACTAGGGCATAGGATGTAGTATGGACATTGATGTGGCTGTGCTATGGACTTTCATTTGTCTGGTGGACAATGTGGCCAAACACGGTATGGTAAAACTGGAGTCAGGGGTGTAAAAATGCGTAATGTTGGAAATGTGACTATTTGAAGCTAGAATTCTGGGGTGCAGCACTTGATAAATTCCGCCATAATGTTTACCTAGCTACGTCATAGTAATATACATGTAATATACTGCAGTGTGATAATATAAATATTCAATGCTAGCAGCATAGGGGTTAAGTGCACCTGAACCTCCAGACAGAATGTGCATCAGGTCAGGGAAAGGGAACATGCAGCTGTACATCTGACAACTGATTAATGACACAGGGTAAGAACGACGGCATTGAAGCATGGAGTATGCGGGTTCACATCTACAACCCCTATTTATGCTACAGTATGCCTGGCACAGCCGTGTGTTATTACAATTATAATTTCGGTAGCTGGAATGTACACTGGATTCTCGTTCACGGGGTTAATTTAGGCCTCAGTCACATGATCTGTTTGTTTTGGTCCTTTGCCATATTTGATTTTGGGCCAAGCAACCTATGCAGATCCCATCTCACTTTTCAGTTGGATTTTGTCGCAGTGATGCACTTTTGCAGTTTGAGTTGAACAGTATTTGATATCACGAACAGTAATAAGTATCATATATATATATATATATATATATATATATATCTCAATTACTGTATCAGATCAGTGATGTTTAAACAGCACCCTCTGCTGGTGAGTTCTTGTGTGACAGGTAGAATGATTAGGGTATTGGGTAGAGAATAGGAAAGGATATCACAGAGGTTCTAACTTTGTGTATTCTGTACTGATGTTAGACTGCAGAACAGCTTAAATGAGAGTTTGAATGTAGTTTCACAAAAAATAAAAGTTAAAACTGTTACCTTGAATCACACGAAGTAATGTACATGCCCATTATATGGAATAATAGGAGAATATATAGGGAGAGGTTATATGGAGTAATAGGAGGAGATATAGGGAGAGGTTATATGGAGTAATAGGAGGCGATATAGAGAGATGTTATATGGAGTAATAGGAGGAGATATAGGGAGAGGTTATATGGAGTAATAGGAGGAGATATAGGGAGAGGTTATATGGAGTAATAGGAGGCGATATAGGGAGAGGTTATATGGAGTAATAGGAGGCGATATAGGGAGAGGTTATATGGAGTAATAGGAGGCGATATAGGGAGAGGTTATATGGAGCTATAGGAGGAGGTTATATGGAGTAATAGCAAGAGCTATAGGGAGAGGTTATATAGAGTAATAAGAGGTATAGGAGGAGGTTATATGGAGTAATAGGAGGAGATATAGGGAGAGGTTATATAGAGTAATAAGAGGAGATATAGGAGGAGGTTATATGGAGTAATAGCAAGAGATATAGGGAGAGGTTATATAGAGTAATAGGAGGCGATATAGGGAGAGGTTATATGGAGCTATAGGAGAAGGTTATATGGAGCAATAGGAGGAGGTTATATGGAGCAATAGGAGGAGATATAGGGAGAGGTTATATGGAGCAATAGGAGAAGATATAGGGAGAAGTTATATTAAATAATAGGAGGATATATAGGGAGATGTTATTTGGGGTAATAGGGGGAGGTTATATGGAGTAATAGGAGGAGATATAGGAGGAGGTTATATGGGGTAATAGGAGGAGATATAGGAGGAGGTTATATGGGGTAATAGGAGGAGATATAGGGAGAGGTTATATGGGGTAATAGGAGGAGATATCGGGAGAGGTTATATGGGGTAATAGGAGGTTATATGGAGTAATTGGAGGAGATATCGGGAGGGGTTATATAGAGTAATAGGAAGATATATAGGGAAAGGATGTAAGGAGTAATATCAGGAGATATAGATGGATGTTATATGGAGTGAAAATAGAAAAGAGCGGGGCGGCACTGCTGTGTATAGCGTGGGAGTGCACAGGACCCAAGACCCTGTCAACATATACAGCTAGTGAATGTGGTGCTCTGCCCTATAATTATAAGTCCCATAATATGAGCAAAATGGAGAAGAAAAAGCAAAAAGAATGGCGGCACTCACCACTGCTGACGTGAAATCCTTAATTCTTCATCTAAAAGCAATAGGCAGGAGCAGATCTGCATAGTGCACTGACATGAAAGCGGCGACGGCCGTTTGGCGCGAATTTGCGCTTCGTCTGGCCTCTGACCTCACTGCGCTGGTATGCGTCAGTGCCTTTTAACACCACGTCTGGTTGTCAGGACGACACTGACTCTTACAAGTTAAACGCTCGTTACTAAAATTGCTACTTGCCGACATACAGAGTATACAATAAAGCTGAACAATGGCAGTATAGCTGAGTCAAATAAATACACTCAAGTCATTTTTGTCATTAAGTCCAAGGGGACCGAGTGCGGCTGTTTTCATGATCCATCTGGCTTCTCTCCTCAGGATTGCCCGGTGTCCTTCACCCCCGCAGGGCATGCTAGGCTCCAGTTCTATACCTGGGAAGGTTAGGCAATGCGGATCGCCTCCGTGTAAATCACGGACGTGCTCGATGAGCCTAGTACAGCCTTTCCCGGTCCTCGAGGAGTTAAGATGTTCCCTAAACCTTTCGAAGAGAGGGCGTATCGTCTTCCCGATATATAAAAGGCCCCACATTTACATTTAATCAAATAAACAACATAAGTACTTCTACATGTCATAAATTGTGTAGCGGTGTGCGAGACCCCTCCAAACGTCAGGTACTTTAGCTGGCTACTGAAACCACACAAAGAGATGAATCCACACTTAAAATTGCCAATAGGCTTACTGTTGGTTAACCAATTGCTGTCTGGCTTTGCCCGTATTCTACTTCTGACTAACTTGTCTTTACTAGTGTGGCATCTTCTAAAAGCTGTTATGGGTCTGCTCTCAGTGAGGTTCGATAGACCAGTCTCATCTTTCAATATGTCCCAATTTTCATTGATAATGCGTTTAATCAAATCAGCCGCAGGACTATATTTGAATGTGAACACGAACTTATTTTAATTTCTATGTGTATTACGTTTCCCTCTGTTTAGAAGCTCCTCCTGTGACAATGATCCTGCTTTTATCCTGGCATTTTCTATCTCCTTCGCAACATAACCTCGACATAGCAACCTATTTTTTAGTTCCTGAGATTGTCTATTGTAACCTTCTTGCGTGCTATTGGTTCGCCTGAGGCGGATAAATTGACCATATGGGACCGAGTTCTTGATGTTTTTAAGATGGAAGCTATTAAAATGTAAGAGAGAATTGGTGGCTGGCGGTTTACGATAGCAAGCTGTGTGTAGATTATCTCCTTGAATGGATACCAAAACATCTAAAAATTCCAGGGAGGTGTTCCCCAAATTCATACTGTTGCTATCTAGGTAAGCCACAAAGTCCTTACATTGGTTTTCTGTACCAGACCAAATGATGAAAATGTAATCGACATATCTTAAAAAGAGTTGAATGTATTGTGTAAAAGGGTTGTCCAGGGCGAACACATTTATCCTCAAACACCGCTAGATACATGTGCATGATACAGGGGTACCCATCGCCGTACCTACTTTTTGCCTGTACCATTGCTCGCCAAACTTGAAGGTGTTATTATTGAGGATAAACATAAATGCATCCCTGACAAATTCAGTGTAAATGACACTTTTATCAGTTTTGTTGAGCACCTTATCTACAGGGTTTCCTGGGATACTGGGGTATAAGCTTATCTAACATGGCTTCAGAAATAAAATCAGCCGCGACGTACCTATGCAGGAATACTATCAATTCAGACAATATGGCAGCTAAGGGATCCTGCCCTGACTTCTCATATGTAATGCTGTCCCCCAATTGTCTATATGCTTCCTGCATGTAGTATGTTCGGGTTAGTAACACTATGTTGCCCCCCTTATCTGCTGGCTTGACAACGACATCCTCCATACTGCCAATCCAGCTCTCACCAGAAGTGAGATTCTCGTGCTTGAGGGTACACAAGGGCCTTAATGTACCTTAGGACCCGTTTATGGAAGATGTCGATGCCACCACCGGCCGGACTAGGGGGACAAAAAGTAGATCTGATACCTCCTCAGAATCTATCACCTCCAGTATAACCACCTGCCTCACCTCGAAGGTCAGTATTAGTGAGTAACTCCAAGCAAGAAACTTCATTGTCATGGAACTAGTTATCTAAACTAAACCCCATAGGATTGGTTACTGCTGGTATTTCACCTGGTTTAGTAGCCCGCGGGCATGACAATGGGTCTTTATACATTTTATGGAGGTGCATTTTGCAAATAGCCTTATACAGGCCTATCTCAAAATCAACCGTATTGAACCGTTTAACCAGACTGTATCCCAGCCCAGACTGTAGCGACAGCTCAAGATCTGTAAGGTTATATGGAGTAATAGGTAGAGATAAAGGGAGAAGTTATGTGGGGTAATAGGTGGAGATATAGGGAGAGGTTATATGGAGTAATAGGAGAAGATATAGGGAGAGGTTATGTGGAGTAATGGGAGGAGATATAAGGAGAGGTTATATAGAGTAGGAGGTAGAGATATAGGGAGATGTTATACAGGGTAATAGGGGGAGATGTTATACAGGGTAATAGGAGGAGATATAGAGGGAGGTTATATGGAGTAATTGGAGGAGATATAGGGATAGGTTATATTGAGTAATAATAGGCGATATAGGGAGAGGTTGTTTGGAATAATAGGAGGAGATAGAGGAAGAGGCTATATGGAGTAATGGGAGGAGATAGAGGGAGAGGCTATATGGAGTAATGGGAGGAGATAGAGGGAGAGGCTATATGGAGTAATAGGAGGAGATAGAGGGAGAGGTCATATGGAGTAATAGGAGGAGATAGAGGCTATATGGAGTAATTGGAGGAGATAGAGGGAGAGGTTATATGGAGTAATAGGAGGAGATATAGGGAGAGGCTATATGGAGTAATAGGAGGAGATATAGGGAGAGGCTATATGGAGTAATAGGAGGAGATATAGGGAGAGGTTATATGGAGTAATAGGAGGAGATAGAGGGAGATGCTATATGGAGTAATAGGAGGAGATAGAGGGAGAGGCTATATGGAGTAATAGGAGGAGATAGAGGGAGAGGTTATATGGAGTAATAGGAGGAGATAGAGGGAGAGGTTATATGGAGTAATAGGAGGAGATAGAGGGAGAGGTTATATGGAGTAATAGGAGGAGATAGAGGGAGAGGCTATATGGAGTAATAGGAGGAGATAGAGGCTATATGGAGTAATTGGAGGAGATAGAGGGAGAGGTTATATGGAGTAATAGAAGGAGATATAGGGAGAGGCTATATGGAGTAATAGGAGGAGAGATAGGGAGAGGTTATATGGAGTAATAGGAGGAGATAGAGGGAGAGGCTATATGGAGTAATAGGAGGAGATAGAGGGAGAGGTTATATGGAATAATAGGAGGATATAGAGGGAGAGGTTATATGGAGTAATAGAAGGAGATAGAGGGAGAGGTTATATGGAGTAATATGAGGAGCTAGAGGGAGAGGTTATATGGAGTAATAGAAGGAGATATAGGGAGAGGCTATATGGAGTAATAGGAGGAGATATAGGGAGAGGTTATATGGAGTAATAGGAGGAGATATAGGGAGAGGTTATATGGAGTAATAGGAGGAGATAGAGGGAGAGGTTATATGGAGTAATAGGAGGAGCTAGAGGGAGAGGTTATATGGAGTAATAGGAGGAGCTAGAGGGAGAGGTTATATGGAGTAATAGAGGGAGAGGTTATATGGAGTAATAGGAGGAGCTAGAGGGAGAGGTTATATGGAGTAATAGAAGGAGATATAGGGAGAGGCTATATGGAGTAATAGGAGGAGATATAGGGAGAGGTTATATGGAGTAATAGGAGGAGATATAGGGAGAGGCTATATGGAGTAATAGGAGGAGGTTACATAAAGCAATAGAATGTTTTTTTTTTTAAGGAGTAGTGTAGAGTATGAGGCAATAGTTACCGGAGGTAATTTACATAGACCGCTTTTTACGCCGCATGCATGCGTCTTGCTATAAATTAGGCATGTGTATGGCAATGTATGCACCTGCTAAAAAAACTACAGCTGGTGTAAGTTTTCTACTACATTTACTCCACTTTCCAGGCGTAAAATTAGTACATTTGCTGGGGCCAGAAGACCTGCCTCCACTCTGCCCCCATCGAACAGCCGTTAATAAAGGAACGTGCCCCGCTATGTTTATTTACAAGGAGTCAGCCTCATGAAATCTACTGCAAAGCCATGCTCTATTTATGGATTAATGCCATGATCTCCTCGTTTAGTATAAGTGTCGCCTAGCAACCAGTTATTTTTATTTCGGCGTTAATCCTGCAACAAGTTCCATCTATGGGTTGCACATAGACATTCAGTTATTAGCATAGCTCCTAACATACGTGATCATGTGCTGAGGTAGGGATAGCGTGTGAATATGCTATAAGCTGGAGAGGGCGGCATAGAGTTTCCACTCAGCTGCAAAATGGAAACAGAGAGGAGACGGAAGGGAGACCCAGGGAACAGTCGAACATGATGGACAGAGGAAAGATTTATAGTACGACCGTATGCTGGCCGCTCGTGCTGCGCTCAGAGCATAGGCGGTGTCCGCAGTGACACGCAAGGTTTCCAGCCACTGTGACATTCTCCAGTATTTCTCCTTGTCTTTCAATGTCCACCTGGATTCAAGGACAAGCAGAACTTCTGGGCAGCACACCAACAATAGCCAGGATACACCTGCCCCAGTCTCCCCCAGCCAGACCCCGACTGGAGGGCAGAGCAGGAGCAGCATGAGAATGGTGAAGGCAAGAGACATTCTAGTCAGCTTGGGGGTACACTTAAAGGGGTTGTGTCACTCCAGCAAATGTCATTTATCATGTAGAGAAAGTTAATACAAGGCACTTACTAATGTATTGTGATTGTCCATATTGCTTCCTTTGCTGGCTTGATTAATTTTTCCATCACATTGTACACTGCTCGTTTCCATGGTTACAACCACCCTGCAATCCATCAGCATATGAATAAGCACCGGCCTCTCTGGTAGCCGGGAGCGCGGGAGCTCAGATAGGCTGGTGCTTTTCTCAATGGTGTGCAAGCACGACCACCGCTGATGGATTGCAGGGTGGTCGTAAGCATCGAAACGAGCAGTGTATAATGTGATGGAAATACGAATCCAGCCAACAAAGGAAGCAAGATGGAGAATAACAATACATTAGTAATACTTTGTATTAACTTCCTCTGCATAATAAAAGCTATTTGTGGAAGTGACAGCAAAGGGAGCATTTATCTATCCCCTTACCCCAGACAACTGGTGTCAAAAAGTTGTAAAGTTTGGCGCATGCCCCACTTGTGCAAAATGGTTTTAGGCCCCGCTTGCCACTTTGCCAAAGTCAGAGCTCATTTGGAAAATGAACGTTTTTAGGCCTCCTGCACATGAACGTAGATGTCCCATTGCCGTATTGCGGATTCGCAATACACGGGCACTGTTCCGTGTACATTCCGCATCACAGATGCGGACCCCTTGACTTGAAAGGGTCTGCAAATCCAGAAATATGGAACGGAACCCTACGGAAGCACTACGGAGTGCTTCTGTGGGGTTCCGTTCCGTACTTCTGTTCCGTAAAAAGATAGAACCTGCTCTATCTTTTTGCGGAACGGGCGGATCACGGACCCATTCAAGTTGAATGGGTCTGGATCCGTCCAGGAGGCCGCATGAACGTTCTCTGTGCATTGGGGACCGCAAATTGCGGTCCCCAATGCACGGAACGGAACACATACGTTCGTGTGCAGAAGGACTCAGTGTCAACAAAGGGAACAACGACACAAAAAAATGTTCTACAAGACCCACAAGAGGGCGGTATCTCCCTTGACATTCCAAAATATAAACTGAAATGTTTGCAGGTAGATATGAAGTTGATGCAGATGAGAGATAACAAATGAAAGAGTTTGCAGCATTCCAAAAATTCCAATACAAAATGCAGTTTATTCACTCGTGTTCAGTGCAGTATTTCAGCCCCATACTAGATTTTCAATAATCTATGGGTGGATTTATTGGAAGAGTACAGTTTATCAGATAGTGTAGTCTATAGAAGGACTGACCAGCCATTTTACTACAGGGGTGCAGCAGTCACATCACTGATCGGCCCTTCAGGCATAGAACAATATTAGGCCTTATTCACACTACCATATGGCTATTTCAGTGTTTTGCGGTCCGTTTTTTCACGGATCCGTTGTTCCATTTTTTTGTTTCCGTTCCATTTTTCCGCATAGCATATACAGTATACAGTAATTACATAGAAAAAATTGGGCTGGGCATAACATTTTCAATAGATGGGTCCACAAAAACGGAACGTATACGGAAGACATATGGATGCATTTCCGTATGTGTTCCGTTATTTTTTTTGCGGACCCATTGACTTGAATGGAGCCACGGAACGTTATTTGCGGGCAATAATAGGACATGTTCTATCTTTCAACGGAACGGAAATACGGAAACGGAATGCATACGGAGTACATTTAGTTTTTTTTTGTGGAACCATTGAAATGAATGGTTCCCTTACGTCCTACCAGCAGCACAGATGGGGTTAACTGCCCCTGTGGACTGGTAGGACCGGCGGAATTTTTAATGAGCCCAAGAACCAATAAACGATCTTCCCCCAGCCCACCGTGTTTTTTTCTGTCCTTTGGACAGGTGGACTGGCTTGTCGCTCCCCCTCAGGGAGCAGAAGAGCGCTGAGGGGTTCTGTTTTTCTTAAATCTAAGGAAATCGCCCCTTTTTGTTGCTGTTTGCCTTTATTTTAGGCGTAATCGCGGCTATTTTTGTACAGGGTACCGCCTGGATTTCGGCATCTCTGCGGTGTCCCGCTCTCTCCTTGCCGCATGTGTGCGGCGCCACGGGCGCCGCCATCTTCCGGAAGTGACGCGCACCAGCTGCGCTACGTCACTTCCGTTTTTTTTCTTATCTCCGATGCAGTGGGGTTTTCTTCTCACCGCTCGGTTGTTCTTCTCCTTATAACATCCTGAATTGTCAGGATAGCTTGGGGAGACATATAGGGTCAAGCTGAGCCTCATTTAGGCTCTTTTACTTCTCTGGGCTTGTTCCAATCGAGGCCCCGCCCAGGGGCTTCCTTTTTTTAAGCGCCCAGAGCCTGTCATTCAGTGCTCTGGTTGCATCGCTTTCACAAGCTAGCTCCAGAGTTCCCTGTGCTTTTGATATATTATCTAGATATATTGATTGGCTTGGGTATTTTTCTTCACGGCTCTATTTTGCTTAAGTGCTGGTGGGCGCCCATATGGTCTCGTTTCACCTCCACCTGGTGTTTGTAGGTGTTATGACCTGTTTTTTCTTTTTCTTTACAGTTATGGCTTCCCCCAGAGATTTTGATCAGCGGAAGTCCAGCGCCAAAAGGAAGCATTTGGCCTGTTACGATTGTAACACACCTTTTGGACGACAACTGCCCTTACTCAAGGTGTGAAAGTTGTCGCACACAGGCATCCACGGAACCCACGATGCAAGAGATGTTCCAGTGGACAAAAACTTACGTGGATGATTCCATTAAAGGAGTAGTGCGCCTGCTTAATGAGAGGCTACCAGGATCCTCTCAGACTCCCATGGAAGTGGCTGCACCAGTCGAGAGACCTACCCCCTGTTCTACCCGCCAGAGAAAACGCAGAAGTTGCTGATGTCAATCAGGTCTGGGGACCAGGATGTTGACATGGGGGAGTCCTCCGATCCCGCCGGACGGACACAGCGTGTCTTTAGAGCGGATGAGACCCTTCTCTCTGTGATGCGTACAGAGTGGAGAAAAAGGTCCAGTCCTCACCAGGAAATTCAAGCTTATGTACCCAATGGCTAAAACCTTGGTGGAATCGTGGGGTTCCGTTCTCAAGGTGGACATGGCAATAGCCAAGTTGTCCAGGCGCACTCTGGTCCCTGCAGACGATGGGTCTAGCCTGCAGGACCCTCTAGACCGGAGGGCAGAGTGCACCCTTAGAAGGGGTTACGCGGCGGCTGCTGCCTCCGCATCAACATCCATTGCGGCCACTGAAGTAGCCTCCTTATGCTCCAAACTTAATCAGATCCAGACAGACGTGGACCAGAGCGTTTCTAGAGACGACATCTTGACAGCTTTTAAGTCAGTCAATCTGGCCATGGATTTCTTGTGTGATTCCACCCAGATGCAGTTGAAACTGGCTGCCAAAACAATGGCTCTAGTTTCGGCTGCCCGCAGACCACTATGGCTGAAGCCATGGATCGCGGACAACGCGTCCAAATTTAATCTATGTGGGCTCCCCTTCGAGCCGGATAGGCTGTTTGGGTCAGAATTGGACTGAATCACGGAGGGACTCTGCGACAAGAAAGGGAAGAGTCTCCCCCAGCAGCCCTTTCGGGGACGCCCCAGACAGGATAAAAAAGGCGGAGACCGTTCAGGGCAGCAGGCTAAGCGCAGAGATTGGGGGGGGGGGGCGTCTCGTAGATTCTCGAGACGCACCCGCAAACCCGCCAGGGAGGCGAAACCCTCCTGACTATGGGCCTCCCCGAGGCTCTTGGATAAGCCCTGCTACCCCCGCAGTATCTCCTCTAGACTTTCCCGTACCCCTCCCCCAGATTCCCGTGGGGGGCCGTCTCTCCCACTTCAAAGACTTTTGGGCCCAGCAGATTGCAGACCCCTGGGTTCAGGATATAATTTCTGCCGGTTACTGGGTAGATCTCATCTCCCCCCCCCCCCCCCCCAGAGAGATTCATCGCCACGCGAAACTTCGGGTCTGCCAAACAAAAGATCCTAGAGTCTTATATTCAGGACTATATCTCCAAGGGAGCCCTGGAGGAGGTGCCGGCAGGGGAGAGAGGCCTAGGGATTTATTCTCCAGTGTTCCTGGTTCCCAAGAAGACGGGAGATCTCCGGATGATCATCGACTTGAGATTCCTCAATCGATTTATAAGGAAAACCAGGTTTCGTATGGAAACCATAAGGTCAGTCAGCCATATCCTCAACTCTGGGGACGTCATGGCTACTCTGGACCTCAAGGATGCGTACCTTCACATCCCGATCCATTCCACTTCCCGGAAGTTCCTCAGGATCGCGGTCCAGATTTTAGGGGTTCGCAGGCACTTTCAGTTCGCCGCGCTTCCCTTCAGAATCTCTTCTGCCCCCCTTATCTTCACCAAGGTGGTGGTGTCGGTGGTGGCAGCTTTGAGACTTCAAGGACTGACTATTATCCCCTATCTGGACGATTGGCTTTTCTTAGCCTCTTCAGTTCCGATCCTTACCCCCCATCTTCAGATCGCAATCTCCTTTCTCCTCCGCCTGGGCTGGATCATCAACTGGCAGAAGTCTAATGTGAGCCCATCGACTTCAATCCATTATCTAGGATTCGTGGTCGACTCTGTGGAGATGTCCCTCCGGTTGACCCTAGAAAGGAGAGCGCGGATTCAGGACCTGGCAAAGGTCCTTTATGTCCCTCGTCGAGTCTCCATCCGGACTCTCATGAAGATGCTGGGGCTCATGTCAGCGGCTGCGGACGCAGTCCCTTGGGCACTATGGCACCTCCGTCCTCTTCAGTCGGAGGTCTAATGCTTTTGGAACGGCAGCCCTGCGGGGCTAGATTCCCTGTGCTCCCTGTCTGGTCAAACCCGGAATTCCCTCAGATGGTGGTTTCGGCTACCAGCAGGGAAGTCTATGACCCAACCAGCTTGGCTCATATTGACTACGGACGCGTCCCTTGTAGGCTGGGGCGCTCACCTAGACGGATCCCCAGTACAGGGATCTTGGTCTCCCCTGGAGCGGCGTCTCTCTTCCAATCTTCGCGAGATGCGAGCTATCCGGCTAGCCCTCCTTCACTTCGCCCCTCAGATACGGGGCAAAGCTGTGAAAGTCCAGTCAGACAATATGACTGCAGTTCTCTATATAAACCAGCAGGGAGGCACAAGATCATTGCCCCTTCTTTCAGAGATCAGGGTAATTCTTCGGTGGGCAGAGTCGAACCTTTCCCATCTATCTGCCACTCATATTCGAGGCTCCCTCAATATGAAAGCGGACCGCCTAAGTCGAGGATTACCGACCATGGAGTGGTCTCTGCACCCGGAGATCTTCAGGCAGTTAGTTCACAGATGGGGTATGCCAGAGGTGGATCTCATAGCAACCAGGTTCAACACCAAGGTTCTGAGGTTCTATTCCCTATACAGGGAAGACAACCCCCTGGCGATAGATGCTCTGTCGATACCGTGGAGGTTCAGGCTGGCTTATATCTTCCCTCCGTTTTCCATGATACCAAGGGTATTGACTAAAATCCGTCAGGATCAGACCTCGGTAATAGCCATCATACCGTTCTGGCCCAAGAGATCCTGGACTCCCCCCGGAGCAGACCCTGGTGTCGTGGGACACTCACCTCTGCCCAGATCTGCACAGGTTCAACCTGACAGCCTGGAGGTTGATCAGTCCCTTCCCAACATAGAAGGGCTTTCCGAGTCGGTCCTGAGAACTTTGTCGCATTCCCGAGCAGAGTCTACGAAGAAGGCCTATTCCAGGATCATGAGAATCTTCATGTCATGGTGTGATTCCAAACAGGTGGCGTCTGCAGATCCGCCCCTTCCTGCGATATTACAATTTCTTCAAGATGGATTAGATAAAGGTCTTTCTCCAGCTACCTTGAAGGTACAGATTTGTGCCATCTCGGCCTGTCTTAACAGGCCACATTCACGGGACCCACTCATCAAACGCTTCCTTAAGGGAGCTGAAAGACTAAAGCTTACTATACTGAAACCTATTCCCCAGTGGGATCTTTCAGTAGTGCTCAGGGGGCTAGCATCTCCCCCCTTCGAGTCATTGGAGGAGGTGGGATTCAGATTTTTGACTTTAAAGATGGTTTTTCTTCTGGCTGTAGCTTCAGCCAAAAGAATCTCTGAATTGCAGGCTTTTTCCGCAATTCACCCTTACATCATTTTTCTGCAGGACAGAGTACTCCAGAAGTTTTTACCCTACTTCAGGCCTAAGGTTCCAACCTTCCAAAATATCAACCAGGTAATCTCTTTACCAGTTTTGTTTTCAGCCTCCATCTTGGATACTCCAGCTAGAGACCCGCTGGACATTTCTAGATGCCTCCAGGTCTATGTGGATAGATCCAGAGAGTTCAGGATAGACAAGAATCTCCTCATCCTGTTTGCCGGTAAGTCTAAGGGCCGTAAAGCGTCTAAAGCTACCATTAGTCGCTGGATCAAGGAAGCCATCAGGGAGGCCTTCGTCTCCCAATCCCTAGATCCTCCGGAGTTTGTGAGAGCCCACTCTACTAGGGCTGTCTCCACCTCTGTTGCGGAGAGAAGACTTCTCCCCTTAGAGTTGATCTGTAAGGCGGCTTCCTGGAGTTCTGAGTCAACCTTCATCTCCCATTATAGGATAGATGCTAGGATGGCAGAGTTTTCGGCCTTTGGGCAGACAGTTCTTAGTTCTGCCAGGCATGAGGACCCTCCTTAGGGGATTCTTCTTGCTATCTCCCCATCTGTGCTGCTGGTAGGACGTAAGGGAATCGTTAATTTCTAACGGTAATTTGTTTTCCCTTAGTCCTAACAGCAGCACACAAATATCCCACCCTAAGTACATTATGCTTGTTAAAAACACTGTGGGCTGGGGGACGATCTCCTCCCTTTCAGGGAGCTGAAGATCGTTTATTGGTTCTTGGGCTCATAAAAAATTCAGCCGGTCCTACCAGTCCACAGGGGCAGTTAACCCCATCTGTGCTGCTGTTAGGACTAAGGGAAAACAAATTATCGTTAGAAATTAACGATTCCATGTACGGAACGCAAAAAACGGCCCACAAAACGGAAAGAAAAAACGGTAGTGTGAAAGAAGCCTTAGAATGTTAGCAGCACAGACAAGTTTCCAGCAACATCGCCACCCCTGCCCACAGGCTGTGTGTGGTATTGCAGCTCAGCCCCATTCACTTCAATGGAGCTTAGCATCAATACCACACACAAGCCACAGACAGATATAGAGCTGTTTTGGGGGAAAAAGCAGGACTGCGAGCTAATAATGTTGTATCACAATTTACACTACGTGCAGAATTATTAGGCAAATGAGTATTTTGACCACATCATCCTCTTTATGCATGTTGTCTTACTCCAAGCTGTATAGGCTCGAAAGCCTACTACCAATTAAGCATATTAGGTGATGTGCATCTCTGTAATGAGAAGGGGTGTGGTCTAATGACATCAACACCCTATATCAGGTGTGCATAATTATTAGGCAACTTCCTTTCCTTCTGCAAAATGGGTCAAAAGAAGGACTTGACAGGCTCAGAAAAGTCAAAAATAGTGAGATATCTTGCAGAGGGATGCAGCACTCTTAAAATTGCAAAGCTTCTGAAGCGTGATCATCGAACAATCAAGCGTTTCATTCAAAATAGTCAACAGGGTCGCAAGAAGCGTGTGGAAAAACCAAGGTGCAAAATAACTGCCCATGAACTGAGAAAAGTCAAGCGTGCAGCTGCCAAGATGCCACTTGCCACCAGTTTGGCCATATTTCAGAGCTGCAACATCACTGGAGTGCCCAAAAGCACAAGGTGTGCAATACTCAGAGACATGGCCAAGGTAAGAAAGGCTGAAAGACAACCACTACCGAACAAGACACACAAGCTGAAACGTCAAGACTGGGCCAAGAAATATCTCAAGACTGATTTTTCTAAGGTTTTATGGACTGATGAAATGAGAGTGAGTCTTGATGGGCCAGATGGCTGGATTGGTAAAGGGCAGAGAGCTCCAGTCCGACTCAGACGCCAGCAAGGTGGAGGTGGAGTACTGGTTTGGGCTGGTATCATCAAAGATGAGCTTGTGGGGCCTTTTTGGGTTGAGGATGGAGTCAAGCTCAACTCCCAGTCCTACTGCCAGTTTCTGGAAGACACCTTCTTCAAGCAGTGGTACAGGAAGAAGTCTGCAAGGTAAGAAAAACATGATTTTCATGCAGGACAATGCTCCATCACACGCATCCAAGTACTCCACAACGTGGCTGGCAAGAAAGAGTATAAAAGAAGAAAATCTAATGACATGGCCTCCTTGTTCACCTGATCTGAACCCCATTGAGAACCTGTGGTCCATCATCAAATGTGAGATTTACAAGGAGGGAAAACAGTACACCTCTCTGAACAGTGTCTGGGAGGCTGTGGTTGCTGCTGCACGCAATGTTGATGGTGAACAGATTAAAACACTGACAGAATCCATGGATGTCAGAGACAGGGAAAAGAAAAAAAGAGGGTTAGTCACTGGGCCTTTCAGAATGATGGTCCAGGGATAACTTCGCAGGGCGCCAAAGGTAGGTCAAAGAGTACGTATAATTCGTTTGTACCAGAATTTTTGGAGAACAAGTCTATGTATATATTAAAAATTTAGTGGAACAAAGGAGGGCAGGCTGCCAATGGTCTCGACCCACCCTGATGCCCTCAAGGTGGGTGATTAGGATGAAAACAGTGGGGTTGCGTAAAAAACGCTAGAAAGGACCACAAAGAGGCGCCAAGATCCCTAGTATCTAGGGTTGTGATGGTATATACCCAAAAGGTGTTAGATACACATAAGTGGGGTGACAGTACTTTCACACTCACCAATTTATTTGTTAAAATTCTCACGGTCAACTCGTATATGGTGTGCAAATGGCGAATGTAGTATTAGGTAAATACAAATATAAAACCTTTGACAAATATAAAATCTAGATATAAAATCAAGATATAAAATCAAAATTTTAGTGACTCACTTCACCCAGGAGGGTAATGTGGGATAAAGCACAAGACACCCACATCACACCTCCTGCGCCTGGATCGCCAGTAGAGTCTCACGGATGAACAATGATCACTCAGGAGTTCTTGTTCATTCTTTATATTCTTTTATTCCAAAGCCAGGGTGGGGGAGTGAGCAGCTCAACGCGTTTCGGGGCCTCTTAATGGGTCCCCTTCATCAGGAGCATATAAAGTGGTAATACAATAAAATGGCGTTTAAATAACAAATAAAACACAGAAAAACCGCCAAAAACGGCTTCCCATTACGTCACTTCCGGTACTGTATGCGCTCCAAGGTGGAACGCACCGGAAGTGATGTCATATTCGTCCTCCAGAATGTCGGCTATAATACCGATAAATCCTGGAGAGACATCACAGTATTTGGGCATGATAAGGTCCTGTAGGGCCGATGGGGGGCACATACTGGCTGTTCCAAGCTTGTTTTGGGAAGGATCGTGTCCTTTTCTCTATTATGTTCACGGTGGAACGCATCCTGTACTTCCGGTGCGTTCCACCGTGGAGCGCACCCGAAACCGGAAGTGCCTCTCAAGACAGGAGTAACTGTTTTAACAACCAAAGGAAGCAGAGAAAAAGAGGAAAAAAGGGGGGGGGGGGGAAGGTGCCTAGATGTTAGGTTTACACAAATGTGAGATGTGGATGTTATGGAAAGAAATATGTAAATGAGTTTATTACAAAGGTGAAGGGGAAAAAAGGTCACATGACCAGCTACCTAATCACATGATCGGGGGTTACATTTCTGTTGATAACAGAATCGGATATATATGTTTCTGTACACTATTCTGTTGGAGTAATGGGAAAGTGTTTTTATGATGTTAACAAGGTGATAAAAAAGAGTAATGTTGGTAATACTAATATTTGACAGCAGTGATCAGAGTACCATATAATATGTGTTGATGATAATTAATAACAGGGAAAATGATAATAATGCATAATAAATAAGGATAATATAGCATCAAATGAAGTAAAAAGTATTACTAAAAAATATGTAATAAATATACTGTGGTTTAATAAATATATGTAAATAAATAAATATATATAAAATCTCCATATATATGTATAGTCGACAAAAATAGAGTAAAAATAGAAATAGAAGTAATATAAAAAATTGAAAAAAATTGAAAAAATTGTCCCCTGAAGGGCAGATGCTGCGTTGCAAAATATAAAGTATGGCGACGGTATTTCTTTAGTAATTAGAGTATTCTAAGCTTTCATTTAGGCCGAAAGGGGATAGAGTATTTAGTGTAAAAATCCAATACATTTCCTTTCGGCATAGTTGTTGATATGATGAGGCGATGGTTTCTAGAGGAGTAACTGTGAGACCAGGTTATGGAACCCTCATGTCGTTCAGAGAAATGCCGTGATACGCTGTGTGTCGGGACTTTTCGTTTAATGTTAGATCTGTGTTCACACATTCTTTCCCTAAGGGTTTGGGTAGTTCTACCGACATATTTTAAACCGCAGGGACATCTGAGGAGATATATGACATTTCTTGTCCCGCAGTTCAGGTCTTGTCTTATTGTCCAGGGGCCCAGGGGACCTCCTGTTTCAATGGCCCTAGTATCGTGTGTGATCATCGCACAACATTTGCATTTTTTCGTGCCACATTTAAAACACCCTTTTCTTATTGGCTGTGGGAAGATGGTTTTTGTGGGGGCTTGAAGTTTGGGACAGGATGGGGCAATAATATTTTTGATAGTTTGTGCCCTTCTAAATGTTATGGACGGTAATTGGGGTAGAATATTTTTGAGGATGGGGTCTTTTAGTAAGATGTTCCAGTGCTTCATCACTATTTTTCTAATATTCTGGTGGTCTCTATTAAACCTGGTAATGAGGTTATATTGATATCCTTTTGTATCAGTAGTTTTTGGGGGTGGTGGTTTCAATGCTTCCCTTTGGTCTAATTTTAGAACCCTCTGGGTGGATGCTTTAATTAAACTTTTTGGGTAGCCCTTTTCCAAGAAGCGATCCCTTAAGATTCCCAGTTGAGTTTTGAGGGTCTTTTCATTGGAGCAGTTTCTCCGGATTCTTTTCATTTGCCCATACGGTATGTTTCTTTTCCATTTCGTGTAGTGGCAGCTGGAGTATTCTAGGTAGCTGTTGGAGTCCACTTTTTTAAAATGGGTGCTGGTGGTGATCTTATTCATGATAATTTCAATATGTAGATCTAGAAACGTTGATTTCTTGGAGTCAAATTCATGTGTAAATTGGAGGCCCCAGTCATTCTGATTTAGCGTTAGTATAAAAGACGTGAGTTCTTCGACGCTGCCACCCCAGATGAAGATAATATCATCGATATATCGACGGTAGAGGTGTATATCCTTATGGTATTGGAGACCTAGAGACTCCTCGAAGAGGCCTACGAACAGATTAGCATACGAGGGTGCAAATTTTGTACCCATAGCGGTACCCCTTGTTTGAATATAAAAGGTGTCATTAAAAGTGAAGAAATTATGTTCTAAAATAAATTGTATTGAATTTAAAATGAAATCTTTCTGAGGGGGGGGCATCTCGTGATCCAGCTCAAGGAAATGTTTCGTTGCGCGTATTCCTAAGTCATGTCGGATATTACTGTAAAGGGATGCTACGTCCAGTGTGACCCAAATGTAGTGGTCCTTCCAAACTATATTATTGAGGGTGTTTATGAGGTCTGTGGAATCTTTTAGGTAGGAGGGGAGTTTTTGTGCGTATTTTTGTAGGAAAGTGTCGACATACGCTGAAAGGTTGGATGTAAGGGAGTTTATACCAGAGATGATGGGTCCTGTCTTGAGAGGCACTTCCGGTTTCGGGTGCGCTCCACGGTGGAACGCACCGGAAGTACAGGATGCGTTCCACCGTGAACATAATAGAGAAAAGGACACGATCCTTCCCAAAACAAGCTTGGAACAGCCAGTATGTGCCCCCCATCGGCCCTACAGGACCTTATCATGCCCAAATACTGTGATGTCTCTCCAGGATTTATCGGTATTATAGCCGACATTCTGGAGGACGAATATGACATCACTTCCGGTGCGTTCCACCTTGGAGCGCATACAGTACCGGAAGTGACGTAATGGGAAGCCGTTTTTGGCGGTTTTTCTGTGTTTTATTTGTTATTTAAACGCCATTTTATTGTATTACCACTTTATATGCTCCTGATGAAGGGGACCCATTAAGAGGCCCCGAAACGCGTTGAGCTGCTCACTCCCCCACCCTGGCTTTGGAATAAAAGAATATAAAGAATGTAGAATCCATGGATGGCAGGCTTTTGAGTGTCCTTGCAAAGAAAGGTGGCTATATTGGTCACTGATTTGTTTTTGTTTTGTTTTTGAATGTCAGAAATGTATATTTGTGAATGTTGAGATGTTATATTGGTTTCACTGGTAAAAATAAATAATTGAAATGGGTATATATTTGTTTTTTGTTAAGTTGCCTAATAATTATGTACAGTAATAGTCACCTGCACACACAGATATCCCCCTAAAATAGCTAAAACTAAAAACAAACTAAAAACTACTTCCAAAAATATTCAGCTTTGATATTAATGAGTTTTTTGGGTTCATTGAGAACATGGTTGTTGTTCAATAATAAAATTAATCATCAAAAATACAACTTGCCTAATAATTCTGCACTCCCTGTAGTGTCAACTCCTGGCGTGCAGAGGGTTAATAATCCAGTTCCTGGTGTGATTATTGAAGCTGTGGGAGGTATTAGACGTTGGGTCTGCAAAACTGTCTTGATTATGAAGAAAGCGGTCGGAGACAATAAGACGAGGTGCACTAGGAAGCTTAACATGACAAAGGATAAAATAATGATGGGGAGACGTGGACTACAAACGAGCCATATCTAGCACAACAAGCAGTAATTGGCTAATTAGCCGGAGTATGAGAACCTATGTCACTTGCAAGATCAATACCATATAGAAGTAGATCAGCATAGCTGACAGGACCTGTCACCATCAGAATTGCTGCTTCAAACCTTATGTACATAGACACCTACATTAGAAGCAGCATGCCTTGGGTACATGTGCGCCCACCACCTAATAGTGAACCTCGTAGTCATTTCTATATGGCGGTGCTGTCCAGCCTGTGGTTCTCCAGATGTTGTGAGACCACAACTCCCAGCAAGCCCTAACAGCTGCAGGTAAAGGTATTAATCAAATCATAGTACTGCAGGGGTCCACCTAACCTCTAGCACTCCAACTGTTCTGAAACTACAACTCTCTGCGTGCTCCAATCCCTTCTGAGGTTACTGTCCCTTGTAGTACAGCATTGCCGGGGACATGTTCGTGTGAAGTTTTATAGCAGTAACTGGGGCCAGAAGCAGGATGGATTCCGTTCCGTGCATTGGGGACGTGCATTGCAATTTGCGGTCCCCAATGCACGGGCAACGTCCGTGCGGTGCCTGGGACAGATCCAGACTCATTCAACTTGAATGGGTCTGTGAACCATCCATTCCGCAAAAAGATAGAACAAGTTCTATTTTATTGCAGAACGGAAGCTCTGCAGTGCTTCCGTGGGGTTCTGTTCCATGCTTTTGTTCCGCACCGCATATCTGAATTTGCGGACCCATTCAAGTAAATGTGATGCGGAATGCACACGGCAGATGCCGCAGTACGGCCACAGGAGCACAATAGCCATGTGCAAGAGGACTAATTCTAATTGGATTACAATGAGAACTAATCTGCCTATAATTCTCTTAAAATTACTAGAAACTTAACTTAAGGTCTCATGCACACGCACATATTTTCTTTCCATGTCCGTTCAGTTTTTTTGGGGGGACCGTATGCAGAACCATTCATTTTAATGCATCCACAAACAAAACGGAAGTTACTGCATGTGCATTCCGTTTCCGTATGGTAGTCCTGTATTAAATGTATCAACGGCGCATGTTGTTTGTTAAATTTGGAGCATCTTTAAGCCTCATTCACATGTCCGTGTTCAAATGCGTGATAAGGTCAGTGACCCCTCCATGAAGTTGTCTGTGAAGGATCCTTGTGTCATCTGTGTTTCATGGACACTGCTGCTGAAAACTTATTTTCCTTGCATCTCCTCTAATGATCTGTGTTGTTAATGGACCCATAGACTATAATGGGCGTAATGGATCTATAAACACGGAGCATGCATGCTCCATGATACCGCAGAAAGAGGAATTGCTCTGATAAAAAAAAGTTTGGGTGTTTCATTTTGTAATGGAAAAAAATAAAATGTCAAATTTTAGCAAATTTTGCTTACGCCCCGAGTCTCAGTGATGGCAAAGATATATATGCCATATTTCAAGAAGATTGGATAATATTTAGAGGTTGCACACTTTGATCAGTTTTGTAAAAGTAGGCAAAAAATATGATTTTTCAATGTTTATTACTTTTATTGGGAAAACTAGAAATCACAAACTTAAAATAATATTAAAACTAGACTGTAAAGGGGGAATATTAATTACCAATATTATGCGACTATCGATAATTAATATTCCTAAATAGGAGGAACTACCTGGTGATGACTCCGCCTATTTATACCTTTATATAATAATAACACAATATCTTCGCTATGCTTTACACTGATTACTATTGCTAGCTGCATGCGCCTTACTAACTCGCTAACAAGTACACACTACACAAAGGGTACAAGTAACACAGTATTTAATACACCAAGAACGCAATACAGTAATTACACAACACTAAATACACAGTACTCCACTACACTACACGTTCCCAAATTCCACCCACAAACTAACTATACAATACACACATACAAGTAATATTATCCCACCCGTCTATCTACTCACTGTCCCTACGGGGTTACAAGAGGGTATAGATTCAGCACTGCAAGGGTTATTTGCCAGTGAGTGCTGAGGTTAATACCAGCAGGAGAGCTGGGGTTCTGGCAGGGAAGGGGTTAATGGATTAGGGACATCAGGGGCACAGAATCAGGGCCACCAGGGTCCTGGCAGGGAAGGGGTTAAACACTCAGGGGTATGAGACCAGCAGGAGAGCTGGGGTGGCAGGGAAGAGGTTAAACAGTAGGGTTAATCAGGGGTAACAAGGGGCAGCATGGGGTCTGGGATACAAAGGGTTAAATCGTTGGTGGGATAGTGGTAGGGAATATGGTTGGCACTGCAAGGGAGGTACAATGCCATGCCAGCGTATACTCAGCCATCTCCAGGGCCAAATGGGCCTCTCTTCCTTCAGGCAGCAGTCCTCATGTGTCTCTGAATCCAGTCTGGTTGCAAGGGGAGAACCTGTTCCTTTGTCTTGGACTGATATATAAGACCCTCTCACCCCCCCCCCCTCCCTTTCCAGGGGTGTGACATCATCGTGTGCGTGTGACGGAATGCATGCACTCAGATTGCAGCAGCCAACTGGCTGGCCCCCTGAGGCTAGCAGCACCACACGCCCAGCCATGTCACAAACACAAGGTTGGGGCCGCATAGTAAATAGGCTGATAATTCTTAGCCTTTGAAAAGTCACCAGGCACCTGGAGACATATCCACCCCCCTGCAGATGCCTGGGAAACTTAAGTATATATATATATATATGTATATAGATACTTGGGGCGCATCTATATACATATATATACTCATCATAAACCTGGGGGCATACATGGGCAGTTATAGGCCCATATATATATATATATATATATATACACACACACACACCTGGGGGAGAGCCATGGCAGATACACATATATGTCCTCCTGACAACACACATACACACATATTATAGATATATATATATATATATATATATATGTTATAGGGGGCCACAGCCATATATATTATAAGGGGCACGGTCTAAAGGAGGCACATATTTCCCACAGGGGCCACCATGAGCCCCTGGGGATCACCATGGGCAGACGTGCGCAGATGCTGGGCACATCTGCGCACATCGTCCCATGATGCTGTGGTTAATGTATGCACATATATACCATACATGCCCGCACGTGTTTGCAGGCATGCATGGATATATATGCATACGTCTCAACCCTTCCTCAACATAGACACTAAGATTAATAGGTAGTATGATAGGCAAAACGTGTTATTTTAATCAACTTTGAACGATGCAATCCCTTCTTTTGTTAGGTCGGTGACGACTTTTCTGTGATGCTCGACTACCCTCAACAAGAATTGTTTTTGTTATTCGTCACTGACAGGTTCGTTAAACTTTTTTTTATCAGAGCAATTCCTCTTTCTGCGGTATCATTGACCATCTGAAGGCCCCTTTCACATGGGCGAGAATTCCGCACGGGTGCAATGCGTGAGGTGAACGCATTGCACCCGCACTGAATCCGGACCCATTCACTTCAGTGGGGCTGTTCACATGAGCGGTAATTTTCATGCATCACTTGTGTGTTGCATGAAAATCGCAGCATGCTCTATATTGTGCGTTTTTCACGCAACGCAGGCCCCATAGAAGTGAATGGGGCTGCGTGAAAATCGCAAGCATCCACAAGCAAGTGCGGATGAGGTGCGATTTTTACGCATTGTTGCTAGGGGACGCTCGGGATGGGGACCCAATCTTTATTATTTTCCCTTATAGCATGGTTATAAGGGAAAATAATAGCATTCTTAGTACAGAATGCAAAGTAAATTAGGGATGGAGGGGTTAAAAAAAATAAATTAATTTTTTAACTCACCTCATCCACGTGTTTGCGCAGCCCAGCTCGTCTTCTTTCTTCTTCCTTGAGGACCTGGGAGGAAAAGGACCTTTGGTGACATCACTGCGCTCATCACTTGGTGATGGACCATGTGATGGATCATGTGATGAGCGCAGTGACGTCACCAAAGGTCCTTTTCCTCCCAGGTCCTCAAAGAAGAAGAAAGAAGACAAGCCGGGCTGCGCGAAGTGGATGAGGTGAGTTTAATTATTATTATTTTTTAACCCCTCCTTCCCTAATTTACTTTGCATTCTGTATTAAGAATGCTATTATTTTCCCTTATAATTATGTTATAAAGGAAAATAATAAAATCTACACAACACCGATCCCAAACCGAACTTCTGTGAAGAAGTCCGGGTTCGGGTCTGGGTACAAAACATGCCGATTCTTCTCAGGCGCGTGCAAAACGCATTAAAACGCTTTGTACTCGCGCTGAAAAATTTTGCATTTTCCCGCAATGCACCCGCATCTTTTCTTGCAACGCACCCACCACGCCTGTGTGAACCCAGCCTAAGAGCGTTCACATGGTGTCACCGCCAGTTCTGTGGAAAGGTCTGGCAGACGTTCTTCTCTACCTCTTGCATGACGTTCTTTGTTTTGGTTTCATTTTGTCATCTCCTTTCCTTCTCCCAGGTGTCACCTATTTAGACTAATTGTCTCCCTTTATATTCCCTCCCATACTGCCTCACTTTGCGGTTTATACTACTTACTGGATGAGGTGTTTACTGCTGGAGGCTGCTGCTGATGTTTGCTAAGATAAGTCTTTTTCTTTATTTGTGTTTCCTTGCTGGCTTGATTCTAGGTGACCCTGACTCCGTCCGTATTAAGTGCAGAGAGCCAGTGGTCGTGTCCCCTCACTATTATAGGGTCTTCAGGTGTCACACGGTCTTACGTACGTGGGCATGCAATCGTCTACCATTCAGACCCTTGCATGGGCATAGCAGTCAGGGAGAGCTCTTAGGGTTTTATAGGGCTCACCCATATGCTCCTTAGTTTGGGATCAAGCCAGTCGGATGTTTATTTATAAGTTCCAGCTATCTGCAACATCATCCGTGACATTATAAACCGCCATAACCGTCTTAAGCATGGATCCGGTTTCAGCCTTGATTGCAAGGTCTTTCGCTGGAGGTAGCAGATCTCTGTAAAACTGTGTCTCAGTTTCAGGTGACCGGTTCTGCTGGCGTTCATGGAGTTTGTTCCGAGCCTAAGATCTCGCTTCCAGATACGTTCTCTGGGGGTAGTGAGAATTTTGTTCGCTTTAGAGAGGCTTGCAAACTCAATTTTCGCCTACTTCCCCATTCCTCTGGTGATGAGGAGCAGAGGGTGGGGATCATCATCTCGCTGCTCAGGGATAATGCTCAGTCTTGGGCCTTTTTGCTGCTGGTGGGGGCACGGCCCCTCCGATCGGTGGATGCATTTTTTGTAGCCCTGGGGCAGATATATGATGACCCAGATCGTATTGCTCTGGCTGAATCTAAACTGTGTCTTTTATGCCAGGGTAAACAGTCCGCAGAGATATATTGTTCAGAATTTCAGAGATGGGCAGCTGATACTGGTTGGAATGATGCTGCATTCCGAAGTCAATTTTGCCATGGTCTTTCGGAAAGATTGAAAGATGCATTTGCTTTTCATGAGAGACCAGCCTCGGTAGACTGCCATGTCTCTAGCTGTTCGTATTGACAGGAGTCTTAGAGAGAGAGAGGAGATTACTCCTTCCTGTCATATTCAGCCCAAGGACAGTGGGGCTGTCTCATTCAGTGTGCATGGGTCTCAGTCTCTCTTAATCCCCTCTGAGGAGGAGGCCATGCAGCTGGGTTTGCTTGCCTCTGATAGTAGAGGATTCAGCTCTCAGAGGAGGGTTTGTTTCTGTTGTGGGGGTATAAATCATTTGGCTTATGTTTACCCCTTTAGTCAATTCATGGAGTTTTCTGAGGGTAATAAAAAAAAAATAAAAAAAAAACCACTCTAAAAACTTTCCATTTGCTACTATTGGCAAGGTTGATGCGGAAATTGAAGGTTTGCCGTTTGCTTGTAGTTCCCGTTTTCTCCTACCTGCCAGGGTGGCGCTAGACAGCAAGAACATTGTTTGTGAGATTATTGTAGATAGTGTAGCAGCTGTCAATCTCATTGATAATGAATTTGCAATAACGCATGGTTTCCAGGTATGCACTTTGGAAAAGGATATACCTTTTTTTGCTATCGATTCCGCTCAACTTTCTCAAAGATCGTTAAAGGGCATAGTTCACAATATCCGTTTGACTGTGGCTGACGCTCATGTTGAGGCTATGTCGTGTTTCGTCCTAAGCAGATTACCTACTCCTCTAGTGTTGGGCTACCCTGGCTCACTAAACATAACCCCAGCATTGATTGGCAAGCAAGGCAAATAAATGGTTGGAGTGAGTTTTGCAGAGAGAATTGCCTCACGGCGTCTCTTTCAGAGGTTTCTACCAAGACTGTACCATCTTTTCTCTCAGAATTTTCGGATGTGTTTTCCGAGAGTGGCGTCCAGGAGTTGCCCCCTAACAGGGAGTACGACTGCCCTATTAATCTCATCCTAGGTGCCAAAATCACGTTTATACAATCTCTCCCAACCTGAAAGAGTCGCTATGCGTACTTATATCTCTTTTTTTTTGTTAAGAAAAAAGATGGTTCTTTAAGACCTTGTCTGGATTTCAGGGAGCTGAACCGTATCACAATTCGTCACCCATATCCGCTTCCTCTGATCCCGGACCTGTTTAACCAGATTGTTGGGGCTAAAGTTTTTTCTAAGTTGGATTTAAGAGGGGCATACAACCTAGTCAGTGTCAGGGAAGGGGACCAATGGAAGATGGCCTTCAATACCCCTGAGGGTCATTTCGAGAATTTGGTTATGCTCTTTGGTTTGATGAATGCTCCGGCCATCTTCCAACATTTTGTGAACAGCATTTTTTATCATTTAATGGGGAAATTTGTACTTGTGTATCTAGATGACATTTTGATTTTTTCTCCTGATTTCAAGACTCATCGGGACCACCTACGTCAGGTCTTGCTGATTCTGCGGGAGAATAAATTGTACACTAAACTGGAAAAATGTGTGTTTGCGGTTCCGGAGATTCAATTTCTTGGTTTTCTCCTCTCCGCTTCTGGTTTTCGCATGGACCCTGAGAAGGTCCGCGCTGTGCTTGGTTGGGAGCTTCCTGAGAATCAGAAGGCGCTGATGTGGTTTTTGGGTTTTGCCAATTATTACAGAAAGTTAATTTAGAATTATTCCTCTGTTGTTAAGCCACTCACTGATATGACTAAAAAGGGGGTAGATTTTTCCTCGTGGTCGATAGATGCGCTTAAAGCCTTTTCTAGTATCAAAGAGAGTATTGCTTCCGCTCCCATTTTGGTACAACCTGATTTCTCTCTACCTTTTATTGTTGAGGTGGATGCTTCTGAGGTGGGTGTGGGTGCTGTCTTATCTAAGGGTCCCTCTCCTGCCAAATGGCGACCGTGTGCCTTTTTCTCAAGGAAACTCTCCTCTGCAGAGAGAAATTACGATGTGGGAGATAGAGAGTTGTTGGCCATCAAATTAGCCTTTAAGGAATGGCGCCATTGGTTAGAGGGAGTCAGACACCCTATTACCGTGTTTACCGACCATAACAATCTGGCCTACTTGTAATCGGCCAAGCGTCTGAACCCGAGACAGGCCAGATGGTCTTTGTTTTTTTCTAGGTTTAATTTTGTTGTCACGTTCCGCCCTGGGGTTAAAAATGTCAAGGCGGGTGCCCTGTCACGTTGTTTTCCGGGAGGGGGGAAACTTTGAAGACCTGGGTTCCATTTTGGCTGAAGGGGTGGTCGTCTCTGCTCTTTATCCTGATTTGGAGGCAGAGGTTCAGGCAGCCCAGGCAGAGGTACCTGATCTTTGTCCTCCTGGGAGGTTGTTTGTGCCTCTCGCTTTACGACACAAGGTTTTTAAGGAGCACTACGATACTGTCCTTGCTGGGCACCTAGGGAGTAGAGCCACAGTGGATCTTATTGCTCGGAGATTCTGGTGGCCGGCTCTTTGTAAGACGGTTGAGGGTTTTGTGGCAGCTTGCGAGACCTGCGCTCGTGCCAAGGTCCCTCATTCAATGGGTTCTCTCCTCCCGTTACCCATTCCTTCCCGTCCTTGGACGCATCTGTCCATGGACTTCATTACGGACCGATCTCATTCCTCGGGGAAGACTGTGATTCTGGTGGTAGTGGACCGTTTTAGCAAAATGGCGCATTTCATTCCCTTTCCTAGGTTACCCAATACTAAGACGTTGGCGCAAGTGTTTGTTGATCACATTGTTAAATTGCATGGCATTCCTTCAGACATCGTTTCTGATAGGGGCTCGCAATTTGTTTCCAGATTCTTGAAGGCCTTCTGTTGTCGCTTGGGGATTCGGTTGTCGTTCTCTTCTGCTTTTCACCCACAGTCGAATGGTCAGACCGAACGCGTCAATCAGAATCTGGAGACATATCTGTGCTGTTTTGTGGTGGAGAATCGCGAGGATTGGTATTCTTTTTTGTCCCTTGCTGAGTTTGCTTTAAATAACCGTCACCAGGAGTCCTCTGATAAGTCACAATTTTTGGGTGCATATGGGTTTCATCCGCAGTTTGGGACATTCTCTGGAGAGGGGTCTTCTGGTTTACCTGATGAGGAGAGATTTTCCTCGTCTTTGTCATTTATTTGGCAAAAGATTCAGGGTAATCTGAAGAGGATGAGTGAGAGATATAAGCGTGTGGCGGATAAGAGACGTGTGCCTGGTCCGGACCTGAATGTGGGTGATCTGGTGTGGTTGTCTACAAAGAATATCAAACTGAAGGTTCCCTCCTGGAAGTTCTAGGTCCTAGGTTTATTGGGCATTACAAGATCTTGTTCGTCATCAATCCCGTTGCCTTCCATCTTGATCTTCCTCAGACTTGGAAGATCCATAATGTTTTTCACAGGTCCCTATTAAAACCTTATGTCCAACCCACTGTACCCTCCTCTTTGCCTCCTCCTCCGATTTTTGTTGATGGCAATTTTGAATTTCAGGTCTCTAGGATTGTGGATTCTCACATTATCCGTGGTTCTCGCCAGTACCTCGTTCATTGGGAGGGTTATGGTCCTGAGGAGAGGATGTGGGTCCCAGTGGCGGACATTAAGGCCACTCGTTTCATCAGGTATTTCCATAGGTCTCATCCTGAGAAGGTGGGCTCTGAGTGTCCGGAGTCCACCCGTAGAGGGAGGGGTACTGTAAAAACCAGTTCTGTGAGAAGGTCTGGCAGACGTTCTTCTCTACCTCTTGCATGACATTCTTTGTTTTGGTTTTACTTTGTCATCTCCTTTCCTTCTCCCAGGTGTCACCTATTTAGACTAATTGTCTCCCTTTATATTCCCTCCCATACCTCCTCACTTTGCGGTTTATACTACTTCCTGGATGAGGTGTTCAGTGCTAGAGGCTGCTGCTGATGTTTGCTGAGATAAGTCTTTTTCTTTATTTGTGTTTTCTTGCTGGCTTGATTCTAGGTGACCCTGACTCCGTCCGTATTAAGTGCAGGGAGACGGTGGTCATGTCCCCTCACTATTATAGGGTCTTCAGGTGTCACACAGTCTTAGGTATGTGGGCATGCAATCGTCTACCATTCAGACCCTTGCATGGGCATAGCAGTCAGGGAGAGCTCTTATGGTTTTATAGGGCTCACCCATATGCTCCTTAGTTTGGGATCAAGCCAGTCGGATGTTTATTTATAAGTTCCAGCTATCTGCAACATCATCCGTGACACATGGCTTCTTAGAGAATCACTGCATTATTCCGTCACGTTGTGGATCCAAAATAATTCAAAGAACGTCTTGGTTTTATTAGTATCGAGATGGCTCAGGTCTTTTCTTTCAAAAACTATTTTTTTACCCTCTAATCGTTTCATTCCTTATTTCTTTGCAGGTTTGGTTTCTAAATTCTTAGTCATATTTTTCTTAACAGCCTGAGTAATATGTGTGTTAAAAAAAGCCAATCCTACGTTTGTTTCTGACAGATACCAAAGGTGTCTCTTAGCAACTGTGAGAGCACTTTTTTTTTTTTTTATGTCTGCATCTGGGTAAGTGCTCAGAAGCTGTAGCATATAGAAATCATTCTTTGGAGCCCATCAACTTACAATTGCCTGGTGCAAAAAGCGAACATATATGAGGCTAATAAAATGTGCAACCCGTTTCATTCTTTTCATTTCTCGTTGAGGAATATTCAACTGTTTAGTGAAGAGGACAATTTTAAGTTCATATATTGCCTTTGCCATCCACCTTGCTTGATGCACAGCCCATGGGATCCTGAAACTGAAGTCGTTTTTAGACCAACCTCCTAGGTACAGGAGTGATAGTAGTAATAAAAGTGATCAATGTGTGCAACCCCTAAATATTATCCAATCTTCTTGAAATTTGGCATATTCATATTGTACATCACTGAGACTCGGGCCGTAAGCAAAGTCATATGAAAATCACATCTTTAAATAAATGAAACCCTAAGGCCCCTTTCACACGGACGAGTATTCAGGGTGGGTGCAATGCGTGAGGTGAACGCATTGCACCCGCACTGAATCCGGCCTCGATCATTTCTATGGGGCGGTGATTTTCACGCATCACTTGTGCGTTGCTTAAAAATCGCAGCAAGCTCTATTTTGTGCGTTTTCACGCAATGCAGGCCCCATAGAAGTGAATGGGGCTGCGTGAAAATCGCAAGCATCTGCAAGCAAGTGCGGATGCGGCGCGATTTTCACACATGGTTGCTAGAAGATGATCAGGATGGGGAATCGATCATTATTATTTTCCCCTATAACATGGTTATAAGGGAAAATAATAGCATTCTTAATACAAAATGCATAGTACAATTGGGCTGGAGGGGTTAAGAAATAAATAAAAATAATTTAAAAAAAGGACAAAAGGACCTGTGGTGATGTCACTGCACTCATCACATGGTCCATCACCATGGTGCTGGATAATGTAATGGACCATGTGATGAGCACAGTGATGTCACCACAGGTCCTCTTCCTCACAGATGAAGGCAGAAGAGAAGCCGGGCTGCGCGAACAAGTGGATTAAGGTGAGTTAAATTTTATTTTATTTTATTTTATTTTTTTTATTTTTATTTTATTTTATTTTTTTAACCCCTCCAGCCCTATTGTACTATGCATTCTGTATTAAGAATCCTATTATTTTCCCTTATAACCATGTTATAAGGGAAAAATAATACCATCTACACAACACCTAACCTAAACCCGAACTTCTGTGAAGAAGTTAGGGTTTGGATACCAAACATGCAGATTTTTCGAAAAAAATCACACGTTTTCCTACATCTTATCCGGGCCAAAAACATGACGCCCGTGTGAAAGAGGCCTAATGCATCCGTGCTAGACCCACGGAGCATACATTTTAATGTATTCACACATCACGTGCAATATCTAGGAGGCAAAACCTTCGACAGGAGTTGAAGTCTGACTTTCCTTCTAGTGATCGATTGCATCGGAGGATGCTGTCTGTGCCTTTGAATACTGACATTTCCACTGAAGATTTAGGAGCTGCGTGGTCTTTTATACAACATTTGGGACTGAGTGTGAATTTGAACCTTACTCACCATAGACTTGCTACGCTCCAGGAGGAATTGCTGTTTGAGACTCTAGTTTTATTCTTATTTATTTTTCTTCTTTTGTACAATTTTATAAATAATATAGCTAACCACAGCCACTTTTACACCTACTTATCAAAATTAGAGTGATGTAAAAATGCAAAAAGTCACAAAAGTTTTGTGCAAGTGATCTCAAAAAGTCACAAAAGCCCTATATATACAGTTAACAAGTAGGAGGCACATATGAAAACTGTTGTAATTCCTGCACCGTTCACCTGATTTGGATGTAAATACCCTCAAATTAAAGCTGACAGTCTGCAGTTAAAGCACATCTAGTTCGTTTCATTTCAAATCCATTGTGGTAGTGAATAAAGCCAAAAATGTTAGAATTGTGTCTATGTCCCAATATTTATGGACCTGACTGTATATGCAACCTTTTGAAGACAGAATTCTGGAGTGATGATATGGCCACCACAGAGCCCTGATTTCAACATCATTGAGTCATTGAGTCTGTCTGAGATTACATGAAGAAACAGAAGGATATGAGCAAGCCTACATCCACAGTAGATCTTTGGTTAGTTCTCCAAGAGGTTTGGAACAATCTCCCTGCCAAGTTCCTTCAAAAATTAACAAGTGTACGTAGAAGAACTGGTGTTATTTAGAAGGCAAAGGGCGGTCACACAGAATATTGTTGATTTAGATTTCTCTTTTGTTCATTCACTTGTCACAACCAGACAGCTGAGAAGCTCTGACAGAAGCCTTTCAGAACCTCCTCCTTGAGTTTCTTTGTTGTGATGTTCAGTTCCTCATCTCGTTAGCCTCTCTCAGCTGTCATGTGGTTGGACTGATTGCATCCCTTTAAATTCCGCCCCATAATGCATTACTGGGTGGCTTATACTACTTCCTGGAGTGTGTGTGCATGCTGATCTTGTTTTCCAGTCTGCTACAAAGTTAAGTGCTGAACATTTATCTGTTATTTTCTGTTTGCTGGATCCCAGGTGACCCTGACTCCCTCCGTGTCTGGTGTAGGGAGCCGGTGGTCGTGTCCCCTCACTATTGTAGGGTGTTCAGGGGTTATATAGTCGAGGTACGTGGATATGCAACCATCCACCTCTGGGATCGTTGCATAGGCTGAGCAGCCAGGGAAAGTCTCAGGTCTTGTGCAGGGGTCTCCCTTATGGTTCCTTAGCTTTGGATCCAGTGAGTCATATATGCATGTTGCTTTGTCTTGTTTCCTGTACACCGTCCGTGACATCACTTTGCATTTTGTTAATTGATAAAAAATAAACAATTAACATTTCTATTTTTGAAAGCATTCTTACTTTGCAGCGTTTTTCCCCACAACTGCACATTAGTGTTGCACAGGTGCAGCGTTCACCTGGAACTGCACGTATCACATCTGCTGCATATAAAGTCAGTAGCATGACTAGCTAAGATCAAATAGTCTAGTACGGCACCCATGGTGCCTCCTGTCAACGCACTCGCTACACATTAAAGTGCACTACCCACAGTGACAGACAAAAGAATTGAGCAACGCCTGCTGTCACCCCCAGCCCCCCGCAGGCTACTAGCCAGGGGTCTGTACTGATCAATAACGCCGCTCACCTCCTCCCTTCTATAGCAAACATACTGACAGTTAATTAGAAGGAATCAGACCACAAAACCTGGTACAGAGGTGAATAAGGTCCCTGCATTCAGTACTATGTGATATAACCAGCAGGTGGAATATGGGCTCCCTGCTGTGAGCGCTGCTCTGTAACATAACGCAGGAGATCCACAAAGATACTATATTTAGATGGCTTTAAATTACAGTAGTGTTCAAGCTTAATGGCCGCATACATACAGTAGTATTCACACACTGTGTAGTGCACTTATAGAGGAGTGGGTGGCATGTGAACATTAGGAAACAGCAAGGAGAATGTGGCTCTCTGTGATACAAGGCAGACAAATTAATCTGTGCCAAGCAGAAAAGTGGGGTGCAGTATGCACGGTCACTGCGAAGCAGAAAACGGCACAGCACGTTAAAGGAGTTTTGTCACCAGCAAATTCACTGTTTAACCAGACACAATGTCTTGAATGTCTAGTTCTAGTGAATGTAATGACACCTTCCACACTAGCGTTTTCCAGTATTGAGTTCCGTCATAGGGGCTCATTACCGGAAAAAAACGCTTCAGTTTTGTCCTAATGCATTCTGAATGGAGATCAATCCGTTCAGTATGCATCAGCATGCTGTGGTATTTTCTCCGGACAAAATTCTGGAACACTTGCCGGATTTCCGGATCTGGCATTAATTTCTATTAAAATGTGTTAATGTTGGATCCGGTACCAAGTGTTCTGGAAAAACGGATCCGGTTTCCCGGTCTGCGCCTTTAAATCTGTGAAAAAGATAAATACCTGATCCGTTTTTCCGGATGACATGGGAGAGACGGATCCGGTATTGCACTTTGCATTGCATTTGTCAGATAGATCCGCATCTGGAAACAAATGACATCCGTTTATATACGGATTTACGGATCCGGCAGGCAGTTCCGGTAATGGTACTGCCTGCCGGATTCTTTTAACGCTAGCGTGAAAGTACCCTTAAAGGGACATTCCCATCTAGACATTTATGGCATATTCATAGAATATGCTATAAATGTCCAGTAGGTGCACATTCCAACTCTGAGACCCGCTCCTATCTCAAGACTGGGACCCCCATTGTACACTGGAGTGGACAGAGAGGTTGCTGAGCATACGCTCAATATGCTTACTCAGCTATTTTCGCTTCACATAGCCTTATAAGAGATTGTTTTTTGAGGGACAAGTTGTACGTTCTAATATTAACATTAACATTTTAATATTCCATATGTGGTATTAGGAACACCCAAATTTGACCTCCAATCTTCATCAGGTTTCAGATCAGACCCCCGTATCAGACCACAGATCAGACGCTCATATCAGACCTCAGATAAAGACCAGTATATCAGACCCTCTTCCATAATGGAAGCACTCACTAGTATTCACTTTATAAGACGCACTGCCATTTCCGCCCCACACACACGCACACATATATTTTGGGGGGGGGGAAGTGCAGTTTATAAAGTGAAAAATATATTTTCATAGTTGTGTGAGGGTTTTTTGCGGGATGATCTGTAGTTTGTATTGATATCATTTTGGGGTATATAGGACTTTTTCATGACTTTTTATTCAATTACTTTTGGGAAGCAAAACAACCAAAAACCTCCAATTGCTCCATTTTGATTTTTTCCATTATGGTTTTCACGGTACTTGATAAATACTTTTATATTTTAATTGTTCAGGCATTTTCAGATGCGGCTATACCAATTTTTTGGTTTATTTTTATATGTTAAATGGATTCATTTGAATATTAATATCTGATTGTTTATTTACATCCTAAATAAGTTCATCTTTACTTTATTTTTAGTCTACCAAGAAGAGTACTTAACCATGCGATCATCAGATCATGTCTACCATTTCTACCATAAACTGCAATCATTTAGCATTGCAGTCTATGGGAAAATGTCTGTGTTCTGTCGGTCCCAGGGAACTTTGCTATGGAAGACCTATAAGAGTCCTGGCTACCATAGCAGCCAAACAGCTCACACAATCTTGTGGGGGAAGGATGGGGGGGGGGGCATTTGTTTGTTGGGAACAGCCTGTTCTCTGTAAATGAAGGCTCAGATGCCATGGTTGAAATTGACCATGGCATCTGATAAGTTAAATGTCTGTGATCAGAGTTGCCTCCGCTCATAGACTCCACTGCAGGTATTTGTTGTGTAGCATCAACAGACCAGACATCCACAATACATGTGCAGCAGATGCCAGGAAGGGGTTAATGTTCTAATGAGCAGAAGACAAACAACAGAGGGCATTTAAAGGGGTTATCCCATGACCACGTAAAAAATCATAGATCATATAACACATGACAATCTCTTTCTAATAAAGCTAGAACCAGTCCTGTACCTCACATGGATCCAGAGATCTCCCCATTTATTGCTCTGCTAGATTTATATCAAGCTGACAGCTCAAGGGGAGTGTCTTTTCTGCTGCAGCTCAGGGGGCGTGTCCATGCTCTGCCTATCACAGCTCAGGAGGCAGCTGAAGCATGAAACTGGGCATGTGCGGCCTTCTCAGTGAGCAGGACAAAGAAATAAGAAAAAAACAAACAGCAGGTAGCGCTATATAGATATATTTTATGGAATAACTCACTGGCTATACAAAATTTTAATTACATGCAATTGCATAAGTATTCAGATCCAGGTGCTGCTTTGAAAACTGTAGAATATTTTTCCTGGGACAACCTCTTTAACTGGAAGTTTCCTAATACCAGCATGGTGTCTGATCTGCAAACAGCATGTTATAGAGCAGAAGTAGCTGAACAGACTAATATAATATTTTGTGTGTTGTAGTTAACAGTACTGTACGTCTGTAAGCATTTTTGACCAAGCAAAACTGCTAACAGCACTAGGTAGATGTTGGAAATCAGTCCAAACATATGCTTTGTGGAGATTTTCTAATTAGTAGAATGAATATTACCTTCCTCCAGATTCTACTTATACAAGTGCCCAGGGTGGATCTTCCCTATGAAGTGCTCCCTGATCTCTGCATTGAGGTGCTTTAAAACCCCTCCCCTCTGAGTGACAGCTGTAGCATCCAACCAGGAAACCACTCCAGCTGTCAGTCTGAGGGTAGAGGCAATGAAGCAGAGAGCACTTCACGGTGAGGCCCCACCTTTGGCACTAACAGATGCAGAATAAAACTTCATATTCACACTACTCCTGAAGATAAAAGCTATGCAAAATGTATATTTGTACTGCTCCCCAAGCCTCTACCTAGTGCTGTCAGCAGTGTACCATGTTCAAAACTGCAGCTACCAGTGTCAGGCAGCTGCTGCCAAGGCAAATAAGATAATGGGGTGCCTCAAAAGAGGCATAGCTGCATATGAGAACATAGTTTTACCACTTTTAAATCACTAGTTGGACCCGCATGGAGTATTATGTACAATTTGAGACACCATTGTTCAAGAAAGACATAGTAGAGCCTACCTGGCGTCAAAGGACAGTAATTAAATTGAATGGGTGTACTACAGTCAGTGGCGTGCCTAGGGGAGGGCGGGGGGTGCCAGAAGCAATGAGCGCTTCCATCAATAAAGATGGAAGCACTCATTGCTGGAGCGCTGACCCCCACAATGCGGCGGGGCATAGGAGCGCATAGTTCCCTGCCCCGCCGCCGATCACCGCCTATGCGGTAGTGAAATACCGGTGCAGGTGTGCGTGATGATGTGATCACGCGCCTGTGCCGGGACGCAGCACAGTGAAGTGTGCGCGCCTGCCATCACGCGCCTGGACATCGGTGAGTATTTAGCTTTTAGTTTTTTATTTATTTTATGTGCCAACTTTGAGGAACACACACAGAAGGACATGTGAAGAGACGGTACATCAGGGGGAAATTGCAGTATGGGGGCTAATTACTATGTGGGGGAAAATATTATGGAGGGATTCTGTGTGGGGGCAAATTACTATGGGAGGGATTACTGTGTGGAGGCAAATTATTATGGGAGGGTGTAATGACCGGTGTCACGCACAGGGAGGAAAACAGGGAAAGCCCTGCCCAAGGGAGAGGGAAAGGTGGTGACCCCTAACTCACCTTGCGGCTGGCACCTGACTGCCCTGACGTCCCTAGACGGGTTCCTCACCCGTGCGGCGATCACGTGCCTAAACCCTGGCTTTCCCTGAAATGAGCCCTAGATAGTGAACGGGCCGGTGGGATCGCTAGTCCGCACCACTGCACTAAGAGGGAAACACCAGGGAGAGGACAGACAAATACAGACAAACACCCAGGTGGACGACCACAGCAGTCCACAAAGGTCCAACAGGGATCCGGAGGGTAGCGTTCTGAATTAACAGTCAGAGAACGCAGCAACACAGCTCCAGTGGGTCAGGATAGATGTCCAGGCAGGAAGCTCTATCTCTGGCAACCAGAGAAGTGTGAGAGGGGAATATAAGGAGGTTTGGGAGTGCTGGACAAGGAACAGCTGAGGAGAAGGAGCTACGGATCCCTGAGTGAGCCAAAAGGGTTTGCAAAGCAAACTCAGAAAGCTACCATAAGGAAAACAGCCCTATCTTAAATAGAGCGTGCAGCCAACCGCTGCGACTTCCTGACCCCGGGTATAACGGAGTCAGGCGTGGTTCTCGATACCCTCGTGACAGTACCCCCCTCTCTACGAGGGGCCTCCGGACACTCAGGACCAGGTCTCTCAGGATGAGAGGCATGAAAAACCCGAACTAACCTGTCGGCGTTTACCTCAGACGCAGGAACCCACATTCTTTCCTCGGGACCGTAACCTCTCCAATGCACCAGATATTGAAGAGAGCGGCGGACCCGACGAGAATTAACAATTTTGGATATCTGAAATTCTAGATTACCATCCACGATAACAGGAGGGGGTGGCAGCGGTGATGGTTCTAGAGGTGGAACATATTTTTTGAGTAACGACTTATGAAAAACATTATGAATTTTAAAAGTCTGAGGTAACTCCAGGCGAAAAGCCACGGGGTTGATGATGGCTACAATTTTGTAAGGGCCAATAAACCTAGGACCCAGTTTCCAAGAGGGAACCTTCAATTTAATATTCCTAGTAGACAACCACACATAGTCATTCACTCCTAGGTCCGGACCTGGCGACCGTCTCTTATCAGCCATGCATTTGTACTTACCTCCCATATTTTTCAAGTTAGCTTGCACCTTCTGCCATACCGATGAAAGAGATGACGAAAAACGTTCCTCTTCGGGAACCCCAGAAGACCCCCCCTCTTTGAAAGTACAGAATTGGGAATGAAAACCATATGCACCAAGAAATGGTGACTTGCCAGTGGATTCCTGACGAGGATTATTTATGGCAAACTCAGCTAACGGTAAATATGATGACCACAACTCTTGGTTTTCAGACACAAAACATCTTAGATATGTCTCAAGGTTTTGGTTGGTACGCTCAGTCTGTCCATTCGACTGAGGATGGAAAGCTGAGGAAAAGGACAAGTGTACCCCCAAACGGGAACAAAAAGCTTTCCAAAATTTAGAAATAAACTGGGTACCCCGATCCGAAACAACATCGGAGGGGACCCCGTTAAGCTTCACGATTTCACTGACGAATACCTGAGCAAGAGTCTTAGCATTAGGTAGTGCGGGTAACACAATGAAGTGTACCATTTTGCTAAACCTGTCCACTACTACCAAAATAACTGTTTTACCCGCAGACAAAGGTAAGTCAGTGATAAAATCCATTGACAGATGTGTCCACGGTCTATTGGGAATGACGAGTGGTAATAGAGACCCTGCAGGACGTGTATGTGAAACTTTTGCGCGCGCACAGGTAGAACAAGAAGACACAAAATCCAATACATCCTGACGCAACCTTGGCCACCAAAAACGACGAGACAATAGCTCCAAGGTTGCTTTACTACCCGGGTGCCCAGCAAGTGCCGAATTATGATGTTCCTTTAATAATTCAAGACGCAGGTTTAACGGTACAAACAATTTCTCTGAGGGGCAAGAGGCCGGGGCATCCCCCTGGGCCTCTAACACCTTTCCCTCTAGAACAGAGTGTACAGCAGAGACAACCACTCCTCTTTGTAGAATGGGCACCGGATCACTCACATTACCCCCTCCAGGGAAACAACGAGATAGTGCATCAGCCTTGGTGTTCTTTGCCCCAGGACGATAGGTAATCACAAAGTTAAACCTGGTAAAAAATAGCGACCACCTAGCCTGTCTAGGGGTGAGACGCTTAGCTGATTCGAGGTACAGGAGATTTTTGTGGTCCGTAATCACAGTGACGGGGTGGACTGCCCCCTCTAAGAAGTGACGCCACTCCTCAAACGCAAGTTTAATAGCTAATAGTTCCCTATTGCCAATATCGTAGTTCTTTTCTGCTGCAGATAGTTTTTTCGAAAAGAAAGCACAAGGACGCCATTTGCCAGGAGACGGACCCTGAGACAGCACCGCCCCCACTCCCACCTCTGACGCATCGACTTCAACAATAAAAGGCTGAGAGACATCAGGTTGGACTAGTACAGGTGCTGAGGTAAACCTCTCTTTTAGAGAGGAAAAAGCAACTTTAGCGGCGTCAGACCATTTAGAAAAATCAGACCCCTTCCTAGTCATGTCAGTAAGCGGTTTTACAATAAGTGAATAATTTTTAATGAATTTCCTATAGAAATTCGCGAAGCCCAAGAACCGTTGTAGTGCTTTGAGGTTCTCAGGAAGATCCCAATCTAAAATTGCCTGGACCTTCCTAGGATCCATACGGAAACCTGAAGCAGATAAGAAATAACCCAGGAATTGTATTTCCTGAACGGCGAAGACACATTTTTCAATCTTAGCATATAATTCATTCGTCCGTAGGACCTGCAGTACTTGTCTGACATGCACCTCATGTGTTTTCAGATCAGACGAATAAATTAAAATATCATCTAGGTATATTACCACAAACCTGCCGATTAGATGACTAAAAATGTCATTAACGAAATGTTGATAGACGGCAGGAGCATTGGTCAGACCGAAAGGCATAACTAGATTTTCATAATGCCCCTCAGGGGTGTTAAACGCTGTCTTCCACTCATCCCCCTCCTTAATACGAATCAGATTGTAGGCCCCCCTAAGATCAAGTTTGGAGAACCACCTAGCACCCACAATCTGATTAAACAGGTCAGGAATGAGAGGAAGAGGGTATGGGTCTCGGATGGTTATCCGATTTAATTCGCGAAAATCCAAGCAAGGACGCAGGCCCCCATCTTTCTTTTTAACAAAGAAAAACCCTGCAGCCACGGGTGAAGAAGAGGGCCTGATGTGTCCCTTAGCCAAGCTCTCGGAGATATAATCTTTCATGACTTGTCTCTCTGGACCCGAAAGATTATATAACCTGCTCTTGGGTAATTTTGCGCCGGGAATAAGGTTAACCGGGCAATCATAAGGACGATGAGGTGGTAACTTCTGACAACCCTTTTCAGAAAAAACATCCTCAAAATCAGAAATAAATGTAGGTAGGGTAGTTATGGAGGCGACTAAGCAATTGCTATTTAAGCAATTTTCTCTGCACTGCTCACTCCACTCCAATATCTCCCTGGCCTGCCAATCCACTACTGGATTGTGCGCTACCAACCAGGGAAGACCCAGCACCACCGGAGTGGGAAGCCCCTCCAGAACATAACCTGAAAGCATCTCGTTATGGTGGTCCCCTACCCAAAGGTGTAAATTATGAACAATGTGGGTGAGGTTTCTCTGAGACAGGGGAGCAGAATCAATAGCGAATATGGGAATGGGTCTCTGTAACGTACAGAGAGACAAACCCAAAGTGCGGGCAAAATGGGCATCTATCAAATTTACCCCTGCTCCACTGTCTAAAAAGAAAGAAATAGTCTCCGTCTTATCACCAAAAATAATAACCGCTGGCAACACAAATTGCGATGTACGTATGGAGGAGACGTATACCCCCCGGCTGTTTCTGAGGAAAGAAGGACAGACATTACTGAAATGACCCCTCTCCCTACAAAAAAAACAAACCCCACGCCTACGGCGAGCCTCAGGAGGACGGACCTGACGAGTAGTTCCTCCTAGCTGCATAGGCTCGTCTAAGTCCGTACAGACTAACTGCTGCTTGGGAGGAGTTACCAATTTCTCTGGTTCTTTCAACCTGTCCCTAAGGCGTCTCTCTATACGGATAGAAAGGGACATAACCGCATCAAGGGAAAAGGGGGTCTCATATAATGCAAGCGCATCCTTAACCCTTTCGGATAACCCAGAGCAGAACTGACTCCTGAGAGCCGGGTCGTTCCATTGGGTATCCGTAGCCCACCTACGGAAATCAGAGCAATACTCCTCTACCGGCCGTTCTCCTTGAAAGAGTCTCCGTAATCTTGATTCAGCCAGTGCTACTCGGTCAGGGTTGTCATATATGAGACCCAAGGCCCCGAAAAACTCATCCACTGACCGAAGAGCCTGGGAATCAGTAGGTAAAGAGAACGCCCAGGACTGCGGGTCCCCCTGCAGCAGGGAAATAACAACCCCCACCCGCTGATCTTCATTACCAGAGGAGTAAGGGCGCAGTTTAAAATATAACTTACAGGCCTCACGGAATGTCAAAAACTTGTCCCTTCCCCTAGAAAATCTGTCAGGGAGAGGGACCTTGGGTTCCGCAACAACCTGGTTACCAGTAGCAACCGCTGGGCTTGCGGTCAGTTGTAATTGCTGCTGTTGCTGGAGGACCGACGCCTTCAATCCTACCACCTCCAAAGACAGGCCATGAAATTGTTTGGACAGAGCAGCAATTTGATCCATACTGGATTCTAAGTAGGTAAAATATTTTTTTTTTTTTAACCTACACAAAATAAGGGCCAGAGATAATGTAATGACCGGTGTCACGCACAGGGAGGAAAACAGGGAAAGCCCTGCCCAAGGGAGAGGGAAAGGTGGTGACCCCTAACTCACCTTGCGGCTGGCACCTGACTGCCCTGACGTCCCTAGACGGGTTCCTCACCCGTGCGGCGATCACGTGCCTAAACCCTGGCTTTCCCTGAAATGAGCCCTAGATAGTGAACGGGCCGGTGGGATCGCTAGTCCGCACCACTGCACTAAGAGGGAAACACCAGGGAGAGTACAGACAAACACAAACACCCAGGTGGACGACCACAGCAGTCCACAAAGGTCCAACAGGGATCCGGAGGGTAGCGTTCTGAATTAACAGTCAGCGAACGCAGCAACACAGCTCCAGTGGGTCAGGATAGATGTCCAGGCAGGAAGCTCTATCTCTGGCAACCAGAGAAGTGTGAGAGGGGAATATAAGGAGGTTTGGGAGTGCTGGACAAGGAACAGCTGAGGAGAAGGAGCTACGGATCCCTGAGTGAGCCAAAAGGGTTTGCAAAGCAAACTCAGAAAGCTACCATAAGGAAAACAGCCCTATCTTAAATAGAGCGTGCAGCCAACCGCTGCGACTTCCTGACCCCGGGTATAACGGAGTCAGGCGTGGTTCTCGATACCCTCGTGACGGAGGGATTACTATGTGGGGGCAGATTACTATATGGGGAAATGTGGGGGGGGGGGGAACTACTGTGTGGGGGCAGTGTGGGGCAAATTACTATGTGGGAGAAATTACTGTGCGGGGGGCAGTGTGGGGCTAATTACTGTGTGGGGGCAGTTTGTGGGAAATTACTGTATGGGGCAGTGTGGTGGAAACTACTGTATGGGGGCAGTGTGGAGGAAATTACTGTATGGGAGAAACTACTGTATGGGGGCCGTGTGGGGGAAACTACTGTATGGGGGCAGTGTGGGGAAATTACTGTGTGTGGGAAACTACTGTGGGGGGCAGTTTGCAGGAAATTACTGTATGGGGCAGTGTGGTGGACACTACTGTGTGGGGCAGTGTGAAGGAAATTACTGTATGGTGCAGTGTGGGGGAAACTACGGTGTGGAGGCAGTGTGGAGGAAATTACTGTATGGGGCAGTGTGGGGAAAGCTACTGTATGGGAGCAGTGTGGGTAAAACTACTATATGGGGCAGTGTGGGGGAAATTCTGTATGGGAGCAGTGTGAGGGAAACTACTGTATGGGGCAGTGTGGGGAAAATTACTCTGTGGGGGCAGTGTGGGGAAAATTACTGTGGGGGCAGTGTGGGGGAAACTACTGTATGGGGGCAGTGTGGGGGAAGCTACTGTATGGGGCAGTGTGGGGCAAATTACTGTGTGGGGCAAATTACTATATGGGGCAGTGTGGGTGAAATTACTCTGGGGGCAGTGTGGGGGAAACAACTATATGAGGGCAGTGTGGGGGAAACTACTGTATGGGGCAGTGTTGGTGAAATTTCTGTGGGGGGGGGCAGTGTGGGGGAAACTGCTGTGTGGGGGAAATTACTGTGTGGGGGCAGTGTGGGGGAAATTACTGTGTGGGGGCAGTGTGGGGGAAATTACTGTGTGTGGGGTGGCAAATTACTTTGGGGGGATTACTATATCGGGCAGTATGGGGAAGACTACTGTATCAGGGAAGTGTGGGGGAAATTACTGTATGGGAGCAGTGTGGGGGAAATTACTGTGTAGGGGAAATTACTGTATGGGGCAGTGTGGTGGAAACTACTGTATGGGGGCAGTGTGGGGGAAACTACGGTGTGGAGGCAGTGTGGAGGAAATTACTGTATGGGGCAGTGTGGGGGAAATTAATGTGGGGGGCAGTGTAGGGAAAGCTACTGTATGGGAGCAGTGTGGGTAAAACTACTGTATGGGGGCAGTGTGGGGGGAATTCTGTATGGGGGCAGTGTGGGGGAAACTACTGTATTGGAGCAGTGTGGGGGAAACTACTTTATGGGGCAGTGTGGGGAAAATTATTCTGTGGGGGCAGTGTGGGGAAAATTACTGTGGTGGCAGTGTGGGGGAAGCTACTGTAGGGCGGCAGTGTGGGGGAAATTACTGTGTGGGGGAAATTACTATATGGGGCAGTGTGGGGGAAATTACTATATGGGGCAGTGTGGGGGAAATTACTGTCTGGGGGCAGTGTGGGTGAAATTACTGTGGGGGCAGTGTGGGGGAAACAACTATATGAGGGCAGTGTGGGAGAAATTTCTGTGGGGGGCAGTGTGGGGGAAACTGCTGTATGGGGCTGTGTGGGGGCAGTATGGGGGAAATTACTGTGGGGGCAGTGTGGGGGGAAATTACTGTGCGTGGGGCGGAAAATTACTATGGGGGGTTATTATATGGGGCAGTATGGGGAAGACTACTGTATGGGGGAAATGACTGTATGGGAGCAGTGTGGGGGAAATTACTGTGTGGGGGAAATTACTGTGGGGGCAGTGTGAGGGAAACTACTGTATGGGGGTGGTGTGGGGGGAATTACTGTATGGGGGCAGTGTAGGGGAAATTACAGTTTGAGTAAAGTGTGGGGGGAAACTACTGTATGGGGCAGTGTGGGGGAAACTGCTGTATAGGGGCAGTGTGGGGTGTGGTGTGGGGGAAACTACTGTATGGGGCAGTGTGAGGAAAACTACTGTATGGGGGCAGTGTGAGGAAAACTATTGTGTGGGGGCAATGTGGGAAAACTACTGTGTGGGGGCAGTGTGGGGGAAACTACTGTGTGGGGGCAGTGTGGGGAAAACTACTGTGTGGGGGCAGTGTGGGGAAAACTACTGTGTGGGGCAGTGTGGGGAAAACTACTGTGTGGGGGCAGTGTGGGGGAAACTACAGTTCTGGGGGCAGTTTGGAGAAAATTACTGTGTGGGGCAAATTACTATATGGGGCAGTGTGGGATACATGTGTGGGGGAAACTACTGTGTGGGGGCAGTGTGGGGAAAACTACTGTGTGGGGGCAGTGTGGGGGAAACTACAGTTCTGGGGGCAGTTTGGAGAAAATTACTGTGTGGGGCAAATTACTATATGGGGCAGTGTGGGATACATTACTGCATGGGGGCAGTGTGGGAAAAATTACTGTGGGGGGCAGTGTGGGGGAAACTACTGTATGAGGGAAGTGTGGGGGAAATTACTGTGTGGGGCAAATTACTATATGGGGCAGTGTGGGGGAAATTACTGTGTGGGGGGATTACTATGGGGGCAGTGTGGGGGAAACTACTGTGTGGGGGTAAACTACTGTAGGGGTCAGTGTGGGGGAAATTACTGTGTGGTGGCAGTGTGGGGGAAATTACTGTGGGGGGTCAGTGTGGGGGAAACTACTGAACGGAGTCAGTGTGGGGAAATTACTGTATGGAGGCAGTGTGGGGTAAATTACTGTGTGGGGCAAATTACTATATGGGGCAGTGAGGGGGTAAATTACTATGGGGGGATTACTATGGGGGCAGTGTGGGGGAAATTACTATATGGGGCAGTGTGGGGGGGCGTTGCTATTAGGGAGGCACTGTAGAGGCAATTCTATTATTCCTGGGACACTATACAGGGATTATTACCTGGTGCACAATATAGGGTGTTATTATTACTGGGGCACTCTAGGGGACATTATAACTGCTGTGGACACTATAGGGACATTTGGGGTAATTTATCAAACTGGTGTAAAGTAAAACTGGCTTAGTTGCCTATAGCAGCCAATCAGATTCCACCTTTCATTTTTGACAGCTCTTTTGGAAATCCAGTTCTACTTTACACCAGTTTGAAAAATGACCCAAATTATGTCTATTAGGGTCACTATTTTTTCAGCAGTATAGTACTAGGGGCATTGGGGGGCACAACTGGCACAGTATTGGGGGTGTAAGCAGGATGACGTTGTCGGGACACTAGGATGGGGAGGTTGATTGAAAAACTGAGAAATCTAACGTGTCTGTGTTACAAACTCTGTAGGGACGAGATGCGGCTGGAAAGAATTTGTCATGGCGGTCTAACGGAGGAGAAGAGGAAAGAGAAGGGCTACTTGACAGGAGATGTCCCTGGATGTAAGAGGTATGTGGCCAAGTATTGGGGGGACAGGGGTGCAGAGAAAGGACCCGCCCCGGGTGCCAAACACCCTAGGCACGCCACTGCTGGTTATTATTACACAACTTATCTGCTACTAGGAAACAGACAATGATAAAAGATATCAGGCAGGAATATTAACATCACTAGGGACCATTACCATATTAAATCAACAGATCTTTCATATTTCCATTGCCTTAGCAACAGACGGATCACTATGCAGCAATCGTTACAGCAAGTCCAAACATGAACCTCAGTGGAGCTCCTCACAGCCAAAATAAGACGTAATGATGAGTCCAGAATCGGTGCTAATGAATATGTGGATGTGTTCCTGTCTGTAATTGCAGCGGATGAAAATGACTCCATATGTTATAGGCAAAGTATGAAATGTAGGCATTCGATAAGCTGCTTAATATGTTTTAGGCAAAGTATGAAATAAGGATTAAGGGATGACGTGATGACGTAGTGGACGTCGCGCTCCCGGCTTTCCCCGCTGCTCAGCTACCCCGCTGCCGCTTCGATTATGCTGGCGTCTTTCTGCCGAATCCTCCATCTACCCTCTCTGCGACCGGGACCGTGTGATCAGCGCTGTTGAACCGTGGCGCTGTTGCCTTTTGCCCAAGCCTGCCACGCTGCTGCTATCGGCTGTCGGGTTCGGATGTGGGGGCTGCCTCCGGCTCTTTGTCGATTCTGCCGTTCCTGATTTTGCCGCTCCTGCGGCTCCTGCCTCCTTTCTTGCCCTCCATGTCGCTGTGAACAGTTTGCTGTCTGGAGGTTTTTTTTCCTTTACCCCCGTGGAACGTGCCTCCGGTTCCTGCCTGATCTGCTACCTCCCTTTCTGGTGTCAGTGAGTAACCTCTGTGTTCCCCCTACCTGTGTTCCCCCTACCTGTGTTCCCCTTATCTGATGGTTTGTTGGAGAAGACGATAAGCTTCTCTCCTCTAGTGACTAACCTCCTCATGACTGCTGACTCCAACTAACCTTGAACGGAGTTTGACTAAGTTGCATATGATTACAAGAAAGTGAACTTTAAAGTTTAAAGTATAAGGTGGAGGGGAAAAAAAAAAATAAGAGGAGAAAGAGTATAAAGAAGAGTGGACACAAAAAAAAAAAAAAGGGGGGGGGAGCGAAAAAAAAAAAAAAATAAAAAGAGGAAAAAAAAGAAAAAAAAAAAAAAAGGAGAAGAAAAACAGAACTAAGAAGAAGGCACAAAAAAAAAAAAGGGAAGGGGGATAAGGAAAAAGGAAAAAAGAAAAAGAAAAAGAATAAAAAAAAAAAAAAAAAAAAAAAAAAAGAGAAAGAAGGAGAGCAAAGAAGAAAAGATATATATTTAAAGGAGAGAAGGAGGCGGAATAAGGGGGAAAAAAACCAAATAAATATTCCAAAAAAAATATTAAAAAAATAAATAATAAAGAGGAATAAGATATGGGCCCAAAAGCCTTTAGGCGTTCGACTGATCTATCAGGTCAGAAACATGGGTCCAGAACTGCTGAACCAACAAAACTGGACCAGTTTCTGAAATCCCCAAGGGTCAATACGAGGGGCGGACAAAAGGAATTTTTTTGAAAAAAAAATTATGAATCAGAGGTAACTGAGCGAGAAATACAAAAAGGCGCTAGATACCCTGAAGAGGAAGATGGAATAATGGGGGAAGCTATCCCTAATGACAACTCTTCCCCGCTGGAAGAAATACTCCTAGCGGTTAAACAGAACGGGGATTTAATACAGGTGGTTACAACCCAACTTGGATCTATTCAAGTTGATGTGGGACTAATAAAAGATGAATTGTCCAAAATGCGAGACAGAGTCAACACCCTTGAAAGTTCCGTCACCCTTATACAGAAGGAATCCAAAAAAATAAATACGGAAGTTTCTATACTTAAAGTGGAAAATAATCTCCTGAAGAAAAAGGTAGTGGACCTGGAGGATAGGTCACGAAGATACAACGTGAGAATAATAGGGATTCCAGAGGGTGAGGAAGGAAAAAATCCAACTAAATTTGTACAGAAATTAATTCTTGAGAACTTTGGTAAAGAGTCATTTTCTCCTCTTTTTATGATTGAAAGAGCTCATCGGGTCCCAGGAGGAAAACTAATTCCAGGGAGACAACCTCGGACAATCCTTGCTAAGTCATTGACTACAGGGGACAGAGATGTCCTCCTGAGAAGGGCGAGGGAATCCTCACCGGTTGTGTATAACGGGATTAGACTGGCCTTTTTTCCTGATTTTTCTAAAGAAATACAAGAAAAGAGACGCACATTCATGACTGTTAAAAAGAAGCTAAGAGAAAGGGATATTAAATATTCTCTTATATTCCCGGCCAAATTGCGGATTATTTTTGAAGATAAAACCCTTTTTTTTGATACCTCAGAAGAAGCCGCGGATTGGATTGAGCGAAACAAGAGATGACCCAATTGGGTTACGATCTGGCGGGAATAATTAGTATTATAAGGGGCTCATACCCCTAAATGTAGTTTTCTTTGCTTCATAATGGCGGTGTGGGGGTGGTTGAGTGGGGGGAGCGTCGAGGGTTGGTCATAGGAAAGAAATCTACTACAATATGTGGTGGATTGCCTGTGGGAGGGGGGTGAGGGGGGGGGGGGGTTGGGTTGTGGTGCGTCAAAGTGGGTGTGGTTCCCCTTTTTTCAGTTTATTATTTTCTTTTTTTTTTCCTCTTGTTTTCTCCTTTTTCCCTCTCTCCTGATCTTCCATTTAACCATTGTTGATGACGATGATTAGAATTTTTTCTTGGAATGTACGTGGTTTGGGGGAGAGAGGTAAGAGACAAGCGGTTTTTGACTTGACTCAGGCCCATCTACCAGCAATAGTATGCCTGCTAGAGACCCATCTTACTGAGGAGACCACTAGAGTGGTCGACAGGGGATGGGCTGCGCACACGTATCATTCTACCCTCTCCAACTACTCGAGAGGTGTTACGGTGTTGATACATAGACTTATTGACTTCGTTTGTGAGGCATCCTCTGTCGACCAACAGGGGAGATTTATTTTTCTATATTGCAGGTTAGGGGGAGAGTTATGTATTTTGGCCTTTGTCTATATCCCTCCGCCATTTTCTCTTCTGGTTCTTAATTCTCTTCTATTATTCATGGATAAATGGCCAGAATGTCCAACATTGATTATTGGTGATTTTAACTGTGTCATCGATCCTCTATGTGACAGGGTCTCTATGAGTGCTAGGAGTGACAGCCCGGTCCAGGGGTCTCCCCTCGCACGGTTTTGCCTGGAGGCTGGATTTGAAGATGCTTGGGAGTCTCTGGGACAGGGGAAAAGGGTTTTTTCATGCTTTAGTAAAGCAGGCAAATCATTGTCCAGAATAGACCTAGTACTGATAAATAGCAAATATGTGAAACTGATAAAACAAATGAAATATGAAACAAGGTCAATATCTGATCATTCCCCGTTAGTACTTGAATTATGCTTCTCTCAGGAAAGATATACACCAAAACCTCCCTTTAGACTAAACCCTTACTGGTTATCAGTTATAAAGACACATGAAATAATTCGAAATGAAATAGGCCGATTCTGGGATATTAACTACGGCTCAGCAAAAATTCAAGTGGTATGGGATACCTTTAAGGCGTACATGAGGGGATTGATGGTTAGTAATATCACGAATCTTAGAAGGGAATATGGAAAAAAACAGAGAAATCTAGAAAAACATGTAATCTCAGCGACAGAATCCTTCCATATAAATAAGACGGAGAATAATAGGGAAAATATGCAAAAAGCCACACAAATATATGCTAATTTTTTACTGGATAAAGCTCAACAGAATCTCTTCTTTAAAGGGCAAAAATATTTTACAGAGTCTGGGCGACCCGGTAAGCTCCTCTCCAGAGTAATCTCCAATCAACAACCTAAAAAACATATAGACAAGGTTCGAGTGAGGGATGGTAGAATAGTTACTGGACAGGGTCCGGTGGAGAAGGCCTTTTTTGATTATTTTCTTGATCTGTACAAGGCTGATTCTAATATTACAGATGATAAGATAGATTTCTATCTAGATAGGATCAACTTTTCAACTATCACTGAGATTCAAAAGAAAGCATTAGAATTGGAGGTCTCAATTCAGGAACTTGAGGGAGCTATTAAATTAGGTTCAGCTAATTCTACTCCTGGTTCAGACGGGCTTCCATATGAATTTTATAGTAAATATGGGGACTGTATTTTTCCTAGATTATTGGAGGTCTTTGCTGAATCAATGGAGGATGGGAGGTTGCCAGATTCAATGATGGAGGCTACAGTGATACTAATTCCAAAAAAAGGCAAGGACCCTCTAGATCTAGAATCTTATAGACCAATTTCACTGCTTAATGCAGATGTAAAGCTTTTGGCGAGGGTCCTTGCTACAAGGCTCTCTGGGGTTATCTCCTCCATAGTCCATCCGGATCAGAGCGGTTTTATTAAAAATAAGGGTACACATCATAATTTACATCGGCTCTTTTCTAATATCCAGGCCCCTGGGGGGACCGCCCGCTCCATCCTGTCATTGGATGCCTCTAAGGCCTTTGACAGGGTGGAGTGGCGTTTCCTCTGGAAGGTTCTTGTTAGGATGGGCTTTGGAGAGAGGTTTATACGTACTCTTAGGTTATTGTATGGATCTCCAAGGGCTAAATTGAGTCTTAATGGAATTTTGAGTAGTAGTATCGAGTTAAACAGAGGCACCCGTCGGGGTTGCCCATTATCTCCCTTATTATTTGATATATATATCGAACCCCTTGCGATGGCCATCAGGCAGGACGATCAGGTCAAAGGATTTGGTACGCTAGGAATACAAGATCGCATCTCATTATATGCAGATGATGTTCTGTTTTTTATAGATCACACGGAAACCACTCTCCCTAGGATCATTCAAATGGTTAAATTATTTGGTGAGGTGTCTGGTCTTCTTATAAACTGGGCCAAGACCAGTCTGCTCCCAATAGACCCCCTGCCACAGAAAGAGGCTCCTGTTACACAGTTGGATATTGTTGATACTTTTCAATATTTGGGTTTGACTATATCGTCTCGGGTCGAAAACTTTGTAGAACTTAATTTGATCCCCATAATGGTAAAGATCAGAGCTAAAATAGGAATCTGGCTGAAACTTCCCTTATCTAGAGCTGATCGAGTTTCACTAGTTAAAATGGTGATACTACCACAATTTCTTTATGTGCTCAGGAATACACCTATTTGGATACAAGACAAACATTTTAAACTTATGGAGAGACTAATTAATGATTTAATATGGGGAAGAAAGCGAGTTCGAATTAAGTTGGAGTATTTGTATAAATCAGTGGAGTGCGGGGGTTTAAATCTCCCCTACTTTAAGGGGTACTTTATTGCAGCCCAGCTATTGAGATGCTATGAATCAGAGCATAGCGCACTACTGGGGAAGTTGGTAACTAGTCACGCCCACAATAATATTTTTTCCTTGTTGGAATCTGGCCTATTGAAGAGTTATGAGCAAGGCTATAGGGAGACTATAAAACTACTCCTTAAGGTGTGGGCTATAACTAGGACATGGTTGAAGGTTAAGGGTTCACTCACATTTACGCCTCTTTGGCATAATTTGCATTTACAAAGGCTGGATGAAATTGCAGCTGACACATTTTGGCAGAAGAATAAAATTTTATATATTTCACAGGTAGTTAAAGATAGAGAAATTAAACCCTATATAGAAATGACACAAAATATAAAAAATCTTTCATGGTTTAGGTATTTCCAATTGCGTTCTGTATTATCTAGTTTGGATGATAAGCGGATGTTGGATATAGATAATTTATCCTTTCTGAATGATTGGGTAGGGGGTACACTTTCTAGAATAAAAATTTCAAATATATATAAGTTATTACTTAAGGTACGGTTTAGTGACATACACTCACCAGGACAAAAAGCGTGGGAGGTGGATTGTCCGAATGTACAAATAGAAGGGTGGGAGAATATTTTTGGGAATCTATCGTCACTATCCCAGAACTTTAACCATGTCCTGATACAATTTTATATCTGCCACAGATTATATATTACTCCATTGTGGATGAATAAATGCGGGCTAAGAGACACGTCCAACTGTCCCAAATGTGATACTGTAGGAGCAGACTTTCTCCATATGATATGGACCTGTCCAGAACTTATAAACTACTGGAATGGTATCAATAACTGTATTATGTGTACACTAAAAATTCGAATTCCTTTTGAACCACAAGTATTTGTTCTCAATGATCTCTCCAAATTAAAAATCATAAGCATCAAAAGATTCTCCTGAGTAGAGTACTGATGTTGGCTAGAGTTTTGATCAGCCGCACCTGGTTTGCCCGATCCACTCCAGACATAAACACATGGATAAATTTAATTGATAAGGTAAAGAACTACGAAAATTTTTTATATAGACGGAGGGAAAATGAATACCAATGGAGTAGGATATGGGGTGGTTGGAGGTCTGGTTAGTTGAGATCAAGTTGTTTCATATATAGGGGTCCTACTTTGACGCACCACAAACTGGGAGGGAGGGAGGGGAGGGTTTTCTAAATACTATGAAAAGATGAGTGGAATATATTTATATATAATTACTCGGGTCACTAAGAATTGAGAGATTGTAAAAACTTTTTTATTGCAAATGTTTTGTAGTTTTCCCAATAAATAAAAAAAAATAAAAAAAAAAATAAGGTAATTTTAATGGTATCTGAAACCTAAAAGTGCACCTTCTAAGGCCACATTTACAAGACAGTGATCAAAAACCGGCAGTAAAATCCAGATACATTGGCCAATTCATCCGCCTGTGCATCCATTTTGAGGCTGTTTTTCCCGTTTTTAACAGTCGTTTTGCATCAGTTTTTAAGAGCAGTTAAAACGGATGATTACGTTGATCGCATACATTTAACCACTCAGATGCTTTGGTCAAATTCCTCCCTACTGAGTACCGGGTTGCTGGAGTATGTGTGCAGAATCCTCTGTATTCCTCAATGATACGAGCCTGCCGCACCTTAGTTCTTATGGAGCCTCTGCCAGTGGCAGGGCTCCACAGGAACATAGGGTGTCATTTACTAACTGGCATATATCTGTCGCAGTTTTCTGGCATATATCTTTCACAGATTGTGGCGCAAAGGTTATTTGCGCCGCAACCTGCTACTTTTACCCGCTCACGCTAGGTGTAAAAAAGAGGGGCGTGGCATGGGTGAAAAAGGGGGCAGGCCGCCAAGCCCGTCTTTTTTATCATTTTCTACACCTGTTTTAGGCATAGAAAATGTTCAAAATCTACTCCAGCAAGGAAGTTGGCGTAGATTTAGACTGGTGGTGGATGTGCCAAAGTTATGCAGAAGCTGGCGCCCCTATGTAACTTCGGTGGATCCACCTGCAGTGCAGGGGTCAAAAATGCGTTGGAGTCTATGAAAGAAGCAATCTGATGATTGTTTGTTATAGTACCCTATGGGAACTATAAAATAGTGTAAAAAATAAGTTTTAAAAATTTTCCAAAAATAAATAAAAAACTCTAAAAATTCAAATCACCCCCCCCCCTTTCCCCAAAACTAAAGTACATAAGCAATCAAAAAAATAAACATAATGGGCATCACCGCATGCATAAATGCCCATACCATTGAAATATAAAAAAAATTCCCGTACGGCAAACGGCAAATAGGGAAAAAAATCAAAATGGACAATTTGCTGTTTTTTAGTCGCTTCACCTCCCAAATCTTTTTTATAAAAAGTGATAAAAAAAAGTCATACACAACTCAAAATGATATCAATGAAATGTACAGATCGCCGCACAAAAAATGAACCCTCACACAGCTCTGTAGACATAAAGATAAAAAAGTTATGGGGGTCAGAATGCAAAGAAAAAATTAGTTTCTTCCAAAGTTAAAAAAAAAATTCAGTATTAAAACACAAAAAAACCTATACATATGTGGCATCGCTATAACTATACCGCATAGTGAGCGCTGTACAAACAGAACCCATAAACTATGGCTTAACAGGTTTTTTTTAAATAAATTTCACACCCTTTAGAATTTCTTTCTGCTTCTCAATACATTGTATGTAATTGCAAAATTGTACCATTAGAAAGTACAACTTGTCCCGCAAAAACAAGCTCTCATATGGCTGAGTGAATGGAAAATGTAAAAAGTTATAGCTTTGGAAAGGCTGGGAGTAAAAAAACAAAAATATTAAAAAATAACTGAAAATTGCCTGGCCCTGAAAGGGATAAAGCCAAAACTGCGTGTTCAGACAGACAACGCTGGAAGCCACGTAGAAGGATCTTGTAAATGAGGTGAGAAAAGTTCAGGAGAACATGTGCATGTTTGCCATACACATTCTGTTTGACATTGCCATACACTGAAGAAAACATTTCCATTTAAAGGTTTTTCTGAGTGTTTAATATCAATCCTCAGGATGGATCATTAATACCTGATTGCTCGCCATTGAACATCCCAATTAGCCAGTCCCCTGTAATTTGCCCCAACCCGGCAACCATGCTAAAATTAGCCAACTTGACACTGATTTTGGCGGGAAAACTCTCGCCAAAATGCTCTAAACAACTTATGGGATAATCATAATCCCATGTAGATCCCTCCAAATGGGATTCTCGTGATCTTAACATCTGGGAAGATTGCTAGTGTCTATAAAGAGAGAGACTCAGGCTGGACCACCCTCATAATAGTTACCTCCTATGAACAGCCTTTTGGAAAAGCCTCCAATTACTCCAGAACTGTGCCTACTGTATTTGTACTGTGACCTCCAGTTAATTTTACTATAACATAAGCTACTTTCAGATCTGTGTTTTTCCTTTCCGGTATTGAGATCCCTCATAGGATCTCAATACTGGAGGAAGAGGCTTCAGTTTTGTCCCCATTCATTGTCAATTGGGACAAAACTGAACTGAACATAACAGAATGCACCAGAATGCATTCCTTCTGCTTGGTTGCGTTCCCATGCCGGACCGAAAAACGCTCCAAGGAAGCGGATCCAGCATGAAACACAATGTAAGTCAATGGTGCCGGATCATTACAATGGTTTTAGTGCCAGATCCGTCATAGCCATTTTACAACCGAATCCGTTCATAACGGATGCGGCCGGTTGTATTATCATAACAGAAGCATTTTTGCTGATCCATGGCGGATCCAGCAAAAACGCAGTCGTGAAAGTATCTTAAGCCGGCCTGGTTATTGGCCTGTATAGCCTGCCATCATCTACCTCCTGTGCTCCTGCTTTGCACCCCACAACTCATTTAACATTAAGGGCACTCTAGCCACCACAGAAGTCCACGGTGTGCCCTGAGGGGAAGAAGAGCTGGCACCCCTCCATTTACTGCCTATGCATTAGAGCACTGGAGCAAGGATTAGCCAGCGCGAGGACAACAACCAACCTCCTTGCCGCAGCCCCTCCCTATCCTTTCCAGATCACCCCTCCCCTGCAGATCAGAGCATGGCGATAATATTTGCATTCACATTTTATGACACCATAATATTCTGATCTACACTGAGTCGTAACCGCCATAACGTTGCTGGCCACAGACAGTGACACCATAGGTTTTCCCGTTATAGTGTGTGCTCCCACAGGTCAGCAACAAAAATCCCCATTCATGACATGGGTCAGTCTCAGATTTCTGCTGTGGATTTCACATTGTCTGTTTTGCCGCATATATAATAGGCGAATGCGTTGAGCTACAGAGGCGGGTGCTGCCATGCCATGCCTGCCTGCCGACACGCCAGGCAGCGTACTGTGAAAGCTGTGATTCTCTAGGACCTTAGATGACATCATCACCATGTGACCAGTAACCTAGCAATATTACTGGTCACATGGCTACGAGGTCATCAAAGGTCCTTTCTACCAGGAGTGTTGCTGCAGGAGAAGTTTGCCTTAACTGTGGAGCTTTTTTTGTGAAGATTACATCAGGAAAAGGTGACAGGGACTGTTATACTAATATACTGTAAGCTACTGTATACTTTGGGGTGCTATACTGCTCTACTGTATACTATAGGGTGTTGTATACTGTAGGAGGCTGTATACTGTGGGGTGCTATACTTCTCTACTGTATACTATGGGGTGCTGTATACTGTGGGGGGCTGTATATTTTGGGGTGCTATACTGCTCTACTATATACTGTGGGGTGTTGTATACTGTGGGGTGCTGTATACTGTATATTGTGAGGTGCTTTATACTGTGGGGGGCTGTATCTTTTGGGGTGCTGTATACTGTGAGGTTCTGTATATTGTGGAGTGCTATACTGCTGTACTGTAGAGTGTGGGGTGCTGTATAGTGTGGGGTGCTGTATAGTTTGGGGGTGCTGTATACTGTGGGGTGCTATACTGCTCTACTATATACTGTGGGATGCTGTATAGTGTGGAGTGCTATACTGCATACTGTGGGGTGCTTTATACTATAGGGTGCTATACTGCATACTGTGGGGTGCTGGGGTGCACTGTAACGCTAGGGTGATCCGTGCCCCGGTCTCCTTCCTGCAGAGCGGTGCCCACTTCCAGCCTGATCCCAGCTGCCTAGAGCACTGATCCTGAGCCGCTAGTGTCTTTAGAACTTGAAGTATATACAGTCATTTACTGTACTCTACCAGGTGTGTTGATTTTTTTTTTGTGTGTGTGTTGTGGTGGAGGCCGTGATTGAATGCTAGGGTGTGGGAAGGCGGGAACCAGGGGGCCCAAGTAAATTTTTGCTCAGGGTCCAATCAATATTAAAGACGGCCCTGATGCTAATGTGGCTAATTGTCTGCCAGTGTAAAAGGGCCTTAATTGGCATAACTGTTAGGTCAGTGGGGGTCCTACCACTGGGACCAAAGTTGGACTGGCCCACCAGCATACCAGAGAATCCTTCGGTGGGCCCAGGTTCTGATGCTGTATTCCAGGAGAAAAAACCCATTGTGGCTGCCTTTTGGAGCAAATCACCTGTCATTAGGGTCTATTTCTTTGGTCCAAAACCTGTTAAATCTTATTGATGGTATAGGAGTTCAGCCTTGAGAATAATTTCCTCTGGTGGGCCCCAGGAACCCCAGTCAGACACTAGCAGGAACCCCCACTGATCACGAGAATGGGGAATTTGTACCCCGCCAAAATGAACAGAGCTGCCAGTTGATCATGTGCGCTGCTGATCACAGCCTAGTACAGTGCTCGGCCATCTCCCATAGAAATGAGTGGGGCTTCATGGGGTACAGCGTGCCCATTCCTATGATCAATGAGGGTCCCAGTGGTAGAGGATAACTTAAAACAACTGGAAAACCCATACAAAGTTGTTTTTTTTAAGATTTGTTTTTAAATGATGACCGAACATGGCTGTATACAATGATACAAAAACCCTTACCTTTAAAGTTCTGCTGCTCCACCACCGCTGCTCCAGTCACTCTGGTTCCCACTGGTCCTGCAGTGGTGATGTTACATTCACTGTTCATGTAACAGTTGCTGCCAATCTCAGTCCTCAGTGTTCACATGCCAGTAATGCACCTGCTGAGGCCATTGACTGCAGCAATCAAAGATTCATTAATGGTCCTTGCCTGCTACAGGCCCACAGTGGCGCTGCTTGAATGATGGGACATTTAAAGGGGTTATCCCATGATTAATGAAAAAAATGAAAAACAGACATTGTATAGTACAAAGCAATATTGTTTAAACAAAGCTACAACCAGCCCTGTACTTCACATCAATCTCCTTATTCATTGCTAAAATTGCTGTGGGGGCATGTCCTTTTTCAGGGGGTGTGTCTTTTCTGCTGCAGCTCTCCCTATCGCAGCTTTTCACTGAAGATAGGGCTGGTGGCAGTTGAAGGATGGACTGAGCATGTGCAAACACCTTGGCAATGTTACAGAGGTGGACAGAGAAATAAAGAAAAGAGGAAACAGCAGGTGGTGCTATCGTATAGATTTTATTGAATAACTCAGTGGATATACTAAATTTTTAATTACATGCAATTAAAATAAAATTCAGATCCAGGTGCTGGTTTGAAGGATAATTTTTGTGTGACAACCCCTTTAAAATGCTAATATAGTTTTCTGCCATTATCTAAAAATCTTGGAAATCCCCATTATGGGTGCCTTGACCTGTGGCACATTTTGTTGCACACATTTCTGCGACTAAAAATCCGTTCCATTTATTTAATTGCAGAAATCCATGTGCTTGCCACCAAAACAACCCATTCCAATGAACGGAAGTGATTTTCAATAGTGGAAATTTCTGCAACAAAGTCTGCCGTGTGTGAATGCACCATAAGATGATCCAAAATCTACCTCCTGTCTCATCAGAAGCGTTGTCATTTCTCAAGTCTCCACGATCCTGCAGCTCTGGTGTCACGGATGGTGTTACAGAAAACTAGAAGACACAAATGAAGATCCGACTGACTTGATCCAAAACTAAGGAACAAAAGGGTAAGCCCTGTAACAGCCCTAGCTCTCTCCCTTACTGCTCAGCCTATGCAAAAATCTCAATGGTAGAAAATTGCATACCCTCGTTCCTCGACTGTATGACACCTGAACACCCTATAATAGTAAGGGGACACGACCACCGGCTCCCTACACTTAATACGAAGGGAGTCAGGGTCACCTAGGATTAAGCCCACAGGAAAACAGAAATAAAGAAACAGACTTATCTTGTGGATGCAGCAGTAACAGCTTCTAGCATCAGCACACTCCAGGAAGTTGTATAAACCGCAAGGTAAGGCAGTATGGGGAGGAGATATATAGGGAGGCAATCACTGCTAATAGATGACAGCTGGGAGAGGGAGGAGAGATGTCAAAATGAAAGCAAAACAAAAGAAGATCATGCAGAAGGTACTGGAGAACGTCTAACAGAACTTCTCAAAGATCTGGTGGTGACATCTGGCTGTTTATAATGTAGAGCTCACCAGGAATTCATTGCATGGTAATAATGCTTATACTTGCCCACCAGTAACATACAGAAAGGAAGATCCAATTTATCTGCTTTAATAGGAGGTTGACAGCCGTTGTACATATTATTATAATTGCAATTATCCCAATTTTACAGTTCACAGTAGATGTTACTAATGTATTCAAATTAGTATTTGACCTGTAGACATATATTGCTTTATGATCCATCATGCTTTTCCAGCGTGTCACAAAAAAAATGTCGTCTATATAGGATATTTGGATAAGAGGCGAATAATAAACTCAGGGTTTGCTGCCATCAATATAAGCTCCTCTTGAACTTATCCATTTTAACTACAGGTTCATGATCTCAGAGGGGTTAATTGCCTGTCATTGCTCTCAGTGATCACCTCTATTTTCTTGTCCTACCACATATACTGTATTTCTCCCTGCATCCTACAGACCGTGTCTTCTCCCACCAGATAACATGAGGCTCCTATAATTAGCCGTCAGCAAATGAAACAGATAAAAATCCTTTCTCTGTAAAACATACACCCACGGATAGTGAGCAGCGTATAACACAATGACTAGATGGAACTGCAAGGTAACTTCACCGTATAGATATGGTACATTATTTACTGGGTATTAACCACTTAATGACTGCCGTTATGTTACAATGGCCGTTAATGGACATTATTCTATGCTCCCGTCTTTTTATGGCAGCGTAAAGTAAGTCCTTCACGGGTCTCCCATGCCAGCGTAGAGCAGGAGTCCGGCTCTAATATGACACCTGGGCTCCTGCTCTAACAGCTCAGACCACCATGAGCGCCGATGCTGGCCGTTTAACCCCTTAGATTCCATGGTCAATAGCGAGAGCGGCATCTAAGTGGTTTAGAGGAAATGCGCTCCCTCTGCCTCTGGCACCTCACCAATAAGATCACAGGGTGCTGATGTCATTGCATGGCAATCTGGGGCTTTCAGTAGGGCTACCTACACTGTATGCCTATCGGGCTGAGCCTCCACAGCTTGGTGGTGCCTGTTAGTATAATACACTGTACTGCATTTTACCTGTTAAAGTCTCCTTATGGGACTGGTAAGTGGTTTAAGTTAAAGCTTAAAGGGTTATTCCCATCTTCAAGATCATATTTCATTTGATAAAACTAATGCCCTCCATCATTTTTCAAATATGATGTTATTACAAAAAATTCACCCATGTTCAAATAATCCCATTCATAATTTCTTTAGTTTAGCTTGTGTTTCCCATAGATACGGCCCGCTCCTCAGCCGCATCTATGGTCCGCACTTGCGCAGGAAGGACCTTATTTTCACCCAGGCAGATCACCCAGGTCTTTTTCTCATGAGCGCGCACACTGCCTGCCGCGCATGCGCAGTTCTTCAGTTAAGCCGCGTCTGATACAGAGCTGGGTAGAGGATCGTAGCGCGCAGGAGAGCGGACGTGACCGGGAGAACAAAGAAGTTCAGTAAGTGCCTGCTGCCATATGCACTCGGATTGCCGATGGAGGCATATGGTGGGCTTATGGAGGCACTGGGGTGGCTGATGGAGGCATATGGGGAGGCTGATGGAGGCATATAGGGGGACTGTTGGAGGCATATGGGGGGTTGTTGGAGGCATATGGGGGGCTGTTGGAGGCATATGGGGGGCTGTTGGAGGCATATGGGGGGTTGATAGAGGCATATAGGGTCTGATAGAGGCATATAGAGGCTGATAGAGGCATATAGAGGCTGATAGAGGCACTTGGGGGCTGATAGAGGCACTTGGGGGGCTGATGAAGTCATATCGGTGGCTGATGGAAGCATATGGTGGCTGATGGAGGCATATAGTGGCTGATGGAGGCATATGGGGCTGATGGAGGCACATGGGGGCTGATGGAGGCACATGGGAGGCTGATGGAGGCACATGGGAGGCTGATTGAGGCACATGGGGGGGCTGATGGATGTAGCAGAGCTGAATATGCTGCTGTTCAGCCATAGTTCTAATGGGGAAGGGAATAGACAGATGTAGCAGAGCTGTATATGTGGCGGGTCAGCATCAATGCTGGTGGAAGAGAGAAACAGAGGTAGCAGAGCTGACTATGCGGCGGGTCAGCCTCGGTGCTGGTGGAAGAGAGAAACAGATGTAGCAGAGTGGAATACGCTGCTGTTCAGACACAGTTCTAATGGGGAATAGACAGATGTAGCAGTGCTGTATATGTGGCGGGTCAGCATCAATGCTCGTGGAAGAAAGAACAGTCTCCAATTTTTGTGTACTTATCGGCGCTGCAGATCCACCAAGCGACGCGAGTATAGATCGCTTCACAGTAAAAAATGTCCAGAATTGCTGGCTAGGTGCACTCACTTACACCTGCACCCTAGAGGGAAGTATTAGTACAAATAGTGAAGTTCCACCAGGTAATATCGCATTCAGCAGGTTTTATTCTACTTACAACAGATCTAAAATTTCAGTTAAAAAAACAAGTCTTTTTTCATCACAGATCCACCCGACCCGGGTTTCGCCAGTCCAGCTTCGTCAGATCTGTTGTAAGTAGAATAAAACCTGCTGAATGCAATATTACCTGGTGGAACTTCACTATTTGTACTAATACTTCCCTCTAGGGTGCAGGTGTACGTGAGTGCACCTAGCCTCTGGTAACCGATTGTTTGGCTACAAGGTGGAACAACCTGAGCATTGGAAAGAAGGGTCTGGGACTGGAACTTTGCACTCAGAAGGCAGCACGATCAACAAATTCTGGACATTTGGAAGAGAGAAACAGATGTAGCAGAGCTGAATATGTGACTGTTCTGACACACTGCTGGTTGAAGAGATATACAGCTCTGCTACATCTGTCTGTTTATGAAGCTTTTCAGACACAGTGCTAGTGGGGGAGTAGAATAAAGATGTAGCAGGGCTGTATAGTAAGCCATTCAGCCAAAGTGATGTTAGGGGACTGGAGTAGACACATGTAGTTGAGCTGTATATGCATCTATAAAGTGTAAGGTTTATACACAACTGGAGTACAGCTGTTATGGAAACAAATCTGCATCAGTGCTGGTGGGTGGGGGTTGGTCATGTTTTATGGGAGTCAAAAGCACAGATTATACATTTACTAGCTAACAAGCTTTTGAGCTAATGTATAATATGGAATTATAGTTTTTGATGCACAGAATGGGTTTGTAAAAGATAAGACTGATATTTTGTGTGTAAAACTGCAGAACAGCCAAGTGTTACTGTACACTGAGCTCACTTCACATGGCTCTCTGAGCATGATTCCCCAGCAGGGGTAGGGGCCTCACGGACACTGCAGGCTGCCAGACTGATGAGTTATACTATCCACATGAACCAGCACATAAGAACTCAGTTCTCAGTGTGATGTCATAAGGAGGTGTAGCCTGCCTTAACTCAAACTGCATTAGCTGTGAACAGCAGAGCTGGCTGCAGGTGAGGATGAAGTAGCAAGATAGTTAAAGGTTTATTCCCATCTTGCAAATTCATCCTCACCTGCTGCTAGCTCTGCTGTTCACTTCCTGGTTTTCAGCTGCTAAGGCTGGACGGGCTTAGGCAGCTAGAGTGAAGGCCGGCCACACCTCCTTATGACATCACACTGAGAGCTCAGTCCTTGCGTGCTAGTTCATGTGAAGAGTATGACTCATCAGTCTGGCAGCCTGCAGTGTCTGTGAGGCCCCTCCCCCTGCTGGGGAATCAGAGAGCTGTGATAAGTGAGCTCAGTGTACAGTAACACGTGGCTGTTCTGCACAGTTTTAGGGTCCATTCACACGTCCATGGTGTGTTGCGGACCCGCAAATTGCAGATCCGCAACACACCCGGCCGGCACCCTCTTTAGAAATGCCTATTCTTGTCCGCAGCTGCTGACAAGAATAGGACATGTTCTATCTTTTGCGGTGCTGCGGACTGAAACATCGGGGCCGCGCTCCGCAAATGCGGATGCGGACAGCACACTGTGTGCTGTCCGCATCCATTCCGTCCCCATAGAGAATGAATGGGTCTGCACCCGTTCCGCACAATTGCGGAACGGATGCGGACCCATTTGCGGAAGTGTAAATGGACCCTTACACACTAAATCTCTGTCTGATCTCTTACAAACCCATTTTGTTTATCAAAAAATATAATTCCATATTATACATTAGCTCAAAAGCTTGTCAGCTAGTAAACGTATAATCTGTGCTTTTGTCTCCCATAAAACATGATCATCCCCCACCCACCAGCACTGATGCAGATTTGTTTCCATTACAGCTGTATTCCAGTTGTGTATAAACCTTACACTATGTATCTGTATAGATGCATATACAGCTCAGCTCCATGTGTCTGTTTATCTCTTCAACCAGCACTGTGACTGAACAATCTCATATACAGCTCTGCTACATCTGTTTCTCTCTTCCATCATCATTGATGCTGACCCGCCACATATACAGCTCTGCTACATCTGTCTATTCCCTTCCCCATTAGTACTGTGGCTGAACAGCAGCTTATTCAGCTCTGCTACATCGGTTTCTCTCTTCCACCAGCATTGATGCTGACCCTCCACAAATATATATCTCTGTTACATCTGTCTATTCCCTTCCCCATTAGAACTGTGGCTGAACAGCAGCATATTCATCTCTGCTACATCTGATTCTCTCTTCCACCAGCATTGATTCTAAACTGCCACATATACATCTCTGTTACATCTGCCTATTCCCTTCCCCATTAGTACTGTGGCTGAACAGCAGCTTAATTAGTTCTGCTACATCTGTCTCTCTCTTCCACCAGCATTGATGCTGACCCGCCACATAAAACATCTCTGCTAAATCTGTCTATTCCCTTCCCCACTAGCACTCTGGTTCAGATACAGCTCTGATTGTGTGTATATATATATATATATATATATATATATATATATACACACACACACACACAGTCAGGTCCATAAATATTGGGACATGGACACAATTGTAACATTTTTGGCTCTATACACCACCACAATGGATTTGAACTGAAACAAACAACAAGATGTGCTTTACCTGCAGACTTCCAGCTTTTTTTTTTTTTTTTTTTTTTTTATCCTTTATTATTTTCTGGAGCAAATATACAAGTTCTCATATCATACAATTTACAAATATGCGGACTTCCAGCTTTAATTTGAGGGTATTTACATCCAAATCAGGTGAACGGTGCAGGAATTACAACAGTTTGCATATGCGCCTCCCACTTGTTCAGTGCAACATAAAACATAAACAAAAACTGGAATTTGCGCTATATGTCTGTCTTTCATATTATAAGCTCCCCTATAATTTACTTACAGTTCTAAAGACTCAGGGGTGCTGGCTGGCTTGGCCTCAGGGGTGCTGACAGGCTTGGCCTCAGGGGTGCAGGCTCGCTTGGCCGGGCAGAAGGAGTGTGGGAGACTGTGAGTAATTCTTTCTCCAAGCTGCTCCGGAAAAAAAATATTTTTTATTACATCTCAGGTCAGACCACCAACCAGACCCCCAATGTTAATCAGACCTCAGCTAACAGCCCCAATAAGATCCCCAATGTTAATAAGACCCCAATAAGACCTCAAATAACACCTCAGCTCAGACCCCAATATGAATGACCCCCAATATGACCTCAGATAAGAGCCCCATGCCTCATAGCAGCCCCCAGTAGCCTCTTCATCAGCTCTCAGTGCATCTCACCGGCCCCCAGTGCCTCTCCATCAGCCCCCAGTAGCCTCTCCATCAGCCCCCAGTAGCCTCTCCATCAGCCCCCAGTAGCCTCTCCATCAGCCCCCAGTAGCCTCTCCATCAGCCCCCAGTAGCCTCTCCATCAGCCCCCAGTGCCTCTCCATCAGCCCCCAGTGCCTCTCACCTGCCGCCAGTGCCTCTCCATCAGCCCTCAGTGCGCCCACCCCAGTTTTAAAATCATTGGTGGGCAGTGCGCCCTCCCCGGTATTAAAATCATTGGTGGGCAGTGGGCCCCCCCTCCCTGGTACTAAAATCACTGTTGGGCAGTGCACCCTCCCCCCCTCCCCAGTATTAAAAATTATTGGTGGGCATTGCACCCTCCCCCCCTTACTGGTATTAAAATCATTGGTGGGCAGTGTGCCCCCCCTCCCAGGTATTAAAATCATTGGTGGGCAGTGCGCCCTCCGCCCCTCCCTAGTATTAAAATCATTGGTGGGCAGTGCGCCCTCCGCCCCCTCCTCGGTATTAAAATCATTGGTGGGTAGTGCGCCCCCCCTCCCTGGTATTAAAATCATTGGTGGGCAGTGCGCCCGCCCTTCCCAGTATTAAAAATCATTGCTGGGCAGTGTGCCCCTCGCCCTTCCCAGTATTAAAAATCATTGGTGGGCAGTGCGCCCCCTGCCCACCAACCCCCCGCCCTTCCCAGTATTAAAAATCATTGGTGGGCAGTGCACCCCTCGCCCCCCAACCCCCCCCCCCCTCCCGCCCTTCCCAGTATAAAAATTCATTGGTGGGCAGTGTGCTCCCCGCCCCCCTTCCCCCCAACTCTTTTGTACTATCCCGAAGCGCTGGCAGCACAGGGACATTCCTCCAGTTCTATGAGGCAGTCCTCAAGGCCCTGATCTTTTCGGACTGGGAGAGAGCAGGCCTTTGAAGAGTTCTGAAAAATTTCTAAATTTGCTTCTAAACTTCTAAGCCTTGTAACATCCCCAAAAAATAAAATATCATTCCCAAAATGCTACAAACATGAAGTAGACATATTTATTTTTGGTAAATATGGTATTTTTTTAAGCAAAAAAAATTTACTTTTTTGACCTAATTTTAGCAGTGTCATGAAGTACAATATGTGCCGAAAAAACTATCTCAGAACGGCCTGGGTAAGTCAAAGCGTTTTAAAGTTATCAGCACTTAAAGTGACACTGGTAAGATTTGCAAAAAATGGCCTGGTCCTTAAGGTGAAATAGGGCTGAGTCCTTAAGGGGTTAATATATATATAAATGAGCCTCTAATAGCAACTAGGGCGTTGCCATTACTCCTAGAGGGTCAGCTCTTTCTGCAACTGTCAGGCCCTCTGCACTTTGATTGACAGGGCCAGGCAGTGAAAACATAATTATACCTTGTCCTGTCAATCAAAGTGGAAAGGTAGAGGCAGTTGCAGAGAGAACAGAGATGTAAGTGCAACGCCCCCGTTGCTCCTAGAGGCTCATTTTCATATATTAAAACGCAGCAATGCATATTTGCATATTTTTCACAGTAATGCAGGCACATATGAACATGGGACCAACACAGATGTCTTCAGATGCAAAGCGCACATGTAACAGGTCGGCCAGTTTCATAGATACAAATCTGCTGACAGATGCTCCTTAAATAAAAAAAATCTCCAAGTAAAAATATACACCGATTTTTCCATTGAAAAAAACAAAAAAAGCTTTATAATAGAAAAAATTGGAGCCGCCCACATATTTGATACTGCCCCATTCCTATACACAATAATCACACAATTTATCCTGCACAGTGAACGTCACAGCACAGTAAAAAAAAAAATTTGAACAATGCCAGAATTGCTGCTTTTTGCTTATTTGCTACCAAAAAAATTGAATAAAAAGTGATCAAAAAGTGTTATGTACTCCGAAATGATAGCAATAAAAAACTTCAAGTCACCCCACAAAAATTAAATAGAACAAAAATGGTGTGTGACCTTAATTAATGCTTAACTTTTAATATACAATTAAAATAATAGTCCATTAAAGACAATAAACAAACACACAATAGTGCAACCTCAAACTTGCCGAACCATACCAAAGGAGTATTATCAGAGGTAATTGACCCTTGATTAGGATATAGGTAGGGATGGGAGGGGATCCATGTGCTGGGTCTCTTCCCCTACAAGTCCCTACTTCAATTACTCTATCTATCCCTACACAGGGGGTGAAAAACGCTCACCCTCAAAAGGGCGACCCCCCCCCCCCCCGTGTCACTCCTGTGGACAAGAATAGAACATGTTCTATTTTTTCGGGAGCCGCAGACCGGAAGATCAGGGCCGCGCTCCGGAAATGCGGATGCGGACAGCACACTGTGTGCTGTCCGCATCTCTTCCGGCCCCATAGAGAATTCAACGTTGCAAAATGGATCCAGACCCATTCTACGGACTTGAGAATGGACCCTAACATTAATAAACTTGTTCTATCCTTTTATTATTCTATATTTCTTGTTTATTGATCTTGCTTTATTACAGTGGTCCCTGTCTTCAGTTACTTTATTTACTTAAATAAATTTATATTTACTGGTGTTATTTAATTGTGTACATTGCCGCATGTGCCAGAAGATCATCCTTCAAAGGATGCTATTAGGGGAATGATGCATACTTAACCCCTTAAGGACTCAGCCCTATTTCACCTTAAGGACTTGGCCATTTTTTGCAAATCTGACCAGTGTCACTTTAAGTGCTGATAACTTTAAAACGCTTTGACTTACCCAGGCCGTTCTGAGATCTTTTTTCCGTCACATATTGTACTTCATGACACTGCTAAAATTGGGTAAAAAAAAGTTAATTTTTTTGCTTAAAAAAATACCAAATTTACCCAAAATTTGGAAAAATTTGCAAATTTCAAAGTTTAAGTTCCTCTACTTCTGTAATACCCCCAACAATTGTGATGACTTTACATTCCCCATATGTCTACTTCATGTTTGTATCATTTTGGGAATGATATTTTATTTTTTGTGGATGTTACATAGCTTTAAAGTTTAAAAGCAAATTTTAAAATTTTTCAGAAATTTTCCAAATCCCACTTTTTATGGACCAGTTCTGGTTTGAAGTCACTTTGTGAGGCTTACATAATAGAAACCATCCAAAAATGACCCCATTATAGAAACTACACCCCTCAAGGTATTCAAAACTGTTTTTACAAACTTTGTTAACCCTTTAGGTCTTCCACAAGACTTCATGGCAAATGGACATAACATTTAAGAATTTTGATTTTTTGGGAAAATATTCCAATATAATCAATTTTTTCCAGGAAAAAAACAAGGGTAAACTGCCAAACAAAACTCAATATGGGTTGCCCTGATTCAGTAGTTTGCAGAAACACCCCATATCTGGTTGTAAACTACTGTTTGGCCAAACAGGAGGACATAGAAGGAGGGGAACGCCATATGGTTTTTGCAAGGCAGATTTTGCAGGACTGGTTTTATTTATCCCATGTCCTTATTCAAGTCCCCCGTTGCACCCCTAGAAAAGAAATTTCAAAAAAGTGACTCCATCTAAGAAAGTACACTCCTCAAGGTATTCAAAACTGGGTTTACAAACTTCGTTAACCCTTTAGGTGTTCCACAAGAGTTAATGGCAGATGGAGAAACAATTTTGGAATTTCAATTTTTGGGAAAATTTTCAATTTTAACCCTTACTTTATTACTGGAAAAATTGGGTTAACAGCCAAAAATGGGTTGCCCTGATTCTGTAGTTTGCAGAAACACCCCATATGTGGTCGTAAACTACTATTTGGCCAAACGGCAGGACATAGAAGAAGGGGAACGCCATATGGTTTTTGGAAGGCAGATTTTGCTGGACTGGTTTATTTACACCATGTACCCTTTCAAGCCCCCTGATGTACCCCTAGAGTAGAAACTCCATAAAAGTGACCCCATCTAGGAAACTACGGGATAAGGTGGTTGTTGTTTTGGAACTATTTTAGGGTAAATATGATTTTTGGTTGCTCTATATTACACTTTTTTGAGGCAAGGTAACAAAAAATTTAAATTCTAAAATTGTTTCTACATTCGCTATTTAGTTTTGTGGAACACCTAAAGGGTTAACAAAGTTTGTAAAGTAACTTTTGAATACCTTGAGGGGTGTAGTTTCTTAGATGGGGTCACTTTTTTGGAGTTTCTAGTCTAGGCTACATCAGGGGGGGCTTCTAATGGGACATGGTGTCAAAAAAACAGTCCATCAAAATCAGCATTCCAGAAACCATATGGAGTTCCCTTCGTTCTATGCCCTGCCGTGTAACTATATAGCCGTTTCCGACCACATATGGGGTGTTTCTGCAAACTACAAACTATATTATTTTTTTAACGCTGTTCATCCGAGGGGTTTGCTCAGATGTTATTTTTATAGGGTAGATTCTTAGGGACGCGGCGATACCTAATATGTCTACATTTTAAAATGTATTTAGATTTTACACTATATTATCATTTTAGGAACCCCAAAAATTATTTTAGTATCTCCATAGCCTGGGAGCTACAGTTTCTTTTTTTTTTTGTTGGGAGACTATATAATGTAGGGGCTCATTTTTTGCGGGATGAGATGGCGGTTTCATTGGCACTAATTGGGGGTGCATATGACATGATCGCTCGCTAATACACTTTTTGTGATGTTAGGTGACAGGTTTTTTTTAGACGCTGTTCATCCGGGGGGGGGGGGGGGTTGGGTTACATGTTACTTTTATAGAGAAGATTTTTACGGACACGGCGATGGCCAATATGTATGGCTCTCAGACTTTGGAGACACTAAGCAGGCATCCTAAAACTGCGGCCCTCCAGATGTTGTAAAACTACAATTCCCACCATGCCCTGCTGATGGCTGTAGGTTGTCTGGGCATGCTGGGAGTTCGTTTTACAACATCTGGAGGGCCGAAGTTTGAGGATGCCTGCACTAAAACTAATATTTTTTTGGGGAAAAAATTTGTTTCCGTGTCTCCAAAGTCTGAGAGCCATAGTTTTTTTTGTTCTCTAGGGGACTGTTGGGGATTATAAAAATTTAGTACTCCATGGAAGTGTGATACTCCCTGAAGCAATCGATAACGCAGAGGCCCGGATGATCGGGGCACGTGTCGCACTGAGTGGTGGTGTCCTTCCATATCCCCCTCCTGCGACACACTCTGCACTTTTTTTGGGTTCGCCCCTTCTTTCCAGTATGGGGGACCACACCTGGAAAATGTTGGCCAGGGACAATCCGCGCGCCTCCAATTCCCAAGGTACTCCGGCCTGCTCTTTCCCAGTCCGAAAAGATCAGGTCCTTGAGGACTGCCTCATAGAATTGGAGGAATGTCCCTGTGCTGCCAGTGCTTCGGGATAGTACAAAAGAGTTGTACATGGCAACCTGCACCAAGTAGACCGCAACTTTTTTGTACCATGCCCCCTTTTTGCGCATGACATTATATGGCTTGAGGACTTATCAGAGAGATCAACTCCTCCCATATACCGATTGTAGTCGACGATACAATCGGGCTTGAGGACCGTTGCCGCGGTACCTTGCACAGAGACAGGGGTGGTGCTGTTACCGTGGATTGTGGACAGCATAAGGACATCCCTCTTGTCCTTATACCTGACCAGCAACAAGTTTCCACTGGTAAGGGCACGGGTCTCATCCCTGGGGATAGGTACCTGGAGGGGGTAGCCAGGGAGGCTGCGTTGATTTTTCCACACGGTCCCACAAGCGAACGTGGATCTGGCGGCAAGGGACATGAACAAGGGAATGCTAGTATAAAAGTTATCCACGTACAAGTGGTAACCCTTATCTAGCAGAGGGTACATAAGGTCCCACACAAGTTTCCCGCTAACACCCAGAGTGGGGGGACATTCTGGGGGTTCAATACGGGAATCTCGCCCCTCGTAAACACTAAATTTGTAAGTGTACCCTGAGGCACTCTCACAAATTTTGTAAATTTTCACGCCATACCTCGCCCGCTTAGTGAGCCTTCCCTTGAACGCAACGAGAGACTCATCAACCGCGACCACCCTTCCAGGTATGTAGGCCTTCTCAAATTTGGCCCCGAAGTGATCGATGACTGGCCGTATCTTATACAAACGGTCATGGGCAGGATCACCTTGGGGGGGGGGGGGGGGGGGGGGCGACATGCTGCATTATCTGAATAATGCAGACATTTCCGGATGGCCTCAAACCGGGGACGTGTTATGGCCATACTGTAGAGTGGGGTCTGGTAGAGGACGTCCCCACTCCAGTATTGCCTGACACTGGGTTTTTGCACTAGACCCATGTACAGCACGAGGCCCCAAAATGTCCTCATCTCGGCTGCACTGACCGGCGTCCAGCCACCGGGTCTAGCCAAAAATGAGCCCGGGTGCTGAGCAACGAGCTGTTTGGCGTACAGGTTCGTCTGCTCCACCATCAGATTCACAAATGGGTTACTGAAAAAAAAAAACTAAAAAAGTCCATTTCAGTAAACTCCACTGTGGGAATCTGGATTCCTGGATTGCCAAAAAAATCCGGAATCTCGGGCTCAAAATCTACTGGGGGACACCAGCTAAGTTCACCGGCAGGGGGCTCTGGTGGGCTTATTTGGTGGGCCGGGAAACCAGTACGAGCCCCAGGGCAACTCGTACTAGGGTGGGCCACAGGGTCCCTAGCATGTGGGGCCCCTGGCTCCTCCTGGAGGCGTCTCTGCTGCCTTGGGGGCTCATCGTCATGTGTGTGTATTGTTTCCAATTGGTCCTCCTATTTAGGGGGGACCTACCTGTCGCTTTTATGTATATATGTCCTGTGTCGAAATCTCTTTTCTCTATTATACTTTAAAATGGTGGGATCCGCACTAATCAGACTTTCCAAGATGGGAAAACCCCTTTAATAAACATTAATCAGTAAGTTTTGTGTACCACAAAATGATGCCATTAAAAACTACAACTTGTCCCCCCAAAACAAGCCCACATATGATTGCATTGACAGAAAAATAAAAAAAAGTTATAGCTCTTGGTGATCAAAAAAATAATAATGGTTTGGTCACTAAACCCTAAAATGCATACAGGGGAACGGGATTAAGGAATAGTCAAGCCTCAGATGACGAGCTTCAGACCTCTGTCTGTTACTGGGAACAACCCCTTTAAAAGGGTTGACCAGTTTAGAAAGCCCACTTCCCTATGAGGAAGCACTGATCCTCATCTTTTGTCCATAAAGAATGATAGTTATAAAGATCATCTCTCACTTGAATAGGCACTATGTATTGCTTTTTGTCCCCTGTGGTGGCGCTGCAGAGATGCTAAACACTTACTGCCAGGTTTCTCCACAGATTACAGTTGATCACCAGTGGGTCTGAGCAGGGAGACACTTTGTGATCTTATTGTCCAGGGGATCTTTCTAGCAAGTAGGAATTGTCCAAAGAGGATGATACAGATTAAGCAATAACATCTATTAGATGCTCTATAACAGAGGTCTCCAACTTCCAGGCTGCTGACCAGTAGCGAGCTGTGGATCATCTGGTACTGGTCCACAGGGTGTGTCGGAGTTGAACAGGGGTTGGTTCCAGTTCCCTGCTATTTAGCTTCATAGGTTGAAGGCTGCTAGACCTGAGCCCTATGAGGCAGTGCTAACGGGTAGTGTAACACCCCAGAGTGATGTTACCACTTCTGCACCTTGCTACTATCTTTTATGGTCTAACCTATATGTCACCTATATATTTATTTCCAGGTCTCTCAACACTGTGCATTTATAATAATGTTATGTAACTGTTCATGTAATGTGCCTGGTTCACCAGCAGGTGGCAGCAAACACGGCAGAGCTAAAGTTATACAGAATGGAACTCACCATTTCATTCTCCCTGCCCCCTTTTGGTCAGAAGTGTGCCAGTCCTGCTTGCTACCAGAAGGAGGTGGGCAGTTCTGGTTTGTCCTGGTTGAGACTCCATGTTGGAGCTGCCAGGATTCTAACCTATTCCTTGGCTAAAGATAAGTTAGACTAAAAAGGGAAGTGCAGCATAAAGAAGAAGCCAAGTTACCAAGACATTTTCGGCCGCAACATACCACTTGGCATTTCCTACATCTGGGATGCTCGTTGTAGGAGGGCCCTGGGGGGAGGCGCCTGTTGCAGTAGGAGGTCGCAATGACATGATCGAGATCTCCTGCACAAGGTCACAGTTGGTGTCACGACATAATCACACCACCAGAGACCCAGTACAGAAGGTCGCGATTACATTTGCAACTCCTTGTGCCATAATGCAGGCAGTGGGTGCAGCAGCAGGCTGGAAGAGTTTTTTTTTTTTCTTTTTGTGAACACTACTGGGGTCACTATGGGTTCATTATTTACTGGGGGCACTATATCTAAAGAGGCACTACTAGGGGGGCTATTTTTAAAGGGGTTGACCCATCTCAGACAATGGGGGCATATCGCTAGGATATGCCCCCATTTTCTGATAGGTGCGGGTTTCACCGCTGAGACCCGCACCTATATCGAGAACAGGGCCCCACAAGTGAAGGAGGGCGCACTGCGCATGCGCATGCGCAGCCGTCCTCCATTCATTTCTATGGGGCTGACGAAAATAGCTGAGTGCTGACTCGGCTATTTCCGTCGGACCCATAGAAATGAATGGGAGCCTGGGCTGCGCATGCGCGGTACGCTCCCATTCACTTCTATGGGAGCAGCGCTTGGTGGTGGACGGACCCCGGGAAATCTGGGTTCCTCCAGCCAGCTCTCCCCACTCCGTTCTCGTTATAGATGCAGGGTGCTGGGACCCGCACCTATCAGATGATGGGGGCATATCCTAGCCCCCATTGTCTGAGATGGGAATACCCCTTTAAAGAGACCACCACTGGGGGACATTATATGTAAAAAGGCCACTATTGGGGGGTATTATATGTAAAGAGGCCACTACTGGGGGACATTATATGTAAATAGGCAACCAATGGGGGTCATAATATAGAAGGAGGGCACTACTGGGGGGGGGGGACATTACATGTAAAGAGTGCACTGCTGGGGGGGGGGGTATTACATGTGAAGAAGGCACTACTAGGTGCATTAAATGTGATGAGGGCACTACTGGGGGGAATTTATGTAAAGAGGTCACTACTGGGGGGCATTTATGTAAAGAGGTCACTACTGGGGGGAATTATATGTAAAGCGGCCACTACGGGAGGGCATTATATGTAAAGAGGCCACTACTGGGGGTCATAATGTACAAAGAGGGCACTACTGGGGGGAGGAATTACAGGAAAAGATTGCACTGCTGGGGGGCATTATATGTGAAGAGGGCACTACTGGTGGCATTATATGTGAAGAGGGCACTACTGAGGGGCATTATATGTAAAGAGGGCACTATCTACACAGGGCACTACTAGGGGGAATTATATTTACTTGGGCATAAATGGAGGCATTAATATGAAAAGGTGTGTTCAGATATGCAAAAAGAAGTAGTGGTCAGGAGACGTCATCATGGTGATCTGTGCAGGACTGAGAAAAAAAAAAGATAGAGAATGACTCCAGTTAGAGGAGACATCACTTGTAAGTCACTGAATGGGGGCCAAAAAAGGATTATTAAAGGGGTTCTCCAGGAATTAAGAAAATGGAAATACTTAAATGTCACTTTGTGGTAAATATATTCCCAAGTACCTATCATTAGTTAGAATGGCTAGTTTTGTCTAGGGAGCAATTATTAGGAGAAATAAAATGGCCGCCGTCCTATTAGTACACTCAAAATATGTCCTAATCATACAGGAAAATAAGTTACTACACAAAACTGAGCTAGAGAGCTGCCTTAACCTCCTCTCTGCTCTACTTGTCAGGGATTATGATCCTGCATACAGGTGAATCTCTGGGGAACCACAAAACAAGCATCTAGGCCAGAAGCTGGGAATAAAGGTCACCTCCTGACAATTCCCTACTAACTCTCCTTGGGCTTCTGTGCCCACATTCAGAGCCTAAAGGGGGGAATAAACGTGCCCCTGTGCCTAAGGCTGTTGATTCCATAAAGTCCCTACGATGGTGGAAAGGGGGGGAAGAGACAGCCTGCTTCCTCAAGACCTAGAGGAGGCAGATGTCTCTCTAACAGCCTAGACAGAACACACAAAAGAGAAAACGAAAAACAACTTATCTTGTAGCTAAGCAGAAACAGCAACTCCACCTTTCCTCAGAGAAAGATAGGAGCTATAACCCGCACAGGACACTGGGAAGGGGCGTAATTTAAACTCACACAACGACCCCAACCAGTGTGCCTGAAGGGAGGCAGATACAGCTCAACTCCAAACCCAAAACAAACAAAAAACTACACACGTGCTGCTAACCTGGCAGACCTCCGCACATCACCTGAGCAGGGCATGACAGTGCCCCCCCTTCTACGGGTGACCTCCGGACACCCCAGCCCAACTTTATCCGGGTGGGCCCTGTGAAAGGCCATCAGTCGGCTGGCACTAACATCCTCAGCCGGAACCCACATCCTCTTGTCACGGCCACGGTCTTGGCCGTGACTCCTTGGAAGCCGCATACAGTTGCCCGCGGTTTGGGTAGTTGTTTCAACCGCAGCTTGAGGCATGATGTTGTTTGCCTCAAGCGCGGTTGCCGCGGACAACAGCTATGTGTGCGGTTCCCTTGGAGTTGTGTGCGTGTGTGTATGCACGTTTGTATGTCTGGTGTGCACTTTGTGTTGTCTGGTGTGCACTTTGACATCTTTCTTTCTCTGTGGCTGCCCGTGGCAACGTTTGGTATGTTGTACATGTGGTGGCAGTGTCCCGGCCTACGGGCTGTCTCCCAGGACGGCTGCCACCCATGTCGTTGTCTGCGGCAACAGCCACAGTGTGATCTTTGTTTGGTCACTTCCCCTTTATGTGTGTTTCCCTTCTGTGGTGCTGGAAGGGTTAACTCCCTTCCCAGTGTGTGTGTGATGTCACTGGGTGTGTCCGACTGTGGAGTGTGGCTTCTTGGCCTATATAGCCTTGGTGTTTGGCATGGCTCAGAAGGTTGCTTCAGTCATGCTTGGCTGGAGCACTATTTTTTATTTTTTTATTTTTTTTTGTTAAATTAGGGAATAGCACTGTAAGCAGTTTCTTAATATACTGAACTTCTCTGCCATCACCTGGAGCTGTCAGCAGAATACAGGTATGGCTGATGAGCATTACGCCAGCCTCGAAGAACCGTCCATTCACAGAGCACAGGCTGAAATGACAATATATTAAGCGACTGCTACAAACATCAGCGTCACTTTAAGACTATGCCACTGCACCTAGAGCGGTGGTTGCGTGTTGGTGTCCTGGTATCATGGCTGAGGATGGAGGAAACCCTCAGCCGTGTGATGCCAGATGATGTTGTGGCTGCTCGGCAAGGAGAACAGAATAGGGAGCAGGTCACCTCCTCAAGCATCCCTAACCTGACCCTAACTCCTACCTGCATGGGCCGACCTTTAAGGTAGGAGGACCCATGCGCAGCAACCTTCTGAGCCATGCCAAACACCAAGGCTATATAGGCCAAGAAGCCACACCCCACAGTCGGACACGCCCAGTGACATCACACACACACTAGGAAGGGAGTTAACCCTTCCAGCACCACAGAAGGGAAACACACATAAAGGGCAAGTGACCAAACAAAGATCACACTGTGGCTGTTGCCGCAGGCAACGACATGGGTGGCAGCCGTCCTGGGAGACAGCCCGAAGGCTGGGACACTGCCACCACATGTACAACATACCAAACGTTGCCACAGGCAGCCACAGAGAAAGGAAGTTGTCAAAGTGCACACCAGACAACACAAAGTGCACACCAGACATACAAACGTGCATACACACACGCACACAACTCCAAGGGAACCGCACACATAGCTGTTGTCCGCGGCAACCGCACTTGAGGCAAACAACATCATGCCTCAAGCTGCGGTTAAAACAACTACCCAAACCGCGGGCAACTGTATGCGGCTCCCAAGGAGTCACGGCCAAGACCGTGGCCGTGACACCTCTGCTCTGGGCCGTATCCCCTCCAGTGTACCAGGTACTGAAGGGATACCTGATGCCAGAGCATTCTGACACTGTGCGACAGAATTACGCAAATCCGCAACCTCTAGGGCTAATCCCTGCATGCGATCAACTAACGCATCAATTGAATCCATCTCAAAGCAGCTGAGTAATGGCAGTCTAGGTATTGGCGGGTTATAATGTCACGCTGGGTAGGGTACAATATACAAAAACACAGAAGCTGGGAATAATGGTCACCTCCTGACAATTCCCTACCAACTCTCCCTGGACTACTAACTCTCCTTGGGCTTCTGTGCCCACGTTCAGACCCTAAAGGTGGGAATAAACGTGCCCCCGTGCCTAAGGCTGTTAATTCCCTAAAGTCCCTACGATGGTGGAAAGGGGGGAAGAGACAGCCTGCTTCCTCAAGACCTGGAGGAGGCAGATGTCTCTCTAACAGCCTAGACAGAACACACAAAAGAGAAAACAAAAACCAGCTTATCATGTAGCTGGGCAAAAACAGCAACTCCACCTTTTTTCAGAGCAAGATGGGAGCTATAACCCGCACAGGACACTGGGAAGGGGCGTAATTTTAACTCACACAAACGACCCCACCCAGTGCACCTGAAGGGAGGCGGATACAGCTCAACTCCAACCCCAAAACAAACAAAAAACTACACACGTGCTGCTAACCTGGCAGACCTCTGCACATCACCTGAGCAGGGCATGACAGTAGTTCATGAGGAGACATAAGAGGAGGATGGCGTGGGGCTAACGAACAGCAGCACTTGTATGCAGTCTCCATTACCACTGCTCCACATTACCACAGTCTGTCCTGTCCGTCCTCTCTGTACTTCATGTCTCCTCATGAACTAAATTCAGAGACACAGCTAAAGTTCTTATCAGCTGTATTCAGGATCATAATCCTTGACAAGCAGAGCAGAGAGGGGAATGAGGCAGCTTTTTATCTCAGTTTTGTGAAGTAACTTGTCCTGCTGTGTGTACTAATAGGACGGAGGCCATTTTATTTCTCCTAATAATTGCTCCCCAGACAAAATGAACCATTATAACTAATGAAAGGTATTTTGGAATATATTTATAATAAAATAATATTAAAGTATTTTCATTTTCTTAATTTCCGGAGAACCCCTTTAATGACTGGGTCATGGTGTATTGGTATTATTTGGTGTTTATAAAGTGACAATGTTGGCCACATATTGTGTAATATGCACTTTATTGTGGTTTGTTATGTGCACAATTAAACCCCGGCTCCCCAGACCTCCCCCATTCACAGGAAAACTGTCTTGCATGCAACTGGTCCCTGGTGCAAAAACGGTTGGAGACCACTGCATTATAGCAAACTTCTCAATGGATGCTCAGTACTGCTCTTAACCCCAGACCAGGTGGTAGTTAAAAAAATTGTTCTATGCGTGGTGCTATTTGACAGAGGTCTTATTTTAATATCCTGGCCCCCCAAATATTACAGATCATTTATAGTACTGGTCTCCTCCTATGGAAAAGGTGAACTTTTTAGACCCCCTCCAACTCTAGAGTCTAGTACAATTGCAAACATTACCCCCTACAGTTATGAACATGGTCATCAACCAATCATAATGCATTTGTTTTAATTTAATATGCTTCAAATAAAACTTACAGTTTGATACTAGTTTCTAGGTTCATGATGCAGGTTGGTCTCTGACCAGAAGAGGGCAGTGTTTGAAAGATAATAACACAGTATTAAAATTAATTGATCGTCAAGCATTTTATCTGGTAAAGTAACATTAACTCAGGAACTCATATAATACCAGCTATTTATATACATTAGACCAAAAGTGAAATCATTTTTATAAAACAGTAATTTTTCCTAGCAATAAAAGCAAAATCACACTTACTTTAAGTATTTTTTAATATTCTTACATTTGCTGTTTTCGCAAACATGTCATTAAATTAAAATTTCTGCAAGGAGGAACCTCGTCTTGGAGACATAAATTGAATCCTTGTAAGAGCTCTACATAAACATTTAATAGTATGAGTATTCTTTGGCTCTCTCGTGGCACATTTGTGAAGTAACTTGGGGCTGGTAGTGGCAGACTGGGAACCTAAAGGGGTTATCCAACACCTATAATGGCCCCAAAAATGCCCGGGCACCTCATACAGGTTATACTTACCCCGCCTCGTCGCTTCGGATGCCCGCTCAGCTGGCAAAACATCCGGCGACGGTGGGGGAAGGTTGGGGGATTGGGGGCTAGCCAATAGCAGTAGGTGAGGTCACCAATACTGTATAGCAGCACAAAGTACAGCCCCAGCAGAACCAAATTCTACAGTGCAGCACAAAATTCAACTGAACAGGGGCAGATTGGGAACTTAAAGAGGACCTTTCATCAATATAATTTTATTTAAATGACCCCCCTACCTAATAGTCCGGCATCCACTGATGTTCCCCCTTTTTTTTTTTTTTTAAATCGACCCCCGAATCTTGAAATAACAGCCTTTTTCTTCTGCTGCAGCGTCTGTCAATCAGACGCTTTTTTGTAGGGGGCGTTGCTCAAGTCTTTTCTTTGCTATTCTCCTTGGCTGAGAGCGCAGCCAATCGCAGCGCTCCTCTCTCAGCCAGGGAGAAGGAGCTCAAGTTCTCGCGAGAATCGCGAGAACTTGAGCTTCCTAACATCCGGTTCCAGCGCCATCTTGGATTCCCCTGACGAGGATCGCGGCGGGTGAGGAAGCAGCGCAACGAGCGGCAGGGTAAGTATTAGAATATACCCCTAGACATCGAGCAAAAGGGGTATATTCTAATACTTACCCTGCCGCTCGTTGCGCTGCTTCCTCACCCGCCGCGATCCTCGTCAGGGGAATCCAAGATGGCGCTGGAACCGGATGTTAGGAAGCTCAAGTTCTCGCGATTCTCGCGAGAACTTGAGCTCCTTCTCCCTGGCTGAGAGAGAGCGCTGCGATTGGCTGCGCTCTCAGCCAAGGAGAATAGCAAAGAAAAGACTTGAGCAACGCCCCCTACAAAAAAGCGTCTGATTGACAGACGCTGCAGCAGAAGAAAAAGGCTGTTATTTCAAGATTCGGGGGTCGATTTGAAAAAAAAAAAAAAGGGGGAACATCAGTGGATGCCGGACTATTAGGTAGGGGGGTCATTTAAATAAAATTATATTGATGAAAGGTCCTCTTTAAAGCGGCCCTGGAAAAAAAAACCTTTAAAGTGGCCCTATGTTGTAGGAGTGTCTAAATTGACAAGAGGCGGGGAAACACAAGTAGAGGGGTCAACAATACCATAGCGCAAAATATAATATACCATAGTGGTCGTCATCAATAGCTGCCATTTACTCTCCCCCTCCTCCAGTTGTCTGATTAAGATATGGAGTGGGCCATAGTTGAATTCAGGAGGGCATGCGTGGTTACTTGCTGGGTACACGAGTACCTGATTCTCACAGCGTTAATTACCACTGAAAGCTCATTATGTACCCGGCCAGCTGCAGAGAGGGAGGCTCGCATGGCCCCTTGGCATCGGCCCACTGGGAAATTACCCTGTAAAGTCTATGGCCAAAATGCCCCTGCAATTGTATGACAGTTCTAAGGACGACGATACAGATGAATTCAGGAGGGCACCTGCAGCTTCCGGCCAAGTACATACGTACCTAATGCTCCAAGCATTAATTACTACTGAGAGCATGAGATCATTATGTATTCATCTTCTGCCATAATATGTCCATCAGGCTCAGCCAATAAGATATTGTACTGTACTGATTAAAATGCATCTGTCAGCAGATTTGTACCTATGAAACTGACCTGTTACATGTTCACTTGGTCCCATGTTTATATGTACCTGCATTCCTGAGAAAAATGAAGGTTTATCGTATGCAAATGAGCCTCTAGGGGCAATGAGGTGTTCTGGAGAAAAAGTGACTAAAATCAGAGGTGGAGGGGTACATTGTTATTTCTGTGATGGGCCCTCCATCCAATCCTGCATGCTACTCATCATATACACCAGGGCTATCATACTGAGAGTGCTCACAGATTGTATATTTTGTTGTAATGTTGTTTGTGCATTGGTAAACCATATATTTTTACCCAGAGTCGACAACCCAAGAACTTTTGTATATACTAGTATGAAGTCTCATATTTTAGCCTTACTGATGGCCCATGGTAGTTGCCTGGTCTGGTACTATTATATCCAGAGTTGCACTCGCCCACCAGAGTACCAGAGGATCCTCCAGTGGGCCCAGGCTCTGATTCCATAGTGGCTTCAAAAGTGCCAAGAAAAAAGACATTTGGAGCTGCCATTGGAGACAATAAATTGCCACCAGGTTTTGTTTCATTGAATCAAAACTTACCATATTAGACTTTATTGATGATATGGAGGTTGGGTCTTGAGAAGAATTTTGTCAGGTGGACCCAAGGAACCCCAATCTGACCCTTATTATATCCTTGTGCTTAAGATTATTATTATAGCTACACATCTTATTGACTAAGATACAAATAATTGCCTATAGTAATCAATAAGCAATTACATTGATGAGTCCAGGGTAAGTAAGACTAATTACAGCAAAGGTCAGATATGATCAAAGTGATCTTCAGCTGCGCTGCCCAAATGATGATGCATAGTACTTCCAAACAATTAATTGTGGCCATCGTCTTACATAGGTCATAGTAAAATTGCATACTGTAGTCTACAGGTGAAACTCGAAAAATGTTAATATCGTGCAAAGTTTATTTATTTCAGTAATGCAACTTAAAAGGTGAAACTAACATATGAGATAGACTCATTACATGCAAAGCGAGATATTTCTAGCCTTTATTTGGTATAATTTGGATGATTATGGCTTATAGCTTATGAAACCCCAAAGTCACAATTTTGAGGTACCCTTTCCTCAGGGGGTATTGATTAATTAGCTGACTAGCGTGTGACACTTTGAGCCTAGAATATTGAACCTTTTCACAAAATTCCAATTTTAAGCTGCATTAATGCAATTCCTTTTAATTTGCATTACTGAAATAAATGGACTTTTGCACGATATTCTTATTTTTCGAGTTTCACCTGTATAAAAATGTGCTGATCGTAAACCCTACAATAGACCCTGAAAGTGTATCTCTACATTCTGAACCCTTTCAAAGATACTATTTCGGGCAGTTTTGCAACATTTGCTATTAATTTGTAGTGCTTTGATTTTTGTAACACTGATGGACAGGGTCACACTGGCCCACAAGAGTACCAGAGAATCCTCTGGTGAAGCTCTGACAATAATGGACCCCTACTAAAACAGGGCCCTTACATAGAATCATATCCTCAAGTGAGCCCATGATGGGCTGCCAATGGACTACCCTTAGAATAGACCATAAATATATGGCTGGTGGGGATCTGACAGCACAATAAAAGGTCCCTGTATTATTCACACAGGCGAGGGAAGAGCTGCAATACCAGACTGAATCATTCATAAGCTTGTTGGCAGGGTTCTCTCCCCATCTGTACCAGTCTGTTAATAGTTTCTTGTTTATTGTATTTTTATATTAAGTATGTGTGACCCCCTCTTATGTACAGCACCATGGAATTAATGGTGCTTTCAAATAAATGATAATTCTAATAAAATTGACTAACCCAGGAATGCCCCACCTGCGGCCCTCCAGAGGTTGCAAAACTACAACTCCTAGCATGCCCGGACAGCCTACAGCTATCAGCCTACAGCAGGGCATGATGGGAGTTGTAGTTTTACAACAGCTAGAGGACCTCAGGTTGAGCATCCCTGAACTAACCAATTTGGCTGTGCAAGAAGCTAAATGTTGGACCTCCAACAATGAAACACTGATGGACTATTTAATGATAGACCATTGATGTTAATGTTCTGGAGCAGTGATGCCCAACCTACGGCCCGCGGGCTAAATGTGGCCCGCGAAGCCATGTCATGCGGCCAGCGCAGTAACAGGTCTTTATCAGCGCAGGGCGCGCTGCGAACGACACAGGCAGCAAAGCGATGCTGCCTGTGCCCGCAATCTCCCCGCCCAGCGCTGCCTCCTAGCTAATTTATTCACTGCACTTGCCTCTGTGAAATTGAAGAGAAGCGCCGTAATCTCGCACAGGCGCACTGGCAGAGGCATCAAAGTGCGCATGCACCGTCTTCCTGGCCTCTGCCAGTGCGCCTGTTTGAGAAAACGGCACTTCTCTTCAATTATACAGAGGCAAGGGCAGTGAATAAATTAGCTAGGAAGTGGCTCTGGGTGGGGAGGAGATCTGTGGATGACACTGAGGGGGATATCTGTGGATGACACTGAGGGGGATATCTGTGAATGACACTGAGGGGGATATCTGTGGATGACACTGAGGGGGATATCTGTGGATGACACTGAGGGGGATATCTGTGGATGACACTGAGGGGGATATCTGTGGATGACACTGAGGGGGATATCTGTGGATGACACTGAGGGGGATATCTGTGGATGACACTGAGGGGGATATCTGTGGATGACACTGAGGGGGATATCTGTGGATGACACTGAGGGGGATATCTGTGGATGACACTGAGGGGGATATCTGTGGATGACACTGAGGGGGATATCTGTGGATGACACTGAGGGGGATATCTGTGGATGACACTGAGGGGGATATCTGTGGATGACACTGAGGGGGATATCTGTGGATGACACTGAGGGGGATATCTGTGGATGACACTGAGGGGGATATCTGTGGATGACACTGAGGGGGATATCTGTGGATGACACTGAGGGGGATATCTGTGGATGACACAGAGGGGGATATCTGTGGATGACACTGAGGGGGATATCTGTGGATGACACTGAGGGGGATATTCTGTGGATGACACTGAGGGGGATATCTGTGGATGACACTGAGGGGGATATCTGTGGATGACACAGAGGGGGATATCTGTGGATGACACAGAGGGGGATATCTGTGGATGACACAGAGGGGGATATCTGTGGATGACACAGAGGGGGATATCTGTGGATGACACAGAGGGGGATATCTGTGGATGACACAGAGGGGGATATCTGTGGATGACACAGAGGGGGATATCTGTGGATGACACAGAGGGGGATATCTGTGGATGACACTGAGGGGGGGGATCTGTGGATGACACTGAGGGGGGGATCTGTGGATGACACTGAGGGGGGATCTGTGGGTGACACTGAGGGGGGATCTGTGGGTGACACTGAGGGGGGGATCTGTGGATGACACTGAGGGGGGGATCTGTGGATGACACTGAGGGGGAGATCTGTGGATGACACTGAGGGGGGATCTGTGGATGACACTGAGGGGGGGATCTGTGGATGACACTGAGGGGGGGGGGATCTGTGGATGACACTGAGGGGGGATCTGTGGATTACACTTACGGGGGATCTGTGGATTACACTTACGGGGGATCTAGGGAGGGGTGTGGGGATGTTGGGGTGGGAGGTCCTGGAGGGGTGTTTGGGTGGGAGCTCTGGAAGGGGTGGAAGGTCCAATAGGTATGTGGGGGTGGGAGATCCGGGAGGGGGGGCCCATACATTTTTTTGCTATGGGGCCCAGTCATTTCTAGCTACGCCCCTGATTGGTAAGATTGGGCGGGCACTGGAGCGATAGAGCGCCCTGCTGTAGGAGAAGCCAGCGGGAGATGGAAGGAGTAGGGACCAGCTCCTGGTGGTGTCGGGCACATGGCGCAAGCATGGCGTTGGAGGATCTGACTGAAGCCTAAAGACCAGACATCAAGGTAGACCTGCAGAAGAAGGTGACAGCACAGTATGTGATGTATACATGTGTGTAATGTATGTAGTGCAGTGTGTGATCATCACATACTGCACTACATACATTACACACATGTATACATCACATGCCCCCTCGCAGTAATAATGCCAAGATATGTGCCCTCTTCACAGTAGTAATGCTCACACATGCCCCCTCACCGTAGTTATGCCCTGATATGTGCCCTCCTCACAGTAGTTATAGCCTGATATGTGCCCCCTTACAGTAGTTATGCCCAGATATGTGCCCCCTCACAGTAGTTATGCCAGATATGTGCCCTCTTCACAGTAGTAATGCTCACACGTGCCCCCTCACAGCGTTTGCATTTCTTTCTGGCAAAGATACCTGGTTCCGGCCCACGAAATTTATACCAAGTCTAGTGCGGCCGTCAGACAGAAAATGGTTGGGCACCACTGTTCTGGAGGATCCCATTAGGGACTCATCTAAGAGCTGTATTATGTAGGACTCACAAGTAAGTAGTTGTACAGAAATGTAATAAAACACCTATAGAAGGCTACCTCCCATTGAGGGCATAATATACCTCCACATGCCTGCTGTATGAAAACCTATGCAAACTCTGGCTTGAAAATCCGGGGAACTGGCATGTGAAAAATCTGCCTCAGCTTGCATGTGATATGTCTGATTTGAGAATGCTGGAGCACATGATAATATACTGCTTCAGCAGGCGTCAATAGCTAAAGCAGGGGCCCACCTAGGAGGAGGACTAAAAGATTTTATTGTCAGTATTATTATACTATAATAATATTATATTATTATTATTATACAGTGACACTGTAGGAAACGGACAGAGCGGCTGCTGAGCCTCATCTGAGAGCGCAATTTTTACTAGCCTCAGGAGTGGGGGTTACACAGGAGTCAGGTGTTGCGAAGAGGTTGCAGGGAGAGGGGGACCTGTAGGGTTAGATCAGCCAAATGTACCTTTCACTTAGAAATGTGTTCCTTCATTCCGTATAAAATGAATTTTGAATCCATATGCAATGAACAGTTAAGTGGACTGAGGGTGGGCCCAAGCCACTCTGTGCACTCTTGCTCTTCCTTATTTTTCTGCCAGCTCCTCCCTCTCCTTCTTGATCAGCAGGGCTGAGGAACGAGGAAGGAGAGGAAGGGGCTAGTACAGGAAGCAGCGGGGGGGGGGGGGGGGTCAAGGGTGCACAAAAGTGACATTGGCCTGTCTGCCATTGCACCTAATTGCTCATTTGCATATGGATTCAAAGTCTTTTTTCTCCAGAACAAAAGAATGGATCATTAAGTGAAAGGTATCATTACATTTAGCTGAGATAGCCCTACAAGGCACTGTGCCTGATTTAACAGTGAATTTCCTGGTGACAGATGCCCCTTAAAGGGGAACTCCATCTCAAGAGTGCAAACCTCAACCTAAGTTCCCAATCCATCTCTAAAACCCTTAAGTTCTAATTTACTTCTCCAGTCTCTTCGCAACAAAAGGTAGACGGGAGATGGTTCTGTTACAGGGGATGGTAACTGTTAGGCACACAAGTTGTCATTTGTTACTATTCGGTTTTACAGCTGTACCTTATCCTTTCCTGTGACCCTGCTCCTCCCAATAGGGGGCTCCTGTTTCTTACCACAAAACCCCCTTGTCAGCGCACAAAACACCCGACTTCTTTATTCAATTTCACCCGAGTCTTAAAATACGATCTACCGACCGCGCAAATCTCCAAGACCGCCTAGCCACCACGTCAGACCAAATAACCAACAAATCTGGGAACTCCATCAGCAGCCTCAATAAATCTAATTTTATATTACGTATAACATCTCTCGATCGGCGGACCCCCAAATTATTACCACCTACATGCAGCACCAAAAGATCAGGTGGCCAATCAAGAGAAGTATACACGTGAAACTCTGGTAACACCCTATTCCACAAGAGACCACGCAAACTAATCCACCTAACTTGTAACACTTTGTGGTGGAAACCTAATTGTCGTCCGTTCCGTCGCACATCAGCTCACAAAGCCCCCCAGTACACATAGGAATGTCCGAAAATCCATACCAAACACAAAGAAGACCCTGAAAGCAAAGAAAACAAAACTTTAAGTGTGTGTTAAGCCTTATCCTGATTGACCCCCAAATGACTCACAACAGATGGTGACGAATATAAGACTGGAAGCACACCGACTCCCAACGGCCAATACGCTTAATTGCTTCATCCCTCAAACCCCACCTGGCAGCCTCCGTCGCTGCACCAATTCGAAAAGAGTGCGACGCAAACTCTTTTGCCGGCAAACCCGCCGCCCCCGAACACTTCCTGAAAACTGCCACAAACTGGTAGCGAGACAAGACAGTACCATCCTGATGTATTAAGAACCCACCAGGTCCGTTTTTAAAATCTGGGATAAGGGAGCTGGTCACTTCCTATTGCATCCCTAATCCTCGCACTAACTCCTCACCGTATGAGCGGACCTGGATGGTAGGACAGCTCATACCCAGGAAACCTAGGACCCTAAGTCACCCTCATAATCCCTGGAATAGGAGCAGGGGAGAGACGACCTGTTCTTCCACAACATGGATGAACAGGAGTCTCACAGGCCTAGCAGCAAGGGAAAAGACAGACAGTGCACAGCTACTGCATCGGCAGGTAGGAGCCCAGAAACAACTCGCACTTACCTGCCGCGGCAAACAACGACGACCGGAACCCCATGCAGACAGGATGCATGGTGGCCCCCAGCAGAGCTGCACACTGACTAGTGGTTCCCCCTCCGGGGAACCCTAGAACCCCCTTATGGAGGTACAACACTCAGGGAAAATGTCTAGCAATATGCTGGACTACAGAGATCAATAGACCAGACATGTAGCAACACTAGACAAGACAACACCCACCATACGGACAACACCACACATATAAGAGGGGTAGAAAAGGGAAGGTGACACCAGGAAAACATAGAAGAGACCTTGATGAGGTGGCCCTCCAGCACTGAGCAGATGGCAGAGGTCGGGCAGGAGCATAGCTCCAGCACACAGCAAGGCTGGAGGAACACTGCCACCAGCCAACAGGCCACAGGCAATATAAACCTCGTGGCCACACCCAGGACATACCTAAATCCCCACCAGCAATTAACCCCTCCGGCACCATGCAGGGAAGGCCCCAGGAGAAAGGAGGAGGCACCTACATGCTGCAACCAAAACATGTTGCCGTGGGCAACAGCATGCACGGCAACCGTGTCACGGCGCACACCAAAGGCTGTGACAGTAATACTATACATACGCATCTACCCTTACCCTCTGGTTCGGTTTTCGACCTCCGTATGACACACAGCAAACCATCCACACAAACGCATAACTCCTCCTGCAGCAAACCCCCACCTCCCACCTGACTACTTGCTATCAGTTCCAAAACCCTGAAGGCTCCAAAAAATGCCAATGAAAACGCTGCTCTAAACAAACAAATTTCATATTTAGATGTACACACAAGCCCCACTTGTTCCCACAGCGTCTTCAACACAGAAAAAGAGACTGGGCGACGAGTATCCTTTTTGGTAGCACTACAACAATAACCCTTTAACTCCTGGCGTACCAAAAAACTCTTGGACACATCAACCAAACCGCATAGCCGCAAACAAAAGGACACAGCTGCCACCCTTTTAGATGCAACCGAAAAAGATACACCTGAACTGAAAGCCAACCCAACAAAATAAAACAGTAACAAACGAAAATCTTCCAAAGAATCACATCCCCCTACCTGATCCACCAACCGTTCCCACTGAGACCACACAAAAGAGTACGCAGACAACGTTCTGTTACTCATGGACCGCCTGATCAAATCTGAAGAGACCCCAAGGCCACGATTCACACCCCGGACAAGGAAGCCCCTGAACGTCCGCTCCCGGCACCAAGTTGTGAAAACGGTCACACTGGAATCGAGAAAGAGAATCGGCAACTGAGTTATCCACACCTGGCACATGCACCGCCACAAAACATGCATTGAACCTCAAACCCTGCAGAATTAAATGATGAAGCAAGCGCAACACTGGTGGCGAACTCGCCGAACTACACTCAAATTGTCACAATAAAAACGCACATGTTTATTCCGCAACCAATCCCCCACAGTTCAGTAGCCAGAACAATCGGAAACAATTCCAACAAAGCTAAAATACTAAGGAAACCTGCTGAACCCCACTCCTCCAGCCAAGGGCCTGCGCTCCACTTTTCTTGACAAAAAATGCCATAAATGCAGGAACCTGAAGCATCTGTACAAAGCTCCAAATCGACATTAGAAATGGGGATCTCCATCCACACCGATCGACCATTCAATTCCCTTAAAAAACGATCCCAAATTTCCAAATACGCTCGTACTTCAGCCGACAATCTAAAAAAATTGAGTGGGGCCACCACCCCTGCTGCAGCCATGGCCAGACAATGACAAAAAATACGCCCCATTGGCAAAACTTTTCTTACCCAACATGGACTGCACTCGTTGGAGCTGCGCCTTCTTAGCCTTGCGCAAAAAGGCCACCTCCGAACGCAAATCTGCCACTTTATCCTCTGGCTATCTACATTCCATGGCAACACTGTCTATCCCTATCCCCAAAAACGTAACCGATGTTGCCAGCCCCTCAGTCTTCTCCGGGGCCAAAGGAACCCCCGAAATTCGCCGCCACCCATTCAATTGTATGCAGCAAAACCAAACATACTCAAGACCCCGCTGGCCCCAGAAACAAAAAATCATCAAGGTAATGCAGCACTGAAGTCCAACCGGCCTCCTGTTTCACTACCCATTCAATAAAAGAGCCAAACGTCTCAAACATAGAACACAAAATCACACAACCAATCAGCAACAACCAATCGGCAAACAAACTGACCTTCCCATTTAAAACCCAACAAATGGAAACTGGTTGGATAAATTGTCAATAAACGAAATGCCGCCTCGATATCCGTTTTTGCCAACAGGGCCCCGTGTCCAAAATGATGAACCCACCTAACCACAAATACAAAAAACAAAATGGCTGCACACCGTTATATATACAAACAATAGAGCTAAGAAATGGGGGTCATTCTAGATAAAAGTGGTACAATACAGACTATAAATAAGTACTGGAAGCTCTTAGCGCACGTACGTTTCGGGCCCATCTACCAGGCGTCAAGGTGGCTTCCGAAGATGGGTCCCTAACACTAAATATACTGCCTCACTTTGGACTTACTTAAGCCTACAATATTCAGGGCAGTGTAGGAACCAGCTACAAATGTACTCTGCTAAGAAGTCCCAGGTAGATGGGCATGTTCAGTCTAAAAGAGGCGCTATCCTCAATATATTACAAGAAAATTTAGACTAAAACCTTCAGAATCACAGGTGCATATCCATGAAGCAAACATAATTACAAAAAACAAAATGGCTGCACACCGTTATATATACAAACAATAGAGCTAAGAAATGGGGGTCATTCTAGATAAAAGTGGTACAATACCGACTATAAATGAGTAATGGAAGCTCTAAGCGCACAAGCTCTAAGCACACATACGTGTCGGGCCCATCTACCAGGCGTCAAGGTAGCTTCCGCAGATGGGTCCCTAACACTAAATATACTGCCTCACTTTGGACTTACTTAAGCCTGCAATATTCAGGGCAGTGTAGGAACCAGCTACAAACGTACTCTGCTCAGAAGTCCCAGGTAGATGGGCGTGTTCAGTCTAAAAGAGGCGCTACCCTCAATATATTACAAGAAAATTTAGACTACAAACCTGGCGAAACCCTCAAACCTGGCAAAGGACACTCTTGAAACGGGCCCACAACCCGTCCCGCCTGTACTTCTTTAACAATCTTCTCCGAAATGACCTTGTGCTGCAGAAATCAAATTACGACCAACAACCCCAGAGCCTTCCGAATTACAAGGAATCTTAAAACCATCCCTAAAACCGACTAACAATAACTCCGTCGCCTCCCTATTTGGATACCTCCTTAGAAATGGCTCCATCTCGTCCGCCCTCACCGGAGTCACCCATCTTCTGCAAAGCCTCTTGTCCCTTCCCTTTTCCCCGCTTAAAACAACGTGACAAGCTGTGGGCGCCACCACAGCCGGAGCACTCATGTTTGTATCAGTAGTCAGAAAGGTACTTACAGTTCCCTTTGCCAACAACAGCCCTTCCTGCTCCCTGATTCCGTTGCAGAGGGACCACCGGCCGCCCCACGAAAGGACTGAGCCCCCCTTCTCCGTGCCGCCATTAAATGCATCCATAGACTAATGTCTTTGTGATTCCACCTAATACTAGGCCTAACCGCCTTTCTCTGCCGAAACTGTTCATCATACCTAAGCCAAGCAACCCCCCCATACACCCACTACGCCTCCCCGATGGCGTCCATATAACAAAAAAAGCCGGACAGTGCTCCGGCGCCTTCTCCCCTACCACACTTGCTAAAATAGCGAACGCCTGCAACCAATTCATAAAAGTGCGCGGAATTAGCCGATACCGCCGCTTCTCCTCTTCCTCCTTTTTACTCTCATCCTGGCTTAACCCTTTCCAAATGGAACTTCTCTAGCGCAAGCAATAGAAATATCGCAATATATTCATTCTTCCAAATCTTCTTCCTAACCTCAGGCTTCAAGTGAACCTCTAAAGGCCCTCAAAGCAGACATACACTTCTCCCCTTGCCACTTCAGCAAACCTAACATCTTCCCCAGCTTTCCATTTTCTGCCACCACTAGCCGTCACCCCCGCAACCGATGAACCCAGTACCTCAACGACAGCTGCCGCCGATGCGCTTCCCAAACTAGGTGAGTTAACCCGTTCCCCAGCTCCTACTGCCAGATTAGGGGTCCAAACTGCCGCTGGGGACCCTGATGAATTTGATCCAAAGCGCAACAGCAGTGTTAATATACCCATTAACAGTTCCTGCGCTAGGCCCTCCGACCTGCTAATGCCCATCTGGACGCATTAAAACCCCCCTTCCCCAAAACAACCGCCTGACTCAATGTCCTCTCACCTGGCTGTCAGTGGGAAGTACTCCCAGCAGCTGTAGACCGCTGCAAAGATCCTCTTTGCAACATCTTAGCCGTTGTTGCATTCCAGTCTTTCGCCCTGTCCGCTGCACTCCAAGACTCCTGGCTCAGCTCCCCTTCTTCCACGGATCGCCAGTGACCCACCCCTAGGCTCCAAGGGGGTGGGGTGAATCACTGTAGGTGGACTAGAAGCATGACCACCACAAGATGGCTGCTGACCACTTGATCCTCCTCCATTTTCAGCCAGGCTCCCCACATGGCCCTGGAGCTGTATCACCGCACAATCTCGCATCTTCTGCTGGCGATTGCACAGTGGGCAGAACTAAACAGAGGCCGCAAAGCTATATCTCAACTCCCCGCCGCATCCCCGCATTCAAGGCCCCCTCTGACCACTAGAGGGTCCGCGTCCAGACCTCCTTCTGCCTCTGCCCGCAACACACCGCTTCTGACTCCCTTGTTGCAGCTGGCATCCTTCGAGGAGAATGCCGTTCTCTTCCTCCCCCCATCCCGTGAAAAGGAGAAGCGGGACGGGAACATACCCTTCCCTCTCCTGTAGATTCGGCATGCGATACTGGATTCCTCCCACTGCAGCGGCGTGCTGAAGAAGCACCAGACCCCGCCGACCGCAGTTGAGGGTCCCCGCTGAGGCTCCATAAACGCCGCCGAACCCAGGGGGTCATCTCTGGGCGCAAACACTCAGGAGGGATGGACCTCCTGGAGCGTGTCCTGCTATCAGGGGCTACTTGGGACACCGGCGACCTGGAAGGTCCTCTGCAACCATTCTGACCCATGCTGTTCAGCTGCCGCCCTAACCGCCGCCAGTAACTGCTCCAAGGATGCCATACTGCACAATTCTCAAGGTACCAACTGCACTGAAAAGGCACACACCTCCATACTAGTTTATGTATAGCCCGCCAAACCCTTCAACAGACCCACCCCCCTTACAACCAATTAGACACCTAACCTTAACTTAAACCACATTAACCCTTTCCTGCCTTCTAATTTTCCCCTAAGTCAAGCCGCACTTTGCTACGGCTGCGCCACCCGCTCCATTGGTCTACATCCCACTGGGTCGTCCAACCGTCTCAGGTACAAACAATCTGTGCAAATCCATTTGCAAATTGATACTGTAGATCACACCTTAAGACCATTGGTTGAATAAGCATAATCAATTAATTAGAACTACATTCACCCAGCTACACTGAGTGATTCTGCCTCACTAACTCAGCAAAGTGATAAAACCTCTTTTTTTTTTTTTTTTACATTTAAACAAGGGGGGAGGGCGGGGCGATGCTCCTCTTCTTTCTTCAGATGGGCCCGAACCACTGAAACACCTGAAATATAAAGGGGACAAACTTCCCGCCGCAACTATCACAACAAATCACAGCTCTGGAATTCTCCCCTAGCAACCGTTCTCCACCAATCAGCTTCCAGGATTCTTCAGCCAGCCAACATCCGAGAACTGGAAAAAACAGTTACCGCAGAACACCTTTACAGGAACCCTAAAGTAAAAGAACGGGAAAAGAGAGAGATGGGGGGGGGGACGATGAAGGAGGCACTACCTATACATATACATTACAGACCAAAAGTTTGGACACACCTTCTCATTCAAAGAGTTTTCTTTATTTTCATATGAAAATTGTAGATTCGCACTGAAGGCATCAAAACGATGAATTAACACATGTAGAATTATATACATAACAAAAAAGTGTGAAACAACTGAAAATATGTCATATTCTAGGTTCTTCAAAGTAGCCACCTTTTGCTTTGATTACTGCTTTGAACACTCTTGGCATTCTCTTGATGAGCTTCAAGAGGTAGTCACCAGAAATGGTTTTCACTTCACAGGTGTGCCCTGTCAGGTTTAATAAGAGGGATTTCTTGCCTTATAAATGGGGTTGGGACCATCAGTTGCGTTGTGGAGAAGTCAGGAAGATACACAGCTGATAGTCCTACTGAATAGACTGTTAGAATTTGTATTATGGCAAGAAAAAAGCAGCTAAGTAAAGAAAAACGAGTGGCCATCATTACTTTAAGAAATGAAGGTCAGTCAGTCCGAAAAATTGGGAAAACTTTGAAAGTGTCCCCAAGTGCAGTCACAAAAACCATTGAGCGCTACAAAGAAACTGGCTCACATGCGGACCACCCCAGGAAAGGAAGACCAAGAGTCACCTCTGCTGCGGAGGATAAGTTCATCTGAGTCACCAGCCTCAGAAATCGCAGGTTAACAGCAGCTCAGATTAGAGACCAGGTCAATGCCACACAGAGTTCTAGCAGCAGACACATCTCTAGAACAACTGTTAAGAGGAGACTGTGTGAATCAGGCCTTCATGGTAGAATATCTGCTAGGGAACCACTGCTAAGGACAGGCAACAAGCAGAAGAGACTTGTTTGGGTTAAAGAACACAAGGAATGGACATTAGACCAGTAGAAATCTGTGCTTTGGTCTGATGAGTCCAAATTTGAGATCTTTGGTTCCAACCACCGTGTCTTTGTGCGACGCAGAAAAGATGAACGGATGGACTCTACATGCCTGGTTCCCACCGTGAAGCATGGAGGAGGAGGTGTGATGGTGAGGGGGTGCTTTGCTGGTGACACTGTTGGGGATTTATTCAAAATTGAAGGCATACTGAACCAGCATGGCTACCACAGTATCTTGCAGCGGCATGCTATTCCATCCGGTTTGCGTTTAGTTGGACCATCATTTATTTTTCAACAGGACAAAGACCCCAAACACACCTCCAGGCTGTGTAAGGGCTATTTGACCATGAAGGAGAGTGATGGGGTGCTGCGCCAGATGACCTGGCCTCCACAGTCACCGGACCTGAACCCAATCGAGATGGTTTGGGGTGAGCTGGACCACAGAGTGAAGGCAAAAGGGCCAATAAGTGCTAAGCATCTCTGGGAACTCCTTCAAGACTGTTGGAAGACCATTTCAGGTGACTACCTCTTGAACCTTATCAAGAGAATGCCAAGAGTGTGCAAAGCAGTAATCAAAGCAAAAGGTGGCTACTTTGAAGAACCTAGAATATGACATATTTTCAGTTGTTTCACACTTTTTTGTTATGTATATAATTCCACATGTGTTAATTCATAGTTTTGATGCCTTCAGTGTGAATCTACAATTTTCATAGTCATGAAAATACAGAAAACTCTTTGAATGAGAAGGTGTGTCCAAACTTTTGGTCTGTACTGTATATATACAGGGCCGGTGCAAGGATTTTTGCCAACACAAGCGAAGCTACATTTCGGTGCCCCCCCCCCCCCCCCCAGCAGCTCACCTGGCCCTGGTCCCGTTTGCATCAGCTGGCTTCTCCTCTGTGTGGTCCTGGTATCATCAGCCCCCATGTTAGCCATTAGCCCCCCATGTCAGCCTTCAGCCCCCCATGTCAGCCATCATGCCCCCATGTCAGCCATCAGCCCCCCATGTCACATTTCTCCAGCCCCCCATGTCACATTTCTCCCCTCAAGGCCTCCATGTCACATTTCTCCCTCTCAATGTCACATTTAACCCCCTTATTATATAACATATTAAATAACATATTTCTCACCCCTCCATGTCAAATCACCTATGTCACATCAGACCTCACATTTCTCCTCCTCCATCCATGTTGCCACATTTCTCCCTCTCCATCCATGTTGTCATATTTCTCCCCATCCATCCATGTTGTCACATTTCTCCCCCTCCATCCATGTTGCCACATTTCTCCCCCCCTCCATCCATGTTGCCACTTTTCTCCCCCCTCCATCCATGTTGACACATTTATCCCCCCTCCATCCATGTTGCCACATTTTTTCCCCCTCTATCCATGTGGTCACATTTCTCCCCCCTCCATCCATATTGTCACATTTCTCTCCCCCTTTATCCATATTGTCACATTTCTCCCCCCTCCATCCATGTTGCCATACCCCCCCATCCATGTTGTCACATTTTTCTCCCTCCATCCATGTTGTCACATTTCTCTCCCCCTCCATCCATGTTGTCACATTTCTCTCCCCCGCCATCCATAGTCACATTTGTCTCCCCTCCATCAATGTTGCCATATTCCCCCCCTCCATCCATGTTTTCACATTTCTCCCCCTCCATCCATGTTGTCACATTTCTCTTCCCCTCCATCCATGTTGTCACATTTTTATCCCCCTCCATCCATGTGCAGCCAGCCAGAACCGCAGGGGCACAGTGGGCTGATGAGGGGCCAAATAACAACACAGTTCATCAGTTTACTCACGGTTAGCAGAAAGTCTCCCTGGGCTGGCAGCACAGTGTTGAGGAAGACAGCACGAGATCCTCCGGGGCACACTCTGTGGTAGGGAAGCACCAGCCTAGATTGAGGTTGAGGTGCCCTTGGTGGCAGTGGTGTTTAGGGTGCTTGTGGCGGCTGGGTCCCTTGGTGTTATTTGTCGTGACACCAGTATCGTTAATGTTGGTACAATAAGTTGTAATTGAATTGAAGAATGAAGTAGACAGTGGTAGGATACAACTCAGTTGCAGCCTATACATCCAGACAGAATACAGTCTTTTGCAATTTAGAGGAATTGTTGATCCACTGTTGATTCACTGTTATTAGGTTTGGCTGGGTTTAACTTAGCTTGAAGGTCCAGTAGAATTTGGTGAGGTTGCCTGTTATACTTATTTGGTATGCTTAGTTCTATTGTTTCTGTATCTTCAAAGCCCTTGAACAGGTAGCTAATCTGTATTCTTCAATGTATGGTGAGGCTGCCTGTAGCTAGATTGTCCTCCACCATGTGCAAAGGTGCCCATTAAGCCTTAAGTAATGGCTGTTATCACCAATGTCTCTCGTTAGCTTGGTCTTTTGCTTCCAGGGACAAAAATGCTATTCTCTGGTTGTAGGATGTAGGAACTAAGAGGATCACAGAAGGAAAACGCTCTCCTGCGCCTCATACCTTGGCTCTACCTCATTTCTGCAGCTGGCTTCACCCACTACTCCATGGTGTGTAGCCTCAGCTTAACAACTGACTCTACTCCTCTGCTTTTTCCTCCTCTCTCCTCTTTCCCTAGGCCTGACCTAAGTATTTATATGACCTAAGTGCTATCCCCATCTAGTGGTGGGATGTATAAATTACACCTAACCAGCCAATGAACAGGGACACAACAGGTGTTGCAATACAAAATGACATGAAATTGCAGTTCCCATGTGTCCTGAGTGGGACGCTGCACATGTTATCACATTTCTCCCCCCTCCATCATGTACATTTCACCCCCCCCCCATGCCACATACATTTCTCTCTGTGGGCCACACAGACAGACTACTCAGAGACATTTGTCCACACAGTTACTCACCACCAACAGTTCCGCCTCCAGTCTCCAGACCTCCGCTCCCCAGTCCACACCGGTTGCTGCTGCCTGCCGCCCGCCGCCGCAGCAGCGCCACTTGGCAGTCACACCCCCCTGACCCCGTGACTGTCTGTGTTGGAGGTGAGGGCCAGGGCCGCACGGCACACCTGCAGGCTGGGGCGGGCTGCGGGCAAGTCCGCAAGTTATGTATTTAAAAAATAAATAAGTAAAAAATGTCCGCCCTGGTGCTGCCCCCCCTTTTCTGCACCCTCAAGCATCCGCTTGGTCTGCCTTATTATAGAGCCGGCCCTGTATATATATGTATATACATACATACACACACCCTACATATACATACATATATACACACATAAACATGTACCTACAGACACAAACCCTACATATATAAAAGAGGTGCCTGTGCCCCCATGTGTCCCCCAAGCAAAACGCTCTGGGGGACTATTCATGCAATTTAGGTCACAAAGAAGTGTCTTCTATTCTAAAGAAATACTGGAACATTTTGTGGATGGACAGTACCCTCAAGAAATATCTACCCCCAAATCCATCTATCACCTACAGGCAGGAAAGGAATCTACGTGACATGCTGGTACACAGTCATCATCAAGGTACGAACCCTAACAAACTGTTTGGCTCCAGGGGTCCCAAATGGGGATGTCGTCCATGTGGTGACTGTATAGCCTGCCCCAACATCCTGAGAACGACTTTGTTTATGGACAGTACGGGCCATAAAACTTACCAGATAACACACACTACATCATACAATACGATTGGAGTGATATATGTGGCCATCTGCCCTTGTAACCTTTTATACGTAGGCATAACATCACGAGAATTAAAAAAGCGAACCACGTTCTAGGTATTGGTGCGGCCAAGAATGAGAAGGACCTGACAAAGCTCAATACCATTCCCCGTCACTTCAAGATTAATCATAATTGTGATGGATCCTTGTTGAAGGTAAGAGGTATCTATAGAATATTGATCAGCAGTAGGGGTGGGAATTGGAATCGCTTATTAACACAAACATTTTTTTGTTAGATACTGAGTTTTGCTCCATTCTTATAATTAATAGTGAAGGTAGTATTACTATGTCCTCTCTTTCGATTATGGAATGTTCCGTAGGGTCTGCTGGGACCCTTTTTATGTGTACTCCAGTTTTTTTAATTCTATTTTGATTATTTTAATATATTTTATTCTGTTTCACCCAGGGTACTATATGTGCTCCTTTTGTGCTCGTATTGTTCTTCTTGAATTGATTCTTCTTGACTTTCAAGCTGATAGAAGAGAAAATTTAAGATCTGAAAAATATCCGAAAAATTTGCAGAAATGATGACATGAAGCGCTTCTGGTTGAACATCTAATATGTGTGTAGGTCTCGAAGTGGAATTAAATATTAACAACCCCCTAATACTCCAAATTGACTCTAGTCTTATATGAGATGTCCCTATATAGTTGTGATCTGTATGTACTGTATTATTATGAATTGCAGAATTTTTATTTAAACAGGGTTCTGCAGTTTGTTTAAACTGATGATATATCCTCTGGTGTCTGGGGAACTTGACCTGGAAAATGTTGCCCTGGTACAACACTGGCACCATGACTTTCAGAAGTACTGGGACCCTCCCCTGCCTTGCTTTGAAAAATTAGGGCCTTGATAACCACCTCTTGGAACTGAAGGAAAGTTCCTGTGTGGTCTGCAGATTGAAATAGCACCTACGCATTGCATATTGCCATCTGTACAATGTGTACGACCAGCTTTTTGTACCACACTTTAGTTTTTAGTATGGCATTGTAGGGCTTCAGAAGTTGATTTGAAAGATCCACCCTCCCATGTGCAGGTTGTAGTCCAGGATACAAACTGGTTTGGGGGTAGTGGTTGTGGTACCTCGTACAGTAGCAGGGTAGCTGGTGTTAGTGTGAGTGGTGGTCAGTACAAGAACGTCCCTCTTGTCCTTGTACTTAACCACCAGCATGTTCTTATGGAGGAGAGCCCTACTTTCACCCATTCTTAGCGGTTGATCTAGAGAGGCCTCTCAGATTTTTGCGCACTGTGCCGCAAGCTACAGTACCCCTGGCAGTTAGGGACATGAATAGGGGTATGCTGGTATAATAGTTATCCACATAGAGGTGGTAACCCTTATCCAGCAGTGGGTGCAGTAAGTCCCACACGATCTTCCCACTAAGGGTCCATTCACACGTCCGTAGTGTGTTTTGCGGATCCGCAAAACACAGACACCAGCAATGTGCGGACCGCACATTGCCGGCACTAATAGAATATGCCCATTCTTGTCTGCAATTGCAGACAAGAATAGAACATGTTCTATTTTTTTCGGGAACGGAAATGCGGACCCGGTAGAAATGAATGGGTCCGCAATTTCGTTCCGCAAAATGCGGTGTTTCCAAGAACACGTGTTTCTTAGGAGTACATTTCCCTAGGTGGCCTTAATTTTATGATAATGAGTAGGGTATATATACCCTATCTATTAGGGATGAGCGAATCGACTTCGGATGAAACATCCGAAGTCGATTCGCATAAAACTTTGTTCTAATACTGTACGGAGCAGTGGTTCCTTGCAACCGAACCCGAGTTCGGGAAATGGTTTTTTACAGTACAAATTAATTTATAATGTTATTGCGCAAAGTCTCGCGAGACTTCGCGAATCAATAATTTCAGCTCATTGGAGCCAATACATTTTAATACTGTACGAAGCTCCCGCTCCGTACAGTATTAGAACAGAGTTTTATGCGAATCAACTTCGGATGTTTCATCCGAAGTCGATTCGCTCATCCCTAATAGAGAGTGAGTACACTGTCCAGTTATACCCTGAGGAAGCCACTTGCGAAACGTGCGTTGGGGTCTGAGCCACATTGGTCTGTATAATAATCTTTTCATGTATTCCCTGATGATATTTACATGCTATTTAATGCACTAGGCACTTTGATACCATTCATCTTGATTATTTACTATGTTCCCTCCCCCCTTTTCTTTATCAACTGATATATAGATGGATTTGCACTATGCTGGGATGAATGTGACTGTTTAATACTCTTTAAGGGTTGGAACTATTCTATATACAATTCATCGATGGGATTTGCTTATGGACATGTGACATAGTGTGACTCTTTTCTTTGTATATGCCACTGCTGCTGATTTTATATTGTGTTTGATATGAAATTAATAAAGAATATATATTTTGATTGTATGCTGTGCGCTGGTAATTTTGGTGTGTATGTCTATAGTTACCAATAGTAATAGGAAGAATACAAATTTTCTACCTTGTCACTTGTGACGGTTTCAGTTTTATCCGTACCATATATTAGGTGCTGCGTTTCTGGTGGCTGCGCAGGCACCCTAAACACTGGCAGGGAGCCGCCTTGCTCGCTGCTAATTTGGACTAATTAAGGGTAACTAAGGAAGGAAGGAGGGGGTAGATCCCAAAAGACATCGTAGGATTGAACGGCCGTGCAGGGAGTTGCTATAGTAACAGGTAAGAAGTGACACAAACTCCAATCGCTACTTCTTACTATAAAAAGCCAAGAGGATGAACAGAGAACTCTATGGGGGCTGAGGAAACAGTCATTAGATATAGATTTTTTTAAAGAAATTAGTGCAGGTAAGTCTTCAAGGATAAAAAAATGAATTAAGTGTACATGGATTTCCTGGATCTTCACATGCTCTTTGAGGCACGAATAAGACACCTGTCTTCACCTTCCGATAAATGGTGAACCCAGTGCCCGCATACAGCGGGTCTGCAATACATGGGAACAGGCCTGTGTGCACTCCACATCACCGATGGGGACCCATTCACTTGTATGAGTCCACAATCACTGAGATGCAGAACGGAAGCACCGATCGGAACCCCACAGAAGCACTACAGAATGCCTTTGTGGTGTTTCTGTCTTGTTCAAATTTTTTTTTGCAGTGCGGATGAATCAAGGACCCATTCAAGTTTAATGGGTCTCGATCCGTCCTGGCCACTGCACGGACGTTGCCCGTGCATTGGGTACCCCATGGACCCACAACGGCCGTGTGCAAGAGGCCTTAGCACCTTTGGGATCCCATTATCTGTAGCTTCCATAAGGGTAGTGTCCCACTCCAGGTGGATGGGAACACTCCAAAACTGTTTGTGCCATCCTATGTCCTTTTGCACTATTTATTGTATTTTCCTTTGTCAATGCTGCTAAATTCCTATCTCAGGCGGATTCAATGCACTTCACATATCCACCTCTAGGTGTCACCATTTATATAGGTCAGCCACAGGAAGTTAGGGAGATTAGGAGTGAGGAGTTAGGAGGGGAGTCAGACTTGTCTCTGTCCTCCTGGGCCTAGCCCAAGGAGTGAAGATACTTCAACCTTTTTAGTCCAAGACTAGGACTTATTGATCCTTTACTGTAATACCCATTCCAGGGACCCTTCCGGGGTTTAAGAGCATAATTGCTGTATCTTGTGCAACCTTTTCAAATAATGGAGCAGAGAGTTTGCCTGCCATGAGGAAGACCAACTTTGGGTTGCTGAATTACTGAAGCACTGAATATTGCTGAATTGCTAAGTGCAGAATAGAACTTACAGAGGATCCAAACTATTATTGAAAGGCTGAGTAACCAGAGCAAGATCAGGAAACAAGTACATGTAAGATCATCATTGCTACACAGTTGAGCTGAAACCTACATACACCACCTCGCTGAGCCTGTTATTGGGATTTACAGCTTTACCATCTGTATTTATGACAAAGTGCTGCTATTGGATGATACTTATTGCAAGACTACAATTTACAAGTAAAGTTCCTGTTTGGTTCAACTACTGTCTCTCTCTTCATTCAACTCTATCTCCTAATTGCACCTTACAGTGCTGGCGTCACGATGAACACAGGGGCCCTGTCACGGCGGACAAGCACTCAGACACACAGAAAAACCAACAACCAGGCTCTGGGCAAGAAGCAGGGGAAGAGTCACCTCCTAACTAATCCCTGACCTCTCTCCCTGCACTGCTCAGCCCACATGCAGACCTTGGTGGTAGGAATGCTGTGTCCTCGTGCCTGGGCTAATACACCCTAAATTCCCTAAGATGGTGAAAAGGGGAAATAGGAGCAGCCTGCTTGCACAGAACCTGGATGGGAGAGATGACACAAACACAACTAAAACAACAAAAACAACAAAAACAGAAACCACACTTATCTTATCTGAGCTGGGACAGACAACCTTCCTTCCTTGCTTGCTTCCTATGCCAGACTGATTTCTATAACCCGCTCAGAGCACTGGAATTGAGAGCCATTTAAACTAATGACCCCACCCAGTGCACCTGATGGGAGGCGGATCCAGCACGACTCCAAAACAAACACTAAACACGTGCTGCTATTCTGACCGACCGGTTTCACATATTTTTTCAGTAAAGATTTGTGGAACACATTATGAATCCTCCAAGTTTGCGGAAGATCCAGCTGAAACGCTACTGGGTTGATCACTGCAGATATTTTGTACGGACCGATAAATCTTGGACCCAGTTTCCAAGATGGCACTTTCAACTTAATCTTTTTAGTGGACAACCATACCAGATCACCCACACACAGTTCCGGACCAGTCACACGTCTCTTGTCAGCCATTCGCTTATACCTCTCACCCATCTTCTCCAAATTCCCTTGGATCTTCCACCAGATGGAAGACAAGGCAGAAGAAAATCTCTCCTCCTCTGGCATCCCAGAGGAACCAGTCCCAGAAAAGGTACCAAACTGAGGATGAAAGCTGTATGCGTCAAAAAACGGCGACTTACCCGTGGACTGCTAGAGACAAGAATGAGGACCAGTCCTCCTGATTCTCAGCCACAAAGCACCTCAAGTAGGTCTCCAGGTTTTGATTAGTACGCTCTGTCTGTCCATTCGACTGCGGATGAAAAGCCGAAGAGAACTAAGGTGGAATGCCAAGCCGAGAGCAGGACGCCCTCCAAAACCTGGAGACAAACTGTGTGCCCCTATCGGAGACCACATCCGAAGGAATACCATGCAATTTTACAATATTATCCACAAAAATCTGCGCAAGGGTCTTGGCGTTAGGCAGACTTGTTAAAGATATAAAGTGAGCCATTTTACTGAAACGGTCAACTACCACCAATTACTGTTCTCCCGGAGGAACTCGGTAGATCCGTAATAAAGTCCATAGACAAGTGCGTCCAGGGACGAGACGGAATAGACAATGGAAGAAGTGAACCAGCCGGTCGAGTATGAGCAACCTTTGACCGAGCACAGGTTTCACAAGCTGCCACGTAATCCTCAATGCTCTTACGTAACTCTGGCCACCAGAACCTCCAGGATACCAGATCACAGGTGGACTTACCACCAGAATGCCCAGCAAGGACAGTATCGTGATGTTCCTTAAATATCTTGTATCGCAGGCCCTCAGGAACAAACAACCTCCCTGGGGGACAAGAACCAGGAGCCCCCTCCTGGGCTCCAAACACCTCCATCTCCAATTCGGGGTACAGAGCGGAGACCACCACCCCATCAGCCAAAATCGGAGCAGGATCCTCTGAATCACCTCCCCCAGGAAAGCTGCGAGACAAGGTATCTGCCTTGACGTTCTTAACCCCTGGGCGAAAGGTAACCACAAAATTGAACCTGGTAAAAAACAGTGACCATCTGGCCTGTCTAGGGTTCAGACGCTTGGCAGATTGCAAGTAAGCCAAATTCTTATGATCTGTATATACCGTAACGGGGTGAGACGCCCCCTCCAACCAGTGATGCCATTCCTCAAAGGCCAACTTGATAGCCAGCAACTCTCTATCTCCAACATCATAAGTCCTCTTGGTGACCGAGAGCTTCTTCGAGAAAAAAGCACACGGGACCCATTTGCCAGGAGATGAACCCTGCGACAGTACCGGTCCAACCCCCACTTCAGATGCATCAATCTCCACAGGGAATGGCTGAGACACATCGGGCTGCACCAGAATGGAAGCAGACGCAAAACGCTCCTTAATAGCCGAAAAGGCCTGCAATGCCTCATCCGACCAGACAGAGACGTCAGCGCCCTTCTTAGCCATATCCATGAGAGGTCTTACAATGGTGGAATAGTTTGAAATAAATTTCCTAAAATAATTAGTAAACCCCAAGAACCGCATCAAAGCTTTCTGATTCTCTGGTCGGTCCCATTCCAGAACCGCCCGGACCTTTTCGGGGTCCATACGAAAACCAGAGTCAGAAAGCAGATATCCCAAGAACGGAAGCTCCTGCACCGAAAATAAACATTTCTCCAATTTAGCATATAATTTATTCTCCCGAAGGATCGTCAAAACCTGTCTCACATGATCCTGATGGGTCTTCAGATCAGGAGAATAAATTAAAATGTCATCTAAATAAACCACCAATCGCTGAAATACTACTGGCGCATTCGTCAACCCAAAAGGCATAACCAGATTCTCAAAATGACCCTCGCCGTTTTCCACTCATCCCCCTTCTTGATTCTGATCAGGTTGTAGGCCCCTCTCAAATCCAACTTGGAGAACACCTTGGCTCCCACAATCTGATCGAAAAGGTCAGAAATCAAAGGCAGGGCATATGGATCCCGGACCGTAATACGGTTCAATTCCCGGAAATCCAAACACGGTCTCAGCGATCCATCCTTTTTCTTTACAAAGAACAAGCCTACTGCCACCGGAGACTTAGATGGCCTAATATGACCTTTTGCCAAACTCTCGGCGATATACTTTCGCATGACCTCTCTTTCGGGTTGAGAAAGGTTGTAAAGCCGAGATTTTGGCAATTTAGCCCCAGGGATGAGATTAACTTGACAATCATAGTCTCGATGAGGGGGTAATTCCTGAGCCCCTCCCTCCGAAAAGACATCCGCAAAATCTGAGAGATACTGAGGTAAAATCGTAGTGGACACCCCAGAGATAGATGTGCCAAGACAATTGTCCGAACAAAACTCACTCCAACCAATGATTTGTCTCGCTTGCCAATCTATAATTGAGTTATGTTTAGTCAACCATGGCAACCCCACAACTATAGGAGCTGGCAAATCCTTCATGACAAAACAAGAAATAATCTCAACATGTGAATCACCCACCCTTAAGTGAATACCATGAACAATGTGAGTAAGACTCCTTTGAGAAAGAGGGGAAGAATCAATTGCAAAAACTCGAATCTCATTCTCTGCAAGTACTTAGACCTAGATTTTGAAGAAAAAGAGAGTCAATTAGGTTTACCCCAGCACCACAATCAAGGAATACTTCAACAAAAAAATGTCTTGACTCTAGCGCCACCACAGCTGGAAGGAGAAAACAGGAACTGCAGGGAGCTTGCATACCTGCCTGCTCTACCACACCATTCACGCTAAGTGACAGGGACGTTTTTCTTTTCTTTCTTTTTCATTTCCACCTGCGGTTTAACATAAGGACAAGCAAAAATAAAATGACCACTCTTTCCACAATAGTAACACAGTTTGTGCAATTTCCTAAAGTCTCTACTATTAGAATGGCAAGAAACCTGACCCAGCTGCATGGGTTCCTCCGCTATCCCAGAGTTACCTGTAACATCACCCGGGGAGGCAGTAGAGACAAAACCACTCACAGAAGGGATCCCTTGCGTGGAGGGAGCCCTACTCCTTTCTCTGATACGTCTATCTAACTGTACTGCTAAAGACATGGCATTCTCCAAAGAGTCTGGGTATTCATAAAAAGCAAGGGCATCCTTCAATCTCTCAGATAACCCTTGACAAAACTGACTACGTAATGCGGGATCATTCCACTCTGATTCAGTAGCCCATCTCCTAAACTCAACACAGTAAGCCTCTGCAGTATGTTCACCCTGAAATAAATTACGTAACCTCGACTCCGCCATCGAGACCCGATCTGGGTAGATTAATCCCAGAGACTTAAAATATTCCTCCACCGACTGGAGGGCTAGAGAACCGGGTGGCAGAGAAAAGGCCCAGGATTGCGCGTCCCCTTTAAGCAGAGAAATTATTATTCCTATCCTCTGACTCTCATCACCTGACGACAATGGACGCAGCCGAAAATACAATTTGCAGGATTCTCTAAAACGGATAAAGTCATCCGTATCCCCTGAAAATCGATCAGGAAAAGCCACTTTAGGCTCCACACAAATTTGACCTGCACCTGATGCCAGAGCATTCTGACACTGTGTGACCGAACCACGTAGCTCCGCAACCTCTAGGGATAGCCCCTGCATGCGGTCAACTAACGATTCAATTGACGCCATCACAAAATCGCTGAGCAATGACAGTCAAAGTTTGGCGGGTTATAATGTCACGGCGGACAAGCACTCAGACACACAGAAAAACCAACAACCAGGCTCTGGGCGAGAAGCAGGGGAAGGGTCACCTCCTAGCTAATCCCTGACCTCTCTCCCTGCACTGCTCAGCCCACATGCAGACCTTGGTGGTAGGAATGCTGTGTCCTCGTGCCTGGGCTAATACACCCTAAATTCCCTAAGATGGTGAAAAGGGGAAATAGGAGCAGCCTGCTCGCACAGAACCTGGATGGGAGAGATGACACAAACACAACTAAAACAGCAAACAACAAAAACAGAAACCACACTTATCTTATCTGAGCTGGGGCAGACAACCTTCCTTCCTTGCTTGCTTCCTAGGCCAGACTGATTTCTATAACCCGCTCAGAGCACTGGAATTGAGAGCCATTTAAACTAATGACCCCACCCAGTGCACCTTATGGGAGGCGGATCCAGCACGTCTCCAAAACAAACACTAAACACGTGCTGCTATTCTGGCCGACCTCCGCACATAGAGCCGGGCATAACAGGCCCAGCCACCAAAGCACCAATAAGCATACCCATTACCATCAAGGGCACCTCAACTTCCATCTGGCTGGTGTTCCCTGCAATAGAGAGTGCCCCGGAGGATATGGTGCTGTCTTCCTCATCACTGCATGCCGACCCAGGGAGCTGCAAAACCGTGAGTATGACCTCTACCCCCATCAGCCCACTGTGCACTCACATACTGCCCCTGCAGTCTGGCCCGCTGCATAAGGAAGTTATATTTTACAACTGCTGCTATGTACATTTAGTGCTCACATACAATTCAATATACAGGTGAAACTTGAAAAATTAGAATATTGTGCAACGTTCATTTATTTCAGTAATGCAACTTAAAAGGTGAAACTAACATATGAGATAGACTCATTACATGCAACGAGAGATATTTCAAACCTTTATTTGTTATAATTTAGATGATTATGACTTATAGCTTATGAAACCCCAAATCACAATCTCAGGTACCCTTTGCTCAGGGGGTATGGATTAATTAGCTGACTAGAGTGTGACACAGCCTAGAATATTGAACCTTTTTACAAAATTCTAATTTTAAAGGATAACTGTCATATTTTTATTTTTTTACTAAAGTGTAGGGCAAGTGATAGGTAACAATTTTGCAATATACTTTATTTATCCAAAACGTTTATTTTTGGTAGAAAACTGGGGCTGAAATGGCCCTTAGCAGCACTCTTCAAAAGAGCGTTGCTAAGGGCCATCCGTCTCCGATTAGAAAAGACAGGCTGCTCAGCCAGACGCTGTGCTTCTGCCTCCCGTGCTTCTGCCTCCCGTGCTTCCCTGGGAGACAGAAGGCTGGGCACAGGAGTCTTAGGAGTTAAAATTACATTTGTATTCCCCCTATCAATGCAATCTAATGCTCCGTTACATTCACTGACCTGCGATCCCTGTGATAATAATTCATGTAGCAGCTGGCTCACTGTGCACAGTGCTTCTACTTCCGGCGGCTGCTACATGAATTATTATCACAGGGATCGCAGGTCAGTGAATGTTACGGAGCATTAGATTGCATAGAAAGGGGGAATATAAATGTAATTTTAACTCCTAAGACTCCTGTGCCCAGCCTTCTGTCTCCCAGGGAAGCACAGGAGGCAGAAGCACAGCGTCTGGCTGCACAGCCTGTCTTTTCTAATGGACGGATGGCCCTTAGCAACGCTCTTTTAAAGAGTGCTGCTAAGGACCATTTCAGCCCAAAAATAAACGTCTATTGCAAAATTGTTACCTATCACTTGCCCTACACTTTAGCAAAAAATATAAAAATATGAGTTATCCTTTAAGCTGCATTAATGCAATTCTTTTAAGTGGACTTTTGCACAATATTCAAATTTTTGGAGTTTCACCTGTAGTCATGAGCCATGAGCAGAATTTATGGGTGCTATATGGTAAAAGGGGCATATTAAAGGGGTTGTCTAAGTGTTTAACACTGATGACCTATTCTCAGGATTGATCATCAGTATGTGATCAGTGGTGGGGTGGACTTTCAACCCCCCCTTCCCCCAGATCAGCTGTTAGAAGAGGCTGTGGTGCTCCAGTGAGCGCTGCAGCCTTCTTGAAGTTACCAAGCATTTGAATCGAACTGATCTGGGCAATGGGCCCACTAGGCCGTGCCTGGGGTATCCTTTGCCCCTTAGGAGGTTTCTACGAAATATGTCCCTCTTATATAGCAAGTAAACATGACGCCAGCTGCGGTCAAGCAGTGGAAGCACAAGGCTCCCTTTGTAGATGGTAATGTTGGTACCCAGGGGTAGGTTTGTCACTGTGTTCCTACCTAGATATCTGTGGATCCCAGACGTGGTGTAGTCCGAAGCAGTGCAAAAGGGGGTAGGTGAACTTGGATGATGAGTAGGTAGAATAAATGTAGTCCAGACTTGTAGTAACGTTGAACACAGCTTTACTTGGCATAAACAGTAATCCAAACGGTATCTCGGTCATCAGCAGGTATTGGCTTAACTTTGGCAGGCAAATATTTCTCTGCAACAATATCAGCTCTGCTAGCTGGAGTAAATAGGAACTTTCCTCTTCTGCTGGAACTTAGTGTAGCTGTCCGTAGTCTGTCTCTTATTTGAATCCTAGGAACTTCTTGTCCTGGCTTTTGGAGTACCTCAAGTTCTAGCTTCAGCTTGGATGTGCACAACCTCCAGTGATAAGACTGTCGTAGGACTAACAGTACCTGTCCAGACAGGACCAGACCTGCTGCCTTCCCCTAGCAGGGGTTAAGACAAGACTCCTCACGCAACCTCTCCCCATGAGGGAGTAGGGTAGACTGACCTACTCACTACCTAAAACTCCTCCCTCTCTAGAGAGGGTTGGAATGAACCAGAAGTTTTCTCTCCAGAGAAACTAACTCTGCCTTGTTGCCGCCATCTGCTGGTAGACCAGGCAATTACATGAACATAAAGGCCCCTTTCACACGGGCGAGTATGCGTGAGTTGAACGCATTGCACCCGCACTGAATCCCGACCTATTCATTTCTATGGGCCTGTTCACATGAGCGGTGATTTTCACGCATCACTTATGTGTTGCGTGAAAATCGCAGCATGCTCTATTTTGTGGGTTTTTCACGTAAAGCAGGCCCCATAGAAATGAATGGGGTTGCGTGAAAATCGCAAGCATCCGCAAGCAAGTGTGGATGCGGTGCGATTTTCACACACGGTTGCTAGGAGACGATCGGGATGGAGACCCGATCATTATTATTTCCCCTTATAACATGGTTATAAGGGAAAATAATAGCATTCTGAATACAGAATGCATAGTAAAATAGCGCTGAAGGGGTTAAAAAATAAATAAAAATAATTTAACTCACCTTAGTCCATTTGATCGCAAAGCCGGCATCTCCTTCTGTCTTCATCTTAGCTGTGTGGAGGAACAGGAACTGTAGTGACGTCACTCCGGTCATCACATAATCCATCACCATGGTAAAAGATCATGTGATGGATCATGTGATGACCGAAGTGACGTCACCACAGGTCCTGTTCCTCCACACAGCTAAGATGAAGACAGAAGGAGATGCCGATTTCGCGATCAAGTGGACTAAGGTGAGTTAAATTAATATTTTTATTTTTTAACCCCTCCAGCGCTATTTTACTATGCATTCTGTATTCAGAATGCTATTATTTTCCCTTATAACCATGTTATAAGGGAAAATAATACAATCTACAGAACAAGTTCGGGTTTGGGTACCAAACATGCGCGATTTTTCTCACACGAGTGAAAAACGCATTACAATGTTTTGCACTTGCGCTGAAAAATCGTGGGTGTTCCCGCAACGCACCCGCACATTTTCCCACAACGCCCGTGTGAAAGAGGCCAAACAGTTTCATAGACATAAATATGCACATTATTAGGAGATGACATGAAATACATTAGATAATATACATTAGCACATAGGAGATGGTTGCAAGGTGCCAAAAAGAAGTGGTAATGGCACTCCAGGACTCCGCAAAAAAACGGATAGCATTCAGTATTTTTGCGGACCCATAGACTTCAATGGGGCCATGTCCTGATTTTCACAGACAAGTATAGGACATGTTTTATTTGTTTTTCGGAACCGTGGAATAGAAAAGGGCCCCATAGAAGTGAATGTGTCTGCATCTAATCTGCAAAAAAACGGATCTGCATTTTTGCGGATAGCATATGGCCGTCTGAATGAGCCCTAATAAATATGGCACACGGCATGTGCACATCTCACACGCATTGGAGGAGATTTATCAAAACTGATGTAAAAGAAAACTGGCTTAGATACCCATAGCAACCAATTAGATTCCACCTTTCATTTTCCAGAGGAGCTGTGAAAAATGAAAGGTGGAATCTGACTAGTTGCTATAGGCAACTAAACCAGTTTTCCTTTATACCAGTTTCGATAAATTACATGGCTGTTCCAGTATAGAGGTGTTGTGTTGTATAGGGCCTGTGAAGACTGACTGTTAGGCCTCTTTCACACGGGCGTGATGTTTTTTCCCCGACTAAGAGCCGGGTGCGTTGCGGGAAAATGCGCAATTTTCCCACGCGAGTGCAAAACATTGTCATGCGTTTTGCACTCGCATGAGAAAAATCGCGCATGTTTGGTACCCAAACCCGAACTTCTTCACAGAAGTTCGGGCTTGGGATTGATGTTCTGAAGATTGTATTATTTTCCCTTATAACATGGTTATAAAGGAAAATAATAGCTTTCTGACTACAGAATACATAGTATAATAGTGCTGGAAGGGTTAAAAAAATAAAAAAAGTTAACTCACCTTATCCTCTTGTTCGCGTAGTTCGTTCCCGGTCTGTTGTTTGCTAGCTGTGGGCTTGGGCTGAATGACCTGTGGTGACGTCAGATCACATGCTCCAATCACATGGTCCATCACCGTGGTGATGGAGCATGTGATCTGACGTCATCAAAGGTCCTTTAACCCAAGCCCACAGCTAGCAAAGAACAGACCGGGAACGAACTACGCGAACAAGAGGATAAAGTGAGTTAACTTTTTTATTTTTTTAACCCTTCCAGCACTATTATACTATGTATTCTGTAGTCAGAATGCTATTATTTTCCCTTATAACCATGTTATAAGGGAAAATAATACAGTGAATAGACTGTCACCTAGAACACATGCGTGAAAATCGCACCGCATCCGCACTTGCTTGCAGATGCTTGCGATTTTCACGCAGCCCCATTCACTTCTATGGGGCCTGCGTTGCGTGAAAAACGCACAAAATAGGGCATGCTGTGATTTTCACGCAACGCATAAGTGATGCGTGAAAATCACCGCTCATGTGAACAGCCCCATAGAAATGAATGGGTCAGGATTCAGTGCGGGTGCAATGCGTTCAACTCACGCATCGCATCCGCGCGGAATACTCGCTCGTGTGAAAGGGGCCTTAGGGTTCATGCACACGACCATTGTCTGTTTTGTGGTCTGCAAATTGCAGATCCACAAAACACAGATACCGGACGTGTGTGTTCCACATTTTGCAGAATGGAACGTCCGGGCCATAATAGAACAGTCCTATCCTTGTCTGTAATATGGACAAGAATAGGACTTGTTTTGCGGATGCCACGGAACGTACATACGGTGTGCTGTCCGCATCTTTTGTGTCCCCACTGAAGTGATTGCGCCCGGGACCAAAAATAAGTTTGTCTGCATGAGCCCTTATTCTCACACAATCTGGATTCTTGTTCAGGAATAAATATGAAACACTTCTACAAAAACGCCATGCTCGCTGATGGACCAGACGTCCCCTTGCCTTGCTGGAGACAAAACTGTCTTCTTGATGCCCTTGTATAATCCCTGGCCATCTGCCAGCCATGTGCCTTGTTAGTGACACTCCTTGGCCTCCTGACCATCCTGCGTTACCATTCATTGATGTTTGCTATTGCTTCATATGTGGTAATTGCATTGGTTTTACAGACAATATATGATTTACCATGAACTGAGGAATGAGCATCAGAGAAGAGAGCATTCTACATTGTAGTATAACAGGGGGGGACAAAAATGTTTTATGTTGGTAAAGTTTCCTTTAGAAATGTTCTGCAACTTTCTAATATACTATTGGGGAAATCCATCTGAACTGATATAAAGCAAAACTGGCTTAGTCGCCCATGGCAACCAATCAGATTCCACCTTTCATTTTCCAAAGCAGCTCTGCAAAATGAAAGGTGGAATCTGATTGGTTGCTATGGGCGACTAAGCCAGGTTTCCCTTTAACCAGTTTTGATAAATCTCTTTGTGTTTCAGTTCTTCACCATTTTTAATATATCTGTTGGCTTTCAGTGAATGAGAACACACTTGCCATATAGATATGCCTGCTGTCAGCTGATTGTATCTCGTCTAGACAATGTTTTGTGAGCTAAACACTTCAGCAGCAGCACACATCTCTCTGGTAGTTTGTTACAATGTATCAGTCTACAGTCCAGACTGTTTAGCCCACAACGCATTGCCTAGAATGGATACAGTTGTATCAGCTGATAGCCAGACTATCTATGTAACCATAGGATGTTCTCATTCACTGACAGCCAACACATATATTGAAAATGGGGAAGAACTGAGACATAAAGTACTGTATACAGGTATTAGAAAGTCCCATAGCTTTTCATCCATACAGTGGTTAAGCTTTATTGATACAAAAAACTGAAAACCCCTTTAAGGGATGCCACTGAGAGAACATTAAAACATAAGAAGGGGTTAATAAGGGAAGGAAATGCGGTAAGATGTGAGCAGTAAGCGGTAATAAATCCCCTCAGTCTAATGCCACTTCCAGACCTAATTACACAAACAGCAGATGGCCCCTGCCCCCCTTGTGTCCAGAGTGTCACCACTGCCCTGCCATGACCAGAACAGGTCTTTCTGTCAGATTAACGTGGAAACCTCCGCGCCTCATGCGGCTGAACTGCATTTTCCCTTTTCTTAAGCCTTATGGCTACATTGAGGCTAAATCCCAAAATATCTAAATTCAATAGCACATAAAATCATTTGTTTGCTAGTTATAGGTAACTATCTGAATATATTAGTAGAAATTAGATAGATACTCAGATATGCACATAGGGGGGAATTGGCTGATGTCTACATTTTTTGTGCAAGATACATTTTGTAACTGTAACTGTAAGGCTACTTTCACACTAGCGGCAGGACGGATCCGACAGGCTGTTCACCCTGTGGGATCCGTCCTGCCGCTATTCCGCAGTGCCGCTGGACTGCCGCTTCGTCCCCATTGACTATAATGGGGACGGGGGCGGAGCTCCGGCGCAGCACAGCAGTGCACGGCGAAAGGCCGCCGGACTAAAAGTACTGCATGTCTGACTTTTTATTCCGGCGCCTCTCGCCGTGCACTGTGCCGGAGCTCTGCCCCCAATATAGTCAATGGGGACGGAGCGGAAGTCCGGCGGCACGGCGAAATAGCATCAGGACGGATCCAACAGGGTGAACAGCCTGTCGGATCCATCTTGCCACTAGTGTGAAAGTACCCTAAGGCCTCTTTCACATGAGCGATATGGAAAGTGTCAGGGTCTGTTTAGTGAAAAACTGATAGTTTTTCATGCAAGTTAAATCATTTTTTTCTGTAATTGTGTAACTGTTTCAGTTTTTTCCATCAGGATTGAGTCCGTTTTGCATTCGCTTTTCACACACATGAAGAAAAACTGTAGAAAAAGCTGTTTACACACAGTGTTCTGTCTAAAGTTTCCCCCTTAGTTTGCTTCAGTGTTTTCTGAAAATCTGTTCTTGCATTTTTTCTGCATGGACGTGATCAGTTTTGATGCATTTTTCACACACGTGAAGACAAACTAAAGAATGGCACTCAACATCTAGTAACCGTCAGTAAAAACCGACAGTCCTCTAGTGTGGTTCAGGTTTTTTTTCACTGACCCTTTGACTTGAATGGACCAGTGCTGCATGAAAAATGGTTGAAGAAAGAACATGCTGAGCTTTTTCCTGAATGGACAGATGGTCAGTGAAAAACAACACTCATGTGCACATACCTATTGAAATGAATGGGTCAGGGTTCAGTCCAAAGGCTATCCATTCTAAAAATGGACCGCATCCGGGCAGAAAACTTGCTCGACTGAAATTAGACTTAGGCCTCATGCACACGACCGTTGTTTGTGTCCGCATCCGAGCGGCCGTTTTGGCGGCTCGGATGCGGACCCATTCACTTCAATGGGGCAGCAAAAGATGCGGACAGCACTCCGCATCTTTTGCTATCCTTGTCCGTGCTTTGCGGACAAGAATAGGCATTTATATTGCCGGCGCCCGTTCCGCAAATTGCAGAAGGCCTCATGCACACGACCGTTCCTTTTTTTGCAGTCCGCAAACCGCGGATCCGCAAAAAACGGAAGCCGCCACATTTTCCATCTTTTTTTGCGGGCCAATAGAACAGACATACTGATGGTGTGCTTTCCGCATCTTTTGGAGCCCCACTGAAATGAATGGGTCCGCATCCGATCCACGAAAAATGTGGATTGGATGGGGACCAAAAATGCAGTTGTGTGCATAAGGCCTAAGGCTACATGCACACGAACGTTGTTTGTTTCCGTGTTTCAATGGGTCAGCAAAAAATGCAGACAGCAGACCGTGGGCTGTCCGCATCAGTATGTCCGTTCTGTAGCCCCGCAAAAAATAACATGTCAGTTTTAGGCTTTGTTACAATGGATCCGCAAAATAAAAATCGGATGGCATACAGAAAAACACATACGGTCATGAGCATGTAGCCTACACTCAGCATTTCCTAACGACCATCAGTGAAAAATGGACTGAATCCGGATGCCATCCTTGTGCTGTCAGTTTTGAATGGACCAGTCATGCTTGAAAAGTGGATGAAGATAGAATATGTTGCAATTTTTACGGACAGATGGTCAGTGAAAAACAATGTTTATGCGCATATACCCATTGAAATAAATGGTCAGGGTTCAGTCTGTATGTTACCTATTGTACAAATGGACCACATCCAGACGGAAACATGACTTGTGTTTTTTTTTTTTTTTTTGCGGATCCATTGTAACAATGCCTAAAACTAGAATAAGACATGTTCTATTTTTTTTTGCGGGGCTACAGAACGAACATACTGATGCAGACAGCACACGGTGTGTCGTCTGCATTTTTTGCGAACCCATTGAAATTAATATTTGCTATTTGGAACAGACACGGAAACAAACAACCTTCGTGTGCATGTAGCCTTAATTATAGTACTGCACAAACTATAGCACAAGTCTATGTCCGCTCACAGCTAGCATCTGATGTCTGGAATGCCAAGTGGACCTTCACCTCTTAATAAGGCCTCTTGCTCACGACCGTATGTAATTTGCTATATTTTGCAGCCCGCAAAAAACGGATCCACCAAAAATAAGGAAGAAGTCCATGTGCATTCCGTATTTTGTGGAATGAAACAGCTGGCCCCTAATAGAACAGCACTATCCTTGTCCGTTATGCGGACAATAATAAGACAAGTTCTATCTTTTAGAGGAACGGATATACGGAAATACAGAAACGGAATGCACACGGAGTACATTACGTTTTTTTTGCGGAACCATTGAAATGAATGGTTCCGCACACTGACCTCAAATGAAAACCGCAAAAACTGAATGGAAACGGAAATAAAATACGTTTGTGTGCAAGAGGCCTAATAAATTTGGTGTATACGTATTACTCAAGTCAACTTGAGTAATGAATCTCCAGCCCTAATAAATTCCCATCAAAGACTGCCAATTTAATGTACGTACATTGACATAGAATGGCTTCATGTGTAACTACAGCCAGGGACAGAAGGACGGGAGGTCAACTGGCACCAACTCGTCCCGTTTGTTTAGGTACCTTTTGTGTGTACCCTTGGTGTGTGCTTTTTCCCCTGACGAAGCTGGGCAGTCATCGTCACTGCAACCAAGGGACACCAGGGACATACAGTGAGGGTTCTAATTTGAGTTAGAACATAGGGAGATATAGTGGAAGAGACCTTAAATTATATCCCTGTTTTTCTAGCTCACCCTCCTAGCATTTGTGTACATCCTACATTTGCCTATACCTTCACTATTCGGTGGTGCGTGATTATTGATGCGTGCATGTTTTAATTTGGCAACTATTTATAGGCCTATCATTTTATGATTGACTATTAAAAGTTACATTTTAAGGTAATCCCACAATTTCATGTTAGATTTTCAATATTTATGGGTGTCATAATTTGACACATTATTGACTGGTGTACATTCCGGTTATGTGTATATTTCTTATCAGTATATTGAACTATAGCCAGGTTTCACTTATTATTTTATAATCTTTATCATTTATTACAGTTTAGCATTTTGTCCATAATTTTTTTTTGTCTGTCCGTGATTTTGAGATAAGTTGTCCAGAAAAAAGATCCCCAAGGGATTTAAAGAGGTTATGCAAGAATGGGGGGAGTGGTTGGCAACTCCCCCCCCCCCCCCTCCCCAATTGGCCGGACCTGTAAAGGGAAGATTATTTACCTGCGTCCCGGAGCTGGCTCCTCGCTCCTTCTCCTTCAGGTCTGCAATGCTCCACTCAGTTCCCTCACTAAAAACATCTCATTTGACATCGCCACAGCCAATCACTGGCAGTAGTGGAGACTGGATCCCCTTCATCATGTAATCATTTGTCCTGACGTAAGTGAAGATGGTCACCACCACAGCCAGTGATTGGCTGCAGGCGATGTCAAACCAGATGTTTACAGCGAGGGAGCCCTGCGGAGCATCGCAGTCCAGGATGACAAGGAGCGGGGAGCCAGCGCCGGGAAACAAATTAGGTAAGCCTCCTCTTACAGATCCCACCAAGTGGAGAAGGGAGGGTTGCTAAGCCTCCTGCCCCTTTCGTGCACAAACCTTTTAAGCTTTCGGAAAGAACCTTTGTTTGTAAATCAGGAATGGCTGGAGATCACAGACTTCACCACTGCAATACTCACACACGAAGATCATTTTGACTTAATTTCACCTGTAAGACATTACTTTCATGTGTGTTAGGGCCATCAAATCGCCTCCTTGACCGTCACTGACAATTGCGTTTCACAGCCAGGTCCTGGTATTTTTCCTGTTTTCTGTGTACAGTACTGAAAGCTGAAACAAGGTCTCCATGTGAAACACAACATGTATAATTTTCCGAGTCTAATATTAGCAGAGTGACACGAGGTGGTAGCTGATCCGTTAGCAGTGCAACCTTGTTGGCATATGCTGTTGTAGCCCAGCGTGCCGCCCTCTTGGCGTAGGAGGGGAAAGGACACGTAATAAGGGTTCAGAGCATCTGTGGATTCTATAGACATTTTATATGGGTTTTATGCTTCAGATATTCCTCCCACAATCCGTGCTCTCTCTGAGATCTCTTTAACCCCTGTTATATCAAGAAGGGGGGGAGGTGAGGGAAACCTCTGTAGTCGAAGATAAAAGTGTTGGTTAAGGGTCTTGTTCAATGATAAGACACCACCGTATTATACTGCGGTATACTGCACCCCCGAAAGCCATGCCACATGGAAAGTTTAGCATCTTTGTATTTTATATTGTCAGTTTTGTGCGTGCGCGATTTTAAGCTGATACCCTGAAAATGTTAAGAAGCAAGGATGGCTGCTACAGTTGACAGATTACATTATGGATTAATTTATTCTTAGTCTTAGGGCCCATGTATGCAGACCATGTAAAATAGTCCTTATGTGTTACAGTTCTGTAGGCACTATAAGTGTCGCTGTATGGTGCCATCATATTCTTCTCTAGAGGCAGCTGACTACTCATGGATGAAAGAGCGAGACCGCAGGAGGTATTAAGAAGATGTTCATTTAACAGTGAGACTAGTTTCCATTCTTAAAAGTATACTATATGACCTAATAGTTTGGCTAGACGCTTGACAAAGGGGACGTGACCCTCAAAACATTGCTGGTGTTATGCGGTATGCTGTCTTGATGCTAGTGGACTATGCTCTCAGATGGATATGCCAGCTAAGTGAATAAAGAAGCGGGAAGCACAGTGAATGCATGGTAACGAAGGTGTCTGGAGGAAATTTTCTTAGTTGCATCCAGGGCTCGAGTCCTGCGGGAATGTGTAGGAACGGCGTTCCTGCACTTTTTTCATAGCTGGAACTCCCTTCCCTTTCAGGGCCGCCCATCTTCAACGCCGGGCAAAAGGACCAGGAGGCGGTGAAGGCTTTGTACTCACCGCTTTCTGGTCCTCGGCTGTCGGCTGTGCAGGGCTGCGCACAGGAATGAGGGCTGAGGCGCTCTGTGACGTCACGTCACGCTGTGCGCAGCCTTCACAGCACAGCGGACAGCAGGATCATCGCATAGGAGGAGAGGAGTGGCGGTGTCCAGGGGCAGGAGAGGGTAAGTGTTTTTTTTATTTTATGAGGCTGATGGAGAGGCACTGACTGGGGGGGGGGCTGATGGAGAGGCACTGACTAGGCGGCCTGGGGGCTGATGGAGAGGCACTGACTAGGGGGCCTGGGGGCTGGAAGAGAGGCACTGACTAGGGGCTGATGGAGAGGCACTGACTGGGGGGCCTGGGGGCTAATGGAGAGGCACTGACTGGGGGGCCTGGGGGCTGATGGAGAGGCACTGGGGGGCCGCTGGTGAGAGGCACTGGGGACTGATGGAGAGCCACTGGGGGCTGGTGAGATGCACTGGGGGCTGTTGGAGAGGCACTGGGGACTGATGGAGAGGTCTGATTAACATTGGGGGTCTGATTAGTGGTCTGACCTGAGGTGTAATAAATTTTTTTTTTTCCGGAGCAGCTTGGAGAAAAAAGGCCTCACAGTCTCCCATACTCCTTCTGCCTGTCAAGCCAGCCAGCACCCCTGAGGCTAAGCCTGCCAGCACCCCTGAGGCTAAGCCAGCCAGCACCCCTGAGGCTAAGCCAGCCAGCACCCCCGAGTCTGCAGAACTGTAAGTAAATTATATATAAGAGGAGCTTATAATATGAAAGAGACGAATTACGCCTGAACAGACATATAGCGCAAATTCCACTTTTTGTTTACGTGTTTTTTTTGGGGGGTCGGGGTGGGTGAGTTCCCACACTTTTTTTTCCCAGGATTGACCCCTGGTTGCATCCCACAGCAAAAGCCATGGTCCACAGAGAGCTTCCAAAGCATCAGAGGGATCTCATTGTTAAAAGGTATCAGTCAGGAGAAGGGTACAAAAGAATTTCCAAGGCATTAGATATACAATGGAACACAGTGAAGACAGGTCATCATCAAGTGGAGAAAATATGTCACAACAGCGACATTACCCAGAACTGGACGTCCCTCCAAAATTGATGAAAAGACGAGAAGAAAACTGGTCTGGGAGGCTACCAAGAGGCCTACAGCAACATTAAAGGAGCTGCAGAAATATTTGGCAAGTACTGGCTGTGTGGTACATGTGACAACAATCTCCCGTATTCTTCATATGTCTGGGCTATGGGGTAGAGTGGCAAGACAAAAGCCTTTTCTTACGAAGAAAGACATCCAAGCCAGGCTACATTTTGCAAAAACACATCTGAAGTCTCCCAAAAGCATGTGGGAAAAGGTGTTATGGTCTGATGAAACCAAGGTTGAACATTTTTGCCATAATTCCAAACGATATGTTTGGCGCAAAAACAACACTGCACATCACCAAAAGAACACCATACCCACAGTGAAGCATAGTGATGGCAGCAACATGCCAAGGGGTTGTTTTTCTTCAGCTGGAACTGGGGCCATAGTTAAGCCAGAGGGAATTATGAACAGTTCCAAATACTAGTCATTATGGGCACAAAACCTTCAGGCTTCTGCTAGAAAGCTGAACATGAAGAGGATCTTCATCTTTCAGCATGACAATGACCCAAAGCATACATCCAAATCAACAAAGGAATGGCTTCACCAGAAGAATATTAAAGATTTGGAATGGCCCAGCCAGAGCCCAGACCTGAATCCGATGTGATCTGAAGAGGGCTGTGCACAGGAGATGCCCTCGCAATCTGACAGACTTGGAGTGTTTTTGCAAAGAAGAGTGGGCAAATCTTGCCAAGTCAAAATGTGTCATGCTGATACTCATACCCAAAAAGACTGAGTGCTGTAATAAAATCAAAAGGTGCTTCAACAAAGTATTAGTTTAAGGGTGTGCAAACTTATGCAAGCATATTATTTTAACCGCCTCCGGACCGCCTAACGCAGGATCGCGGTCCGGAGGCGGCAGCTCTGCACAGAGTCACGCATATACGCGGCATCTCGCGAGATGCAAGATTTCCTGTGAACGCGCGCACACAGGCGCGCGCGTTCACAGGATCGGAAGGTAAGCGAGTGGATCTCCAGCCTGCCAGCGGCGATCTTTCGCTGGCAGGCTGGAGATGCAATTTTTTTAACCCCTAACAGGTATATTGTCACAACCAGACAGCTGAGAAGCTCTGACAGAAGCCTTTCAGAAGCTCTGACAGAAGCCTTTCAGAACCTCCTCCTTGAGTTTTCTTTGTTGTGATGTTCAGTTCCTCATCTCGTTAGCCTCTCTCAGCTGTCATGTAGTTGGACTGATTGCTTCCCTTTAAATTCCTCCCCATAATGCATTACTGGGCGGCTTATACTTCTTCCTGGAGTGTGTGTGCATGCTGATCCTATTTCCCAGTCTGCTACTAAGTTAAGTGCTGTACATTTATCTGTTATTTTCTGTTTGCTGGATCCCAGGTGACCCTGACTCCCTCCGTGTCTGGTGTAGGGAGCCGGTGGTCGTGTCCCCTCACTATTGTAGGGTGTTCAGGTGTTATATAGTCGAGGTACGTGGATATGCAACCATCCACCTCTGGGATTTTTGCATAGGCTGAGCAGCCAGGGAAAGTGACAGGTTTTGTGCAGGGGTCTCCCTTTTGGTTCCTTAGCTTTGGATCCAGTGAGTCATATATGCATGTTGCATTGTCTTGTTTCCTGTACACCGTCCGTGACATTATAAGCCGCCAAAACGTCTCAAGCATGGATCCGGTTTCACTTTTGGCTGAACGCTTCCAGGGTCTTTTCATTGGAGGTAGCTGATCTCCGTAAGACTTTTCTCACCTTCAAGTGACCGGTTCAGCTTGCGTTCATGGAGTTTGTTCTGAGCCTAAGACCCGGATACGTTCTCCGGGGGTAGTGAGAATTTTGTGCGTTTTAGAGAGGCTTGCAAACTCCATTTTCGCCTTTTTCCCCATTCCTCTGGTGATGAGGAACGGAGGGTGGGGATCATTATATCGCTGCTCAGGGGTAACGCTCAGTCTTGGGCCTTTTCGCTGCCGGAGGGGGCACGGCCTCTCTGTTCAGTGGATGAATTCTTTTTAGCCTTGGGTCAGATATATGATGATCCGGATCGTATTGCTCTGGCTGAGTCTAGACTACATCTATTATGCAAGGCTAAACAATCCGCAGAGATATACTGCTCAGAATTTCGGAGATGGGCAGCTGATACTGGTTGGAATGATGCTGCACTCCAAAGTCAATTTTGCCATGGTCTTTCAGAGGGATTGAAAGATGCATTTGCCTTTCATGAGAGGCCTATTTACTTGGACTCTGCTATGTCTCAGGCCGTTCGTATTGACAGGCGTCTTAGAGAGAGAGGAGAGATATCTCCTTCCTGTCATACTCAGTCCCGGGACAGTGCAGCGGTCTCATTCTGTGCGCAGGGGTCTCGGTCGCTGTCAGCCCCTTCTGAGCAGGAGCCCATGCAGCTGGGGTTGATTGCTTCTGACAATAGAAGATTCAGCTCGCATGGGAGGGTTTGTTTTTGTTGTGGAGGTATAAATCATTTGGCAAATGTTTGTCCCTCTAGGAGATTCAGGCAGTTTTCTGGGAGTAATAAATAAACAAACAGGAAAAAATCTTTTAAAAATGTTCCGTCTGTTACTATTGGCAGTTTTGAGGCGGAAATTGAAGGTTTTTTGTTTGCTTGTAGTTCCCGTTTTGTTCTGCCTGCTAGGGTGGCGCTAGAGAGAAAGAGCATTTTTTGAGAGATTTTTGTGGATAGTGGAGCAGCTGTCAATCTCATTGATAATCAATTTGCAATAACTCATGGTTTCCAGGTGAGCACTTTGGGAAAGGATATTCCTGTTTTTGCTATTGATTCCGCTCCACTTTCTCAGAAATCATTAAAGGGCATAGTTCACAATATCCGTTTAATTGTGAGTGATGCTCATGTTGAGGATGTGTCATGTTTCGTCCTTAGCGGTTTGCCTACTCCTCTAGTGTTGGGGCTACCCTGGCTCACTAAACATAACCCCACCATTGATTGGCAAGCGAGGCAAATAAATGGTTGGAGTGACTTTTGCAGAGAGAATTGCCTCACGACATCTGTTTCTGAGGTTGCTACTAAGACTGTACCATCTTTTCTCTCTGAATTTTCGGATGTCTTCTCTGAGAGTGGAGTCCAGGATTTGCCCCCGCACAGGGAGTACGATTGCCCTATTAATCTCATCCCAGGCGCCAAGCTGCCTAAATCTTGTTTATACAATCTTTCCCAACCTGAGAGGATCGCTATGCGTGCTTATATCTCTGAGAGTCTGAGAAAAGGACACATACGACCCTCGAAGTCACCTGTTGCCGCTGGTTTTTTCTTTGTTAAGAAAAAAGATGGTTCTTTAAGACCTTGTCTGGATTTTAGGGAGCTGAACACTATCACTATTCGTGACCCTTATCCGCTCCCTCTGATCCGGGACCTGTTTAACCAGGTTGTTGGGGCTAAAGTCTTTTCCAAATTAGATCTAAGAGGGGCATACAACCTGGTCAGGGTCAGAGAAGGAGATGAATGGAAGACGGCCTTCAATACCCCTGAGGGCCATTTTGAGAATTTGGTTATGCCTTTTGGTTTGATGAATGCCCCAGCCGTTTTTCAGCATTTCGTGAACAGCATTTTTTATCATTTGATGGGAAAATTTGTATTAGTGCATTTGGATGACATTTTGATTTTTTCTCCTGATTTCAAAACTCATAAGGAACATTTACGTCAGGTCTTGCTCATCCTGCGGGAGAATAAATTATATGCGAAACTGGAAAAATGTGTGTTTGCGGTTCCAGAAATTAAATTTCTGGGGTTTCTTCTCTCCGCTTCTGGTTTTCGCATGGACCCCGAGAAGGTCCGCGCTGTGCTTGAGTGGGAGCTTCCTGAGAATCAGAAGGCGCTGATGCGTTTTTTGGGCTTTGCCAATTATTACAGGAAGTTTATTTTGAATTATTCCTCTATTGTTAAACCACTCACTGATATGACCAGAAAGGGGGTAGATTTTTCTTCTTGGTCAGTAGAGGCGCGTAAGGCTTTTTCTAATATCAAGGAGAGTTTTGCTTCCGCTCCCATCTTGGTGCAACCTGATATTTCTTTACCCTTCATAGTTGAGGTTGATGCTTCTGAGGTGGGTGTGGGGGCGGTCTTGTCTCAGGGTTCCTCTCCTGCCAAATGGCGACCGTGTGCCTTTTTCTCGAAAAAACTCTCCTCCGCAGAGAGAAATTATGATGTGGGAGATAGGGAATTGTTAGCCATCAAGTTGGCTTTTGAGGAATGGCGCCATTGGCTAGAGGGAGCCAGACACCCTATTACCGTATTTACTGACCATAAAAATCTGGCCTACTTGGAGTCAGCCAAGCGTCTGAACCCGAGACAGGCCAGATGGTCTTTGTTCTTTTCTAGGTTTAATTTTGTTGTCACGTTCCGCCCTGGAGTTAAGAATGTGAAGGCAGATGCCCTGTCACGTTGTTTTCCGGGAGGCGGGAATTTTGAAGACCCGGGTCCCATTTTGGCTGAAGGTGTGGTGGTCTCTACTCTTTTTTCTGAATTGGAGGCAGAGGTGCAGGCAGCCCAGTCAAAGGCTCCTGATCTTTGTCCTCCTGGGAGGTTGTTTGTGCCTCTCGCTTTAAGACACAAGATTTTTAAGGAACACCACGATACGGTCCTTGCTGGGCACCCGGGGGCAAGAGCCACACTGGATCTCATCGCTCGGAGATTCTGGTGGCCTGCGCTTCGTAAGTCGGTTGAGGGTTTTGTGGCAGCCTGCGAAACTTGCGCTCGTGCCAAAGTCCCTCATTCACGGCCATCAGGTACCTCTCCTTCCCTTACCCATTCCTTCCCGTCCTTGGACACATCTGTCCATGGACTTCATAACGGACCTGCCTCGTTCCTCGGGGAAGACTGTGATTCTGGTGGTGGTGGACCGTTTTAGCAAAATGGTGCATTTCATCCCTTTTCCTGGTTTGCCCAATGCTAAGACGCTGGCGCAGGCATTTATTGATCACATTGTCAAATTGCACGGTATTCCTTCAGACATAGTCTCTGATAGGGGCACGCAGTTTGTTTCCAGATTCTGGAAGGCTTTCTGTTCTCGCTTGGGGGTTCGGTTGTCATTCTCTTCTGCTTTCCACCCGCAGTCGAATGGCCAGACATAGCGCGTCAATCAGAATTAGGAGACATATCTGCGCTGTTTTGTGGCGGAGAATCAAGAGGATTGGTGTTCTTTTTTGTCCCTTGCTGAGTTTGCTTTAAATAACCGTCGTCAGGAGTCCTCTGATAAGTCACCATTTTTGGTGCATATGGGTTTCATCCGCAGTTTGGGACTTTCTCTGGGAGAGGGGTCTTCTGGTTTACCTGATGAGGACAGATTCTCCTCGTCTTTGTTATCTATTTGGCAAAAGATTCAGGATAATCTAAAGAGCATGAGTGAGAGATATAAGCGTGTGGCAGATAAGAGACGTGTGCTTGGTCCGGACCTGAATGTTGGTGATCTGGTGTGGTTGTCTACCAAGAATATCAAATTGAAGGTTCCCTCCTGGAAGTTGGGTCCTAGGTTTATTGGGCCTTACAAAATCCTGTCTGTCATCAATCCTGTTGCCTACCGTCTTGATCTTCCTCAGACTTGGAAGATCCATAATGTTTTTCATAAGTCCTTATTGAAACCTTATGTTCAACCCATTGTACCCTCGCCTTTGCCTCCTCCTCCGATTATGGTTGATGGGAATCTTGAATTTCAGGTCTCTAGGATTGTGGATTCTTGTCTTGTCCGCGGTTCTCTTCAGTACCTTGTTTATTGGGAGGGTTATGGTCCTGAGGAGAGGATGTGGGTCCCAGTGACAGACATTAAGGCCTCTCGTCTCATCAGGGCTTTCTATTGGTCCCATCCTGAGAAGGTGGGCTTTGAGTGTCCGGAGTCCACTCGTAGAGGGAGGGGTACTGTCACAACCAGACAGCTGAGAAGCTCTGACAGAAGCCTTTCAGAACCTCCTCCTTGAGTTTTCTTTGTTGTGATGTTCAGTTCCTCATCTCGTTAGCCTCTCTCAGCTGTCATGTAGTTGGACTGATTGCTTCCCTTTAAATTCCTCCCCATAATGCATTACTGGGCGGCTTATACTTCTTCCTGGAGTGTGTGTGCATGCTGATCCTATTTCCCAGTCTGCTACTAAGTTAAGTGCTGTACATTTATCTGTTATTTTCTGTTTGCTGGATCCCAGGTGACCCTGACTCCCTCCGTGTCTGGTGTAGGGAGCCGGTGGTCGTGTCCCCTCACTATTGTAGGGTGTTCAGGTGTTATATAGTCGAGGTACGTGGATATGCAACCATCCACCTCTGGGATTTTTGCATAGGCTGAGCAGCCAGGGAAAGTGACAGGTTTTGTGCAGGGGTCTCCCTTTTGGTTCCTTAGCTTTGGATCCAGTGAGTCATATATGCATGTTGCATTGTCTTGTTTCCTGTACACCGTCCGTGACATATATTAGACGCTGTTTTGATAGCAGCGTCTAATATACCTGCTACCTGGTCCTTTGGTGGTCCCTTTTGCTTGGATCGACCACCAGAGGACACAGGCAGCTGAGTAATAAGTAGCACCAAACACCACTACACTACCCCCCCTGTCACTTATTAACCCCTTATTAACCCCTGATCACCCCATATAGACTTCCTGATCACCCCCCTGTCATTGATCACCCACCTGTCATTGATCACCCCCCTGTAAGGCTCCATTCAGACGTCCGTATGATTTTTACAGATCCACGGATACATGGATCGGATCCGCAAAACACATACGGACGTCTGAATGGAGCCTTACAGGGGGGTGATCAATGACAGGGGGGTGATCATCCATATAGACTCCCTGATCACCCCCCTGTCATTGATCACCCCCCTGTAAGGCTCCATTCAGACGTCCGTATGATTTTTACGGATCCACGGATACATGGATCAGATCCGCAAAACACATATGGACGTCTGAATGGAGCCTTACAGGGGGGTGATCAATGACAGGGGGGTGATCACCCATATAGAATCCCTGATCACCCCCCTGTCATTGATCACCCCCCTGTAAGGCTCCATTCAGACATTTTTTTGGCCCAAGTTAGCAGAAATTGTTTTTTTTTTCTTACAAAGTCTCATATTCCACTAACTTGTGTAAAAAAATTAAATCTCACATGAACTCACCATACCCCTCACGGAATCCAAATGCGTAAAATTTTTTAGACATTTATATTCCAGACTTCTTCTCACGCTATAGGGCCTCTAAAATGCCAGGGCAGTATAAATACCCCACATGTGACCCCATTTCGGAAAGAAGACACCCCAAGGTATTCCGTGAGTGGCATATTGAGTCCATGAAAGATTGGACTCAATATGCCAAAAATTGAAAATAAAAAAAAATCAATTTCCGCTAACTTGTGCCAAAAAATAAAAATTTCTATGAACTCGCCATGCCCCTCATTGAATACCTTAGGGTGTCTTCTTTCCAAAATGGGGTCACATGTGGGGTATTTATACTGCCCTGGCATTTTAGGGGCCCGAAAGCGTAAGAAGAAGTCTGGGATCCAAATGTCTAAAAATGCCCTCCTAAAAGGAATTTGGGCCGCTTTGCCCACCTAGGCTGCAAAAAAGTGTCACACATCTTGTATCGCCGTACTCAGGAGAAGTTGGGCAATGTGTTTTGGGGTGTCATTTTACATATACCCATGCTGGGTGAGAGAAATATCTTGGCAAAAGACAACTTTTCCCATTTTTTTATACAAAGTTGGCATTTGACCAAGATATTTCTCTCACCCAGCATGGGTATATGTAAAATGACACCCCAAAACACATTGCCCAACTTCTCCTGAGTACGGCGATACAAGATGTGTGACACTTTTTTGCAGCCTAGGTGGGCAAAGGGGCACACATTCCAAAGAGCACCTTTCGGATTTCACCGGTCATTTTTTACAGATTTTGATTTCAATCTACTTTGCACGCATTTGGGCCCCTAAAATGCCAGGGCAGTATAACTACCCCACAAGTGACCCCATTTTGGAAAGAAGACACCCCAAGGTATTTCGTGATGGGCATAGTGAGTTCATGGAAGTTTTTATTTTTTGTCACAAGTTAGTGGAATATGAGACTTTGTAAGAAAAAAATAAAAATAAAAAATAAATCATCATTTTCCGCTAACTTGTGACAAAAAATAAAAAGTTCTATGAACTCACTATGCCCATCAGTGAATACCTTAGGGTGTCTACTTACTTGTGGGGTGTTTGTACTGTCTGGGCATTGTAGAACCTCAGGAAACATGACAGGTGCTCAGAAAGTCAGAGCTGCTTCAAAAAGCGGAAATTTAAATTTTTGTACCATAGTTTGTAAACGCTATAACTTTTACCCTAACCATTTTTTTTTACCCAAACATTTTTTTTTATCAAAGACATGTAGAACAATAAATTTAGCGAAAAATATATATATGGATGTCGTTTTTTTTGCAAAATTTTACAACTGAAAGTGAAAAATGTCATTTTTTTGCAAAAAAATCGTTAAATTTTGATTAATAACAAAAAAAGTAAAAATGTCAGCAGCAATGAAATACCACCAAATGAAAGCTCTATTAGTGAGAAGAAAATGAGGTAAAATTTATTTGGGTGGTAAGTTGCATGACCGAGCAATAAACGGTGAAAGTAGTGTAGTGCAGAAGTGTAAAAAGTGGCCTGGTCATTAAGGGTGTTTCAGCTAGGGGGGCTGAAGTGGTTAATATTTTTTCTTCCCTCTACCGAAAAGATTTCAGTTTGTTTTTCAATTGAGTGGTACAGTTTATAGGTCACATTAAAGGTGGAAAAAGTTCTGAAATGATTTATCTTTGTCTCATTTTTTTACATCACAGAAACCTGACATTTTAACAGGGGTGTGTAGACTTTTTATAGCCACTGTACATCTAGCATAGCAACTGGAGCAATGAAAGGGGAGATCCCTGATTCCATGTGAGGTACAGGGCTGGCTCTAGCTTTGTTAGAAAGAACTTGTCATGTACTAAATGATGTCTAATTTTCGTTTTTATATTAATCATGGAATAACCCCTTTAATGAGGGAAATTTATCAAACTGGTGTAAAGGAAAACTGGCTTAGTTGCCCATAGCAACCAATCAGATTCCACCTTTCATTTTTCAGAGCCCCTTTTGAAAATAAAAGGTTGCTGTGGGCAGCTAAGCCAGTTTTCTTTTACAGTTTGATAAATGTTTTTATGACTTTTTTTCTACTTTGGAATGTGAATTTGCACAAGATAACCTCATATGAGGTTTAAATAGTCAATATATGTGTAAAAAAAAAAAAAAGGATGTAAAGGTGTAGATCACTGATTTTCCATCCCGCAGAGTCCAGCAAAAAAATGTTTACGCCAACGGAATGTTAAATGGAACCCCATGGTGACAGATGTCACTGTATGGCATCCGTTGGAGGCGTCCGTTTAACCTATATGTCATGTGTATACATTAAACGTGGATCAAAAACCTAAAAATAATTAAAGTAGTGATAACAGTAAAGCGGCTCATGCCGCTCTACAGAGCACTAGTGAGACCTCATTTGGAGTATTGTGCGCAGTACTGGAGACCATATCTCCAGAAGGATATTGATACTTTGGAGAGAGTTCAGAGAAGAGCTACTAAACTAGTACATGGATTGCAGGATAAAACTTACCAGGAAAGATTAAAGGACCTTAACATGTATAGCTTGGCAGAAAGACGAGACAGAGGGGATATGATAGAAACTTTTAAATACATAAAGGGAATCAACAAGGTAAAAGAGGAGAGAATATTTAAAAGAAGAAAAACCGCTACAAGAGGACATAGTTTTAAATTAGAGGGGCAAAGGTTTAAAAGTAATCTATGTTTCTAATGTTTCTCTTCCTGATGTGAAAACACTGCATTTTCATGCAGTCACCACCAGGGCAAGTTCAGTGAAAACAGATTATTACAGTTTCTAATTGCATCAATTGTAACTGCATGAATTCCTATGCACTGAGCTCCCCCTAGTGGTGGCTGCAGGCAGACAGCTTTGTTATAGAAGGGAAGCAGGAGAATTATCAATCCAGTTTTGACAGTTTTCTGGTTTAAACACATTGAGAGATGTGCCGTTCAGAATCTTCATGAACTATCTGTTCCACATTTTGTGACATAGAAGTTGGATAAAGTGGGTGTAGGGTTGAGCAAACACCTGGAAGTTCGGGACCCGAACTTGACTCCGAACCCCATTAAAGTCAATAAGGACCCGAACTTTGGGACACTAAAATGGCTCAAAAAAAGTCATAGAAAGGGCTAGAGGGCTGCAAAAGGAAGCAAAATTGGGGGAAGAGCAAGACAATTGCCCTGCAAACAAATGTGGATAGGGAAATTAATTAAAATAACATAGAATAAAAATAAAATACAAATATAATGATCTTGAACTAGGAGGGGGCGGTCAAAGTGGAGTAGGAGGTTAAGGAGGCGGTGGATGTGGTGGTGTAGGTGAAAGCGGTGGTGGAGGAGGTACCCAACACTATTTTTGTAGTTTTATTTAATTTAAGTTTTTATAAATTTCGGAAGACCCCAAAACAAAATATAAAAAAGAAAACAAAGAGAAAGTGCGCTGGAGTATAACAATGGCTGGGTGCAGCCGGTATACTTGTGTAATTTGCACAAGGTACGGACAAGTTCTGTGGGATCCATGCCTGGTTCATTTTAATGAACGTGAGCTTGTCCACATTGGCTGTGGACAGGCGGCTGCGCTTGTCTGTGATCACCCCCCCTGCCGTGCTAAACACACGTTCGGGCAATACACTGGCCGCAGGGTAGGCCAGCACCTCCAAGGCGTAAAGGGCAAGCTCAGGCCATGTGCCCAATTTGGAGACCCAGAAGTTGAATGGGGCAGACCTATCAGTCAGTACGTGTAGGCGTGTGCACATGTACATGTACTGTATGAAATGCTGTCTCCTGCTAAGACGTTCCATATCAGCTGGTGGTGCTGGTTGTTGTGGCGTGCTGACAAAGCTTTTCCACATTTCGGCCATGCTAACCCTGCCTTCTGAGGTGCTGGTGGTGCTCCAGCTGCATTGGCGACTTCTTTCTCCTCCTCTGCCTTCGCCTTGTGCTTCCACTGAGTCCCCAGTGTCAGGTGGGAATGCCATGTACTCGCGCATCTTCCGATCACGCTCCAGCGACGGGATTAAGGACGGCACGTTGTCCTTGTAGCGGGGATACAGCAGGATGGCCACCTAGTAATCAGCACTGGTTAGAATTTGGGCAACTCGGCGGTCGTTGCGCAGGCACTGCAGCATATAGTCGCCCAGAGGCAACGACAAGCTGTCCTCTGTGGGAGGTGGATCGTCTGTGTCTTCTGTTTCCCGCCAGCCACGCTCCAGTGAAGCCCATGAACTGTGCCGTGGCCGGACAATTGTGTACATGGCCTCTGTTGGTGCAGGAACCCACCCTCCGAGCCGCTTCTGAATGACTGGCCTGATAACCGTGGAAATTATCCCTCTTCCTCCTCCTCTTCTTCCTGTTCCACATTCTCTTCCATCATCGCCCGAAGCGTTTTTTCAAGGCGACATAGAAGTGGGATAGTAAAGCTGAGGACTGCATCATCGGCACTGGCCATGTTCGTGGAGTACTCGAAACAGCGCAACACGGCCCACTCGGTGGTGAAATGGTGCTGTTCCACAGAGCGACCCACCTGTGCGTGCTGCAGCTGAAACTCCACTATCGCCTGCTGCTGCTCGCACAGTCTCTCCAGCATGTGCAAGGTGGAGTTCCACCTTGTGGACACGTTGCATATGAGGCGGTGACCAGGAAGGCCGAAGTTACGCTGCAGCACAGACAGGCGAGCAGCAGCAGGGTGAGAACGCCGAAAGCGCGCACAGACGGACCGCACTTTCTGCAGCAGCTCTGACATATCGGTGTAATTTTTCAGGAACCTCTGCACCACCAAATTTAGGACATGCGCCAGGCAAGGGATGTGCGTCAAACCGGCTAGGCCCAGAGCTACGAGATTTCCCCCATTATCGCACACCACCAGGCCGGGCTTGAGGCTCAGTGGCACCAACCACTCATCCATGCCCGTCCACTGCTCCTGCGCGGTGTGTTTTTTTTTCCCCAAACAGATGAGTTTCAAAACAGCCTGCTGTCGTTTTCCCCTGGCTTTGCTAAAGTTGGTAGTGAAGGTGTTACGCTGACCAGATGAGGAGGCGGTAGAGAGGAAGCGGTGTAGGAGGAGGAGGCAACAGGAGGCAAAGAGAAACGTCATGCAATCCTCGGTGGCGGAAGGACATGCGCCAAACTGTAATCCCCCTCAGGCCAAGCCACCACTGCATTTACCCAGTGCGCAGTTAGGGAGATATAACGTCTCTGCCCGTGCTTACTGGTCCACATATCGGTGGTTATGTGGATCTTGCCACAGATGGCGTTGTGCAGTGCACACCTTATTTTGTCCGCCACTTGGTTGTGCAGGGTGTGGATGGCTCGCCTGGAAAAGTAGTGTCGGCTGGGAACCACACACTGTGGGACAGCCACCGCCATAAGTTTTTTAAAAGTCTTTGTCTCCACCAGACAGAATGACAGCATTTCAAAGGCCAGGAATTTTGAAATGCTGGCATTCAGGGCCAGGGATCACGGGTGGGTAGGGGGGTACTTCCTCTTTCTTTCCAGTGTTTGGGAGATGGACAGCTGAATGCTTCCCTGGGACAGTGTGGAGATGCTTGGTGATGGTGACGGATGTGGTGGCGTTGCGGGGTGGCAGGTGCCACTGTCACTCCAGAGGGGGAGGAAGAGGCTGAGACTGCAGCAGAAGGGGGACCAGGAGGAGCCTGAGATCTTTCGTGGTTTTTGAGGTGTTTACTCAACGGCAGCTCGTGCTTTGCATTTAGATGCCTGGTCATGCAGGTGGTGCTCAGGTTTAGAACATTTATGCCACGCTTCAGGCTCTGATTGCACACCGTGCAAACCACTCACATTTTATCGTCAGCACATTGTCTGAAGAACTGCCACGCCAGGGAACTCCTTGGAGCTGGCTTTGGTGTGCTCAGTCCCTGGGTGCGGTGGGCACTCTGCTTTTGCACACTGCTCCCTCTTTTTCTGTGCAGCTGGTGCTGTGTGACCGCCACCTCTTCGACCGAACTGCACAGGTCACTCGCATGACCTTGATTCCATGTGGGGTCTAGGACCTCATCATCCTCCACATCATCTTCCACCCGCTCTTCACCCCTGCCCTCCTTGCCGGTCTGCACACTGCAGAAACATAAGTGGATGGGCATCATGATCAGTGCACTCAATCTCTTCCACTTCTAGAGCAGGGCTATGTGGACGGCCCTCGGAAACACCTGCCAGCAGAGTCATGAAAAAGCATAAGAGACTGCTGCATGACTTGGGGCTCAGACTGCTTGGCTGATTTGCAAGGGGGTGAGGTGAAAGACAGATGCCCATGGGCTGCAGGTGCCAATTCTGCGCTTTCAGCAGGGGACCGAATGGGAGACAATGTGAAGGAACTGGAGGCACTGTCAGCCATCCAATCTACTACCTCCTCTACTTGTTCTGGCCTCACCATTCGTACACCGGTATTCGGGCCTATAAAATAACGCTGAACGTTCTGTCGCCTACGTACACCTGAGGAAGGCGTTTCATTTGGGCGTGTAGCTGGCACAGATCGACCACGCCCTCTCCCTGCAATAGGAGCTCTACCAACCCCAGCAGCCCCAAGACCAGGGCCACGTCCAGGGGCGTAGTTAAAGGCTCATGGGCCCTGGTGCAAGAGTTGAGCTTGGGCCCCCCTTCCCTCAGTGCTTTGTGGCCGGGGGCAGGGAAGCAAATAGTTTTCATGCTACCTGAGGTAAAAATTTAAACGGCAACCCCCCCCTTCCCCATACCACATTCCTGACCTAACCCCTTCTCTCCAGCCAGAGGTGTAACTTGACCAGCATGCACTTTCTATAATACCAGTGTCTTCTTATGTGGCACCAGGATCTTTGGGCCCCCTCAGGCTCCTGGGCCCGATAGCGACTGCTACATCTGCACCCCCTATAGCTACTCCCCTGGCCACGTCCCTTATTTGATGCTCTGCTCATTCTTTGAGGTCACCCACTGAACAAACAGATGGATTAACTATATTATTTTCCCTGTCGCGTATGCTGTGCAGGTGTACTTCACGGAATAAATGGGTATATGACATGCACCTAACTAACAGACGGATTAGGCTACTTTCACACTAGCGTTCGTCGGTCCGCTCGTGAGCTCCGTTTGAAGGAGCTCACGAGCGGACCCGAACGCCTCTGTCCAGCCCTGATGCAGTCTGAATGGAGCGGATCCGCTCAGGCTGCATCAGTCTGGCGGCGTTCAGCCTCCGCTCCGCTCGCCTCCGCACGGCCAGGCGGACAGCTGAACGCTGCTTGCAGCGTTCAGCTGTCCGCCTGGCCGTGCGGAGGCGAGCGGATCCGTTCAGACTTACAATGTAAGTCAATGGGAACGGATCCGCTTGAAGATGACACCATATGGCTCAATCTTCAAGCGGATCCGTCCCCCATTGACTTTACATTGAAGGTCTGAACGGATCCGCTCAGGCATCTTGCGCACTTAGAAATTTTTCTAAGTTATTAATGCAGACGGATCCGTACTGAACGGAGCCTCCGTCTGCATTAATATGATCGGATCCGTTCAGAACGGATCCGATCAAGCGCTAGTGTGAAAGTAGCCTTAACAATTATATTTCTGTGTCAGGGGTACAAAGTATAATGTTGCATTGCACCTACAAAACAAATCCCTGTAGGTCACCCATAGAATTAACAGCCAGATTTCTGAATAGCTTTCTGTGTCAGGGATGCAAAGCTGTGTATTGCACCCACAAAAAAAATCGCACTAACACTGCCTGCTTTCTGTCCCTTCACCCCTGAGAGCTGATGGGTGGTGCTACACGTGATCTAGCTTATATAGAGGCTGGGTCACATGATGCACCGGCCAATCACAGCCATGCCATTAGTAGGCATGGCTGTGATGGCTTCTAAGGACACACAGCTTAAAGGGACACTGACAGGCCCAATTAGCATATTTAGGTATATATATGTCAGTACAGGTCTTATAAAGTCTATTAAAATCATCTAAGTATCCCCCCTGTCCACCTTATAAATACCGAAATATAAAGTTTTATAACCTGCTTGTCCGGTCACCAATCTGCCCAAGGGGCGGCGTTTCATCCCAAAATGCGCCCAGCCAGCCGCTCCCAACTGCCGTTCTGAAGCCCCGCCAGCTCATCAATATTCACTTCGCTGGGCGGCGGCTACAACTCTCCCGACTCAAGATCCTGCGCACGGCCCATTCAATCCTCTGGGCACGTCCTCCGTCCAATCTTCAGCGCATGCGCCCGGCCGGGGTCACATCGCGCCTGCGTACAGAGCGCTGCAGCCCCTGCTTTATGCGCCGGGCACTTGAGTCGGGAGAGTTGTAGCCGCCGCCCAGCGAAGTGAATATTGATGAGCTGGGCGGGGCTTCAGAACGGCAGTTGGGAGCTGCTGGCTGGGCGCATTTTGAGATGAAACGCCGCCCCTTGGGCAGATTGGTGACCGGACAAGCAGGTTATAAAACTTTATATTTCGGTATATATAAGGTGGACAGGGGGGATACTTAGATGATTTTAATAGACTTTATAAGACCTGTACTGACATATATATACCTAAATATGCTAATTGGGCCTGTCAGTGTCCCTTCAAAAGCTTGTTGATCTTTCAACAAGCTTTATTGAATGCCCGAACACTAAACTCGAACCCGAACTTTTCCGGCAAATTTCCGGTCCGGGTACCAAAAATCGTAAGGTTCGGTACGGACCCGAACTTTACAGTTCGGGTTCGCTCAACACTAAGTGTCACCCACTTAGTGTTGAGCGAACCCGAACTGTAAAGTTCGGGCCCGTACCGAAGTTTACGATTTTTGGTACCGGGACCCGAAATTTGTCCAGGTGTGACTTTTTTTTATTACAAAAACGCTTTGCATTCTGCATTGCCTGGGAGTGATTGACTCACATGTCCTGGGAAACTGTGTGGGGCAAGGGGGCCCATACTAAGTTTTGCTATGGGGCCCTATGACATCTGCGTATGCCCCTGCTTTAAACGTGGATCTTTTAAAGTCCAAAAACAATGACAAAAAAATGGCAGAAAAAAAAATCTTGAATTCACAGCTAGGACAATATCCCGTCAGAGGGAAAATATTTAGGACGGTATGTATATATCATATAATGACAGAGTACCTCCTATTAAAACGTAGCCTTTAATAAATCAAATATAAAATAACCCCACAAAAAAAGATATAAATACAGAAAAAAAAGAAAGAGGAACGACAAAGCATATGAAGATAGGCATTAGATACTCTGTGGACTGGGTAATCCAGAATGTCCCCAATATATTGGAGGAGACCGTTTTCAGGGCAGGGTTGTAGCATTTGATTTGGGATCTATCCCTAATGCCGACCCTTTTCTTGGTAGTCCCTGCCTAAAAAACGGAATCGCCGCCCCGATAGGGGCAATCCCGTATTCAGGAACCTCCTGTATACCCTAGACCAGTGATGGCTAACCTTGGCACTCCAGCTGTGGTGAAACTACGACTCCCAGCATGCTCAATTTATTTCTATAGAGTTCTGAGAGCAACCAAGCAAGGGGTACATCTTGGGAGTTGTAGTTTTACCACAGCTGGAGTGCCAAGGTTAGCCATCACTGCCCTAGACTGACCCTTAGAACAGATGATACAGGCAGAGCCATATAGGATGCCCAATATTGATGTATTATGGCCTAATCTAGGTATATGAAAATAATAAATGCTCAGTACACATAGTTTGTTATAGTAAAAAATAAGTAAATGCTGAGTACACAGTAATATTAATAAATAAATGCTGAATACACAATGTCGTTCTTCTAAGTACTACATACAGTTATCTTTATTGATGTCAAGTAACTGCTGAGTACACAATATCATTCGTACGATAGAAGATGCGACTATCGACGGCTAGATGCCTAATACACCAGTTCGCCAGTTTATAATACAATAATGTAGGTTCCTAAGTTGGTTGCTGTTGGCAACCCCACACTTTTAGGCCCCTAGAACCCAACGCGTTTCGCCCATAATAATAACTTGGGCTCATCATGGGACACCTAATACAGTGTCCTAGTAGGCATCAAGTATAAGTAAAAGCCAATTATTCCAGTTGTCATTTACAGCAGACATTCATTAATGACAGTAATAGATTTGTCATTCACAGCAGACAATTTATGCAGTAAGCAATTATATCAGGTCCAACTTTTGGACCAGACCAAAACCCCTCCACCGCAATATTGGTGAATAAGAATCCCACAAGTTTAAGGGAGAGATGGTGCATAAAAGATACAGCACCAAATTCATATATTCATGGTACTTGCGTGCCCCAGAATAGATAGTCAGGGTGATCACATGGAGTATCTAGTGCGTATGGTTACCACACTAGTCCGGCCACATCACAAAAAGCCTGCGCCAGTGCCTTACTTAGGTTGAAAATGACCTATCGCTGATCTCAGACTCTGCCATTAACTGACTGCACTGTAAAACAGCAGGCACTTGGAGGCTATGGTACTGGATTAGCTCCTGAAACAGCACCATCTTTAAATACCCCTCAGGAAAGGGATAAACACCGTATAGGATCTAATGCACCCGGCTGTATTTGTTTTTGCAAAACACGGATACTGGCCGTGTACATCCTGCATTTTCCCTTCTGCAGGTCCCACAGTATGTTTCAACTACCTATTCTTGTCCGCAAAACGGACAAGAATAGGACATGTCATATTTTTTTTGAGGGGTACAGAACAAACATACTTTTGCAACCCCCAAAAAAATGCAGATCAGAACCACAACATAAGAGGTTTCTACAAATTTGTCATATACTTTCTGTGATGAACCGAACCTCGCAGCCCTACCTGACATCACTACTGAGATGCACCGGTCACTTTGTGAGGCATATGTATGGCTCACAAAGTGACTTTCGAACTGGTCCTTAAAAAGTTGTTTTTTGAAAATTTCTGAGAAATTTCAAGATTTACTTCTAAACTTCTAAGCCTTGTAACATCCCCCAAAAATAAAATGTCATTCCCAAAGTTATCCTAACATGAAGTAGACATATGGGAAATGTAAAGTAACAATTAATTTTGAAGGTATTAATATGTATTATAGAAGTAGAGAAATTGAAACTTGGAAATTTGCTAATTTTTCTAAATTTTGGGCAAATTTGGTATTTTTTTTTACTCCATTTTACCAGTGTCATGTTATCATCACTTAAAGTGACACTGGTCAGATTTGCAAAAACCACCCAAAAATAAATCTACACCCCTCAAGGTATTTAAAACTGATTTTACAAATGTCGTTAACCCTTTAGGTGTTAATGGAAAATAGAGATACAATTATTGGAAAATAGAGATACAATTTCAAAATTTTAGTTTTTTGGCAGATTTTCCATTTTTTTTTTTTTTTTCCAGTTACAAAGCAAGGGTTAACAGCCAAACAAAACTCTATATTTATGGCCCTGATTCTGTAGTTTACAGAAACACCCCATATGTGGTCGTAAACTTCTGTACGGGCACACGGCAGGGCGCAGAAGGAAAGGAATGCCATACGGTTTTTGGGAGGCAGACTTTGCTGGACTGGTTTTTTGACACCATGTCCATTTGAAGCCCCCCTGATGCACCCCTAGAGTAGAAACTCCATAAAAGTGACCCCATTTTAGAAACTACGGGATAGGGTGGAAGTTTTGTTTGTTTGATTTTTGGTTGCTCTATATTACACTTTTTGTGAGGCAAGGTAACAAGAAATAGCTGTTTTGGCACCGTTTTATTTTTTGTTGTTATTTACAACATTCATCTGAAAGGTTAGATCATGTGGTATTTTTATAGAGCAGGTTGTAACGAACGCGGCGATACCTAATATGTATAAAAAAAATTTTATTTATGTAAGTTTTACACAATGATTTCATTTTTGAAACAAAAAAAATATCATGTTTTAGTGTCTCCATAGTCTGAGAGCCATAGTTTTTTCAGTTTTTGGGTGATTATCTTAGGTAGGGTCTCATTTTTTGTAGGATGAGATGACGGTTTGATTGGGGTGCATAGGACTTTTTGACTGCTTGCTATTACAATTTTGTGATGTAAGATGACAAAAAATAGCTTTTTTTAAACCGTTTTTATTTTTATTTTTTACGGTGTTCATCTGAGAGGTTAGTTCATGTGATATTTTTATAGAGCTGGTTGATACGGACGCGGCGATAACTAATATGTATACTTTTTTAAATTTACTTAATACACAATAACAGCTTGTTTAAAACAAAAAAAATGATGTTTTAGTGTCTCAATATTCTGAGCCATAGTTTTTTTTAATATTTTTTGGGCGATTGTCTCAGGTAGGGGCTAATTTTTTAAGGGATGAGGTGACGGTTAGATTGGTACTATTTTGGTGGGCATAGGCCTTTTTGATCGCTTACAGTTGTACTTTTTGTGATGTAAGGTGAAACGCTTCCCTCCTGACAATGGTCTGCTCTATCTGCCCGTGTAATAGAGCCCTTAGAGGCTTCATTATCTCTGCAACTGCCACACCCTCTTCATTTTGATTGCAAGGACCAGCCATGGTGATGTTTTCACTGCCTGGTCCTGTCAATCAAAGTGCAGGGGACACAGCAGTTGCAGAGAGAGCAGAGCCTCTAGATGTAAAAGCAATAACCTGTAAATAACTGTAAAAGCTTCATAGATACTGGACAGAAATTATGGAAACTGTGTTTTTGTTACTGAAGGTCCGAGTACCAAATGACCCAGTAATTTGTATTTTAGGGGCAACTGAACACTTGAAATTAAATAAAAATATACGATTGGTTTTAAATAAAGTATTATTTCAGGCTAGAATCCTGATACTTAGGAAATGGATAAAGGTAGATCCACCGACGGTGGAACAGTGGAGGAAAACAATAGACAAGTTAATTAAAGAAGAACGTGGGATGAAGAATTATACTAAAAAGTTTTCAGATCTCGACCAGGTCTGGAAAAATTGGGTACTCTAGGTTTTTTTTTTTTTTTTTTTCTTCTCTCCACGCGGGGGGTAATGGGAGGGTGGGTGTTGGGAGGTGGTCGGGAATGGGGTGAAAGAAAGAAAAAGAATAGAAATGAAAGATGAACAGTAACCACCATCTGTTAATAACTTTTTCATATGTATTGTTGGGATAATGTTGTGTTACGGAAGTATTTATTGTACGAAATGGAAATAAAAAGATTTAAATAAAAAAAAAAGCAATAACCCCATTGCTCCTAGAGGCTCATTTGCATAAATGAAAACATCATTTTTCTCAGCAATGCGGACACGTATGAACATGGAACCAACACAGATGCCTCCAGCCGCCAAGCATACATGTAACAGGTCAGTCAGTTTCATAGGTACAAATCTGCTGACAGATGCCTATTAAAGGGGTTGTCCAGTTTGTTTTTTCACTTTTTTACATTTCAACTGTAGCCTGATGTACCTGGGGAAAAAACATACGGTACTTACATGCTCCATGACTCTCGTCACTGGTCTTCCAATTTCAGTACTGTAAATGTCAGCCAACGACTACCCTCAGAGGCGATGTGTCCCCAAGTGGCATGTCACTGCTGGGTTACTTGGCGATTGGGGACACGTCTCATGAAGTTACACATCAGCTGGACAACCCCTTGTAGTCTATCCACATCTGCCTGTGAGGCTCCATTCAGAGCCTCCATTGTATATTCTGTCATATACTGTATGGTGGACACCATGACGGAAACTCGATGGATCAATTCTAAGTCAATAGGGTCCAACGGGCATCATTTATGTCCATCATGTAACAGGTCCAGCAATTTCATTTCATTGTTATATTCCTATAATAAATCAGAACAACAAAATTGATGAATGCAGATCTGAACAAAGCCTAAGTCTTTCCTTAAAAGGATTGTTTTGTATTTGGAGAAGAGTGGCACTGTCTCTGAGAAAAAAAGCTTAATCTCTTTCTAAACTCAGACTAAAATACATTTTGTCAGTTCACCTACAGGAAAGTTCATGCATGCGAATACGGCAACATGGCTACAAGAAAGTTGCGTTACATTATTTATTTTATGCACTTATATAGCACTACTATATTCCGCAGCTCTTTACAGACATTAGCATCACGTTCTCCCCAATGGAGCTCACAACCTAAGTTTCCGTGGTTTTCCTCCGGGTACTTAGGTTTCCTCCCACACTCCAAAGACATATTTCCTATGTCTTTGGTGTGTGGGAGGAAACCGGAGTACCCGGAAGAAACCCACGCAAACACAGGGAGAACATACAAACTCCATGCAGATGTTCTCCTTGGTCGGATTTGAACCCAGGACACCAGCATACCTAATGTATGTCAATGTTGTAATGCGACATGTTGCGACAAGATAGTGGTAGAAAATCCAGACGCGTCAGATTTTGTGTCGCATGTTGCGTCCAACTTTCACTCCATTTACTGTAATGCAAGTCGCACACAGTCTTTTCACAGCCAAATCAGAGTTCTAGAACAGTCATGCAACTCAAAAATATGTAGCACAACTGTAACTTGGAGTTACGCAATACACATGTCACCGTGTAGCCGTACCCTGAAGATGGATGGGGAAGAGGGACTATGTGTACTTTTAAAAAATTACTGTACAACCTCACTTGTAAATCTGTGCTGTTGCAGTTTGCAAACAACCCCCAATAAAATGTCTCACTGGTTGCTATGTGTGACTATATATTTGCATTTCTCTTTTTTTCTCAGTAACAAACCCATCTGCTATTTCTAGTTCTACATTTCAGCCTCATTAGTTAATATAATCCTCATTTGCTGCATGCCTCACCACCACAGATCTTCAGGGTACTCCCCACACAAGGCCAAGAGTATAACTCAGTGGGCGAGTTGCTCTGACAGCTATCCTCATATGACAGAACCATATGCAGATATCTCAAAAGTCCGATCACGTAACCTACGAAATCCTGCTGTTGTATACATTTCAGCATGGCTATGTTCTTTGTGCTTTAGCTTGTGCAGTACGCCAGTCCTTCATGGTGAGCGAATGTGAGGTCACGGGGGTCAGTTAAAGGACCGAGGGTTGCTTTTGGTACTTACAATTTTTATATACCCTGGGCAGGCGTACAGCAGAGATGGAGAGGCTGGCACATAGATCCTCTGGGGCACTCTCTGAGTATAGGGACCAGGCCGGGTGGTAGGCGAGGTGCCCTGAGTGTTGTAGGTTTAGTGTACCTGTGGCAAGATCCCTTATAGTTCGTGACACCAGTGCCGGTAACGGTGGCACACCGATTTGTTGGAGGAATAATGGAGGTACACACGTTTGTGGTGAACTAGAACTCCTCTTTACTGAACAGTTCAACTATATACAGGCTTCAAACAGTTCCATATGAAAGATTTTGGTAACAGGCAGGCTTCACATAAATGGTAGGTAGAATCCTAGCAAGATAACTCAGAGGGAATAAACTCACAGATCAGGCTGTACTTTCTGCAGAATCCTGTCTGGCTTTCTCAAAGGCCCGTATGCCTAATAGCTGGCTTTATCCTTGGGTAGGGAAACCTTCTTCTGGTATAAATCCACTTGCGGTCAATAACCTTCTGCCCTTCAGCTTTCTACTTGGCTGGATAAGATTGTCTCTGCTCTGTACTTTGCAAGATGCAGGAAACTTCAGGAAGCAACTTCTTCTCCTGGATGCAGGCTAGGAACCTGGTCTATCTAGCTGCATGTTAGAAGCTGAACTTCAGCTGCTGCCTAGCTAAAGTGAACACTTGGCTTCTAACCACACACTCCTCTCCTGGACTGGATCTGTCTATATATACTAGGGGGTTCCCTAGCTCCCTCTACAGCTTGGGAGGAGAAACTACACCCCTAGCAGGCCTGATACACAGGAGATAACATGACAATATACATTACAATGCAATACAAAATACCATGGCCTTATCCTGTGCCTGCAGGAGAGCGCTGAACGAGCGCATGGTGGAGGGAGCAAGAAATGGCAGAGTTGCTTCCTCTTTTAGTCCCGGCGGTCTCTGGAGCAGGACAGAAGCAGAGCTGCAGGGTCTAAGGCTAGGTCTACACGACGACATTTGTCGCGCGACAGATAGGGCGCAACATTTGTTGCGCAACATTTTGTTGCACCAATGTTGCGCGACAATTTTTATAATGGCAGTCTATGGTGTCGCACTGCAACATGTGACATGCTGCGACTGCGACGCAACAGTCGCAGAAAAATCCATCTCGAATGGATTTTCTGCGACTGTTGCGTCGCAGTCGCAGCATGTTGCATGCTGCAGTGCGACACCATAGACTGCCATTATAAAAATTGTATGTGTCAATAAAAAAAAAAAAAGAAATTTACAAAAATGATTTTGGTAGTCAAATAAATAAAAAAGCTACGATCACTAAACCACCACGTGCACAAAATTACAAAAAGTTGCCTGGACATTCAGGCCTTTTTTGGGCCTGGTCATGAAAGGGTTAATGACCTATCCTGAGGATCATCAATATCAGGAGCTTGGAAAACCCCTTTAAATGGAGGCAGTCACTCCTTCAAAAGTGCAATGCAAAAAAAAAAACAGACAAAAAGTGAAGTAAATGTGCAGGTGCGTGTAACCATGGCTGATATGCAAAAGCAACTCTACTACAAGCACAAAGACATACACAGACATTGAATATATGGATTATTTACAAATGCATTATTACTCTGTTTACTATACATAGAAATATAAGGTTCTGTGACCATATTAGATTTATTCCCAGATAATGGAAACCCTTTGGAAAGTTGTACAATGGTCTATGTGATTCTTGTCTTGGCAACTAAAGAGTCTTTTTCAAGCGAAACAGGCAGAAATCTGTGATCATCCAAAATCATCAAGACTCAGCAGAGAGGTGACCCACCTCTTCTCAGCACCTCATTCCGAAAGAAAACTTGGTTTCCACGGAAACCCCTTTTCCTACTTCTTATTGTCATAGAAATCGTCAGCAAATTATAAGAAACACAGAATTTAGATTAATAAGATGTCAATGCCGAGAGCAGAGTGATGGGGTACGAGAGGCTCTGGTTACCTTTATAGTAAAGTTTTAAAGCTTGACAACAAGTAGTTGTTCTGACAGGATAGAAAATTCTGTGGAAGGTTTAGAGACATATGAAACAATGGAAAGCCATCGTATAGTATAGTAATTAGAGATGAGCGAAATTCTCAAAAATTCGATTCGGCCGGTTCACCGAACTTTCCGGAAAAATTTGGTTCGATACGAATTTATTTGCGTCGAATTGCATTAAAGAACGTCTATTTCCTGGCTGCAGAGAGCCTTTATAGTGGTGTAAAACACTGTGCCTTGCAGTAACACGCATAGGGAGTCTGCTGTGGTAGTGAAACAATACTGTGAGTCAGTATGACATGCAGATGAGAGGCGTCGTTCTTAGAGTCACTGCACACTTCACTTATTTGGGCAGTTATGGGGCCAAAACTGACGAAAGCTGAACTCAGCCTTACAGGTCAATGTTAGCATCAAAGAAGAAGCGCACTCCTTTTACACCGTTGTCAGCTGATTCCACATAGATGTCTACAGAACCTGTTCTATGAAACGCTTATACAAGTAGAGGCCCCCTGACAGAGTGGAGTGGGTGTCAGCAGTAAGTTTGTGTTGACGTCACTGATTATTTTGCCCTTCCTCTGATCCGTCAGAACAATAACCCCCAAAAAACGGATCCTGTCTGTGGAGCATCTGCCTTCACTCGGTCAGCATTTGGTCAGTAATCCATTAGGATTGCTAAAGCCATGGAATGGAATATTTGCATGTCTTCTGTGTTTTGTACCCACTCCTGCTTTTGGCTAACAAATTATAAGCCAATTCTGATGCATAGGGACCATGTCATGCAGGCCTTACAGCTGTTATATAGACAGGATCTGTTGTGCGTCTCATTTTCTCCTTCCTTCTGACAGATCAGAAGAAGGGTCACATAAATGATGATGTCAGCCAGGCTGAAAGGCAAAATAGTGGCCCAGTCATGAAGTAGGGAGGGTGGGAGCAGCATGAGAAGTCTACAAAGTGGCAGTATGACATAGTGGTGAGGTGGAAGCAGCATGAGGAGACCACAGAGTGGCACAATGACAGAGACTGGAGGTGGCAGCAGCATCAGGAGGAGGCCACAGAGTGGCACAATGACAGTGTGAAGGTGGCAGCAGCATCAGGAGGCCACAAAGTGGCACAATTATAGAGTGTGGGGGTGGCAGCAGCAGTAGCATCAGGAGGAGGCCACAGGGTGGCACAATGACAGTATGGAGATGGCAGTAGCATCAGTAGGCCACAGAGTGGTACAATGAAAGAGTGTGGTGGAGGTGGCGGCAGCAGCATCAGGAGTATCAGCAGAAGCAGCATGAGGAGACCACAGAGTGACACAATGACAGAGTGTGCAGGTGACAGCAGCATCAGGAATTGGGAGGAGGCCACAGGGTGGCACAATAATAGTGTGGATGTGGCAGCAGCATCATCAGGAGGCCACAGGGTGGAACAATGACAGAGTGTGGAGGTGGCAGCAGCATCATCAGGAGGCCACAGAGGGGCACAATGACAGAGTGTGGAGGTGGCGGCAGCAGCATCAGGAGGAGGCCAAAGGGTGGCACAATGACAGTATGGAGATGGCAGCAGCATCAGTAGGGCACAGAGTGGTACAATGAAAGAGTGTGGTGGAGGTGGCGGCAGCAGCAGCATCAGGAGCAGCCCACAGGGTGGCACAATGACAGTGTGGAGATGGCAGCAGCATCAGGAGGAGGCCACAGGGTGGCACAATGATAGAGTGTGGAGGTGGCAGCAGCATCATCAGGAGGCCACAGAGTGGCACAATAACAGAGTGTGGAGGTGGCAGCAGCAACATCAGGAGGAGGCCACAGGGTGGCACTATGACAGTGTGGAGGTGGCAGCAGCAGCATGAGGTGACCACAGAGTGGCACAATGACAGAGTGTGCAGGTGGCAACAGCAGCATCAGGTCACAGATAGGAGGAACTGCTCCTACCCCCTCCCCCCCACCCTGCCACAGCAGCCATGGAAGAGGAACGTGAGCGCAAAACACCTCCCCTGGTCAGACCTGCGAGAGGATTGACAATGGTGCAGATAGGCAGCGGCCAACTGACTACATAGGATGTCTCTATAGTAGTTCAGTTTGTCCTCCCTCTCCGTGAGTGTAAAAAACGGCACCCATTTTGGACCGGTAGCTAGGGTCAGGGCCGGCTCCAGGATCATGTGGGCCCTTGGGCAATAAAGTCTCAGTGGGCCCCCTTACACAGTGATAACTCTCTGAGTACAGATAATACAGTAGATATCACCTGCAGTCCTATGTAACAGCATAGATAACACAGTCATGGCTATCTGAGTACAGAAAATGTAGTAGTGTTACCTGCAGTCCTATGTAAAACCACAGATAACACTAGTGTAGATCATGTGGTAGTGTTACCTGCGTCCTTAGTGTGCCTCCCTTTGCCTCTACCACGGACTCCATGCTGGCGGTGCTTCCTCCTCTTCCATCTTCATCTTGCCCCGCGCAGAATGTCCTGATGCAGCTGCGTCAAGACAAAGGGAACACTGTGGGCATGGTGATGGTGACACACACACACGGGGACAGACACACACAGGGACAGACACACACACACACAGGGACAGACACACACACACGGGGACAGACACACACATGGGGACAGACACACACGGGGACAGACACACACACACGGGGACAGACACACACACACAGGGACAGACACACACGGGGACAGACACACACACACGGGGACAGACACACACACACAAGGACAGACACACACACGAGGACAGACACACACGGGGACAGACACCTGTGTGATCATCAACCAACTTCTATCTAATGTGTGGCCACCTTTAGGGTACATTAAAAGGGAATTCCACCTTTAGTTATACTCCAACCTTTTGTTACCTTCTAATATGACTCCCACTGATTCCCAGTACTGAGGGGACACGGACTGAGGTTTAAAAGGGAATTATCAACATGTACCAGAAGGTGGTCTAAACTGTAACCCATTAGGCACTGGCTAGACTGTGGGATAGAGTCTAAGCAATGCCTCAGGCCTCATGCACACTGCCGTTATTCATCCGTTCCGTGCATTGGGGACCACAATTTGTGGTCCCCAATGCACTGGCAATGTCCGTGCGGCAGCCGGGACAGATGGAGACCCATTCAACCTGAATGGGTCCATGATCCATCCGCACAAAAAAATAGAACATGTTCTATTTTTTTGCGGTGCGGAGGCATCGACGGAAACACCATGGAAGCACTACGGAGTGCTTCCCATTGAGCGATTGCGGACCCATTCAAGTGAATAGGTCCGCATCCGTGATGCACGCGGTCGGTGTGCATGAGGCCATAGACACAGAAAGGGGCACACACACAGGGACAGACACACATACAGAGACAGACAGACTGACACACACAGGGACAGACTGACTGACACACACACACAGGGACAGACAGACACACATCATGGCCCTCAGAATACACCTGGATCTGTATGATAAACCCCCTTAATTGCACCAGATTCCACTCCACTTGAACCCCACTGCCCCTGAGTGCTCCACCTGCCCCCTCATATATGAGCTCCATATGCTTCCCCTCACTTAGTTCTATGTTCTCCAGCAGCACATCCTACCTCACTCTGCATCTTGCAGGCACACACAGCCCCTCCTCCTTCCACAAGCTGCTGCTGCCGTCAGGGTTTGTCATGTGACTATGGAGGAGCATGTGACCAGTGATGTCACAGACCTCCTTCTAACAACTACATTCTAGCATATGATCGATCATCTACCGAAACTCCATCTACCCTGTTCTGAGTTCTGGGGCCGCTTACCCCAGCAGTGCACATGGTGAAAATTGTCTGCATTGCTGGGGTAAGCTGCCCTAGAATTCAAAACAGGCAGGACACAGCTGTAGGAGTGAGCGGGCACAGTGGGCCCCCCAGGAGAAGGGGGCCCTGGCATTTACCCGGGTTTGCCGGGTGGTGGCGCCGGCCCTGGCTAGGGTCCAACAAGGTGAAGAGCCATAAGTTATTCCTTTGCCGAATGGTGACAATTCGGCTTTCACTACAAAAGCAAGTGAGCATGCATCGGGCCATTTGTGCAAATGACTCAGAGGGACTCCCTGCCTCCATCTCCACTGCATACTGCCACTGTGTGTCTGGGTCGTCTGCCTCATCTTCCTCATTGCCCTGTAGCTCCTCTGGCTGCTCCTGCTCCTCCTCTCCTGTAACCTGTGTATAAAAACCACCCATTTCGCTAAACATTGCTTATGCTCCAATGTACTCGTCCTCTTCCTCCTCCAGTTCAGCCCGCAAAGGGCTCATGTGGCCATTAGATGTAGGCGCCACGTCTCCAGTCCCCTGACCAGACAGATTTACCAGCATCTGTTCCAGGACATGAAGCAGCGGAATTACGTTGTTCATCCTGTTGTCCTGGTGACTGACCAATAACATGGCCTCCTCAAAGGGCCTGAGCATACGGCAGGGGTCACGCATGAGCTGTCACTGGCTGACATTGAAGTTAAACAGGGGAGTACTCCTGTCCTCTTGGATCATCAAGAAATCGATTATGGCCTTTCTCTGTTCATATACTGTAGTCGGTCCAACATATGGAGGGTGAAATTCCAACAGGTGGAAACATTGCATATCAGCCCATGTTGGGGGATGCCTTTATGGCACTGCAGTTCAAGGAGGGTGTGCTTTGCGATGTACGAGTGGCTGAAGTGCAAGAAAAGTTTCCTGGCTATTTTTAGGATGTCTTGCAGACGGGTGGAAGACTTCAGGAACCACTCGACAACCAGATTGAACACAGGGGCCATGCAGGGGGCATTGCTCAGCCCTCCTTGACGCAGCACCGACACCATGTTCTTCCCATTGTCGGTCACCATGGTCCTAATTTTGAGTTAAGCGGAGTAAGCCAGGATTCTGAAATGAGGTGCAGAACAATGTAACACCACCATTCCGTGCACATGTGGTATGCTGGAGAGGCACTGTGAATTGTCGCTGCAGTGAAGGGTGAGGACACGGTGGAGGATGAGGAGGCAGAGGCGGACATTGTCGCAGGACCAGCGGCGTGAGAACGTGGAGGCAGAAGTGGAGTCACATGGCCAAGTTGCTTATGTGGCTGTGCAGGAGCCACATTCACCCAGTGGGCCGTAAAGGACATGTATTGTCCATGACCGTAGTTATAGCTCCACACGTAGGCACTGCCGTGCACTTTGGCAGACACCGAGAGGCTCAAGGACTGGCCCAACTTCTGTTCTACATACAGTGCAGGGCTGGTACTGCCTTTTTGGCAAAGAAATGACGGCTTGGGACTCTCCACCTCGGCTCAGCACAAGCCATCAGTTTGCAGAGTCCACCACTTGAAAAGGGAGGGACTGCAGCACCAGCAACTTGGCCAAGAGCACATTCAGTTTCTGCGCCGTTGGATAAGTGCACACATACTGTTGTCTCTTAGCAATCGATTCGGTGATCGATTGCTGGCGGAATGACTGACGAGGAGGAGGAGCAGATGATGAGAAGGACAGAAAGCTCCCTTCAGCTGAGGTGGTGGAACCTTGACTGCCTGAAATCGAGTGCGTGCCACTGATGCAGTGGTTGCTGCAGCAGGTTCGACCACCACATCAGAGCCACAGTTCTCCCAGACCACTTTATGGTGACGCAGGGCCGTGGTGCCAACATTGGCACCCTGGCCATGTTTCAACTTCTGCCCATAGATTCTACAAATGGCCATGTACACCTCCTTCGACGGCTTAACAAAAAACTGCACCACTATTTTCCAGGCAAGTAGGCTCCTACAAAGCGGGTGGTCTACCCCGGGCACGTTTGGCTCCCGACCTCCCACTGCTACCACCCTGCTGACTCCCGGCCATGCTAGCGACTTGCTTGCTCCGCCGTTGTCTCTCGGGCAAGCTACCACGCTCTTCTCACAATGATGATGAAGCCCCTAATTCACCCACCTCCCAAGTGCGATCAGCTGCATCATCATCATCGAGTACTGTCTGCACGTCACTGATGTGCTCCTTAACGGTCTCTGGGTCAGGAGCCTGATCGCTTGCAACACCAGCTCCCATGCCACTCTCCTCATCACTACTTGCCTGCCTACCAGAGGAAGCAGCGGATGTCTCCTCCACATCTTGGCTGGCCATTATCTGCTGACTGTCCTCTAGTAGCTCGTATAGTGGAGCTGAACCCACAGTATATAATACTTGTCTGACTGAGGGAACAGAAAAGGACAAAGGCAGGTTGTGGTCAGGTGAGGGCACAGGGCCTGCTCTCGGGCCATGCCAACTAAGGGTTGTGTCAAACCGACTCTTGGCTGTGGGGAAATTTGATGTCACTTGGGAGAGAAGTTGATGACAGAGTTAACCATTTAAGAACCGCTGGGTTGCTGGTCAAGACACGACCGCTAGATGACACCGGGAGATCAAGCCTCTCGCTGTGACTCCTGCTGCCACAACCCCTTACTCTGCTGCATCCTGTGCCTGCGCAAGAAACATTTATGCCTCTGCCACTCCCCTGTGCAGGGCCTGACACTTCTCTGTCTGACATACTGTTAGATGAAATAAATAAACAAAAAGGATATTAAAACACCCAAAAAAAGTCAGTAATTTTCTCACTTCACCACACAACGGCTAGTAAGCCCCTTTTTCCACTAATACACGCCAAAAAGGGCTTTGGAACATATAACTGCACAGCTGAATGGCAAATAGGCCCTTACTTTTTTCCGCTTATACACACTACAATAGGGTTTAGAACATATAACTGCACCGCTGAACGGCAAATAATATATATTTTACATGCCACACAACGGCAAATACTTTTTTTGTGCCACTAATACATGCAAAAAAGTGCTTTAGAACATATATCTGCACCGCAGAACGGCAAATAACATATTTTTTGGCCACTAATACATGTCAAAAAGGGCTATAGAACATATAACTGCACCGCTGAACGGCAAATATATTTTCTTTGCCACTAATACAAGCCAAAAAGAGCTGTAATTTTCTCACTTCACCACACAATGGCAAATCCTTTTTTGTGTGCCTCTAATACACGCCAAAAAGGACTTTAGAACATATAACTGCACCGCTGAATGGCAAATATATATATTTTTGGCCACTAATGCAGCGACTGGGCTGCAGGGGCAATATGTGTGAGTTATGGTGGGCCGATGGGGGTAGTATTAGTTTTACGCATGGTTAGCAGCGCTCCCTGGGCCGGCGTGCAGTGAATGGAAGGACAGCACCTGTTCCTTCGGGGCACACTCTGTTGTCCAGGGACTCCCGCCAGATAGTTATTGAGGTGCTCTTGGTGGTGCGAGTTTAAGGTGCCATGGAGGCAGGGTCCCTGGTGTTCGTGACGCCAGCACCGTAAGGTGCAAATAGGTGATACATTCGCACAATAAGGAGACCAGTTCTCTTAACAAATTCCCAGTACTTTACTGAAGCTGATCTATAAGGTCATCAATGTGTACAAAAGTCATTTACAGCAAGGCAGCTTCTACAATGGCTTAGGTTAGTTCCCACAAGTTGCATAAGGGGTAGTTTCACTCTATAGCAATCAATCTTTCTCCCTTGTTTATCCAGAAGGGATGTACTATCTCTACTGTACTGTATAGTCATATACTTCTGTATCCTCTCTAGGAATGGTGGCTGCCTTTGGTTATGGTGAGCAGCTAGTAGCTTAGAGTCTCTCCACCTAATGCAAAGAAGATTAGAGCCTGGATCTTCTGTAATCTTTCCCTTCTATGGGCTGGTACATGGAACTAACTCTGGAGTTTTGATAAATCTGCAAAATGGCTGCTGAGATGCAGCTTTTTCCTCAGACATCACACTCTCCTCCTTTTGTTAGATCACAATATTAAGCAGTGTGTTTCAGGACACTGCACTAATACACGCCCCAAAAGGGCTGTAATTTTCTCACGTCACCAAACAACGGCAAATACTTTTTTTGTGCCACTAATACACGCCAAAAAGGGCTTTAGAACATATAACTGCACTGCTGAATAGCAAATAATATATATTTTTTCGCCACTAATACATGCCAAAAAGGGCTGTAAATTTCTCACTTCACCACACAACGGCTAATAAGCCCTTTTTCCCACTAATACAAGCCAAAAAATGCTTTAGAACATATAACTGCACCGCACAAAGGCAAATAAGACATAGAAATATTTCCTTGTAATAAACCCTGTTAATCGCTATATCAAACAGAACTTGCACCCCAATAACAAGAACGGTTTGCTGGAATTACAGAGCTGTATAATGGCAATTTGGATTCCCAGTCAGTGCAACAAGGTGTAATAGGAATGTTCCTATTACCCAGGCTGTAACCTCCCCGACTGAACCCTGTTCTGCTTCAATATTGTAGAATGATTCCTCCCTATCCTTTCCCTGAACTTCTATAAAGCAAAATAAAAGTTTTAAAGTGTTTTCTACCACTGACCCTAGTGCCTGCTGATGTCTCTCCCTACACTAAGTACACTGGAAAATGGCTGAATCCAAGATGGCTGAAGCTATCACAGGACTGGCTGGCTGCTGATTGGCTGCATGCATGATATTGTGGGTGATCCCTCGTTCCCAGAGTTCCATGCTCCATGTCCTAACACGTGCAGTAGACATTTTAGGTAAAAATGCGATTCAATTCGAAACTTTGATTCACTCATCTCTAATAGAAATGCATTGTTCATTTATTTAGTCACTTGTTTTGTTTGAGGACAATTATCTAGGAGACTTAATTGTGGCCTTAAAAGGAAACATTGTGCGGCGACCGGGCCACAGGGGTAATATGTCAGTGGTTGTGGGCTGATGGGGGTAGTAGTAGTTTTACTCACGGTTAGCAGCGATCCCTGGGCTAGCGTGCAGTGAATGGAAGGACACAGGGCCGGTGCAAGGATTTTTGCCAACACAAGCAAAGCTACATTTTGGCGCCCCTCCCCTTGCAGATCACCTGGCCCTGTTCCCGTCTGCAACAGCTGGCTTCTCCTCTGTGTGGTCCTGGTATCTTCTCTCTGCTTCAGACAATCGCTGGTTTGAGGACCGTATTTTTCACCCTCTAAGACGCACGAAGGTTTTAGAGGAGGATAATAAGAAAAAAATATTTTCCATTACACCTCAGGTCAGACCAGCAATCAGACCCCCAATGTTAATCAGATCTCAGCTCACAGCCCCAATTAGACCCCTAATGTTAATCAGACCTTGGATCAGCCCCCCAATGCCTCAGATTAGCCCCCCATGTCAGCCATCAGCCCCCCCATGTCAGCCATCATGCCCCCCATGTCAGCCATCATGCCCCCATGCCATCAGCGCATATATAAATAACTTACCTCTCCTGCTACTGGACGCCGCCGCTCCTCACCACCAGCGCTCTCTCTCTTCTTCCTGGGCCTGGAAGGACAGCACTAGTTCCTTCAGGCACACTTTGTTGTCCAGGGACTCCCACCAGATGGTGGTTGAGGTTCCCTTGGTGGTGTAGGAGCTTTTGGTGCCTTGGAGGCAGGGTCCCTGGTGTTAGTGATGCCAGCACAGTTAGGTGCGTTGAGAGATGGTATGGAATAAGGAGAGAGTCAGGAGTTGAATCGACAAGAACTTTACTTGAAATATTTGCCTTGAGGTAAATAGCATCCATGCAAATAATGCCTTGGTACATAAAATGGAGATAAGCTGCAACTCCAGGCAACAGGCACGGTGAGGCAGTGGTATGCAGGTTCCAACTCAATCTGATAGAGAGGGTGATACTTTCCTTATCTATACTTGATATGAAACTTCAGCCTTTTGGTACTTTGGATCTTATGAACTAGAACTTAGCAACCAACCATAAGATGACATACACAAAAGTTTGAAGTGTTCCCTTTTCACACGTACTGGGACACTGCATTTGAACACTACAAATGTGCTAAAATAGGATGAGATCTAGGGGCAGTTAAATGGAGCAATAAGAGGAGGTATGGTCGAGGTTATATGGAGTAATAGGAGGAGATATAGTGAAGGCTATACAGAGTAAGGCTACTTTCACACTAGCGTTCTGCTGTACGCTCGTGAGCTCCGTTTGAAGGAGCTCACGAGCGGAGCAGAACGCTTGCGTCCAGCCCTGATGCAGTCTGAATGGATGCGGATCCGCTCAGACTGCATCGGTCTGGCGGCGTTCAGCCTCCGCTCCGCTCGCCTCCGCACGGCCAGGCGGACAGCTGAACGCTGCTTGCAGCGTTCAGCTGTCCGCTTGGCCATGCGGAGGCGTGCGGATCCGTCCAGACTTACAATGTAAGTCAATGGGAACGGATCCACTTGAAGATGACACCATATGGCTCAATCTTCAAGCGGATCCGTCCCCCATTGAATTTACATTGAAAGTCTGAACGGATCCGCTCGGGCTACTTTCGCACTTAGAAATTTTTCTAAGTTATTAATGCAGACGGATCCGTACTGAACGGAGCCTCCGTCTGCATTAATATGATCGGATCCGTTCAGAACGGATCCGATCAAACGCAAGTGTGAAAGTAGGAGGGCATATAGGGAGAAGTTATATGGAGTAATCGGAGGAGATATAGGGGAGGTTATACAGGGAGTGCAGAATTGTTAGGCAAGTTGTATTTTTGAGGATTAATTTTATTATTGAACAGCAACCATGTTCTCAATGAACCCAAAAAACTCATTAATATCAAAGCTGAATATTTTTGGAAGTAGTTTTTAGTTTGTTTTTAGTTTTAGCTATTTTAAGGGGATATCTGTGTGTGCAGGTGACTATTACTGTGCATAATTATTAGGAAACTTAAAAAACTAATATATACCCATTTCAATTATTTATTTTTACCAGTAAAACCAATATAACATCTCAACATTCACAAATATACATTTCTGACATTAAAAAACAAAACAAAAACAAATCAGTGACCAATATAGCCACCTTTCTTTGCAAGGACACTCAAAAGCCTGCCATCCATGGATTCTGTCAGTGTTTTGATCTGTTCACCATCAACATTGCGTGCAGCAGCAACCACAGCCTCCCAGACACTGTTCAGAGAGGTGTACTGTTTTCCCTCCTTGTAAATCTCACATTTGATGATGGACCACAGGTTCTCAATGGGGTTCAGATCAGGTGAACAAGGAGGCCATGTCATTAGATTTTCTTCTTTTATACCCTTTCTTGCCAGCCACGCTGTGGAGTACTTGGACGCGTGTGATGGAGCATTGTCCTGCATGAAAATCATGTTTTTCTTGAAGGATGCAGACTTCTTCCTGTACCACTGCTTGAAGAAGGTGTCTTCCAGAAACTGGCAGTAGGACTGGGAGTTGAGCTTGACTCCATCCTCAACCCGAAAAGGCCCCACAAGCTCATCTTTGATGATACCAGCCCAAACCAGTACTCCACCTCCACCTTGCTGGCATCTGAGTCGGACTGGAGCTCTCTGCCCTTTACCAATCCAGCCACGGGCCCATCCATCTGGCCCATCAAGACTCACTCTCATTTCATCAGTCCATAAAACCTTAGAAAAATCAGTCTTGAGATATTTCTTGGCCCAGTCTTGACGTTTCAGCTTGTGTGTCTTGTTCAGTGGTGGTCGTCTTTCAGCCTTTCTTACCTTGGCCATGTCTCTGAGTATTGCACACCTTGTGCTTTTGGGCACTCCAGTGATGTTGCAGCTCTGAAATATGGCCAAACTGGTGTCAAGTGGCATCTTGGCAGCTGCAAGCTTGACTTTTCTCAGTTCATGGGCAGTTATTTTGCGCCTTGGTTTTTCCACACGCTTCTTGCGACCCTGTTGACTATTTTGAATGAAACGCTTGATTGTTCGATGATCACGCTTCAGAAGCTTTGCAATTTTAAGAGTGCTGCATCCCTCTGCAAGATATCTCACTATTTTTGACTTTTCTGAGCCTGTCAAGTCCTTCTTTTGACCCATTTTGCCAAAGGAAAAGAAGGTGCCTAATAATTATGCACACCTGATATAGGGTGTTGATGTCATTAGACCACACCCCTTCTCATTACAGAGATGCACATCACCTAATATGCTTAATTGGTAGTAGGCTTTCGAGACTATACCGCTTGGAGTAAGACAACATGCATAAAGAGGATGATGTGGTCAAAATACTCATTTGCCTAATAATTCTGCACTCCCTGTAAGGAGTAATAGGAGGACATATATGGAGTAATCGGAGAAGATATAGGAGAGGTTATATGGAGTAATAGGAGGAGATGTAGGGAGAGGTTATATGGAGTAATAGGAGGACATATAAGGAGAAGTTATATGGAGTAATAGGAGAAGATATAGGGGAGGTTATATGGAGTAATATGAGGACATATAGAAAGAGGTTATATCGGGGACATATAGGGAGAAGTTATATGGAGTAAAAGGAGGAGTTATAGGAAGAGGTTATATGGAGTAATAGGAGGAGATATAGGGAGAGGTTATATGGAGTAATAGGAGGACATATAAGGAGAAGTTATATGGAGTAATATGAGGAGATATATGGAGAGGTTATATAGAGTAATAAGAGGAGATATAGGGAGAGGTTATATGGAGTAATAGGAGGAGATATAGGGAGAGGTTATATGGAGTAATAGGAGGAGATATAGGGAGAGGTTATATGGAGTAATAGGAGGAGATATAGGGAGAGGTTATATGGAGTAATAGGAGGAGATATAGGGAGAGGTTATATAGAGTAATAGGAGGAGATATAGGGAGAGGTTATATTGTGTAATAGAAGATAGAGGGAGAGGAGGAACTAGTAGTGTAACTCATGTACTCTGGGAATTTCAGTGAAGTAGGTTCTGATGTTACTTTAGTCCTCCATTGTTCACTGCGGAAGACCAACACATCATCCATATGTAAGGATATGCGTAAAGCTTACAATGTCTGCATAATGAGATCTGGAAGGAGCCTATAGTAATAAATATAGAAATCTATGGAAAAGCAGTAGAAAATGAAAGTCTATATAAAAAATAAAAAAAATTGTAGTTCTCTCTCTGTCACAGGCTACTTAAATGAAGTACACCTACCATATTTTTGTTTTGCCAGCACAAATCTGAAAAGTTTTCTTCCACTAAGTTTTCCTGCCAGGACGCGCCTGTGATCCTGCAGCTGCTCGCACCATATATGACCTATATTTCACTAGGTCACCAGCGACCTGAGATGTGACTGAGCTGAACTCCCTAATTAGGGACTCTCATGAAACATTAACGAGCCCCTGCTCCATAGGACCTCAGCTGGTGTGAGGGACCCCGCTCTCCTCAGTTAACACAAACTGCAGGATTAAGAAGCCGTTAGATTCAATCAGACTCTTCTGAAACAGCAGAACCCATTCTCTGCTAGAGGCAGAATTAGACACTAGCACTTGCCGCACAGCCCTGAAAATCCTATTTGACGATAATACGCTGCAAAATAATATGCCGACTAAACAAGATCCATTGCCCTAAACAATGCTTCTCTGTTAAACTGCATGTTAACTCTTTCAGGTTGGAAACTTTCAAACACTGCCAAATTTTGGACTGTAGACGACGATTGGCGTTACATAGGCCAGTCTTAATGTAAAGTCTGTAGGCGAAAAATGTGCCAAATTTAAGAGGAACAGGCCTCTCTCTTAATAAATTTGGCATGTCTGTGCCCAGAAATTCTAATCTACAGCCCCTTCTGCTAAATCCCACCTACTTTTCTCACCACATCTGAAAAGTGGTGAGAACAGTGAAAAGTCACAAATTATGGCACAAATATGGAGTGCACCATAATATGTAAATGTATTATGCCACAGAAATTATGTAAATTGATATAAATAAATCAATCAATAAATGTGCCCCTTGTAGGTTAGTTACCTCTGATGAACAATTCTAATAAATGTGGTATATTACCATCATTTTTTCTACATAGCTGTGAAATATTATAATAACTTCTTCATTGACATCAGTCCATGTCCCAATAGGGTTTATTTAATTAGAATACATACATTACGTATTCAGATCATTCCTTTACTCTGTAGGGCTCATGATCCTTGTTTCATACTCCAGGCTCAACAGGCCCAATATAATATGTAGCCAATTTCATTTTTATTTCTTTTCTGTTGCTTTTAGAGTGCAACAAAATTGTGGGACTTTTTACAGAAATTGTCATTACTCATATGTCCCTGTCCCCAGTAGGACTAACAATATAATATCCTTATCTCATATACACACACCTTAGGACCAATTTTATAAAAAGCCAATTAACCTGTCAGTATGTTTTTGGAGTATTGGAGGAAATCGGAGAACCAGGGGGACATACAAGCACATACAAGCTCCATGCAGATGTTGCCTTGGTTGGATATGAACCCAGGACCCTAATGCTGCAAGACAACAGTTGTAACCACTATGCTATGTTTAGGTAAAAACCAAACCAAACACACATATGGAGAACATACATACCCTATGTACAAGTTGACCTGATTGGATTCTAATCCATAGCCTTAGTATACAATATAGAATTATAGTATATACCACCAGGGAAAATCGTATTTTGAGGCTACCAGTAGGGGAAAATATTATGAAAAAGCACTGATTAAACATTTTGAGGCTAGAACCAGGGGAATATCTGGTGGTAGCTTCAAACTGTTCAATCAGTGCTTTTTCATAATAACATTTTCCCCTTGTGGTAGCCACAAACTGTTCAATCAGTGTTTTTTTTATAAAGGAAAGTTATTCAAATTAGCTTTTCTTCCAAAAAGAAAAGAACACTATGCCTATCTGATATCAGTAAAAAAAGATATGCTAATTTCCATATATTTTTCCTAAGAAATGCAGAGCAGCATTGTCTTTACTACAATACTCATCATGCATACTAGGTGGTCTCCCAAGTGAGAATGAGCAGCCTCAAGACCCTACAAAGGCTACTCAGCTTACCAGGGAAGTTTTTCTTGTCCTTTTGGAAGAAGAACTGACCTGCACATCTCAATTAAAGAAGCGTAATATGAGGACATTCAGTACTCTTGTTCTTTTGGAAGGAGAGTTGACTTGCACATCTCTTTTACAGTGGAGTATTATGCATGTCTCTCTTTCGCTCAGTACTTTAGATTCGGGTAGAATGGATTTGTACCTGAGTCAAATTTTGTCAAAAATTCACCAAATTGCACCTACAACAAACCCGTTCATCTCTAATCCATCTATCTCATATCTATATTGTCCTTTCTTGGTGCATTCATGGCAATAAAACACTGTTGCATGAACAGCACAGTGGCTTTTCATTGAAGCTTTTTGGCACAGAATCTGCACCAAAGTCATCCTGAAAAAAGGTTCATATTGATGGGCTCTTATAAGCACAGATCGTTTTAGTCATTTAAGACTAATTGGAGTGGTTGGGGGTGTTAAAAGATTTAAAAAAAAACATTGGTAAGAAGGCTTTGTTAAAATAATGCTGTATTAATAGATGGATGGTGTTACGTCTATAGTATCTCAGAACACAGCACGTCTACTTTTTCATATAGGAGAAAAAGAACAAGCCTGTGCCTTTTTTTAAGGGGATAAATCTTTGTGTGTCAGATGTGAAAAGGCTTTATTTTCCAGCCAAATCCTTTCGATCTTGCTGCGGCTGTTCTGTAGAGATTTTAGAATTCACATCGTTGTAAGATAGAAGATCTTGGGTGAGTTTTTCAGCCCTAAATCCCAAAACATCTGTTGAGGTTTTTCACAGTAGCTGTGGATCCAACTCGACTAACACTGCGCATAAAAAAGATGTAACATGCACACACATCAGCAAGGCATCTAAAGCTGATCTCTGCCCCCTTTTTTAACGGCCAGTTAGATATAGCTTATTTTGTACAGAAGGCTAAAAACTTTATGGGGCTAAAGGTATAAACATCATCCTTTGGGCTCATGCACACGAACGTATTTTCTTTCCGTGTCCGTTCTGCTTTTTTTTGCGGACCGTATGAGAAACCATTCATTTCAATGGGTCCACAAAAAAAAATGTTAGTTACTCCGAGTTCATTCCGTTTCCCTATGTCCGTATTTCCATTCCGCAAAAAAAAAATCCTAATAATATTTCCTATTATTGTCCGCATTACGGACAAGGATAGTACTGTTCTATTAGGGGCTGGCTGTTCCTGTATTTTTTGCGGATCCGTTTTTTGCAGACCACAAAATACATACAGTCGTGTGCATGAGCCCTTTCTCTGTGCCTTCATGTTGCAGTTACATTATATGCTAAAACACCCTAGTTACAGGCTATACATTTCTATGAAATGATAAAAAAAAGAATAAAATGAATCTGCCACGGCTAAAAACTGATTCTTCTTTAACTTTTCTCCTAACATGGCAATGTAAAATGTGGCATTGGCGTATATAAGAAACATGCCTTTGATTATAATAATACAAACAAATGTGGCCATTAAATTGCCCAATTTGTGCCTAGATAAACTGTCATAGAGATGAAGGTGAGACCTATCTGTAGTACAAACCTCTTATCAGACAGGAGGCTAATTATCTGTCGGCAGTCATGTACTATCCTCTGGACTAATTATGAATTTAGGTTTCTGAGTAATAATCTCAGGGTTATGGTAGTTTTATCACCGTTTGCAGAGATCGAGAGAGAATGTAATTATTTATAAGCCATTTGTTCCCAATGCAACTCTTTGCCAACCGTTATTAACCCCTTCTGCAATTGCCCATTAGGATCACATAGGAAATAAGCACAATCCTTAAAAATAGTATGTTTTATTTTTCATCTTCATCAAAAGGCAAAAAAAGACATTTACTGCAATATAATTAACATTGACAGTACATAGAAAAAGATAAACATTCTCCATCATGCTTGGTATTCAGTAAGTATAGTATAGTAAACAGGACTGCAGCCTTGGAAACATGCTTGAAAACGTGTCCACAAAATGAGTAGGAGCAAGGAACGGGATATCGGCATTTCAGAGGTAAGGAATTATATTTTAGGTTGTAAATCATGCAAATTATTAACCCCAAGAATAGAAAGGTACACAGGCTGTCTGCAACCCATCTGGTATAAAAATACAAGACCATTCATTACTTAAGTAGAGTTGCTGCAGTGCAAGGTAAGGACATTGCTGGGAGAGATAGCAGATGTGTAATATCTTCAATTTACATTCAGTCATGGTGGGGTTCTCATTTGGCACAGCTCATGCAAACCCCCAAACTCCCCAAACTCCATGCAATGCTAGCCATCTTAACTGCTTCCACTTAGTCTATGGCATGGGTTCCTATGATGTTTAAGGGTTTAGGAATGACCCTCTCATTCAGTAGAGACCCAGAATCACCGCGCCGACATCTTTTGATGGCCTTCTGTCCTTCACCAAGAAATTTATCATACTTTCAGACTTGATGAGCAAGTTGCAACCAAGGAAGAATATGCCAAATATGACTGTGAGGGACAGGACACACAGGACAGCTATCTGGACCACCCTGGTGATGAACATGCTTCTCTCATCTGGAGTTAGGACAAGAGAGCCCCCATCATTTGTGATGACTGCCCTGGTCCCATTGCAACATCCAATCAAAGATCCAAGTCCCTGGGATGAATTGTTGTAAGACCCTTGATCCAGGACAGTTTGGTTAAAGAAAGTCCCATTCATCTTTATGGACCTTCCAGGAGCTCAGAAAAGTGGAAACACAACTTCAGCAATGTCTTTAGGTAAATGTCCAAGATACCATCTTCGATGGGTAAGGGTGTAGTGTGGCTGAAGAAGACAGAGCTGGTGGAACCACCTCAGATATTCAATACATCCATTGCAGTGAAGTAGTGCTGGAGCATCTCATCCACACCAATTCTTCTATCCTGACTATCTATGCTCTGAGGTGAGATGGTGCTCGCAGATCTTATATATTGCTGGGAGAAACCATTACCCTGGCAGGCAAAGGGGGGTAGTGATGGACTGAAGTTGACACTTCAGTCTTAAAGCAAGCACTTTATGCTTCACAGTCCAGCAGGCTGGATGTGTCCTGTCTCCCTGAGCAGCAGTGTACGCAATCCGTATGATTATATTAACTCATGGTCTGCTGGAAAGATATATACATTACAAAATCCTTGCTACAAAGAAGATTTAAGGTAAGTATATGTTAATGCCAACATTCTGCATTTCTACTTGTTGTGTTCAAGGAAGAAAATCATGTTTGTAACATTTAACCAAGATCCACAGTTGACTTATAGTGAGATGCAGCTCCTTTTATAATTGCCCTAGTCCAGACTTTGCATAATACTGAAAACGCAGATAATTCTAAATTAATAGAGGGGGAGTTTATTGTCAGAGTGAAAATAGGTGAGAAAAAGTATCTGACAGTCTGGAGGAATGAAGATGACCACCATGCATTACATTAATTTCAGTATGCACTGTGTAATACCTTACTCCTCCAGCAGTAGTGCTGCAGAAAAATTATATACTTGCTGACAGTTTCCATCAAAGCTGACTGCTTGGGATCCCAGCAGTGGGATTTACTGCAATCAGCTTATCATTGGAGACACTTATAACAGAAAGTTAGACAACCCGATTATCCCCTTACGAACTCCACCATACTTGTACAGCAGTGGTCATCATCACTTTAAAGCTGGCTCCTGCTCACGAGTGCAGCGGACGCCATAGCTGCCTGGTTTCTAGCGGTTAAAGAGAACCTGTCACCAGGATTTTGTGTATTGAGCTGAGGACATGGGTTGCTAGATGGCTGCTAGCACATCCGTAATACCCAGTCCCCATAGCTCTGTGTGCCTTTATTGTGTAAAAAAACCCGATTTGATACATATGCAAATTAACCTGAGATGAGTCCTGTCCCTGACTCATCGCACATACAGGACTCATCTCAGGTTAATTTGCATATGTATCAATTCGGTTTTTTTACACAATAAAAGCACACAGAGCTATGGGGACTGGGTATTGCGAATGTGCTAGCGGCCATCTAGCAACTCATGTCCTCAGCTCTATACACAAAATCCCGGTGACAGGTTCCCTTTAAACAGCAGAGGCCCGGGGCTAATGTCTGAGATCGGCCATGAAGCCAGTCGCAGACGTTTAACCCCTCAGATGCTGTGGTCAAATGTGACCACGGCATCTGAGCATTAAAAATGTGAGAGCATCACTCTCACTCTGGCAACAGCTTCCCCCAGCTGAGATCGGGGAAGCTGTTACACTACAGTGATAGGCCAGAGCCTGCTTGCTGCTCTGATACTTATTACTGGTATATTCCAATACAGACCTGCAGGTGAATATACTGAATGCTGTATTCTGTAATGGATGAGATACCATTATAGCATACGACTGGCAATTTAATGATTGCTTGTTATAGTCACCTGTTACAGTTTTTAAAAATATAGAAAAAAATGTAAAAAATAAAAGTTCAAATCACCCTTTCTCCATCGAACAAAACATCATGGGCATTGCTGTGTCCAAAAACGCCCGAACTATTAAATATAATAATATTAATTTCATACGGCAAATGGTGTAACAGAAAAAAAATAAAAAAGGCCGATTCACCATTTTTTTCATCACTTCACTTACCAAGAAAATTTCATTAAAAGTGATCAAAAAAATTCTTACACACCGCATGGTATTATTGAAAAGTACAGATCGCCCGCAAAAATGAGCCCTCACACAGCTCTATAGATGAAAATATAAAAAAGTCAGAATATGACAATAAAAAGTTTTTCTTTTTTCAGTATTAAAACATAAGAAAAAAATATACAAACGTGGTATCGCTGTAATCGTATTGACCGACAGAATGAAAGTAACAAGTCAGTTTTACCGTATAGGGAATGCCATAAAAACAAAGCCCAGAAAACTGTAGCAGAATATTTTTTTTTTTTCCAATTCCACCCCATTTAGAATTTTTATTCCATTCCAGCTCCCCACTATATTGTCAAATATCTGTAAAGAATAAATCAAAGCAACTGGACTTACTGTAGATTTCTTGAAAACGTTTCACTCGCTGTTCCAACGAGCTTTCTCAATTCTGAGTGACTGTACAAGAATATATTGTCCCGCAAAAAACAAGCCCTCATACGGCTATGTGAACGTAAAAAAAAAAAATGCTATGGCTCTTGGAAGGCAGAGAGAAAAAACGAAAATGCAAAAACTTAAGATTGTCTCATCCTCTTCGCCCCCAACCCTGCACCTAGTAGCTAATTAGCATATTATAAAAGTATTGCTTCCTTTGCTGGCTTGATTCATTTTTCCATTGCATTATACGGTGATCGTTTTCATGGTTACGACCACCCTGCAATCCATCAGCAGTGGTCGTACTTCCACACTATAAGAAAAGGGGATAGCCTTTCTGGTGGCCGGGACGATGGAAGTATGCATAGGTTAGTCCTTTTTTCTATAGTGTGCAAGCACGACCACCGCTGATGGATTGCAGGGTGGTCGTTAATAATACATGGTAATAATACATTAGTAAGTGCCTTGTATTAACTTTCTCTACATGATCAATGCTGTTTGCTGAAGTGACACAGGCCCTTTAATGGTTAACATGCTCTGCAGACTTCTGTGTGCACTTACCTCCTGTTTCTGTTGTATACATGGCTTTTACCATGCTCAGGTTATGTGGCCATATATTTCTAGGAATCAGTGCCCCCTGTGACATTCATTTTGGGTCAGTCTGACAGGTTTCAGATTGTTATTCCTCTAGAAATCAATATTAAATGTCGCTGTGTTTTACCAATGACATTTACTTCACGGCATAGTTCAGTCAATTAATGTGACCCTGCCCAAGTTTCAGTATCTACATCTTGTTGTATTAGTCTCTTGATTAGGGTGCATTCACATGAACATATGACAACCATGCAGTGTTGCAGACCGCAAAACACAGTCACCGGCCGTGTGCACCCCGCAAGATGCAGTGAAGGATAGGACATGTTCTATCTTTTGCGGTGCAGAGGAACAGACCCGGAAGCACACGGAAGGGCTTCTTTGTGTTTCCGTGTGCTTCTAGGCCGTGCCTCCGCAAAAGACAGGACATGTCCTATCTTTTGCCGCATTTTGCGGACCATTGGAGTCAACGAGTCCGCACCACCATGCGGAGTGCACACGGCCGATGCGAGTCTGCGGTTTGAAGTCTGCAACACAGTCGTGTGAATGTATCCTAAAACTACAATAATGGGGTATTCCCATCTCACACTTATGGCATTTTCACCTCTGGAACCAGGGCCAGCGCTTCCATAGAGGCAAGGGGGGCAATTGCCCCCGGGCCCCCGAGTCCTTAGGGGTCCCCCCGCGCCGTCCCGCAAATACCTATAGGCAGGACAGTCACACGGAGATGAGCGCTTCCATTGTGGAAGCACTCATCTCCAGCCACCTGTATCGCCGTCCTCAGGACAGCAATACAGATGGCTGTGCAGCAGGGCAGCGGAGGGAGAGGCGTGTCCCTTCCCCTTCCTTTGATAGGCTGCAGGCACTAGGCCGGCAGCCTATCAGAGGCCGGAGAAGGCGGCGCGATTACATCATCGCGCCGCCTGAGCCCTGAGCCGAACAGTGCGGGACACAGGCCGGAAGTGGCCTGCATCGCATCGCTGCCAAGGAGGTTAGTATACATGTTGTTGTTTTTTTGTGTGTACAATACTGGCACATGTTGATGGGGGGCTCTGGCTACTGGCACATGTTGATGGGGGGGGCTCAGGCTACTGGCACATAATCGGGGGGGGGCCTATGGCTACTGGCACATGATAGGGGGGGCTATGGCTACTGGCACATGATAGGGGGGGCCTATGGCTACTGGCACATGTTAATGGGGGGCTCTGGCTACTGGCACATGTTGATGCGGGGCTCAGGCTACTGGCACATAATCGGGGGGGCCTATGGCTACTGGCACATGATGGGGGGGCCCTATGGCAACTTGCACATGATAGGGGGGCCTATGGCTACTGGCACATGATAAGGGGGACCCTATGGCTACTGGCACATGATAGGCGGGGCACTATGGCTACTGGCACATGATAGGGGGGCCTATGGCTACTGGCACATGATGGGGGGCTCAGGCTACTTGCACATGTTAATGGGGGGCTCTGGCTACTGGCACATGTTGATGGGGGGCTCAGGCTACTGGCACATGATGGGGGTTCAGGCTACTGGCACATGATAGGGGGCTCCGGCTACTGGCACATGATATAGGGGGGGCTCTGGCTACTGGCACATGATGGGGGGGTCCTCTGGCTACTGGCACATGATGGCGGGGGGGGGGCTCTTGTTACTGGCACATGATTGGGGGGCATCTATGAGGGCACATTTTACTGGCACATTATTGGGGTACATCTATGGGGGCACTTATTACTGGCACATTGGAGCACTTATTACTGGTACATTGAGGGCACACATTACTGGCACGTTATTGGTGGGCACTATAGGGGCATCTACTGAGGCCACAAAGAACGGTTATTTTATATGGGGGCTCTGTATAGGGGCATTTTATACTGGGAAACACTATGGTGGGTACTATGAAGAAGGGGGGAGAGGACTACTATGGGTTGCACTAAGAAGGGGTATTTTATACTTACAAATTATGGGGGACACTGAGGGCATCTACTGGGGCACTATATATGGGGCATTTTATACTGGTACATTATGGGGGTCCTAGGAGGGAGGGGGAAAGAAGCACTCTGGGGGCACTATATAGGGGTATTTTATACTGGCACATTATGGGGGCACTATTTGGAACATTAGCTTAACTGGGGGCATTACAAGTGGGTATTTTTTGCTTTGTCACATTATAAGGAGAATTATTTCTACTGGTGGGGCATTATGGTGGGCTTTATTACTCCCCCATGGTCTGAGCCCCCTAGTAGCAGCACCAGCCTCTCCCTGCTCTGCTATCCCTCAGCCCCTTCTCCAAATCCTTATTATGAAATCTTTCTCATTAGGATAAAACACATCAGCTCCGCCGAGCCCCCCAGCCAAAGTGTTGAAGTGGTGTCCGAGATCCCCAAGGACCAAGCCAAGTAATTGTAAGTTTTCATATGAAATATGTTTGTTATACACATATAGCATACACTGTGCCACACAATATACAGTTTCCTCTGTAAAAGTCATCAAGTGTCATGAGGGGGGCCCCTTATTGTTTTTCGCCCCAGGGCCCCATTTCACCTAGAACCGGCCCTGTCTGGAACCCGCATCTATCATTAGAATGGGGTCCTGCTTTGTATGGTAGGTGGCAGCACAGCTCTCATCATTCACTTCTTTGAGAGCAGCCAAGTAAATGTACTCCTCAGAGCTCCCACATGCAGCATTCAGCAACCGAGGGCCTGTTCTCTAGGTGGATGTGTGTCCCAGATATATCATAGGAGCCAGAGATAGGAGTACCCCTTTAAATACACAGCTTACAATTTCTAATGCTTGTCTTTACTGGAGTCTATAGTCGGAGACTGCATAGAGGACAGCTGTGGTAATAAGAAATGCGGAATCTTTAGGCCTTGGCTACACTGCGACTTTTTGTAGCGTGACTGATTGATTTTAACTATTGAATGCATTCATTTGGACTGCAGCTGTAGTTCAATAGTTAAAATCAATCATTCACACTACAAAAAGTAGTAGGGTAGCCTTAGGCCTCTTGCACACGAACGTTGTGTGCCCATGGCAGTATTGAGGCCCGCATACAGCGGGTCCGCAATACACAGGCACCGGCCCGTGTGCACTCTGCATCACTTGAATGGGTCCGCAATCACGGAGATGCGGAACGGAAGCACGGATCGTAACTTCGTAGTGCTTCCGTGGTGTTTCTGTCCGTGCCTCCGCACCGCAAAAAATAGAACTTGTTCTATTTTTTTGCGGTGCGGACGGATCATGGACCCATTCAAGTTGAATGGGTCTCGATCCGTCCCGGCCGCCACACGGACGTTGCCTGTGCATTGGGGACCGCAAATTGTGGTCCCCAATGCACGGAACGGATGCACAATGTTTGTGTGCAAGAGGCATTAAAAGGGTTATGCAGGGGTTTTATAATGATGGACCGGAAGTGTAGATAATAGACACGCGGCACTCACCAGGGTCGATTGGATGCTTTATTTGCGGTACAGCAAAGTAGACTTGTGTGCACTGGCTGGGGAGCGGACAGGTCCAGGTGTGTCAGGCGGTGACGGCCGTTTCGCGCAAGTCGCGCTTCCTCGGACCGCTGCTCATGTGCCGGCGCACTGACGTGCTTTTTAAGGGCTGACCCAGGTCATCACCATGGCGACCATGGACGCTCCCCAGGTGCGCACTATGAAACAAACAGAAGGGGATCAATACAATGTTATACAAACTGGCTGCAAATTATTGCAGCATGATACTTTATGGCATACCCTAATGTCAAAAGGAGGGGACAAATTACCCTAGCATAAAAGAGAGAACAAAGAGTGCAGCAGTAGGGGAGACACACACTTAAGCTGTTGTTTGGGAACTAATTCCACAAAGAGGACAAAATAAGAGAGATTAGAAATAAACGCCTGGAAAAGCTAATAATCAGGTTGTAGTATATATGCAGATTCTTTACAAACGGTAAAACATATTGCTGCCTAACCTGTGTGGAAAATAAAAAATTGTTTTCAAAGGAAGACAGCCATGTCGTTTTTGTCATTTAGACCGTGTGGTCCCATGGCTCCCGTTTTGATGATCCATCGAGCCTCCCGCTGCAACAGAAGGCGGTGGCGGTCCCCACCCTTAGGGATGGGGCCCACCGCCTCTATCCCAGCAAAGGAGAGGCTCGATGGATCACCTTTGTGGGTTGAGCGTACGTGGTCAACAAGGCGCGGAGAACCATGTCCTGTCCTGATGGAGCCGAGGTGTTCCCGTATGCGCTCAAATAGGGGCCTGATGGTTTTACCGATGTAAAACCTGCCACAGGTACATGATATGACGTAAACGACATGGGTGGTGCGACATGTGATAAAGTCATTCACTCTATGTGTGATGCCTCCCAGAGACAGGGATTTCCCCTGTGAGTTGTAGGGGCAGAAAGAACACATCCCACACTTAAAATTGCCTTGAGGTCTCCTACTTTGAAGCCAGTTAGGCTGTCGGGACCGTCCTAATGTACTGTGGACTAACCTATCTCTCAAGGTGTGACATTTTCTAAAGGCAACTAGTGGTCGTTGGGAGGCTATGTCTCCCATGCTAGGGTCACCCTTCAGTAGGTCCCAGTTATTAAGTACCGCTCGTTTGACAATGTCTGCCGCTGGACTAAAATTGAAGATAAAAGTGAACCTATCTTCATTGTCCTTGTGGATCTGGTCACTAAGTAGGCTATAAAACTCACTGTGACACAAAGTGACATCAAAGAAAGGAAGAGAGACAAGTTTCTCCGTGATAAGAACGATTACGAAAGCGACAGAGTATTCGACTGGAATAAAAAACGTGGCCGTGCCCGTCGTAACCCACGCCGCACCCGTAGTGACTTTTGGACGACCGACTCCGATTCCAGTCTATCTGAAAATGGAACAGTCGCCCCTCCCCCTTTGGGAAAAGAACCAGAAGGGGTCGAGGAGGGCGCAAGAGGAAGAAATCCCCAAGTCCACAAGAAGACGGCGACAAGTGACGTGGAAGCAGTAGAAGAACGCCAAGCATCCCCATTCACACAAGATCGTCCTAACCTTATCATTAATTTGACTACCCATGTGTTACCCCCGAGCTGTATCTCACTCCTCCAAAGAGGATTGGGATACAGCTTAGTGGAACAATTTAATTTGGTCGACTTTGAGGTGGACTTATATAAGGCAATACGCAAATTATTCCTGAGGAAGATGTTCTCGGAACGTAGTTCAATTCACCCCCAGCCGTTACCAGGCGAGATCCCAGCATATATGACATGTACCGACTTCCACCTCCAGCACCGCTTTGATACCGAGGAAATCTCTTGCATTCAGTTCTTAGCGGGTCTCGATAGTGAAAGTGTTCAGCCTTTGGAGCCTCTAGTGCCTTTCTCAGGTGGCATCAGGTCCACCTTTCTTCCCCCTATGCCGGCGGGCTCGGCGATTGACCTCTTTTACAAGAGAGTAATTAGGGATGTACGTGCACTGATATACCCGGTGGCACCCCCTAATATCACCAAAGAGGAAAAAGCAGCGTTACGCTGGCTTACAGGCCTTCAAGATGTAGTGATCAAGCCCGCCGACAAGGGGGGAAACGTGGTCCTGATGACCAGAGCCTTCTATTTGGAGGAAGCCTCTAGACATCTGGGAGATACCAATGTTTATGAGAAACTAGGCGACAATCCTGTTCCACGGATACTTACTAGGATATGTTCCCTTCTCTCCAAGTACATAGAGATACAATTTCTCCCTGCAACCATCCTGGATAAGTTAGTCCCCAAGTTTCCCAAGAATCCAGTCTGGTATTTCGTGCCGAAGGTACATAAATCGCTGTCCCATCCCCCGGGACGACCGATCGTCTCCGGTATGGGATCAGCAACCGAACCACTTTCGGGGTACGTAGACTGGTTACTGAGGCCCCTTTTAAAAGGCACTCCCACGTATCTAAAGGACACCGGGGACTTCCTCCGTGCCCTTAATTCCCTTGAGTGGCAGGAGGAATTCCACCTTGTGTCCTTAGACGTGGAGAGCTTATATACCAGAATTCCACATGACGCAGGACTTAGAGCCATAGCGACGGTCCTCAGTAGCTCCAATAAGGGCAACACCTTCTCACAGTTTATTCAGGAGTCCCTTGACCTGATATTATCCAACAACGTCTTCCAATTTGGAAGTCAGTGGTACCGCCAGATACTAGGTACGGCGATGGGCACTCCGGTGTCGTGTACCTTCGCCAACCTGTATCTGGCGGTATTCGAAGAGACCTACGTCTTCTCTATACAGAACCCCTTTCTTAGATACATCCACCTTTACCTGCGGTACGTGGACGATGTGTTCCTGGTCTGGTCGGGCAGCGAAATTCAGTGTGTACAGTTTGTGGAATATATCAATGATATTAACCAGATGAATATGAAATTTACCCTCAACTTCAGAGGTGATAGTCTAGAATTTCTAGACGTCAAGGTCTCCGTGGTGGATGGTATCATACAGACAACAGGTTTCCGTAAGCCCACAGCCACCAATTCGCTGCTCCACCAGACCAGTTTCCATCCCCCTGCAGTTAAGGATGCTGTCCCGTACGGGCAGTTTATACGCCTCCGCAGGATAAATAGTACAGAGAAGGACTACTTCAGGCAGGCCCACCAACTCAGAGATAGGCTGCTTGAGAGAGGATATTCCAAGAGAGACGTCACCGATGCGATGTACCGAGCGGCCCTCCGCCCCAGACATAGCCTACTTAGTGACCAGATCCACAAGGACAATGAAGATAGGTTCACTTTTATCTTCAAGTTTAGTCCAGCGGCAGACATTGTCAAACGAGCGGTACTTAATAACTGGGACCTACTGAAGGGTGACCCTAGCATGGGAGACATAGCCTCCCAACGACCACTAGTTGCCTTTAGAAAATGTCACACCTTGAGAGATAGGTTAGTCCACAGTACATTAGGACGGTCCCGACAGCCTAACTGGCTTCAAAGTAGGAGACCTCAAGGCAATTTTAAGTGTGGGATGTGTTCTTTCTGCCCCTACAACTCACAGGGGAAATCCCTGTCTCTGGGAGGCATCACACATAGAGTGAATGACTTTATCACATGTCGCACCACCCATGTCGTTTACGTCATATCATGTACCTGTGGCAGGTTTTACATCGGTAAAACCATCAGGCCCCTATTTGAGCGCATACGGGAACACCTCGGCTCCATCAGGACAGGACATGGTTCTCCGCGCCTTGTTGACCACGTACGCTCAACCCACAAAGGTGATCCATCGAGCCTCTCCTTTGCTGGGATAGAGGCGGTGGGCCCCATCCCTAGGGGTGGGGACCGCCACCGCCTTCTGTTGCAGCGGGAGGCTCGATGGATCATCAAAACGGGAGCCATGGGACCACACGGTCTAAATGACAAAAACGACATGGCTGTCTTCCTTTGAAAACAATTTTTTATTTTCCACACAGGTTAGGCAGCAATATGTTTTACCGTTTGTAAAGAATCTGCATATATACTACAACCTGATTATTAGCTTTTCCAGGCGTTTATTTCTAATCTCTCTTATTTTGTCCTCTTTGTGGAATTAGTTCCCAAACAACAGCTTAAGTGTGTGTCTCCCCTACTGCTGCACTCTTTGTTCTCTCTTTATGCTAGGGTAATTTGTCCCCTCCTTTTGACATTAGGGTATGCCATAAAGTATCATGCTGCAATAATTTGCAGCCAGTTTGTATAACATTGTATTGATCCCCTTCTGTTTGTTTCATAGTGCGCACCTGGGGAGCGTCCATGGTCGCCATGGTGATGACCTGGGTCAGCCCTTAAAAAGCACGTCAGTGCGCCGGCACATGAGCAGCGGTCCGAGGAAGCGCGACTTGCGCGAAACGGCCGTCACCGCCTGACACACCTGGACCTGTCCGCTCCCCAGCCAGTGCACACAAGTCTACTTTGCTGTACCGCAAATAAAGCATCCAATCGACCCTGGTGAGTGCCGCGTGTCTATTATCTACACTTCCGGTCCTGTATACTTGTATCACGCTGAGCACCACGTTGTCTGGGTCCTCACAGCCGCGGGTCGTAGAAGTTCCCGATTACAGGAGGTGCGAGGGTGTTGCTAGCGGGAGCAGTGCCGCTGTTTTCCACTGCTTCTCTCCTCCCCATTTGTTTTATAATGATGGCCTACCCTCAGGATAGGTCATCAATATCTGATTGGCGGGGGTCTGACACCTGCCACTCCCGCCAATTAGCTGTTTAAAGAGGAAGCGGTACTCGATGCAAGCACTACTTCCTCTTCATGACACTGCCCGTCCTCTCAGAAGCGATTGTAATTACAAGTACTCATTCACTTGAATGGAGAGAGTACTTTTAATTACACTACCCCACCCTACAGGGGAGCGATTGGAGCGCCACTTCCTCTTGAAACAGCTGATCGCCGGGGTCCCAGGTGCTGGACCCCCACCAATAAGATCTTGATGACCTATCCTGAGGATAGGTCATCAATATAATACCCCTGCACAACCCCTTTAAAGAAACACTCCACCAAGGGTAATTTATCATTGCACCTTTCGGCCTAATTTTGAGTGTTTTTGTTATAGTTACTGTTATAGTATTCATTGCTTTATATTAAGTAGTAGTATATACTACGGCTAGGTTCAAATGGAGTCTTTTATGTGTGTATTGAGCACCAAAAATGCATGCAAGCAAAACTTCCCCATGGATTTCAATGGGAAATCTGCATGTTAATCCCTACGGCGCTGTTTGTTTCCACCTGCGGTTTTGGAAACCACATTATGGGAAAAAGAAGTGTCCTGTCCATTCTTGACCCATATTCCACATCCAGAATTCCATTTAAAATGGACAGGAATAAAAATCCTTGCCAGCGCTGAAAATACTTCATGTGAACCTAGCCTATTGCAGGTTTTTGCTTTCAAGTTGTCTGATGTCTGAACCTGCTGTGATGAGTCTCATGTGATGTGACTAGTTGAAGGTGGTACTATGTGAAGGGTTTAGCTTGGGGGGGCAAATGGGGGCACAATCACCTTTATGTTAGGTAGTTTTTTGTCTCTTTGACCCCTCTTCTTTCCCAATTTTTTTTATTTTACAGGGATACCTGGATTAGTGGCGGAGATGATAAGCAGGCATGGCCAACCTGAGGCTCTCCAGCTATTGTAAAACTACAACTCCCACCTTGCCCTGCTGTAGGCTGATAGCTGTAGGCAGTCTGGGCATACTGGGAGTTGTAGTTTTGCAACAGCTGGAGAGCAATAGTGATGAGCGGGAGGTGCCATATTCGATTTCGCGATATTTCGCGAATATTCGAATGAATATTCGTGTTATATTCGTCGAAATCGAATATTCGTAATTATTCCAATTATCGCGAATAATATCCGAATTTTTTTTTCGCGTATTGCGATTATTTATCTTGATAGTATAAGGCAACATTCCTATGCTCATTGACTATGGCTAGGCTAATATGTGTATTTTACGAAATTTCGTGATTTGCTCTAACTTCGTCTCTTAGAATATTACGAATATTCTAAAAGACGAAGTTAGAGCAATATTACGAAATTTCGTAAAATACACATATAGATTGGAATTTAGCTAATATAGTGCTATAATCCCTTTTTTTTCCTCAAATTTTTTTTTGCCTCTTCTGAACTTAAGTTTTGTAAAATATGTACACTATTAAAAAATATTACTATAGCAGTATATTAGCTTAAATACAATCTATGTGTATTTTACGAAATTTCGTAATATTGCTCTAACTTCGTCTTTTAGAAATTTCGTAATATTGCTCTAACTTCGTCTTTTAGAATATTCGTAATATTCTAAGAGACGAAGTTAGAGCAATATTAAGAACATTTTCAAAAGCCGAAATTGCGATGCGAGTAATATAATACGAAATAATCGCATGAAGATTTCAACTTAGCACTGCTATATTCCATATTCTAGCCTAATATGGAATATAGCTGTGCTAAGTTAGCACTGCTATATTCCACACTAGGCTAGAATATGGAATATAGCAGTGCTAAGTTGAAATCTTCATGCGATTATTTCGTATTATATTACTCGCATCGCAATTTCGACTTTTGCAAATGTTCTTAATATTGCTCTAACTTCGTCTCTTAGAATATTACGAATATTCTAAAAGACGAAGTTAGAGCAATATTACGAAATTTCTAAAAGACGAAGTTAGAGCAATATTACGAAATTTCGTAAAATACACATAGATTGTATTTAAGCTAATATACTGCTATAGTAATATTTTTTAACAGTGTACATATTTTACAAAACTTAAGTTGAGAAGAGGCAAAAAAAAATTAGAGGAAAAAAAAGGGATTATAGCACTATATTAGCTAAATTACAATCTATATGTGTATTTTACGAAATTTCGTAATATTGCTCTAACTTCGTCTTTTAGAATATTCGTAATATTCTAAGAGACGAAGTTAGAGCAATATTAAGAACATTTGCAAAAGTCGAAATTGCGATGCGAGTAATATAATACGAAATAATCGCATGAAGATTTCAACTTAGCACTGCTATATTCCATATTCTAGCCTAGTGTGGAATATAGCAGTGCTAACTTAGCACAGCTATATTCCATATTAGGCTAGAATATGGAATATAGCAGTGCTAAGTTGAAATCTTCATGCGATTATTTCGTGTTATATTACTCGCATCGCAATTTGCGAAATTTCGTAAAATACACATATAGATTAGATTGTAATTTAGCTAATATGGAATATAGCAGTAAGTTGAAAACGCCACTGACTGGAGCAGCCAGGAAGCCAGGAATCCAAAGGACAGGTAAGAACAACTTTAGAGAAGTGGGAAAGAAAAAAATATAATAATAAAAAAAAAAACGAATATTCGAATTCGCGAATATATAGAACGATATTCTAAATATTCGCGAAATCTCGAAATTGCGATATTCGAGAAAAAAATTCGCAATTCGAATATTCGCGCTCAACACTAGAGAGCAACAGGTTGGCAAGCCCTGGTATCCAGTTTGATCCAGTTTATCTGACGAATCTGGGCGCAGTGATCCATCCTGATTGGTTGCTGGGTGAGAAATCCGTCCCTCAGTGGATTTAGTTCTCATAAATTAGATATGGTTATGGGTTTTATTTAATTATTTATTTAGTGTGGAATGAATTATTTTATTTAATTATTTATGAAATTTCATTGTGGTGTTTAAATTATTTAAGGTAACCCATAATAAAGCATTGTGGCCATTTTCATCCAAATCAGATTGTTGTGTCCTTATTTATTTTAATATAAGTAGGTTTATGAGTATGATCCTCTGGATCAACTTGCAGGATGACAGACCGAACTGGATGGCAAAAATGTCTTTTTTCTGACTTATGTTACTATGTTAAATGTGCCTCCATGGAGTTTGCCAAATGGGCATTTATAGGAAGTAGTCATTATTATCAGTAGCCATGACCTGGATAGCTGATTCAATTGCTATATGGATGTTTATTTTATCAAGATGAATTGAAATAAAGAGAAAATGTGCAATTTTGCCAAGTGCTGGATCATTTTACTACATTGTCCAAGTGAGTGTTGCCGATCTGGCGGGGTCTGTCACCTAAGGAAACCGGTGAGCTGGTGTTTGCTGTTTGTATGATGCGTAAATGAGTAGTATGCAAAGAGTTAAAAAGTCAATCACTTTTGTATAACCTTATTTTTTTTATAATCTTCCATTTAACGTGGACCCCATTATATCTGGAACTTTAACAGCCTTGGTGAGATGTATCCATGGCACAGAATATCCGACAAAGCACCTGTAAGCACCTTTTCACATCTGGCTTTTTTTTTTTTTTTAAATAAACAAAATCCTTAAACAAGCATTTCAGGCAAATCGGGCCGCGTGTGGGACTATTGTCCCGCACTCATATGATCATATGAGTGCGGGACAATAGACCTGCGGGTGCCCCGACGTGCACAGCATCATTGTAATCTATGATGCTGTGTACTCCCGTGTGCACGATCAATGCCGCTCCGGGACATATGGCCCGCTCACGGACCGTGTATCTCAGAGGGCATACGGTCGTGTGCAAGAGGCCTTAGGCAGGTTCTGATCTTCCTTCACTGACCATGTGGCTTTCACGTTCTGCTGTTAGTCCCCCAAAAATAGGTGTCAATACTTTTAAGCCAAAGTGCAAAAATGTAAAAATTCCAGCAATCAGGCCACTGTTAAAATTCCAGTGTTTATTGCATAATCTTAAAATCCATTAGCCGAACGGAGAGCAAAACAGTCTACGCGTTTCGACATCTTAATCATGACCATCCAATACTTTTAAGATCGCAGGCTCTCAGGGTATACTGGGAGCTGTAGTTTCACAACAGCTCGGGAGCTACAGGTAAGGTTGCAAATCACTGCACTATACTATCCAGAGCAAGGAAACAACTCAACAAAAACTCTGAAAGTTGTAATGACATCGTTTGACCACTAGATGGAGCAGCTGATTGTCATTTAGTACATGTAATTTTACACTTACCAGTATTTTCCACATATTTGTCTAACAAAACGTTTAGCAGCTCTAATCTACTTTGTATTTCAATATCTACTCGTCAAGATCTTCGCTTGCTGTCAATGAATGGAACGTGCTTGTTTACATCTGATAATATCCAACTCACCTAAGGTTCAGGGCTTTTTACGACAGAGCTCTTTTGCACTGTAAAATATACCCATATGAGAATAACATTATCTCATTTGATTAAAAAAGAAAAACAGGAGAACCCGTTTACATCTTTTAAATACATTGGATTGTGATTTTTCTAGTGACAGATAAAAGCCTATGCAAGTAACTGTAACTGTGTAATATACTGTGTAATAAAAGGGGTTGTCCAGGCTTTTAAATTGATAATCTATCCTCAGGATAGGTTATCAATATCAGATCGGCAAGGGTCCGATCAGCTGTATGATGGGAAGGAGTGTGCAGTGTGCATGTGCTGTCTCCCATCTCTCTTCCTGCTCATTGCTGCTTTGCAACCACTTTTACTACTTCAACTTATATAAAATACAAGATGGACTCGCAAAACACTATGGTCATGTAAATGTAGCCTAGGAGTGTACAGATTCCAAACTGATATAGGTGCCTATTTCGCTAGGAAAACATAAAAAATGATCTATCCTTTTATCGGGGCCACGTAACGGAACTACTGGGTGCAGACAGCACACGCTGTCCACATCTTTTGCGGCCCCATTGAAATGAATAGGTCTGCACCTGTTCCGCAAAATTGCGGAACGGATGCGGACTCATTCATACGGTTGTGTGAATGTCAGTTGTACAGATTCCACTGAGGCTGCAGTGAACACTGTACTGGCAGGAGCATACATCGGTGCTCCTACCTTTACTGTCACTGCTATGCTAAAGCCTGGCATAAATGTGCTATGTCAGACTTTAGCAGAGCGGGCACAGGCAGGTGCAGCGATGTGCTATGCAGAGCTCCTACCTTGCACTCATTCAGCTCTGCTAAAAGCCTGGATGCCACATTGGCACTGGCTTCTAGACATGTGGAGCAAGTGCAGGGGAGGAGCTCTGCATAGCACATTGCTGCTCCTGCCTGTGCCTGCTCTGCTAAAGTCTGACATAGCACATTTATACCAGGATTTTGCAGAGCAAGGCTAGTACAGGCAGGAGCAGTAATATATGCTACATCCTGTACAGCACTTACTGAGGCCCCAGTGGAATCTATACACCAGTACAGCACTGACATATCCGCTGTGTACAGATTCCAAAGAAGTGATATAGGTAACTGAACGTCAGATTCACAAGGAAAACGAGGAAAAAGTGTAATAGAAATATTATATTATTACCTATACATGTAAGTTTTAATAAAGTGTAGGTGAAAGTTTAGGTACGCTTCAAATATATGCACTGGAGAACAGAAATGGTTAGAGAGGTGGACATCTAACATCTTCTGGTATCGATGGAAGAATACAGCAAAGTATGGGTGACACAGTATAATAATAAGGTGCACTGTGTAACGCTGCCACTTATTTTTTAAATACAATTATGCTGCCTTTATTCTGTAATAATGTGTTGTATTTGTGCCTTTGCTGAATCATCATTGATAATGATACAGTTTGAAACATTTTGTCCTCTTTGATTTGCACATCAATAACGCTATACAGTGTGTGTAACAAAATTTGAGGTAGATAGAAAGATTCCTAAACTTGCATTATCAATAGCTGATTGTATGTCAATGTCTTTGCTCTATTAAGGACTTATGCAGATTGTGCCTGTGGGTGCCAGCCTGTCTGCAAAAGGTGAAGACACTCCACATTCTCAGAGGAAACTTCATTTAGCACTGGCCTATGACTTACCAGCCATATGGGCATACTAATGAAGACCTGGAAGGGGCCACTTAAAATGCAGAACAAACTCCAGACATGGTGGCTGCTAACCCAGCAGGTGGTATAAGCCATTCAGTAGGTGGATTAAATAATATCAGAAGCCATAACTCCGACCTCATAGCACCCACATCCTCAGAACCCTGGTAATTGTGTTCAGCCTGACATGGGATTCGGGGAGAATCCAGAAACCCTGAACTGGACATGAGGCATTTCTTGGTATTCAGGATCTGGCCTTCTGCAAATCATAACCCGATCACATTTGGTGTCTGTATGACTGGGACAGGGTGATTCAGATTATGGGATCTTATCTGTATTCGTAGTCCCTGTTATATGGCGATGAATCGCTGTGATTCATATTGCCACATCGGTCAGCTATTTTGGAAGGTGGGGGTAAAAACCTGAATAATCTCAGACGTCCCAAAAGGCCAGACCGAAAGGAGGGAGGTTGCATCACCGCCCACCCCTCGGCAGAGGGGGGATAAAAATGGGTGGTAGGGAACAGTTAGGTGTCAACCATTTTGGGGATCCACATCGTTTGGAGTGACTGCCCGTATCCTCAGCTGTCCACAGCTGGAATATAACTGCTGCATCTCAGTAAGCCAATAGTCTGTATTTTATCCCTTTTATTTTATCTGTTCACTGCATTGTTATTGTATGTATATTTTGTTTTTATCTTTTATCTGACACTTTCTTTTTGTATTGCACTGCACTGTCGTGTATTAAATTTAAACATTAATAAGTCCCTTCCTTGTTGTCTTATAGAACTTGCTCTTTCAAAGGGAATAACGTTATCGGTAGTGTAACATATAGATAACTTGTGTTACAGTGTTAATTTTGGGTTGAGAGAATATCTGAGTATAGGCCCCTATTGCCTTATAGTATAGGTGGTGGCAGAGATTGCGATAGAAAATATTGGGGTGTTAGAATCTAGGAGAGTAAGTTAGCATAATTCCGTCATCTAGAATAGGTGGGTGGGAATTTATGTGGTAAATTGATGAGCTCACTAGTATAATTCACCCCAGTGACGTGACCCAAAAGTAGGGATCGTCACAGTGTGTGTGTGTATTATAGCTTGCTTTCTTCTTTTGTGGTTTGGAGTGGTTTTGACAAATATCCAGTGGCAATGTGCTCATTCCTCATCATTTTTTCCCCTTTTTTTCTCAACAGCAGAGAACAAAGCAGAATATGGTTGATGAGTTTGGAATGGTCAGTTATATCAACATGAATAACATAATGAATAAAAATAGTATAACTTGAACCCCAGAAGCAAGAAAACGGTATATACCTATACGTATCCGTGGGCTAATTTGTCCATTGGCTAGTAGTCACTGACAACTGAGGCTTCATAGAGCAGTATCATGGTGTACTCAGGTGAGAGGGCCACTGATAGCATAGGATTTATAGCAGTGCACCTTAACCCCTTAGGGACCCATGACGTACCGGTACGGCATGGATCCCGAGTCCTTAAGGACCCATGACGTACCGGTACGTCATGAGTTTAAATTGAGATTGTGGCGCCCCAGGGGTTAATCCGCACAGGATGCCGGCTGAAATCATTCAGCCGGCATCCTGTCACAACGCCTGGGGGGGTCATATGACCCCCCCCGTATCGGCGATCGCAGCAAACCGCAGGTCAATTCAGACCTGCGGTTTGTTGCTATTTCTGCTGTTTCTGATCGCCGCGGTCCCTGACCGCGGCAATCAGAAACTTTAGTGTGGCACAAATCTATAGTTATCACCCTCCCTGCACCCCTGCATGATTTTAGCCTGGTGGGAGGTGCAGGGGGGGGTGTTGCGGGCGGTGTGGGAGGTGCGGGAGGAGGGCGGTGCGGCAGGCGGGATCGCGATCCCCCGCCCGCCTCCCGCCGAATAATCGTTGGCTTCTAGTGGGTATACCAGGGTGCCAGCACATTGCTGGCACCCTGGTATAAACGGCTGACATCTGTGAATGGATGTCAGCCGTTTAACCCTTTCCATACAGCGGTCCGTACGGACCGCTGTATGGAAAGAGTTAACAGTAAGATGCGGCTCCCTCCCTCTCCCATCGGGGGGCTGCTGTGCCTTTTCAGCCCCCCGATGGGAGAGGGAGAGAGCCCCCAGGCAGCCCCCCGAAGCCCCAGTCCTTACCCTTCCCCGTCTGCGAAGTTGTGGCAGACGGGGAAGGTTCCCATGGCAACAGGACGCCTGCTCAGGCGTCCTGCTGTCCATGGTGCTGAACAGATCTATGCTGAAAGCATAGATCTGTTCAGTGTAAGTAAAATACAGTACAGAAACCTATATAGGTTCTGTACTGTATTATGCAGACACCAGACCCACTGGATCTTCAAGAACCAAGTGGGTCTGGGTCAAAAAAAAAGTAAGAAAAAGTGAAAAAAAAGTGAAAATCAAAAAACACATTTATCACTAATTAAAAATGAAAAAAATAAAATTCCCTACACATGTTTGGTATCGCCGCGTCCGTAACATCCTGATCTATAAAACGGTCATGTTACTTTCCCCGCACGGTGAACGCCATAAAAATAAAAAAATAAAAACTATGAGAAAATTTAAATTTTGCCCACCTTACTTCCCAAAAAAGGTAATAAAAGTGATCAAAAAAGTCGCATGTACGCAAAAATAGTGCCAATCAAACCGACATCTCATCCCGCAAAAAAATGAGACCCTACCCAAGATTATCGCCCAAAAACTGAAAAAACTATGGCTCTTAGACTATGGAAACACTAAAACATCATTTTGTTTGTTTCAAAAATTAAATAATTGTGTAAAACTTACATAAATAAAAAAAAGTATACATATTAGGTATCGCCGTGTCCGTATCGACCGGCTCTATAAAAATATCACATGAGTTAACCTCTCAGGTGACCACCGTAAAAAAATAAAAATAAAAACGGTTTAAAAAAAGCTATTTCTTGTCATCTTACGTCACAAAAAGTGCAATAGCATGCGATAAAAAAGTCATAAGCACCCCAAAATAGTGCCAATAAAACAGCCATCTCATCCCGCAAAAAATTAGACCCTACATAAGATAATCGCCCAAAAACTGAAAAAACTATGGCTCTTAGACTATGGAGACACTAAAACTTTTTTTGTTTTAACAATGAAATCATTGTGTAAAACTTACATAAATAAAAAAAAAGTGTACATATTAGGTATCGCCGCGTCCGTGACAACCTGCTCTATAAAATTACCACATGATCTAACCTTTCTGATGAATGTTGTAAATAACAAAAAAAAACGGTGCCAAAAAAGCTATTTCTTGTTACCTTGCCGCACAAAAAGTGTAATATAGAGCAAGCAAAAATCATATGTACCCTAAACTAGTACCAAGAAAACTGCCACCTTATCCCGTAGTTTCTAAAATGGGGTCACTTTTTTGGAGTTTCTACTCTAGGGGTGCATCAGGGGGGCTTCAAATGGGAGATGGTGTAAAAAAAACAGTCCAGCAAAATCTGCCTTCCAAAAACCGTATGGCATTCCTTTTCTTCTGCGCCCTGCCGTGTGCCCGTACAGCAGTTTACGACCACATATGGGGTGTTTCTGTAAACTACAGAATTAGGGCCATAAATAATGAGTTTTGTTTGGCTGTTAACCCTTGCTTTGTTACTTGAAAAAAGATATTAAAATGGAAAATCTGCCAAAAAAAGTGAAATTTTGAAATTGTATCTCTATGTTCCATTATATCTTGTGCAACACCTAAAGGGTTAACAAAGTTTTTAAAATCAGTTTTGAATACCTTGAGGGGTGTAGTTTCTTAGATGGGGTCACTTTTAGGGAGTTTCTACTCTAGGGGTGCATCAGGGGGCTTCAAATGGGACATGGTGTCAAAAAACCAGTCCAGCAAAATCTGGCTTCCAAAAACCAAACAGCGCACCTTTCACTCTACGCCCCGCTGTGTGGCCGTACAGTAGTTTATGGCCACATATGGGGTGTTTCTGTAAACGGCAGAGTCAGGGCAATAAAGATACAGTCTTGTTTGGCTGTTAACCCTTGCTTTGTTAGTGGAAAAAATGGGTTAAAATGGAAAATTAGGCAAAAAAATGAAATTCTAAAATTTCTTCCCCATTTGCCAATAACTCTTGTGCAACACCTAAAGGGTTAACAAAGTTTGTAAAATCAGTTTTCAATACCTTGAGGGGTGTAGTTTATAGAATGGGGTCATTTTTGGGTGGTTTCTATTATGTAAGCCTCGCAAAGTGACTTCAGAGCTGTAGTGGTCCCTAAAAATTGGGTTTTTGTAAATTTCGGAAAAATTTCAATATTTGCTTCTAAAGTTCTAAACCTTGTAACATCCCCAAAAAATAAAATATCATTCCCAAAATAATTCCAACCTGAAGTAGACATATGGGGAATGTAAAGTCATCACAATTTTTGGGGGTATTACTATGTATTACAGAAGTAGAGAAACTGAAACTTTGAAATTTGCAAATTTTTCAAAATTTTCTGTAAATTAGGTATTTTTTTATGCAAAAAAAATAATTTTTTTGACTTCATTTTACCAGTGTCATGAAGTACAATATGTGACGAAAAAACTATCTCAGAATGGCCTGGATAAGTCAAAGTGTTTTAAAGTTATGAGCACTTAAAGGGACACTGGTCAGATTTGCAAAAAATGGCCAAGTCCTTAAGGTGAAATAGGGCTGAGTCCTTAAGGGGTTAAGCACCTTAAGTCTGACAGTGGAGAAGACAATTTCAGCTCCAATGTCATCCACAAACTTTCCATGAGACGATGTGCTCCATGTGCTTCAATTACATCACCAAACCAACACAGTGACATCACCAAACCCAGCCTGGTGCTAGATTAGATCTACACATTTACAACACTGTATGGCAATATTATTTGGCAATAGGATTTGGATATGACTTGCCTTGCTCTAGGCATAAACAGTATATCAGTTTTGCCTGAAGTGATCCAAATATACAATTAATTGTCCTACCATTATTCCAGAAAATATGTAACACCCCAAAGAGGTGTTACCACTCCTGCACCCTGCTACTGTCTTTATTAATCTAACCTCATGTCATCTTATACATTAATTTCCAGGTCCTCTACACTGTGCATTCCTAATTATGTTGTTATGTAACTGTTCATGTAATGTGCCTGGTTCACCAGCAGGTGGCAGAAAATATGGCAGAGCTGTACTTAGATAGAATGGAACTTACCATTCCATTCTAACCCCCCTCTGGAGAGAAGTGGGCTTGTCCTACTTCCTGCAGGAATGGTGGGGACCAGTTAGTTCCAGTTTAGGTCTTCCCTAGACAGGGGAAGGGTGTGCAGGGGCACGTCTCTGCTGGACGTGCACACGCCAGCCAGAGCACCTTAAGCTCTGCTGGCCATGGAGGTCAAATCTTAAAGCCTCAGGAGCCAGGAGGAAAGTTCCCTGGAATAACCTAGAGTCAGACTACAGAGAAGAAGTGCAGCATACAGAAGAAGCTGAGTTATACAGCCAGCCTGTCAGTACAGCAGAGTGAGAAACAAAGATATAGCAAATTTGAGTTTGCCTGCCTGTTTAATGCTAAAGCCTGCTAGAACCAAGACAAAGCCTGAAACTGTTTGGAGAAACGTTTCTTCAAGTAAAGCTGCCATTGAGCTTCATCTCAAGGTCTGGACTCAAGTTATTTCTTCAAATCCCTCAATCATTACCTCTATTTATAGCTTCGGAGCCAAAGCCTGTCCAGCGGTATCCATGTAGGAGCACCGTGACACACAATAAGAGACATTTTAGGCCGCAACATACCACTTGGCATTTCCTACACCTGGGACACGACAGAGAGGGCCCTGGGGGAGGTGCCCATTGCAAATACAATAATTGCTTTTCTCGGTCTATGGCTCCAAAAGTGTGGTTAACTATTAAATAAAGCATGAGTCAAATAACTGCCATGTCATGGTGAAAGGATCATTGTCAATTGTATTACCCAAAACAAACTCTAAACAAAGAGACTTATTTTCTATAGCTGTCAGCTCTTAAAGACAAAATTACTCAAACACCTCCCCGAAACACACAACAGGTATAAGTATAACAACATACAATGCAGCCATGGGGGTACTGGCAACTGGGTGTTACCAGTTAATTCTTGGAGGACCAGTGCATTTTACATTTTTGTGTATTTTCATTTTTTTTACTCCCTACCTTCCAGGAACTTTTTTATTTTTTCATTCAGATAGATGTATGAGGGCTTGTTTTTAGCTTGACAAATTGCACTTTCTAGTGCGAAACTAATGTGTCATTAATATGTCGTAATAACTATGGAATGCTTTTACCTATCAAAGCTATTCTGAGATTGTTTTCTCGTGAGACATTGTACTTCATGTTAGTGGGAAATATGCATTGATATAAAAAATATATATAATAATAATTTATATATATATATATATATATATATATATACAGTGCACACCAAAAGTTTGGACACACCTCACTCAAAGAGTTTTCTTTATTTTCATGACTATGAAAATTGTAGATTCACACTGAAGGCATCAAAACTATGAATTAACACATGTGGAATTATATACATAACAAAAAAGTGTGAAACAACTGAAAATATGTCATAGTCTAGGTTCTTTAAAGTAGCCACCTTTTGCTTTGATTACTGCTTTGTACACTCTTGGCATTCTCTTGATGAGCTTCAAGAGGTAGTCACCTGAAATGGTCTTCCAACAGTCTTGAAGGAGTTCCCAGAGATGCTTAGCACTTGTTGGCCCTTTTACCTTCACTCTGCGGTCCAGCTCACCCCAAACCACCTCGATTGGGTTCAGGTCCGGTGACTGTGGAGGCCAGGTCATCTGGCGCAGCACCCCATCACTCTCCTTCATGGTCAAATAGCCCTTACACAGCCTGGAGGTGTGTTTGGGGTCATTGTCCTGTTAAAAAATAAATGATGGTCCAACTAAACGCAAACCGGATGGAATAGCATGCCGCTGCAAGATGCTGTGGTAGCCATGCTGGTTCAGTATGCCTTCAATTTTGAATAAATCCCCAACAGTGTCACCAGCAAAGCACCCCCACACCATCACACCTCCTCCTCCATGCTTCACTGTGGGAACCAGGCATGTAGAGTCCATCCGTTCACCTTTTCTGCGTCGCACAAAGACACGGTGGTTGGAACCAAAGATCTCAAATTTGGACTCATCAGACCAAAGCACAGATTTCCACTGGTCTAATGTCCATTCCTTGTGTTCTTTAGCCCAAACAAGTCTCTTCTGCTTGTTGCCCGTCCTTAGCAGTGGTTTCCTAGCAGATATTCTACCATGAAGGCCTGATTCACACAGTCTTCTCTTAACAGTTGTTCTAGAGATGTGTCTGCTGCTAGAACTCTGTGTGGATTTGACCTGGTCTCTAATCTGAGCTGCTGTTAACCTGCGATTTCTGAGGCTGGTGACTTGGATGAACTTATCCTCCGCAGCAGAGGTTACTCTTGGTCTTCCTTTCCTGGGATGGTCCGCATGTGAGCCAGTTTCTTTGTAGTACTTGATGGTTTTTGTGACTGCACTTGGGGACACTTTCAAAGTTTTCCCAATTTTTCGGACTGACTGACCTTCATTTCTTAAAAGTAATGATGGCCACTCGTTTTTCTTTACTTAGCTGCGTTTTTCTTGCCATAATACAAATTCTAACAGTCTATTCAGTAGGACTATCAGCTGTGTATCCACCTGACTTCTCCACAACGCAACTGATGGTCCCAACCCCATTTATAAGGCAAGAAATCCCACTTATTAAACCTGACAGGGCACACCTGTGAAGTGAAAACCATTTCAGGTGACTACCTCTTGAAGCTCATCAAGAGAATGCCAAGAGTGTGCAAAGCAGTAATCAAAGCAAAAGGTGGCTACTTTGAAGAACCTAGAATATGACATATTTTCAGTTGTTTCACACTTTTTTGTTATGTATATAATTCCACATGTGTTAATTCATAGTTTTGATGCCTTCAGTGTGAATCTACAATTTTCATAGTCATGAAAATAAAGAAAACTCTTTGAATGAGAAGGTGTGTCCAAACTTTTGGTCTGTACTGTATATATTTAAAAAAAAATCAAAAATGTACTGATAGTTTGGAATTATGTACTATTTTCAAAATTTTTATTTCTCTGCTTTTAAGAAAGATAGTTATACCTCATAAAATAGGTATTAATTGACATTCACTATAGGTCTATTTTATGCTGGCATCATTTTGTACATGTAATTTTATTTTCTAGGACGTGAGATAGCTTAGAATTTTAGAAGCAATTTTTAAAACTTTCAAGAAAAATTCCCAAATCAACTTTTTTAAAGACCAATTCAGATTTCAAGTCACTTTGAGGAGCTTACATAATAGAAATCACCCATAAATGACCCCATTATGGAAAACTACACCCCTCAATTTATTCAAAACAGATTTTTAGAAATGTTGTTTATCCTTTATGTGTTCCACAAGAATGAAAGCAAAATTGAGGCGAAATTAAAAAATGTAACTTTTTTGCAGGCTTTCCATTTTAATCCATTTTCCTGCAACACAGCAAGGGTTAACAGCAAACAAACCTCAATATTTATTTCTCTGATTCTGCAGTTTACATTAGCACCCCAGATGTGGTCGTAAACTGCTGTATGGGCACACCACAGAGCTCAGAACAGAAGGATGGCATCTTTGGGCGCCATGTTGCATTTGAAGAGACCCTGAGGTCCCCCTACAGTGAAAACCCCCAAAAAGTGATGACATTTTTGAAACTACACCACCCAAAGAATTTTAAACGGGTGTAGAGGGCACTTTGACCCCACAGGTGTTTCATAGAATTTATAAATACTTGGCTGTGAAAATGAAAAATCACCCCACAATTTTTTACCCATTTTTTCCTGAATACAGAAAAACCCCATGTGTGGTCATAAATTGCTGTTTGGGGATACACCAGGGCTCAGAAGGGAAGGAGCGGCATCTGGATTTTTAAAGATGGAATTTGCTGAAATGGATTTTAGGATACAGCTACACAACTAAATTTGTTGCGCGAAACATTTGTGTCACAGTGATGTAGTGCAACATTTTTTGCAATGACAGTCTATGGTGTCGCACTGCGACATGCAACATACTGCAATGCGACAGTCACACAAAAATCCATGGATTAATTTTGTGCAACTGTTGTGACGCAGTCACAGAATGTCGCAGTGCGACACCATAGCCCGTTGTTATAAAAAATGTTGCACAACATTACTGCAACAAATATTCGTGCAAAAAATGTCGTCATGCAGCCCTAGCCTTAAGGGCCATAAATTTTCAATTTTTTTGTTGACTGATATGTGTGAGTGCTCATTTTTTGCAGGACAAGCAAGTCGTTTTTATTGGCACCATATTGGGGTAGATTTGGCTTTCTGATTGCTTTTTATCTCATGTTTTGGGAGGAGAGGTGGACAAAATTGCAATTGTCAGTGTTTTATATTTCTATTTTTCATGGGGTTTACCATGTGGTATATATGATATAACTTTATTTTGCAGGTTAATACGATTATGGCAATACCAAATTTATATAGTTTTAGTACTTTTGCATCACCACATACTAACATCCTTAACATTTTTATTTTTCTGCAAATGTAGATGTTTGAGGGCTTGCCTTTTGCAGGACAGGTTGTACTTTTTTACAGGTACCATTTTGGGGTACAAAGGAGTTTTTGATCACTTAGTATTATGCTTTTTTTTGGAGGCAAGGTAGAAAATAAAGCTGTTCTGGTAGTGTTCTTTTTTCATGCCGTTCACCTGATAGGGTAGATCATTTGATATTTTTATAGAGCCAGTCATTACTAATGCGGTGATACCAAATATGCCTATTTTTTTTTTCAGTTTTACACAATAAGAGCATTTTTGGGAAAACAAATCATGTTTTTGTCTGGCCATTTTCTGTCTTGTATGAGGGCTCGATTTTTGAGGGATGAGGTGACATTTTCATTGGTACCATTTCGGGGTATGTAAAAAATTTTGATTGTATGATATGTTTTTGGGGAGGTGAGGTGACTAACAAAAATTGCTGTTTTGGCATAATTTTTTTTTTTTTTTTACGGCATTCATCTGATGGGGTAGATCATATGATATTTTTATAGAGCCAGTCATTATGGACATTTAACATTATTAAAAAAATAATAATAATTATTTGCATTTCCAGGTTCAGTCCCCCATAATTTTTATTTTATCATCTACAGAGCTGTGTGAGTGTTAATTTTTTTGCAGGGAAATCTGTAGTTTTTATTGATACAATTGATACAATTTTGGATTGTGCATGGCTTTTTGATCACATTTATAAAATTTTTGGGGGAGGTGAAGCGATAAGAAGAACGGCAAATCTGCAATTTTTTACTGTTAAGGCATTTACCATACAGGATAAAATCACTTATATTTTAACGCGCCAATGCCTATGATGTATGTTTGTTTATTTATTTTTATTATAAGATAAGGGGGATTATTTGAATTTCATTTTTTTAAATATTTTTTAATTTTTTAGGGGGCTGAATATGCAATCTTCAGATCACTTCTGCCTCATAGTGCAATTAGTTATCACTGCAATGAATGGCAAATTCGCTGAGTTCTGATGGAGCCCTGCCACCTGCAAGCCTCCATAAGAACCACACCTATAATAGCATGGAGAGACCCTGGCTGTTGCAGACAATAAACAGCTTTCCCAGATCTTAGGACAAGAAGTCAGGACAGACTGTGATAATGTGGGTCTGTGGTAATAGAGACTGCATACAAGTACATCCCCACCATCCTCTCTGTACTTCATGTCTCCTCATGAGCTCAATTCCTACAGAGATTCAGCTGAAGATCTTATCATTTGTATTCAGGATCATAATCCCTGACAAGTAGTGCAGAAAGGAGGCTGAGGTGGCTCTATAGCTCAGTGTTGTGAAGAAACGTGTACTCCTGTGTGATTAGGACAGGTTTTGTGTGTAGTAATAGGACAGCGGCCATTTTATTTCTCCTAATTATTGTTCCCTAGACAAAACGAGCCATTATAACTAATGAAATGTATTTGGGAATATATTTATAATAAAAGTAATATTTAAGTATTTTCATTTTTTTAATTCCGGGAGAACCCCTTTAATGCACGTTTGTTACTGGATATCTTTGAATGAAATAGTGTAGTCTATTACACTATTCCATCTTCTTTTTTTAGCAGCATATACTGACCAGATGAATAAGTGTGATGTGAACGTATCCTTAGAAACACTGACTGGCTCAGATGTTGCTGTGGTCATGTTAAATCTCATGCTGCTGTTTGTTATATGCACATTCAAGATATATACACAATGACACTGCTCCTCTCTGCTTGCTTACCTTCTTAAAGGATGGTGCAGGATAAGATAAAAAAAACATGGACGCTTCTCATGAAACTGGGTCATGGGTTGTGTCTGGTACAGCTACTTCATTGAAGTGAATAGGGTTAAGCTGCAATACCACAAACAGCCTGTTGGCAGTTGTGGCACTGTTTTTGGAAGAACCCATTAAAAAGTTTTCCAAATAATAAAATTATAGATACGTGTTGTCCATTGTGACGTGCTTTGTCCTGAGAGTGACTGGTGCAGACTCTATGGCAACAATCTGAAATTAGAGAACAACATCGTACTTCCATTACAATCCCATTACATCTAATATGACAAGTCAAAAGTTCATACAGGAAGGATAAGACCAAGGTTGGAAATCCAAGATGCCCTCAGATCACACACAACACTGCTATCAGAGTGGGAGGTATTCCAAACTAGGCACAGACTATTAAAATGTTTAACACCAGCACAATGTAAGAAAGAGCACTGACCATGCGGTCACCCCCCTATCCTCTGGATAGGTCATCAGTTTCTAATTGGTAGGGGTCCGACACCCAGGACCCCTGCTGATCAGCCGTTTGAAAAGGCAGCAGTGTTTGCAGTAGCGCAGCAGTCAAATCTACCTGAGAAGAGTCCTGGTTATCCATAATCTCCTGCTCTCTCGCCCATCTGCTGATGATTGGCAGTTCTCTCCTAGAGAGAAAGGGAGAAAACCAGGTAGAAGCCTGTCAGTCATCAGCAGGTGGCAGGAGAGCAGGAATTCATTAATAACCAGGACTCTTCTCAGGTAGATTTGACTCTTTTCATGGCAGAATATGTCATATAGATTGCCCATAACATCTACCAAACAACCCAAATCTAAACACATCAGTTTTTTTTTTTTTTTTTTAAATAATACACATAGACAGAGAGTGGAGTTAAAGGCCATGGCCTGTTTATTAACTTAATAAATAACATTATAACTTAAAACATAATCATAACAAAGTCCAGTCATAGACTCGGACTTACCTTTAGCAGTACAATACAAATGTACACATAACAAGTCCATCCCCATATCGGGGACGACTATCCTCACCACCCACAGCGCCATGACCGATTACCACGCTATCCCAATCGACAAAACTTTGGGAGGGCGGGCGGGGCACGAAGGGTCCGCTTGACAGCCGCAGTTCAATCCAAAAGGCACCGCCGCCTGTGACTCCCACATTCTTATCCAAACCCAGAGGACCCCAAAAGCCAATCAGAGCCCTATCTCCAGGTCCCAGATAAAACTGCCCTAGCCCCAGCGTTTTCACAGGCCCACCTGAAAACCAATCAATTTAAGGTTACTGGGCAGAGCACCTCAGCCCAGCAACCTTAACCAAAACAGCGGGAAATCCTCCCGCCCAAAACCCTCTTAATCTGCCCTCCTAGCCTAACAACACAAACCTCCTCACCTAAGGTCAACTAAAGTTCAATATGGCTTAATGCCAATTCAGCCATGGATCCCCCTCCTAATGGTCCGGGGGCTATTCATGGCAGAATATGTCATATAGATTGCCCATAACATCTACCAAACAACCCAAACCTAAACACATCTGTTTTTTTTTTTTTTTTTTTAATAATACACATAGACAGAGAGTGGAGTTAAAGGCCATGGGCTGTTTATTAACTTAATAAATAGCATTATAACTTAAAACATAATCATAACAAAGTCCAGTCATAGACTCAGACTTACCTTTAGCAGTACAATACAAATGTACACATAACAAGTCCATCCCCATATCGGGGATGACTATCCTCACCACCCAACCGGCCCTAAGCCACTTCACAGAAGTGGCATGGGCCCCACCCCACCCACAGCTAATTCAACCATAGCCTGCAGGTTTAAATTAAAAATATCATAACCGATGTCTGACAAATGAACGCCATCCCGAAAAAACAGACCAGCCTCTCCACTCTCAAGATCCACATGTCTAAATGCAAAACCCCCAACTGACGGCATAAACCTGGCCATAACCCTATTTATTCTCTTCCGTACCTTGTCCTTAAATCGTTGCCCAGCACATAACCTCCAGCACCTCCTTGGAATAATCTCAGAAAAAATTAACTTAGTGAGAGGGAAAAATCTTCTGAGCTCCAACATGGACTTCTTCATCCGGAAGATAAGATGCATAGTATCCCCTCCGCCGATGTCATTCCCTCCTAAATGAATTATCAAAATATCTGGCGGGGGAAGAACATCATGCAAATGCAGCACTAAATCTAACAAACCTGACCATTGAAGACCACGCACACCGTTCCAGTGCAGCTTGACAGCGTCTTCTTGCAGTGACAAATTAAGTCCGTAACAACGATCTGCAGCCCTCCTATTTGCCCAGTGCACAAAGGAGTGGCCCAGAATCCAAACCGATAAACCTGAAACTAAAATAATTACTCAATTAATAAATGCGGTCTAACATACAATTGATAACGATTAGAAGACCAACGCCCAATTCGCTGTATCACTGAATCATGCAAACCTGCTTGTGCCGCCGAAGTTGCTGCCCCAATTCGAAAAGAATGTGAAGAAAAATACCTACCATTCAACTGCAGCACCTTCAAACATTTTGACAAAACAGCCCTAAATTGAAATTGCGACAGCGGTGACAAGTCCTGATGCACAAAAAAGCATGCATCCGCCCCTTCAGGGCGACACGCCAAATAGCACTTCACCGCTTCCACCGGACATATACCTCTCTCCCGAATTGCCCCAATTCTCAACCTGCAACCCTTACCATCCTGATCCGTTTTTGACCTACGAATAAAAATCAATAACAACGAATCACCAACCACAACATCCCTCCGTGACAATCCCCCCCCCCCACTATACCTGGACCTGGGTAACAATTCACCAATCCGCAAAGCTGCAAAAAACATTACAACAAATGCTGCCCTAAACAACACAGATTCAAAATGATCAAAACACAGCACCTTAGTCGCATCGCATAACCTCAATAATATCCCCGGCGTAATAGGACATCTCCCATCCTGCAAAACACCTCCAGCCTTATACCCCTTCAACAACTGCCGCACCACGAAAACGTCCGATAACGCCTTGCGCCCACATGCCCTAAGAAAAAACGAAACTCAAGCTAAAACCTTGCAGACAGACGTGTAAGCCAACTTCTCCTCAAACAAGCTCAGGCAGAAAGACACAGCTACAGCATCATTAAGCCCCAAAAACGACCAGGACCTATCGTTCATGAAACGCTCCCACCTCAGCCACGACGACAAATAACTCCTCCAAGTCGCTCTCGCCACCGAACGGCTCAATAGCTCCATAACTACCACCAAATCAGCCCCCATAGGTGCTCCGGACAGGGACTCCCTAAAGCATCTGCCCACGGAACCAAGCTGAAGAAACGCTGCATCTGTGAACGGGATAACGCATCGGCAATGTAATTATTAATGCCCAGGATATGCACTGCTTTTATCCAAATATTCCAACGCAAACAAATAAGCACTAAATGCCTCAAAAGCTTAACTACTAACGGATTCTTAGACGATAGACAATTAACCGCAAACATCATACCTTTTATTATCCGTATGCAACCTAATGCGCTTATTTTTAAAGAAACTTCCCCATAAAACCAACGCCACCACAACTGGAAAAAGTTCAAGTAAAAGTAAATTTTTTAAAACACCATTCCTCACCCAGGACTCATGCCAAGCCTCTGAACACCAATGCCCCTCCCAAAATGCCCCAAAACCTACACTCCCTGCTGCATCCGTAAACAAATTCAACTGAGGGGCATCCACAAACTCCTCCTGCCACATAGAGCGACCATTAAAACTTCCTAAAAACTCCAACCATAACTTCAGGTCATCTTGTGCATCATTATCCAACGTTACATGAAAACTAGGATTCTTAATACCTGCAATCCTCTGAGACAGCTGCCTGCAAAACACCCGCCCCATGGGCATTACCCTACAACAAAATGCCAACAAACCTAGCAAAGACTGAACTTCCTTCACAGTAACCGAACGACGCAACAAAACTCCCTGAATCAAACCCGCCACCTTCTGCACCTTCTCCATTGGCAACCTTACTTCCCCCATTCCTGAATCTATAATAATACCCAAATATTCAATACAACAAGACGGAAAGACAGTTTTCTCAACAGCTAACGGAACCCCAAACTCAGACCACACATTAAAAAACTCGCCTAAAACCTCAGAACATGCGGAATCCCCTGGAGGCCCCACAAATGAAAAATCGTAATAAACCACACCTCCCTTCATTACCCGGACTGAGACTACCCACTCTAAAAAAGTCGAGAATGCCTCAAAATAAAAACAAGAAATAGAACAGCCCATCGGCAAACATTTATCAAAATAAAACCTGTCCTTGAAATAGAAACCCAGAGAATTGAAAGCCGCCGGGTGTATTGGCAACAGCCTAAAGGCAGATTTAACATCTGCCTTGGCCAAAAGAGCCCCCACACCAAACGACTTTACCAATGACACAGCAGCATCAAACGTAGAATAACACACTCTAGATAAAGAACTATCAATCTCATCATTCAATGAACTACCAAACGGGTAAGATAAATGGTGAATCATCCTAAATGAATTAGGTTCCTTCTTAGGAACCACCCCCAGAGGAGATAACCTCAAATCCTCAAAGGGAGGTTCCACAAAAGGACCAGCCACTCTACCTGCTAAAATTTCCGCCTTCACTTTAACCTCCACAACATGCGGGTATTTCTCAACTGACGGCAGGTTCTTCACAATCACACAACCCTGTCCAGAAAATGGCGGTATAATGAAACCCTCTGAAAAACCCGAAATTAACAACTCAGCTATCGGCTGGTTTGGATACCGACCTAACCAAGGGAGCATGCTCTCCAATTTTACTGGAGTCGACGCTTTTCTGAAAAAACTCCTTTGCCGTCGGCTGCGACGGCAAACTGGCTTTCTTAAAACATCTGGACATCGGATGGCCCGCCCCACAGAAAGCACACTCATGCTTGTATTTACATGTGGCGGGCCACTTGCAATGCGACTCATTGTATGCAAAACATACCCCCCGCTTCATTACACCTACAGAAGAAGAAGGCGTCTTTGGAACAGCCACCGGCCTCTGCGGTAGTAATAAATTAAGCCATAAGCCCACATCTTTAGTACCCCAACGCAACTGAGGATAGACCGCCATTTTCTGCCGAAAATTCTCATCGTACTGGAACCAGCCAAAACCACCAAAATTTTTATATGCTTCCAATACTATGTCTACATGCTGAAACAGACCTGAGCACTTTTCCGGCTGCTTCTCCCCTACAACACTAGCAAAAATACAAAATGCCTGAAGCCAATTGTGAAAAGATCTAGGAATGGGACACTTCCTCTCCTCCTCAGATTTATCATCCCTGCGCTCCATTTTAACAATAAAATCCTTAGAGGCAGGGAGGAGGGACAAAATATCAATAAAATCACCATTCCAGATCCTTTCCCTAATCGCTGACGACAGGTGAAAACCCAATGGAGAAATAGAACATGGCATAACTTCTTTAAAACAGCCCTCTGCTATACCCTTGGCACGAGACAGCACAGGTACAGACAGAGGCTCTATCAAGCTATCCCCCTCTCCTATTCCCAAGCTGTCAGCTGGCAGCCAGGCAGAAGAAACATTACCTAATAAACCACCAGCTGCAGCAGGGGACGGAGGGGGTTGAAGCTGGGGGGGGGGGGCCAGACACCAGTCCCTGCAAGGAGGATAACACTAGAGACAGAGAGGAAATAACTGGAGCAAGTTGCCCCGGCCACTCACCCGACTGTTGAACCGGTCCAGGCAGGGATGATGCCGCCATCTGTGAGCTGGTCCCAGGAGCAGCTCCTGCCGCACCTCCAGCCCAGCCACAAGCAGGTTGGCTATCCACGATTCCCATCCCAGGCCCCTCCGCACCCTGAGACTCCAAGCCAAGAGCCCCCAGGGGGGAGTTAAAAGCCTGTGGTGCCGAAACATGTCCCGAAACCGGAAGGCGCACACTTGATGACGTCAGCTCCCGGCGCCCTCTCGTGATGCCATCCACCGAAATCCTGGTCCCGCGAGATCTTGGCCGCGCCTGCGCAGATGGGGAGGGAGAAAATCTTCTGTTGGCCCGCCGGCTCCTCCTCAGATGCGAATCCCGGACCGCACCAGCTCCCACCGGATCTTCCACACACGCCAACTCCGGAAGCACCAGCCCGTCCACATTCGGAACATCCACAGGAACAGGTGACAGCAGGGAAGACGGCACTGCAGACGCCCCAGACGAAACCAGCTCCGGAGATCTCAGGCACAGAAGACATTCCCCGATCCAGGCAGGAGCTCCATCTTCTACCGCACGGCTCGCCAGTTCTTCAATCAGGGACTCCATCAGGTAAGCAGGAACAGCTGGGCAAGAAGGGTCCGCTTGACAGACGCAGGTCAATCCAAAAGGCACCGCCGCCTGTGACTCCCACATTCTTATCCAAACCCAGAGGACCCCAAAAGCCAATCAGAGCCCTATCTCCAGGTCCCAGATAAAACTGCCCTAGCCCCAGCGTTTTCACAGGCCCACCTGAAAACCAATCAATTTAAGGTTACTGGGAAGAGCACCTCAGCCCAGCAACCTTAACCAAAACAGCGGGAAATCCTCCCGCCCAAAACCCTCTTAATCTGCCCTCCTAGCCTAACAACACCAACCTCCTCACCTAAGGTCAACTAAAGTTCAATATCGCTTAATGCCAATTCAGCCATGGATCCCCCTCCTAATGGTCCGGGGGCTATTCAAGGTCTTTGCTGCAATGATAATGATGTTGGTTCTCGGCAACCACTTACTTTTAGCTGATGAGTGACACACTGCTGAGATCAGCATTTCTGTCACTAACTTTATACTGCCCTCAGTGAGGTCAACATAAAGTTGATGACAGGTTCCCTTTAACTGTACGTATACTTACTATGTATGTAGAGACTGCGCTCCCACTTATAAAAGTATACTGCCCTTAAATTGCTACTTGCTGTGAACTATCAGGACATGAACCCAAATTGAACAATAAAATACATGGTATCTATGAAAGACACCAGGCTCCTCACTGGATACCAATAATATATTGTTACCTTGTGCCCTGTTTAAATGTGGACCCCTGCAAGACCAGATCATCGATATGTGTTGCTATGGTTTTATGTTCAGCCATATCTTTGCAATTCTGCTTGTGGATCCCCCGTGCATACATACATAATGTGTACATGTAGCATGTGTCCCCAAATGCTTCACTCCCATATGTTATTGTTCAGTTCATGTCCTACTGTAAGTTCACTCGGACTGATGTCAGTATACATGGGAGCTGGTGTAGAGGATGGGAGTGGCCCTGATATAGTGTAGTGTGTCACAGTGTCCTACTTCAGGCTGTCGCTCCTTGGGGTCTGTTGCACTGAAGAATGAGGCCAGAGTTGAACGTAACAAAGTCCTTTTTACTAAGTGTAACATAGAACTTGAAAATACATACAGTAGCAGCAGGCTTTAGTGCAAATCTTCTCTTGCAACGGCAAGGATATTGAGACAGGTTGGTTGATGGCAATTCAGCACTTAGGTGATACTGGCCTAGAGGAGGGTGTTTTTAGCCATACTCCACAGCATCGTCTGTAGAAGCTGAATATAGCAGGTCACTCTTCTGTCTTTATCTTCGACTAGTTTCACACTAGCGCTTGAGATCCAGCTGACTGTTCAGGCAGGGAACAGCTAGTCGGATCTCTCTGCAATTTGGTATCGCAGGAGGTTTGTAAAGAGTTTGTGGAGACCGGTACAGATCTTGGTAAATATGCTGAGAATCGTCTGGAACAAAACTGCTGAATCAATCCTCTGGATGATTCTTGGTATATTTAACGAGTTGCGGCCGGATCTCTGATTTAGCTCTATTATTATTTCTGAAAACCTGTTTTTGTCTAGAAAAACTGCTGTGTCATTGTCATTGACTACCACTGAAGCTCTAATGCAAGTCTATGAAAGACGGGAGTTGTAACATTGTATTAGTTTGTGCTGAGTTTTTCCACTCTACCCCTCCCACTCGAAGGTTCTAGTTTAGCCAGAAACTGTATATAAGGAGAGCAGTCAGAGCCCCTAGTGTTCTGCAGTTAAGGAACAGTGCTTAGAAGAAGAGACTCTGCCAGACTATCGATTGACAAGAAGAAGACGTTGAGACGGGAATATTATGCCACAGACCCTGGATCCCCAGCCTTTCGCCTGGGTACCAGCCTTCTGAGAGAGAAAGGGAAGCTAGCTCAGGCCTTTCCTCAGCATTAAACCCTTGTTCTTCCAGGGAGGAGACTGGAGAAGCCAGCCTATGCCTCACCTGTATTGTTTTGCACATGGATTCCTCCAGTAAAGAATCATACTGGTTTACTGCAGACCCTGAATCTCTAGATTTATTTCCCATTGACGTGCACCACACCTTACCATCCCTTCTGTACAGCTGCAACACATGGTGAAACCTCGACAGTGGCCGGGGGACCCAGCGTGGAATTAGCTCTAACCCAAACCTGGCCACTGCACTGCCAGCTTTTTAGTTTCACTTTCACTGGACTGGGTAGCTCCTACTCACATCAGTCTGATACTGGCTATCATTTGGTGAACTTACAGTAGGACAAGAACTGAACAGTAACATACAGGAGTAAAGCATTTGGGGACACACTATACCCCATAAGGACAGAGTAAAAACATATTTATCAAACTGGTATAAAGTAGAACTGGCTTAGTTGTCCATAGCAACCAATCAGATTCCACCTTTCATTTTCCAAAGGAACTGTTAAAAATGAAAGATAGAATCTGATTGGTCGCTATGGGCAACTAAGCCAGTTCTACTTTACACCAGTTTGATAAATGACCCTAATAATGTTAAAAATCTTTTCAAATTTATTAAAAGGGGAAAACTAAAATCTTGCACTGACATAAGTATTAAGACCCTTTACTCAGAACTTAGTTGAAGCACCACTGGCAACGATTACAACCTCTAGTCTTCGTAGGTATGGAGCCACAAGGTTTGCACACCTGGATTTGGAGATTTTCTGCCATTCTTCTCTGCAGATCCTCTCAAACTCAGTTATGTTGGATAGAGATACCCATTTTCTCTCCAGAGAAATTTGATTAGGTTCAAGTCAGGACTGTGGCTGATCCACTTAAAGGGGTTATCCCATGAATATTGTAAAAAAATCAGACATCATATAGTACATGCCAATCTTTTTCTAACAAAGCTAGAACCAGAGAAAAAAATGCACTAAACGGATATGCCACTGACTATACTAGCTAGCCATACAAACAGATATTAAAAGCTGAGACTTTTGCCAATATATTCCTGTCAGGAACATATTGGAGCCCATCATGCACCACGTCACGGTCTCTGAGCATGGCAAGGATCCTACCACTGCGCTAACTATGGTGTGAACATGGTCTAAAGGTGATGAAATCCAGCTCACAGCCAGGCTTCCACACAACCGCATAGCAGGACAACTAATGCAATGTGAACAAAGCTAGACTGTAAGCCACAACCATATCAGACCGTGTGATGGAGGCTACCGGGTGCAAAAGAATGTCTAAATGGCAGGCAAAGGCACATTCAATACATATAAAACAAAATCACAGAAATATAGTGGCAAATATGGGGGAACTGCTCAAACCCCAAACACTGTAGCGTGTTTTTCACTGGGGGAGCAGTCCCTCCGCATGTGGACCGCAGCAAACAACCATCCCCGGCAAAAAATGCGTACAATGAAGGATGCCGGCGCGGTCCACATGCACCACAAAGGCATCCTACACAAAAACAGAGCATTGTGCAGATGAAAATATAATATAAATCACAGAAAAAATGCACCAAACGGATATGCCACTGACTATACTAGCTAGCCATACAAGCAGATATTAAAAGCTGAGACTTTTGTCAATATATTCCTGTCAGGAACATATCGGAGCCCATCAAGCTAAAACCAGCCCTGTACCTCACATGGATCCAGAGATCTCCCCATTCATTGCTCTGCTAGATTTATATTAAGCTGACAGCTCAAGGGGAGTGTCTTTTCTGCTGCAGCTCAGGGGGCGTGTCCATGCTCTGCCTATCACAGCTCAGGAGGCAGTTGTAGGATGAAACTGAGCATGTGCGGCCTTCTTAATGAGCAGGACAAAGAAATAAGAAATTAAGTTGCAGTATACAGATAGATATTATTGAAAACTCTGTGGCTATGCAAAAATGTTAATTACATGCAGTTACAAAAGTATTCAGATCCAGGTGCGGTTTTGAAAACTGTTGAACATTTTTCGTGGGACAACCCATTCACAGAGTTGTCCCTAAGACACTCCTGTGTTGTCTTGGCTGTGTGCTTAGAGTCATTGGAGAAAATTTATCATAAGGGGAATATTTGAAATCAGTTTTGCTTGAGGCGTACTTTATGCCACATTTATGAAATGTTTCATGTTGTTTGATAAGCTTGTCTTATCCTTAAAACTAACACTTTTCCGTAGAAAAGGTAGTCCAGTTTTCTTACTCCACCCTCCTATTCGAGTGAGGCTGTAACCTTTTTTGTGATTAAAAAAAAAAAAAAGTCTCAGTGATAAATGTGGAACTAATTAAAATAACTAACCATGCCCACCTTTCCAATCACGTAACAAAACTGGAGGAGTGGTGTAAAAATGCTAAATGTCGCTAAATTTTTGTGCAAGTGAATGCAAAAAGTAGCAAAAAGTCCTATTTTGGGACTTTTTGAAGTCAGAATAATGGAGTGAAGGGATGATAAATCAGGGACATTAGGGAAGATTTATCAAAACTGGTATAAAGGAAAACTGGCTTAGTTGCCAACAACCAATCAGATTCCAACTTTCATTTTCCAGAGGATCTCAGAAAAATGCTATGTGCAACTAAGGCTACTTTCACACTTGCGGCAGGACGGATCCGACAGGCTGTTCACCCTGTCGGATCTGTCCTTCCGCTATTTCGCCGTGCCGCCGGACTGCCGCTCCGTCCCCATTGACTATAATGGGGTTGAGGGCGGCGCTCCGGCGCAGTACGGCAGTGCACGTCAAAAGGCTGCCGGACTAAAAGTCCTGCATGTCCGACTTTTTAGTCCGGTGGCCTCTGACCGCGAACTGCCGTACTGCGCCGGAGCGCCGCCCCCAACCCCATTATAGTCAATGGGGATGGAGCGGCAGTCCGGCGGCACGGCGAAATAGCGGAAGGACGGATCCGACAGGGTGAGCAGCCTGTCGGATCCGTCCTGCCGCAAGTGTGAAAGTACCCTAATCCAGTTTTCCTTTACACTAATTTTGATAAATCTCTCCCATTGTCTTGTTAGAAGGTAAACAGTCTAAGGTCCAGAGCACTGTGGATCAGGTTTTCATTAAACATATCTCAGTATTTTGCTCCATTCAGCTTTTCTTCAACCCAGACCAGTCTCCCTGTCGCAGCCGCTGAAAAAAAAACACAGCATAAAACCACTGCCACCACCATGCTTCATTGTAACGATGGTATTAGGCAGGTGGTGAGCATTGCCTGGTTTTCTCCAGACATGATGCTTAGAAATTATGCCAAAATGGTCAATATTGGTTTAATCAGACCAGAAAGAGAGTCCTTTACATGCTTTTTTGCAAACTCCATGGGTGCAATGTGTCTTTTACTAGGGAGAGGTTTCTATCTGACCACTCTGCCATAATGTACAGATTGGTGGAGTGGTTGACCTTCTGGAAGTTTTTTCTAATATATTTGTTGAGCTACAGGCAGTTCTTTCCTCCTCATGGCTTGCTTTTTGCTCTGATATACATTGCCAGCTGTAAGGTCTTATGTACAGTACACAGGCCTGTGTCTTTCCACATCATGTCCAATTAACTGAATTTACCACAGGTGGACCCCAATCAAGGTATAGAAACATCTCAAACATGAAGAGAAATTGGAGGCCCCAGAGCTAAATTTCAAGCGTCGTAGCAAAGGGTATGAATACTTATGTCCATGCAAAATTGTAGGTTTTCCTTTTTAATAAATTTTCAAACATTTCTAAAATGCTGTTTTCACTATTCTCATTATGGGATATTGAGTGCAGATTTATGGGGAAACTAGATTTTTTTTTATTTTAGCACAATGCCACAACATAACGTGAAAAAAGTGAAAGAGTCTGAAGATTTTCCAAATGCATTGCTAGGGCTCATGTACATGAATGTGTGCTCCCCGTGCCCGTGCTGCAGACCACAAATAGCAGTCCGCAATGCACAAGCACCAGCCGAGTGCCTGCCGTTTGCAAATGCGGGCCTATTCAGTTGAATGGGTCTGCGATCCGCAAGATTCAGTCTGCGTCACCAAAAAATAGAACATGTTCTATTTTTTTTGCATTGCAGAGGCACGGACCTAAATTACACAGAAGGGCTCCGTACTTCTTCCGCTCCATTCCTTCGCTCCGTATCTTGCGGATTGCGGACCCATTCAAGTGAAGAAGAACATTTCCGCTCCAATGTCAGCCACAAACTTTTCATCAGTCTGTGTACTCCGTGTCCTTGAATGACATCACTATACCAGCACAGTGACATCATCAAACCCAGCCTAGTGTTGAAACAAATGAGACATTAGATTGGATCTACACATTAACAACACTGTATGGCATCATTATTTGGTAATTTGATTTGGCCATGACCCCTCTAGCCATGCACTAGGCATAAACAGTGTATCGGTTTTTGCCCACAGTAATCCAATCAAACAATCAACTGTCCCACTGCTATTCCAAAAACTGCAATTGCGTTTTTCGGTCTATGGCTCCAAAGTGTGGTTAACTATTAAAAGAAAGCATGAGAGAAATAAACATCATGTCATGGTGAAAGGATCATTGTCACATCTATTACTCAACAGAAACTCTTAACAAAGAGACTTATTTTCTATAGCTGTCAGCTCTTCAAGATAAAATTGCTCAAGCACCACCGACCCCCAAAAATAAACAACATGAGCGCAACAACACACAATGCAGCCTTTCAGACTTTCCACACACATGGCAATGCACTGATGCAACTCTAGATCATTTCTCCTCTACATGAACTAAAAATAAAATTAAAAGGGATTTCCGAGACATAAATACTGATGACGTATCTTCTGGATAGGTCATCAGTACCTGATCAGTAGTGGTCTGACACCCGGACCCCTGCTGATCAGCTGTTTGAGAAGGCAGCGGCACTTGCAGTAGCGCAGCAGACTTCTCAAACCTTTCCCTAGAAGACACGTTCATCAGTAACATGGCCTAGGTGCAGCTCAGCCCTATAGAAGTGAATGGGGCTGAGCTGTGATACCAAGCTCAGCCGCTATATAATGTATGGCACTGTGCTTGGTGGGCAGGGTGAAGGCCACAGTGTTCATGCTGCTGCTGGGGAATGAATGGATGTGCCTGATCATCGGAGAAAGAGGTGAGTATTCAGTGTTTTTTAATTATTAATGGATGTTTCATGATAGAAAGGTAGAAATGTGGGGATTACTGATGTGAGCTGCCCCAATGAAGGCATTATTACTGTGAGGGGGCACAATGTGGGTCAACTACAGTGAAAAGGGGCAAAATGTGGATATAACTACTGTGAGGGGGGCACAATGTGGGCATTACCACTGTAACAGGGCACAATGTGAACGTAACTAGTATGAGGGGGGCACAATATGGGCCTAACTACTGTGACGGGGTACAATGTGGACATAACTATGGTGATTGGGCACAATGTGGGCATAAATAGTGTGAGGGACATAATGTGGGCATTACTACTGTAAGGGGGCAAAATGAGGTCATTACTGCTGTGAGTGGGCAAAATGTGAGCATAATTCCATTATATACTGTGAGGTGCTGAAGATGTTACATTATATACTGTGAGGGGCTGGAGATGTTACATTATATACTGTGAGGGGCTGGAGGTGTTACATTATATACTGTGAGGTGCTGGAGGTGTTACATTATATACTGTGAGGTGCTGGAGATGTTACATTATATACTGTGAGGGGCTGGAGGTGTTACATTATATACTGTGAGGGGCTGGAGATGTTACATTATATACTGTGAGGGGCTGGAGGTGTTACATTATATACTGTGAGGGGCTGGTGGTGTTGCATTATATACTGTGAGGGGCTGGAGGTGTTACATTATATACTGTGAAGGGCTGGAGGTGTTACATTATATACTGTGAGGGGATGGGGGTGTTACATTATATACTGTGAGGAGCTGGGATGTTACATTATATACTGTGAGGGGCTGGAGGTGTTACATTATATACTGTGAGGAGCTGGGATGTTACATTATATACTGTGAGGGGCTGGAGGTGTTACATTATATACTGTGAGGGGCTGGAGGTGTTACATTATATACTGTGAGGGGCTGAGGTGTTACATTATATACTGTGAGGGGCTGAGATGTTACATTATATACTGTGAGGTGCTGGAGGTGTTACATTATATACTGTGAGGGGCTGGAGGTGTTACATTATATACTGTGAGGGGCTGGGATGTTATATTATATATTGTGAGGGGCTGGTGGTGTTACATTATATACTGTGAGGGGCTGGAGATGTTACATGATATACTGTGAGGGGCTGGAGGTGTTACATTATATACTGTGAGGGGCTGGAGATGTTACATTACATACTGTGAGGGGCTGGAGGTGTTACATTATATACTGTGAGGGGCTGGAGGTGTTACATTATATACTGTGAGGAGCTGGGATGTTACATTATATACTGTGAGGGGCTGGAGGTGTTACATTATATACTGTGAGGGGCTGGAGGTGTTACATTATATACTGTGAGGGGCTGGAGGTGTTACAGTATATACTGTGAGGGGCTGGAGGTGTTACGTTATATACTGTGAGGGGCTGGAGATGTTACATTATATACTGTGAGGGGCTGGAGATGTTACATTATATACTGTGAGGGGCTGGCTGGGGGTGTTACATTATATACTGCGAGGAGCTGGGGGTGTTACATTATATACTGTGAGGGGCTGGAGGTGTTACATTATATACTGTGAGAAGCTGGAGGTGTTACATTATATACTGTGAGGAGCTGGAGGTGTTACATTATATACTGTGAAAGGCTGGAGATGTTACATTATATACTGTGAGGTGCTGGAGGTGTTACATTATATACTGTGAGGGGCTGGAGGTGTTACATTATATACTGCGAGGAGCTGGGGGTGTTACATTATATACTGTGAGGGTCTGGAGGTGTTACATTATATACTGTGAGGAGCTGGGATGTTACATTATATACTGTGAGGAGCTGGAGGTGTTACATCATATACTGCGAGGGGCTGGAGGTGTTACATTATATACTGTGAGGGGCTGGAGGTGTTACATTATATACTGTGAGGGGCTGGAGGTGTTACATTATATACTGTGAGGGGCTGGAGGTGTTACATTATATACTGCGAGGAGCTGGGGGTGTTACATCATATACTGTGAGGAGCTGGAGGTGTTACATTATATACTGTGAGGGGCTTGAGGTGTTACATTATATACTGTGAGGGGCTGGAGATGTTACATTATATACTGTGAGGGGCTTGAGGTGTTACATTATATACTGCGAGGGGCTGGAGGTGTTACATTATATACTGTGAGGGGCTGGAGGTGTTACATTATATACTGTGAGGGGCTGGAGGTGTTACATTATATACTGTGAGGAGCTGGAGGTGTTACATCATATACTGCGAGGGGCTGGAGGTGTTACATTATATACTGTGAGGAGCTGGAGGTGTTACATCATATACTGCGAGGGGCTGGAGGTGTTACATTATATACTGTGAGGAGCTGGCTGGGGGTGTTACATTATATACTGTGAGGAGCTGGAGGTGTTACATTATATACTGTGAGGTGCTGGAGATGTTACATTATATACTGTGAGGGGCTTGAGGTGTTACATTATATACTGTGAGGTGCTGGAGGTGTTACATTATATACTGTGAGGGCCTGAGATGTTACATTATATACTGTGAGGGGCTGGGGGTGTTATATTATATACTGTGAGGGGCTGGGGGTGTTATATTATATACTGCAAGGGGCTGGAGGTGTTACATTACATACTGTGAGGGGCTGGAGGTGTTACATTATATACTGTGAGGGGCTGGGATGTTACATTATATACTGTGAGGGGCTGGGATGTTACATTATATACTGTGAGGGGCTGGAGGTGTTACATTATATACTGTGAGGAGCTAGAGGTGTTACATCATATACTGCGAGGGGCTGGAGGTGTTACATTATATACTGTGAGGGGCTGGAGGTGTTACATTATATACTGTGAGGGGCTGGAGGTGTTACATTATATACTGTGAGGGGCTGGAGGTGTTACATTACATACTGTGAGGGGCTGGAGGTGTTACATTATATACTGTGAGTGGCTGGGATGTTACATTATATACTGTGAGGGGCTGGGATGTTACATTATATACTGTGAGGGGCTGGGATGTTACATTATATACTGTGAAAGGCTGGAGGTGTTACATTATATACTGTGAGGGGCTGGGGGTGTTACATTATATACTGTGAGGAGCTGGAGGTGTTACATTATATACTGTGAAAGGCTGGAGGTGTTACATTATATACTCTGAGGAGCTGGAGGTGTTACATTATATACTGTGAGGGGCTGGAGGTGTTACATTATATACTGCGAGGAGCTGGGGGTGTTACATTATATACTGTGAGGGTCTGGAGGTGTTACATTATATACTGTGAGGGGCTGGAGGTGTTACATTATATACTGTGAGGGGCTGGAGATGTTACACTATATACTGTGAGGGGCTGGAGATGTTACATTATATACTGTGAGGGGCTGGAGAAGTTACATTATATACTGTGAGGGGCTGGAGATGTTACATTATATACTGTGAGGGGCTGGAGATGTTACATTATATACTGTGAGGGGCTGGAGGTGTTACATTATATACTGTAAGGAGCTGGAGGTGTTACATTATATACTGTGAGGGGCTGAGATGTTACATTATATACTGTGAGGGGCTGGAGGTGTTACATTATATACTGTGAGGGGCTGGAGATGTTACATTATATACTGTGAGGGGCTGAGATGTTACATTATATACTGTGAGGAGCTGGAGGTGTTACATTATATACTGCGAGGAGCTGGAGGTGTTACATTATATACTGTGAAAGGCTGGAGGTGTTACATTATATACTCTGAGGAGCTGGAGGTGTTACATTATATACTGTGAGGGGCTGGAGGTGTTACATTATATACTGTGAGGGGCTGGGGATGTTACACTATATACTGTGAGGGGCTGGAGATGTTACATTATATACTGTGAGGGGCTGGAGAAGTTACATTATATACTGTGAGGGGCTGGAGATGTTACATTATATACTGTGAGGGGCTGGAGATGTTACATTATATACTGTGAGGGGCTGGAGATGTTACATTATATACTGTGAGGGGCTGGAGATGTTACATTATATACTGTGAGGGGCTGGAGATGTTACATTATATACTGTGAGGGGCTGGAGGTGTTACATTATATACTGTAAGGAGCTGGAGGTGTTACATTATATACTGTGAGGAGCTGGAGGTGTTACATTATATACTGTGAGGGGCTGAGATGTTACATTATATACTGTGAGGGGCTGGCTGGGGGTGTTACATTATATACTGTGAGGGGCTGAGGTGTTACATTATATACTGTGAGGGGCTGAGATGTTACATTATATACTGTGAGGGGCTGGCTGGAGGTGTTACATTATATACTGTGAGGTGCTGGAGGTGTTACATTATATACTGTTAAGAGTTGACTGGGGATGCAACATTGTATACTATGAGGAGCTGGCTGGTGGTGCTACATTGTATACTATGAGGAGCTGGCTGGTGGTGCTACATTGTATACTGTGAGGAGCTGGCTGGTGTTACATTATATGCTGTGATGGGCTGGAGGTGTTACATTATATACTGTGAGGGGCTGGTGGTGTTACATTATATACTATGAGGGGCTGGTGGTGTTACATTATATACTGTGAGAAGCTGGAGGTGTTACATTATATGCTGTGATGGGCTGGGGGTGTTACATTATATACTGTGAGGGGCTGGAGGTGTTACATTATATACTGTGAGGGGCTGGTGCTGTTACATTATATACTGTGAGAAGCTGGAGGTGTTACATTATATGCTGTGATGGGCTGGTGGTGTTACATTATATACTGTGAGGAGCTGGAGGTGTTACATTATATACTGTGAGGGGCTGGAGGTGTTACATTATATACTGTGAGGGGCTGGTGCTGTTACATTATATACTGTGAGAAGCTGGAGGTGTTACATTATATGCTGTGATGGGCTGGAGATGTTACATTATATACTGCGAGGAGCTGGAGGTGTTACATTATATACTGTGAGGAGCTGGAGGTGTTACATTATATACTGTGAGGGGCTGATGGTGTTACATTATATACTGTGAGAAGCTGGATGTGTTACATTATATGCTGTGATGGGCAGGCTGGGGGTGTAACATATATTGTTAGGAGTTGGCTGGCGGTGTAACATTACATATACTTCCCAACTTTAGAAAATCGCAAAGAGGGACAATATGTGTACGGCAGTTTTTTCATACTAGGCCATGTCTCTAACTCCGCCCAAAGCATAACTATACACCCAGTCCCCTTAGCGCCCCCACATAGTAATTTTTCCTTCTTTGTGCCATCACAGAGTAGTAATGCCCACACTGTGCCCCCTTCACAGTAGTAATGCCCACATGTGCCCCCTTCACAATAATTATGGCTCTTCACAGTAGTAATGGTCACATGTGCCCCCTTCACAGTAGTTATGGCTAGATATGTGCCCCCCTCACAATAGTTATGGTCAGGTATGTGCCCCTTCACAGTAGTTATGCCCAGATATATTTCCCCTTCACCGTAGTTATGCCCAGATATGCCCCCTCACAGCAGTTATGCCCAGATATGCCCCTCACATTAGTTATGCCCAGAAATGTTCCACCTTCGCAGTAGTTATGCCCAGATGTGCCCCCTCACAATAGTTATGCCCAGATATGCCCTCTCACAGTAGTTATGCCAAGATATGTACCTCCTTCACAGTAGTTATACCCAGATATACCCCCTCACAGTAGTTAAGCCCAAATATGTGCCCACTCACAATAGTTATGCCAAGATATGTGGCCCCTCAGACTAGTTATGTAAAGATATGTGCCCCCTTCACAGTAGTTATGCCTAGATGTGACCCCCTTCACAGGAAGTAAAAAATACAAAGAGTAAATACTCACCTAGTTCCTCCGATGATCAAAGCTCCCCAAAGCAGCAGCAGCAGTATACTGTTACACACATCGCGCTGCTGTGTAGGAGGAGCAGATGCTGATTTCTAAGCGGGATGCTCCTCCTACACAGTCCAGCAGTGCAATGTGTGATAGATATGGCGCCGCTGCTGGGGAGCGCCAGCTGCTGATCTGAATGGTGGGTGGCTCCCTGTTTATTCCTTACAATCAGCTGAAAGCTGGACATACCTCAGCAGTTCCGGGACCATGGGACAGCCACCAAAATCCAGGACTGTCTTACCGGCAGTGGCGGATTAACATAGGGGCGTTCGGGTCGGCAGCCTCGGGCCTGACATCGCTGGAGAGCCCAACGCCTACTCGAACGCCCACATACTGCAGCGGGGCACAGGAGCGCAAAGTTCCCTGCCCCACCGCCGATCAACGCCAAAGGCTTCAGGCCTAGTAGGCCTGAGGCCTATGTGGTAGTATAATCCCGGCGCAGACATGCGTGATGACATCATCGCGTGCCTGATCCGGGACGCAGAACAATGAGGATTCCACGCCTGTGGCCTGGTCCACCATCCTGGACACAGGTAAGTATTAGCTTTTAGTTGTTTATTTATTAAAACATTTTCTGTGTGTGCCAACTTTGGGGGACAGAGGAGGACATGGGGGCAGTGTGGGGGAAAATCACTTTAGGGTGCGCAGTATGGGGGCAGATTATTACATGGGGCAAATCACTTCATTGGGGACAGATTATTACATGTGGCAAATTATGCAGTGTGGGGCAAATTGCTTCATGGGGGCAGTGTGGAGGCAAATAATTTCATGGGAGGGCAGTGTGGGGGCCAATTACTTTATGGGGGCAGTGTGGGGGAAATTACTATATGGAGCAGTGTAGGGGAAATTACTATATGGGGCAGTGTGGTGGAAATTATTATATGGGGCAGTTGTCACGGATTAAGTTGCAGAAAGCTGGAACTTATAAATAAACGACCGACTGGCTTGATCCCAAACTAAGGAGCATTTAGGTGAGCCCTTTAAAACCCTAAGAGCTCTCCCTGACTGCTATGCACATGCAAGGGTCTCAATGGTAGACGATTGCATGCCCACGTGACCCCCGAAAACCCTATATTAGTGAGGGGACACCACCACCGGCTCCCTGCACTTAATACGGACGGAGTCAGGGTCACCTAGAATCAAGCCAGCAAGGAAACACAATAAAGGAAAAGACTTATCTGAGCAAACAGCAGCAGCAGCCTACAACAGTGAACACTTCATCCAGGAAGTTATGGAGGGGGCTATGAGGAACATGATTACTAGTATGGGCACTATAGGGGCATTATTACTACTAAGTGTGCTCTGGCAGATAATTATTTCTATTGGTGGGATTTTGGGGAGCACTGTTACTTTGGGGGGCACCCTGGCATAGTATCAGCTTAGCACAATTATTTTTGGGGGACATTATCTTTATACTATTAGAGCTGGGTGAGTTCGGCCAAAGGGGGCAGCAGGCCATGGGCGGGTGGCGGGGGGAACCACAGGCCTTGAAAAGGATCTGGGGAAGGAGGAGAGCGAAGGAGCTTCCTGGCTGTAGCCTGCTGTTTATTGTATAATGTGAAGCAGGCAGTGCAGCCAGGACAAACCCCCCCTCTCCGTATGATGTGTAGAGGCCTCAACAATAGAATTTCAGCTGTACAGTGTTTGTTGGGAGTGGCCTGTTATATGGAGGAGGGGCTTTTAATGGGCGGAGCTAAAAAATGGGCCACTTGACTAGATTTGCCCCCCCAGGACTAAGGCTGCCAGCCCTCCCCTGACTGCTGTATATACTATATATCCATACACACTGCATGTATTATAGCTCTTACTATGTCACCTGTGATGTCACTCCTCCTTTTACCCACTCCATTCTACATTCTACCAGAAGGCTTTCTCCCTCCAACTCCACCCTCACTGCTCCTGTCCGGCAAGTCTCAAACAGATGTGATACATTTAAATGGGGACAATGCTGCTGCCAGTGGGGAGGGGTGGTCAGGGGACAATACTGCTGGGTATTTTGTACTTCATGGGGTATTTATTTGGCACTGATGGGGAGATGTTTTGTGCTGCAATGTTGTATTTATATGGTGAAATAGGGGAGGTATTTTGGGATCCACACTGGTATCAGACGCTGCTGGGGAGGTGTTTTGAGCTTTATCATGGTACGTATTGCTGTTGGGGATGCTAACATGTGTCCTTGACCATCTGATTGCACATTTTCGTGTTCCACTTTTAATTCCTTTCTTGTACTGATGGTTTACATAGGAGCATGACTAAGTAAAGGAAAATTCACCTCCACAGTGTTCTTTGCATATGATTATTTTTATGCAATATCATATGTAGTCTGGTGGGGTTTGTGAGCCAGGGCTGTTCTATAATCCCAGTCTGGCCCTGATGGCATACTATATAACACACACAGCAGCAAGCACAGTTCATGGAGCAAGGGAGGGGCCAGGGGTGGTTAAACGGAGGAGCAAAAAATGGGTAATGGGAGGGGCTATAAAAGGGGCACAGGGGCCCAATTTAGATTCTTGCTATGGGGCACAATGATTTCTATGCATGTCCCTGGTTGGGGTTGGGGAGTGACATTAATAGACCCCCAGCCCCACATAGTTTATATATTGTCTCTGAACAACATAGGACACTGTGGATCTGGATGTCAGCATCCAGGGGTTAATGTGAGGGACCCAGGGAGTGGACTCCCTGGTGGAGTGGACAGGGATCAGCTATTCGTGTTGAGCGTGAATATTATAATTGTGAATATCGGCACTTCGAGAATTTGCAAAGATCTGAATATATTGCTATATCTTCGCTATAGCGAATATTCTAGATTATTTTTTTGTCACTAGAGAAACCTATAATCTTTTCTCACTTATTAATTATAGCTACTCTTAATCTTTATTATACTATCTATCATCCATACCCATTTTTTTTTTATAGTTATTATTTTACCTATCATTAATTAACTTTTATTCTAATTATTTTCCTACCTACCATTGATGATTTTTTTATAGATGCTATTTTTTATTTTTAAAATAAATCATTATTTATAACTCACAATAAATAACAGACAATCACACAAAGGCTGTATGCCAAAAGCCGGGTATGTGCAAGCCAAAAACCTATCCATGAGACAGGTACAGTCAGCATACCTTACAATGCTATCTTCCAGCTTCAGCCTGTGTGCATTCATTCCCATGTTCTCCTGGTGTATGCATGTCTGCCATTCTCATGTCACAGGAGTTTTACCTTGGAGTCTGGTCTGGGGTCTGAATTTATTTGTGCTACTGAAGAGGGTTTAAAGATGTCTCAATAGCAAACTCTGCAGTCATCAGGAGAATCCATTATGGAGGTCTCGTCCGAATGGAGAAGCAAAGACAAAATCAGAGAAGAAGTCACTTATAAGTCACTGGATTTATAGATGACCTGTCAGATCTTGTGATTTGTCTCTCATAGTAAATTTTTATATTACCGATGAGATACCAATTCTAGATCATCTTTATTTAGAATTCTGTTTTGGGATGTTCCTCTGTTATTATTCCTGGAACTTTTAAATAAGGCCTGGCCTACATGGAGAATTTTTGTGATGCAACTAACAAACAGAATTGCTCGGCATCACCATGTTAATAGCAGCAACCATCGACCAATAGAATTGCTCGGCCTTACTATGTTAATAGCAGCAGCCATCCACCAATAGAATTGCTCAGCCTTACTATGTTAATAGCAGCAGTCATCCACCAATAGAATTGCTCGGCCTTACCATGTTAATAGCAGCAGCCATCCACCAATAGAATTGCTCGGCATTACCATGTTAATAGCAGCAGCCATCTACCAACAGAATTGCTCGGCCTTACCATGTTAATAGCAGCAGCCATCCACCAAAAGAATTGCTTGGCATCACCATGTTAATAGCAGCAGTCATCCACCAATAGAATTGCTCGGCCTTACCATGTTAATAGCAGTAGTCATCCACCAATAGAATTGCTTGGTTTCAATTTGAAAAATCGAAAAAAAAAGTCGGTTGCCTCCAGTCAGTTGCTCCTCAGTGAGCAGTGAAGATGGACGTCTCCCGGCTCTGCCCAGTGCGGCAGGATCATTGTGCAGATCATCACGTCATATCGTTGTCATTTTGTTATAAGATAAGTTATCTATATTTGAGTAAAATTATTGTTTATTACATTAAATAGTAAATATTACAGAGCTTCTGTCAGCATGGTCAACCCAACTAAGCCAGGCGCCTGGTAGGGTTGATCATGCTGATTAAAGCCAGGCTTTTCTTTTGTCTGTATGTTGAACAGCTGAAGAAATATCTTTTATTTACATGTAAATTAACAAGTTTGAGCACCATGGGGCGGCTGGAGTGCTGGGAGCACCACTTTTGTAACGCCCCTGTGCTCTGCAGACTCCCCTCTATCCTTGATTGACAGGGCTGAACTCCTTAATATTACATCTATATGTATATGTGTGTGCATGCATCTAAACACAGAGGAATAAATGCACATTGCTATATATACAGACTGTATACATACAGTATATATCACACAGCATGGACATGTATAGGAATACTGATTTTCCAGGCTGTAGGTAGTGTATATGATGGGATCACACAGCTCTAAGATGAATGTGACTGATACCTGTACATAATGCTCCGCAGATCTAGTTCAAGGTCTGTTCCTCAGTGCGAAGGCAAAGTCTGAGCCAGAGCCGAGTGTCACAGATATGACAGGCATCATTGCATCTGACGCTCAGCCCTCACCATGTCTGATGTCTAGCCCCATCAATCAAGGGATGTAGAACAGAGGGGCGTTACCAGCATGTACGTTATATGTAGTCTGTATAGTGCTTGTATATGGTTAGTGTAGTCTATATAGTGTTTGTACAGGGTACATGTAGTCTAAATAGTAAATGTATAGGGTAAGTGTAGTCTTTACAGTTTATGCATAGAGTAAGTGTAGTCTATCAAGTGAGGTGTGTATATAGGCTAACTGTAATCTATATATATTGTGTGTATAGGGTAAGTCTAGTGCACATAGTGTTTGTACAGGATATTTGTAGTGTATACAGTGTTTGTATAGGGCACGTGTCATCTATATATAGTGTTTATATAGGATAAGTATCTATATAATGTGTGTATAGTGCAAGTTACTATGCATAATGATTGTATAGGGTAACTGTAAAATATATATATATATATATATATATATATATATATATACAGTATATATAGTGTGTGTATGGCAGTGGCGTAGCGTGTCTTGCCAGCACCCGGGGCAAGCCAAGTATTGTGCCCCCACCTGTGGCCATGCCCCTTTTTACAGATAATGCATTAGATATCACCTGCAGTCCTATGTAACACCACAGATAACACAGTGATAACTCTCTGAGTACAGATAATGTAGTAGATGGGTGTGAGTCCCCAGAATTCAGAACACGCACAGTGTGACCTGAATTCTGGGGCCAGGATGCGGCAGGGTGGGCCAAATTCTATATCCACCCTCCCATCACTACAGAACATACAGTACAGGGTAATACAGCGCACATACCTCTTACATCCAGTGATGTCTCCTTTGATGTAGATGTTCTCTTTCCTCATCTTCTCCTTTCAAACCTTCAGACCAGACCACCATTTTTCAGCCATTTCTCGTCTCTGCAGTTTGACAAAGCAAAATCTTAGTTTACTACTTTTCCATCATCCTCCCATCTTCTGGACAAATCATCCTACCACTCCCAATACTGTGCCGCTGCGCTCCCCAATATTATACTGCAGAAACCAATAAACCCCCTGATAATACTAGTACCCCACAGATAATGCCCCCTATCACAGTGCCCTAAAATAACTGTGCCCAGCAAATAGTGCCCCTGACACTAATAGTGTAAACATAACATCCCCCAAAAATAATTGTGGTAAGCTGATACTGTGCCAAGGTGCCTCCACAGTAATAGTGTTACCAAAAGTCCCACCAATAGTAATAATTCTCTAATCATGTTCCCCATAGACCCCCAGTAGTAATAAAGTGCATCAAATTAGTAATAATTCTCCTTATAATGTGCCAGTGCAAAAAATACCCCCTTTTAATGCCCCCAGTTGAGCTAATGTCCCCATAGTGCCCCCATAATGTGCCAGTATAAAATACCCCTATATAGTGCCCCCAGTTAATGCCCCCATAGTGCTCCTCTCCCCCTTCATCCTAGTGCCCCCCATAATGTACCAGTATAAAATGCCCCATATATAGTGCCCCAGTAGATGCCATCAGTGTCCCCCATAATTTACAAGTATAAAATACCCCTTCTTAGTGCCCCCATAGATGAGCCCAAAGTACTCCTCTCTCCCCTTCCCCATAGTACCCACCATAATGTGTCCCAGTATAAAATGCCCCTATACAGAGCCCCCCATATAAAATACCCCTTCTTTTTGGCCTCAGTAGAAGCCCCCAATGTTCCTTCCCCCATAGTGCCCCCATATAAAATACCCCTTCTTTGTGGCCTCAGTAGATGCCCCCATAGTACCTCCAATAATGTGCCAGTAAGAAATGCCCCCATAGTGCTACCCAATAATGTGCCAGTAAAAAGTGCCAGTAAGAAGTGCCCCATCGATGCCCTCACAGTGCCCCCCAATAATGTGCCAGTAACAAGTGCCCCCATAGATGCCCCCAATTATGTGCCAGTAACAAGTGCCCCCATAGATGCCCCCCAATCATGTGCCAGTAACAAGTGCCCCCATAGATGCCCCCATCATGTGCCAGTAACAAGTGCCCCCATAGATGCCCCCCAATCATGTGCCAGTAACAAGTTTGCCCATAGATGCCCCAATCATGTGTGCCCCCGCCCCCCATCATGTGCCAGTAAGTAGTACCATATAAAAAAAATAAACACTTATACTTACCTCCATCAGGCTGGCAGCGATGCAGGCTTCTTCCGGCCTGGGTTCCGTGCTGTATGGCTCAGGCGGCGCGATGACGTCATTGCGCCGCCTGCACCGACCTTTGATAGGCTGCAGGCTATCAGAGGAAGGGAAAAGGGAGACGCCTCTCTCTCCCCTGCCCCGCCGCAGCACATCTATCTGTATCGCTGTCCTGAGGACGGCAATACAGATGACTATGGAGATGAGCGCCCTTGTCACCAGGGCGATCACCTCACTTTGCCTGATTGGCGGTGCGGCCCTGCTATCGCCCCCTGAAATTTTGGGCCTGGGGCAATGCCCCCCCAGCCCCCGTCCGACGCTACGCCACTGGTGTAGGGTAAGTGTACTGCATACAGTGTTTGGTTAGCGTTTATGTCTATATAGTGTTTTTATACGGTAAGTATATTCTATATAGTCTGTGAATAGGGCAAGTTACTGTATATAATGACATAGGTAACAAAAGGTAACTGTAATTGATATAGTGTGTATAAGGTAAGTGTAGTCTATTTGATGGTTGTATATGGTAACTGTAGCCTATATCGTGTTGGTATAGGGTAAGTATATTCTATATGGTGTGTGACTAGGGTATGTTACTGTATATAGTGATTGTATGGGTTAACTGTAATCTACATAGTGTGTAAAGGGTAGTCTATATAGTGGATGTGTAGGGTAAGTGTAGTCTATATAGTGTATATATAGGGTAAAAATATTCTATAAATAGTGTGGATAAGGAAAGTGTAGTCTATAAAGTGTTGGTATATGCTAGTTGTAGTATACATAGTGTGCGTAAATTGTAGTCTATATAGTATTTGTATATAGTAAGTATATTCTATACACACACATGCATAGTGTGGATAAGGTATGTGCAGTCTATAAAGTGTTGGTATATGGTACATGTAGTCTATATTGTGTGCATATAGGGTAAGTATAATCTATATAGTGTATGTATAGAGTAAGTATAGTCTATATACTGTTTGTATACGGTAAGTATATTCTATATAATCTGGGAATAGAGTATGTTACTGTTATATGGTATAATGATTGTATAGGGTAACTGTAATCTACATAGTGTGTGTATAGGATAAGTGTAGTCTATATAGTATATCCATAGGGTAAGTATAGTCAATATAGTGTGTCGATAAGGTAAATGCAGTCTATAAAGTGTTGGTATATGGTACATGTAGTCTATATAGTGTGCATATAGGGTAACTATAATCTATATAGTGTATGTATAGAGTAAGTATAGTCTATATACTGTTTGTATACGGTAAGTATATTCTATATAATCTGTGAATAGAGTATGTTACTGTTATATGTTATAATGATTGTATAGGGTAACTGTAATCTACATAGTGTGTGTATAGGATCAGTGTAGTCTATATAGTATATCCATAGGGTAAGTATAGTCAATATAGTGTGTCAATAAGGTAAGTGCAGTCTATAAAGTTTTGGTATATGGTACATGTTGTCTATATAGTGTGCATATAGGGTAACTATAATCTATATAGTGTATGTATAGAGTAAGTATAGTCTATATACTGTTTGTATACGGTAAGTATATTCTATATAATCTGTGAATAGAGTAAGTTACTGTTATATGTTATAATGATTGTATAGGGTAACTGTAATCTACATAGTGTGTGTGTAGGATCAGTGTAGTCTATATAGTATATCCATAGGGTAAGTATAGTCAATATAGTGTGTCAATAAGGTAAGTGCAGTCTATAAAGTGTTGGTATATGGTACATGTAGTCTATATAGTGTGCATATAGGGTAACTATAATCTATATAGTGTATGTATAGAGTAAGTATAGTCTATATACTGTTTGTATACGGTAAGTATATTCTATATAATCTGTGAATAGAATATGTTACTGTTATATGTTATAATGATTGTATAGGGTAACTGTAATCTACATAGTGTGTGTGTATAGGATAAGTGTAGTCTATATAGTATATCCATAGGGTAAGTATAGTCAATATAGTGTGTCGATAAGGTAAGTGCAGTCTATAAAGTGTTGGTATATGGTACATGTAGTCTATATAGTGTGCATAAAGGGTAACTATAATCTATATAGTGTATGTATAGAGTAAGTATAGTCTATATACTGTTTGTATACGGTAAGTATATTCTATATAATCTGTGAATAGAGTATGTTACTGTTATATGGTATAATGATTGTATAGGGTAACTGTAATCTACATAGTGTGTGTACAGGATCAGTTTAGTCTATATAGTATATCCATAGGGTAAGTATAGTCAATATAGTGTGTCAATAAGGTAAGTGCAGTCTATAAAGTTTTGGTATATGGTACATGTTGTCTATATAGTGTGCATATAGGGTAACTATAATCTATATAGTGTATGTATAGAGTAAGTATAGTCTATATACTGTTTGTATACGGTAAGTATATTCTATATAATCTGTGAATAGAGTATGTTACTGTTATATGTTATAATGATTGTATAGGGTAACTGTAATCTACATAGTGTGTGTATAGGATAAGTGTAGTCTATATAGTAGATCCATAGGGTAAGTATAGTCAATATAGTGTGTGGATAAGGTAAGTGCAGTCTATAATGTGTTGGCATACGGTAAGTCTAGTCTATATAGTGTGCATATAGGGTAACTGTAATCTACATAGTGTGTGTGTATAGGATAAGTGTAGTCTATATAGTATATCCATAGGGTAAGTATAGTCAATATAGTGTGTGGATAAGGTAAGTGCAGTCTATAATGTGTTGGCATACGGTAAGTCTAGTCTAAATAGTGTGCATATAGGGTAGCTATAATCTATATAGTGTATGTATAGAGTAAGTATAGTCTATATACTGTTTGTATGCGGTAAGTATATTCTATATAATCTGTGAATAGAGTATGTTACTGTTATATGTTATAATGATTGTATAGGGTAACTGTAATCTACATAGTGTGTGTATAGGATAAGTGTAGTCTATATAGTATATCCATAGGGTAAGTATAGTCAATATAGTGTGTCAATAAGGTAAGTGCAGTCTATAAAGTGTTGGTATATGGTACATGTAGTCTATATAGTGTGCATATAGGGTAACTATAATCTATATAGTGTATGTATAGAGTAAGTATAGTCTATATACTGTTTGTATACGGTAAGTATATTCTATATAATCTGTGAATAGAGTATGTTACTGTTATATGTTATAATGATTGTATAGGGTAACTGTAAGCTACATAGTGTGTGTGTATAGGATAAGTGTAGTCTATATAGTATATCCATAGGGTAAGTATAGTCAATATAGTGTGTCAATAAGGTAAGTGCAGTCTATAAAGTTTTGGTATATGGTACATGTTGTCTATATAGTGTGCATATAGGGTAACTATAATCTATATAGTGTATGTATAGAGTAAGTATAGTCTATATACTGTTTGTATACGGTAAGTATATTCTATATAATCTGTGAATAGAGTATGTTACTGTTATATGTTATAATGATTGTATAGGGTAACTGTAATCTACATAGTGTGTGTATAGGATAAGTGTAGTCTATATAGTATATCCATAGGGTAAGTATAGTCAATATAGTGTGTCGATAAGGTAAGTGCAGTCTATAATGTGTTGGTATATGGTACATGTAGTCTATATAGTGTGCATATAGGGTAACTATAATCTATATAGTGTATGTATAGAGTAAGTATAGTCTATATACTGTTTGTATACGGTAAGTATATTCTATATAATCTGTGAATAGAGTATGTTACTGTTATATGTTATAATGATTGTATAGGGTAACTGTAATCTACATAGTGTGTGTATAGGATAAGTGTAGTCTATATAGTATATCCATAGGGTAAGTATAGTCAATATAGTGTGTGGATAAGGTAAGTGCAGTCTATAATGTGTTGGCATACGGTAAGTCTAGTCTATATATTGTGCGTACAGGGTAAGTGTAATCTATATAGTGTATGTATAGAGTAAGTGTAGTCTATATACTGTTTGTATATGTTAAGTATATGATATATTTTGTGTGAATAGAGTAAGTTACTGTATATTATGATTTTAAGAGTAACTGTAGTCTATATATTGTGTATATAAGGTAAGTATATTCTAAACAGTTTGTGAAAAGGTAAGTTACTGTATATAGTGGTTGTATAGGGTAACAAATTTACATAGTTTGTTTAGGGTAAGTGTAGTATATATAGTAGTTGTATATGGTAACTGTAGTTTACCGTATATAGTGTTTGTATATGGTAAGTATATTCTATACTGTATGGGAATATATAGGAAATACATTGTATCATTGATACTGTATGGGAATATATACGATTAGGATATAGATAGATAGAATAGGTGATCCCCTGCAGTAGTATACATTACAAGACCACTGAGGTCGGTGATTGGCTACAGCAGTCATGTTGGTTATGCCAGTATATTATCTCTGCCGACATGCAAACAAAACCTGGTTGGGAGGACCAAATCACAGTTGTGGAAGCAGCTGGTAAGTAAACTGGTAAGTATAGCTAATTTAGTTTTTTTAGCACAATTTCTTAAATAACTTGGAAACCCCATTTTAATCTTCAGAAAATAAATATGCATTTATGTCTTATTCAGCTCATAAGACGAGAAGTCTGTATAATAACTTCCTCCATCGTGTGCCAGCCTTTTGGCTTGAGCCACACTGCCATGTTATGTCTCATGGGGATGAATCACGGAGCAGAGAGGGAAAAGCTCATACAAAGCGACATAATATATAATTTCCTCCAGACAACAGACTCATTCCTTCCACCTCAGACAACACGTCTGGGTTGACTACTAATTCCTTCTTTAGAACTGAGCTCTGTCTACCGGACCTCTAAGCTATATCAGTAAAGTAATCTCACTACCTCTACCATGCTATAGTAGACAGGGGATATGCTTCTCTTTAGCTTCTCTGGGCTCAGGGGGTGCACAGATCCCAAAGGGCCCCATAGTATGAGCCCCCCTTCCCTACCCAATTTCCCAATTTGTGTACATCAAACACTCCCAGACAAAGTGGAATCTAAAGCATGGCTTGTAACAAATGGATAATTTTTATCTTTACTGTGAAGAAGACATTTTTAATTATAAAATGAAATACAAAAGTCACACTCTGCCTGACCCGCTTTTTCTAACTTCTATGAAATAGGTGCCTAATAAATATGGTGCTCATTCTGAACAGCGTATTTCTCAATGCCTTTTACACCAAACAACAGGCATAAATACATTGGTAAATCTTCTGCTTCCCTTCACAGGGTATATAAAAAAAAATGGCTGCCTGTGGGGATGTTCGGGTCGGCAGCCCCAGGCTCAGCATCGCTGGGGGGCCCAACACTGACCCGAACGCCCACATACTGCGGCGGGGCACGGAAGCACATAGTTCCCTGCCCCGCCGCCTATCATCGCCATAGGCTTCATGCCTAGTAGGCCTGAGGCCTATGTGGTAGTAAAAACCCAGCGTAGTCGTGCGTGATGATTGTCATCGCACGCCTGTGTCGGGGAGCAGGGCTTTGATGTACGCGCACCTGCCTCACCATTATGGACACAGGTAAGTATTAGCCTTTAGTTTTTTTGTTTGTATTGTTTTAGGTTTTTCTTTGTGTGTGTACCAACTTTGGGGGGCAGAGGAAGTCATATGACTGCAGGGACAGTGGGGGCAAATGATTACATGGGGCAAATTACTTAATGGGGGCAGTGTGAGGGCAAAATACTTAATGGGGCAGTGTAGGGGGAAAATTAATTAACCCGGGGCAGTGTGGGGGTAAACTACTATATGGGGGGCAGTGTGGGGGTAAACTACTATATTGGGGGCAGTCTGGAGGAAATTACTATATGGGCAGTGTGGAGGAAATTACTATGTGGGGTCAGTGTGAGAGAAAATACTATATGAGGGCAGTGTGGGGGTAATTATTACTATATGAAGGCAGTGTGGAGGAAATTACTATATGGGGCAGTGTGGTAGAAATTACTATGTGGGGCAGTGTTAAAGAAAATACTATATGGGGGCAGTGTGGGGGTAATTATTACTATATGAAGGCAGTGTGGAGGAAATTACTATATGGGGCAGTGTGGTGGAAATTACTATGTGGGGGCAGTGTGAGAGAAATTACTATATAGGGGCAGTGTGGGAGAAATTAATATATGAGGGTAGTGTGCGGGCAAACTACTACATGGGGCAGTGTGGGGGAAATTACTATATGGGGGAGTGTGGGGGAAATTACTATATGGGGCAGTGTGAGGGGAATTATTATATGGGGCAGTGTGGAGGAAATTACTATATGGGGCAGTGTGGAGGAAATTACTATATGGGGCAGTGTGGAGGAAATTACTATATGGGGCAGTGTGGAGGAAATTACTATATGGGGCAGTGTGGAGGAAATTACTATATGGGGCAGTGTGGAGGAAATTACTATATGGGGCAGTATGGTGCAAATTACTATGTGGGGGCAGTGTGGTGCAAATTACTATGTGGGGGCAGTGTGGTGCAAATTACTATGTGGGGGCAGTGTGGTGCAAATTACTATGTGGGGGCAGTGTGTGGGAAATTACTATATGGGGCAGTATGTGGTAAATTACTATGTGGGGTCAGTCTGAGAGAAATTACTATATGGGGGCAGTGTGGGGGTAATTATTACTATATGAAGGCAGTGTGGTGGACATTACTATGTGGGGGCAGTGTGAAAGAAATTACTATATGGCGCAGTGTGGGGGTAATTATTACTATATGGGGCAGTGTGGTGGAAATTACTATGTGGGGGCAGTGTGAGAGAAATTAATATATGGGGGCAGTGTGGGAGAAATTACTTTATGGGGCAGTGTGGGAGAAATTACTATATTGGGGCAGTGTGGGGTAAATTACTATATGGGGCAGTGTGGAGGAAATTACTATATGGGGCAGTGTGGAGGAAATTACTATATGGGGCAGTGTGGAGGAAATTACTATATGGGGCAGTGTGGAGGAAATTACTATATGGGGCAGTGTGGTGTAAATTACTATGTGGGGGCAGTGTGGGGGAAATTACTATATGGGGCAGTGTGGGGGAAATTACTATATGGGGCAGTGTGGGGGAAATTACTATATGGGGCAGTGTGGGGGAAATTACTATGTGGTGTGGGGGATGTTGCTATTGAGGAGGCACTGTAGGGGCCTTTCTATTACAGGACATATAAGGGGACATTATTTTTGGGGACACTATTCAGGCATTGTTACCTGGAGCACAATATAGGATGTTATTATTACTGGGGGCACTCTAGGGGACATTATAAATGCTGTAGACACTATAGGGATCTTTGGGATAGTTTATCAAACTGGTGTAAAGTAAAACTGGCTTAGTTGCCCATAGAAACCAATCAGATCTCACCATTCATTTTTGACAGCACCTTTGGAAAATGAAAGGTGGAATCTGATTGGCTGCTATGGGTAACTAAGCCAGTTTTACTTTACACCAGTTTGATAAATGACCCCATTATGTCTACTGGGGTCACTATTTTTTCAGCAGTATAGTACCTGGGACATTGGGGAGCACAGTGGGCACAGTATTGGGAGGGGCAGCAGGATGACATTGTTGGGACATCAGGATGGGGAGGTTGATGGAAAAATTGAGAAATCAAACGTGTCTGTGTAACAAACTCTGTAGAGATGAGATACGGCTGAAAGAATTTGTCATAGTGGTCTGGGTCAGACGCAGGAGAAGAGGAAAGAGAAGGTATACATGACAGGATATGTCACTGGATGTAAGAGGTATGTGGTGCTGTTCTGTATTCTCCTCCAAGTGTTTTTTTTTATTATAATCATATTTATTTAAAATTTGGCAAATTTGTAACAGCCCAGCTCAGACACAATCACTGGCCTAGGAAGAGACTGTGGCACTCAGGAAGCACTACAGCCTCTTCATACAGATTTTTTATTTTTTTTACTAAAATAGAGGGAGGGGCCCGAGTTGGGTAGACAGCCCCGGGCCTATCATGCACTTGATCCGCCCATGGCCTGCAGGCTACCACTAGGGGCAGCTCAATGCACAGGAATTTATATAGTTAGATTGAAATCAATGATAGCTGTAGAATCTCTATGCACTGAGCTTCTCCTACCGGTGGCTGGTGTAAAATGCCATGAACCTACAGTATGTCATAATGGGAGAAGCATTTCAGTGACAGGGCAGCAGCATAACTATTTTTACTTAAGTAGCAACCAATGGATGTTTTGTAGTGTCCTATATGAGATCTACACAAAGGGCAATCAGGGGTGGACTTAGCATTTCAAAGTTATACTTGAGGGCCCTAATCAAATACAATTTTGTATAGTAAAATACAACAATCCTCGCTGCCTCTACGAGTTTGCTATTGGCCAGGCCCCCACACACTGGTATGTCATTATCACTCTGCCCCAAATGTCACCACTCTGCTACTCTGATGCCACTATTCTGTCCCCCCCCAAGTGATACCACTCTGCCCCAAATGCTCCTCTGCTCCTAAATGTGGCATCACTCTGTCCCAAATGCTGCCTGGCTCCCAATGTGCAACTAGTCTGCCCCAAATGCCACTTTGCACCCATTGTGCCACCACTCTTTCCCAAATGTGCTACTTCCCCCAATATCCCGCTCTTGTGTTATCACATTCAGCCAGTCACAGAGCGGGATATAACTCTAGTGACTGAGTGTGAGAGCCTCAGTCAGTGCTGTGGATGCCGCGCACACTCAGACAGCACAATGCCACTGGGCGAAGCTACTGTAAGCCACTAGGGGACAGCTGGCACGGCTTCAATCAGCGGCTGCCCACACATCGCTCCAAAAAGTCACACATACCTTTTTGGCGTTATCCAGGGGTTTCCAAGTGTTTTTAACTGCTGAACTATTATCTGAATAGGTCATCAGTATCTGATCATGGGGGCCCTAAACCCAGGACCCCCACAGATCAGCTGTTTGAGAATGCAGCGGCGTTCGCAGTAGTGCAGTGGGCGTCTCTCTGCTTACCAAACACAGCGCTGTACATTATATAGCGACTGTGCTTGGTATCGCAGACCAACCCTAATCACTTCAATAGGGCTGAGCTGCGCCTAGGCCATTTGACCAATGAACGAGACGTCACACGGCCTAGGAAGGGGACAAAGGTGCCATCCCATGGGATGTCTGAGTTGTAATTACATCTGCTCGCCTTGTAGTGTCGCTGACGAGCAGGTAAACAGGTGATCGACGAGGAGTGCCTGCAGTCAGCACCCCGCTGATCTTGTATTGTTGACCTATCCTGAGGCTGGGTCATCAATATAAAAAAGCGGACGATATAGATAAGTACATGTAAATTTTTTAAAAAAATGTCATTCCTTTTAAGAATCTTCTGTATTGATCAGAGCGTCTTTACTCTCTGCAGACTGTCCACATTTACCTCTGCGTAGCATTCTGGGGCTTGCAGTCAACACTTACACTTTACTAGATCTGCCTTTCTCCCCAAATAGTACTATTGTAGGACTGATTTATAGCTGTTTTAACTGGCTCCAGAAGCGCATATCCATTTTCGTTTCCACAGTGTGTATTGTTTTTGGAGTTTTGTCGTGTTCTCTGACTCTGAAAAGACAGCTATTTTTGTGATCCTGTTAAACTGAAAAATTCTGGGAAGCATATAGGGAGGGAAAAACATCAATTATCGTGTGAAGACATGAAAGTGTTGTCCACAATTATTTCTTTTCCAGAAATAGCACCACTTTTGTCCAGAGGCTGTGTCCAGTACTACAGTTTGGTCCCATTCCCACAAAAAGTATTCCTATGCAATTTCAAATGAAGTATTATTATTACAATATATAAGAAATTAAGATATTGTAAGGCTTTTTTATGTTGATTACATTTCCTCTCTGGTACGCCCCCTGCTGTTTATCCTTCTAGTCCACCTTCTGCGTTCATTGGTGGACTAAACGCTCAGTAACTTCTCAGCTCTCTTGCTCCTCTCAGTGCAGGGTATAGACGATAGTGAACAGTCTAGACACCTTCCATTCATTCTTCTTGTCCAGCCGAAACCCAACAACTATGCCGGTAGTGAACTGTTGCATCTGGATCCAGTGAAATCCGGCAGGCTGCTCTCTGCCGGAACAGCCTGCTGGATCTGCGTAGCAGATGTGAATGCAGCCAAAAGCGTTATTAAACATAAATTCATAGAAATATAAGCTATACCTCTTAGGCCTCTTTCACACGAACGTGTGCGCTCCGTGGCAGTATTGTGGACCGCATTTGCAGGATCCGCAATACACAGGTGCTGTTCCGTGGGCATTCCGCATCACGGATGTGGACCCATTCACTTCAATGGGTCCGCAAATCCGGAGATGCGGAACGGAACCCTACGGGAGCACTACGGAGTGCTTCCGTGGGGTTTCGTCCCGTACTTCCGTTCCGCAAAAAGATAGAACATGTCCTATCTTTTTGCGGAACGGCCGGATCGCAGACCCAATTAAAGTGAATGGGTCTGTGATCCGCTGTGGCTGCCCCACGGACGGAGTTTGTGCATTGCGGACCGCAGCACGACCACGGGGCGCACACGTTCGTGTGCAAGAGGCTTTAAGAGAAAGAAACTGGGAAGAGTGCATTACATACCACAGTGCTACTTTTTGGTCTAAATGTTGGGGTTCTTTGTGCACGGATGGAAGACAAGAGAAGAGGTTAGCAAGAGCTGACTGCAATGCGCTCCTGGGAGATGCAGATGCTTGATTTCACATGGGATGAGCTGCTGCCCACCTAGAGAAAGCGAAGATACCAGACTTGCAGAGAGCAATAAGCTAAGGCCTCTTGCACACGACCGTATGTATTTTGTGGACCGCAAAAAACTGATGAACAAAAAATACGGATGACATCTGTGTGCTTTTTGTTTTTTGCAGAACAGAACAGCTGGCCCTTCATAGAACAGAACTATCCTTGTCCATAATGCAGACAATGATAGGACATGTTCTGTTTTTGTGCGGAACAGAAATACGAACATACGGTAACGGAGTGCACATGGAGTAACTCCCGTTTTTTTTGCGGACCCATTAAAGTAAATGGTTCCGCATACGGTCCGCCCAAAAAACATGGAAATAAAATACGTTCGTGTGCAAGAGGCCTAAAAAGAATAAGAATAACACTAGACAGCAGTGTTCCCCCCCCCCCCCCCCATTTATATAGTGAAAATAATAGTGTGCATCACTCCAGATATTTTGTAAAATTTGTTGGATAACCCCTCTAAGTCCTCCTTCAGACGGCCATGTGTATATTGCGGTCCACATACAACAGATCTTCAAAATACGGATACCTTCCGTGTGCATTCTGCATTTTTCTCATTTCCATCATTTCTGTCCACAATACGGATAAGAATAGGACATGTTCTTTAAGTTGCAGAACTGACATTTGTGGGATGCATGAGCCCTGAATAGGAATTGGCAACAAATCGCGATAGGTTCTCCAGAAAGTGACTACATTAGGAAGACATTAAAAACAGTCATTTTGGAGTCCATGGAGAGACAACTTGGTAAAAAAGATAGTGTAGTAATAGTTCTCCCTGAGCAATGCTGCTGCAGCTCTGCTTTTTCAGGTTGGCTCCTGCCTACCATGACAGGCTCACCAGAGCGCACAGAGAGCTCATTTGTACTGTATTACACCAAGGACAGAATAGTTAACTTAGGGGAGGCACTGTCCTGCAGATTTCGCTTCGCAGGAGCCATTATGGCACTCCCTAGCACATCCCGGCATGCTGTCTCAGTTGTAACCTGGACGGTACTGAAAATGAGCTCTATAATTTCTCCTTTTTCCTTCTCTTTTCTGCAGAATTATATGTAGCTTTTCTTAAGTTATCAGACCCTCTCCAAACTTCCTGCACGTCATGTTCATGTCACAATGTGGCCACAGCATGAACAGAGTTTTGCCCACCACATGATTGTTTAATAATCTCTCCAGGCAGAACGTATTTTGGTATACCCATTTTTAGTTTTTTTTGTGAATCAGCAAAGTGCTACCCGAGGCTGGCCGACATCTTATGCAATTGCTCTAAGGGTACAGCCACGCGTTCAGGTTTCTACATGCGGTTCTGGAAGCCAAAACCAGGAGTGGATTGTAATGAGAGGAGAAGTCGTATCTGTCCTTTATACTTTGCCTCCCTTTTTATGATCCACTCCTGATTTTAGCTTCCAAAACTGAATCAGTTCAGTGGCCTACACTCCTAAGCAAACATCAAGATGGGCCCACATGATGGTGCTGGACAGAGGTGCATCCTCACCACCCTTAGGCCAATTCTTCACTTTTTTCTAAGAAACAAAATGCCTCCTTCTCTTGGAAGAGGAGTATTAAACAGCATCTATCCACTTTGTCTCAAGGGGATGGTACAGACCATGTCTGGGCCCCTTTTCTCCAAAGGGCACCACTTCATGATTCTCCTCTGTTGTGTATATGCCCTCAGTGCAATGTATATGAGATGGGAAGCCCTGTATGGTTTGTGCAGCAGTCTGCACATACCATATTCTGACCTTAACATTACCTACTGGTAGGGTCCATGTACTTTCCCTGTTCTCCAGTACACGGATCCGATGGAATTCCATATGTGTATTCAGACATCCGTTTTTCCCCCCCCGTAGCCCATTGATCCGCAGGGATAAAGCTGTAGCATGCACTGCTTTGGTCCGTTCTGCAGACAGGACACACCCATTCTATTCAGTGGACTCCATGTGTGGGCCTGGTTTCCATTGCATACAAAATGATAAAACTTTATAAATAAAAAAATAAGTTTGCTGTCTTTGGGCAAGTTTACACTTTGGTCAGTTATTTCCATCTGTTATTGTGAGCCAGTAGTGAAGCCTACTCAGAGATAAGGTATAATGGAAAAATTTGCCCTTGTTCTGTGTTTTTGACCTGTACCTGGTTTTGGCTCGCAATAAGGGCTCATGCACACGACAATATGGCTTTTTCAGTGTTTTGCAGTGTTTTTTTTACGGATCTGTTGTTCCGTTTTTTTGTTTCCGTTGTGTTTCCGTTTCCTTTGCATTTTTCCCTTCCGTTTTTCCGTATGCCATATACAGTATACAGTAATTACATAGAAAAAATTGGGCTGGGCATAACATTTTCAATAGATGGTTAAGCAAACTGAACTAAAAAAAACAGCCAGTATACTGAACGCAAAATACTGTCATGTGCATGAGCCCTTACTGATGGAAATAACTGCCCAAATAACTGGTGTGATTCAAAAAAACGGATCAACCACAGAGAAATACGATTGGGACATGTCTTGAACTTGAGGCTGTGAAGATAGAAAACCCGGATGCAAAACAGTATTTTGCTATAAAACAGCATGTGATATAAAACAGGGGTTGTATGACTGTTGAATTTCAAGAGAGGAATATAAACAGCTCATATGCAATAATGTAGCAAATGAACTTATTACCTGAACTTCATAAATCAGCCAGAGGGAGGCAGCAGTGAGCAGATGAAGTGACTAAGTATAGGGGGTCTATTAAGATTGAGAAAAGGAGTTGCAGGGTGTGAACTAGGGACAAGGGAGGAGTTGTAATGACTAGCTTTGGTACTTACACTCCGGCGCTCAGCTGAATGTCAGCATACAACCTGGTGGGGGATTCTAGGAGACTGTTCAGAGTTCTCCCCCAAATTCTGGCTGATCATGATGACGTTTGTGTACAGAAGTCTGATCCTTGTATTTCTGGTCTCTTCTACAAGCTGTGGTAAGTGGACAGAGAATTGTATCACATATAGTTCCTGTAACTTGTTTTTTTAGCCATAAAAATCTATGTATGTCCACGCATCTGCTTAATGCACAGATGTAGATTGTAAGCTCTGGAGAACAGGGAGTATGTTTATTGCTTCCTCTGCTTGTAAAGTCCTGCAGAATATGTTAATAAAGTTTGTTATTACTATCTTGTTGAGCAGTTACATATGAGTCTCCAGCTTTTGGGGAAATACAGCTCCCAGCATTGCATTGGCATGCTGAGAGTTGTAGTTCCACAACTGCTAGAGGTGTCAGGGTATACTGGGAGCTGTATGTCCATGATAACTAGAGATGGAGGCTAGAGGCTGTTGCTTCATAACATCTGGATATGTCAGGGCATACTGAGAGTTGTAGTTCTACTACCCCTAGAAGTGGCAGGGCATGCTGGGAGTAGTAGATCCACAACAGCTGAAGATTTATGGTTAGTGCCCAGTGCTGGGGAACTGCATGCAATGTATAGATATCTGTGTGTACATGTCTCCTTCTTGTTTGTGAAGAAATATTTAGTATGCAATAGGCGATACCCTGTAAAAAAGTCAAAAATGTCAGAGCAACATGAAAGTGCCTGAGACTGCCTTATAACATATGATGTAGGCATAGGACTGAATCACTTTTCCCACTGTCCACACGTTTCACACAGGATCTGAAGCATTATATCTAGATAGATAGATAGATAGATAGATAGATAGATAGATAGATATTAGATAAAGATGATAGATAGATAGATAGATATTAGATAAAGATGATAGATATGAGAGAGAGAGATAGATAGATATTAGATAAAGATGATAGATATGAGATAGATAGATAGATATGAGATAAATAGATAGGTAGATAGATATTAGATATAGATGATAGATATGAGAGAGAGAGATAGATAGATATGAGATAGATAGGTAGATAGATAGGTAGATAGATATGAGACAGATGATATAAGATGGATAATTACGGTAGATAGATAGATAGATATGAAAAAGATATGAGATAAACAGATGACAATTTCTATACAGTGCTGCAGTAAATGTGCCATATAAAAAAAATGACCGTATGGCTTTTTCAGTATTTTGCAGTCCACAAAAAATACGGATGACGTCCGTGTGCATTCCGTTTTTTACAGAACGGAACAGCTGGCCCCTGATAGAACAGTACTATCCTTGTCCGTTATGCGGACAATAATAGGACATGTTCTATCTTTGAAAGGAACGAAAATACGGAAACGGAAGACATATGGAGTACCTTCCGTTTTTTTCAAGACCCATTGAAATTAATGGTTCCGTATACGGTCCGTATGCGGAATGCAAAAAATGGAACGGAAGCAGAAATGTTTTTTTTCGTATGCAAGAGGCCTAAAACAGATCTTAGATAAATAGATATATACTATGTGTGTCATTGTTTGGCAAGGTGCCATGTCTGCCTGAGAATTTGCTTTAGTTTGGAGAACATTTCGACTTATATGAGGTAATGTCAAGTAAAGAACATATGCCCTGTCTTGGTAATATATTCCTTTTGCCTTTAATATACACTAACCTAAAGAATTATTAGGAACACGTGTTCTATTTCTCATTAATGCGATTATCTAGTCAACCAATAACATGGCAGTTGCTTCAATGCATGTAGGGTTGTGGTCCTGGTCAAGACAATCTCCTGAACTCCAAACTGAATGTCAGAATGGGAAAGAAAGGTGATTTAAGCAGTTTTGAGCGTGGCATGGTTGTTGGTGCCAGAAGGGCCGGTCTGAGTATTTCACAATCTGCTCAGTTACTGGGATTTTCACGCACAACCATTTCTAGGGTTTACAAAGAATGGTGTGAAAAGGGAAAAACATCCAGTATGCGGCAGTCCTGTGGGCGAAAATGCCTTGTTGATGCTAGAGGTCAGAGGAGAATGGGCTGACTGATTCAAGCTGATAGAAGAGCAATGTTGACTGAAATAACCACTCGTTACAACCGAGGTATGCAGCAAAGCATTTGTGAAGCCACAACACGCACAACCTTGAGGCGGATGGGCTACAACAGCAGAAGACCCCACCGGGTACCACCCATCTCCACTACAAATAGGAAAAAGAGGCTACAATTTGCACGAGTTCACCAAAATTGGACTGTTAAAGACTGGAAAAATGTTGCCTGGTCTGATGAGTCTCGATTTCTGTTGAGACATTCAAATGGTAGAGTCCGAATTTGGCGTAAACAGAATGAGAACATGTATCCATCATGCCTTGTTACCACTGTGCAGGCTGGTGGTGGTGGTGTAATGGTGTGGGGGATGTTTTCTGGGCACACTTTAGGCCCCTTAGTGCCAATTGGCCATCGTTTAAATGCCACGGGCTACCTGAGCATTGTTTCTGACCATGTCCATCCCTTCATGACCACCATGTACCCATCCTCTGATGGCTACATCCAGCAGGATAATGTACCATGTCACAAAGCTCGAATCATTTCAAATTGGTTTCTTGAACATGACAATGAGTTCACTGTACTAAAATGGCCCCCACAGTCACCAGATCTCAACCCAATAGAGCATCTTTGGGATGTGGTGGAACGGGAACTTCGTGCCCTGGATGTGCATCCCTCAAACCTCCATCAACTGCAAAATGCTATCCTATCAATATGGGCCAACATTTCTAAAGAATGCTATCAGCACCTTGTTGGATCAATGCCACGTAGAATTAAGGCAGTTCTGAAGGCAAAGGGGGGTCCAACACCGTATTAGTATGGTGTTCCTAATAATTCTTTAGGTGAGTGTATAGTGACATGTATGGGGTGACCCAAGAAAATAAGAAACGTCTTAAGATGAAGAACATTCTGATAAAATGTAGCATTCACCACCTCTACTTTGTAGGTCATATGTGAAAACTCAGTGCTTCAGAAAGGCTCGAAAAGTGTCTGTTCATGGCTAAAGTTTTCTTACTGTGGCACCATGACTTGGGTTGTCAATGGCTAACACATCTGGACCGTCACATAAAACACATCTAATATGGCAAATTAGGTTTATGTGAAGCGTAATATAACACCATTTATTTAAAGGGGTTGTCTCACCTCAGTAAGTGGCATTCATCATGTAGAGAAAGTTAATACAAGCCACTTACTAATATATTGTTATTACCCATATTGCCTCCTTTGCTGGCTGGATTCATTTTTCTATCACATTATACACTGCTCGTTTCCATGGTTACAGACCACCCTGTAATTTATCAGTGGTGGTTGTGCTTGAACAATATAGGAAAAAGCACCAGCCTATGTGTGCTCCCATCGTCCAGGCCACCAATGAGGCTGACGCTTTTTCCTATAGTGTGCAAGCATGACCACCACTGATGGATTACAGGGTAGTCGTAACCTATGGAAACGAGCAATGTATAATGTGATGGAAAAATGAATCTAGCCAGCAAAGGAGGCAATATAGACAATCACAATACATTAGTAAGTGCCTTGTATTAACTTCCTCTACATGATAAATGCCATTTACTGAAGTGAGACAACCCCTTTAATGTCTAGTGTCTTTCCAGTGTCCATGATAAAAATTAGATACATTTTTTTTTTTGACACTGGTGGTACTTGAGCAGGTCACAGTAAATATGTTCACTATTAGTTCCTGACCTATAACCGTGTATCACTTATAATCTTTACAGTTCTTTATAGTTTTTGAATTTGTTGGTTGTCCGTGATTTTTTGATAAATTGTCCAGAAAAAAAATAAAAATTTTGGTTGGCAACCCTGTATTGGTGTTGGTGGTGTGATGGATCCGGCAGTGTGTCATGGCCTCCATTTAGAAGAGGACCCTGCTCATTTATATAGGTCATGCTCCCTTCCAATGGAATTTGAATTGGGAATAGTACATATGGTCTTCAATATAGTTACAGACCACATATCAGACCTCAAAATAAAGATATAGGGGCAGATTTACCAATCTTGTCTAATATTTAGAGAGTGTAAACTGAGACTAAGCAGTCTAATGAGGCAACAGTCACTCGTGCTGGATGATGAATTTTGGTGCACTTTTGTCAAACTTTACAAAATGTATTGGTTTGTTTCACTGGTTTGTATTTAACTTAGTAAATCCTCTGCATAGATCCAGTTTTGGACTGGGGTGCCAATGATGATCTAGTCTCTGGTTGCAGTCTGGCTCTTGGTCTGGCTCCGGGGACTCTGGGGACTGGAAACAAACATCAATGTAGCCCTGGGGAAGAAGAAAGCAGCTGCACTCCAATCCAGGAGCCCACTTCTGTCCCAGAAGGCAGTGGGAGGCAGGAAATTGCTGGTGGCTGGCTGCTCGGCTTCTCAGTGGACTTCCCTTCCTTCTTCGCTCCACCCCCTCTCTGCTCTGCGTGCTCAAGGGTGGGAGGGGTCAGGGTGTGTAAACGTAGAGATCAGGGCGCACAGTGCGCGGCTGTGCGCCCTTGAGCTACCCCGCCTTCCATCCAAGTTGGCAGAGCTCCGCCTCCACCCTCAGCCTGAAGGTAAGCTCAGTCAGACCAGAGAGACAGCGGTGTCAGTCTCTCTGGTCTGCTGCGCCCCCACGGCTTCACTGAGGCTCTGGACTGTCTGTACATCATCTCCGGCCGCCGGCTCAGTGCTGTGCCGCCTGAGGGATTCTTACTAGAGCGCCAGCCGCCACTTAACCAAGGTTTTTACCGCACGGTTCCAGCGCCCCTGCTAAATTGTGCCCTAGGCGGCTGCCTAGGTCGCCTTACAGGTGGCGCCGGCCCTGGCCTCATGCACACGGCCGTTGGGCCCGCCAGCTGTGTGCACCACGCATCACGGATGCGGACCCATTCAAGTTGAATGGGTGCGGCCCGCTGCATGGATGTTGCCCATGCATTGGGGACTGCAATTGCGGTCTCCAATGCGCTGAACGGCCGCACAACAGCAGTGTGCATGAGGCCTAATAGTGCAGTCAGTAACTGGTATTTATGACCCTGGCCCTAGGAGTACCTCTCCTTATCTGCTCCGTTTCTTCTTTGTTCCATATTTCTCAGGTTGTCTGGGCATCAGCAGATAAGCAGGGTCACCCAGGTGTAGCTGCTGGTGTGTTCAGGTAGCTTTATGGTCATTTCTGATCTTTAGTGATGCAGGTCTTGCATTACTGTATAGGACTCCTTCAGCTTCTCCTGCTAGTATGGTATCTCCCATGTAAGTCTTTGAGCCATTTTTCATTTTCTGCTTATTTTAGCATTGCACCTCTGGTGCTACAATGATTATATAGGATAACATGCTTTTGAATATTTGGGCAAACTGACTGAATATGGTATCAGCCACTGTATGGTGGTCTTATCCATTAACTCTATGGTGGTATTATCCAGTTACTATATGATGGTGTTAACCAGTTAATGTATGGTGGTGCTATCCAGTCACTGTATGGTAGTGTTTACATCACGTTTTTCTCATCCGTTTAACATATACAAAAAACGTATATCTTAAACGGATACCTAAGACTTATGCCATACAGTGGCATCCGTTTACCATAGAGTTTCATTGTAAAAATAAGTATACATTTTTTTTTACCGGACTCTGCAGGATACAAGAACGTAGTGTGCTCAGTTTTCGTATCCTTTTTTTTGTAACGTACAGTACAGACCAAAAGTTTGGACACACCTTCTCATTCAAAGAGTTTTCTTTATTTTCATGACTATGAAAATTGTAGATTCACACTGAAGGCATCAAAACTATGAATTATATGCATAACAAAAAAGTGTGAAAAAACTGAAAATATGTCATATTCTAGGTTCTTCAAAGTAGCCACCTTTTGCTTTGATTACTGCTTTGCACACTCTTGGCATTCTCTTGATGAGCTTCAAGAGTTAGTCACCTGAAATGGTCTTCCAACAGTCTTGAAGGAGTTCCCAGAGATGCTTAGCACTTGTTGGCCCTTTTGCCTTCACTCTGCGGTCCAGCTCACCCCAAACCATCTCGATTGGGTTCAGGTCCGGTTGTTTTCCTTTGGTAAGACTGTCCATGACCAAATATCGTTGGTCAATTATCATGACGATAGTTGTTGAGGGAAATAGGACTTTAACATGGGCATACTTAGGCTCGGTGCCTAGGGAGGCATGGTCTACAGGCTAACATACAAAAGCCATATTCTGTCCAATTAAAACAATTGCTATTCCCTATATCTTTGCATGCAGTGTTCCCTCTAAGCTGAGTGCAAGAAAACAACATGATGAAAAGCATTAATTGGTAGAAACTGTCTCAAAGGGAAAAAAAACTGCCCATAGCAACCAGTCACAGCGCAGCTTTCATTTTCCAAGAGCACTATAAATGGAAGCTGTGATTGGTTGCTATGGGCAACAGACTTATCTTATTTTAGGCTGGTTATAAATCTGCCCTCCTAGGTCTGAAAACGATTCTACCGGTCTGCAGCTTTTGAAATGTTTAGGGCACGACCAAATGTACTGGTTCAGCAGCGGAAAATCTGCAGCGTATCTGTGGAATGTGGAAATTCACCGATTGAACACAGATTTCACATTTTGCATTGCAAAAGGAAAAAAATCTGTGGCAGAAATCCACAACATAAACAGACATGCTGTGAATTAAAAATCAGCACTGCACGTCAAGGTATGTCTGCAGCACGTGGATGAGATTTGTCCAAATGCTGTGGATTTTCTGCATGCAAATCCACTGCAGAAAGTCCTCGGTGTATACCCCACCAGTTATCATTTCCAGTTTCCGAATTCTGCAATTTATTGGGGCCTCCTTTCACTGTATGTAAGAAAATGATGGCAGTATTCTTCATCTTCATATACTTCTGTAGGTAACAATATCTTTATATTTCAGCCTCCATCTGCTCTTCACGAGGAGTGAGCTCCTGTAAGCAGTGCCTAGCTGTCAGTCCCATATGTGCCTGGTGTTCACAAACGGTAAGGCCCTGTAGATTGTCAGCTGCTTGGACAAGAATTTGTTTGATGTCCATCTGCCCAAACCACAATATTGGCTCTGCTAGGATGAGACTGATGCATTATAAATATTGTCCTAGGATTCTTGCATGTTGTCTGATTGTTTGGTTGAATTTGTGCAGCGTTCCCTCCCTGATGCCGTCAGTGGTCTGCAGATCCTTCCCACTTTCCTTCAGCCTCCTAATAAGGCAATGTTTCCCTGGGTTCACACTCCACGTGGGGCTGTGTCTCTCGGCTCCCCCAGCACATCTCACATCTGGGAATCCTTGTACTTGGAGCTGAGGCGTCTACTGAACAAGCTTTTGGTTTATATGTTTCAGTCATTCCATAGATATTCTATGACTGCGGGGGGAGTAGCAGAAGAACCAGTTGGACAGAAAAGATTTCCATACCAAAAACATTCAGATGTTTTCGACAGTCCTTGTCCGAATACCTTTTAGGCCAGGATTTGCTGGAGTTGGGGAACACTAACTCAGGAACCACCTTTTGCGCTTAGACTCGGTACCTTAACTAGTCCAACACACAGCACTTTTTTATAGGTCTAAGAATAAAGGACAAGAATAGGACTGCTCTATTAGGGGCTGGCCATTCCATTCCGCAAAATGGGTGTTTTGGGGATCCGCAGTTTGCGGACCGCAAAACATCCAACGGTCGCATGCATGAGGCCTAAAGCTGCCTCCCTTACCAACCTGTCAGTAGACAGCTATGCCAAGGTCAGATCTATGCTCAGGTGGACCATCGGTGCCTGCACTGATTTCAGTTGGCACTGTGTATGGTAGAGATTGATAATTTACGACTCTCCTGCTGCAAAACTACATCGCTCTGCGTATCAGCAAACAGATAGCTGCGAAAACCAAGCTCAGTTACATATCAAACATTGTATATATAGTGAAGTACAGGTTGTACAATACCAGAACAGGCTGCACTATATACTACCCACATGTAACGTACACCTGGGGTGGACTGAGAACTTAAAGTGGCCTCGGAAAAAAATCCTAAAAGTGGCCCCATGTTGTAGTCGGGTTCAAATTGACAGAAACGGGGCAAGACAAATAGGCAGGGTCAGCAATACCATAGTGCAAAATACTGTCCCATTAGAACCATGTACCCAGGGGTGCACCTAGTCTTTCTGCTGCCTGAGGAGAAAACTAAAACTGTGCCCCCCATGCCAATTTCTTAACCTAACCCCTTTGCCACAATGAATGTGCTCAATGCTCATGGCCCTTTTGCTGCCCCCGTCTTTCCCCTTCCTGGTGCTGCCTGAGGTGATCGCCTCACCTGGCCTCATTGGTGGTGCACCCCTGCATGTACCACAGAGCAGCACAATATATTACCCCAAAAGCTTTCCCTCTGTGGTGGCCATTAGTCGCTGCCATTTTCTGCCCTCCTCTAGTTCTCTCTGATTAGGATATGGAGCAGGGAGCTTATGAGGTGAATTTAGGAGGGCATGTGGGTCGCTGGCCGGGTACAGAGTTAATAATACTGTAAGTTCATTATGTATCTGGCCAGCGTCAGAGAGGACTTTCTAGTTATAGGAATGCGGCAGGCGATGCAAAGCCCCACCCCTTCCGCTAAGCCCACCCCTTTTTCTCATCACTTCGGAAAAGTGTCGAGAAGCCTAAAAAGGAGTTTCGGAGGGGTGCCTAATTTATGATCCCTTCCCCAGAAACTTGTAAAATAGTCTCAGACCTACGGTTTTTGACAATTTGAATGCCTTTGTGACAGTTTGTGACTATTTGAATGTCTTGTCACAAATTAAGTACATCCTCTAACGTAAAACTCTGATCTTTGTTAAAAGGCCTCCAATGAGTCCCCTCCAGACTATTGTGTCTATGGCCCATGGCGGCTGATGTGAAGCATATCTATAAATGCCGTTAAATGAGACCTGTCACCTCTCCTCTCATGTCTGCTTTAGTAACTACTTGCATTCCCCATGTAATACCAATGCTGGAACATCTTCTTATATAATTCCACCTTGTGCCATTCTTCTACTATTCCTGTTTGAAGTTTACAAATGATTTGCCACCAGTAAAGGGCCATCTGAGTGTTACCAGGTGAAGGCGTGTCCTTCCATAGTCTGACACTAGCAGCACTGTTTGGATAGTGTAAGACTGTGCAGGGACACACCTATGGGTGATAGACCTTTATTGCAGACTGTTGGGAATTCATTACTAAAATTCTTGTAAGTATAGTAGAGGAATGGCACAACATAGAGTTATAGAAAAAGATGCTGAAGAAGCGTTACTACTTGGCGAACACTGGTAGTTACTAAAACAGTAGATATGATAGGACCTATAGGCAACATGGTTGCCCCCATTAATCATGTTTAGGAAATAGAATTACAGTAACAGAAAATAAAAGAGATTAAAGAGATATGTCACTATCCAGTTTATACTGACAGTAAAAATGATATGTTCCCTTTAATGAGGCCATACTTTTTGTGTATACTGAACCACTGCGCAGTTCCAGAAACCTTCATTGTTGGCATATTCTTCTCTGACACTGGAGCTGATGATGGTTGGCAGTAGTTGTTCTCACAGAGCTAGAAGTCTGTAACCAACATGTTCTGAACAATGATAAATATGGCAGATCCACCATCCATATTCTTTGGACTGCCTTGCAAAATAGATTCAAGATGTTTAGGATGGCAACTCTGCGCACTGCCAGCACCACGCCTGGAGTCACCCAGTGGTAGCCTGTCATTAAAGGGCTGACCTGTTGCATATGCGCTTGGCTTGTGAGCAACTCTGGAAAAGTAAAATCTGGGGGAGACATCAGCCTTCTCAAAAACTATTTAAGGCTTCTTTCACATTAGCGTTAGAATTGTCCAGCAGGCGAACAGCCGTACTAACGCTAATGTGAAAGAAGCCTTAAGGGAATACACTTCAGTCCCAAAGTAAATTGGTCACACAGCAGTCCACTAACAGGCCCAAGACTTATGGCATCCTTAACTCCTTCTATGCCACTGTAAATTGCAGCAGTGTTTCCCTTCCATGCTAAGGCTCCATTAACACGTCCGTAACGTGTTTTGCGGATCCGCAAAACACGGACAGTGGCATTTGCAGACCGCACATTGCCGGCACTAGAAGAATAGGAAATGTTCTATTTTCTTCAGGAACGGGATTGCGGACCTGAAAGTGCAGGTCCGCAATTCCGTGTCCGGGCAGCACATCGTGCTGCCCCATAGAAATGAATGGGTCTGCAATTCCGTTCCGCAAAATGCGGAGCGAAATTGCAGACGTGTGAATGGACCCTAACAACTGATGAAGAATTTTTTCCTCTGTAAGGGGGCTGATGAAGTATCTACATATAAACAGTCTAAGGCCCCATGCACACGGCCGTGTTTCACAGCCGTGTGCGGGCCGTGGAACCGCGGCCTGGATCCCTCCTGAGAGCAGGAGCGCACGGCGTCACTGGTTGCTATGACGCCGTGCGCTCCCTGCTGCCGCCGCAATACAGTAATACACTGGTATAGATCTATACCAGTGTATTACTGTATTGCGGCGGCAGCAGGGAGCGCACGGCGTCATAGCAACCAGTGACGCCGTGCGCTCCTGCTCTCAGGAGGGATCCAGGCCGCGGTTCCACGGCCCGCACACGGCTGTGAAACACGGCCGTGTGCATGGGGCCTCAGAGTGTGTTCACATGGCAGATTTTGACACATCAAAATAGGCAGTGTACTCCACGTCAGACACTGCGAGGTTTCTGTCCCAATTGTTCACTTTGCATGTAGTTTCACTGAAAGTAGCTAAACCGCTAATGGACACCTACTGGAGCTTCAAAAGACATCCACCTGGACACTGAGCCAAGAAGGGCCATGTCCCTTCTTGGCAAGGTCGTAGCTTTAAAATGCCAGCCCATGAACTACAGTGCTATCTCCCATTGAAAGCAGTTGGACACTACGTGGCCGCCACCAAAATTATGGAGTGGTCTCTGTCGTGTGAACGAGCCCTAAAATATTCCACAACATTATTCCACAAGGCTTTTCCTCTTTGCTTCAGGAGCAGCCAGGGCTGGTTCTAGGTGAAATGGGGCCCTGGGGGGCGAAAAACAATAAGGGGCCCCCCCATGGCACTTGCTGACTTTAACGTCCCGTATTGACTCTGTAATTGTGGACGTTCATACAGAAGAAACTGTATATTGTGGGGCACAGTGTAGGCTATATGTGTATAACAAACATATTTCACATGAAAACTTACAAATACTTGGCTTGGCCCTTAGGGATCTCGGACACCACTTCAACACTTTGGCTGGGGGGCTCGGTGGAGCTGATGTTGTGCTTTATCCTAATGAGAAAGATTTCATAATAAGAATTAGGAGAAGGGGCAGAGGGGTCGCAGAGCAGGGAGAGGCTGGTGCTGCTACTAGGGGGTCATACCATAGGGGAGTAATAAAGCCCACCATAATGCCCCCCCAGTACAAATAATTCTCCTTATAATGTGACAATTCAAAAAATGCCCACTTGTAATGCCCCCAGTTGAGCTAATGTTCCAAATAGTGCCCCCATAATGTGCCAGTATAAAATACCCCTATATAGTGCCCCCAGTAAATGCCCCCACAGTGCTCCTCTCCCCCCTCCATCCCAGTACCCCCCATAATGTACCAGTATAAAATGCCCCATATATAGTGCCCCAGTAGATGCCCTCCGTGTCCCCCATAATTTGTAAGTATTGTGGCAATGTGAACATTGAGGTGTTGTTTGCACCAGGAGCGTGTCACTAAGGGGCCCTGCCGTGGTGGAGTAAAAACCCTAGTCCAGGTGTCCACTAAAGTAGTTGGGGGACACCATATAGATAGTGTAGCTGGTTCAGCTAGTTAAGGGCGGGCTTTTACTGGGAACAGGCAATGTGTTGGGTGGGTGCCTGTTCCCCATGCTCCAGTCCGGGACTTAGGACATGCTCATGTCCAGGGATCCTATTTAATCCTGCTACTGGATCTTGGGTGTGTCTCACTCTGGAGTGTTTGGTGAAGCAGGGTCCTGGTGAGGCTCTGTGTGAGTGGTCTCAGCCAGGGTGGGCTGAGGGGCCACGAGGCTAGGCGATAGCCTGAGCTTTGGGTGACGCGGTGAGGCCTGTGAAACAAGGATCACGAGGCCAGAGTCGGGAGGACTACTGGGCCACAATCCCCCAAAAGGTATTGAAGTGTCACAGCCTGGAGGTTGCTGGACTGAATGGCTGAGGAAAGCCGCATTTGTGTTCCATGTGTTAATAGGGCTCTCTAGGTGAGTCAGAGATACGCTTATGTGTTTAGTTAGAGCCTAGCCGGGCAAGGGTTTGTTATTTTCTGTGGATGTCACAGGTGATAAGTTGAAGCTGCGACTTCTTAACCTGTGCTTTGCTAAAGTGTCTGAAATAAAGCAAGAGTTTGGACATTATAATCGTGTCTGCGAAGATATCTGTGAGTGTGACCCCCTGAAAAGAGATGATCCCCTACAGTAAAAAATACCCCTTCTTAGTGCCCCCGTAAAGGACCCCATAGTACCCACCATATTGTGTCACAGTATAAAATGCTACTGTACAAAGCCCCCCATATAAAATACCCCTTCTTTGTGACCTCAGTAGATGACCCTATAGTGCCCACCAATAATGTACCAGTAAAATGTGCCCCATAGATGTCCCCCAATAATGTGCCAGTAAAATGTGCCCCCCAATCATGTGCCAGTAATAAGAGCCCCCCCACCATCATGTGCCAGTAGCCAGAGCCCCCCCCCTATCATGTGCCAGTAGCCAGAGCCCCCCCTATCATGTGCCAGTAGCCAGAGCCCCCCTATCATGTGCCAGTAGCCAGAGCCCCCCTATCATGTGCCAGTAGCCAGAGGCCCCCCTATCATGTGCCAGTAGCCAGAGGCCCCCCTATCATGTGCCAGTAGCCAGAGCCCCCCCTATCATGTGCCAGTAGCCAGAGCCCCCCTATCATGTGCCAGTAGCCAGAGCCCCCCCTATCATGTGCCAGTAGCCAGAGCCCCCCCTATCATGTGCCAGTAGCCAGAGCTCCCCCCCATTATGTGCCAGTAGCCAGAGCCCCCCCCCCATCGTGCCAGAAGCCAGAGGGGCCCCCCCATCATGTGCCAGTAGCCAGAGGCCCCCCCATCATGTGCCAGTAGTCAGAGCCCCCCTCATATCAGTAGCCACCAGTATTGTACACAAAAAACACACACACAAAAAAAAACACTTATACTTACCTCCATGTCAGCGATGCGATGTGTCCAGCGCTGTATGGCTCAGGCAGCGCGATGACGTCATCACGCCGCCTGCGCCAGCCTCTGATAGGCTGCAGGCACTAGGTCGGCAGCCTATCAGAGGAAGGGGAAGGGACACACCTCTTCCTCCCCTGCCGCACAGCCATCTGTATCGCTGTCCTGAGGACAGCGATACAGATGACTATGGAGATGAGTGCTTCCACAATGGAAGCGCTCATCTCCCTGTGCCCTGCCGCCGCCCCCCCCCCACTTGCCGCGTCGGGGGAATGGGGCCCACGAAAATATATTTAGTTGCGGGCCGGCGGGGGCCCCTAGGACTTGCAATTGTCCCTAGCAATTGCCCCCCTTGCCTTAATGGAAGCGCCGGCTCTGGGAGCAGCACAGGTCTCCGGACCTCTCCTTCTAGCAGTAAAATGGCCAGATCTACTTCATTAATCTGTGGGACTCCATGTAGGCGAGCTGCCTTTTAGTACTACTGTCCACTCTTTCAGTGACATGTTAGAGCCATTTTATTTAGGTAGACTTCCTGTACTTGCCATCATAGGGAATAACATTTCAGGTATACACAGGTTTGCCACCATATTCACATGGAAGTGTGTCCTCTTTGTGATGCCAAAATGTAAGGGTGGCACAACTAGGGTAGTATACAAGCACAGAGACCAAGCAGGCAGCAGATTTTACTAAACTTGACTTCAGCAATGGATTGGATAACTCCGGGTTATCTACAGATCTCCACAAACTGTTGACAAAAGTCTATTGTCAGCTCCTGATTGCCACATATCAGTGGGTCACATGACACATTGAGGCCAGGTCACTACTGTGGCCAGTCATTGGCTTCAGCGGCCATGTGACCCACATCAGACAGGATGTTGACACATTGAGACCTGAGAAAGGCGGCTGGGGGGGGGGGGGGGGAGCCAGAACCTAGTGATGGGGTCTGCCAATGGGAGGGTCTGGCAGAAAGACCCCCAAAAAGTAAACAACTCTTTTATCTCTGGTCTAAATCTCAGAAGCTCTTTATAGATGCTGCCCTCCGCTCTGTCGGCACTGAGCTCTGCCCCTCCTTTTTAGCGCTTTCTGTCTGAGAGGCATTCTGAGCATGCTCAGTCAGTCCTACGCATATATTAGTAATATATTCATTCTACATATACAGTAAAGGAAGACAAGTAACTGTGGAGTAGAGGTTTAGAACAGACAGCAATACATACTACAGGCATGTTTACGCCTCTTACATGCCTTGACAGTCTCCATCTGGCAGAGCATGCTGAGAGTTGTAGTTTTGAAGTGCAGAAAAGACACAGACTGGCGAACACTGGTGTAATTGTAATGCATTATTTTCTCCGAACAAGTGTACTACCCAATTGATTGGTTTTGACATGGTGATCCCTATGGATATCCCACCACAGCAGGCAATGGCAATGCCCTCACATAGCTCAGCTGATGGTATTTGTGTCACAGTTTACTTTGGGTGAAACACCAGCCAAATATGTCAGCTGTAAAACTTAGGGCTCATTCGCATGACCATGTGCGCCCCAAGTCCGTGCTGCGGACCTCAAATTGCAGTCTGCAATGCACGGCACCGGCCGTGTGAATCCTGTATTGCAGCGAGGACCCATTGACCTGAATATACAGCAAAAGATAGGCCTCAAATTCTCTCCATGAGTGATGCTTCGAGTGCTGCATCCATCTTGCCTAATAATTATTATTTCCTGTATTAGAGCAAATTGTATATTAATTGCGACAGTTTTTCAAAAATGTGAAACCACAAATTCCAGTAGTATATTATAAGCCAAAATTATTAGCACAGACTTCCTTCCACATTTCACATTCAGCTGGATACGCATGGAAGACTTGTGTCACATCATCATTTTTTTAATCAGATCTTCACATGAATCACTTGTGGTCAAAACAACCAAATAAGCACACCAAGTTAAAAGTAGACACGTCATTACCATACCCTATGTGAATCAGTTGTTTGTCTTGAGGGTCGTTGACAGCAGGGTTCACATAGGGGCATTGGGTGCATCTAAAAGTACTATTTTTTTTCAAGAGACGAAAAGCAATGGAGCGGGGTGTAGCCGTAGCGAAATGTGGCTTGACTTTGGTGGAAGGTAGTGGCAGATGGGCTTAATTTTAGGTTGTATGGAGTTATGGCAGGGGAGGAGTGAGGGGTGGAGTGGCAATTTCGCGTCGGGGATTTAAGGCAGTGAGAGCAGGGGCTTAGAGAGAGTGAGGAACGTGGGCTGAAGTTGCCCGCCCACCCACCCGTGTTTGTTAAGCCATCATCGTAGCGGGCAGGTAAAAGGGGGATCCTGGGAGGCAAAACTTGCGTGCATCTATGAGGTTTGTGGTGAATGGAAAGCTGGGGGATCCTGTTTGGGCTAATAACCTTGCAGGGTTATAATTTCGAAGAGTTGGTGCCCTTGGGTCGGAGAGTGCGGCCGAGGGTAAAGTTGGATTAAAAATCTGGATCATAAGGGCTGTTTCACACGAGCGGATGCCGTGCGTGGCATCCGCTCCGTGAAAGAGTGCCAAGACCCGATGCAGACTGCAGAGGCACCGAGCATTAACATGACTGATAATGCTCCGTGCCTCTCTGTGACCTCTTTACTACGAAATCACAGTTGTCACCGTGATTTCGTAGTAAAGAGGTCACAGAGAGGCAAGGAGCATTATCAGTCATGTTAATGCTCGGTGCCTCTGCAGTCTGCGTCGGGTCTTGGCACTCTTTCACGGAGCGGATGCCACGTACGGCATCCGCTCGTGTGAAACAGCCCTAAGTGGAGATTCGCGAGTGGTGTATATGGTTTAATAGGATTGCCTTCTAGGATCCCTTCACGTCATATAGGAATTTCCTGGGACAGAAACGGACGGAAAAGTTACATGTTGGATTAATGTTACTATGGTTATAAGGTATATGGTTATAAGGTACAATGCATGGTAATTATTGTGTTAATAAATTGGGCTGATGAGTCTTTCTTCGGGTTATGGGGATACGAGCCGGAGAATCTTCCATCCCAGGAAGTCAATTAAATTTAAAGAATTTCCTTGGAATAGTTTCCTATAGATTACCACTAGCATTAATAAGTGCAAACTGCTTAAAAAAAACTCTCCAATCATACTCACTTGCAATCCAATGCTGTGCTCCAACTAAGTTGGAGTCCTCTCCATAAGGGCCTATGCACACGACTGTATCCATTTTGAGGTTCGCAAAACATGGATACCAGCCGTGTATGTTCTGCATGTTCCTGTTCCACACGTCCTGCCCTATGTTAAAATGCCTATTCTTGTACGCAAAACTGACAAGAATAGGATATGTTCTATCTTTTTTTGCCGGGATGGAACAGACATACGGATGCGGACAGCAAATGGTGTGCTGTCAACATTTTATGCTGCCCCATTGAAATTAATGCATCGGATGAAGGTCGAAAAGCAGGGATGTGGTCTGGAGTCCTCTCAATTTGACAGCTGGTTTGTGGTAGCACAGCATTGGAATGAAAGCGAGTATGAGGATAAAACTTACATAATCGGACACAGCGTCACACTATACACCGCTTACTCTAGTTTGAGGGTGTTTTGAAGCTGAAAGCAAAATGCTTGTTCATCAGGTGAAATAATCTTTCATGCAGCACATTAAAGTATCGTTTCACGCTGTGTGATCAGCGATCTGCTGCCTATTAATAATGAATCTGTATGAGGACTAGCGATGACAGTAGCCATCACTTTGTCCCCATACAGTGGAGGTAATTGCTTTCCTCCACTGACAAGCAGAGAGTTATCGGGAAGGAACAGTCCGTTCCAGATAATTGCCTGCTCTGTCAGGTAATCTAAATGCACCATTACTACCTTATCTATGCCTTTAGCAGTACAAGAGCCGTCTTTAAATCCCCAACATTTTAATAATCATGAGACAACTCTGCTCATTTTGACAAAGCCTACACAGCAAATCTCACAAGTAAGCTGCAGAAAATACAAATGAAACAAAAAATGTTCATACTAAAAACCTTATTTAAACATTGACATTTTCATGATATATTCCTTTTTACATGAAGAATTGGACATGCTGTCTGTTTAAAAAATAAATGCAACTGCATTAAATACAACCTGTATGGACTTCTCCTTGAGGTAACTGAAGTGTGGTTGTCAACTTGAATAGAACCACTAATGTTCTAAAAACAGCTCTCAAACTAATCTTATTACTATGTAATACCATGCCCCCTAAAGGATGCAGTTACAAGGTGGTCCTAGTGTCTGAGGGGTTCTGGGAGTATAAATGGCAGATAAGGGGCCTGTAACAGGTTTAGCACTGGAGCAAGTGGCCTGTAATAGGTTTTGCACTGATTTGGGTGAGTACAAACATAGTTCTGTATTTATGTCAATCTGTGCCAATTTAAATTAACAACATTGCCAATCTCTCAGAATTGGATTCATTAGTTGGAAACCAATAGAGATGTTTTCTATCAGTTGGACAAATATAAAACTGGCATCAAATTATTCGTTTTTTTATGGTTACTGGCAGATCAGATGAGGAAACCCATACATGCAGCAACACATATAAACTATATACAGTATGTATCATTCACAATAGATGGTGCCCCTTTACTGACGAGAGTGTAATAGTGGTGGAGCTCCGCACACTAGGTTTGCTGGTGCCAGCAAGGACTTGGTAGTCGTAATCAGAGAAGAGAAGATTGCGGCACACGGGTTCTTTTTTTGCAATTTATACCATTTATTAGTTTGACATCATCATATATAAATTATGATCGCGTTACATCACGCAATATTGTAGCCACTTTTGATTATGAAAAGTGGCTACAATATTGCATGATGTAACTGGATCATGATTCATATATGATGATGTCAAACTAATAAATGGCATTAATTGCAAAAGAAGAACCCGTGTGCCGCAACCTTTACTGACGAGAGTCATGATAGTAAAGGGATCAGCTTGGTGGTTGGATATTTAATTCTGAAGCCAATGTTATTTTATTGTTTTACAATCAGAATGAAATTCAGGTGTTGCCTGTGGGCCCATCCCAATGTCTTGACTCTTTCCTTCCGTCTCACCTACATAGCTGCAGGTTATCTAGTTTACAAGCCTGTAACTGCACACAGATAGTTGGTGGACAGGGATTTCTGAGCCAGAACATGAGAGGGTGGGTAACAGCTGGCTGCAGGAGATATACAGTAGTTATGTCATGCATATACTCTTTATTCGTAGCCAGATCATGTCTATAGTTACCTATGTGGGAACAGTAGCAAAATGAATAGTACATGGCGAGGAATGAATCATGAGGCATCCATGCGAAGAGTAATGGACTAGTAGGACATTAGCTCAGACGGTGAATGACGTTATGTGTTACTTGGCCTGCAACGGAGGAACTTCCTGTCTCATAATACAGACAAGTCTAAGTACACACTTGATTCACAGACGTACATGCATGAATACTACATGATGTATGAAATATATACAGAGACAAATCCATCACCTACCGCCTCCTTGTCTGTAGTCATAATTTAATTGTGTTAAGTGTTGCAAAAACTAGGAAAAAGCTGAGTTACAACTCTAGGAGGCACCACTACAAGTCCTGCTATGGTCACCACAGAGTTGTTAAACTGTCCTAAATGGCATATATGTTGGGGACTCTTTAAAGATAAGACTGGGCACTGGAATGAATGACCGGTCAGCGATACACAGTAATTGCAAAATATATTATGCATTAAAATTAGCTTTAAAGGACAATCCCTTTTACTCAGAAGGGTCTCCTACCAGTAAGCTGATCACAGGGTGTCTTGTAACGGAGGCCCCTAGTGATCACCTGTAGCCAGTATTCAATTCTCGTGCAGTGCTATCACAAGGGCAATAAGACATAGCACAATGAATGGACTTACTGGGGCCTCCAGAGAGAGATGTTCTTGTGTGTAATTCCTCCTCTGACTAATAGAAGAGGATCCTGATCAGCAGACCCAATTCTAATAATGGAGTGGTCTAGTTTAGAAAACCCATTTTCATATACGCTTTTTACTGTTAATAGAGGGGTATCCTTTGTTCAGGTTTTAGACACCAACACCTCTCTCTTGCTCTGCCCAGCATTACATAGACAGTCCATTAATTTTACAGGTCACTTTGTAATTTTTATTTTCCCCAGTAGTGGTGCTGCAGGGAATTAGAACTTTAAAGGGAGTTGTCCAGGCTATAGATATTGAGAACCTATTCCCACCAATAAGCTGTTTTGATCTGCCGATGTGCCATAAAGCAACAGTGTTACAGACAGTGGATATAGACCCACTGTGCCAACCAACCAGTTTGACTTTGGGCTTATCCTGAGGGTGTTATCCTAGCTGTCCAAAAGGATCTAGCCTTCAATGCAGGGAAACCTCCAGGCCAGTACCTCTTGAAATAGCCCCAGTGTGGTTGGCTGCTGACCCACTGGAATCAGAGATGCAGGAAACAGGCATAGATCAGGACAGACAGAGTTAGTGCAAATCCATAAACTAATCTGAGTTCAATGCAGCCAGAAAAAGGTCAGTACGGTAAATGAGCACTGGTTGGGTCAGGCAGCAAAGGATCAAAATCAATAGAGAGGCAGGGTTCGGTACACAGGCAGACAAACAGGACCAGCACACCTTCACTTGAAACTAGCAAGCTAGACAACCTAAAGCTCAGGCACCCTACCACTGGGGAAAGTGACATATACTCTGAGAAAGATAGCCATAGTCTGGGGAATATTTGTACATGTGCTGGCCCTTTAAGAGCCAGGAACCACCTAATGCCCTAGGGGAGGGCAGCAAAGCGCTGGCTACATCTTGTAGGAGGTTGATGAGACTCCAGTGGCTAGGCCTGCTGTGGGTGAATAAGAGGAGGGGCAGTGGGTCCGGGCTGATGGATAGGACGGGAGGGGTAAGTAAGGCAGCGCCTGTTGTGGGAAAGCACCAGGCACAGACCACCGCACTAACAAGTGGAAGCAGAAGGCTCTGTAGACTGTGCAGTTTCCAGCGCCGGTGTATTGAAGCTCAGTTCACCCTCACTTGAGTGGGCCTACACAGCCTCCGGCTCTGTTCTGTACACTGTATAGTTTCCAGCGCAATGGCAGCCCTAAATAACTAATCAATGGAGCTTCCAGGTGTGGGAACCCGACCAATCTGATATTGATGACCTATCCTGAGCATAAGTCATCAATATCTGTAGCCCAGAGAACTCCTTTATTTTCATTTGCACAAGCCGATGATTTTGCAGACTTGCTGTATCGTTACTGGCAGAAAATCTGCCAGTGTAAATGGGCCTTTTTGGATTCGCCTACAAATCTCAACCGATTACTGTGGGATCCAGCATATGCATACTTTGTCATCAACTAAGGGTCCATTCACACGTCCGTTTTTTCTTTCCTGATCTGTTCCGTTTTTTCAGGAACAGATCAGGACCAGATCTGGACCCATTCATTTTCAATGGGTCCTGGAAAAAATCTTACATTTTTTTTCAAAGAAATCCAAACAACTTTATTTGATTATTGAAATGTATACATGCTCCCGTTTTTTGCGGATCCGCAAAAAACGGATGACATACGGATGACATACGGAAACATTTTCAGGAACAACGGATCCGCAAAAAACGGACCGTTTTTCAGGATGAAAAAAAACAGGACGTGTGAATGGACCCTTATTGTCAGTGAATCATCTAAAAATTAGGCAGTGGGCAACCCTTTTATTTTAGAAAACTCTAACAGGGTTATGAAAAATGGGGTTTCTAACTATGACAGCCTTTTCAACTACCTGACAGAAGCAGACAACTTAATGATGTATATTCACTGGTGATCTGTGTATTTTAGGAAATTACATTGACATGTCTCTGTTGAAAAATACAATGGAATCTACCGTAATTATGCATCTGAAGAAAATGACGACAATCGTCTTGGTCTTGTCCTCCTAATATAACTGGTGTGTCTTACATATCTACTTCTTTCAGGACTATGGAAAAGGGGCTTCCCGTTGTGATACAAAATCTGAACTGGAAAAAAACGGTTGTCTTCGAGACTACATTGAGTACCCCGTCAGTGATATAAGCTTTTCAGCCGACCAGCCACTGAGTGACAAGGGTTCAGGTGGGGAAACTGAAAAGATCACCCAAATAACACCACAGAAGATAGAACTCTATCTAAGACCAGGTAAAGTAGCATTAAGACATCTGCTATCATGTAGCAACCCGTAGCCCAACCATAGTATTTCATGGTCTTCAGTTATCATGCAATGTAACCTTCATACAATGGAATGTATCTGGCTTAGGGCTCTTTCACACTTGCATTCTTTTCTTCCGGCATAGAGTTCCGTCGTCGGGGCTCTATGCCGGAAGAATCCTGATCAGTTTTATCCTAATGCATTCTGAATGGAGAGAAATCCGTTCAGGATGCATCAGGATGTCTTCAGTTCCGGACCGGAACGTTTTTTGGCCGGAGAAAATACCGCAGCATGCTGCGCTTTTTGCTCCGGCCAAAAATCCTGAAGACTTGCCGCAAGGCCGGATCCGGAATGAATGCCCATTGAAAGGCATTGATCCGGATCCGGCCTTAAGCTAAACGTCGTTTTGGCGCATTGCCGGATCCGACGTTTAGCTTTTTCTGAATGGTTACCATGGCTGCAGGGACGCTATATGTCCTGGCAGCCATGGTAAAGTGTAGCGGGGGAGCAGCATACTTACCGTCCGTGCGGCTCCCGGGGCGCTCCAGAGTGACGTCAGGGCGCCCCAAGCGCATGGATCACGTGATCGCATGGCACGTCATCCATGCGCATGGGGCGCTCTGACGTCATTCTGGAGCGCCCCGGGAGCCGCACGGACGGTAATTAAACCGCTCCCCCGCTCCCCACTACTACTATGGCAACCAGGACTTTAATAGCGTCCTGGCTGCCATAGTAACACTGAACGCATTTTGAAGACGTATCCGTCTTCAAATGCTTTCAGTTCACTTGCGTTTTTCCGGATCCGGCGTGTAATTCCGGCAAGTGGAGTACACGCCGGATCCGGACAACGCAAATGTGAAAGAGGCCTTAGAAAATACTATCAGAGAATTCTGAACTAGTTAGTGGAAAGTGGCTACAAAAAGCAACTACCACTCTGGAGGATGCTGCATGACCATGTATTACACTGACAGCATGTTGATTTTAATGGAAACTGTAATTCTATGTTTGCCCTGTGGTGGCGCTGCAGGCAAATATAATACTTGCTAAAGGTCTTCAGCTGATCGTGTGGGGTCTGAAAACTGAGACATAATGTAATCAACGTATCATGAGATGCCCTTCCAACAAAAAAAAGTTTTTAGAAGCGGTCCACCTTTTTATTCCTCTATTGATATTCTTCCAGGCTATTGAAAGAACGATATCCCAAAGCAGGAAATATTGATGATACTGGAGCCATTACAACTTATATCTTGTATATGGTAGACGTTTACAATCTGGAATTTTTTTTATTGAAGCTGTTCTATATTTCTTTTGCAGATGATTCTAAGGTCTTCACAATACAAGTGCGGCAGGTGGAGGACTACCCTGTTGACATCTACTACCTTATGGACTTGTCTTACTCTATGAAGGATGACTTGGAGACTATCCAGACACTAGGCACTAAGCTGGCAGAGAGGATGCGTAAAGTGACCAGTAATTTACGGATTGGATTTGGAGCTTTTGTTGACAAGCCCATGTCACCTTACATGTACATCTCTCCTCCAGAGGTTATTGCAAACCCATGTAAAGAGTGAGTACTAGGAAGTCCTCCCATGTCTTAAGTGAAAACATTGCAATGTGATAATATGGCCATTTGGTAAAGGAAAGCTTCAGCCGAAAAATAGGCAACCTATTAAAGATTTGTGCTTTTCAATCAATGTTACAGTATGGTTTCTATACTGCAGCAGTTTCTAATGGTTATCTGTAGGACAGTTTTATTGCCTGCAGCAGGAAATGTGTCAGCTATAAGTAAAATGTTGTGGATCCAGAATCATAATCCACAGCTAGTGATGAGCGAACTTGTGTTTTCAAGCTCGGCGTACAAGGTTCGGGTTATCAAAGAATTCAGTTATGGATTCTGCTACCACGGACCATAAATTATGGCCCGTGGTAGCATAATCCATAATGGAATTCTTAGATAACCCGAACCTTGCATGACAAACATAAAAACACAGCCACTGAGAACTTTAGGATGTGGCCATTGATATGGATGGTGACTTGCCTGAGACATAAGTGCATTGCTATTGTAAGGCACAGGAATTGTTGTCTTGGGGACAACGGAACAGAGATAGATCAAACACATAAAACCTGTAACTTTATTGAAAATTTGTTTCCAGTTATGTCCAACCTCTTGGTTCCAAGATCCTGCAAAACCATATATCCCAGCATGCTATGACAGCCTTCAGCTGTCAGAAGATACTGGGAGTTGTAGTTTTGCAACAGCCTAAGGTTAGAAACAAAAAATTTCCTTGTTTAATAAAGCCACCTCTTTTTGCCCTTAAAATGGGAATGTAACAGTAGTGGCGTAGCGTGGGTTACCAGCAGCCGGGGCAAGCCAAATATTGTGCCCCAGTATAAAATGCTCCTTCTTTGTGGCCTCAGTAGATGCCCCCAATAATGTGCCAGTAAAAAGTGCCCCCATAGTGCCACCCAATAATGTGCCAGTAAAAAGTGCTTCCAATAATGTGTCAGTAAGAAGTTCCCCCATAGATGCCCCCACAGTGCCCCCTATTAATGTTCTAGTAAGATGTGCCCCCATAGATGCCCCCCAATCATGTGCCAGTGAGAAGTTCCTCCCATAGATGACCCCCCAATCATGTGCCAGTAAGAAGTGCCCCCCAATCATGTGCCAGTGAGAAGTGCCTCCCATAGATAGCTCATCAATCATATGCCAGTAACAAGTGCCCCCCATAGATGGCCCCCCAATCATGTGCCAGTAGCCAGTATTGTACCATATAAAAAAATAAACACTTGTACTTACCTCCATGGCAGCGATGCGATGCAGGCCTCTTCTGACCTGTGTCCCGCGCTGTAATGCTCAGGCAGTGCGATGACGTCATTGCGTCGCCTGCACCGGCCTGCAGCCTATCAGAGGAACAGGAGATGCCTCTCCCTGCCCCGCTCCAACACAGCCATCTGTATCGCTGTCCAGAGGACGGCGATACAGATGACTATGGGGATGAGCGCTTATGGAAGCGCTCATCTACTTGTGCCCTGCCGCAACCCCCCCCCCCCCCCCCCTTGTGAGCAGGGCTGCGCCGCCTGGGCAGATCACCTCACTTTGCCTAATTGGCGGTGCAGGCCTGCTGGTGCCCCCTAAGACTTTGCGCCCAGGGCAACGGCCACACCCCGACCCCTGCCCTGCTACACCACTGCGTAACAGAGAGATCAAGACTGTAAAAGAGAACAATAGGGTTTACAAGGGAAACTTTTTTAAAACATTCATTCAGACATTCCAGAGATTGAAAACTTTGTCCTTTCAATGTGGGATAAGTAGCATTGTTGCCTGCCAAGATATTTATTGCCTAGCTGAAATAGTAGCACCACTCCCCCATCCCCCACATTTGTGTTCACACTTTTTCAGAGCAAATCTCCTTTAGATAATCTCAAATTCTAAAAAGTAGGGAGTCATTGTAAATAGTTTAAGGCACGCACTGGCTCGCTGCCCATAAATCCCCTAAGACATGCAGACTGCGAACATACTGACCACACAGAGTGGATAACCTAGATGCTAAGTAATTATTCATGTGCTTTTATGTCCAGGGGGCACTAGTTGTATAGGTGAGAGAGACCATGTATCTTATTTGTGCATCTTTTTTAAAACTGACAACAGGATTCTGGATTCAACAGGATTCATTTTGTCAGCATGTCTAGCAAGCTTAGCAGTTACTTAGGTCTAATGCACACAAACGTATTTTTTGTCCGTGTCCGTTCAGTTTTTTTTTTTGTAGCCCATATGAGGAACCGTTCATTTAAATAGGACCAGAAAAAAACGGAAATTACTCTGTGTGCATTCCATATCCTTAGGTCCGCAAGTCCGTTCCGCAAAAAAATAAAAGATGTCCTATTCTTGTCCATTTTGCAGACGACAGGCATTTTTCCAAAGAGTCTGCAAAAAAAAAAAACTAGATGTAGCACGGATATCATCAGTTTTTTTGTTTGTTTTTTTGTTGTTGTTTGTTGTTGTGGATCCGTGTTTTGCGGACTGCAAAATACATACTGTCGTGTGCATGAGCCCTTAAAGGGAGTCTGTCACCTCGCTTTAAAAGTAAGCATACCACCATTGAGGGTAGGGATGCAGTTACATGCTGCAGATTTTGTTGCAGAAATTTCTGCAACTAAAAATCAGTTTCATTCATTTGAATGGAGTTGCAAGAACATGGATTTCTGCAAGCCCTATTCAGGTGAATAGAACAGATTTTCAGTTGCAGAAATGTCTGCAACTAAAATCTGCAGCATGTGAAAGTGCCCTAGGTGCTCTAACATACCTTCCGTAAGAAAATCTAGTCCTCTAATCCTAAGAAATGCTACTTATTTTTACGAAAATTAGGTTTTTGACTATAGATGCCGACTGCGCATGTGCCGCTCACGTGTAGGCACACCCAGAAGTTTAGCAGTGCATGCACAGTCGGCATCTGCGCTTGCCTCTCTAATCGGAGCAACCGCGCAGGCGTAAAATTGACAGAGCCAGACAAGATGTCTGACCCTGTCAATCAAGAAGGAGGGGAAGTCCGAGCAGTGGGACCTTCCCTCGCTGCCTCGCTGCTCAAGCAGGCTAATTTATGATCTATATCAGTGGTGACCGACCATTTTTCGTCTAAGGGCCGCACTAGACATGGTACAAATTTTGCAGGCCGGAACCAGGTAGCTTTGTCAGAAAGAAATGCAAACACTGGGCACGTGTGAGCATTACTAAAATACGTAATACGTAGGCTTTCAAATCTGTGTTGGAGGCTGAATTTGGAGTAGGGTCACTATTGGGGTGACAGGAGGAGGGGGGAGCACAGTCACTATTGGAGTGACAGGAGGAGGGGGAGCAGAGTCACTAGTGGGGTGACAGGAGAAGGGGGAAGCAGGGTCACTAGTGGGGTGACAGGAGAAAAGGGGAGCAGGGTCACTAGTGGGGTGACAGGAGGAGGAGGGAGCAGGGTCACTAGTGGGGTGACAGGAGAAAGGGGGAGCAGGGTCACTAGTGGGGTGACAGGAGGAGGGGGGAGCACAGTCACTATTGGGGTGACAGGAGGAGAGGAGGATCAGGGTCACTAGTGGGGTGACAGGAGGAAGGGGGATCAGGGTCACTAGTGGGGTGACAGGAGGAGGGGGGAGCACGGTCACTAATGGGCAGACAGGAGGAGGGGGAAGCAGGGTCACTAGTGGGGTGACAGGAGAAGGAGGAAGCAGGGTCACTAGTGAGGTGACAGGAGGATCAGGGTCACTAGTGAGGTGACAGGAGGATCAGGGTCACTAGTGAGGTGACAGGAGGAGGGGGGGAGCAGAGTCACTAGTGGGGTGACAGGAGAAGGGGGAAGCAGGGTCACTAGTGAGGTGACAGGAGGAGGGGGGAGCAGGGTCACTAGTGAGGTGACAGGAGGAGGGCGGAGCAGGGTCACTAGTGGGGTGACAAGAGGAGGGGGAGCAGAGTCACTAGTGGGGTGACAGGAGAAGGGGGAAGCAGGGTCACTAGTGGGGTGACAGGAGAAAGGGGGAGCAGGGTCACTAGTGGGGTGACAGGAGGAGGAGGGAGCAGGGTCACTAGTGGGGTGACAGGAGAAAGGGGGAGCAGGGTCACTAGTGGGGTGACAGGAGGAGGGGGGAGCACAGTCACTATTGGGGTGACAGGAGGAGAGGAGGATCAGGGTCACTAGTGGGGTGACAGGAGGAAGGGGGATCAGGGTCACTAGTGGGGTGACAGGAGGAGGGGGGAGCACGGTCACTAATGGGCAGACAGGAGGAGGGGGAAGCAGGGTCACTAGTGGGGTGACAGGAGAAGGAGGAAGCAGGGTCACTAGTGAGGTGACAGGAGGATCAGGGTCACTAGTGAGGTGACAGGAGGATCAGGGTCACTAGTGAGGTGACAGGAGGAGGGGGGGAGCAGAGTCACTAGTGGGGTGACAGGAGAAGGGGGAAGCAGGGTCACTAGTGAGGTGACAGGAGGAGGGGGGAGCAGGGTCACTAGTGAGGTGACAGGAGGAGGGCGGAGCAGGGTCACTAGTGGGGTGACAAGAGGAGGGGGAGCAGGGTCACTAGTGGGGTGACAGGAGGAGGGGGAGCAGGGTCACTAGTGAGGTGACAGGAGGAGGGGGGAGCAGAGTCACTAGTGGGGTGACAGGAGAAGGGGGAAGCAGGGTCACTAGTGAGGTGACAGGAGGAGGGGGGAGCAGGGTCACTAGTGTGGTGACAGGAGGAGGGCGGAGCAGGGTCACTAGTGGGGTGACAAGAGGAGGGGGAGCAGGGTCACTAGTGGGGTGACAGGAGGAGGGGGAGCAGGGTCACTAGTGAGGTGACAGGAGGAGGGGGAGCAGGGTCACTAGTGAGGTGACAGGAGGAGGGGAAAGACGGGTCGCTAGTCAGGTGAAAGGAGGAGGTGGGAGCAGGGTCACTAGTGAGGTGACAGGAGGAGGGCGGAGCAGGGTCACTAGTGGGGTGACAAGAGGAGGGGGAGCAGGGTCACTAGTGGGGTGACAGGAGGAGGGGGAGCAGGGTCACTAGTGAGGTGACAGGAAGAGGGGGAGCAGGGTCACTAGTGAGGTGACAGGAGGAGGGGAAAGACGGGTCGCTAGTCAGGTGAAAGGAGGAGGTGGGAGCAGAGTCACTAGTGAGGTGAAAGGAGGAGGTGGGAGCAGAGTCACTAGTGAGGTGAAAGGAGGAGGGGGAGCAGAGTCACTAGTGGGGTGACAGGAGGAGGGGAAGCAGGGTCCCTATTGGGGTGACAGGAGGAGCGGAAGCAGGGTCCCTAGTGGGGTGACAGGAGGAGGGGAAGCAGGGTCACTAGTGAGGTGACAGGAGGAGGGGGAGCAGAGTCACTAGTGGGGTGACATGAGAAGGGGGAAGCAGGGTCACTAGTGAGGTGACAGGAAGAGCGGGGAGCAGGGTCACTAGTGGGGTGATAGTAGGAGGGGGAAGCAGGGTCACCGGGGACCAGTCACATGAGTCCACGGCTCCTTACCTCTCCAGCGGCCCTGTCATGTTTCCCAAGGTCCTCGGGCAGCGTGCTCTGCTCTCCTTACTACAGCCACCCCTGGAGCCGGCTCCTCCTCCTTCCTGCTCCTGCCGGCTTCCCCTGCTGCAGGACCTGTATTGCTCCGGCGCGCCTATACCAACCAATAACAAAGCTCCTTGCTGTAAGGAGCTTTGCTGTTGGTTATTTAAGGCACAGGTAGCATCGCTGAGCTGCCTGTGCCGCTCACTGCACTGGTAAATGTGGGGGAAGAGTCTAAGGTGTATTGGTACGCCCTAGACTTTTTCCAGGGAGTCGCATGGGCCGCATGACACAGCTTCGCTGGGCGGATTTGGCCCGTGGGCTGTAGGTTGGGCATCACTGATCTGATTCGATTCATATGACCTAATTCTCTCATCTCTGCTATGGAGCATAGATCCTCCCTTATCCCACAACTGCATGTGGATCAAACTGTGGGTGTAGCTTGGGGGCTACAGGTGCCACAGATGACCTGGAACCTGAGACTTGTGACCACCATGAATCTTAATATAAACTGTATAGCAGTTGTTTTTAAAGGAAGATGATGTCATCATTGCAGGACATGAGCGCAGCGCTGGAAACAGCAGGGAATAAAAGGGATAAGTATTGCTTCTTTTGTTATTTTATAACTTTTACTGCTGCTGCCCAAGTTTTATTTAACTCAGAAAACCCCTTTAAACATTGTACTGCACTGCTACTCTATTACTTTATATTTGTAGCCGTGCATTGGCTTTATTTGAGAACTATATTACCATATTTGTGTGGCACTGCTACTGAGAACTGTATGGAAATGTCATTTAGCCAACATATGACGCTATTATTTGGGCATGCACCACTGTCTGGCATGTAGAGATCAGCACCTTGGTGCATCTGCAACCAATTGACCCCCTATAGCAACTGTACTCAATCAGGAAGACCTTTAAAGTATTATCACCCAAAAATCATTGGTTTTCTAGATGTCTCTGCATTTTATTTTGCTTTGGACTACAAGTTCTGCCAAACAGTAATGAACTTCTTTAAAACATGAAGACTAATCTAGGCCTCTGCAATGTGACTCATGTTCCCAAGTTTATATACAGTAGATTACCCAACATCTGTACATTTTACAGAAGAACTCGTCTCTTTGTACCTGAAAAAAATCTAAATAACATTACCCTAGATGGGTACATTGCTTTTAATCAATCTGAACCGAAAAAGCAATGCAAAGTGTGCTAAAATTACATGTAAACTAAACTGCGCCAAATGTATCACATTCCTGTGTCAGTATTCACCCAAAAAGGATTCACACCAAAATAGAAATCTGCCCAAAAAAAGTTGAAAAGGTTAATAAAGTGGCGTTAGGACTGTCACATTTATGAATGTGTTCTCAGAGAAAAGACTCAAATATTGGCAATGTTGTAAGCAAACCCCAGACAAGTGCAAATTCATGAAAAGTTGAACACTATAAGCTAAATTGTGACTTTTTGGTATGGAAAAGCTGGCCATAATCAGTCCTTCCTGCTCTTGTCCTACAAACTGGTGTCGAAATGTCGCAATTGCCGTGAAAATGTTGCAGATCTGCAATATGTCTAATTTTTTATGCTCTGTGTGACATTTGATAAATGTAATAATTACAAAATAGAGGACCAGTCAGCATCGTGTATGCCGTTTATAACATTGTAAATTTAGTTTCACTTAGGGTGGGTCCACACTAGCGTTAGGGATTCCGTTATGACTTTCCGCTACAACATGGTTATAATGGAAAATAACGGAATCCATAAGACGAAAGGACGGATCTTCTGTTAGTAAAATAGGGATGGAGGGGTTAAAATTTTTTAAAATAATTTAACTCACCTCGTCCACTTGTTCGCGCAGCCCGGCTTCTCTTCTGTCTTCTTCTTTGCTGTCCATGAGCAAAAGGACTTGTGGTGACGTCACTGTGCTCATCACATGGTCCATCACCATGGTGATGGACCATGTGATGAGCGCAGTGACGTCATCAAAAGGTCTTTTAACCAGGTCCTGAAGAAAAAAAAGGAGATCCGCTACGCGACCAAGTGGATGGGGTGAGTTACATTTGTTTATTATTTTTTATCCCCTCAATCCCTAATTTACTAAGCATTCTGTATTCAGAATGCTACTATTTTGCCTTATAACCACGTTATAAGGGAAAATAATAAAATCTACACAACACCGATCCCCGAACTTCGGTGAAGTCCGGGTTCGGGTACCAAACATGCCGATTTTTCTCACGCGCGTGCAAAACGCATTAAAAAACTTTGCACTCGCGGGGAAAAATCGCGCATTTTCCCGCAATGCACCCGCATCTTTTCCCGCACGTCACCCGCAACGCCCGTGTGAACCCAGCCTTAGTCTTTTGACTATGGAATGTCTATTTACAGGTGCTCTAGTGACATAACTTTTATTTTAAATTGCTTTTCAAACTATAACTCAACACACAAAGTGAGACTAATCAAAAATCTCAGTAGTTTGCAGACTTTTGCCCCATATTTCATCCAGTGACTGAGAGGTTGATTCAGCTGCTGTTTGTTTCTCTCAGGCAGCTTATTAAACATGTCGGGAGGCAGCAAACCTGTTTGTGTTTTTTAAGCACAGTAGTTAGATACAGAGAGCCCGTATCAAGACCTAACCATATAGGGAAAGAGTAGGAAACAAGATAGTTATGTAGCCAGTGAAGGTGCGCAACTAGCTGGCTGCAGTGTTTCTCATGTAATAAGCTGCCTGAGAGAAACAGACAGCAGCTGAATCAACCTCTCAGTCACTGGATGAAATATGGAGCAAAAGTCTGCCAACTACTGAGATTTTTAATTAGGCCTCATGCACACGACCGCTTTTTTTTTGCGGTCCGCAAATTGCAGATCCGCAAAACACGGAAGCCGTCTGTGTGCCTTCCGCAATTTGCGGAACAGAACAGGCGGCCCATTGGAGAAATGCCTATTCTTGTCCACAAAACGGACAAGAATAGGACAGGTTATATTTTTTTTGCGGGGGCACGGAACGGAGTGCTGTCTGCATTTTTTGAGGCCCCATTGAAGTGAATGAGTCTGCATCCGAGCCAACAAAACTGCGGCTCGGATGCGGACCAAAATAACGAGCCACCGAAACAGCGGCTCGGATGCGGACCAAAATAACGGCCGTGTGCATGAGGCCTTAGTCTCACTTTGTGTGTTGAGTTATAGTTTTAAAAGCAATTTTAAATAAAAGTTATGTCTTAGTTACTAGAGCACGTGTAAATGGACGCTCTATAGTCAAAAGACTAAGTGAAACTAAATTTGATAAATTTTGTCTCAACTTTCACTGCTTTAAAAAATCAGTAATGACGTAAATTGCGCCAACATTGATAAATCTCCCCCATTGGGTTCAGAGACATCCAGGGCAACAGTTGCAGTCTCCATCATGAAATGAGTAGTCCCATGTTGATATGCCCTATTAAGGCCTCATGCACATGGCCATTATGCGGCCGTTCCGTGCATTGGGGATCGCAATTTGCGGCCCACAATGCACGGCAACGTCCGTGTGGCAGCCGGGATTCAAATTGAATGGGTCAGTGATCCGTCCGCACCGTAAAAAAATTTAACGTGTTCTATTTATTGCGGTGAAGAGGCACGGACAGAAACACCACGGAAGCACTCCGTAGTGATTCCGTGGTGTTCTGTGCCTCTGTGCCGCACCGCAGCTCCGGATTGCGGACCCATTCAAATGAACGGGTCCGCATCCGTGATGCGGGAAGCACACGGCCGGTGCCCACATATTGCAGACCCGCTGTGGCCATATTGCGGCCCGCATACAAAGAGTCCACAGTACACAGGCACCGGCCATGTGCTCCACGGATGCGGACCCATTCAAGTCAATGCAGATGCGGTGCGATGTGGAACGGAAGCACGGATTGTAAGCCCACGGAAGCACTACAAAGTGCCTCTGTGGTGTTTCTGTCCGTGCCTCAAAAAAAATATAACGTGTTCTATTTTTTTTACGGTGCGGACTGATCACCCACCCATTCAAGTTGAATAGGTCTCGATCCGTCCCGGCCGCCGCACTGATGTTGCCCATGCAGTTGCACGGAACGGCAGCACAACGGCCGTGTGCATGAGGCCTAAGGCGTATGGAAGTCATAAAAGAGTCTTCTCCTCCAATTCCCACTATTAGCCACTAAGGTGGACTTGACAAATCCATGTATAACAGGGTTGCCAATTGACCTAAATTCTGATTGCTGAGAGCTTCTGAAGCCTGAAACTGGCTGACAACCAGGGTGGCTTTTTTTTTTTCTGAGAAGGGGTCATCTTGTTGAGACAACTCTTTGTTTTTGTTTGGTCTATGTGCTTCAGTATCCATCACCTCCAGTCCACAGAGGTATAACCTGAAGCTTCTGGGCCCCAGCACAAAATCTGTAACAGATGTCCATACTGATGTCTTCAATATGGCATCGAAGACACCAGGGTCTGCCAATAACTATATACCATATGGATACACCCCTGCCATTCCATATAAGTTAATGTCAACTTTTTGTCCCCCCCCCCCCCTAAAATGCATTGTGACTGAACACAACCTTCTTTTATTGCACAGCATTTTTACTACGTGCTTGCCAACTTTTGGCTATAAACACGTCCTAGCCTTAACAGACGAGGTGGAACGTTTTAATGAGGAGGTTGGAAAGCAGCTTGTATCCCGGAATCGTGATGCCCCCGAGGGTGGATTTGATGCAGTTATGCAGGCTGCAGTATGTGACGTGAGTATGTATAGCCAACAGGGGCATTAGAATGGGGGTCAGAGAATGAATGTAACACCTCAGTTTCCTCTTTTTTTTATCTGCCAGGAAAGAATTGGCTGGAGGAACGAATCTTCCCACCTACTGGTTTTTACCACAGATGCCAGGACACACATAGCTTTGGATGGAAGACTTGCTGGAATTGTCCAGCCCAATGATGGGCACTGTCATTTAGGAGAAGACAATCATTACACCTTATCTACCACCTTGGTAAAGGAAGAAAAGTTGGATGAATGCAAAATTACATTCCTAAAGATAACTCCATCCATTACTCAACATACAATATAGTGTCATATAATCTTTCCTTCCTCCCTTAGGATTACCCATCTATTGGTCTCATTACGGAGAAACTCTCACAGAAAAACATTAATCTTGTTTTTGCTGTCACAAACGAAGTCCAGGACCTCTACACGGTAAAACCTACAAAAAACCTCCCTATTTTATACAAAATGAATCAAGCCCATGGATATCATACATCTAAGCTCAACCACCAAACAAAAAAAAAAACAATGGGACATATACTGTATAAAAAACTATATAACAATCTTTATTGTACAAAAATATAGATACTAGGTCAGTTGGAAGAGAAAGACTTGATGAAATTAGATACAGAGAACCTAGCAAAGGGCAGGTACACGAGGGTGATCAATACAGGCGATAAATCACAAATACACAAAATAATATACTTCCTATAGGTATAAGCCCTTGCATGCATGTGGGATATACTGTATAAGATAGTAAAATACTTCATATAGATGTATACCTCCACAAGCATATAGAGTATGCTCTAAGGATGTGTGTTATATCATATCAACAAAATCACTGAGAAGATGAAGTGTGAAAAGGCCACTAAATATACGTGGCTATCATTGAACTCTACAAGTAAATCATCACCTGCATGTCAGAGGACCAAATTAGATCATAAAGAAACATACCAGAACAATATTCCTGTAAACAAAAGAAGCATACCCTGTGACATGATACACCACAAGTGAAGTCCTGCCCCGAGCGCAGACACCTCGACGCGCGTTTCACCTCTCAATCGGCTTCGAAGCCTCAATCTCAAAATTTAGCATGAGAGCTGAACCAGTATTCAGCCAACGTCTTGTTCACATTTCTGTGTTCTTTGACAATGTTTCATCCATGAAGATATCCGTGAACAAGCCATGTTTGGTCCGGGTGTCTGTTTTTTGCCCTCCATGGACACTGCTAAGATCTCCTATCAGTGGTCAATGAAAAACGGACCAAACACGGTAAGTGATTTTCTACTGACCCATAGCCTTTAATGGGTGTGTTTGGTCCACATCACAGACCAGAGTAGTGCAGTGACCATGATTTTTTTTTCACTGATTCACAGTCAGTAAAAAAAACTACTGATATGGGAACAGACACATTATAATCAATGGGTACATGTGCTGTCCGCAGAAAATGTGGACAGCACACGTCAGTGAAGAACGGAAATGTGAACTGGGCCAAACAGCTGCTGGCCCTCATCCACCCAGTACTATTCTGACATTATCTGATGGACTACTAATTTTCACCCTCTCTTCAGTAGTTACCTAGGCAGTTGTCTACTCATGGAATCATAGAATAGCAGAAAAAGTGTACGTGGTCAATCAACCCTGTATTTTTCCTTTTTATTTATATCCCATTCAAGAGCTAAGCTTCAGTACACTGGAAACTACACAGTTTATGGAGCCTTCTGCTTCCCTCCATATACTGTTTGAAATCTCTTTTTATTAATAAAACAAGATTCATAGTACATCAATTCAAGCCAAAGTTGAGGAAGCCACCTCATTATGAAGGCCGACGAACATCATCAAGGGCAAAGCCAGACAATACATGTGAGCATGAGGTAACCACTCATCTGGGACCACCAGTTCCATTAGACAAGTGGTCTTACAGGTACAATAACATACAGGTACAATAACATAGTTCGTACAGAACAAGTGAACAGAGCAACGGCTCCAACACTGTGTCACCTCGCATATCAAGCCGTAGTCCATATAATGTTTTGGGGTTAAAATAATTTGCTTAACGTAATATCATAAAGGGAACAGCATGTATATCTTGCCACTCATATGTTAAGTTAAGATAATTTAAGTTAAGTAGGGCCAGTCTGCAACGCACGTAGGTATTCTGCTCTGTATTGCAGCCAAGGTTGCCAAATCTGCAGAAAGCGATCTCTGTTATGGTACGTCCACCCAATCAGTTCCTCCATTTGACATATCTGCTGGACCCTATCTCTCCACATATCCAGGGTAGGGGAATCCACTGATCTCCATTTCAAGGGAATCAGGAGTTTAGCAGCCATCAGCAAGTGTGTAATCAGGCTGTGTCTTCCAGGGCGAAATGTTGGGGTAGGCAGCCAAAGCAGTATCAATTGGGCTGTAAGCTTCAAAGACGTGCTACAAATCAAATTGATAGTACTCTCGACCTCCTCCCAGAACTTACGGATGCCTGCACATGTCCACCAGATATGGGAAATGGAGCCAGTGGCGGCATTACAACGCCAACATAAATCTGTGGGAAGTAACTGGATTTTATACAAAAATTCAGGTGTCCTATACCATCTGAACGCTACTTTAACTGAGTTTTCTTGTATTTTGATACATTTAGAGAAGCCATGTGAACATTTTTGGATCCATTTCCTGTCTGTTTCATTTAGGGTAAGTTGCAGTTCCTTCTCCCAGTCAGCTAACCATGGCGGGGCCTTGGAATCTCTGGAGTTAAGGATTTGTCTGTAAATGAGAGTGGTGCATTTATGGGGCAAACTCGGGAGTAAGACAAAGTTTTCCAGCCACGTCGGGTCTGCTAAGGGTATTAGCTCGGAAGACTTGAACTGTCTACACATAGATTCAAAGTCATTTCTCTGCACAAAGTTTTTCCCTAGGTCTATATCGCCTGAAAGGGCGCTGAAATAATCGATTGAGCCCTCAAGTTTCCCTAGTTCTCCCAATCTATGATTTGACAGTGACAACCATATGTCAGATGGATGTTCAATTTGGGGGCACAAAAGGGTGGGCAGGACAGAGATGGGGGCCAAAGGAGAGGTCCTGTTTTGCCCCGAGTTAAGTTCCCTTGACCTATGGCAGGTGTATAGCATACTCCTAGTGAGCACACTGTCAATTTTGGTCTCTCTCCCAGGTCTCTTGGGTAGCCATATTCCATGGAACGAGCCTTTGCCTAGAAGAGCTAATTCCAGATCTATGTGCCAATGATGGGATTCACATCTAGCCAGGGAAAGCCATCTTTCTAAATTAATAGCTTGTACATAGGATGGAAGATCTGGAAGGGAAATGCCTCCCTGCTTTTTCCTCCTTGATAGTAAGCGGAAGGACATTCTAGGGTGGCCTCCATTCCAGAGGTATTTACTCATGATGGATTGGACTTTGTTAATATAGCTATTGGGAATAGATATGGGAAGGGCTCTGAGGGTATACATAATCAATGGAAGAATGTAGGTGGTCAGAACATTCTTTCTACCTAGCCAGGTGAGAAACGGCGATGAGCTTTTAGAAAGAATGGACGCCACTTTTGAGAGTAAAGGAGGATAATTAAGCTTAAATAGGAGCTTGGGGTCTGTTGGGATCATGACACCTAGGTATTTGATTGCCTGGGGAGGCCACTTAAACGGGGTAAGAGTTTTGACTCTACTACGTAGGGCAGACGATAAAGAAATGCCTAAGGCTTCCGATTTATCAAAGTTTATCTTAAAATTCGAGAGTTGACCGAAAGATTCAAATATCTTCATAACCTCCGGCAGGGCCTCCTCAGGGTTGGACATAAAGAGCAGGAGATCATCCGCAAAAGCCGCCATCTTGTGACTGAACTTCCCCAAACTCACACCTTTGATCACCGGGGATTGGCGGAACTTTAATAACAGGGTCTCTAAGACAAGAATAAACAGGGTGGGGGATAGTGGGCAGCCTTGTCGGGTGCCATTTTTAATGTGGAAGGCGTCCGATAGGGTCCCATTTACCATTACTCTTGCAGAAGGTGCCGAGTATAGAGTAAATATGGCCTTAATAAAGTCTTCTGGAAAGCCAAATGCATCTAAGGCTCTATCCATATAGCTCCAGCTGACCCTATCGAACGCCTTCTCGGCATCCGTGCCCAAAAGTACCAAAGGGGACTTAGTTTTGATAGCATGCGTAATCACATGTATCACTCTGCTTACATTGTGTCTGCCCTCCCTACCAGCCACAAAGCCCACCTGTTCTTCACCCACAAGCCCAGGAAGCAACTTCGAAATTCTGTTGTTAAGTAGTTTGGCCCACCATTTCAAATCGGTGTTAAGCAATGAAATTGGCCTATAGTTACCACACGCTTCTCTATCCTTTCCTTCTTTATGGAGAATTGTTATATGTGCCTCCTGGGCCTGTGGGGTCAGAGATCCACCCTTCAGAAGGGAGTTGCAAACGTCTACAAAGTGGGGCGTGAGTGTGTCTCTAAACCTTTTATAGTAGTAGATGGGGAACCCATCGGGTCCGGGACTTTTGCCCGAGGGTATAGAGGATAGGACTTGGTCCACTTCTTCCAATGTAAAAGGCTGGAGTAGGCAACTTATATCACTTGCGGAAATTTTGGGGATATCAATAGAGCCTAGGAATTCTGCAATATGACCAGCTAACTGCTGGCTGCTGAGGGGTGCCGGGAGGTTATAAAGAGATGAATAGAAGGAGCAAAACTCTCGCGCTATCGCGGGGGTGTTGATGAGTCGGGAGCCTGTGGCTGACTTAATCGCTGAGATAAAGGATCTGTTCCTTTGGCCTTTTAAAAGATTAGAGACTAATTTGGAGCCCCTGTTTCCATGCAAATATTGCTTAAAGCGCAATGTTTTCAGTGCTCTAGCCGCTCGCACATTCAGCAGGTCAGAGACCTCGTATCTCAGCCGTTTAAGAGAGTCTAATACCTCAACCGATCTCGCCTTCTTGTGCAAGATTTCCATAGTGGAGATCTGTTGGAGGAGTGAATCTAATTGTCTCTGCCTATTCCTTTTAACCCTAGAACCCAGGCTAATGAGCTCCCCTCTAATTACTACCTTGTGGGCCTCCCATAAGGTCGTCCCCTTAGTTAAACCTCCCGCATTCTCCAAAAAGTAATTTTTGAGGCGTTGTTCTATCTCTTTCTTATGTGACTCATCTTCCAGAAGCGTCTCATTTAATCTCCAGACCCAGGACCTCGGAGGAATGTCATGCAATCTCACCTTCACACTCACCAACGCGTGGTCAGAAACAACTATATTTCCAATACTGGCCTCAGAAACTGAGGGCAATAGTTGGTTAGTTATAAAAAGATAATCGAGGCGTTGATAGGTATCATGCGTCCGCGAGTGGAAGGTGTAATCCTTGTCTTCTGGATGGAGAATGCGCCAAACATCCGAGATCCCGAGGTCTGTGAATGCAAGAAGAAGCCTTCTCATTTGCTTTTTAGAAGGAGGGCGGCCCACTGAGGTCGAATCCTTAGAAGGATCTAGGGTAAGATTGAGGTCTCCACCTATGATAAGGTGCCCTTCCCCAAAGGTCTTCAGAACTTTAAGAGTGTGAAGTAGCCAAGTGAGTTGGCCATTGTTTGGGGCGTAGAGGTTAACTAAAGTAAACATAGAGTTCGCTACTTTGCCTTTTAAGAACAGATAACGACCTTCAGGGTCTACCAGCTTGGATACTAAAACGAATGGGAAGTTTCGCCCCAAGCCTATTGAGACTCCTCTAGCTGCCGAGGAATACGCAGCGTGGTACCATACAGGAAAGTTTTTGCTAATAACATTAGGGACGTGCAGGTGTCTGAAATGGGTTTCTTGCAGAAGAACCAATTCAGCCCCTTCTTTGCGGAGCAAGTGATAAACTTGACTCCTTTTTTGCGGTGTGTTCATGCCGTTCACGTTAAATGACACAATTTTTATATCAGACATGGTGATATTTTGTGTAACTGATCTGTAGGACTAGCAAGGAGGTGACACGTAAAACCATAAAAAACAAAAATACATAAAAAAGAGTACAAACATTGTACAATGTAGAGAGACAGCTTGCGGTGTCTATCCATGAGGTTAAGTGAAAACCCCCGTAGGGGGGGGGGGAGTAGTGTGGACGTATCAGGGCACCCCGGTCTCACACACTAACTCCAGCATGTAAAGAAAAAATGCATAGAGTGAAAATGCACAATACAGTCATAAACTGAAACATGAGATCCCCTTGTAGAAGTGCATACTACCAATCCCACCACCTTTATCCCTCTCCCTTTTTTTTTTTTTTTTTCTTTCAACCCCATCTGGATGGAAGGAGAGATATAAACCGAGAAGTAAAGAAGCCATACAGGGGAGGTAGGTGAGGGTTAAAGCAGTAAAGAAAAGAGGGAACTCTAAACAGGTTGCTAGAGTGTATAACAGAAGGCCAAAGAAGATAACCCCCGGGAGAAAGCGCCTGGTTAAATTGGGTGCATAGAACCTGAGTCCTGCCAGGGGGCGATGAAATCGCACGATCTCAATGACGCTGGATCTCAGAGTTCCTATTCACATCCAAGACTGCTTTCTCATCTGCAGATAGAGGTAGATCAAAAGGCCTTCTTTTTCGGCGATTTCTTCTTCTGTGCCAGACGCCATTCCTCTGGTTGTGGAAGGCCCGGCAGGTCCAGGGATGGGTTGCAGGGGAGCCAAGACGGAATGTCTAGGGCCTCGATACCTAAAGCCTCCCACACAGACGGTAAGTCCTCCGGCGACCTGACCGTGAATTGTTTCCCGCCGATTGTAGTGAATAGGCCGAACGGAAATAGCCATCTGACCGGCAGCTTCTTCTCCCTTAACAGGGATGTTAGCGGGCGCAGGTTTCTTCGCTTGGCTAATGTACTAGCCGCCAGATCTTGAAATAGAAGAACCTTATTACCATCCAAGGTGGCATCACCTTTTTCTCTGGCTGCTCTCAAGACGGCCGCTGTGTCCAAAAAGTTCATTAGGGCGCATACCACGTCTCTAGGGGGTTCTCCTGCGGCAGGCTTGGGCCTAAGAGCCCTGTGAGCCCTTTCAATAGTAATGGCGGCGGCCTGTTCCTCCCCCACTAGAGTAGCAAATAAGCGGCGGACTGTGTCCATCAGGTCTTCAGCCTGAATTGATTCGGGTATGCCCCGCAGCCGAACATTTTTCCTCCGGCCCCTATTCTCCTGGTCTTCCAGGTTAAAGAAGGCCGTGTTTATCATTTTTGACATGGCTGATAAGTGGCAGTGAACCCCCCTCTCATGCTGGAGGATAAGATCCTGGCTGTCTTCCAGGCGTTCAACCCGGTGCCCTAACTGTAAGAACTCCGTCTTAATGTCTGAGAGTTCCTTCATCACCGGTGAGAGGGCCTGGGCCAGGGATTGCTGCAAAAAGCCACGGGTAAGAGGGAGAGAATCAACCTCACCTCCAACGTAAGTTTCAGCGTCCGAGCTGTCGGCCTCCGAGTCGGCTCCTTCTCTCTCAGAGTTGATTCGCGCTTCCCGCGCCATCTTGCCTCCGTCCGGGTGCGAGGATGATCTTCTATTGAGGTACTTTGTCAGGTCGCCCTGCGTCTTTTTGGTCTTCAGGGTGATCCCTGTTGCACCATCTTTGTCTCTGGATGTTTTTCCCATGTTGGAACTGCGTTCACTCGATTTACAAGCTGATGAAGCTGGGATAGCGGTGAGGAGCTCCGGCAGACACGTCCTACACCATGGCTAGCTGGCTCCGCCCCCCTCCCTCCATATACTGTGCTGATTGGTCTGGGTGCTGGGTGTCAGACCACCAGTGATCTGATATTGATGATCAGTCCTGCGGATTATCAATGGCTGTAGCCCAGTGTACCTTTTTTAAGTCACTTATTGTTGATTTTTCAACCACTTCTGTTGGAACTACATCTACTACTCTTTCAGTAAAATGATATTTTCTGACACTGCTTCTGGTGGATTCCCCCAACTATTTTCAGATTGTGTCCACCCATTCCTAAGACAGGCAAAGAAACTGCTTTTGACATTGTATGCATCATACTAATATGATAACTTTGCCGTATATGCACTCTCTTTAACATCTTCATGTGTGTTTCTTAGAAATACAGTGCCTTGATTCCAGGGGCCACAGTAGGCACGTTATCTGGAGATTCCAGCAATGTTATTCAGCTCATTGTGGATTCCTATGAGGTAAGACTCTGCACCAACCTTCCAAGTTCTCAGAACATTTATATCAGTGGTCTCCAACCTGTGGCTAACCAAAACTTAGATTTCCCTGGCAGCACGGCATGGTAGAGTTGCAGTTGTGAAACACCTAGAAAGCCACTTCGACTTCGAATCTATATTATGGTCCCCTTAACATTAACAGATGAGTGTTGTCCAAGCACAATAATACTTTAACAAAATGTGAATTAAATAATGTAAACATTGAAATGTGTTTTGTCTCCATTTTTATGGCGAGAACAGAAGATTCGCTCCAAAGTAGAACTGGAAGTCCGTGATCTACCAGAAGAGCTATCACTCTCATTTAATGCAACCTGCACCAACAATGAGGTCACACAAGGCCTGAAGTCCTGCTCAGGTCTAAAGATTGGGGACACGGTGAGTTATAGTCTGTGCAACAATGATAACATGTTCTTCTAAGTAATTGAAACTTCCAAATTAACATTATTATTCCAATGCAATACAATGTCACCATGGACTTAGTTATAGGGGGTGCAGAGGTAGCAGTCATACCCAGGCCCTGAGGGGACTGGGTCACTTAAAACGGTTGTCCAAGTTATATTTATTGATGATCTATCCTCAGGATAGGTCATCAATATCAGATTGGCAGGGGTCCGACACCCGGCACCCCCGCCGATCAGCTGTTTGAAGAGAAGGCGCGCGCCGTGCCAGCGCCGCCTCCTTCACTGTTTACCTTCTCGCCGTTGCATCTGCAGCAGTGAGCAGGTGTAATTACACCTAACCGTCCCATTCATTTCAATGGGACGGATCATTCCTATACACTTGTATAGGAGCGATCCGTCCCATTGAAATGAATGGGACAGCTTGGGTGTAATTACAGCTGCTCACTACTGCAGATGCAACGGCGAGAAGGTAAACAGTGAAGAGGAGGCGGCGCTGGCACGGCGCGCGCCTTCTCTTCAAACAGCTGATCGGCGGGGGTGCCGGGTGTCGGACCCCAGCCAATCTGATATTGATGACCTATCCTGAGGATAGGCCATCAATAAATATAACTTGGACAACCCCTTTAAGGGGGTTGTCTGCTTTTTTCTATCGATGACCCAATGGGAGCCATCCCAGTGAAGTGGTGAAAAGTGGACAACCCCTTTAAGAAGACACCAATACTATTAAAGGAGTGTAATCCATCTGGACATACCCACAGGATATATACCATACAGATCAGATTGGTGCAAGTTAAACCTCTTGGACCCGCTCCTACCTCAAGAATGGGGCCCCAGCACACTCCGCTGAGAATTGAGAGGTGACTTCGCTTGCACACCTCTCTCCATTCACTTCTATATGATTTTTAAAAATCGAGCCCAGTTTTCAAAATAGGTTAAGATCTCACATCTGGGATCCACTGCTATCAGACATTTATGTTCAGAAGGGAATATCCCTTTAATGATAGATGCAAGGTGGGGGTCGCTGTTGCAGATTTTGCATTGGGGGCCGGAAGCTTCAACCTACCCATCTACATGTGACTACAAGAGAAATGTAGTCCTTTATGGAAAGAAATGGCTGCCTATATAAATACATGGGCGGTGGGAGTTCATAAGCAACGCTGTCCTCTGGCTTCTATATTTCATCCACTGCTCTAATACATCTGATACATCTAAGCTATTCAAATCATATACAGTGCAATACGTCTTTCATAAACCTTACGGTTTTCGGCCATATCAGATTCCTATATGACCTTGCATTCTTACATATGTGGCTTGTTACATTGTGCAGTAGTTTTGCACGTGACTGCAGTAGACACTCATGTACACATGGTTCTGGTTAACTACATCTTCCTGATGAGAGGCCAGCCACATCTCTGAATAGAAACAAAAGAGCGACTTCATTCATCTCTAACAAGAATCACATTTTCTGCTGCAACTGTAGGATTCTGCACAGTGGTGTACATAGAGAAATAAGGGTCCCATAGCAAGGATCAAACCAGGCCCCCCACACAGGACAGAAGGGTTTCTGCCTAGACCCTTTTCAAATACCCTTGGGCCATTTATTCCACTGCCTCATTTGTTAAAAGTTGTTCCTTTAGAGCAGGGATGCTCAACCTGCAGCCCTCCAGCTGTTACCAAACTACAACTCCCAGCATGCCTGGACGTCTACTGCTATCAGCCTACAGCAGGGCATGATGGGAGTTGTAGTTTTGCAACAGCTGGAGGGCCGCAAGTTGAGCATCCCTGCTTTAGAGGGTAGAGTCCTGACCAAGTTTTCACCCCCAGTAGAAGAGGAGATACTCCCAACTAAGATTGGGCCCCCTCTTGCCCTGGGCCCCATAGCAGTCGCATGGTCTGCCGCTATGGTAGTTACGCCCCTGATTCTGTATATTCACTATGTTCATCTTACTAGGCCTCACAGCCATGTCCATATTTTAGCCACCTAAAAAGGAATCTGAAATATGGATACCTTCTGGATTTTTATCACTCAATATCAATAAAAATATATTCTCACCTGCAGTCCAGATCAGAATAGGACACGTTCTATAATTTGCAGGACGAAAAAACGGATCCACTTAAAAACACTGACATGTGCATGGCCCCATAGAAATGAATGGGTCTGCTATCTGCAAAAAATGCGGACAGCGTACGGATAAAAATACAGTCGTGTGCATGAAGTCCTAAAAGGAGATCACAGACTGGTGGTTTTGGTAGTGGCACCCAATTATTATACATAATTTCTCTGTTGAGGGCTCATGCACACGTCAGTTGACGGATACTAGCCATGTGCGTTCCGCATTTTATGGAACGTCCTGCCCTCTATAGAAATGTCCTTTCCTTGTCTATAAAACGGACAAGAATAGGACATGTTCTATTTTTTTTAGCTGGTGCCACAGAACGGACATAAGGATGCGGACAGCACATGGGCATATTTTAAAGAAAGGAATGTATGCAGAATTTTACCTACATGTATATTAGAAAATTGTATGATTTCCTATTATATTAACAAACAAATTAAACAAATAAAAAGTGGAAAACCCCTGTAAATGTGTTGTTGCTGCAAGACAAGTTCTCCTGTATGATTATAGCAGTTGTCCTAATTATATCTGTGTCATAGGTGAGTTTCTCCATTGAAGCCAAAGTGCGGGGTTGTCCTGAGGAAAGAGTGAAGAGTTTCACCATCAAACCAGTTGGATTTAAGGACTCCCTTACTGTGACTGTGCACTTTCAGTGTGACTGCAAATGTCAGGAGAATGATGAACCCAACAGTGACTCATGTAATATGGGCAATGGGACCCTGAGTTGTGGAATCTGCCAGTGTTATACTGGATGGCTGGGCCCCCACTGTGAGTGCTCGGAAGAAGAATACGATCGCACCCAGCAGGACCGCTGTACCCAAAGTGAGAAGGATAGCGTGTGTTCTGGAAGAGGGGAGTGCATTTGTGGCCAGTGTGTGTGTCACAACAACGACTTAGGCAAAGTGTGGGGGAAATACTGTGAATGCGATGACTTCTCCTGCCACCGGTTCAAGGGCGAGATGTGCTCAGGTAAGAAATGCATATTTACTCAAGCATATTTTACGATTGATGAGCAACCAAAAGATGTGTAGGAAGAAAGGGGCAGAAACAGCTGTCTGCAGTGACTAACACAGCTTTAACCTATGTGGTTTTCTAAAAACGCCCTCACACATTACGGCCCATTTAAATGGCCAATATGCAAGGCAGAACAAACCGTTCACTCTCTGTCATTGCCTACACATTCATCCCTTCTGCACGCGGATGAATGGTCGTCACTACGATTGTTTTTCCCAATTCAGTTTCCTTGCTTGTCAGCAGCACACCCGATTTTACACAGGATGATGTGCTACTGTAGTGGATAACAGTGGGGCACTCTCAATAGCAATGAGAACAGTGGATAATAGTAAGTATAACATGTATTGATACTATAACTAAAATATAATTATTCACAGCTGATGAAATAGTAGCAGCATTAATGATGGCATTAAATGTGTATATCGGTGCTCCGGTCTTGAGGGCTGATAGTCTTCAGAAGATCCCACGCCAGCACCGGAAGTCCACGTGGGTTCGCTGGAAGTGCAGGTTTCCCTTATACAGCAGAGACCTCATGCGGCTGGCGTTATCAGATCTGTAGAATAATACATCCTGCTCCTCCTAAACCCCTACGATTGGATTACAGACACATACTTTCGATCGATTTAGGAGGAGCAGGATTTATTATTCTACAGATCTGATAACGCCAGCCGCATGAGGTCTCTGCTGTATAAGGGAAACCTGCACTTCCAGCGAACCCACGTGGACTTCCGGTGCTGGCGTGGGATCTTCTGAAGACTATCAGCCCTCAAGACCGGAGCACCGATATACACATTTAATACCATCATTAATGCTGCTACTATTTCATCAGCTGTGAATAATTATATTTTAGTTATAGTATCAATACATGTTATACTTACTATTATCCACTGTTCTCATTGCTATTGAGAGTGCCCCACTGTTATCCACTATTGTGTTATATCTGTTAGTGGGTGCACCTCACATTGTTCCCTAATCACTCTTGTGCGTCATATCCCAGTTATTTATGATGTGCTACTGGCAAACAATGATTTTTAACACATAAACCTTTGTCGAGTGATCAGTGGCACATTTACAGTAATCGGGGACGAGTGTTCGTACAAACATTCGTGCCTGATAATTGTCCGGATAATGAGCCCTTAGACTACTGTTGGCCAAACTCATGGACTGGCTAACAATGTGAAGTGTATAGAATGCTCCCCATTGTTTGGCTGACAGCTACTGAAAGTGTATGGGCACCTTAAAGGAAATGTGTCACCAAATGTTTTTTTCTGCCAGTTAAAACCGGATAGCAACACATATCCTTTTTTTTAACAATCTGTATTCATTTTCAGATTGTAGATATTTTTTATTCTATTTTCTGAACATGAATATGGGGGCGGTCATCTTGCCTGAGCTGTTCTTAACAGCATTTAGAGAGCATTTCAAAAATAGCGTTACGGCAGCCATCATATGGTTTACATAAAAACGTGATTTAAACAATAGGTCTTTTTCTGAGGACACATTCCCTTTAAAGGGGTTGTCTCATCTGAGACTTTGGTTGCATATCGCTAGGGTATGCCACAAATGTCAGATAAGTGGAATTTCCTCTGGAACCCACAACTATCTCTAGAAGGGGCACCTGAAAGTGAAGGAGAGCACATTGTTCTTGTGCTGTCCATTTTTGTCTAATGGAGTTCCGAAGATATCCAAGTGAGTGCGCTCTGCTATTTTTGCAGTCTCCTATAAATAAATGGAGGGTGGCTGCTCTTTGCTCACTTTGGGGTTAACATTCTGGAGATAGGTGTGAGTCAGAGATGGGACCCGCATCTATCTGACATTGGTGGCTTATCCTACCAATAGGCCACCAATGTCTTAGATGCGAACTGAACAGTGGTCGCAATAAGGCCTGTACAAGTGTCATAGACGCATGTTCAGGCCATTTTACTACCTGGAAAAAGTCTAAGGTTTACTGATACACCTTAAACTTTTTCCCCCATTCATCAGTGCAGGACGTGCTGTGAACGGCACGAGCAGCGCAGCGATGCTGCTGGTGCCTGAACTAACCAAATGCAGCAAGGAGCTTTGTTATTAGTCGTTTGGGCAGGCTGCCAAAGCGGTATCCCAGGAGAGTAGTGATCATCCCACACTGCGCTACGTCCATCCCACACTGCGCTACGTCCATCCCACACTGCGCTACGTCCATCCCACACTGCGCTACGTCCATCCCACACTGCGCTACGTCCATCCCACACTGCGCTACGTCCATCCCACACTGCGCTAGGTATATCCCACACTGCGCTAGGTACATCCCACACTGCGCTAGGTACATCCCACACTGCGCTAGGTACATCCCACACTGCGCTAGGTACATCCCACACTGCGCTAGGTACATCCCACACTGCGCTAGGTACATCCCACACTGCGCTAGGTACATCCCACACTGCGCTAGGTACATCCCACACTGCGCTAGGTACATCCCACACTGCGCTAGGTACATCCCACACTGCGCTAGGTACATCCCACACTGCGCTAGGTACATCCCACACTGCGCTAGGTACATCCCACACTGCGCTAGGTACATCCCACACTGCGCTAGGTACATCCCACACTGCGCTACGTACATCCCACACTGCGCTACGTACATCCCACACTGCGCTACGTACATCCCACACTGCGCTACGTACATCCCACACTGCGCTATGTACATCCCACACCGCGCTACCTACATCCCACACCGCGCTACGTACATCCCACACCGCATACACATACCTCCAAAGTGCCCATGTTTTGGAAGGACATTCCCTCTCTTTGACCCAAGTCCCTCTGTCCCTCTTTGCTTCTTAAATATCCCTCAAATACCCATTTGTGAGACGCATCCTGATGCAGATCTGTCTCACAAATGCATTGCAAGAACAAATCCATCTCTCCGCTTGTCATGTGGACAGACGGATCTCTCTTGTATTTTTTTCACGTGTTTACCGGCATTCCGGTATTTTGAATGCCGGATCCAGCACTAATACATTCCTATGGGGAAAAATGCCGGATCCGGCATTCAGGCAAGTCTTCAGTTTTTTTTCGCCGGAGATAAAACCGTAGCATGTGAAGCAATACATTCTGATGCATCCTGAATGGATTACTCTCCATTCAGAATGCATGGGGATATGCCTGATATGCCAGTTCTTTTCCGGTATAGAGCACCTAGGACGGAACGCTATGCCTGAAAAGAAAAACGCAAGTGTGAAACTACCCTAAAGCGCAAGGAAAAAATTGTCCCAGGTGCTCCACATGCTGTAAAAAAAATTAAGTAACTTACACTCCCCTAACCAATCCCTAGCTACTGTAGTTGTAATGGGGGTAAGTAATTATGCTTTGGGGGGAGTTAGAGGCGTGGCCTAGTATGAAAAGAAATTGCCACGATGCATACCAGCATATATTGTCCCTCTTTGCGATTTTGAGAAGTTGGGAGGTATCCACTACGTACATCACACACTGCACTATATACATCACACACTGCACTATTTACATCACACACTGCACTATATACATCACACACTGCACTATTTACATCACACACTGCACTATATACATCACACACTGCACTATATACATCACACACTGCACTATATACATCACGCACTGCACTATATACATCACACACTGCACTATTTACATCACACACTGCACTATATACATCACACACTGCACTATATACATCACACACTGCACTATATACATCACACACTGCACTATATACATCACACACTGCACTATTTACATCACACACTGCACTATTACATCACACACTGCACTATTACATCACAGCACTGCACTATATACATCACACACTGCACTATATACATCACCACTGCACTATACATCACGCACTGCACTATATACATCACACACTGCACTATTTACATCACACACTGCACTATATACATCACACACTGCACTATATACATCACACACTGCACTATATACATCACACACTGCACTATATACATCACACACTGCACTATTGACGTCACACACTGCACTATATACATCACACACTGCACTATTGACTTCATACACTGCTTTACATACATCACACACTGCTTTACATACATCACACACTACACTATTTACATCACACACTGCACTATTGACTTCATACACTGCACTATTGATGTCACACACTGCTTTACATACATCACACACTGCACTATATACATCACACACTGCACTATATACATCACACACTACACTGCACTACATACATCACACACTGCACTATATACATCACACACTGCACTATTGACTTCATACACTGCACTATTGACGTCACACTGCTTTACATACACACACTGCACTATATACATCACACACTACACGATATACATCACACACTGCACTATATACATCACACACTGCACATCCTTTTTTTTGCAGATCCGCAATTTGCGGTCCACAAAACACATACGATCGTGTGCATGTAGCCTTTAGGCATATAAGGGTGGGTTTTTGTCATATGTTTAACATACACAAAAAAAAGTATACGTTAATTGATGCCGTTCAGTTTCCGTTCGGGTTCTTGTCTTTTTACCAGTCAAAAAAGTCCTGCATGCAAGACTTTTTTTAATTGATCGTTTTGACAAAAATCTGCAACGCAGATCTGAATAAGCCCTTAACATTATGCAGGGCTACACTTTATGTATTTGTATTACTTCAACTTTCATACTCCTCCTCGGCTAAAAATACTCTTTAAAAATGGTGAGGAGTATTTTTACTCTTCCAGAAAAAATGTAGTGCAACCTGTGGATGAATTGATACAACCCCTTAAAGGGGTTGTCCGGATTCAGAGCTGAACCCGGACATACCTCCATTTTCACCCCGGCAGCCCCCCTGACTTGAGCATGATCCCATGCTCTCCTTTGCCCTGCACTAAATCGCAAAGGCATTTTTTGGAGATCCGGTGACATACTGGGGCTCTCCATGGTGCTGCCAGGAACTCCGGTGACGTCACTAGCACTGATGGGCGGGATTTAGCGCTGCTCTAGCCAGTAAAACGGCTAGGGCAGCACTAAAGCCCGCCCATCAGAGCCGGTGACATCACCGAACACACTGCCGGGTGGAAGTTTCCGCCCCGGCAGTGTGTTATGATAAACAAAAGAGCCCGTGCCCTGCGCGATTTAGCACATGGCAAGGGAGCGCATTGGAGCATGAGATGCTCCAATTCTAGCCTCAGGGGGGGCTGCCTGGGTGAAAATAAGGGTATGTCCGGGTTCAGCTCTGAACCCGGACAACCCTTTCAAGGCTAGGTCTACACAACGACATTTTGTCGCACCAATGTCGTGCGACAATTTTTATAATGATAGTCTATGGTGTCACACTGCGACGGGACAGTCGCTAAAAAAGCCATTCGCATTGCGACACCATAGAATGTCATTATAAAAATTGGCGCACAACAAATGTCATTGTGTAGACCTAGCCTACAGCTGGACATAGATATAAGGTATAGACATCTCTCATGGCCTCCTTAGATGCATATTTGGCTCACATACATGGACAAGGGGAAAATATGCAGTGTTCTTCTAGTCATGAGTTTTTCTGTAGACACCTCAGAAATTTCTGCTTGCAGGGTTTTCCGGTTTTAGGTTAATAGGATAATTAGTTTTTTAATTGCTTACCAATTTCAGCTATATTCTTTGCTGTCAGTGAATGAGAACACTCATGATATTGCATTCAGAGGCGGTAAACCTGTTTATAGACGTGGATACAGTAATATCCAATAGGATACCATAGGATACAATAGTATCCGGTGTAGACATGCTCTGTGAGCTACAGCTGCACAAACCTCTAGTAGTTTGTTACAATGTATCAGTGTGGAGGTCAGGCTGTTTAGCTAAAGCAAGTACAAGCCTAATGTTGCGGTATGGACTGTGATTTTTTATTTTTATTTTGTTATGAACCCAGGTAGGAAGTGGTGATGCGGTCATATTGTGTGAGTGGGTGCTATGAGTCTGGACATTAGTAAATATCATAATCACATTGTCTGGAAATGTCTATCACACAACACAGTGAGTCGGCTCCTGATTCACCACCTCTGCCATTACTGTTACCACCCACATTTTCCTAATCATTGCAGTTGTGACAGGTATTTACTGCTGCGGGGTTTGGATTCTTGCCGCTTGGTTCACAGCTCACCTTCCCGTATTACAAGTGCTAATCTGCAATCGTCACTAAAACAGTAGATGACAGATTAACCTGTGACCATAGCTAATCCTCCGCTTCTGATTTCAGTATAAGGCCTCTTTCACACAAACGTATTGGTTCCGTTCCGTGCATTGGGGACCTCAATTTGCGGTCCCCAATGCACAGGCAACGTCCGTGCGGCGGCCGGAACGGATCCAGACCCATTCAACTTGAATGGGTCCATTATCCGTCCGTTCCACAAAAAGATAGAGCAAGTTCTATTTTTTTGCGGAATGGAAGCACGGTTCGGAACCCCACGGAAGCACTCCGTAGTGCTTCCATGGGGTTCCGTTCCATGCTTCTGTTCCGCACCGCATCTCCGGATTTGCTGACCCATTCAAGTGAATGGGTCTGCATCCGTGATGCGGAATGCACCTGGCCGGTGCCCCATGTATTGCGGAACCGCCGTATGCAGCCCGCAATATGGCCACGGGAGCACCACGGCCGTGTAAAAGAGGCCTAACAGTGACATACACTAGTCAAGAAAAGGATGTGTAGTCTGAGTTTTCATGATTAACTGGATGGTGATAAGCGTACCGTAAATACCTGCCCAACAGTAAAAAAATAAAAATAAAAACTTGCATATAATGAAGATAGAATCATACTGCCAGAGTTAAGAGCCGTCAAGTAGGAGCCTTTACATGGCCGTTTTGAGATTCTACAAGTCAATTACAGCAGCCTTGATGATGGTCGGGGTTGTGCATTCATGGCAATTGTTAGGGAAATTCATTGGCCCAGGATGATAAGTCATTACCTGGTCACAGGACAGATGACAATTGTCTGATCGGGGAAGGAGGGGGGGGGGGGTTCTGGCCAATAGGACCCCCACTGATCACAAGAACAGGGGTCCCACGTTTCCCATTTAATGGAGCAGCAGTGGAGCATGCACCTTGTTGCTGCGTTCAATCTTTATAAGACTGCCAGAGATGGTGGAATGCCACACACCTCTTACATCCAGTGATGTCTCCTTTGATGTTGATGTTCTCTTTCTTCATCTTCTCCATTCAGACCAGACCACCATGATTATTTTTTTTTGCCATCGTGCCACTGCAGAGTTTGACAGACATCTTAGTTTCCTACTTTTCCATCATCCTTCCACCTTCTCAACATCCCATCATGCACCCTCAATACTGAGATGCTGTGCACCCCAAAACTATACTGCAGAAACAGATAAACCCCCTGAAAATACTAGTTACACACAGATAGCGCCCCCTTTAATAATTATTGGAACACAATGCTCTAAAAAATAACTGCACCCAACAAATAGTGCCCCTGACACTAATAGTGTAACCATAATGTCCCCCAAAAATAACTGTGATAAGCACCTCCACAGTAATAGTACTCCCAAAGTCCCAACAATAGTAATAATTCTGTGCCAGGGTGCATTTAGTAGTAATAGTGTGCCCCCAACAGTAATTGTGTCCCACAAATAATAATGCTCCCAAAGTACCCCAGTTGTAATAAAGCCCACCATAATGCCCTGGTAGTAATAATTCTCTTTATAACGTGTGACAATAGAAAAACTCCCCCTTATAATGTGCGCCAGTACAAAAAAATGCCCCGTTGTGTGGCAGAAAAAAAAAACCTCCTCTTAGTGCCCCCAGTAGAGCCAATGTCCCCAGTTCCCTCATGTGTTCCAATGGCCCGTACTGTGTGCCACTGCAAAACACACTTAGTGTCACTAGTTGAGCTTAGGTGCATAGTTCCCTTATAACTTGTGCCAGTATAAAATACTCCTATATAGTGCCCCCAGAAGATGGCCCCATAGTGATCCTTCCCCGTCCCCATAGTGCCCTCCATAATATGCTAGTATAAAATGCCCCTATAGACTGCCCCACATAGATGCCCTCATAATGCTCCTCTCTTCCCTTCCCCATAGTGGCACCAAAATTGGTGCCAGTATTAAATGCCCCTATATAATGCCCCCATAGTGCTCTTCTCCCCCACTTCTCCATAGTGCCCCCCATAATCAGTACCACATATACTTACCTTATGCTGCTGTCAGTGATGCGATGCAGGCCTCTTCCGGCCTGTGTCCTGCACTGCACGGCTCAGGAAGCGCGATATCGTAATCGCGCCGCCTGCACCGGCCTCTGATGTGCTGCAGACACTAGGCCTGCAGCCTATCAGAGGAACGGGGAAGGGAGGCGCCTCTCCCCTGCCCCGCCGCACCATTCATCTGTATCGCTGCCCTGAGGACGGCGATACAGATAAATATAGAGATGAGCGTTTCCACAATGGAAGCGCTCATCATCACTTCTGCTGCCCTGCCGCTGGTCAGAAATGTCCCCCCTCCCACACTGGGCACTTGTGCAGCCGAATCGGTGCTATGCCCAGAATTAGTAATCGTCCAGAGAACACAGGCAGTAGCAGCAATATGCGCTCCTGCCTGTACTCACTGCGCTACTGCGGCCCCATTAATAAAATGTACTCCGTATACCGCTGAGCTCAGCGGTGTACAGAGAATAGAGTTTTAAGAGCACAGGGAATGGTGCGCTTTAGGTAGGAAAAGTTTAGTAAAAATAGAAAATTAATAAATAAAGTATATTAGAGATAGTTTTATTAGGGCATTAGGGAGAACATATTAAAAGTTTATGTAAAGGTTTAATTACTATTTAAACAACCCAAAAGAACTAAGGATAGGAGCAGGAGTAGAAGGAATGTGCCCATGTGTTCCTGGATGGAGGGTATCTACTGTTTTGGGTGGATACTTATGTTATCGTTGCTGTTTTTGTCTGCCTAAGGCCTCATGCACACAGCTGTTGTTTTGGTCCGCATCCGAGCCGCCGTTTTGGCGGGTCGGATGCAGACCAATTCACTTCAATGGGGCCGCAAAAGATGTGGACAGCACTCTGTGTGCTGTCCGCATCCGTTGCTCTGTTCCGCGACCCTGCCCAAAAAATATAACATGTCTTATTCTTGTCCGCGCTTTGCGGACAAGAATAGGCAATTATATGTAAAGGCTGTCCGTGCCGTTCCACAAATTGGGGAATGTGCACGGACGCCATCCGTGTTTTGCAGATCCGCGATTTGCGGACCGCAAAACACACCACGGTCATGTGCATGCGGCCTAATAGACACTGAATGAAGCAGTAGTGCACATGTGTGACCACCGCTGCATTGAAACTCACAACCACAGTAAGGAGAACAGGTGGCTGGGGATTGGGGAACCCCATTCTGTTGATCAGTGGAGGCCTCAGTGGTGGAGTGTCCAGCGCTAATACACTTACTACCTATCCTGCAGATAACAACTTTAAATGTTTTCAATATGTTGTAATTATCTGAAAAAGTATCGGATATATGATCTACGGTAATTTGCTCTGTATTTAAAGAGGCTTTCCAGGAGTATTACGGTATATTGATGACCCATCCTCAGTATAGGTCATCAATATCTGATCGGTGGTGGCCCTACTCCCAGACCTCCAGCAGATCATCTGTATGAAGAGGATGTGCTGAGGCCTCATGCACACGACCGTTGTTTTGGTCCACATCCGTTGCTCCGCTCCGTCAATCTAGTCCATTTTGCGGACAAGAATAGGTAGTTATATCAATGGCTGTCCGTGCCGTTCTGCTAATTGTGGAACGCACACGGACGCCGTCTGTGTTTTGCGGACCGCAAAAAACACAGCGGTCATGTGTATGAGGCCTTAAAGTCACGTTCATCAGTCAAATCATCTAGGTGCAGCTCAGTTCCATTCAAGGGAATGGGGCTGCAATACCAACCACAGCCACTACACAATGAAAGGTGATGTGCTTGGAATGCTTTGAGAAGGCCACATCGCTCGCTGAAGCGCAACAATGTCTTCAAACAACTGATCGGTGCTGCTGCCGGGTGTCTCAGACCCCACCAATTGGATACTGATGACCTAAGGATGGCTCATCAATATTATACTCTCAAAAATCCTCTTTAAAAAATGCCTTCAATGGGCAAAAATGTCTATTTTTGTAAAAGAGTAAAGTTTGTACATTTGTACATTGCATTATGGAGCTGTATCTTTTAAACTAATATTGCTTCTTCTGATCACAGTAAAACTGCCTACATTTATATAAAATTCTATAGTGTATATATATTTTTTTTGTAGTATGAATGTGTTACGTGAAGGGGGTTGTAGGTAATATATACAGACGTGGACAAAATTGTTGGTACCCTTTGGTCAATGAAAGAAAAAGTCACAATGGTCACAGAAATAACTTTAATCTGACAAAAGTAATAATAAATTAAAATTCTATAAATGTTAACCAATGAAAGTCAGACATTGTTTTTCAACCATGCTTCAACAGAATTATGTAAAAAAATAAACTCATGAAACAGGCATGGACAAAAATGATGGTACCCCTAGAAAACACAGAACATAATGTGACCAAAGGGACATGTTAATTCAAGGTGTGTCCACTAATTAGCATCACAGGTGTCTACAACCTTGTAATCAGCCATTGGGCCTATATATATGGCTCCAGGTAATCACTGTGTTGTTTGGTGATATGGTGTGTACCACACTCGACATGGACCAGAGGAAGCAAAGGAAAGAGCTGTCTCAAGAGATCAGAAAGAAAATTATAGACAAGCATGTTAAAGGTAAAGGCTATAAGACCATCTCCAAGCAACTAGATGTTCCTGTGAGTACAGTTGCACATATTATTCATAAGTTTAAGATCCATGGGACTGTAGCCAACCTCCCTGGACGTGGCCGCAGGAGGAAAATTGATGACAAATCTAAGAGACGGATAATCCGAATGGTAACAAAAGAGCCTAGAAAGACTTCTAAAGAGATTCAAGGTGAACTTCATGCTCAAGGAACATCAGTGTCAGATCGCACCATCCGTCGTTGTTTGAGCCAAAGTGGACTACATGGGAGACGACCAAGGAGGACACCATTGTTGAAAACGAATCATAAAAAAGCAAGACTGGAATATGCCAAACTACATGTTGACAAGCCACAAAGCTTCTGGGAGAATGTCCTGTGGACAGATGAGACAAAAATCGAAGTTTTTGCCAAGGCACATCAGCTGTATGTTCACAGACGAAAAAATGAAGCATATCAAGAAAAGAACACTGTCCCTACTGTGAAACATGGAGGAGGCTCTGTTATGTTCTGGGGCTGCTTTGCTGCGTCTGGCACAGGGTGTCTTGAATCTGTGCAGGGTACAATGAAATCTCAAGACTATCAAGGAATTCTAGAGAGAAATGTACTAGCCAGTGTCAGAAAGCTTGGTCTCAGTCGCAGGTCATGGGTCTTGCAACAGGACAATGACCCAAAACACACCGCTAAAAACACCCAAGAATGGCTAAGAGGAAAAAATTGGACTATTCTAAAGTGGCCTTCTATGAGCCCTGACCTCAATCCTATTGAGCATCTTTGGAAGGAGCTGAAACATGCAGTCTGGAAAAGGCACCCTTCAAACCGGACACAACTGGAGCAGTTTGCTCATGAGGAGTGGGCCAAAATACCTGCTGAGAGGTGCAGATGTCTCATTGACAGTTACAGGAAGCGTTTGATTGCAGTGATTGCCTCAAAAGGTTGCGCAACAAAATATTAAGTTAGGGGTACCATCATTTTTGTCCATGCCTGTTTCATGAGTTTATTTTTTTACATAATTCTGTTGAAGCATGGTTGAAAAACAATGTCTGACTTTCATTGGTTAACATTTATAGAATTTTAATTTATTATTACTTTTGTCAGATTAAAGTTATTTCTGTGACCATTGTGACTTTTTCTTTCATTGACCAAAGGGTACCAACAATTTTGTCCACGTCTGTAAGTATATATAATACTGTAAGAATCCGTAGTCTGCTCAAGCAGAGTAATATCAACAATAATAAACTAAATATTCACTTTAACTAGGTGTGTCCGCAGCCTATCAATCAACTAGATCTCCCGGCTATTTGAAGAATTTAGAGCTTGCACTGACTTGTATGTATAATGATAATGAAACACAATACTGCAGCCTTTCTACTACGGCCTTTCAGACCTTTAAAGGGGTTGTCCGGGTTCAGAGCTGAACCCGGACATCCCTCCATTTTCACCCCGGCAGCCCCCCTGACTCGAGCATCGGAGCAGTTCATGCTCCGATGCTCTCCTTTGCCCTGCGCTAAATCGCGCAGGGCATAGGCATTTTTTGGAGTTCCGGTGACGTACCGAGGCTCTCCATGGGGCTGCCAGGAAGACCGGTGACGTCACCGGCACTGATCGGCAGGCTTTAGCGTTGCCCTAGCCAGTAAAACGATCTAGCGCAGGGCAAAGTAGAGCATCGGAGCATGAACTGCTCCGATGCTCAAGTCAGGGGGGGCAACCCCTTTGCCCCATAAAAGTCAGTGGGACAACCCCTTTAACCCCATAAAGCCTCATTCATACGTCAGTGTTTCACGGACATGTGCTGTGCGTGTTTTCCATTCATTTTAATGTGTGTATTCAGACACCAGTGTTTTAGCACAGTCCGTGGGTCAGTGTTTGTAGCACAGATGCTCTATTTTGTCCTTGTTCATGGATCCATCACATCCATTATAGTCTTTGGGTCAGTGAAAACCACAGATGCAACACCGATACCATCCGTGTTGTATCCGTGTTTTACAGATCATTAAGAAGAGATGCTTTAAAAAAAAAATTTCAGCTGTTCAGTGTCAGTGAAGCACAGATGAAACACGGACAGCACGCGAATCCTTCACGGATGCTTCACTGACCACCTGCTCACAGATTTGAGCATAGACACGGACGTGTGCATGAGGCTTAAAGCCTCATAAAGACGTCCGTGAGATACAGGACTGGCATTGCAGGAGGGCACAACGTCATTGGTTGCTATGACATCGTGCGCTCCTGCAATGCCAGTCCGGTATTCTCACAGACCGTGTTCCATGGATGTCTGCATGAGGCTTAATTCTGAACACAAAAAATATGAGGGAGAATTTATCACACCCCGCACTCCAGAATTCTGGCCTTAAAAAGTCACAAAATAGGGCTTCTGCAACAATTTGTACTTATTTGTGCAAAAGTTGCATCTTTCTACATTTTTACATACCCACTCCAGTTTTGGAAAGTGGGTGTGGTTAACCCTTTCAAGACCAGACCAATATTTTATTTATATACCTACAATGTTGTTTACAAACAAGCTGCCCAAAATAATCATAAATATAGCTCATTTTATTACAACAAATTCATAACATATCATAATGTACACAATAAAATAAAAATAGCAGGGAACACCAGCAGAAAGGCAATGCCAAAATCCACTGGCCTATGCCGCTATCACCCACCAATAGTTGTTAAACATGTCAGGCACAACTAAGTTATGAATGCATACATGATCAAGTCAAAAAAGTAATATCAATAATTGTTTGACCCAATATAAGAAGAAGCTTAGCCTATAAGAATATCACACTAAACGTGTACAAATCCATAAAAAGAACAAAACTCTAAGGTGAAACCTATCACTCAATAGAGCCAATAGCCAAAGACAGAGGTACAGCAAAGGCTAAATATAAGAGCAGGAGAGAAAGTAAATCCCCCAAAAAATAAAAGTGAAAGACCCTATAGTGAAAGGGTGAAATGAGCCAAGAAATAGTTGTAATCATATCAGTGTATACCGCAGGACATGATGGGGGGTGGGAAGAGCAGCGCAGGTCAGGATTAGGGATGAGCGAACTCGAACTGTATAATTCGGGTTCGTACCGAATTTTGGGGTGTCCGTCACACGGACCCGAACCCGGACATTTTCGTAAAAGTTCGGGTTCGGTGTTCGTCGCTTTCTTGGCGCTTTTGTGACGCTTTCTTGGCGCTTTTTGAAAGGCTGCAAAGCAGCCAATCAACAAGCGTCATACTACTTGCCCCAAGAGGCCGTCACAGCCATGCCTACTATTGGCATGGTTGTGATTGGCCAGAGCACCATGTGACCCAGCCTCTATTTAAGCTGGAGTCACATAGCGCCGCCCGTCACTCTGCTCTGATTAGCATAGGGAGAGGTTGCGGCTGCGACAGTAGGGCGAGATTAGGCAGATTAACTCCTCCAAAGGACTTGATTAATCGATCGATCTGCAGCTGTGCATCATTGAGCTGCTGAAATTCAATTGCTCACTGTTTTTAGGCTGCCCAGACCGTTTGTCAGTCACTTTTTTCTGGGGTGATCGGCGGCCATTTTGTGTCTTGTGGTGCGCCAGCACAAACTGTGACCAAGTGCATTTAACCCTCAATGGTGTGGTTGTTTTTTGGCTAAAGCCTACATTAGGGTGAAGCTGTCACACCAAGTGCATTTAACCAGCAATAGTCTGTTTATTTTTTGGCCATATACTACATCAGGGGCAAGCTAGCGCCTGTCACCAAGTGCATTTAACTCTCAATGGTGTGGTTGTTTTTTGGCTAAAGCCTACATCAGGGTGAAGCTGTCACACCAAGTGCATTTAACCAGCAATAGTCTGTTCATTTTTTGGCCATATACTACATCAGGGGCAAGCTGCGCCCGTCACCAAGTGCATTTAACCCTCAGTAGTGTGATTGGTCAAGCTGTCACACAAAGTGCATTTAACCAGCAATAGTCTGTTCATTTTTTGGCCATATACTACATCAGGGCAAGCTGCGCCTGTCACCAAGTACATTTAACCCTCAATGGTGTGGTTGTTTTTTGGCTAAAGCCTACATCAGGGTGAAGCTGTCACACCAAGTGCATTTAACCAGCAATAGTCTGTTTATTTTTGGGCCATATACTACATCAGGGGCAAGCTGCGCCCGTCACCAAGTGCATTTAACCCTCAGTAGTGTGGTTGGTCAAGCTGTCACACCAAGTGCATTTAACCAGCAATAGTCTGTTCATTTTTTGGCCATATACTACATCAGGGGCAAGCTGCGCCTGTCACCAAGTGCATTTAACCCTCAGTAGTGTGGTTGGTCAAGCTGTCACACCAAGTGCATTTAACCAGCAATAGTGTGGTTATTTTTTGGCCATATCCCAGTCTAATTCTGTCAGTAAATCCATACCGGTCACCCAGCGCCTAAATACTAGGCCTCAAATTTATATCCCGCTAAATCTCTCGTTACCGCTGTACTGTTGTGGCTGGGCAAGTTATTTAGTGTCCGTCAAAGCACATTTTTTGTTCTGGGTTGAAATACAATTCCCAATTTAGCAATTTCATAATTTAGTGGTTTCTGCTGTATCAGAGCTATTTGAAATCTATCCCTAAAAGGGTATATAATATTCAAGGTGCACATAGGGTCATTCAGAATACCTTCACACACGCTACTGTGCATTTCCAAGTTTAATTCTGTCAGTAAATCCATACCGGTCACCCAGCGCCTAAATACTAGGCCTCAAATTTATATCCCGCTGAATTTGAATACAATACATTGGGCCAAATAATATTTTTGTTGTTGTGGTGAACGATAACAATGAGGAAAACATCTAGTAAGGGACGCGGACGTGGACATGGTCGTGGTGGTGTTAGTGGACCCTCTGGTGCTGGGAGAGGACGTGGCCGTTCTGCCACATCCACACGTCCTAGTGTACCAACTACCTCAGGTCCCAGTAGCCGCCAGAATTTACAGCGATATATGGTGGGGCCCAATGCCGTTCTAAGGATGGTAAGGCCTGAGCAGGTACAGGCATTAGTCAATTGGGTGGCCGACAGTGGATCCAGCACGTTCACATTATCTCCCACCCAGTCTTCTGCAGAAAGCGCACAGATGGCGCCTGAAAACCAACCCCATCAGTCTGTCACATCACCCCCATGCATATCAGGGAAACTGTCTGAGCCTCAAGTTATGCAGCAGTCTCTTATGCTGTTTGAAGACTCTGCTGGCAGGGTTTCCCAAGGGCATCCACCTAGCCCTTCCCCAGCGGTGGAAGACATAGACTGCACTGACGCACAACCACTTATGTTTCCTGATGATGAGGACATGGGAATACCACCTCAGCATGTCTCTGATGATGACGAAACACAGGTGCCAACTGCTGCGTCTTTCTGCAGTGTGCAGACTGAACAGGAGGTCAGGGATCAAGACTGGGTGGAAGACGATGCAGGGGACGATGAGGTCCTAGACCCCACATGGAATGAAGGTCGTGCCACTGACTTTCACAGTTCGGAGGAAGAGGCAGTGGTGAGACCGAGCCAACAGCGTAGCAAAAGAGGGAGCAGTGGGCAAAAGCAGAACACCCGCCGCCAAGAGACTCCGCCTGCTACTGACCGCCGCCATCTGGGACCGAGCACCCCAAAGGCAGCTTCAAGGAGTTCCCTGGCATGGCACTTCTTCAAACAATGTGCTGACGACAAGACCCGAGTGGTTTGCACGCTGTGCCATCAGAGCCTGAAGCGAGGCATTAACGTTCTGAACCTTAGCACAACCTGCATGACCAGGCACCTGCATGCAAAGCATGAACTGCAGTGGAGTAAACACCTTAAAAACAAGGAAGTCGTTCAGGCTCCCCCTGCTACCTCTTCTGCTGCTGCCGCCTCGGCCTCTTCTGCTGCTGCCGCCTCGGCCTCTTCCTCCGCCTCTGGAGGAACGTTGGCACCTGCCGCCCAGCAAACAGGGGATGTACCACCAACACCACCACCACCTCCGTCACCAAGCGTCTCAACCATGTCACACGGCAGCGTTCAGCTCTCCATCTCACAAACATTTGAAAGCGTAAATTCCCACCTAGCCACCTTCGATCCCTGGCCCTGAATGCCAGCATTTCTAAACTACTGGCCTATGAAATGCTGTCATTTAGGCTGGTGGACACAGACAGCTTCAAACAGCTCATGTCGCTTGCTGTCCCACAGTATGTTGTTCCCAGCCGCCACTACTTCTCCAAGAGAGCCGTGCCTTCCCTGCACAACCAAGTATCCGATAAAATCAAGTGTGCACTGCGCAACGCCATCTGTAGCAAGGTCCACCTAACCACAGATACGTGGACCAGTAAGCACGGCCAGGGACGCTATATCTCCCTAACTGCGCACTGGGTAAATGTAGTGGCAGCTGGGCCCCAGGCGGAGAGCTGTTTGGCGCACGTCCTTCCGCCGCCAAGGATCGCAGGGCAACATTCTTTGCCTCCTGTTGCCACCTCCTCCTTCTCGGCTTCCTCCTCCTCTTCTTCCACCTGCTCATCCAGTCAGCCACACACCTTCACCACCAACTTCAGCACAGCCCGGGGTAAACGTCAGCAGGCCATTCTGAAACTCATATGTTTGGGGGACAGGCCCCACCCGCACAGGAGTTGTGGCGGGGTATAGAACAACAGACCGACGAGTGGTTGCTGCCGGTGAGCCTCAAGCCCGGCCTGGTGGTGTGCGATAATGGGCGAAATCTCGTTGCAGCTCTGGGACTAGCCAGTTTGACGCACATCCCTTGCCTGGCGCATGTGCTGAATTTGGTGGTGCAGAAGTTCATTCACAACTACCCCGACATGTCAGAGCTGCTGCATAAAGTGCGGGCCGTCTGTTCGCGCTTCCGGCGTTCACATCCTGCCGCTGCTCGTCTGTCTGCGCTACAGCGTAACTTCGGCCTTCCCGCTCACCGCCTCATATGCGACGTGCCCACCAGGTGGAACTCCACCTTGCACATGCTGGACAGACTGTGCGAGCAGCAGCAGGCCATAGTGGAGTTTCAGCTGCAGCACGCACGGGTCAGTCGCACTGCGGAACAGCACCACTTCACCACCAATGACTGGGCCTCCATGCGAGACCTGTGTGCCCTGTTGCGCTGTTTCGAGTACTCCACCAACATGGCCAGTGGCGATGACGCCGTTATCAGCGTTACAATACCACTTCTATGTCTCCTTGAGAAAACACTTAGGGCGATGATGGAAGAGGAGGTGGCCCAGGAGGAGGAGGAAGAGGAGGAGGAAGAGGGGTCATTTTTAGCACTTTCAGGCCAGTCTCTTCGAAGTGACTCAGAGGGAGGTTTTTTGCAACAGCAGAGGCCAGGTACAAATGTGGCCAGCCAGGGCCCACTACTGGAGGACGAGGAGGAGGAGGATGAGGATGAAGCATGGTCACAGCGGGGTGGCACCTAACGCAGCTCGGGCCCATCACTGGTGCGTGGCTGGGGGGAAAGGCAGGACGATGACGATACGCCTCCCACAGAGGACAGCTTGTCCTTACCCCTGGGCAGCCTGGCACACATGAGCGACTACATGCTGCAGTGCCTGCGCAACGACAGCAGAGTTGCCCACATTTTAACGTGTGCGGACTACTGGGTTGCCACCCTGCTGGATCCACGCTACAAAGACAATGTGCCCACCTTACTTCCTGCACTGGAGCGTGATAGGAAGATGCGCGAGTACAAGCGCACGTTGGTAGACGCGCTACTGAGAGCATTCCCAAATGTCACAGGGGAACAAGTGGAAGCCCAAGGCCAAGGCAGAGGAGGAGCAAGAGGTCGCCAAGGCAGCTGTGTCACGGCCAGCTCCTCTGAGGGCAGGGTTAGCATGGCAGAGATGTGGAAAACTTTTGTCAACACGCCACAGCTAACTGCACCACCACCTGATACGCAACGTGTTAGCAGGAGGCAACATTTCACTAACATGGTGGAACAGTACTTGTGCACACCCCTCCACGTACTGACTGATGGTTCGGCCCCATTCAACTTCTGGGTCTCTAAATTGTCCACGTGGCCAGAGCTAGTCTTTTATGCCTTGGAGGTGCTGGCCTGCCCGGCGGCCAGCGTTTTGTCTGAACGTGTATTCAGCTCGGCAGGGGGCGTCATTACAGACAAACGCAGCCGCCTGTCTACAGCCAATGTGGACAAGCTGACGTTCATAAAAATGAACCAGGCATGGATCCCACAGGACCTGTCCATCCCTTGTCCAGATTAGACATTAACTACCTCCCCTTAACAGTGGCGTCGCCAGGGGGGGGGCCAGAGGGGGCCACGGCCCCCCCTACATCATGCTCGGCCCCCCCATGTGCCCCCCCAACTAAAATGCGCCCCCCCCCCCCCCAAAGTGAGCCGCCGCCGCCGGGCACAGGGAGATGAGCGCTTCCATTGCGCTCATCTCCTTACTACTGCCTGTGCCAGCGGCGGTGCAGGGGAGGGAGAGGCGTGTCCCTTCCCCTTGCTCTGATAGGCTGCCGGCACTAGGCCGGCAGCCTATCAGAAGCCAGCGCAGGCGGCGCGATGACGTCATCGCGCTGCCTGAGCCATACAGCGTGGGACACAGACCAGAAGAGGCCTGCATCGCATCGCTGCCACTGAGGTAAGTATGTGTGTTCTTTTTTTTTTTTTTTTTTCTTACAATAGTGATACTGAAGGGGTGGGGGACTTAATAATGCCACATGATGGGGGGGACTTAATAATGCCACATGATGGGGGGGACTTCTTAATAATGCCACATGATGGGGGGGACTTAATAATGCCACATGATGGGGGGGGACCTAATAATGCCACATGATGGGGGGGACTTAATAATGGCACATGACGGAGGGGGGACTTAATAATGGCACATGACGGAGGGAGGACTTAATAATGGCACATGACGGAGGGGGGACTTAATAATGGCACATGATGGGGGGACTTAATAATGGCACATGATGGGGGGGGACTTAATAATGCCACATGATGGGGGGGACTTAATAATGCCACATGATGGGGGGGGACCTAATAATGCCACATGATGGGGGGGACTTAATAATGGCACATGACGGAGGGGGGACTTAATAATGGCACATGACGGAGGGGGGACTTAATAATGGCACATGATGGGGGGACTTAATAATGGCACATGATGGGGGGGACTTAATAATGGCACATGATGGGGGGGGGACTTAATAATGGCACATGATTACTGGCACGTAATGGGGGGCTTATTACTGACACGTAATGGGGGGCGACTTAATAATGGCACGATTACTGGCACGTAATGGGGGGCTTATTACTGGCACATGATGGGGGGGCTTATTACTGGCACATGATGGGGGGGCTTATTACTGGCACATGATGGGGGGGCTTATTACTGGCACATGATGGGGGGGCTTATTACTGGCACATGATGGGGGGCTTATTACTGGCACGTAATGGGGGCTTATTACTGGCACGTAATGGGGGGCTTATTACTGGCACATTATTGGTGGGCACTATAGGGGCATCTACTGAGGCAACACAAAGAAGGGGTGTTTTATATGGTGGGCTCTGTACAGTAGCATTTTATACTGGGACACATTATGGTGGGTACTATGGGGAAGGGGGAAGAGGAGTACTATGGAGTCATCTACGGGGGCACTAAGAAGGGGTCATTTATACTTGCAAAATTATGGGGGACACTGAGGGCATCTACTGGGGCATTTTATACTGGTACATTATGGGGGGCACTAGGAGGAAGGGGGAGAGGAGCACTATGGGGGCATTTACTGGGGGCACTATATAGGGGTATTTTATACTGGCACATTATGGGGGACATTAGCTCAACTGGGGGCATAAGGGGGTATTTTTTGCATTGTCACATTATAAGGAGAATTATTTCTACTGGGGGGCATTATGGTGGGCTTTATTACTCCCCCATGGTATGACCCCCTAGTAGCAGCACCAGCCTCTCCCTGCTCTGCTATCCCTCTGCCCCTTCTCCAAATCCTTATTATGAAATCTTTCTCATTAGGATAAAACACATCAGCTCCGCCGAGCCCCCAGACAAAGTGTGGAAGTGGCGTCCGAGATCCCCAAGGGCCAAGCCAAGTAACTGTAAGTGTTCATGTGAAATATGTTTATGTTATACACATATAGCCTACACTGTGCCACACAATATACAGTATACCGCTACACTGTGCCACACAATATACAGTATACCTCTACACTGTGCCACACAATATACAGTATACCTCTACACTGTGCCACACAGTATACAGCTACACTGTGCCACACAATATATAGTATACCGCTACACTGTGCCACACAATATACAGTATACCTCTACACTGTGCCACACAATATACAGTATACCTCTACACTGTGCCACACAATATACAGTATACCTCTACACTGTGCCGCACAATATACAGTATACCTCTACACTGTGCCGCACAATATACAGTATACCTCTACACTGTGCCGCACAATATACAGTATACCTCTACACTGTGCCACACAATATACAGTATACCTCTACACTGTGCCACACAATATACAGTATACCTCTACACTGTGCCACACAATATACAGTATACCTCTACACTGTGCCACACAGTATACCACTACACTGTGCCACACAGTATACCTCTACACTGTGCCACACAGTATACCTCTACACTGTGCCACACAGTATACCTCTACACTGTGCCACACAGTATACTGTATACCTCTACACTGTGCCCCACGATATACAGTATACCTCTACACTGTGCCCCACGATATACAGTATACCGCTACACTGTGCCACACAGTATACAGCTACACTGTGCCCCACAATATACAGTATACCTCTACACTGTGCCACACAATATACAGTATACCTCTACACTGTGCCCCACGATATACAATATACCGCTACACTGTGCCACACAGTATACAGTATACCGCTACACTGTGGAGTCTGTTCTATAAGCACCCTTGTTCTGTGGCGGCGGACAGAAAATAATCTGGAAGTGCCTCTCCCGAGACCAGGCTCTGGATCCGCCACTGGTCTGGACCGCTCACAGGAGTGTACATTTCTTCTAAACTGTAATCCGTATCCTCTGACCTGCAGAAATGAGCGCTCGCTCGATAACAACTAACAGGCAGTACCTGTAGGCTGTAGCCTGGCCCTGTTACCGAAGCTAGCCGAGTGGTGTAAGGTTAAGGTACTAGTAGAGATGAGCGGCTGCTGATTCCTGATTTAAAGTTAAAGTTACTGCAGGATATGGATTACGGTTTAGAAATGTCAAATGTACACTCCTGTGAGAGGCGGGGAGGGGGATCTGTGGATGACACTGTTATGGTGTGGGAAATGGGGATGACACTGTTATGGAGGGGGAAATGGGGATGACACTGTCATGGGGTGGATCTGTGGATGACACATATAGCATAAGATGCTATACCCGGTATGTGGCATCCACAGATCCCCCCCATAGCAGTGTCATCCACATATCCCCCTCTTTATAAAAGTGTCATCCACAGACAGCTGGACTTTTCTTCCCTGTTGCGGTTTTAGGTATCGCAGCATTTCAAAGCGTACTTGTGTAAATGTATCGTTGTTATAGCTGCCCCCCCCCCTACTTTTTTCCTGGCCCCCAGTGTGCCCCCCCAAATTCTGAAAGCTAGAGACGCCACTGCCCCTTAACCATATATTATTGTACTCCAGGGCACTTCCTCATTCAATCCTATTTTTATTTTCATTTTACCATTATATTGCGAGGCTACCCAAAGTTGAATGAACCTCTCCTCTGTCTGGGTGCCGGGGCCTAAATATATGCCAATGGACTGTTCCAATGTTGGGTGACGTGAAGCCTGATTCTCTGCTATGACATGCAGACTAATTCTCTGCTGACATGAAGCCAGATCCTCTGTTACGGGACCTCTCTCCTCTGCCTGGGTGCTGGGCCTAAATATATGCCAATGGACTGTTGCAGTGGTGGCTGACGTGAAGCCTGATTCTCTACTATGACATGCAGACTAATTCTCTGCTGACATGAAGCCAGATTGTCTGTTACGGGACCTCTCTCCTCTGCCTGGGTGCTGGGCCTAAATTTATGAAAATGGACTGTTGCAGTGGTGGGTGACGTGAAGCCTGATTCTCTGCTATGACATGAAGACTGATTCTCTGCTGACATGAAGCCAGATTGTCTGTTACGGGACCTCTCTCCTCTGCCTGGGTGCTGGGCCTAAATTTATGACAATGGACTGTTGCAGTGGTGGCTGACGTGAAGCCTGATTCTCTGCTATGATAGGAAGACTGATTCTCTGCTGACATGAAGCAAGATTGTCTGTTACGGGACCTCTCTCCTCTGCCTGGGTGCTGGGCCTAAATATCTGACAATGGACTGTTGCAGTGGTGGCTGACGTGAAGCCTGATTTTCTGCTATGACATGCAGACTGATTCTCTGCTGACATGAAGCCAGATCCTCTGTTACGGGACCTCTCTCCTCTGCCTGGGTGCTGGGCCTAAATATCTGACAATGGACTGTTGCAGTGGTGGCTGACGTGAAGCCTGATTTTCTGCTATTACATGCAGACTGATTCTCTGCTGACATGAAGCCAGATCCTCTGTTACGGGACCTCTCTCCTCTGCCTGTGTGCTGGGCCTAAATATCTGACAATGGACTGTTGCAGTGGTGGCTGACGTGAAGCCTGATTCTCTGCTATGACATGCAGACTAATTCTCTGCTGACATGAAGCCAGATTGTCTGTTACGGGACCTCTCTCCTCTGCCTGGGTGCTGGGCCTAAATATATGCCAATGGACTGTTGCACTGGTGGCTGACGTGAAGCCTGATTCTCTGCTATGACATGAAGACTGATTCTCTGCTAACATGAAGCCAGATTGTCTGTTACGGGACCTCTCTCCTCTGCCTGGGTGCTGGGCCTAAATATCTGACAATGGACTGTTGCAGTGGTGGCTGACGTGAAGCCTGATTCTCTGCTATGACATGCAGACTAATTCTCTGCTGACATGAAGCCAGATTGTCTGTTACGGGACCTCTCTCCTCTGCCTGGGTGCTGGGCCTAAATATATGCCAATGGACTGTTGCACTGGTGGCTGACGTGAAGCCTGATTCTCTGCTATTACATGCAGACTGATTCTCTGCTAACATGAATCCAGATCCTCTGTTACAGGACCTCTCTCCTCTGCCTGTGTGCTGGGCCTAAATATATGCCAATGGACTGTTGCAGTGGTGGCTGACGTGAAGCCTGATTGTCTGTTACGGGACCTCTCTCCTCTGCCTGGGTGCTGGGCCTAAATTTATGACAATGGACTGTTGCAGTGGTGGCTGACGTGAAGCCTGATTCTCTGCTATGATATGAAGACTGATTCTCTGCTGACATGAAGCCAGATTGTCTGTTACGGGACCTCTCTCCTCTGCCTGGGTGCTGGGCCTAAATATCTGACAATGGACTGTTGCAGTGGTGGCTGACGTGAAGCCTGATTTTCTGCTATGACATGCAGACTGATTCTCTGCTGACATGAAGCCAGATCCTCTGTTACGGGACCTCTCTCCTCTGCCTGGGTGCTGGGCCTAAATATCTGACAATGGACTGTTGCAGTGGTGGCTGACGTGAAGCCTGATTTTCTGCTATTACATGCAGACTGATTCTCTGCTGACATGAAGCCAGATCCTCTGTTACGGGACCTCTCTCCTCTGCCTGTGTGCTGGGCCTAAATATATGCCAATGGACTGTTGCAGTGGTGGCTGACGTGAAGCCTGATTTTCTGCTATGACATGCAGACTAATTCTCTGCTGACATGAAGCCAGATTGTCTGTTACGGGACCTCTCTCCTCTGCCTGGGTGCTGGGCCTAAATATCTGACAATGGACTGTTGCAGTGGTGGCTGACGTGAAGCCTGATTTTCTGCTATTACATGCAGACTGATTCTCTGCTGACATGAAGCCAGATCCTCTGTTACGGGACCTCTCTCCTCTGCCTGTGTGCTGGGCCTAAATATATGCCAATGGACTGTTGCACTGGTGGCTGACGTGAAGCCTGATTCTCTGCTATGACATGCAGACTAATTCTCTGCTGACATGAAGCCAGATTGTCTGTTACGGGACCTCTCTCCTCTGCCTGGGTGCTGGGCCTAAATATCTGACAATGGACTGTTGCAGTGGTGGCTGACGTGAAGCCTGATTTTCTGCTATTACATGCAGACTGATTCTCTGCTGACATGAAGCCAGATCCTCTGTTACGGGACCTCTCTCCTCTGCCTGTGTGCTGGGCCTAAATATATGCCAATGGACTGTTGCACTGGTGGCTGACGTGAAGCCTGGTTCTCTGCTATGACATGCAGACTAATTCTCTGCTGACATGAAGCCAGATTGTCTGTTACGGGACCTCTCTCCTCTGCCTGGGTGCTGGGCCTAAATTTATGAAAATGGACTGTTGCAGTGGTGGGTGACGTGAAGCCTGATTCTCGCTATGACATGCAGACTGATTCTCTGCTGACATGAAGCCAGATTGTCTGTTACGGGACCTCTCTCCTCTGCCTGGGTGCTGGGCCTAAATATCTGACAATGGACTGTTGCATTGGTGGCTGACGTGAAGCCTGATTCTCTGCTATGACATGCAGACTAATTCTCTGCTGACATGAAGCCAGATTGTCTGTTACGGGACCTCTCTCCTCTGCCTGGGTGCTGGGCCTAAATATATGCCAATGGACTGTTGCACTGGTGGCTGACGTGAAGCCTGATTCTCTGCTATGACATGCAGACTGATTCTCTGCTGACATGAAGCCAGATTGTCTGTTACGGGACCTCTCTCCTCTGCCTGGGTGCTGGGCCTAAATATATGCCAATGGACTGTTGCACTGGTGGCTGACGTGAAGCCTGATTCTCTGCTATGACATGAAGACTGATTCTCTGCTGACATGAAGCCAGATTGTCTGTTACGGGACCTCTCTCCTCTGCCTGGGTGCTGGGCCTAAATATATGCCAATGGACTGTTGCACTGGTGGCTGACGTGAAGCCTGATTCTCTGCTATGACATGAAGACTGATTCTCTGCTGACATGAAGCCAGATTGTCTGTTACGGGACCTCTCTCCTCTGCCTGGGTGCTGGGCCTAAATTTATGAAAATGGACTCTTACAGTGGTGGCTGACGTGAAGCCTGATTCTCTGCTATGACATGCAGACTGATTCTCTGCTGACATGAAGACAGATGCTCTGTTACGGGACCTCTCTCCTCTGCCTGGGTGCCGGGGCCTAAATATCTGAGAATGGACTGTTCCAGTGGTGGGTGACGTGAAGCCAGATTCCAGGCTATGGGACCTCTCTCCAATTGATTTTGGTTAATTTTTATTTATTTAATTTTTATTTTAATTCATTTCCCTATCCACATTTGTTTGCAGGGGATTTACCTACATGTTGCTGCCTTTTGCAGCCCTCTAGCCCTTTCCTGGGCTGTTTTACAGCCTTTTTAGTACCGAAAAGTTCGGGTCCCCATTGACTTCAGTGGGGTTCGGGTTCGGGACGAAGTTCGGATCGGGTTCGGATCCCGAACCCGAACATTTCCGGGAAGTTCGGCCGAACTTCTCGAACCCGAACATTCAGGTGTTCGCTCAACTCTAGTCAGGATAGCGCAGCAGCAGATTCCACCCTTTGCAGTGCAGATCCACAGATACTGTAAGAAGCTGACTCCTAGCCAGTTTAGGAATGTTGTGGACTGTCAGCTTAACATTGTTGGCACCTCTTCTATTACGGCTTATAGTGTTTGTGAAATAACAGGAGAAGCACTTTCCTAGTGGAATTTCCTCTAATAATAGGAAAGGTTTACAATGCAAGCTGAGGGAGAGGTGGTGTCCTACTGGAATGACCAGACTGACCTTGCTCTAGCAATTGGGCAAGGCCCGTAGAGCAGCTCCCCCACTCTTCCTGTTATCACCCCTGAAGAAAAATAACCATTCCATGTTGACATACGAAAACCTCTCCAGCTACCCTCAGCTTAGAGTACCCAGCATCCAAATACAGTGTTTTAGTGCTGCTCAGATGTGCATTAGAGACTCAATCACAGATGATGTCCTATTTAAAGGGACACTACTATCAGGTTGCTTTTATCACATATTAAGAGCCAATATGTGTAAATTATTAAAAAACATTCACACAAAAAACGGGTGGATGATTTTCTAGATATAGGTTTTTGAATTCACTCAATGTATTCTATATCCTGTCCTGGCTGTATAACTTCATCCTTTATTTGCACTTTTAGGACAGCCAACAGCCCCACTTGACCTACTCATTCAGACCGTTCACTGCCACTAGAGAGGGAAGGGGATGCGTGACTCAATTAGAGTATCACACATCACACTGATAAGTGCAGGGACTTTCTGTGGTCACCTTTATCTAGGCATATCAAGAGAACAATACAGCTGTCACAGTGTTATCCCAGTTCTACTAATCTACTATTATACTAACAGATAACATTTTTCTCTCGCAGCAGCAACAAGTTAACAAAGGCCTAAGTCTGTATTACACTGGCTGATTTTCTGGCTGATAATCAATCATTAACAAACGTTCGCATGAACGCCTGTTAGCAATCATCTTGCAGTGTAATACTGCTGCTGATTCCATGCTTGAAAATCACAGCTTGCCGGTGGCAGATTGTGCTGTCTAATAGTGATCTGCAACCAGCAAACCACTAAGCAGCGGTCTCCTCCGCTAGCTTGCAAGCAATTACCGGGAGGGAACTTCTTCAATTTGTGGCTAGATTCCTGTGTAAATGAGTGGGGTATAATTATCACTTATCATAAAAACATACCACATAGTATAAGGGTCCTTTTACACGGACCGATGATCTGTCAGATTATCGGGAACGAAGTAGACGCTCCTGATCATTGTCAGATCATCAGTGGAGATGAGGGCTGCATTTACTGCTGTATGGGGACAAGCAATGTCCTCACAGAAAACCGTTGTTCCAGCTCAGCAGATCATTGTTTATACACCACCATCTGCTGTACAGGAAGAAGGTTTTTCTATACCGCCCGAACAACACGATCACCTGATGAAGTGCTTTTTCATTGGATGATTGCCGGCACCTTTACACTTGCAGATAATCGAAAATAAGCGTTTTTGCAAACATTCATCCCCCAAAATCTGCCAGATCTTTCATTTGTGTAAAATGATCCTAACATCTAAGAAATGTTTATAGATGGTGGAGCAGCCCAAACCTCCTGATAACATCAAGAGTAAAGTTCACAGGAGTGTTATCTTTGTTTTTTCACATTTTACAAGCACTAGCAGTATTCCTATAGAGTCCAGCCAGTTATTTCCTATGAACTGACAAAGTAGTAGGTGCCACAATTGTGTGGAGTAATAGGAGGAGTTATAGAAGAGGTCATAAGGAGTAATAGTAAGAGATATAGGGAGAGATTATATGGAATAACAGGGAGAGATATAGGGAAAAGTTATATGGAGTAATAAGAGGTATAGGGAGTGGTTATATAAAATATTAGGAAGAGGTATACTGTAGGAGAGGGTATGTGGAGTAATAGGATGAAATATAAAAGGAGGTTATATGGAGTAATAGGAGGAAATATAAAAGGAGGTTATATGGAGTAATAGGAGGAGATATCAGGAGAGGTTATATGGAGTAATAGGAGGAGATATAGTGAGAGGTTATATGGAGTAATAGGAGGAGATATAGGGAGAGGTTATATGGAGTAATAGGAGGAGATATAGGGAAAGGTTATATTTAGTAATAGGAGGAGATATAGAGAGGGCTATATATGGAGTAATAGGATGAGATATAGGGAGAGGTTATATGGAGTAATAGGAGGAGATATAGTGAGAGGTTATATGGAGTAATAGGAGGTGATATAGGGAGAGGTTATATGGAGTAATATAAGGAGATATCAGGAGAGGTTATATGGAGTAATATAAGGAGATATCAGGAGAGGTTATATGGAGTAATAGTAGGAGATATAGGGAGAGGTTCTATAAGGGACATATAGGGAAAGGTTGTATGGAGTAATAGGAGGAAATATAGGGAAGGTTTATATGTATTAATAGGGGGAGATATAGGGAGAGGTTATATGAAGTAATGGGAGGAGATATAGGGAGAGGTTATATGGGGTAATAGGAAGAGATATAGGGAGAGGTTATATGGAGTAATAGAAGGAAATATTGGGAAAGGTTATATTTATCAATAGGAGAAGATATAGGGAGAGGTTATATGGAGTAATAGGAAAATATATAGGGAGAGGTTATATGGAGTAATAGGAGGAGATATAGGGAGAGAGATATATGGAGTAATAGGATGAGATATAGGGAGAGGTTATATGGAGTAATAGGATGAGATATAGGGAGAGGTTATATGGAGTAATAGAAGGAGATATAAGGAGAGGTTATATGGAGTAATAGGAGGAAATATTGGGAAAGGTTATATTTAGTAATAGGAGAAGATATAGGGAGAGGTTATATGGAGTAATAGGAAAATATATAGGGAGAGGTTATATGGAGTAATAGGAGGAGATATAGGGAGAGAGATATATGGAGTAATAGGATGAGATATAGGGAGAGGTTATATGGAGTAATAGGATGAGATATAGGGAGAGGTTATATGGAGTAATAGAAGGAGATATAAGGAGAGGTTATATGGAGTAATATAAGGAGATATAAGGAGAGGTTATATGGAGTAATAGGAGGAAATATTGGGAAAGGTTATATTTAGTAATAGGAGAAGATATAGGGAGAGGTTATATGGAGTAATAGGAAAATATATAGGGAGAGGTTATATGGAGTAATAGGAGGAGATATAGGGAGAGAGATATATGGAGTAATAGGATGAGATATAGGGAGAGGTTATATGGAGTAATAGGATGAGATATAGGGAGAGGTTATATGGAGTAATAGGAGGAGATATAGGGAGAGGTTATATGGAGTAATAGCAAGAGATATAGAGAGAGGTTATATGGAGTAATAGGAGGAAACTAAATAGATAGTGGAGATGTTAGGGGAATTTTCTTTGCTGAGATTTAGAAAGTAATAGAATGTGTATAGGACAAGAGTATAATTTTGGTTTCACAACAGGATATAGCAGGCTGACTAAGTGGGATAATTGGTCAGGCTAACCACTTTAAATTGTATTTTTAACTTTTTTTTGTAAACATCACATTTGGCTAAATGTATTTCGTCATACAACTATGTTCACAGTACAAAGATTGAGACAAAACATGTTCCCCTGCATATACGTAGTTCTCACTATTTTTACATTGGTAAACCAAAGTCATCATCTAATATGTAAACTTCTTTGACTTCTGTGATTCCAACTTTTACTATGCAGAGGGCAAAATGTCTGTTTTTACCATCAAAATTACTCATCAAAGAGGCAAACACATGAAACTAGATAGCATCCTCGCCTCAGAAATCTTGCATTCCTTTGGTGGGGGATCTGAAATTTCCCACAGTCCTACATGTGTAGTAATAGAACACTAGGGATGGAGTTGCCATTTAAGAAATTCCATAGGTTTTTCACTTAACATTGTCAGAAGGTCAAAGATCGCAGTGTAGCTCTGTCTGCCTTGCAACTACGGTAATGAAAGTGAACAAAATCGTATGGTGACCTCAAACTTACCATGACCAAAATACAACAGTCACAATGTCACAGCTAAATTTGCCATGTAGCCCTAGCCTAAATGAGATACTTATTACATGTATGGCAAACAATATACCCAGAAAATAGCACCTATAGGCCCCTTTATAAAGGCCAACTCAGCAGGGACTTATCCACAATGAACTATTCATTGCCAATAATTGGCAGATCATCAGCAGAGGTGAGAACTGGATTCACATTCAGCAGTGACTTCTGCTATATGAGGACAAGCAATTATTTATGGGCATCAGATTACCGTTAAGTCAGGACAATCTTCTACCCAGAAACAATGATTTTCAACTTTAAACAAAACAGGGCAATTATCGGGAATGCGCATTCCTAGGAACACTGCTTTCCCATAATTGCCAATGTCGTCAGCCCATATAAAAGGGCCTTAAGTTCTAGAAGTCATTGTTTATATAGGGATATGATGCTATCATCTCTCACCCTTGGTCTTTGTAGCCTGGCTTGCCATAACATTTTGTCTAAAGGACTCTTTACAAAGGGGCCAATGATTGGTATAATTATCGGGGCGTTCCTATGAACACTTGTTCCTGATAACTGCCCTGTGCCAACGATCACTCGACGAATGAGTAAAGGTTCACTCCTCTGATGAAAGCATCGTTGATGCGGACACCAAACGTATTACTTCAGGGCAGCAGAAACAATGACTCTGTATGGAGGTGCAGCTTTCACCTCTGCTAAGATCAGGCAATTATTGGGAACAAACGGTTCATCCACACTAATTGTAAATGGGCCTTTACATAACCTTGTGTGTCTTATTTTCTGCCTTTCAGGACATGGACAGTGTAACTGCGGGGATTGTATTTGTGACTCTGACTGGACAGGAGATTACTGTAACTGCACCACCCGCACAGACATGTGCATGTCCAGCAGCGGTCTCCTTTGCAGTGGAAGGGGACAGTGTGTGTGCGGAAAGTGTGACTGTACCCAACCTGGTTCATATGGAGACACCTGTGAAAAATGTCCAACTTGTCCAGATGCCTGTACCTTTAAGAAGTAAGTGTTTTCCAGTAGACCCTCTTGGTATGCAGATTGCATAACTTTGCCCTATAACATCCTTCTTCTCCTTATCAGTTTGTAGAGCCTCTCTGTTATACACATAAATCACATATAATCTCCTCCTGGAGAGAGAGAGAAGAGTATTGCTCATGGCAAGTGTCAAGTCACTGCTTTGCTCCTATGCATTAGACTTATTCATTACTGTGCTAATGTGCACCCTTAAACCCATTTGTTCTTACAGTAGGTCCAAAAATCTGTGGTTTAAATTTCCTAATATATTTTTATAGAGTCCAGAGCTTGATTTTTCTGATACAGCTCTCTAAATTTCATGTATAGCCATAGCATTAAAATATACAATTCTGGCTGCCTGCAATCACCACTAGGAGGAGCTGTAGAGCTTACCCACACTGGTTAACTGGTTATTCCAATAATTTCAAGTTATCCCCTATCCACAGGATAGGAAATAAATATTACATTGTGGAGGGTCCTACTACTGGACCCCCACTGTACTCTGCAGGGCCTCCTAAAATAAGCAAAGTGGCAGGTCAATCATGTGCATTGCCATTGGTTCTGTACTCTGCTATGTATGGCAGGCCCATAGAGATGATTGCAGCAGCAGTAGACATACTCGACCTGCCGGTCCTCTAATTTTGGGTTGCCCTAAATATCAAAGAAGTATGCCATAAGCTTTCTCTAGTGTCAGTTATTGGCAGCCAGCGACCTCCCTATCCAACTGTCTGCATAGACACATAGATGTGGTTCTCCTGATTAAACACAGTTTTTTTTTCTTTTGTTGATCTGAGTTTTTGTTGCTGAGTTATGACACTTTTTCCTAATATGCAAATTAGGTAGGCATCAACATTGCTCTCATTTGACCCAAGCTCCACTAATTTCTGCGGCAATTCCCTCCCTGGATGCTTTGATTGACAGGGCCAGGTATTAGCAAACAGCAAGGGAGGAGCTTACCACAGAAATAAGTAGAGCTTGGGTGCAACAAGGGCAATGGTGACGCCCTTGTAGCACCAAAGTCCTAATTTGTCTATTAAGAAAAAGCATCATAACTCGGGAAAGGAGCCTCGGATTGACAAAAGAAAAACAGAATTTTAATCAGCTATGAGTCTTGTTACGTACGGGAACCGCCCTGTCACGTGACCCGGGGGCGAGTGCTAAGGGTCGATCTATTTCACGCACTCAATCTCTCGCGCCCCTAGACACAGGCCTCATATTGAGCCTCAATCACACCCCGACACAGCCTTTCATGCACCTCAACACGCTGTTACCATCTATAACATTTAAATCAATACACCGAAAACCCCACAGCGCCCCACTCGCAAGCAGGCTCACAGTGGCAGAGTGCCTTTGCTCCCTAGATATTGTTTCATTGTTGCAATACATTAAATGTCAGACGGCACTTCATTCCCGAATCTCTTTATTTGGGGATTTATGTAGGCGAGTGGTATACAGACTGACACTAGGCAAGGTTTATATCTCAATGTTTCATTGTCCCCCAGTACTTACGGTAACCCAAGTAAGCAAATATCACAGTATCAATTACTTTCCCTGACGCCTATAGCAAAGGAAGATTGACAAGAGGTGCGGAAGTTACGATACTCGTACCTCATTAGCTCCTATCTTGGAGGCTTGGCAAGTCAGTGGGTGAAGTGTTCTCCATTTAAACAATGCGGGAGTCGCTCGCGCTACGAACCTCATAGTGCCGGAGGCTCTACTCTGCTGCACGCACACCATCAGAGGCGTGCAGCGTTTGCTATACTAGATTTATCAAGTCTGCTTGCACGATATCAGAGACAGGCGGGCATGGTATATGTTTCTATCACTACAGACTCACCATCAGAGTGATGTAACAATATGTCTGAACAACACCTTCTGTGTTTGGTTGCTGTATGCCCCTGAGGAAATACCGTTTAATATTGGCAGGGAAACGCGTTGAGCAAATAAATGTGCCTTCGTATGTTCAGTTCTTATAGATCATTATCAGTGCAGAGCCGCTCATATAGTGTAGTGGTGACCCAGTGGTTGGTCCATCTAAATAATACCAGGGGTCTAATCCTTCACTCCAGGAGATATACTGGGGATAGAAGGTTAGAAGGATAGACCGGACATTATCTGGTTTGGACCTAGTCACCCCACTACCCTTGTGGGCTTTATGTAGCTCCCACATACGTTGTATGGCGGTGGGAGTTGAGGAGATAGTATATACATACATTTTCTATACTCCGACTCTCCCCACCAGCCTGATTGTTATATTTGGTGGAGAAGCAAAATTTTTAATTGTTGTTCAATAAAATGTTCTTAACGTACTTTATTCAGGCAGTTGATATTTAGTACGTCAATTTCTCACTAAGGAAGTACCGTAGTTAATCAGAGTCTATTCTGTTTTTTCCGGGGACAGGAGGAAAGTGAAACACAACCCAATGTCGATAGGATCCCCAAATTGTGTCAAATTTATTTTCCCAATAGTTCATTTTTATCCCCATTCGGCAAATGGTGGAGCTGAGAAGAGTCTCTCTCCTATTCTGTCCCAGCCTTCTAGGAAGGCCCTCATTACCTGTGCATGCTCCACCTCTCTTACTCAGCTGGCAGACCTGAAATATTAATAAAACATGGCTTCCAGTCCACACCAATGGATATTCAGGCCACAACATGTTTTAATAATGTATATATTATCAAGCTGATCATTTTGATACCACACATGACCAGTGTGGTTGTCCCAGAAGGTGAGAATGGCACAGAATGGCATGAACATATATGGGATCATACGACAGGTATAACACATACACAGTTAATAAAAGTTATGAGAATTGTTGTCCATTTCTCACAAGTCTATGCAAACAGATGAACAGGGAGGTTGCTGTTGACAGATGGACCTGTCATGACCTCAAATAGTGGCAGGTCCCTTTACCTGTAGCCATTGTATTTAAAAGCCACCATTAATCCACACAGGACAGCATACACATACACATCCGATGGCTTATATGTATTATATGTCCTGTGTTCTCTACCATTGTAACACAGAGAGTGTGTGGAATGTAAGAAGTTTGAGCGCGGAGCCTGGTTTGAGGATGCATCTTTGTGTAAGAGAATTTGTCGGGACGAGATTGCGTCTGTGACAGAACTACGTAAGTAATGCATGCTTTAAAATTTCAAATCACATGTTGAAGTTCTCTCTACCTAAGTACAATGTGGCTTCAATCTATCCAGCCAGGTGACAAGTATTAGTCAGTGATGTGTCACTTCAGAGAGGTTCAAAGGAACATTCAAAATTAGGATTAGGACTTTTTACAGAAACAGCGCCACTTTTGTCAATGGGATGTATCCATTACTTGAATGGAGCTGAGCTGCCATACTAGGCGTTGCCCATGTACAACAGTGACTCTCTTCCAGGAAAAAGCTGACCCTTACAGTATGGGTCTATGACTGTGGCTTTATGAAGACCCTAGAAGAGCAATGCCAGCATTGACCTGGGTACTGTGAGACACTAATGGGGGTTATGTCCAGCTCATATGTGTTTTCATCTTTTGTGTTCAGCTGACAATGGGAAGGATGCTGTGAATTGCACCTATAAGGACGAGAATGACTGTGTGGTCAGGTTCCAGTACCATGAGGACTCCAGTGGGAAGTCAGTATTGTACGTCATAAATGAAGCAGGTAAGAATGTGACAGATAATGACATTTCTTCACATATGTTCTTCAGAAACATGTCATCATATAAGTGACTAAAGAGTGGGATCAAGTACTTAGGGGTTTTCCAAGATTTTTTTACCTGATGACCTATCTCTTCAATGGGGCTCAGTCTAAGGGTCCATTCACACGTCCGCAATTCTGTTCCGCATTTTGCGGAACGGAATTGCGGACCCATTCATTTCTATAGGGCCGCACGATGTGCTGCCCGGATCCGGAATTGCGGATCCGCACTTCCGGGTCCGCAATTCCGTTCCCGAAAAAAACAGAACATGTCCTATTCTTGTCCGCGGAGAGTGCTGGCGATGTGCGGTCCGCAAAATGTGGAAAGCACATCGCCGATGTCCGTGTTTTGCGGATCCGCAAAACACACACGGACATGTGAATGGACCCTAAGGCACACCTGTGCAATATTCATGCTGTCTAATCAGCACCTTGATATGCCACACCTGTGAGGTGGGATGGATTATCTCGTCAAAGGAGAAGTGCTCGCTAACACAGATTTAGACACATTTGTGAACAATATTTGAGAGTAATGGGTCTTTTGTGTATATAGAAAATGTTTCAGATCTTTGATATATCAATAACTTTACATATGCCAAATCACAGGTGCCCCCAATTAACCCCTCTCCATCCCCCCACCAATAACTTTATACATGCCATTGCCAAATCACAGGTGCCCCCATTAATCTCTCTCCCACCCCCCACACCCGCCAATAACTTTATACATGCCAAATCTCAGGTTCCCCCATTAAACCCTCTCCACCCCCCACCTCCCTCTCATATATCTTTATACATGCCAAATCACAGCCTGGTGCCCCAATTAACCCCCCCCCCCCCCCCCGCCACTGCTAACATGCCATTGCCAATTCACAGGTGCCCCCGTTTCCCCCCAGGCCTGCCGCTAACTTTATACTTACCTTTAATGGCAGTGCGGCGTGTGCTGGCACATGGAGTCCGCAGGAGACGCGTCTTCATCCCAGCATGCACTGGGACCTGACGTCACACACATCGTTAGCCAACGCGCTGACGATGTGTGCACGCAAGGCCCTGCAGCGTTGTGCTGAGAGTCGGGACTCGGGAGGCCACGGAGCAGTGAGTGAGAAGCTTCATTTCACTCCTGCTCCGTGGTCATGTGATTCAAACGATTCCCTGCATCAAGGATTTTTTTGCCTCGTTTTAATCAATGAATCGTTTCAGCCCTAATTCAAACCATTTAAGATGTATTGCTCAGTACTTATGTACATTTCAAATCAGGAATCTAGGAAATCCGTTTCCGAACTTGATAGGTCATAATAACATCCAAAACTAAGAACAGTGGGCAAATTTACATAATCAAAATGATTTTTTTGCTGACTAATTGAAATGAATGGGTCCCCATCCTATCCGCAAAAAAAACGGAACGGAGGCCGAGAAAAACAACTGTCATGTGCATGAGGCCTAAAGGTGCAAATTTCTCATCCAGTATTTCACTGAACTCTGCGCATGTTTAGACTGTCTAGTGAAAGCTGTAACTAAATGTTGACTGCATTCTTAGAAAAGGGTTATTTCCAAGATGAAGTACAGATTTCATACCATATCTTTAGAAAAGCAGTGCGCCATACTGTACATGTGAACTACTGCCAATGTACACGGACTGCCGGTATCCAGCTTGTAAGTGACTCTGGCGGTGTAAGGATTGACTGCCTAGAAGTTAATTGGGAAATGAATACAAGTTCCCACCCAATGCCGCATTCTGTAACATGTCCCACATGAAGGGAGGGAGGTACGTGAGAAAAACCTAAACTGTATAGGAATTTTCCCAGCCCCTTCTAATGTGCTGCAATATATTACCTCAGCAAAAAAGTCCAGATGCCGAGATCTTAACTCTTTGGCAGCTGGTACAGATTGCCTCTTAAGTGAGATCTGGTTTATATACAGTATGAACGTTAGTATGGCTGGAGCTGTAACATGGCAGGACAACTCTGGACAAGCTGCCCATTCTTCCCTTCCTTTCCAATGACCATGAATGAGATGCTAGGTGGTACTAACGAAGCTATGAAATAGATGAAAGGGTGGAATTCTAGGATAGTTAAAAGGGTCCTCCAGGACATTAACCATTTCAAGGCCAAGCTATTTTTCACCTTTATGACCAGGCTTAGTTTTGCAAATCTGACATGTGTCACTTTATGTGCTAATAACTTTGGAATGCTTCTATTTATCCAAGCCATTCTGAGATTGTTTTCTTGTGACATCTTGTACTTGATGTTAGGGGTAAATTTGGGACGATAACTTTTACCTTTTATATTATAAAAAATCCCAAATTTACTGAATTTTTTTTTAAAAAATTGAATTTTCTAAATTTGAATTTCTACTCATTAAAGCCAGCTAGTGATACCTCATTAGAGAGTTTCTACTTAAGATTCCCTATATGTTTACTTAATGTTGGCATCATTTTAAAAATTAAATTTTATTTTTTTATGACGTTAGAAGGCATAAAATTAGAGAAGCAATTTTTCAAATTTTCTATAACATTTTCAAAACTGACTTTTTCAAAGACCGGTTTAGTTATGAAGTCACTTTATGGTCCTTACATAATAGAAATCACCCATAAATGACCCTATTTTAGAAACTACACACCTCAAATGTTAACCTTTTAATGCTGGGTTCAGACCTGAGCGTTCGTGATGGAGCGCTCTGTATGCGCGATTGTACGGGCGTTTGCAATCGCGCATACAAAGACAAGCGAACGCCCATTATCGCGCGTTCCCGCTGAAGTCTATGTACGGGAACGCGCGACAAGACGCCCCAAAGAAGCTCCTGTACTTCTTGGGGCGTCGGGCGTTTTACAGCGCGATCGTACGTGCTGTAAAACGCTCAGGTGAGAACGATTCCCATAGGGAATCATTGGTTCTTGCCTGTTGCGCGTTTTACAGCGCGTAGGAACGCGCTGTAAAACACTCAGGTGTGAACCCAGCCTAAGTGTTTCACAAGAATTAGATAAAAAAGGAGGTAAAATTTATAATTATCAGTTTTTGTGCAGATATTTAATTTTAATCCAATTTTTCCTATAACACAGCAAGGGTTAACAGCAAAACAAACCTCAATATTTATTACCCTGATTCTGCAGTTTACAAAAACACCCCATTTATGTTCATTAACAGCTTTATGGGCACACGACAGGTCTCAGAAGGAAAGGAGCAACATATGGATTCCAACGTGGGACCCAAAGGTCCAGGAGAAAAAAATTACATTTGGAGCAAATGACTTGCCACTATGGTCTATTTCTTTGAATCAATATCTATTAAACTTTTATTGATGATAATTTCCTCAGGTGGGCCCAAAGAACCCCAGTCCGACCCTGGCAATGCCCCATTCTTAACTGTCATACACCTCTTAATAATAGTGGCTCATCTGTGGAGGTCCATCTGCCAAAAATGAAGTGTACGCCAGCAAGGGAGCTGGTGTAGATTTTGGGTATAATCTATGTCAGTTTCCTGGAATACATTACAATAAATGTGCCTTATCCTGCAACAGCCACTTCCTGCCAACCCCACTTTTTTGAAAAGTGGTAAGTGGAGCCCAAAACCCTCCAAAAGTGGGGTTATGCTCCAAACTTTGCGACACCAGTTTTCTAGTGTACAGGGGTTGATAAATGTCCCCCACAGTGCCTGAACACCAGAACAAGCTATTTAGAGGCTTTGAACATGCAGGATTTCTGGAAGATTTGAGCCAAGCTACTGTAGTAGCAGATTTATGAATGCCGCTCTGGAGCATAATACAAGCGGTTAAAGGCGCTATCCCACAAATTTAAAACTCTTTTTAAGACTCTTTTTCTTATCTAGAAGACATTCTTTCCTTTTTGTGGGTAGGCGGGCAGCAGCTCCTCACATTAGACAATCAAGCACCTGCAGGGTGCATTGCAATTGGCTCTTATTAACCATTTTCTGCACAGAAAATTGTCCCTCACAGACATACACATGGTATGTAATGCCCTCACAATTTCCTTCTCCACTGTCTAGACAGAGAGCATGTTAGTCCACCTTTGAATGCGGGAGAAAGTGAACCAGAAGGATAAACAGCAGGGGGCGCCATGAGGGAGGAAAATGTAAATTTACATAAAAAAGGAACAGTATTTTATTGCATATACAGTATATTGCAATAATGCTTTATTTCATATGCCCTATTCATTGCATAGGAATATTTTTCATGGGATAATCCTTTTAAATATGTGTCGAGCAATTTATACACATATTTATTATCCTAGAATTAATCCGTATAATCTAAAAAAATATATAAAAAAAAAATAAGGTGGACATAAGCTTGGAAAATATTTCCTTGGGGTGTCTGTGCAGCAATGGTGGGCTTGGAAACAGCTTGGTAATATGTTTTATATCTAGCATTTTTACTCTTCACCTCTATAGCTAATATTCCTTTTATTCCCCACAGAATGTCCTCAGGGTCCTGACATCCTTGTCGTCTTACTGTCGGTCATGGGAGCCATTTTTCTTGTGGGACTGGTGGCTCTGCTTATTTGGAAGTTGCTCATTACTATCCACGACAGGCGGGAGTTTGCCAAGTTTGAAGAGGAGAGGGCGAAGGCGAAGTGGGACACGGTAAGAATGGGAGTGATATTGATATCAACTATAATAGATGCAACTATTGCAAAACTACAACTTCCAAAATGGCAGCTTTGTAACAAGGAATCTGAACAAAACTAGATTTACATAGTAATGTAAAATGTGATTAACTTCTGCTAAGGGCCTTGGGAGTGGCAAATGCACATTTTCTACTGAGAATCAATTCCCATCAATGGGGGAAGTATAAAGGTCAGGACACAGCCCTTGGGGTATACAGACTTCCTGCCATTGCATTTCCATAATAGTTCAATTATACTGCTTGTTTGGAGTCATTTAGATGGTATTTCTTTAGGGAAAGTTATCAAGAAGGTTAGACTCATAATGAGCTACTGAGTATCAGAAATGTTAGATTTCACACATCTGAGCTGATCTATTACCTATATTTAGAAGGGTAATTGGATTGTCAGTTACACTATATTAATACTAAGCCCTTCCTTACATTCCTGGAGGTGCCATATGAACCCAGATATAGCCCCATTTTCACCTAGGCAGCCCCCCCCGATATGAGCATCCCTTGCCCTGTGCTGTATCACGCAGGGCAAGCGCTGCCAGAGCCCTTTTACAGGCTAAGGCAATGATAAATCTCGCCCATTAGTGTCGGTGATGTCACCGGGCTCACTGGTAGGCGGAAGCCTCCGCTTAGCTTACCCATGGAGAGCCTGTACATCACCAGATCTCCAGAAAAAGCGTTTGTCCTGCGTGATTCAGGGCAAAGAAGAGCATCGGAGCATGAAATGCTCTGATGCTCATATCAGGGGGCTGCCTGGGTGAAAATGGGGATATGTCCAGGTTCAGAGCTGAGCCCGGACAACCGCTTTAAGAGTATTACAATATTCAGGGAATATGCTGTACATTCCAAAATGAAGCCAGATACCTGCCTATGGGATCCGGCAGTGAAAAGCAGTATCTGGCAATGCTGGATCTGGTGAACTCTGGCAGGCTATACTCAGTTACCGGTGATGTAAACGTGGCCTAGTCACTAAACGTCACATATTTGTTAAATATCTTTCAGCATTTCCTTTTGTCAATCTGTTTGTTTCTACGCACTCTGACACTGCCCAATCATGTGCATGGACACAGTAGTTTGGTTTGAGAAAAAAACGGTAATGCCCAGTTGGCAACTTATTTAAAACTTTCCAGGAGGAGTCACAGGGGAATATCAAAAGAGTTTTGCAGAGTTTTAAGAAAAGATGTCCCAATATACCTGTAGTTATTTTATGGGGAATGAAAGTATTTTAGTAAAACACACATGTAATGAGAACTGACACAAGTTCAGGAACTGTACCACATGAATGGTATAACTTGTTACCGCCTAATAACACTTTTCTTATTTTAGGCGCACAACCCCCTCTACAAAGGTGCCACTTCAACCTTCACCAACATAACATACCGTGGGAACTCGGAGTGATCTAAGTCAATAAAAAAATCAATGGACTATTCTGAGAAAAGACCACTGCCAAAGAGCCACCGCTGTCAAGCCTAATACATGCCTCTGCTGCTTTGGGGCAAGTGAAACCACCATGTGCTTCTCAGCACCATTTCTTAAAAAAAAAAAATATAAGTAAGATTTACAAGGGGCTCTTACACTCCTGAACAGATTTGACTGTGACCATAGGTCAGAGGCCTTGCCTAGCTGATAGCAGCTCTGAGCACTGAAACCTTGATGGACAATTATTTGCTCCAACACGGTCAGAAGATTAATTTAATTTTTTTTACAAAAATTCTACAGGTATCTCAGGAATGTGCATCACATGGCAGACCCCCTCCCCAAACAGGACCAAACCTGTTTATTTCTCCACCCATAGGACATATCAGTACCTGAAGAATCATATCATTATGAAGATGGGAAGAGTCTTTCATATTGTAGCTAAAAAAAATACTTTTACCAGGATCCATTTAGATTGGAACCTAGAATTTATTATTGAAAAGCTTCCTTTAAATTGTATGGAATCTGCCCTATTATTTTAGGTGGTTTGTGTGTAGGTAAAGAGTTTCCACATTCTTCCTCTTTTAGGTGGACATACCTTTAGATGCTTACTTGCTATGCAACAATACAGAGAGTTAAGAGGGGGGAAATTCTATCTGACTGCTTGAAGAGGCCACAAATGCCCATTTTGTCAGTGTTGTAAGGTCTAGAGTTCTACCATGCCTAATGTACTTGTCCAACAGCCATTTTGCCGTATTTACAAACTTAACATATAGCGATGAGCTGAAAATGGACATCAGCTTAAAGGGGTTTACCTCTTTCTACACTCGCCTAAAGAATTATTAGGAACACCATACTAATACGGTGTTGGACCCCCTTTTGCCTTCAGAACTGCCTTAATTCTACGTGGCATTGATTCAACAAGGTGCTGATAGCATTCTTTAGAAATGTTGGCCCATATTTATAGGATAGCATCTTGCAGTTGATGGAGATTTGAGGGATGCACATCCAGGGCATGAAGCTCCCGTTCCACCACATCCCAAAGATGCTCTATTGGGTTGAGATCTGGTGACTGTGGGGGCCATTTTAGTACAGTGAACTCATTGTCATGTTCAAGAAACCAATTTGAAATGATTCGAGCTTTGTGACATGGTGCATTATCCTGCTGGAAGTAGCCTTCAGAGGATGGGTACATGGTGGTCATGAAGGGATGGACATGGTCAGAAACAATGCTCAGGTAGCCCGTGGCATTTAAACGATGGCCAATTGGCACTAAGGGGCCTAAAGTGTGCCCAGAAAACATCCCCCACACCATTACATCACCACCACCAGCCTGCACAGTGGTAACAAGGCATGATGGATACATGTTCTCATTCTGTTTACGCCAAATTCGGACTCTACCATTTGAATGTCTCAACGGAAATCGAGACTCATCAGACCAGGCAACATTTTTCCAGTCTTCAACAGTCCAATTTTGGTGAGCTCGTGCAAATTGTAGCCTCTTTTTCCTATTTGTAGTGGAGATAAGTGGTACCCAGTGGGGTCTTCTGCTGTTGTAGCCCATCCGCCTCAAGGTTGTGCGTGTTGTGGCTTCACAAATGCTTTGCTGCATACCTCGGTTGTAACGAGTGGTTATTTCAGTCAACGTGGCTCTTCTATCAGCTTGAATCAGTCGGCCCATTCTTCTCTGACCTCTAGCATCAACAAGGCATTTTCGCCCACAGGACTGCCGCATACTGGATGTTTTTCCCTTTTCACACCATTCTTTGTAAACCCTAGAAATGGTCGTGCGTGAAAATCCCAGACCGGCCCGTCTGGCACCAACAACCATGCCACGCTCAAAATAGCTTAAATCACCTTTCTTTCCCATTCTGACATTCAGTTTGGAGTTCAGGAGATTGTCTTGACCAGGACCACAACCCTACATGCATTGAAGAAACTTCCATGTGATTGGTTGACTAGATAATTGCATTAATGAGAAATAGAACAGTTGTTCCTAATAATTCTTTAGGTGAGTGTATATATTGATGACCTTTCCTCGGGGTAGGTGATTGATATCAAATTAGTGGGGGTCCGACATCTGGAACCACCACGGCGTGTCAGCCACCGCTGCTTTAAACAACACAGTGGATGGTCAGATGCAGAAAGCAACATCCACTATGCGGTGGCCACATCAGCATACTGCAGCTCGGCTCCTAGGTTCCTTAGAGATTAATAGGGTTAAAACAAATTTAAAAAAATGTTTTCTGTGAAAAGTGTCTCAGGTTTTTTTCATGCATATCAAGACTGTGTTCTTTGCTGTAAGTTAATACCTCCTTCCTAATGGTTTCTGCAAGGTAATAATGAACAGGAAGCTGTACTCCTGAATGTATTTCCTGTCTTTGATTATGATGCCACCCAGTGGACAACTTGTAAAATTGCAGCTGTGCTAATAAGTTTTCTTCATCTTGGAGTACTTGTGACCTCAGAATACGCAATAGTAGAGTTGTACAGTCCTATATGGAGCTGAAGCACACATCAGTATGTCTAGTTTGCAATGCAGTGGATGAAAGTTATTAAAGGGGTTTTTCTTGAACCCAGTGGGCCCCTCAAGCCCACCTTAAAGGGGATATCCAATACCATAAACTGCACCCCCATGTGCTGAACCACTCACAGGGAATATATTTACCCCGCTCCCTGCACCGCTCCTGGTCCCCGCACCGCCACTGCTGCTTCTCCCCGTGCGCCGATGAAAACATCTGGTGTCGGGCGGAGCAGCCAATGGCAGGCAGAGACGGGGATGACCCTCCCTAGCATCGCGGTTAGTCTAGCCCACTCATACTCACACACAATCCTAATCCCAACTCTTGACATTAATTATGTATGTAATAGGAGTGTATATAGACACAGAGGCGTAGCTCCTGAGCACTGACCAGCCCCCCAGAACCGCCACATCCAATTTACAATCCTACTGTCTTGTTATGTGGCAGCGACACCATGCACTGGTTCCCAATTATGCCACCCCGTATAGCCACACCTGGCCAACACCTACTCTCATCATTGTACTTGCAGGAGGCAGAAATGTGAACCTTGCAACTTGTAGAGATGCAAACTCTAATAATAAAATCACAACTTCACAATGCTAAATTACATTGCGGTAAATGGAATCTATTTGCCTTGAGGCTATGAAGAAGAAATGTTCAGTGGTCATTATTGGTACATTTCTTCATATGGTTATACGTATATTAGTGGATAAATTGGTAAGACATGAAGAGATGCTAGGTACACCTATAGTCTGGGCTAGCCTGATCTAATCTAGTAGCAGGATCTCATGTACTTGTGTTAATCCACTGCACGTGGTAGAGCCCTGGTAGAGGGCCCAGCTTTTCTCGCAGTCTCTTCAGTAAGGGTACGGGCACACGGTCAGGTTTCCTGATGCAGTTTTGGAAGCCAAAATCAGAAGTGGATCATAAAAGGAAAGAACGTATAAAGGACAGATACCACTTCTCTTTTTTGAATTTACTCCTGATTTTGGCTTTCAAATTTGCATCAGGAAACCGTAGCTGTACCCTAATAAAGACACTCGCAACAGTGTGCATATGTTGGTAGACAAGCTCTTCAAGGGGAAAGCATTAGCTCATTTATTCAATTTTTATAAGGTTTTTTTATAAAGTCTCTTTTCCAGGTAATAATGAGAAAAGTCATAACATGAAGCTCTATGGCCCCAAAAGGCTAAAGCTTTACCTAGCATCACATACAATGACATCATCACTCTACTGTATGATCATTATGAACATTAAAGAGGTATATAATAAACATGACAAACCAGCTGGACCAGGCCCTGCATTGGGCGGCACGATTAGGGTGGCCACTTCCTTCACCCCAAAAAGCCAGACATTATAAGCCACGCCTATGCCCACTAAACCACACCCCCAGATTCAGACGGTGATTTCCGTGCACCAGAAAAATAAATCTATGACAGCAAGGTACCTGGCATAGATTTCTGGTCCTCTAATATGTGACAGTTTTCTAGTACATATACTGTTAAATTAGTTGGGCTGCAGAGGTCCTGCCTATGGCCCACGTCCAACCAAAAGTGGTGGCAAAGTGCAATAAGTCACAATTTTTGGTGCAAAACAGCTCTTACACTCAAATTTGTGACTTTTGTATACCAGAAAAGTGTTCAAAATGATACATTCCCAAAGTATATTAGAATTTTGTAGACTCACTAAGCAAAATTGAAAGAGCTATTTAAAGGGACTGTAAAAAAAATGTCAAGCGTTCACACATTCTTTGGTGTTCCTTGGAGAGCCAAGTTTTAATATTATCCCCCCATTTACTGCACCAGTGAGTGGTAAGAGCCATACATGTGTGGCTTCCTCTCCATTCCTGGGAGCTCATGAAGTTGGCCCATTCTTAAGATAATTTGGGACCTGCACATATCAGGTGTTAAAAGGCATATCCTGTGAATCTGCCAGAAAATGTCCAGATGGGACAACCCTGAAAGGATTCATTTTTATAATGAGCAAAATTACATTGTATCATTAGTATTATGTCAGCGCACCTCCACGCCATCCATAGTTCTTTTATGTGACAATATGATCTATGGGAAAAGAGGAGAGTTGCAGCTGCACCCTCTGCATCCCCTTTCAGCCATGCCACTTGCTGGGAGTTTCTCACCTACACCGTGCAATGCTTTATCGCATCATAACGTGGTTACTACTGAAGATGGTCAAAAAATGTACTGTGGATTTAAAAAACAGAGATTCGTTAGGATAAAGATAGTCAAGATATTTCCATCAATAAGGAAAGACAAAAGTATAAAGAATAAGGGTATCCAACTGATACAAAAAGGCAATAAACTGGTACTGTGCTGGGTCCTGTGCAGTGCCTGAGGGGGTGGTACATGACACATGGAATCCTTTTTTTGGATTAGCCGCAATGAGAGCAACCAGTCTTACAAACGATCCCACCCGGAACATGCCAGAGTAACCTGTCCAATAAGAGTCAAATTGCTATATATTTGTATTTTCAATCGACCATGTCCGAAAAAAAATCTAACCTGACATATCAATATGATGATGAATATCAAATAATGGGCGTTAAAACTGCCAAGATCAACAGTAATATGTAGAAAAATAGAGAGAAGGAAGGTTTCTAAAGACTTGTGCTATTACAGACGCAGGAGATCATCAGGATTGTATCCAAGTCTTGTTCTTTTATTAATACACTTAAAGACAACGTGTTTCAGCGGCAAATAGCCTCCTTCATCAGGTCACTGTAACAGCGTCCTCCTTCTTTCCATTTTTTTAACTTATCACTATGAATACCCCGGACACCGATTCAAGCGCAAACCGGGTGAGGACAATGGCAGCAGTACAGCTGAGGAGACCTATTTGCGGCAAGGTTCCTCAAGCAACAGGCCTATATAGTGGTGGAGACTATTCACAACGAAGCAGGGGCAGTACTCCAACAGCTTATTGAGCACCCCTGAAGCTTAGCGGTAATACACAAGAGACACTGCCTCAGTTTCTTTTTCCACCTTTCATTTTTCAGAGCTCCTTTGAAAAATAAAGGGAATTTGATTGGTTGTTGGCAACTAAGCCAGTTTTCCTTTACACCAGTTTTGATAAAGTTTCCCCAGTTTATCAGTTCCGCCTGGAGAGTTCCTTTAAATGAAAAGCCAGAGAAGCAAACTCAATACAAGGAGTAATTCCCACATTGATTCGGGCGTGGACTAATGTCTTTGTCCGGTAGCATCCAAAAGTAAACCTTTTGGTTTCCAAACCACATTAGCCTTATTAGTTGAAACAGATAATTACATTAAGGGCTCATGCACAAGACCGTAGCCTGTTTTGCGGGCCACAAATTGCAAATCCGCAAAACACGGATACCGGCCATGTGGAACGGAATGTCCAGCCCATAATACAACAGTCCTATCCTTACCTGTAATGTGGACAAGAATAGGAAATGTTCTTAATTTTTGCAGATCCCTCGGAATGGACAAACAGATATGGACAGCACACAGAGTGCTGTCCGCATCTTTTGTGGCACCATTGAAGTAAACAGGTCCGCATCCGATGTGGACAAAAATAAGTTAGTTTGCATGAGCCCTAATTCTCAGTTCACAGTGTTATAGTTTATAATCACATGCCAACCATTTCAGACATGGATAATGGGTCTGTCGTATGAAAAAAAAAAAAAACTACCGGATCACTGATTTTCATCTATGTGTAAGGGACATATGGGTATAGCCGAAAATGGTTATTTAAAGGGGTCGTCAGAAATAAAATTAAAAAAAAAGTTTTTCTTTTTTTCTAATGAACAGCACCCCTCCTGTGTAAGGCAGTGCCTGGTATTGCAGCTAGCCCCCATCCAGTTGAATAGAGCTGAGCTACAATATTAAACACAGCCCATAGACAAGAGTGGCTCTGCTTCTGGGGTTAGAGAACCCTCTTTTTTAATGGTGAACTGTCAGACAATTGGATTGTTGTAATGTTACATATGGTTTGTAAGATGTTATTTTTTTTCACACAATGGCACTGTTGCAAATTAAAACAATTCACATTAAAGAACAACTGTCTTTGTCTTATTTTACAACTATTCATCTGTATTTATAGGAATGAAATGTTGGGAGGTTACATTGTCTTTTAAGACGCCTGTCCTCAGACCCCCTGAATGACGACCATCGCATTTACTTTCTCTTGCTCATCCAAAATGATGAAAAATCTACTTGTGTGATATTGAGTGCTGTTCACACTGGTTTTACACAGCCACAATATGCTTACCATACTCGAATACCCCTGGGCAATTCTACTGAAAGATGACTGGCTCTACAGTTACCACAGGGGGCCAGGTGACAGTTTGCATGGTTCCTATTAATTGGAATAGCATGCGACATGCATGAGACTTAGTGTGCCCGATGCTATAAATGCTGGACTGCCCTTTCACCCCTTGCCTGAAATTAGGTTCCTAGTTTACCAGTGAAAGGGTGCTGTTCTGACTGTGCAACGGGCTGCCCCCCAGGGTCGATCGGGTCCCAGTGTTTAGGAATGCAGAGTGGTGATGCGGTCTTAATAGTTTGTGTCACGGTGCTCCTATCTGTATACTGTCGCTCCCCGGGGTTGGGCTTTGTAGCAACAAAGTAGCTGTAGTTAATGGAGTAAACAGAGTCCAGACTTGGTAAAGAATGAGGCCCTGAATGGGCTCTGTTTTCCATCTCAGAGGTATTAAGTCCTTTTATATATCAGGAATGGGCTGCTGTCTGAGCTACTTTCCCAAAGCTCCTGCAGCAGTGAGGGGAAAACGCTCCCTCACCACACCATGATGCCTTATAGGGATGAGCGAACTTGTGTTTTCAAGTTCGGCGTACAAGGTTCAGGTTCGGATTATCTAAGAATTCCATTATGGATTCCACTACTATGGACAATAAGTTATCCATAATGGAATTCTTAGATAACCCGAATCTTGTATGCCGAACTTGAAAACACAAGTTCGCTCAACACTACTGCCTCACTCTCTCTCTCCAACTTTCAACTCCCCTCTCAACCAACTATAGCTTACTGCAACCCTTATCTTGGTAAGAAGTGGTACTAGCCCACTACTGCCCAAAAGGGAGACAATGGAATGGTAAGTTCCATTCTATCTAAAGGTACTCTCTGCCAGATACACTGCCACCTGCTGGACAACCAAGCACATGCACAGTACATGAAATACAATACATAACAGTGATGTGGCGCGACAGGGTCCATCAAATATGTCAGATGTAGGAGCTGATAGGTTGGGCTTATCACAATAGAAATAGATTTCTGCAGGTTTGGCAACCATGGCTTGACTATAGATCAAACCTTCTCAATTCCCGACTGTGGGAATCTGACTAGCATTGCTGGTGGATGGTCACCTCTCACAATAGTTGGACAACACCCCTTCCATTTCCACTTCCCTCTTCTCTCTTTCCTCTCTAATCTGTCCATTGATGGCGATATAGTTCGGATATGCTATACCATGCCTCTGATATAGTACACAATATTACCTTTATGGATATCTGTAAACAATAGTACCTTTATGGATATGTCTGAGCAGATTATAAACTCCATCCTTGGGTCGACACACTGTTGGGTTTGTTACTCCCTTTCTCCCTCCCTATTGATGTGTTATGTGTTGAATGTATCCAGAAGCATTGTAAGATCAATCATTTCAGGGGCCCTTTAGCCCTAGAAAAGTGGTTGTCACACCCTAGCCTGTACTGTCAGGTTCTACCTTCGATGATTTATGCCTAGATTTCATTGTGATGTGACGGTCGCTGTACTGCGCTACATGCGACATGATGATTGTTTACTCGCTTATCTAATAAAAAAAAGAGATTTCAAACAATACATAACAGTTACATAGCACCTACCCAACAGGCATGGAAACAGAAGGTATGGTAATGTCACACATTGGTTAGGCATTTAAGACAGTAGCAGGTTGTAGGAATGGTAGTGCCCGCTCTGGGGTACTACTACTGCCCATGTCCGAACTTTTGCTAGTTAAAGCTACTCTGATTCTCCGCTGCCTGCCCTTGCCTTAGCCTGTCTACTGTACTGACCCTTTGCTGCCTGCCTTGACCTTTGGTTGTTTTACGAAATTGCACAAACTCTGCCTGCCCTGACCTTGGCATGGTTACCGACTATGACTATTGCCTGGCCCCCTTGGTGCTTTGCACCAGTGTCCCTGACCCCCATTGGTCAGCTGCCAACTACTCTGGGACTACTCCAAGAGGTAGCAGCTTGATGGGTCCCCTGCAGCAACAGTCAGATCCCTGTATAAGGGTTAAATTGTGAAAACCAGATCGCAAGGATAATGCCCTTAGAACAGGGCTCGAGTCCTGTGGGAAGGTGTGGGAACGGCGTTCCTGCACTTTTTTCATAGCAGGAACGCCGTTCCCTTTCAGGGCCGCCCGTCTTTAAGGCCAGGCAAATGGACCAGGAAGCAGTGAAGGCTTTGTACTCACCGCTTCCTGGTCCTCTGTAGGTAACGCTTAAAATATACTATCGGATTGGAGAAAACTCACATCCGATGGTATATTTTAAATCCGAGGCGTTCCCATAGTGATGGGGAGGCTGCATCATTGGTGGGCAGTGCACCCTCCCCGGTATTCTGGTATTAAAATCATTGGTGGGCAGTGCGCCCTCCCCCGCCCTTCCCAGTATTAAAATCATTGGTGGGCAGTGCGCCCCCCCCATCATTGGTGGCAGCGGCAGTTCCGATCGGTGTCCCAGCAGTGTAATGCTGGGGCTCCGATCGGTTACCATGGCAGCCAGGACGCTACTGAAGTCCTGTCTGCCATAGCCAGTTACTCTGCAGCAATATACTTACATGCGCTGTGGCCGCCCAGTTGCTCCTTCTTCTTGTAACTTACAGGTCTGTGTGGCGCATTGCTAAATGCATACCGGGGAGGGGGGGAGGGCGCACTGCCCACCAATGATTTTAATAATGGGGGGGAGGGGGCACTGCCCACCAATGATTTTAATACTGGGGAGGGGGCACTGCCCACCAAGAATTTTAATACTGGGGAGGGGGGGGAGGGCACACTGCCCACCAATGATTTTAATACCAGGGAGGGTGCACTGCCCACCAATGATTTTAATACCGGGGAGGGGGCACTGCCCACCAATGATTTTAATACTGGGGAGGGGCGCACTGGGGGCTGATGGAAAGGCACTGGGGGCTGGTGAGAGGCACTGGGGGCTGATGAAGATGCACTGACTGGGGGCTGATGGAGAGGCACTGACTGGGGGGCTCATAGAGAGGCACTGGGGGGCCGCTGGTGAGAGGCACTGGGGGGCCGCTGGTGAGAGGCACTGGGGGGCCGCTGGTGAGAGGCACTGGGGGCTGATGGAGAGGGTACTGGGGGCTGATGAAGAGGCACTGACTGGGGGCTGATGGAGAGGCACTGACTGGGGGGCTTGGGGGCTGATGGAGAGGCACTGGGGGGGCTGCTGGTTAGAGGCACTGGTGGCTGATGGAGAGGCTACTGGGGACCGATGAGAGGCACTGGGGGCTGATGGAGAGGCACTGGGGGGCTGCTGGTGAGAGGCACTGGGGCTGATGGAGAGGCTGCTGGGGACCGATGAGAGGAACTGGGGACTGATGGAGAGGCACTGGGGGCTGCTATAAGGCATGGGGCTCTTATCTGAGGTCTGATTGGGGGTCATTCATATTGGGGTCTGAGTTGAGGTATGATCTGAGGTCTTATTGGGGTCTTATTAACATTGTTAGCTGAGGTCTGATTAACATTGGGGGTCTGATTAGTGGTCTGACCTGAGGTGTAATAAAATAAATAAATTCCAGAGCAGCTTGGAGAAAAAAGGCCTCACAGTCTCCCACACTCCTTCTGCCCAGCCAAGCGAGCCAGCACCCCTGAGGCCAAGCCTGTCAGCACCCCTGAGTCTTCAGAACTGTAAGTAAATTATATATAAGGGGAGCTTATAATATGAAAGAGACAAATTATGTCTGAACAGACATATAGCGCAAATTCCAGTTTTTGTTTACGTTTTATGTTGCACTGAATTGCGAATTGTTATTTTTTTTGGGGGGGGGGGGGGTGTTCGGGGTGGCAGTGGATCTTGGGTGAGTTCCCACACTTTGTTTTCCAGGCTTGACCCCTGCCTTAGAAAAAAAAATAAGTCAAACCGCTTAGTTGGAACAGTGGGTCCACACTCACTACCCATTACAGCTCCAGTTTTGCGATATTCTGCTTGCTCCATTTTAATGGCCTGGTATTTAATCTGTATAGTAATGTGCATTTCCACCTACTGAGGTGGTCGCACATGCTCAGTTCCTTCCTCCAACTACCACCAGCTAGATTTACTGTGACAGTTACAGGGAGAGAGCAGCAGCAAAAAGGACACGAGAAGAGCAACTGGAGCAATAAAAGGGAGATCTCTGGATTCATGCGAGGTACAGGGCTAGTTCTAGCTTTGTTACATTGTCATGTTCTATATTGTTTCTGATTTTAAATCGAACATGGCATAGCCCCTTTAATTTTGCTGGACCTGGAGATCTGTGTACCACTTTATCTGTCAGCATCCACCTCCTCTCTTTCTTCAAATCTGCAGGAGGTTTTAAATAAATCTGTTAATGCAGAAAGCGCACGGTTCCATGGAAACGCTGAAATCTGTAAATATCGTGTGTCGGCATCATGTGTGCCAGTGTGGGTACAACTCAGACTGTGCCAGTCCTTTAGGTGTGCTTCTGTCATATTAACAGCTCCATGTGCCATGTTTTGCTATTTAACTTGTGTGTATCAGCGTAGGTTTACATGATTCAACTTCCCAGACTTTTATAATGATTATGATCTCCAACCTGTTGCAAAACTACAACTCCGAGCATGCCTTGACAACTGCAGGCTGTGGAGAGCCATATGTTGGAGATCAACGAATATAGCAATGTTAAAGGAAACGTGTCCCCAAAATGTTATCTGGCAGTTAAAACTAGATAGTGACACGTCCTTTTTTCTAATCTGTTTTTACAAACCGGATTCCAAAAAAGTTGGGACACTAAACAAATTGTGAATAAAAACTGAATGCAATGTGTCACGACCATGGTCATGGTCGTGACTCTTGAACTGCATGCGGTTGCCTGCGGTCTCGTTTGGTTGTTTCAACCACAGGTAGGTGGCCGCTTATTTGTTGCCACACTTGTGGTTGCCGCTGGCAACATGTTTTTATTATGTATGTGGCAGTATAGCAGCCTGAGCTGGTGCTAGGCAGCTTGCTGCAATGTGCATGCGGTTGCACCTGGCAACCTCTCTTTATAGGTGTGCCTTTTGTCTGGTGTGCACGGGGTTTATTGTGTGTATTCCCCTTTAAGTTTGCTGTCTTCCCTTCCCTGGTGTTGGAAGGGTTAACTTCCTTCCTTGTGTGTCTGAACACTGGGTGTGTCTGTGTGGGTGTGGCTACTTGGGCCTATATAGTCTCTGCTGTGAGCAGCAGTCAGAGGGGTACTTCAGTCATGCTTGCTGGAGTCACCCTCCTACTAATTTACCATCTGCCAGTGTGGGCCACCCTTGTGGTCATAAGTTTATGTCTATGTGATGTTCAGTTGATATTTTCCTTTTGTTATTTGGTGCAGCTATGGATCTGGGTTCCTGTGTGTGGATGTGTGTTTGCTGGGTTCATTTAATGTTGTGTGGACATCAGCTTGCCAGCACAGGGATCCAGTCAGCAAGGCTGTGGCAGGTAGGTGGGACTAGTTCAGTTCACCTGCCATATCCATAGGACTGTTTGTGTTCCCCTTTTCCCTGCAGCTTGGCCAGTGAGACTCCTGTTCCTCCGTGTCCAAAAGGAACAGGTCGTCTTACCCTGCTCCTAGTTTAGGGCCACCCTGAGGGCTAGCAGGGACTTCAAGGTTCCGGAGTATGAGCCCTCCTACCATCAGGGTCGGCTCATACAGCTAGGAGTCAGGGTCAGATTAGGGATGCGATTAGGAGATGACCTGCTCCCTAATTCTGTCGTCCTGGTCGAGCAGCGACCTACCATCTTCTGTCATCGCACGGCTGAGGGTTTTCCCCATCCTCAGTCGTGACACAATGATGTAGAGATGGCAAATGTCAATATTTTATTTGTAATAGAACGTAGATGACAGATCAAACGTTTAATCCGAGTAAATGTATCATTTTAAAGGAAAAATGCGTTGATTCAAATTTTCATGGTGTCGACAAATCACCAAAAAGTTGGGACAAGTAGCAATAAGAGGCTGGAAAAAGTAAATTTGAGCATAACGAAGAGCTGGAAGACCAATTAACACTAATTAGGTCAATTGGCAACATGATTGGGTATAAAGAGAGCTTCTCAGAGTGGCAGTGTCTCTCAGAAGCCAAGATGGGTAGAGGATCACCAAGTCCCACAATGTTGCGCAGAAAGATAGTGGAGCAATATCAGAAAGGTGTTACCCAGCGAAAAATTGCAAAGACTTTGCATCTATCATCATCAACTGTGCATAACATCATCCGAAGATTCAGAGAATCTGGAACAATATCTGTGCGTAAGGGTCAAGGCCGTAAAACCATACTGGATGCCCGTGATCTCCGGGCCCTTAAACGAGACTGCACCACAAACAGGAATGCTACTATAAAGGAAATCACAGAATGGGCTCAGGAATACTTCCAGAAACCATTGTCAGTGTACACAATCCACCGTGCCATCCGCCATTGCCAGCTAAAACTCTACAGTGCAAAGAAGAAGCCATTTCTAAGCAAGATACACAAGCTCAGGCGTTTTCACTGGGCCAGGGATCATTTAAAATGGAGTGTGGCAAAATGGAAGACTGTTCTGTGGTCAGACGAGTCACGATTCAAAGTTCTTTTTGGAAATCTGGGACGCCATGTCATCCGGACCAAAGAGGACAAGGACAACCCAAGTTGTTATCAACTCTCAGTTCAGAAGCCTGCATCTTTGATGGTATGGGGTTGCATGAGTGCGTGTGGCATGGGCAGCTTGCATGTCTGGAAAGGCACCATCAATGCAGAAAAATATATTCAGGTTCTAGAACAACATATGCTCCCATCCAGACGTCATCTCTTTCAGGGAAGACCCTGCATTTTTCAACAAGATAATGCCAGACCACATTCTGCATCAATCACAACATCATGGCTGCGTAGGAGAAGGATCCGGGTACTGAAATGGCCAGTCTGCAGTCCAGATCTTTCACCTATAGAGAACATTTGGCGCATCATAAAGAGGAAGGTGCAACAAAGAAGGCCCAAGACGATTGAACAGTTAGAGGCCTGTATTAGACAAGAATGGGAGAGCATTCCTATTTCTAAACTTGAGAAACTGGTCTCCTCGGTCCCCAGACGTCTGTTGAGTGTTGTAAGAAGAAGGGAAGATGCCACACAGTGGTGAAAATGGCCTTGTCCCAACTTTTTGAGGATTTGTTGACACCATGAAATTCTGATTCAACATATTTTTCCCTTAAAATGGTACATTTTCTCAGTTTAAACTTTTGTTCCTGTGATTTATGTTCTATTCTGAATAAAATATTAGAAGTTGGCACCTCCACATCATTGCATTCAGTTTTTATTCACGATTTGTATAGTGTCCCAACTTTTTGGGAATCCGGTTTGTATTTCGTTATTGCAGATTTCCTGAACATGATTATTGGGGAGGTCATCTTGCCTGAGCCGTTCTTAACAGCATTTACATGTACACAGCATTACAAAAACTGCTTTACGGCAGCCACATGGTCCATAGACACAATTGTTAGGATGGGACCTCATTGACTTTAATGAAAGAATTTTCTAGGCATGCTCTGTGACCTGTGCAGAGGTCATTGTACAAGGAAAGAATAGATAAGATTTGACAAGCACTTATTGTGAATGGTGGATCCTGGCTCATCTATGCACAGCGGTGATATCATTATAGGCGGCATTTAAATGACAGATAAGCAGATAACTGCAGAAAAGTGTTCTGTACAGACAAAGAAGTGATACCTATTATTAGGTATAGTGGCCAGTGCAAAAACTGCAGGATTTAATGGAAAAATTAAAACTTTTAAACTCTTTAAAAATACATTAAACATAAAAACATGATTTAAACAATACGTCATTTTCTGATGACAAATTCACTTTAAATTGATGTGATTGGAAATGGATCCCCAGAAAAAAATTGTACCATGTAAGAGGTTTAAAGGTTGTAATGCAAGTGTAATGCAAGAGGTCAGACCCCTCCACCAAACACCGGTTGTCTTTGGTAAAGAAAAGCCATCCATTTCAAAGTCCAGGAGAAACCCTTTAGGGTGCATTCACACGTCCGTAAGTGTTTTGCGGTTCGCAAATTGCGGATCCACAAAACACGGATACCAGCCGTGTGTGTTCTGCATTTTTCAGACTGCACATGGCCGGCGCTATATAGAGAATGCCTATTCTTGTCCACTTGTTCTTGTTGCGGACAAGAAAAGGGCCACGGAACGGTGTGCCGTCGACATCTTTTGCGGCCCCATTGAAATGAATGGGTCCGCACTTAGAGTGACAGTCTGGTGGGACTATTTTCAGTCCTGCTATTAAGGCCTCATGGCACACGACCGTTGTTTTTGTCCGCATCCGAGCCGCAGTTTTTGCGGCCCGGATGTGGACCCAATCACTTCAATGGAGCCGCAAAAGATGCAGACAGCACTCCGTGTGCTGTCCGCATCCGTGGCTCTATAACATGTCCTATTCTTGTCCGTTTTGCGGACAAGAATAGGCATTTCTACAATGGGCCGCCCGTTCCGTTCCGCAAATTGTGGAACGCACACGGGCGGCTTCTGTGTTTTGCGGACCGCAAAACACACCACGGTCGTGTGCATGAGGCCTAAAGAATAGAGGTTTCAACAGGATTGTACTAACCACTTGCAGTTACTGAATTATGATATTTTGGTGATGGTCATAATGGCGGTTGTTGATGAGACTTTCAGAGTGTCACATTTACCTTCCTCAAACTGTGCTTACACCTGTAATTAAATGTCAGGACAAGTCTAGTGAATGAGGGTGGGCACAGTTAGTGACTCCTTGGAGGGGTAGATTACACCAAACTCTAAATAAGAAGGGCTGCACCCCTATATAATTTTAGAGACGTTAAGATAGGCCATAGAAAGAATCCACCTGACCTAAATGACATTGAGAGAAGCGGAAAAGTGCACAAGGGACACAGAGGGAGATTTATCAAACTGGTGTAAAGTAGAACTGGCTTAGGCCCCTTTCACACGGGCGAGATTTCCACGCGGATTCGATGCGTGAGGTGAACGCATTGCACCCGCACTGAATCCGGACCCATTCATTTCTATGGGGCTGTGCACATGAGCGGTGATTGTCACGCATCACTTGTGTGTTGCGTAAAAATCGCAGCATGCTCTATATTGTACGTTTTTCACGTAACGCAGGCCCCATAGAAATGAATGGGGTTGCGAGAAAATCGCAGGCATCCACAAGCAAGTGCGGATGCGGTGCGATTTTCACGCACGGTTGCTAGGTGACGATCAGGATGGGGACCCGATCATTATTATTTTCCCTTATAACATGGTTGAGAAGTTTAGATACTGATGAGCTGTCTTCAGGCTAGATTGATCAGATTGGTGGGGGTCAAGGGTGGGCGATATGGCCTAAAATCTATATTGCGACATAATTTTAAAGGGCTTCTGTCACCCCCAAAACACAATTTTTTGGGGGGGCTTGTTAAAATCCTTATTTAACGACTATTCCCTATATAGGGCTCTTACCTTTTGTCTGTGGCTTTGTTTCCTTAAAAATCGATCTTTTAAAATATGCAAATCACTTCACTACCAGCAAGTAGGGCGTCTACTTGCTGGTAGCCGCCGCAAAAAAACGCCCCCTCCTCCTGTTGATTGACAGGGCCAGCGAACGCTCTCCTCCTCCGGCTGGCCCTGTCAGCATTTCAAATCCCGCGCCTGTCTTCATTCGGCGCAGGCGCTCTGAGAGAAGGAGGCTCGCCTCCTCAGCACTCCCTCAGTGCGCCTGCGCCGATGACGTCTTCTCTTTCGGTGATGTCATTGGCGCAGGCGCACTGAGGGAGTGCTGAGGAGGCGAGCCTCCTTCTTTCAGAGCACCTGCGCCGAATAAAGACAGGCGCAGGATTTGAAATGCTGACAGGGCCAGCCGGAAGAGGAGAGCGTTCGCTGGCCCTGTCAATCAACAGGAGGAGGGGGCGGTTTTTTGCGGTGGCTACCAGCAAGTAGACGCCCTACTTGCTGGTAGTGAAGTGATTTGCATATTTTAAAAGATCGATTTTTAAGGAAACGAAGCCACAGACAAAAGGTAAGAGCCCTATATAGGGAATAGTCGTTAAATAAGGATTTTAACAAGCCCCCCAAAAAATATTGTGTTTTGGGGGTGACAGAAGCCCTTTAAGCATGTGCGATATACGATATATATTGCGATATATTCTATATTTCGGCGGGGGAGGGGGGAGTTAAACTTTTTATTTAATAACTATTAACCTCCTTAGGGGCTAGAACCCTTGTCCTAGTCACCCTAATAGAGCTCTATCAGGGTGAATAGGACTTCACACTCTCCCTGCTGTCCTGTGCATAGTGCACACAGCAGCAGGGTGCTGACTATGGCAGCCAGGGCTTGAGTGGCGTCCTGGCTGCCGTGGTAACCGATCGGAGCCCCGCGATTACACTGCTGGGGCTCCGATAAGAAGCTGCCACCCTGGGGCCACTGCCACCAATGATTTAATCGTGTGGAGGGGCGCAATTAATATAATACTTCGGTAGAACATGGCATACGCTGCTCTCGGCACGCACCATGTTCTCCTGAGCCGGCACAGTGGAGAAGGAGGGCGTCCCTCCCCACTGTGTGCGGCTGCTGCTGACCACCAATGAGAACAGACTAGGAGGAGTAGGGGAGGGACTGTGACCACTGCGCCACCAATGAATATAGTTAATATGCCCGAATACAAACGTAGCCTGCATGTGCCGGCCATATCCCATACCTGGCCTCTATTACTGCGCGTCGTAATCCACCGCAATTAACCATTCAGGACCTGAGGGGTTAATTGCGGAGGATCACGGCGCGCAGTAATAAAGGCCAGGTATGGGATATGGCCGGCCAATGCAGGCTACGTTTGTATTCAGGCATATTAACTATATTCATTGGTGGCGCAGTGGCCACAGTCCCTCCCCTACTCCTCCTAGTCTGTTCTCATTGGTGGTCAGCAGCAGCCGCACACAGTGGGGAGGGACGCCCTCCTTCTCCACTGTGCCGGCTCAGGAGAACATGGTGCGTGCCGAGAGCAGCGTATGCCATGTTCTACCGCGATATGGCGATATAAACGAAATCTCTATTGTTGCCCAAATTTATATTGTTTATATTGCATATCGTATATATCGCCACCCCTAGTGGCCAGCTGCCAGCATTGGAAACTATAGAGTGGATGGAAGACTGGCACCAGTATACTGCAATTCAGCTGCAGTGCCCCACCACTACACAGCGGATGGTACTTTGTGCTTCCTGCTCTTTTCACTGTAAATCAGTGGGAGAAAGGGGTGCTGGACGCCCAACAATCTGATATTAATGACCTATTCTGAGCACAGGCCATAAATGTCTAAGTACCAGAAGCCATGTGAACCTAGCCTTAGAGGGAATGGTCAGCAGCCAAAAGTAGGCTGAGTATAGCTATCCCCAAAAAGATGCTCAACTGCCACTCCATTTATGCAGGGTTACATAGGACCCCATTCTCGCAATGACTGGGGGTCCCTGCGGCCACTTTCACACAGTAAAGGTTATCATAAATAGGTTACACATCACAAAAATACAAATCTGAGCATAAAGATGTAATAAAAAAAAGTATCCAAACCCCTACAACTACCGCTCAAAATGAACAATCTTTATTGAATAAATATATGTGACATGAACGTGATTAAAAGAGATGATGAAAAAAAAAAAAATAAATGGTGATGTGCGGTCCCCTGAGGGGTGGTATGACAATATGATAATACAATACACATATAATTGCCTATAGATATTAGAAGCGATTTGTCCAAAGTAACTAAGCAAAAAGTAACCCGATTCAAATAGTCAAGAGCAAATGCCAGGACAATCTTCTACAAAACTGACTCCTGCACAAATAAGCAACCAGTGAACAAAGTGTAATAATAACATACCCGTCAGAGTTTGATACCCTCCGGAGAACGGCACACCTCAACGCACGTTTGGCAAAGCCTTCCTCTGGGGGTAGTATTCTGATCAGTATTTATAAGCCATACGTGGCTACAAAACACAGAGGTGCAAATCTTTCCACTGTATCAGGGATGGCCAACCTGCGGCTCCCCCACTGTTGCAAAACTACAACTCCCAGCATGCCCAGGCTTCAACAGCAGTGATGCTCAACCTGTGGCTCTCCAGATTTTGTAAAACTACAGCTCCCACCATGCTCTGTGATAGGCTGTCCAGGCAAGCTGGGAGTTGTAGTTTGGAGGGCCGCAGGTTGGGCATCCCTGGCCTACAGCTGGGCATGGTGGGAATTGTAGTTGTACAACAGCTGGAGAGCCATCACTGTACTATATTATTTCTCTGCCAGTTCCATTCCATGGTTTTCTTACAAATTATACAGAATACTACAAAGTATATCCTGCTGCCACTATCTAGTGCAGGAATCAGCAACTTCCAGCACTCCAGCTGTTCTGAAAGTACAACTCCCATAACGTCCCATTCACTTCTATGGGAGTTAGAACAGCCGAGCATGTTGCATGCTGGGAGTTGTGGTTTCCTAGCAGCTGGAGTGCTGATGCTCTAGTGCAGGCATGGCCAACCTGCGGCTCTCCAGCTGTTGTAAAACTACAACTCCCACCATGCCCTGCTGTAGGCTGATAGCTATAGGCAGTCTGGGCGTTGTAGTTTTGCAACAGCTGGAGAGCCTCAGGTTAGCCTTCCCTGCTCTAGTGAACAGCTGAGACGTCATTCTTATCCCCTCCCCAATCTCCTCCTGTTCTGTCAGCCCATACTTCTTCACAGCAGATCTGCAGAAGGTCGATGAGGAATCCCCTATGTATTGTACAAGGTACTGTCATTACATGAAGCATTGTCTAGGCTGCTGTGGGATTTCACACACGTAATAACTGCTCAGAGTGGATTAGTACTAAATAGCAGGCGATTAAAGGGATCATCCATTAAAAACGAAATCACTATTACCAATCTGCTGAAGCTTTTGCAGCTGACAACTCCCAGCATGCTCTGACACAAGTTGGGGAACACTGATCCAACTTATGTTTCCAGAGGGGCTAGGAAACTACAACCCCTAGCATGCCCTAACAGACTATAGCCCCAGGGCATATCGGGAATTGTAGTCTTTCACTCTACAATCGATTGCTCATCCTCACACCTGCAGTCAATTTCAAAATACGTTAGCATTTATTTCTGAAAGTATTTTCGCGATAATTGTGCGTTAACGTGCGGTTCTGTCACAACCTGCAGGTCGCCGTTGAGACGTCGTGGCCCGTGGGCTGTTCTAAACTAAACCGCGTTCATGCTCCCATTGGTCACACGTGTGCGCGGCCAGCACTTCCGCTTCCTGTGGGGGCGTGGCTCGACCTACGATTGGCTTGCACTTTATTGGTCCCGCCCTTTGCCTGCAGCTGATTGGTCTTTCACTAGAGCGTTCCTCGTCTCCACGGCAACAGCTGCCACTACCGGTTCCGTCATGGACGGGAAAAGGCCTCAGTTCGGTAACCGGCACCTGAAGGATCCGAGTCAGGTTTTCCAACATAATGCCTGGTAAGAGCCAGTAATGAGGGGCACAGATATTGCGAGCGGTGGTCAGCAGTGACATTTGTAAATTAAGAGTACGGTCATGGTGACATTTTCTTCTAATCTCTAATAAGTGTGTTAGGGTACTTTCACACTAGCGTTGTTAGAATCCGGCAGGCGGTTCCGTTCCCGGATCCGGAAATCCGTATGCAAACGGATGTCTTTTTTTTTTTTTTTTCTGGATCAGGTTACAGATCTGTTGTACTTATTCATTGGATTACCGGATCCGTCTTTCCGGCATCATCCGGAATAATAGATCTGGTATTTAATTTTTTTTTAAAGCTAGAAAGAACTGCGTATGCCTGACCGGAAAGCCGGATCTGGTGATGCGGCAATTTCCGGAACACTTGGTACCGGATCTGGCATTAATACATTTCAATAGAAATTAATGCCGGACCTGGCAAGCGTGGTAGTGTTCCTGGAATTTTGCCCAGAAAAAATACCGCATCAAGCTGCAGTATTTTGTCTGGACAAATACCGTACAAGGGACGGAACGCTTTCCATTCAGAATGCATTGGGACAAAATGGAAGTGTTTTTTTTCCGGTATTAAGACCCTTTACCGGAAAAGAATCATGCTAGTGTGAAAGTAGCCTTATCTACTGAGCACATCCCTTATGTATAGCGCCCCCTTTAAAGAGCATTGCTTGATCTGGGATTCTACTCAACCATTGGGGTCATATATCAAACTGGTGTAAAGTAGAACTGGTTTAGTGGCCCAATCAAATTCTTCCTTTCATTTTTGAAAGGTGGAAAATGAAAGTTGGAATCTGAATGCTACGGGCAACTGAGCCAGCTCTTTTTTTACACCAGTTTGATAAATGACCCCACATTTCCCAATTATTTGTGTGCACTGTAGGTGCGGCTATCTTTTCGGGGAGCTACATCTAGAATTCTGGGTGTCCTTATTACCTGATCCCTGAGCAGAGGGGAATACTGGCATCATCTTCTCTCTATGTGGATAAACGATCACTACAGTGATCACTTGTGTCCATACAGATTCATTGGTTGTGGGCAGCAGATCCCTGCAGAAGGATCTGCTGCCCATTTTAGGTGCCCACTGAAACATGCAATCACCTGTCGGAAAAGGTTTGCTCATTTGTTGGGTGATTGGCAGCATATTCCTACAAACGCTCATCCCCCAATTGTTGTCTTAAGGATCGGCCCGTGTAATAGGACCTTTAGGCCCCTTTCACACGAGAAAGTTTCCCACTTGGGTGCGATGCGTGATGTGAACGTATAGCACCCGCACTGAATCCTGACCCATTCATTTCAATGGGTCCGTGTACATGAGCGTTTTTTTTTTTTACACGCATCAGTTCTGTGTTGCATGAGAATAGCAGCATGTTCTATATTTTGTGTTGTGTTTTTTTTTTTTTTTTTTTTTTTTCACTGCAGCCCTGGCCCCATAGAAGTGAATGGGGCTTCAGTGAAAAACGCATTGCATTCGGATGTAATCTGGATGCAGTCCTGGTGCAATGTGTTTTCACTGAAGGTTGCTAGGAGACGTTGTTTGTAAACCTTCATTTAATTTTTTTCACAAGCGTGAAAAACTTATCAAAACTGATTGCACCCGTGCGGAAAAACTGAAACCTTGAATGCAAATGCAGACAAAACTGACCGAACCTGATTGTGAAATAGTGCGAGAACGCATCCTGAACGCACCCTGACACAATCCGTATCAGGCCCTAGTCTTAGCATCATAAGGAAATGCCCATGGCGATGACATCCTGCAAAAATGACCGAAAAGCATCTATTATATCTCCTGGTTACGCAGGATGCAGCCGGCCTTGTAATGCACGATCTTTATGTATTTCTCATCATTTTCTATCTTATAGGGACAATGTGCAGTGGTCTGAGGAGCAAGAAACTGCCGCTCAAAAGAAAGTGCTAGAAAACAGTTCCCAGCCGCTTCCACCTGAGCAGCAAGGTAAGATAACGGGGTGCTGGGCTGCAATCGGCTGAGTTGGCACCAAGGTTTTTTTTTTTGTTTGTTTGTTTTTATGGTGGGCTCCATGTCCAGAGGCCTCAGCTATATGCATTACTGTGAACGTTGGTCATATAGCCGAGACCGGGAGCCACTTTTAATGTTGCTAGAAAGGGGGAACGAAATAAAACATTTTTAAAAACTCGTCGCCGGCGCTCCAGCGTCCTTCTCTGTTTCCGCTCCTGCTGAACCAGATGTCTGATATACATCTATACAGTCAATGGCCTCAGTGTCGGTAGCGACTCTGTGCCTGCGCCTGCCAACAATGAGGCCACTGATTGGCCGGAAGCAGTGATGTGTGTGTAAACAGCATGTCACTTCTGATCCGTAGACTGGGGAGAATGTAGCACAGAAACGAGACGGGTGAGTGTTTTTTTTGTTTGATTTTTTTTCCCCTGGTCTCAGAGAACCCCTTTAAAAGATATTTGTAAAATTTAAAGGGAACCTGTCACCTCAAAAATGCATCTACACGCCCCAGCAGTACCTCATAGTAGCCCACAGCCTGTTAATAATCATATGTTTTATGCTGTTGTCCGATGCTGCGTAAGTAAAAAAAAAACGCAGTTTTATTCTCCATCAGCGCTATAGTGCCGGCCAGCTTTTAGCGTCCGGCTACACAACGACATTTCATGTAATGCATTTCAGTGGAGTTGCTATGCGGCATGCTGCGACTTTGATGCGACAGTCACAAAAAAGTCAGATTATTATTATTATTATTTTTTTCTGTGACTGTTGCGTGCCACAGTGCAACACCATAGAAATACATTATATCAAATGTCTTCTTGTCGCGCGACACGTCTCCGCTTAGCCAGACTCCCTCTGTGTTGTGCGACTTCATGTCGCTGTGTAGCCAGACCTTTAAGGCCTCTTTCACACACAGACGTCGCGGGTGAGGGCTGGATGCGTTCAGGTTGCATTGCGGGAAACCCGTGCGTGTAGGCACGCAATTGCAGTCCGTTTTGTCTATGATTGCGTTCCAATGTTTAACACAGCAATATAGAACAGGCAGCGATTTTCACGCAGCGCACAAGTGATGCGTGAAAATCACCGCTCATCTGCACAGCCACATTGAAGTGAATGGGTCCGGATTCAGTGCGGATGCAAAGCGTTCACATCTCGCATTGCACCCGCGTGGAATTCTTGCCCGTGTGAAGTCCTTTCCTTCGCTGTAAATATATGGCTGCTGCGAATGTTTGGTAAAAGAAAAATATATACAATGATACAGTCCAATTAATGGTGAGAAGTCAACTTAAAGGGCTTGTGCAGAATTTTTAAAAAACATCCCCCCCCCCTGAACGACATGCCACCTGTACATCAGCTGCGTTGAAGTGAATTGGGCTTAACTGCAGTACCACACGCAGCCTGTGGACTGATGTGGCGCTGTTATTGGAAGAAAGCCGCCATGTTTTTCTAATCCAGCACAGCACCTTTCACCAATGTTGTCTCTGCCTGGTTCCAGAGGAATATGAGAATAAAGCCAGCAACTACTGGGACGACTTCTACACCATACATGACAACAGATTCTTCAAGGACAGGCAGTGGCTTTTTACAGAGTTCCCTGAGCTGTCTCCCAGCCACAAGAGTCGGTCAGATATAGATGGAGAACAGAAACAGGACCTCAAGCTGGACACGGCTGGTGAGAGTAAGGACTATCCAGGATCTTCAGCCAATTACCGCATATTAGAGGTAATGACCAGAACTCACCTTATGGCTACAAGTCTCTGTCATATATAGATATAGAGCAAGCTGCTTTCTTAAAGGGGTATCCGCATCTGGGAGATTTGTGGCATACTGCTAGGCTATGCTATAAAATAATTGTATGATCGGTGTGATGCTGCGTATGTGTGGCCACCTGCCATTCACAGCTATAGAACATCTGAAAATAGCAAAGCACTGGCTTGGGTATTTCCAGCACTCCCTTAGTGGTGAACAGGAGGGTGGCTGCGCTTGTGCAGTTTGCCCTTCAGTCACTGCTGTGGGACTTCCGAAAATGGCCGAGCATGCTCGCTCTCCTGTTTTTTGGGGAAGTCCTGTAGCAGTGATTGAAGAGCACACCATGCGTGTGAGGCATGTTCTTCCAGCTTAGTTTTTCAGATAGGACCAGTTTCAGAGGTGGGACCTACACCTTTCTGACATTTTATAGCATATCCTAGCATGGTGCAAACAATGTCCGAGATGGGGCAAGCACTTTAATGTTGTCTTCATGGGGTTAATAAACCTCATGTCTCTGTCCTTGTCAGATTGAAGAGGGCCATACCATGCCTTCCGCAGGGACACGGCACAGGTCACTTGCTGTTCCCGCTGCTCGGGCACACTCCGGTGAGCAGTATCAGTCTGCCGCTGCTAATAGCCAGTTGCCCTCCGGGGCGCTGATGCTGCATCATTTCTATTCCGGCACTATTCGTTCCATCATCATAACCTGTTCATTTATTTCCGCTTCTTTCCCCTGGTCTTAGGTGGGCTGCGGTGTCGGAAACACAGTCTTTCCAATTCTGCAGACTAATAAGTAAGTGGCTTATTACTATAACATTTTTCTTAAGGTGTAGCTTCCTTGTAAGAAGACGGGATTCCATTTCTCCATCCACTGTGACCCTGCAATCTCTGCTAAGGAGGGTGGAAATCAATAACCTGATTAAATGGAGCACATGGTTAGAGAGCTGGAATCTGATAGGTTACATGTGCTGGTATTGTACACAATTATTAAAGGGCTTTTCTGGGGTGATGACCTATTTTATTTATATTACTCAGGTAAATATATATATATATATATATATATATATATATATATATATATATATATATATATATATATATATATATATATATATATATATATATCCCAATGGAGCTCACAATCTAAGTTCCCTATCAGTATGTCTTTGGCGTGTGGGAGGAAACCCAAAACATGAGAACATACAAACGCCATGCAGATGTAGGACCAGTACGAACCACTGAGCCACTGTGCTGCCCACAGGATGGGTCAGAAAATCTGCACCCCCCCCCCCCACTAATCAGCTGTTTGAAGAGGCTGGAGCCCTGCTGCCTCCTCATAGCATCCCAAGCACAGCGCCGTACGTTGTATAGTGGCTGTGCTTGGTATTGCATCTCAGGCTCATTCATTTCAATGGGACTGAGCGGCGCCTAGGCCATGTGACCAATGGATGTGACATCACTGGCCAAGAAAGAGGCCGCAGCACTCACTAGAACCCTGTGAGTCAGACCCCCACTGATCTGATATTAATAACCAACTCTGAGGAAAACCCCTTTAACCCCTTGACGGCCAGCGCCGTACAAGTATAGCAGAAGTCGATCCTTTAAAGATGGTGACCAGAGCGAATCGAGCACCATAGCTTCTAGGTGGCTACACCCAGGGCCAGTGTGTGTGTGATCGGTGATGACGTCTATTACAGACATTTAACCTCTGAAACGTGACCACAGTGCTTCTGGGTCCTGACTGGCTCCCCCGCTCGGCAACTAATGATTGCTTATTAGGCCCCTTTCACACGGGAGAGTATTCCACGCGGATTGAACACATTGCACCCGCACTGAATCATCAAACCCATTCATTTCTATGGGGCTGTTCACCTAAGCGGTGATTTTCACGCATCACTTATGCATTGCGTGAAAATCGCAGCATGCTCTATTTTGTGCGTCTTTAACGTAACGCAGGCCCCATAGAAATGAATGGAGTTGCGTGAAAATCGCAAGCAAGTGCGGATGCGGTGCAATTTTTCACGCACGGTTGCTAGGTGACGATCGGGATGGGGACCCGATCATTATTATTTTCCCTTATAACATGGTTATAAGGGAAAATAATAGCATTCTGAATACAGAATGCATAGTAAAATAGCGCTGGAGGGGTTAAAAAAATAAAAAAATTAACTTGCCTTAATCCACTTGCTTGCGCAGCCCGGCATCTCTTCTGTCTTCTTTGCTGTGTGCAGGAAAAGGACCTGTGGTGGCGTCACTCCGGTCATCACATGGTCCGTCACATGATCATTTACCATGGTGATGGATCATGTGATGACCGGAGTGACGTCACCACAGGTCCTTTTCCTTAACGCAGCACAGAAGAGATGCCGGGCTGCGCGAGCAAGTGGATTAAGGTGAGTTAAAAAAAAAATAATATATTATTATTATTTTTTTTAACCCCTCCAGCGCTATTTTACTATGCATTCCGTATTCAGAATGCTATTATTTTCCCTTATAACCATGTTATAAGGGAAAATAATACAATCTACAGAACACCGATCCCAAAAAGAAGTTCGGGTTTGGGTACCTACCAAACATGCATTACAATGTTTTGCACTTGCACGGAAAAATCGCGCATGTTCCCGCAACGCCCGTGTGAAACTGGCCTTATAGTTATCTAGGGTGACAAAAAGTTTTTAAAAATATAAAATTTCAAATCGCCCCCTTTCTCCATAATTAAAGTAAAAATAAACTACATAGGCATTACAGCTCCCAAAATGCCTGAACTAATAAAATATAAATGGATTTATCCTGTACGGTGATTCACCATCTTTTCGGTGATTCGCCATCAGCTACAGGCCACTCTGCAAAAATTAGCCCTCATACAGCTCTGTAGACATAACTATGATAAAGTTATGGGGATCAGAATTTGGAAAAAATTTATTTCTTTTTTTAATTGTCAAAGTTGTTGTGTTTTTTTTTTTTTTTTTTTTTTGTGTTAAAAGAAAAACTATATAATATCGCTATAATCTTACTGGAGAATGAAAGGTAACAGTCAATTTTATCGCACAGGGAACACCATAAAAACAAAACCCATAAAACTGGTAGAATTACATCATTTATTTTATTTTTATTTTTTTCCCAATTTCCCCCTATTTATTTTTATTTTTTCCAGCTTCTCACTACATTGTATGCAATATTAAATGATGACATCAGAAATTACAACTTGTCCTGCAAACTGCAAAAAAAAAAAAAAAAAAGTCCTCATACGGCTATGTGAACAGATAAATAGGTCCATCAAGGCAGGGAGTAACAAAACGAAAACACAAAAGTCCTCCGGAGCTGAAAGGGTTATAGGGGGTTTGTGCAGCCTGTTTACATTGATGACCTATCCTCAGGATAGGTTATCAGTATCTGATGGCGGGGGTCCAACACCTGGCACCCCCCAGATCAGCTGCTTCCGCTTCCTTACACTACGCGTTGTCTCCCTTGCAGCAGCAGAGTAGTGTAATTAAAGGGGTTCTGCAGTTCTTTTGAACTGTTGATCTATCCTCTGGATAGATCATTCACATCTGATCGGTGGGGGTCCGACACCGCCGCCGATCAGCTGTTTGAGAAGGTGCTGGCAGTAGCGCCGCGGCCTTCTCGCTGTTTACCGCAGGCCCAGTGACATCACGACTAGTATGACTGGCCTGGGAGGGGCTAATCTACATTCAAGTGAACAGAGTTTAGCCCCGCCCAGGCAAGTAATACTGGTTGTGACATTACTGGGCCTGAGGGAAACCGAGAGAACGCCGCGGCGCTACTGCCAGCACCTTCTCAAACAGCTGATCGGCGGCGGTGTCGGACCCCCACCGATCAGATGTGTTGTTTTAACAGACCTCACTGCACGATAGATATATTTGGATAGAGCATGAGCAGGTAATGATGTCTGTGTTCTCATTTACAGTGACTCCGGTCTGTTTGTATACTGCTGTGATTTTTCTTCCACTGCAGTGGAGATTGTAAAGGTACGTTCTATTAAAGACTCAACCAATTATATTAACTAGAGGGCACCTTATATGACACATATTTTTTTTCCATGGATTTACACATTGCATTTGAATGGGTTTTCAAGACCTATCCTCAGGATCATTGGGGAGGTCTGACACCTTGCACCCACATCAACTGGCTAGTCTGAGCAGCCGCCAGCGCCGAACACTGCTTAGTGGCTGTACAAGGGTACTGCAGCTCAGCTCCCATTCAAGTAAATGGGAACCGCATTGTAGTATTTACAGAACCAAAACAGCTCATCTGTGGCTGTGCCGAGTGTCGGATCCCCACTGATATGATGTTGATGACCTATCCTGAGGAGGATAGGCCATCAGGATTAAAGGCTATGTACATCTTTGGGGGTAATTTTTTAAAATAATTTCATTGTACTTATTTTCAGCTACAAATCTTTTTTTCATTTGGTCTTTATTAGAAATATGGAATAGGGTTGTCACAATACCAAAATTTTGATTCAATGTCGATACTAGAAAAAAGTATTGCAATACTCGATACCACGCAGAAAAATTTAATGCCAAAAAAGCCACGTGCATTCCGCATTTTATGGAACGTCCTGCCCATAATCGAACAGTCTGATCCTATTTTTTGGGGAGACAAGGTGACAAAAAAATGGCGAATCATGCAGTTTTTATTTTTTGTTTTCTGAAGATTTTTTTTTTTAATGTTTTAATAGTTTGGACGTAAAATTGGGAAAGGGGATGATTTAAACTTTAATATTTTGGTGTGTGTTTTTCACTTTTTACTTAAAAACCATTCGCTCCCTTAGGGGCTAGAACCTGGGATCTTTTAATCCCTTGTCCTATTTACCCTAATTACCAAGTAGCGTCCTGGCTGCCGTGGTAATCGATCAGAGCTCAGCGATTACGCTGATGGGGCTCTGATCAGAAGCTACCACCAATGAAGAGGAGGGGAGGGGACCCTCTGGCCACTGTCACCAATGTTTTTAATACTGGGGTTGGCTGCCACCAATGACAGGAGAGAGGGGAGGAGGAGGAGGGGAGGGACTGTGGCCACTGCACCATCAATGAAGATAACTAACATTTAATACAAATACAGGAGGCGGGTGCCGGCGGCAGAATCACATAGCCGGCACCCGACCTCTATGACAGGGCGCTGCGATCCGCAGCAGTTAACACCTTAAGCGAGGCACCTGAGGGGTTAACTGCTGCGGATCGCAGCGCCTTGTCATAGAGGTCGGGTGCCGGCTATGTGATTCTGCCGTTGGCACCCGCCGCCTGTATTTGTATTAAATGTTAGTTATCTTCATTGGTGGCGCAGTAGCCACAGTCCCTCCCCTCTCCTGTCATTGATGACAGCCGCGGCACAGTGGGTAGGAGAGACTCCATCCTTCTCCCCTGTGCTGCTCAGGAGAACATGGAGCGCACTAAAAGCAGTGAGCGCCATGTTCTCTGATACTATTCTGTGCAGTAACGCAGCCTAGTATCGGTAAATGTCAAATTCCGGTATCTAATCGATACCGGTACAAAAGTATCGATAATTCAATAGACGGTGCAACCCTAATATGGAATCCTTGTTTGTGTACAGAGCTGAGATGCTCTACTAGCTGCCTGTGGAATTTCTGTCTTTTCAGTCATCTGGGGAGCTGACGGGCTCCTTTATCTCTGCTCTCTGACATTATAAACGCTCATTATAACTGATAAGAATGTGGCTTAAATAAGTGTTTAGGGCCTCTCAGTAGCTTAGAGATGGGGTTTATTAGATGGCCTGACAGTAAAAGTACCAGTCACACAGTTAGAAAAACAGTTAACCCTTTGAGATAGAACGACTCAATATGTTTATTAAAAAGGCCAATTGAATATATGATTTTTAGCCCAAAATAAGTAAAATAAAATTGTCTCCAAAGGTGTACATACTGTAGCCCTTAAGTCCTAGAAAACCCCTTTAACAGTACTTTCAATTACATTTCCGGACTGTGTTTCCTTCCAAAAGTTTAAAAGTTGCAGTGGAAGACGTTAGTGGTCCAGGTGCCTAGTCAGACGTATGGTGTTACTAGCTGCTTACATGAGTGGCTTCCAGCGTCATACTGGTACCTAAGCAAATGGGCACCTCTCCTGTTTTTGCTTTTGAACTTCTAGAATGAGAACCGGTTGGTAACATAATTAAAGGCACTCTTTCGATACAAATGTAGAATTACTTATATATAGACAAATAAAACCAAATGCTTGTCATTGAGAATGGAATAAATGCACATTTTAATATCTGATAATCCATTGGGTTGAGGATTTCCAAATTGATCCAAGCAGTATTTCTGGATTATTGGATAAATAGTGGTCTGGCTTGTAATACTTTGCCACAACTACACGGTCAGTAGACTCCTCGCTCTGGCACTGCGCCAACAGCCTTGTACTATGCACATCTATATGTGTGTTAATATGTATGGATTTGGAAATGAAATGTAGGAACATTTTGAGGCTTTGGGACTATTTGATGACGGATTAGCAGATGTTGTACACAATTAGGGTCTTGATGTAAACTGTAGGTATATTGGTCGGCATTATATCTTAGTATAATTTTATAATTCTCATGCCTGCTGTGTTTTTTTTTTTTTTTTTTACAGAGCAACCCTAATTATGACCCGTCACGATGCTTTGCCTTTGTACATGACCTGTCAGACGAGAGCTCCACTTATCCCATTCCTGAGGAGAGCTTGGATGTCATTGTCCTGATCTTCGTCCTTTCCGCCATCCTTCCAAGCAAGTGAGTGACCTGTAAGAAATGGAGCTCATTCAAGCATGAGATGGATATTAATAACTGCAGTTGCAGGTTTTGCGCTGAACTTGCAGTAGCGGGATGCTGATCACTAAGAATAGAAGTTATACTTGTAAGTTTGTAATGTGCATGTACTGTAGACAGAATTTTTAGCAGTTCGTAACCTCTTCATTCTGAGCATCAGTAGGGACCCAAGAGCCGTACCCCAACCAGTCAAGCATAGATGTTAACTTATAAACTGCCGTTTCATTATTATTATTATTATTATTATTATTATTATTATTATATTTTTATTTTATTTTTTATTATACCCTAATGGTATAGTACCCTGCTGTATGAGTGCTTTTGTGCTTTAAAATTTAATTTCAGGTTTACCTGATGATAAGTCCCACAAATGTGTGCTACTTTCCTATTCTGCAGGTGACTATTAAGAGGCTAAAACAAATGCTTGTCTCTGGTTAGCTGTATGTGAGAGGAGACACACTGGTCTGGGGTAGTAGGGGAAGTTATCTGCGTTCTGATGGGTCCTGCTAGTTCATGTGAGGAGAGCAAGGGCTTATGGGAAGTGAGGGAAATACAGGATGGCCTCAAGGACAGGGCAAAGATCACCACAGGAAGTGCAGCACAGGCCATCTTAGGAAGATGCTGAAATAGAGGCACAGAGAAATAGGGCTGAATACAGACATCAGAAAGGTAAAATTAACAGAAAAATAAAGCTTCATGAATATCTTCCCTTCAGCATCACATATGTTAGGAATTTCATTTTTGGTAGTGAAATGGCAGTTACACTTTAATATTTCATCCCCGTTTAACCCTATCACTGCCTCTATAATTGTTACACAGGATGCAGGAGGCCATTACACGTCTCAGCAAGCTGTTGAAGCCTGGTGGTTGCATCCTGTTGCGGGACTATGGCCGGTATGACATGGCCCAACTGCGCTTTAAAAAAGGTACCGTATTGTTGGTCTACCGTAGTTCAATACATTTTTAATGCTTAGTAAAAGGGGTTATCCACGTTAAATTGAAACTCTGGAGGCAACAGTAAATGTACTAAAGTAATAAAAGAAGTTAAGCTTCACATTTTTCTCCCCTGTTGCACCATGCTGTGGTCCTCCCTGCCTGTGTTTGTTTTTCCTGGGTGCAGCAGTGATTTCTTGTACTCGCCATGTCACTGTCGCAGCCAGTCAACCGTGGCGTGTTGTATACTACTGAGCCCTGCGATTGGCTGCATGGTGACATGGTATGTGTACAGGGCGTGGACCAAAACGTAACACTGGAAGCGACAGAGGAGCAATGCAGTATCTCTTTTTTTTTATTTATTTTTTGTTAATTTACCACATTTACTGTTGCTCCCAGGATTTAATTTAACATGGACAACCTCTTTAATGGCTTGCACAGTGCATACTGGTACTTCTACAAAAAAAAAAGACAGGTTTTTAATTTATTTATTTTTTGTGCATGACAACATGACGAAAAATAATAATAAAATGATTTTTGAAAAAGAAGTGTTTTAATTGTACAAAAGTAGTAGAGATAATCAACTTCTAGATTAATGTGGCATGACCATAATCCGATGAAACTATAGAATAAGGTTGTGGTGTATATTGCATCCATCAGACCTCAGATCAGACATACAATAAATAAATGAACTTGCCTCTCCACTTGCCACCACTTGTGAGATCCAGCAGACTCCCTGCACTCGCCGCACCCGGGTCTTCTGCCGGCACCACGCTGCACTGTGACCTGTCATCGCACATTATCAGATGAAAGTGCGCCACATCCTGACGCTGTACAGTCAGGACACAGCATAGCAGGTGCCCAGCAGAAGATCAGGGAGCAGTGAGTACAGCCAGCACCAGGATTGCTATATTCACCGATCCCCGGTACTACTGTGTATTAATGATCTCTTTTATCAGGGAATCTTTCATTATTATTTGTTTCATAAGATACACTGCCTTTCCATCCCCCCACTTTTGTGCATCTTATGGTGCGAAAATCTGGTAACTTAAATGGTGCCATTTAAAAATACAAATCATCCTTAAAAAGAATAAATGCAAAAAAAATACAGCTATCTTGGTAGAAGCATAAAAGAAAGTTATGAAATTTGCTGCTTCCTTAAAATAAAACTGTCACCAACGACCTCCCTTTGAAACAGTTTGCCACATAGATGTGGTTCACCTGATTAAAACTTGGGAACGGCGCCTCTGATCAACAAAAGAAAAACAGGGACACATTTATTAAGACTGCCGTTTTAGACGCCGGTCTTGATAAAGCCCCATACCTGGCGGTGGATCCTCCGACGTTATGAAGAGGTGCAGGCCTCTCTAACTCCGGCGTATCCAGTGCCAGTTCTAAATGTAAGACTGCTTCTGAGCTGAAGTCAAAGCAGTAAATTGACTTGTATGCAAACTTGTGCACTGCAGCTGTCACTTGAGGCAATTATCTACGGGCCATGGCCATGAGGCAAGATGAGCATCTTGCCTTAAACAGCGGATAGCAGTTTATGCTGTGCCATTGTTCTGCCTCATGCCACTAGGCCTGACGTCTAAAGCAGTAGAATGGCGCAGGAGGTCGCAATGACGTCACCGCAACCTCCTGCTTTGGGTGTTAAGTTGCTCAATGATGTGGTCATGAACTCCTGTGTCAGGATACCTTTTTTATTTTTAACGTGGGTATTACTGGGGACAGTAGTACAGGCTGGAGCACTGGGGGGGCTTTATAATTCATGGGGCACTACTGGGAGCATTAACACAGGCCAGAGCCTTACTGGGGGCATTAATACAGGTCCGAGCACTATAGGGGGGGCATTACAGTGCAGGGGCACTATGAGGGGGGTTATAACTGTGGTTTGCTGACGGCAGATCGGAAATAGACACCACAATCTGTCGCCGGCAAACTATTATTTTTATGTGTTCTTAAAAATCACAATTGCCCAATGAGCGAGCCCATTGCTTGTTCATCGGGCAATTGACGGCAGTATTACAGTGCAAGATGAGCGCTAACGAACGCTCTTTAGTGATCGTCTGGCAAAAAATCGTCAGGTGTAATATAGCTTTAAAGGGTTTCTGTCACCACAATTATTCCTATTAAACTGGCTGATATTATCCATGTGCAAATGTCAGCTGAATCTAACTCTATTTTTTTTATTATTTTTTTTTTTTCTATGTTTACCCCCATAACTGCAGTTTTTAATTTTATGATATGCAAATTAGCCTCTCAGGGCTCCAGACAAAAAAAAAAAATAACCTGAAAAATTTAGGAGCCAAATTTAAAAATTTTGTTGCCAAATTTAAAATACATATAGTTACGATATAATAAAAAAAAACACATGTCTTACCTAGGGCTGTCACAATACCAAAATTTTGACTCTATTTCGATACCATAAAAAAGTATTGCGATACTCGATACCACGTGAAAAAAATAAAACCCCAAAAAAGCTGCGTGCATTCCAAATTTTATGGAACGCCTGGACCATAATAGAACAGTCCTAACCAGATTTTTGTTGGGACAAGGTGACAAAAAAATGGCAAATTGCACTTTTATTTTTTTTTTTATTTTTTTTCCTGGTATCGCGTTCACTGCATAGGAGATATTTTTTTTAATACTTTAATAGTTCGCACTTTTTCGGGCGTGGTGATATGTAATATTTTCGTATTGTTTATATATTTTATATGTAAAATTGGCTAAGGGGGTGATTTAAACGTAATATTTTGGTGTTTGTGTTTTTTGTTTTTTTTTTGTTTTGTTTTTTTGCAGTTTATTTAATAACTATTTCCCCCCTTAGGGGATAGAACCTGGGATCTTTCATCCCTTGTCCTATTCACCATGATAGATCTCTATTAGGGTGTATAGGACTTCACACTCTCTCTGCTACTCTGTGCTTTGTGCACACAGCAGCGGGGAGCCGACTATGGCAGCCAGGACTGTCCTGGCTGCCATGGTAACCGATCGGAGCAGCAGGATTACACTGCTGGGGCTCCGATCGGAACTGCGCCACCAATGATTTTACTTTATAATACTGGGTGGGGGGTTGGTGCACTGTGCCACCAATGAATATAGTTTACACTTAATACAAACGCAGGCTGAGATGCGGGTGCCGACCATATCCCATACCCGGCACCCAGCCTCTATGACTGCGTGCTGCGATCCGCCGATATTAACCCCTCAGGTGCGGCTCCTCCTGCTATTAGCCCATTGGTGGCAGCAGCGGTGCAGGGGGGAGGGACTGCCTCCTTCTCCCCTGTGCTGTTGAGAAGAACACGGCACGCGCTGACAGCAGCGCATGCCATGTCAGTTTAATGTGAAGGTGGCAGAGCAGCGAGGGTCTTGGCGCAAATGGCGACAAGACTGCAAAGTCTTGTCGCCATTTAGCAATTCTAAGTCGCATTTGCGACCGTTTTGGTAGCCATCTGGAGCCCTGCCTCTAGGAGAAGGAGCAATGTGCCCCCTCCGTTCTCCCACCTCATTCCACGCCCTGAGGGAAACTAACTCTGGCCTGGCTGGCCCTGTCATTCAACACTGGCAGGGCATGGAATGAGGTGGGAGAATGAAGGGGGCGCGTTGCTCCTTCTCCTGGAGGCTAATCTGCATATCCTAAAAGTAAAAATTGCGCAGGTATGGGGACATACATATAAAAAAAATAGCAGAGTTAGATTCAGCTGACATTTGCACATGGATAATGTCAGCCAGTTTAATAGGGATAATTGTGGTGGCAGAAACCCTTTAAGGGGTTAAGAAAGTAGATTACTGGCTAAACAAATATCTGGCTAGCCTAAACCTATGCTTGCATGCTGGTATGTGTTCTATTTGTGGAAGGATACACAGGGAATAGTATCATGCCTAGTACTACACACTTAGGGCCCATTCAGACGGCCGTAGTGCTTTGTGGATCTGCAAAATACGGATACCGGCCGTGTGCGTTCCGCAATTTGAAGACCAAACATGGCCGCAACCATAATAGACAATGCCTATTCTTGTCTGCGATTGCGGACAAGAATAGGACATGTTCTCTCTTTTCTGCGGCCCCATTGAAATGAATTGGTCCGCATCTGTTCCGCAATTGTGTCCCCATTATAGGTGGAATGACATCCATTTTGAAATGAATGGGTCCGCATCTGTTCTGTAATATCTGCCAAAGTTGCATCAACTAAGTACTGATTAAAGGGTCTGAATACTTATGTCATTGCAAGATTTTAGTTTTGCAAACATTCTGTTTTCACTTTATCATTACGGGGAACTGAGCGCAGATAAGAGGTATTCTGGTTTTAATGATTACATTTCTTTTTTAAGACAATAGGATGTTAAACAATTTTCTAATTTACATTAAAAAAAATGGTACAGTCCATTTTAGTCCTGTAGGAGAGCTAGATAGGACTAAACATGGCGTCGCTCGTGTGACCCTCACGTGTGTCATGACACCTGACTTTCATTTAACTGCCCAGGCATCTAACAGTTCATTAGTATTGTACTAAGGAGAACAAGTACAGCAGATACAGTATCTCATCATGTCTGTGTAGAAGCAGATTATAGGCTCAGTATTGGAGCCGAAACGTTGTACCGCAAGGTTGATTAAAGACCAATTTTATTTCAACTAGAACGGAGTGCCGTCCTTTTTCTGGATATATATATATATATATATATATATATATATATATATATATATATATATATATATATATATATATATATATATATATATATATATATATATATATAATTTTAATTTTATTTTTATTTTTTTAATAAACTTTATTAACATGAGATCATCACTCAGAGACACGCATCCATTTTACAAATAACTACAGACAAGCACATAATGTAGTTACTGTAATAACCACAATAAAAAAATCATGCTTCCACCACTAGTCTCAGTTACTTATAACATGAATGTGTGCTGCCCCAGCACATGTATATCCCGTAACACTGCTGCTTACTGAATGTCAGGCTGTAAAGAGTGTCACATGACTGATGCCATGGATGCATTACATAGGACTGATATATGGGCTATACTATTCTTCTGCATATAGGGGTCAACTGCCTGATTTAAGAAAGGTATGTATGCAGAATTCTAAATATATGTGTATATTAGAAAACTGTATTTTTACCCATCACATCAACAAATAAATGTAAAAAATTAAAACCGGAATAACCCTTTTAATGGCCTCAGCATACCAAAATTGTGAAAAGGTCTGGAGACTTTCCGAATGCACTGTATATATTAAAGGGACACTGTCACCTGGATTTCACTTACTGAGCTACTATCACATCAGTCTCCACGATTTACATCACAATATAATAGTATTACTGCCCTGTGTCTTGTAATTTGTCTATAAAATAGCTTTTATTAATATGCTAATTACCTCAATAAGGAGCCCAAGGGGCTGGCCGTTGGAGCCCAGTACCTTCCATTACTTCAGAGCCGTGCACCGCCCCACTGCTAATTTATTCACTCCTCTTCACCGACTTAATGTTTGTGCTGCGCCCATAATCCTGCGCATGTGCCCTGGATACGCATGTCGGCGCCGGCGCGGTGTCCTGGCATCGGCCTCACAGAACTCATTGCGCATGCGCCAGCTTCGTTCGACCCGCTTCTGCTCCTCCGTCCGGCAAGTCGCGCCGCTCTGCTCTTCTGCGCCGGGCGCTGATGTGTATCCAGGGTGCATACACGGGGATTATGGGCACTGCACAAACATTACATCGGCAAAGAGGAGTGAATAAATTAGAAGTGGGGCAGTGCTGGTCTCCAACGGCCAGAGGGACAGCCCCTTGGGCTCCTTATTGAGGTAATTTGCATATTAATAAAAGCTTTAATAAGATTTTACAGACAAATTACAAGACACAGGGCAGTAATACTAGTATATTTGAATGTAAATCGTGGAGACTGATGTGGTCATGTTAACAGCTCAGTAGATGAAATCCAGGTGACAATGTCCCTTTAAAGGTAAATGTTTATTCTCTTTGTTCTCTATTCAAGGGGCTGCATCACACACTCAGATTCATGCCAACAAAAGCTTTAAAAACAGGAAAATAAAATAGGTGTGCAGTTCAGAGTAGCAATGTAAGGACTCATTCAGACGGGCGATAAATCTTCAGCCCAGTCTGGGGTCCTGAGCTCTCTGGGTCAGGTTTTCAATAACAATTTCTCAGTACTTTGCTCCATTCAGCTTTCCATCAACCATGGTCAGTCTTCTTGTCTCAGGTGCAAAAAAACAGCCCCAAAGCATGATGCTGCCACCACCATGCTTCACTTTAGGGATGGTATTGGGCAGGTGATGAGCAGTGCCTCCAGACATGACGCTTAGAATTGAAGCCAACATGTTCAATCTTGCTTTCATCAGACCAGAGTATTTTGTTTCTCAGTCTTTAGAGCTCAACCAGAGTGACCATTGGTTTCTTGGTTACCTCCTATTACCAAGGCCCTTCTCCCTGATTACTTTGTTTGGTGGGGCGGCCAGCTCTAAGAAGTGTCCTGGTTGTTCCAAACGTATTCCATGTAAGAATTATGGAGGACACTGTGCTCTAAGGAACATTCTTTGCAGCAGAAATTTTTTGTACCCTTCTCCAGCTCTGTACCACCAGACAGTCCTGTCTCTAAGCTCTACAGACGGTTCTTTCCTGTGAGACCTTATATAGACAGGGGGTCTCTTTCTAAATCATCCCCAATCATCTAAATGTACCACAGGTGGCTCCAATCCATCAAGGTGTAGAAACATCTCAAATATGATAAAAAGAAATGGAGGCCCCCCCCCCCCCCCGCCAGAGCTTAATTTTAAGTTGCACAGTAATGGGTATGAATAGTGATACCCATATAAAAAAATTAGTTTTTCCTTTTTAATAAATTATCCAAAAACATCTAAAAAATATATATATATATTTTTTCCTCATTATACGGGATTGAGTGCAGATTGATGGGGAAAATTGAGATTTTTTATTTTATTTTGCCACATAACAAAAATGTGAAAAAAAAAGTTGAAGGGTCTCAAGGCTTTCCAAATGCAGTGTACCTCTTTGGACTTTATACTGTCAGTGGAGAGAATATGTATCATGCACTGTATGATCTATGATCAAAGCAAAGACGTATACTTTAATGGTCCTATTATAGAAGGGATCATGTTGAGTCATACATGCTTTATAATCTTACAGGGCGCTGTCTTTCTGAGAACTTTTATGTCAGAGGAGATGGAACGAGAGTCTACTTCTTTACACAAGGCAAGTCTTTAAACCACACCCAAAAAAACATGTTGGGCCACTATTTGGAAAGATATCGTTGGAAACTAGTCATTAGGGGGATGGGTTACTATTTGTATTCTTAAAGGGGTTGTCCCATCTGAACATTTATGGCATATCATTAGGATATGCCATAAGTTTCCAATTGGTCCGGATCCCTTATTTGGGACTTGCACTGATCTCCAGTACTGGACTCTGCATTGAATGGAGAGGACGCTGCACATGCGCTTCATCTTTTCCATTCACAGCTAATGGGGCTTGTGAAAATAGCCGAGCCAGCGGTCAGCTAGTTATGTAAATCCTATAGCGGTGAATGGAGAAAGCCGCTCATACACCTCATCCTTTTCATTGACACTGGGGACCTGCTCCTATCAGACATTTACCGTATATTCTATTGGTATGCTGTAAATATCCAGATGGGACAACATCTTTAAGCCTTTCGTTTTGTGATTAGATATGTTCTTTTGTTCCTAGATGAACTTGAAAATTTGTTTACAACAGCCAACTTGGAAAAAGTGCAAAATACAGTGGATCGCAGGCTTCAAGTAAACCGCGGCAAACAGCTGACAATGTATCGCGTGTGGATTCAGTGTAAATACCGCAAGCCCTGTAAGTCTGAAAGCCAACACCAAGATAACACACAGTGATGCACTGCCATAGGTGGAACATATTTCAGTTCCACTTAAGGGTTAGTACCCCAAATGCACAACATCAAGACGCTCTTCACTGGCCTTCAGTTCATGATATACTCCACAAGATTAAGCCATAGCTGCCATAAGAACCATCCACAGACAAAAAAAACTGAACTGTTTGGAGAAAAGGCCATTGTAGGACATTTGTGGAACAACTGGATGTTTCCAAACCATAACACTTGATGTGCTTGCTCATTTACTGCTGGTGTTTCCTTCCTGGAGGCCGTTTCTGTTCATCTAGAACCAGTTCTTAATTTTTATTTATTCAAATAAAGCATTTTACATATTATTTTTATTTTATTTTTTACTTTGGTCTTTCTTCTTTGTTCACCTTTTTGCATGTTGTCATACTAAATCTCCTCCACATCCTCTAATAGACCTTGAGGGCTGGTACTAAAGGCCCTATTACACCTGCAGATGCAGCAGGCGATTATCTAGAGGGAAGCGTTCCTTCCCAGCAATCACCTGTTCACCATTGGAGGAGACTGCTGCTATTACATGCAACGATCTCCTCCTCAGTATGGGGACAAGAGATCGCTAATGCCTTCACTCGTCACCATCCTGAATCGCTGTTTGCCGGCAGCAGATCGTGATTACATGGCACAATCTGCCGCCGACAAACGAGGATTTTTAAGCCTGCTAAAATATTCCTGACAATCTGCCCATGTAAATGTGCCACCAATGAACAAGCAAAACACTTGTTTATCGAGTGATCCTGTCATTCGTGCAGGCACACCAATTATTGTTTCTGGGCTGCAGATCGTTTTGTCTAAAGAGTGATCTGCTGCCCAGAAATAATGCAGAACGGGCAACTGCAATAGTAATCCCTCGTCCTCATACAGTGGAGGTGATCGCTGCATGTAATTGCAGCCGTCTCCTTCGATGAACAAGCATGCTGGTAGGAAAGCTTCCTTCCTGACAATCGGCTGCTTCTCAGCCAGTGGAAACCCACCTTTAATTTGCACCAAACAATTGACTGCTTACATGCCATGTTAATTCTGTGGTTTAGTCTCTATTTGCAAAAAAATTACTAAAATAAATTGTCCTAAATTGGAGGAAATGCTCAAAAACCCCAAACACTTTAGCGTGTTTAAACCCGGGGGAGCAATTCCTTAAAATACATAAATCACTGCAAAAAGTGCACCATAATGATATCCAACTGACAATACTGGCTAATCCCTCAAGCTGATGTTAAAAACTGAGACTTTAGCAAATGTATGCCAGTCAGGAACATAACGGAGCCCTTTTGCACCACCGTCAAGGTATCTCAGCGTGGCATGGGTCCTACTACTTGGCTGAGAGTTAGATCTTAGCACCATTCAGACCGTGTTCACACACCATAGGTAGTCTAGTGGTAGGATCCATACCACACTGAGATACTTTGACGGTGGTGCAAAAGGGCTCTGTTTTTTTTCCTGACTGGAATACATTGGCTAAAGTCTCAGTTTTTAACATCAGCTTGAGGGATTAGCCAGTGTTGTTAGTTGCATATCCATTGTGGTGCACTTTTTGCAGTGATTTAGTCTGTTTGCACCTAATTCAACAGGTGGAGTGGCTTAAGATGAGCCAACATGTACCACAATTTTGGCATAAAGTAAGCCTTATAGGTGGTGTATACTTAGGCCCCTTTCACACGGGCAAGTATTCCGCGCGGGTGCAATGCGTGAGTTGAACGCATTGCACCCTCACTGAATTCGGACCCATTCATTTCTATGGGGCTGTGCACATGAGCTGTGATTTTCACACATCACTTGTGCGTTGCATGAAAATCGCAGCATGCTCTATATTCAGCGTTTTTTCACCAACGCAGGCCCCAAAGAAGTGAATGGGGCCGCGTGAAAATCGCAAGCATTTTTCACGCATGGTTGCTAGGTGACGATCGGGCTGGGGACCCGATCTGTATTATTTTCCCTTATAACATGGTTATAAGGGAAAATAATAGCATTCTGAATACAGAATGCAAAGTAAAATAGTGATGGAGGGGTTAAAAAATATAAATTAACTCAGAGTCCACTTGATCGCGTAGTTGCGGATCTCTGTCTTCTTCTGTAATGTTGAGCTGCCGGCTAAGGACCCGTGGTGACGTCACATCACATGGTCCCTCACCATGGCGATGAACCATGTAATTGGACCATGTGATGAGCACAGTGACGTCATCAAAGGTCCTATTCCTGTGCACAGCAAAGAAGATAGAAGAGAAGCCGGGCTGCGTGATCAAGTGGATTAAGGTGAGTTAAATTATTATATATAATATTTTTTATTTTTTTTTACCCCTCCAGCCTTATTGTACTATGCATTCTGTATTAAGAATGCTATTATTTTCCCTGATAACCATGTTATCAGGGAAAATAATACAATCTACACAACACCTAACCCGAACTTCTGTGAAGAAGTTCAGGTCTGGGTACCAAACATGCCGATTTTTCTCACGCGCGTGCGAAGCGCATTACAATTTTTTGCACTCGCACGGAAAAAATTCCACATTTTCCCGCAACGCACCCGCATCTTATCCGGGCAAAAAACATGACGCCCGTGTGAAAGAGGCCTTAGGGTTGTATTAAACTGGCTAAGGGTCGGGCAGATCTGCCGGTGTAAAGGTGCAGCCAATTACCCAATGAATGAGCAAACTCTAGTTTATCGGGTAATCGGCTCTTTTATACAGTAACAAAAATCATTGTTTGCCAGCAGCAGTATTGTGCTGTCTAATCACACTCTGCTAACAGTATATAATGATTCTGAATGGCTACATGCACACGAACTTTATTTGTTTCCGTGTCCGTTAAGTTTTTTGCCGATAGGATGCAGACCCATTAATTTTATTGGGTCTGCAAAAAATGCAGACAGCACACTGTGCGCTGTCCGCATCAGTATGTAGGTACCATAGCCCCCCCAAAAAATAGAACATGTCCTATTGTCTGTTTTATGCATTGTTACAATGGATCAGCAAAAAAAAAAAAATTACAAGTTTTTGCGGATCGCAAAACACATGCGGTCGTGTGCATGTAGCCTATGGGGATGAGTGATGGCATAAACATTTTATTGCGATATTCGATACCACGCAAAATAAAAATAAAGCACCAAAAAAGCCACATGTTATGGCCCATAATAGAAGAGTCCTATCCTATTTTTTGGGGGGGACAATGTTATTTTTTCTTTGTTACTGCGTTCAGATGTTTTTTTTTAATATTCTAATAGTTTGGACTTTTTGGACGTGGCGATATGTAATATGTTTATTGTTTATATATTTTATATGTAAAAAAAAAGGGGGAAAGGGGTGATTTTTTTATAATTTTTTTATTTATTTTTTATTTATTTTTTTACTTTTTTTAATTTAATAACTATTAGTCGCCTTAGGGGCTAGAACCTGGGATCTTTTAATCCCTTGTCCTATTCACCCTAATGGAGCTCTATTAGGGTGATTAGGACTTTCCCCTAGTCGTCTCCACAATGGCACCCATAAGCTTAGCCCTGCCCTATCGGGGACAGGAAAAACACATAGAGAGATTAAATTGCCCCTTCCTACCTAACTACTCAGTGTTTTTCCTGTTCCTGTTTGGGAAAAGACATGTAGAGAGAGCAGGCAGTAATGATCTGCCTGTGGAAGCTTATCAATTTGGGGGGGGGGGGGGGGGCAGCTCAGGAAGGCAAAGCCCGTAGCTCCCTAGATTCCTGTCCGGAGTTTAGCTGCAGTTGGGGCCGATACACTCTGTGTAAGGCCCACCGTTTTGCTCCCTGCAGATGGTACCGGTGGATGCTGAAAGAATATGGGCACTTCCAGTATGGGTGATGCGGCCTTCCGGTGGGCCACAGGTAAGTAATCTCCGGGCGCGCAAGGCCTGAATTCTATGAGGCGATATAGCCAGAATTAGGCGCAATTGCCCTCACTTTTGCCCATACTCTCCCTGTGTTCTATGTGTTTTGGCATTCTGGCGTCCCACATGGCCTGCCCTTATAAAATGGCAATGGCTGCTGTGGATAGTAGCCGAGGAGGCTGCAGATCCTCACCCTGGAATAATCATGGATCACAGCAAAGCTAATACATGACCAGCATCTCTTCAGACCGTGAGTAAATAGGATCTGGGGCCCATTTATTTCTTACTTATATGCTGGTTCTTATCACAGCTTATATCTTCTCATTTATAGGGAGAAAAAGAAGCTGTTTTAAAGCCAAAATGTATCCTTACCAAATGTGCTATTTGCAACAAAAAACAGGATCCAGCATATAAAAAAAAAAAAAAAACCTGTGTCCTTCTTGTACATCAAAGATTGTGCAGGATGAATCCCCTGTTTTAATGAATGATATAAGATCTATGGTTAAGGAGGAAATACAATCAGCTATGTCTGGATTATCCACATCATTATATAAGAGTACTAGATGATTCAGAAGATTTGTCCGATGTTTTTTTCAGACACAGAGGAAGCTGAACATTTAGATTCATCTTCTAAAGAGGAAGACAAACATTTTTTATCTTCTTCTGAAGATTTAAATCCATTAATCGGAGCCATATGTAATACCATGGAAATTGAGCAGGACAAGAAGGCAACTCAGTTCAGGATACTATGTTTGGGGGGTCTTGACGAGAAACAAAAGGGTTTTTACAATCCATGTAAATGTTCATAGTCTAATAAATAAGGAATCGAATACTCTGGATAAAAGATCAATTTTTTCCCAGAGGCCTCAAGAGAAGATACTCTTTTAATGAATCATAGATAAAAAACTGATAGATGCCTGGGTGGCAAAGCTTTTAAAAAATACTTCTATACCTTTTGAAGATGCAGCACAACTTAAAGGGGTTGTGAACCCGGACATGTCCCCATTTTCACCCAGGCAGCTCCCTTGACTTGAGCATCGGAGCAGTTCATGCTCCGATGCTCTCCTGTACCCTGCGCTAAATAGCGCAGGGCAAAGGCATTTTTTGGAGTTGCGGTGACGTACCATGCTCTCCATGGGGCTGCCAGGTGGAGGCTTCTGCCCAGGAGTGAGCCTGGTAACATCACTGGCACTAATGGGGCGGGCTTTAAAGCTGCCCTAGCCTGTAAAACGGCTAGGGCAGCGCTGAAGCCCGCCCATCAGAGCCAGTGACGTCACCAAACACTGCTGGGCGAAAGCCTCCGCCCGTAGTGTGTTGTTATAAATAAAATAAAAAAAACCTTGCCCTGCGCGATCCAGCACATGGCAAGGGAGCGCATCGAAGCATTAACTGCTCCGATGCTCAAGTCAGGGAGGGCTTCCTGGGTGAATTATGGGTATGTCCGGGTTCAGCTCTGAACCAGGACAACCCCTTTAAAGATCCTATAGATCAAAAAGCAGAAAGGTTGATCAAGAAAACATGGGAGATGGCTACTTCCTTGTTCCAGCCAAATGTGTCTGCAACCTGTGTCGCTAGAGTGCTCTGTATTTGGTTAGATCAATTAGAATTCCACATAAAAGAAGAAACTCCTAGAGATCAGATCCTATATTCCGTCCCAATTCTTAAAATGGCGGCTGGATTTTTGGCAGTTTCTTCAGCTACAGCTGTATCTATGGCAGCAAGAAATTCCGTTTTAGCTAACTCAGAAGAGTTTCATGGATGAGATCATGGAAAGGAGATGTAACATCTAAAAATAAATTATGTTCCATACCCTTCCATGGAATATATGTTTGGACCCGATCTGGATAAAATATTAGAAAAAGTGTCTGATTAGAAAAAAAGGTTGCCCTGAAGATTATACATTTTGTAACAATAGACCCTATAAAAGGTGTAATTCCCAGGGCCAAAACAGGCCAGACAGAGGAAAATCTGGCAGATGGAGCTACAGAAGAAAAGGGGGAATAGATCCTTCCTTTTTAAAATCCAAACAGCTTTCCTGAGCCTTTAAATGACGTTAGAAAGGTAGGAAGAAGGCTAGCCGGTTTTATACATCAGTAGTGACTTATCACTAATAACAGTTGGATTGGTCAAGTTCTACTAGACAGGTACAGAATATAATTTTCGGCCTCTCCTCCTCAAAAATTTTGTCTTACGGTATGTCTTTTTCTCCAGGTCCACTCTTAAAAAAAAAAAAAATCTGGGGGAATTAGGTGCAATAGAGCCAGTCCCAGAGATAGTCCCAGCCAGTCCAAATCGCTTTTGGAAACCAGGAACATTTTCTCAGCATGCTGCATTATGAACTACCGGCGGTGTTGGCTTTCAAGCTAGTGATTAAAGGTATTGCAAAACCGAGCAGCGCACCTATAAAACCGCCGCTCTGGTTCACAACGCGCTTTATAGTGGGGTACTTTTTATCGCTTAATTTCTTTATAGCCGCACGCCATCTTTTCAGTATATTTTTTTGGGCGCTCTTTAAGAGGAATCTTTCCTTTAAGGATATTGAGAGTGATCTCGCCAATAGCGGCTATCAAATCATTACTGGCGTTATGTAATATTGATTTTTGGGTCTTCAGATTTGTTTTGACTAGCGCTTTTAAAAGATCCCAATTACGTTGGACTCTGTTCGACATCTTTACAGGTGCAGCGACACTACTGTGAATAACCGTAGAGGTGTGCATTTTAGAGCTTCTTTTTGCACACATAAGCTGCCGGAAGATCTGGCGGGAACAAACCAGTTCTAAGTCGTAGTTCCTCAGGCGTGTCAGATCTTAAATCTATGAGTAAATAGCCGTAAGGCTTGTGTGTAGCATCTTCAAAAGCTTCTAAAAAGAAACGTGTTTTACCGTGGTACATTTGCCGCGCCAACGTAATAATCTGTAATTTATCACAAGGGTTCTTAAAAAGGACCATGTATTTAGTGTTTAAATTTATGGTTCAGCTTTTCTTACCCTTACAAAAAACGTTTTGAACAAGATACATAATGCTCAAGTTTCTGTGGTGTACGTATTTGGTGAATGCGTTTTGCATTTCAAGATTTTCACAAGCCGCCTCCATTGAATCATCAACCACTGCCAAATTTACCTTGCCCGGCGGGAATAGATCAGCGTCTGTAAAATTTTGCGGTATTCCCTCGATAAACCTGATATTTGTAAACAAACAGGTTAGTTCATCGTACAATTTCTGCCAACAAGCATAAAAACCAAATGACGTTATCAGGTTTGTGCGACATTAATGTATCCACTTGTATTAACAAACGTTTAACAAAAAAAACCCTTACGGAATTTGAGGGGCCTGCTAAAATGCATGAAAAAGGGTGTTGAAATTGAGCCGCCATGTTTAATAGCCGAAAGGTAGCGTTGTAAAGTCGTCAGTCAGACGTCTTTGTGTAGACGGACTTTTGCGTTTTACGTAACGGTCTTGTCTCTACGGTCAAACGTTTTCTGTTTCTGAAAATTCTGTTTTGCTCGATACCGATTTGTTTTCTGCGTCTCGGGTTCGGAGTAGTCCAGTTCAAGGTCTTTTAAACTGTCAAAATTAACAAGTCGGGTGTTAGCGACGTTGAGTGTTATACCCTTAACCTTTAATACAGTTTTACCGTTGTTGAGTTTGTAACCGTACGTCTTCGGACCCACGGATACAAACTCGGTAATGTACGTGTAGTCAGGTACTTCGCTAGTTAGATCACCGAGAAAATCACCCAGGGGAGGCGTCCAATCACCGTCTCTACTTTACGAATATGACGAAGTCTGTGTCGTGGTACAGACAACGTTCTTGCAGTCTGTCTAGAAGATTGTATAATTCGAGTCTGGCATAGGCGGTTGTAAAACAGGCAATAAAAATGTTTGTTTTTGTTGAGGGTGTAACATTCTTTTACATAGCGCCAATTGACCACGGCCGTCTCTTCATCGATAAAATGAACCTCAGAGAGGTTGCAATACGGTACAAAAGCTAATTTGAAAAGCCCGTCAGGGTCCGTAACTATACTGGTACACGGCAAGTTAGAACGCTGCCCAAACTTCCCCCACAAAGAGTTTAGGAACAGTTTTGAAATTTGCCTTTTTGCGGGATTTACAGCTATTTTACAGCAAGCGAACACCTTCTTTTTTTTTTTTTTAATGCCTCCATGTACGCTGTTTTTTCTGAATCCGTTTTACACCAGCTGGGATAGCCTGAAGCCTCCTGTTTATCTCTGAGGTGTAGCTTGATGTACAGCGCAAACAGCTCGAGAAATGCCAGATCTCGTTGATCTCGGCGATCCTGTAACCTTTTTCAATGGCTAAAATTTGTTCTACGGTGCACCATGTACCGGCCATGGAACGTTCTTTGTCAGTATGTTCGCAAATGTCTTTCTGGCAATTCAGGGCGCATGTGTAGCATAGCAGAAACATTCGTTTTTTATTTAGTTTTACGGCAGGACCGGAAAAAATTAATCTCTGGCGGGTATACTTTAACTTTGGTAATGCCAAAGTATTTTCATAAATGATTTCTGGGTGTCCTACGCGGTACGTCTTAGTTTTATTAACCAAAGGATACAGACTCGTGAAATCGTAATAATGCACGGTCTCACCGGGCTGTACCTTGTGATAAAGTTTAATGGCGTTGGTGCGACCTTCGTAAAGCGAGTCACGAGGGTCCAAAGGTGTTGGGAATTTCATTTTAATCAGAAAGTTTTTGACCCCCTCATCACTCGCGGTCATTTCGTTCCACTCGTGCTCCCACAGAACATGGACCGTAAATCCCTGCCTCTGTAGTTGGCTTTTCCTGACTAGGAAAGATTGGTACAACTGCCCGTAGGATGATTTGGTAAGATCATTGCGATCGTGTTCGTTATAGCACCCAGGGCAGCCGTGATAAAAACAACCCTGGAATTCAAAAACGGTTTGTTACCGTTAACAATCGCATAGCCACCCAAAAAGTATTTACCAACCTTTTTTTCACCGCCCTTTAATGCGTGTTGTATGGAAATATCCTCAGCGTGTTCAACGTACATGAGCCACTGTATAGCAGGTGTTGAGAATAGTTTCTGGGTCTTGTGGTAAATATCTGCAGGGACAATCGCTATGGTATTTTCGGGAAGAAATTTAAACCGATACATAGCCATACATACTGACACCAACGTGATAAGTTGATATGGGTCGATACATTTAGTGACTGTTCTGTGTTTCTTTTCACGTTTAAAGTATTGCGTCACTTTCAGTCATGGCCTTAATCGTGTCCCTGTAACATTCACAAGCCCTTCTCAAGACCTCAACATCCTGCTTACAGTAAGCTCTTAGCTCTTCCTGAAAATTAAAGGTGTCATTTTTATATTCTTCGTACCACACCATAAATTCTTTTTTCTACCCGGGCATCATGTAATCGCAGACGTAATACCGCGCATTCATGACGACGCCTATGTAATTTAGATTTTCTTCCGTATTGCAAAAATGTGGGAAGTGACCCTTGGCGCCTGAAAAGCCCATAGCTTCGGGCATCTTACTAAGCTTCATCGGTATGAAATTTAACGAATCTATGAATCTAATTTTTAAATCAGTCAGGGTAACGCACATTAACCGTCCGCCCACCGTCTAAGCGCAGTTGGATATAATCGCCTGACTCTATCCTACAAAGATTGTATAGCCGCGTGTATAGCATCAAGAGCGTCGACAAATGAACAAATGGCTTAGAGGTTAGCGAATCTAAAATGTTCTGTGTACATGGTACTGTTAAGATTCACTAAGTCGCGCTGTTGATGGAATACACGTTCTAGATAAATGGTTCTAACGTTGTGGGGTTCAGGGGGTTCGTCTGTGACGACTGTGTTACCGGACATTTCGTCAGATTGTGAGTCGTTGCCTCGAGAATGATTTGTTTGGTCATTTAAACGCCTGTTCGTTTGTGTGCTGTTTGGCTGAATGTGCGCTGCTTGCGATAGCTGAGGCTGCTGTGGTGGTTGTTCAGCGTTCAGACAAGCCGTTGCAAGAGTCTTGTTACGCAGGCGTCATCTTTTTAACCTAACTAAGACCGTTTAACCGCAAAGTACATTTTTATAGCCCGTTTTAACTTTCTAGCTCTAACGCTTACAGATGTTTTTGCGCTTTTAAAAGGCCATCCCCCGCCAACCATGTCTAGTCAGTACCTGCCTAACATCTCTTTTTCAATAGCGTCAAGGTGAGTAATCAGTCTACCGTATTTGCCGCGCGTAGCATGTATTTTCAGCGCAGTAATTTTGTTGGGTCTGTTAAACGCTAAAGAGAAAGAGTCTTTAACACAACATTCTAAATACCTCGCTACGCGTAACATTTTGTCGTTGCATATTGAGAGAGAACTCAACGCGTCGTACGTATTCTCGTCCCGACAAATGCAAGAACGAGTATGAGGTGCGTCTGCCCTAGGTCCGTCTGTTGTACGTCATAGGGCCAATCTGGCGTCTCAAATGTGATGCCCCTTTTAAAAGACGTTGCACCTTGTGTGTCGAATGCCGGGCGATATTTAGCAAAAATCTGTAACATCATTTATTACACGTGGTGGCTCACCACTCTGCGGAACCGGCTGTGGGGTTGTTAGAATTTCGGAAATCGGTGTTAACAGTTTTGGCTGCTTTGCGCTTGTTCGTCTTTTCTCCTTAACAAAACCAAATTTTGCGCTTTCTTTTCTTTTGGCTAAACTTTAAAAGAGATAACATTAAGCTCTAACTAGTAAGAATTTCAAACATAGTAATTAAGTTATATTAGTGCGCCGCGAGATCTTAACTCACGCGTGTTAGGGCATTGGATAATCGGTATCGCCTGATCTTCATTCCGCCAACTGTCGCCTGCCCGCCTGCCTCCCCGGTCTGGGTAGGGATTCCCTACATTTTAGCTCTTGCCCTTCATATATATATATTGACCCTCTGGACCGTTTGCAGAATTTGGCCAATATACACCAGTTGTATTCTACTATTGGTGACGTGGTGGAGACCAATATATCTGATGCCAAACCACACCAGTGAACCAGTTCGGGGGAGGGGGGGGGGTTTGTGGAGGGATTCGGGTGGCAGGGAATGGGAATGGGCCTGGCTACGGATGTCATTAGGGGGCGGCGGACGACTCTCTTATAGCTCCATAACATAATGAACGATAAAGTTATAACATGGAATGTACGTGGCTTAGGGGACAGAACAAAACGGGTTATAGTCTTTGATCTGATTATTCGACATCTCCCCACAATAGTTGCATTATTGGAAACACATGCATCACCAGAGATCCCTGAATATTTAATAAAGAAATGGGCAGGGCATCAGTTCCACTCCGGATTCTCGTCATATTCCCATGGGATTAGTGTATACGTCCATAGGAACGTTGACTTTGTCCCACTGGAGCAGTCAATTGACACAGATGGGAGATTTGTTTTTCTCTATGCCCGATGGAATGGTAGGAAGTGTATTTTAGCTTTTTTATATATCCCCCCCTCCATTTGCTATGACAGTTCTGAACCAGTTGATGACTTTTATGTATAATAGAGAGCGGTGTCCGGTGTTAATATGTGGAGATTTTAACTGTGTATTAGACCCTGAGTTAGATAGAATATCCACCATACGGAAACATAACCAGGGGAAGCATTCCCTATTTCGAGGGTTCTGTGAGGAAACAGGGCTAAATGATGTCATGGCGATGGCTGTACGGTTATAAGCAAGTGTTTTCTTGTTTTAGTAAAACATATAATGCTATGTTCAGAATTGATATTGCCCTGGCCAATAGTGAGATGCCCGATTTAACTTCGAAAATGAAATACGAGATTCACGGAATCTCGGATCACTCACCGATCCTACTGGCCATGAAGATTGGGCGACAATCTACTATCGCCAGACCGTTTTAGACTGAATGCTCACTGGTTAACTATTATAAAAGATACAGAGAGAATAAATAGGGAACTTGCACAGTTTTGGCAAGAAAACATTGGTACAACGCATATCCACTTAGTGTGGGATGCAATGAAGGCACATACAGTGTCCAATGACAAAGAAATGAAAAGTCTCAGAACAGTATCATTTCAATGGTAGCTTTATTGTAACAGTGGCAGATAGCACATCAAAAGGAAAATCGAAAAAATAACTTTAAATAAAAGATAGCAACTGATTTGCATTTCATTGAGTGAAATAAGTATTTGAACCCCTACCAACCATTAAGAGTTCTGGCTCCCACAGAGTGGTTAGACACTTCTACTCAATTAGTCACCCTCATTAAGGACACCTGTCTTAACTAGTCACCTGTATAAAAGACACCTGTCCACAGAATCAATCAATCAAGCAGACTCCAAACTCTCCAACATGGGAAAGACCAAAGAGCTGTCCAAGGATGTCAGAGACAAAATTGTAGACCTGCACAAGGCTGGAATGGGCTACAAAACCATTAGCAAGAAGCTGGGAGAGAAGGTGACAACTGTTGGTGCGATTGTTCGAAAATGGAAGGAGCACAAAATGACCATCAATCGACCTCGCTCTGGGGCTCCACGCAAGATCTCACCTCGTGGGGTGTCAATGGTTCTGAGAAAGGTGAAAAAGCATCCTAGAACTACACGGGAGGAGTTAGTTAATGACCTCAAATTAGCAGGGACCACAGTCACCAAGAAAACCATTGGAAACACATTACACCGCAATGGATTAAAATCCTGCAGGGCTCGCAAGGTCCCCCTGCTCAGGAAGGCACATGTGCAGGCCCGTCTGAAGTTTGCCAATGAACACCTGAATGATTCAGAGAGTGACTGGGAGAAGGTGCTGTGGTCTGATGAGACCAAAATAGAGCTCTTTGGCATTAACTCAACTCGCTGTGTTTAGAGGAAGAAAAATGCTGCCTATGACCCCCAAAACACCGTCCCCACCGTCAAGCATGGGGGTGGAAACATTTTGCTTTGGGGGTGTTTTTCTGCTAAGGGCACAGGACAACTTATTCGCATAAACGGGAAAATGGACGGAGCCATGTATCGTGAAATCCTGAGCGACAACCTCCTTCCCTCTGCCAGGAAACTGAAAATGGGTCGTGGATGGGTGTTCCAGCACGACAATGACCCAAAACATACAGCAAAGGCAACAAAGGAGTGGCTCAAGAAGAAGCACATTAAGGTCATGGAGTGGCCTAGTCAGTCTCCGGACCTTAATCCAATCGAAAACCTATGGAGGGAGCTCAAGCTCAGAGTTGCACAGAGACAGCCTCGAAACCTTAGGGATTTAGAGATGATCTGCAAAGAGGAGTGGACCAACATTCCTCCTAAAATGTGCGCAAACTTGGTCATCAATTACAAGAAACGTTTGACCTCTGTGCTTGCAAACAAGGGTTTTTCCACCAAGTATTAAGTCTTTTTTTGTTACAGGGTTCAAATACTTATTTCACTCAATGAAATGCAAATCAGTTGCTATCTTTTATTTAAAGTTATTTTTTCGATTTTCCTTTTGATGTGCTATCTGCCACTGTTACAATAAACCTACCATTGAAATGATACTGTTCTGAGACTTTTCATTTCTTTGTCATTGGACAAACTTACAAAATCAGTGAGGGGTCAAATAATTATTTCCTCCACTGTACGCGTGGGTTATATTATGGCAAAATCAAAAAGAAAAAAAAATGAGTTCTTTAAAGAGGAAAAAAGCTTGGAAGAAAAGGTTGCATACCTTCAAGGTAGGATTAGAACAAATAATGATGGGAACATGCGGGCTAAACTAAAATCAGCTAAGGACCACTATACAAATTTTATGAGGAAAAAGGCACAGAACCAATTATTTTTCCAAGGATATGAGCATTTTTGTGAAGGAGGTACCCCCGGTAAATTACTTGTCTCTATAATATCTAATCAAAAGGCCCCTCAAAAGATCAGACAAATTCAAACAGGTGACGGTCGTAAACTGGAAAAAGCAATGGAAATTGAGGGTGAATTCGTAAAATATTTCAATAACCTCTATTGCTCTGAGTTAGATGACACGGGGACCAACATAGAAGATTTTCTGCAACAAATTAGGATTCCAGTACTGTTGGAGCCGGACTCGGCTCTCCTGAACTCCCCCATTCTTTTAGGGGAGCTACAGGAGGTCATAAAGGGAATTCAGGGTTCCTCGGTCCCCGGGTCGGACGGGCTTCCGTTTGGTATATATAAGAGCCATGTGGGGGTCCTCCTACCCGGGTTACTGCAGGTTCTGAATGAATCCTGTAAAAGTGGAAAATTGCCCCCGTTCTTAATGGAGGCAATTATTACACTGATTTTGAAGAAAGGGAAGGATGGAAACAAAGTTGAGGCTTATCTACCTATATCCCTGCTCAACGCAGATTATAAGATAATTGCTAAAGTCCTCGCAAATAGGTTAAAAAAAGGTAATAACTGTCCTAGTTCATACAGATCATACAGTGTTTATCCCCGGGTGACAAATCCAGACCAATATACGGAGGACTTTTCTAAATGTGCAGATGGGGGGGGGGACTGCTCCATCCTGTCCCTGGATGCCGCAAAGGCTTTTGACAGGGTGGAGTGGCCCTTTCTTTGGCAGATCATGTATAAGATGAACCTGGGTCAAAAATTTATTTGATGGGTCAAAATGTTATACAATGGACCAGTGGCTAGAATTAATATCAATGGGGTGATCTCCCCCGCCGTCTGCCTACAGCGCGGGACATGGCAGGGTTGCCCACTCTCCCCACTTCTTTTTGCAATCTTCATGGAACCCCTGGCATGCAGAATCAGAGCTGATCTGAGCATTGTGGGATTCGGGGGAAGGGGGGGCGGGGGACAAGATCAGTTTATATGCGGATGACGTATTGCTCTATTTGAATGACGGATGGAGTAACGTCCCGCGTGTCATGCAAATAATAGAGGAGTTCGGCCGGGTATGAGACAAATCCGTCTCTGGTCTAAATCCGTCCTCTTCACTCTGAACCGTGTACCCCCTCAAAATGACTTAAAGATAAAGATTATTTCCCCACTAGATCACTTGGAATATTTAGGGATAAAGATTGGTAGTTCAATTAGGGAATATAATAAATTTAATATTACTCCCTTAGTAAATAAAGTAAGGGAGAAGGTTAGGGTTTGGCAAAAATTGCCCCTTTCACAGATTAATAGAATTGCACTGATTAAAATGATCCTACTGCCCCGGATACTGTATTTGGTCAGTCCATGCCCCGTCTGGATCGAAGACAGCGTCTTCAACCTGATTGATAGATTGATCAACGATCTGATATGGGGCAGGAAAAGGGTCCGCATTAAGTTACAATATCTGTGTTTGGCTGAAATAAATGGTGGCCTCGGCCTCCCACTTTTTCAAAGTTACTATCTATGTTCACAATTGCAGTGGTGTATCAATACGGGGGATGGTTTATTAATATCTTATATTTCTGGACAACAGCAGCGGCCTATACAGAATATATTTAGCATATTGGAATCCGGACTCTTGGGACGCGAGGAATATACTTGCCCCATTGGTTCAATGTTACAGAAGGCTTGGAATAAAATAAAGGTTCTTTTGCAGGTCACATATGCCTTGGAGTTTACCCCGTTATGGGATAACCCCTCTCTAACTGAGTTTTCATCTTTAAACGACAATAATTATTGGACCCGGAGAGGGATTACGATGTTGTCACATATATGCACTAAGGGGAAAATGAAACCAATAGGGGAAATATTTCATGAGACACCAATCACTGTGTTAAAACACTACAGATATGCCCAATTAAAACATGCATTAGCATATACGCAAAATAACATTTCTCAAACATTAGGCACGCAGCGATTGTTAGTTTTTTTGTTATAATTCAGTGGGGAAAAAAGTTCGGGTTTCACAAATTTATAGCAGACTAATAAAGGAAGTAAGCACTGTAACTAAATGTAAAAGTGTTGATAAATGGGAAGCGGATATAGGGGAATGTAATCCACTTCAATGGTGGGAGATATATCAAAATATTAAGAAGGCCTCCCTCTCACGACAACACCGGTTGACACAATATAAAATAGTACACCGATTATATCTCACTCCGAATCTCTTATCTAAAATCTACGGTAAAAAGGGAAAATAATTTTGCTGCTTGAAATGTTCTTTCACTGATGCTGGTTATGTTCATATGTTGTGGAGCTGCCCAGTTATCAAAACTTTCTGGCATAGCATATTCCAGGGTATGGAGGCAATAACTGGAAATAGTCCCCCTTTAACATTTCAAGTAGCTATACTCGGACTTCTTCCATTGGAGTTTAAACACAAAACATTTTAAAGTGAACAGATTCGCTGGTTAAAGGGACTCTTATTGGCTAAGGTAATAATTCTTAGGAATTGGGTGATGGACAGAGCCCTTACAATAAAAGAGTGGGAAAGACTAATGTCAAGAGTAAAAGAATTTGAGTTCATGAAATGTAAAGGGGAGAAATATCAGACATAGTTGAAGGACGTACGGTCGGAGTGGAACTGATAACCCATAAATAAATAAATAAATAAAAAGCAAACAAAAAAAAACAAAAAAAACAAATAGGGAATACGTAAATAATATCTATAACCGGAGCAACTCGTGTGCATTGGAAGTGGGTTAAAAATAATTCGTCCCTTAATGGTCTATGAGACAGCTGGAATGAGGGCGGGAGTCGCCCGCCGCCTCTGTGGCACCCGTGGCCAGGCATGGGGGGGGGGGGGAATAGGTTTGTTTGATATGGGAGGTGGGAGACTAGTACTATTTCGGGGTGTCTTGTATTTATATATGCTGATTGATCCATTAGGTTACTGTTTTATGTTAGAACCCCGGCATTATGCACGTTATCGGGGGCAGGTACTAAAAAATTTTAAAGAAATTTATATGTACTATGCTCCTCCTTTCTTATATATTTGTATATTGTTCTTGTTTAAAGAAAATAAAGATATATAAAAAAAAAAAATAGTAAAAAAAAGAAGGGTCCTATGTCCTATTACCTTGAAATAAGTTTTCTTGCAGAGCCTCAATGTCAAATGCTTATGCCCTGTGGTGCTCTGCCCACATGTGTATATATACAGATGCTGCCTGGGTTTTCTTAACATTAGCATATGCAATAGGTGGTGGCGGTGATGCAACCAATCACAATAATTTTGTTTCCTGAAAAGAGATGCTATAAAAATATGGATAGATACAGCGTAGTGTTTGCCTCAGCTGTTGATACGATACCTGTAGTTTTTGTGTTAACTCTGCTATAGACAGATCCGAGAAAATTAACACCTCTAAGGTTGACACAGCTGCTGGCCTGATAGTCATGTGTGTGGTCTTGTAGGAAATGAAAAGTTTCAATCTACTGTACGCTTGTGGACCTGGGGGAAAATCTACATTTATAGCAGGAATGTGACATTTCAGGTTTTTAATTTAAATTCAGTGTGTTGACACAGCTGTCCGGTGTGGTGGGAGTTAAATTACACTCAGGCACTCACAATGGGGGGTAGATTTCATAGACATGCATACACTGTAAGTGTGGGCTGCAGTTATAAGAGGCCCGGCCGTGTAGCATACGTCTTTTGGACATGTCCGGGCATGCCAATATATAAAAGGCATATCAAAATGATATCAAAGTGATATCAAATCAAAAAATGACATAAAAGTGGTATAAAAACGTATCAAAAGGGCATGCCAATATATAAAACCATATCAAAATGTTATAAATAGGATATTAAGTGTTAATAAAAGCTTATCATTTGATAAGGACTTAAAAAGAGATATAAAAAGCTTATCATTTAGGTGTGGTTTGGGGCGGCGAGGGGAGAGAAATGGGCGGATCTGGGCGAGGTTAGGGCATTTCTGAGAGGGGTTATGGTGTGAAAAAGGGGTGGGGCACCTGTCACTTTGAGTTTGACGAGACATGTCCCACTATACTACTAACATATAAACATAGGAACTGTATTAAGGCTATTGTTAGGTCTGGCTATATACACGTATAAGCTGTATTAGCAACCTAGGACAGGTCTTAGCTGGCCAGCTAACACTCCCACCAAAATTACCTATAATTCTATGTTCTTAGTGGTAGGACTTGAACATGAATTTGAGGAATTTTCCATTAGGTCCTTCTTCAAGGATGCCTTCCATGAATTTCAAATAATCCTGCTTGAATTTGGGATATCTTCCCATCTTTTTCTTCAAACATTTCAATCTTGCTAGGCAAAAGATTTCTGTTATTTAGCAGAGGTCGTTCTCTAAAAGGTAAGGGCATTTCAAAATGACCTTGTTGATTCTGCTGAATACTTTCTTCTAGAGTGTATACGAACTTTATATCTTCTTGGGATACACTCTTTTCTTTAGAACTTATGTCTGCAAAGTCAGATTCAAGGATCTTGATTACTTTTGCTGGAATTACAGTTGGTAACTCTTGGACAGATATTCGATGACACAATCCTGTCACCTGTCTTGAGTTTGCGATCTGCTGTTTTCCTCCAACAACACCCCATCCTAGATCAGTTTAAATCTCATAGGGTTTACCTTTCGTGGTACCAAGGCTTTGGGACAATCGTAGCCTATCAACAGTCCAACACCAAACTCCTTCAGCAGGGACATTTTATGAGGTATGACAGATAGGTGCTTCCATTTATTGCCTGTTTCACAGGTAGGTATGTGATCTCGATCTAGAGGTATATCGTCTTTTGTATAAGCTGGAGGTAGAATTAATGTGAAGTTTGAATGAAGTCCTCTAACTCTCAGTCCTTTGACCCTTTGACTGTTCACTAACGTGTATCTCCCTGTCATTGTAGTGAGTTTGAACTTCACTGGTTCTGTAGCCACTTGTAATTTCTTGCAGATTTCTTCATCAATGAAGGTAACGTCACTGTGGGTATCCAGTAGCGCATAAGCGTATACCTTCTTGTTCCTCCTTTTAGGATTTGAAATGCACACTGGTACAACCATTGATGTGCCATTGCTTTCTCCTTCCCTCACTCTGCAAGAGAATACCAATACTTTCTTTCCTTCCTCAGTATCTTTATGTATTGAGGATTTATCTTTTTTTGGACGTTCTTCATGTAGTGGTGAAGGATGGGGTCCTTTGCAAATGCTGCATGTGGCCTTTTTCTTACACTCCTTAGTAACATAGCCTTTTCTTAGGCATCCGAAACACAGTTGGTTATCCAGCACAATTTTTTTTTTTCATCTGGGGACTTCTCCTCCAATTGTTGGCACTTATGTATGGAGTGGTTCTCTCCACGGAACATACACTTGAAGGTAGTCTGAAGATTTGTCAGTTCTGTCTCTCTACTGATCCCAGTAGTGACTTTGAACTTACTCTCATAGGTATCTGTACCTTTAGCTGATGTGTTGGTTGCAAAGCTAGTTGCTCTTGCACATCTTATCTCTCTTACAGGCCTTTCTTCTAAGGATTTTAAGACGTAAGATGATGTTACTGTATTGCATGCTATCCGTGCTTCCTTATTGATGAACTCAGAGAACTCTTTAAAACTTGGGAAGTTCTTGCCTAGATCTAACTGTTCAGTCACATAGCGATTCAATCTAGAAACCACTTCTTCAGGTAGCTTACTTCTAGTCCTTGAACGTGTGGGATGGCATTGCTGCATCCTTGCAGGAAGTCACCATACTCTTGGAGTCTGAAGTGTTCTTTAGGACCAGGGGCGTACATAGAAATCACTGGGCCCCATAGCAAGCATCTGAATTGGGCCCCCTAACCCCGCCCACTACCCACCCCTGGCCCGTCCCACCTCCTGTCCTGGCTCCTCCCATGCCACACCCCCATTAAAGAATCCCTAATGCCCCCCAAAATGCCCGGGGGGAAGGAGTAGGAGAGCACACTGTCCACTATGAGCCCCCCAAACCCATAATGCCCCCAAAATGCTCAGGACAGTGTGCTTTCCTTCTACTCCTCTCCCCCCTGGGCATTTTGGGGGGCATCAGGGGTTGGGGGGCTCATAGAGGACTCGGGGGGGGGGGTGGAGGCTCATAGAGGACAGTGTGCTTTCCTCCTACTCCCCCCCCCTTGACATTTTGGAGTAATGGGGGGCATTAGCGGTTGGGAGGCTCATAGAGGACTGGGGCGGGGAGACTCAGAACAGTGTGCTTTCCTTCTACTCCTCCTCCCCTGGGCATTTTGGGGTAATGGGGGCATTAGGGGGGCTCATAGAGGATTCAGGGGGGGGGTTCATACAGGACAGAGTAGGAGGAAAGCAGACTGTCCTCTATGAGCCCCCCAAACCCTTAATGCCCCCCAAAATGCACAGGACAGTGTGCTTTCCTTCTACTCCTCTCCCCCCTGGCCCCGAGCATTTTGGGGGGCATTAGGGGTTGGGGAGGCTCATACAGGACAGAGTAGGAGGAAAGCAGACTATCCTCTATGAGCCCCCCTCCCTATGAGTTCTCTTGCTGCCTGGCAGTGGCAGGCAATGCTGCATTAATCTATCCCTTCCCGTTCCCATACACAACAACAAACCAACAACGGCACACCAACCAATCATTAGAGGGTGACCACCGTCCGGGACTCCGTGTCCGGTCAGGAGCGGTCGGGCGGGCAGGCAGGCAGACCATCAGTCTGGGGCTGGGCTCGGTGCAGGGTGCGCAGAGAATGAATGGGTTAAAGCGGCGCCCGCTCTAGCTGCCTGCAAACACTGGCCAATCAGCAGCTGCCTCTTTGTGCTGCTGACTTGTGCTGATTGGCCAGTGTGAAAAGAGAACACGCCCGCAGCCTGGGCGGGAGAATCAAGTTCATGCAGTTAGGTAGGTTAATACAAGACGCGAGGGGGGGGCGCCAATTAAAGTCAAAGGCAAGTGCCGCGGGCCCGCTGCGCCTGCGCCACAGACTAGTGTATGTAGTGTACTACTAGTACTGGCTAAAATAAACGGAGGGGGCGGGGCCTTCCCTGCGCTGCGGGCCCCATAGCAACGGCGTGGTCTGCCTATATTGGCGGTACGCCACTGTTTAGGACCTATTTTAGGCCAGTTATTCAATTTCTCTCTAAACGTTCTTTGTACTAAGAAAGGATGACCATGTCTTGCATTTCATTTTTCCCAAGCTTGCTTATAGCCTTCTTCGTCTTTTCTATAGAAGTTACCTTCAAGAACTTTCTTTACTTCCCCACTAACATATCTCTGAAGATAGAATAATTTGTCGATTGGACTGAAGCAATGATACTCAATGATCATTTCAAAATTTGCCTTCCACTCTGTGAACTTCAATACGTCTCCTGAAAATACAGTGGGTTCCGGCACAGGAAGTCTAGCTAGGACTGTTCTCTGTGGTCTTGCTGGGACAATGGTTGTAACATTCTCCTGAGCATTGCCATGGCATCTAGGAATAGAATCATCCGGTTCTATTTTCTCACTTACTTCTGAATTAGGTATGTCCTTTTCTTTATCTTTTCTGGTAGAGATAGGAAAAAGGTGTGTGAATTTACCCTCTAACACTGGACTAGGCCTCTCTTTGTTTTTCTGAGCAGGGATGGAAGGATAATAACTTATTCTATCACTAAATGCTGGAGATTCCCTTCCATTCTCATGGGCGTAAGAAGGAACGTAGGTGTCTGCTTCTTCACTTAGAACAGATTTGAACCCATAACTACTCAGATTCATATCCTCTTCGTGTACTCTGAGGCTGGCTTCTATGATCTTAACTTCTTTTTGCTTTTCCAGACTTTTCATCTGTTGGCGCTGTGCGTCCATTTCAGCTTCCATTTGATGGCGCTGTGCCTCCATTTCAGCTTCAATTTGATGGCGCTGTGCATCCATTTCAGCTTCCATCTGATGGTGTTGTGCATCCTTTTCAGCTTGCTTTTCAGCCATCAGTTGACGCTGCGCCTCGATGGCAGCTTCCATCTCAATTTCTGCTTTCTTGACAGCAAGTTGTTCAGCTAATTCCTTTCTTTTAGCTGAAGTATTTGAGGACTCTGATATGTGGGTGGCACTTCTGCTAGCGAAGGAAGTCACACTTGAGATTATGGTTCCCCCTAAAGACCTAACATAGTCTCTCATAAAAAGCTTGTTCATTCTACTTCTTGCTTTTACTTCATCATAGTTTTCTGCAGATGATAGTTCTCTCATGAGCTTTACTAAATCTTTAGTGATGGCATTACATGTGTCCATGTTCCTTATAATATCCTGGGAAGGTGTCGTAAGTGATCGCAGGTTGACATATGCTGCCATAAGCTCTGATTCAGATTCTTCTACCGTCTCTACCATATCACTCAAGTTCTTTTTTATACTTTCTTGCTTTAGCTTTCTACAAATGTCTTCAATGTATGATTTCCCCTTCTCATACACTCTGGCAAACTTTTTTCCTTTTAATGCTGCTTCTTGCTCCAAATTTTCCAGCATCTTTGGGGTCAGTTTTCTTTTTCTTTTTTGTAAATTCTCTTTTTATAAATTTTCATTTAGAATTAAGATATCACGAGGGAAGGACACCTCGGGACGCAGCCCAAGAGAGTTACCTCCATAAGGCATGAGTGTTACAATAGTAAACACATCAAGTGTTATAAAAGTAAACATAAAATATGTAACAGGAAGGCCCAGGGAAAATTGAATGGCAAATATACAATACCAGCATATGCCGGGTGATATTGGGGTATTCCTTCAGTAAAGCTGCAGCCCAGTAAACAAGAAAGATCAGGTAGTTCGTAGGGGGAAGGAAAGACCAGGGTAAGAGGGGAAGAAAGTCGGGGGGGGAGGGGGGAGGGGCAGAAATAGAAAGACAACAGTCCAGAAAGAGCGAAGAAGGAAGGAAGGGCCAAGAGAGATAAACAAGAGCCCCATATCCTATGCAGCGAGAAGAAGTTTATAGTTGTGGGTAGTTTGAAATGTCATCCAACCTTTCCATGTCTTAAGAAACTTATTTTCAGTGTTCATTAGCGAAACGGTTAGATCCTCCATCCTCATTATTTCCAGACTTTTACCCAGCCACAGAGACATCGTTGGCACAAAAGGCATGGGATACATGCCCGAGCAGCATTGACCAAATATCGTATCACAGATTTTTTACCATGGATCGGTCGCACTGGTGGAGCAGGAAGAATGCTGGTGATTTCGGAAGGTCAACTGTGGTAAATTTGGACGTGACTTGCCACACCTTATCCCAAAATTGTGTTAATGCCCGGCATTCCCAAAAGATGTGTAACAAGGTCCCCCCTGGTTTCACCACAGCGACAGCATAGTGGAGACACTGTAGGGAATATGGCAGTCAACCTAGAGAGTAGTTTAAACCCTGCTTCCTGTATGTTACTAGCTATAGAGGTCTTATGCGTGCACAAATAAATCCTGTCTTTCTGCTCGGTCGTGAACGTCACTCCCAGGTCTTGTTCTCATTGTGTCATGTATTTCGGGGAAGGGGGGGGGGGGGGAGACCCGAAGGAGAGTTCAGGAAACAGTACATGCTGGAGAGAGTGTGTCGGAGGATACCCCTTTGATCACATAGTTTCTCAAAGTCCGTTTTGCCTCTAACGTATAAAGACGCCTATGGTAGCGTAGAGAGGAGATGGCAGAGTTGTTGGGACTGCCAGTCAGTCAAGACAGGTGTATTGGAGTCCAGATCTGGAATCGTCCATGAGTCCGTCACGATAAAGTGATGTGCCCGGAAGACATTGTTCGATAGTAAAGTCCTGAAATTACCCTGTTCTAGCCCAGGTGTAAATTGAGGATTTCACAAGATCGGGTACAACGGTGAGGTCAAGCGTGAAATGTCTGCACTATCCACAGTGGAGGAGAAGGTGCGAAGGGTCGGACCAATGGTTGAATGGAGACGTGCTTGCAAGGGGACTTGTGTGTCCAACCATGGTGTTGCCGCCAACGGAGTGGGGATAAAGGATTGTTCAGTTTGAACCCACTGTTTATGCGAACTATGCCAGCACCAGTCAATAATGCGCATTAGGTGCGAGGCTTTGTGATAGGCCACAAAATTCAGTAGTCCAGGAGCTCCACTGTGTTTAGGGCGGAACAAGAGGAAGCGGGCAATCCTTGGGGCTTTCCCCGCCCATATGAACCGTGTGAGGATTTTTAACAGTGTATGAAAGAAAAGTCTGGTAATGTGTATAGGAAGCGTTTAATGAAATAGAGTATCCTAGGGAGGATGTTCATCTTAAAGATCGAAATTCTCCCGAACCAGGAAAACGTACCTGTATGCCACTTATCTAGATCAGCTCGCATCTGGCGGAGCGCACGGGGGGGGGGTAATTCTCTAGGTAAAGATCGGCCAGTGTGGGGGTTAGGTGAATACCCAGATATTTTAAAGAGGATCGCGCCCATTTAAAGGGAAATCCGACCGACAGGTCCCTAATCATTGCAGCAGGTAGTGTGATATTAAGCGCTTCCGACTTCTGTAAGTTGATTTTATAGTTCGACCAATGGGCGTAAGTTTTGAGGACTTGCAAGAGGTTCGGGGTAGAAATTCTGGGGTTAGAGAGGAAGAAAAGCAGATAGTTCGCATAAGCGGCAACTTTGTGGTGGGTTCCCCTTATTTGTGCACCCGAGATATCTGGATTCGATCTGATATGCCCTAACAATGGTTCTAGGCAGAGGATGAAGATTAGAGGAGAAAGGGGACACCCCTGTCTAGTCCCATTACTAATGGGAAAACTGTCAGAAAACTGGCTGTTCACTTTAACCGAGGCAGAGGGGGTGGAATACAGGTTATAAATTCTTGCCATCATGGTGTCCCCTAGGCCTAAGTATCTCAGGGTTTCGAACATAAAACGCCAGTTCACCCCGTCAAATGCTTTGTTGGCATCTGTTGAGAGCAAGAACATGGGAAGTTTAGTCGATACTGCATGGTATATTAGATTGATGGCTCTGGTGGTGTTATCCCTGGCACGAAGCCAGTCTGATCTAAGTGTATGATGTGTTGCAAGTATGGGATCATATGGGTAGCTAAAATTTTTGAGAATAATTTAAGATCCACGTTAATTAACGAGATCGGGCGGTAGCTCTGGCATTGGGATAAGTCTTTCCCCTTTTTGGGGATTACCGAGATGTGCACCCTGAGGGTATCTGGCGGGAGGGTCTGTATAGTATAGTATTAAAAGCAGTTTATGCTTATGGGGCCAATAGGTCATTGAACGTCTTATAGTACGACAAGGGCAGGCCATCCGGGCCAGGGGCTGTTCCCGTGCGGGATTCTTTAATGGCTAGAACTAGTTCTGTATCAGTTAATGGTGACTCCAGTGCGTCAATCTCTTCAGGACGGAGGCGAGACATGCCAGAAGCGGAGAGATAGGTTCGTATGTCCGTAGTGTGGCTGTCTGGGTCAGTGCGGCAAGTGTCAATATTGTAAAGTGAGTGGTAATATTGCCTGAAAGTATCAGCCAATTTTGAGGGCAAGGTGACTCGGTTACCTGAGTTGTCAGTCAAAAAGGGGACATATGAGCTCAGTCTGGATTTGCAGAGTGCCCGTGCCAGTGTCCTGCCTGGTTTATTCCCATGCTCATAATAATGCCTGCGGCATTTGACCATGGAAGATCTCTCTTTGGATAAGCATAACGAGCGGATCTGTTCTCTTAAGAGACGTATTTCGGTTCCTATTTGATCAACCAGGGTGGTCTTGTGCTGTGTATCAAGAACATGTAGTTTAGAAATCAGTGCAGTCAGAGTGGCTGTCTTCTCTTTTTTGAGGCGGGCCCCTAGTTTAATGAAGATCCCTCTGATAAAGCATTTATGCGCTTCCCAAATAGTAATCGGGCTACTTTCCGGGGACACATTTATGGAGAAGTAGTCAGTCAGTTCCTTATGAATCTCCGTCTGCACCTGAATGTCATGTAAAAGGACTGTGTTCAGACGCCATTGCCAGGCCCTAGTTTGATGAGCAGGCAGAGAGAGAGTGGTGGAAATAAGGGTGTGATCTGAGAACAGTATCGGATCTATATGAGCCCCTGTCAAGACTTCCAAGTTGGAGTGTGAGATAAAAAAGTAATCGAGTCTAGAGTATGTATCGTGAGGAATAGAGTAGAACGTCTAGTCCCTAGAAGTTGGATGTAATGTCCTCCACGTGTCCAAGACCTGATGTGTGTGTAATAAATCTTTAACCCTAGTCTGTGAAGAGCAGGAAAGGCAAGAGAGTCCCCTCGAAGAGTCTACAGTTGCGTCCAGTAGTAGGTTAAAGTCGCCCCCCAAGATCAGGACCCCTTCTGTAAATCCTTCCAGGTCAGTGAGAGTCTCATCTAGGAAGGGTATCTGACCCGAATTGGGTGCATAAAGTGTGGCAAGTGTATTCTTTCTACCCGCTAAGGTACCTTTCACGAAGAGGGAACGTCCCGCTCCACCAGCACAAACCTCAGTCAAGACCCTCGGGATGGCACCAGAGACTAAGATGGAGACTCCTTTCATCTTGGAGTCAGGAGAGGTACTGTGATACACATGTGGAAACCGACGGTCGGTGAGAGATTGAATAGCGTCCGAGCGAAAGTACGTTTCCTGAATGAGCGCAACATGCGCACGCTTCTTCCATAGGAGTCTGAGGAGGGAGGATCATTTTTCAGGAATGTTCAGCCCCTGTGCGTTAAGAGAAATCAACAGAATATCAGACATGGTCTTGCAGTTAGAAGACCCAAGAGTAAGAAAGCAAAGAAGAGGAATGGGAGATTACAGTGGTTGGGAATGGAGTAGGAAGGAGAGAGGGGGGAAGGAAAGGTTAAAGGGAACTGGGAATTAGTGAGGGACAATCAAAAAGCAAAGACAATACTAATCGGTAGCAATATTGCTAATAAACAGTGTTTCGTTCACTCCGGGAAACAGTGTACAGAGTACACAGTGCCCTAGTGGGGGAAATGGAACAACTGACAGCAGAAGTACAATTGGATAAACCCAAAACATAAACAAAGTGACAGCAACCGTAAGCCCCCCATCTTCAGAGTAGGGAAACAATGTGAGGAGGAAGCACACAGTTCTGCAGAGTAGATTGTAACAGGCAGCCTTGTCTCTAGCAGAAAAGCCAAGGTGGCCAAGTGGAGGTAACAAGGCTTGAGGGTAGAAACGGTCACCCAGGTGACCAACGATGACTGCGGACCAAGTCCAACCGAAGGTCCTGCGGATGTCCGGCTAAATAAAGATCAATCAGCCGTTAAGTCAGGGCCATCAGCGGGGTGGAGTACAAGAGGATCTCGACAGGAATAGACGTCGGCGGCGGTCCCATGAGTTTTGGAGACGATCACCCGACAAGCGTGGTGGAAGAGGACGCTGAGGTTTTCCAAATGGGTCCCCTGGGAGGGATCGAGATTGGAACATGGGGGGAGCAGTCCAGTCTGGGACAGCAACCGGCGGGATGCCTAGGAATGCGAAGGCTTCCAGAAGACCCTCTGGAGATCGAACAGGAAAGGATTGGCCTCCCAACTTCCTAATGATAATGTGAAACGGGTGGCCCCAGCGATATGTAGCACCTGTCTGTTTGACGGCCTCCTGTAGATGTCGGACCAGGCGTCTCATGTACAGGGTTAGGTGGGAAACATCAGGCAGGATCAGCACTGAAGCGTCCTTCAAAGAGTATTTCTTTTTACTCCCAGGCTTTGTGCAGGATGTCCTCTTTTATTCTATAAAAATGGACCCGGCATATGACATCCCGTGGTGTATTTGGATCCCGGGTTCCAGGACCTGTGGTCCTGTGAACCCTGTCCAGTTCAATCTCACTGTGTAGCGGTCGGTCCTGAAACGGTGTTAAAGATGGACACCACTGCGGCGTAAAGGCAGTCTGTTTTCCACGTCGTCTAGGTGGAGTGAAAAGTCTCTCATTCGAGAAGTATGAGTGGACAGCATGTCCGAGAGAGAGGCCAATTTAGATGAAGACGCCTCAAATTGTTGTTCTAGAGACGAAACATGCTCATCTATGGCTTGTACTGTGGCCTGAACAGCTTGTAAGGCCTGGGTTTGATTAGCTTCAATTCTGGAAACATGTGCCTCTAGGTCAGCTCTAGTGGGTAGAGCCCTCACCATGCCCCATAATTCAGCCAAACTGCGGTCTAGTGATGGCGGTGGAGGTGAATCACACAGTCTATCATCTGGTGGTTGTGGTATGGGAGAGAATATGGCCGGCATGCCCTGGCTAAGGGAGGGGGTCTCAGCCACTGCCTGAGGAGAGGGTGGTACCTGCATAGCTAAAGAGCAGGGGCCCGTCTGTGTGGATGGCCATGCTACAGAAGCAGATCCCTGCATTGGAGCCTGAGTTCCTTGTTGCTGTGTGGCGGGATCAGCAAAGATAAGGCCTCCTGAAGTCTCCTTACCAAGGGCGTGATAACTGTGCGCCAGCTCCGGGGAGAAGGGCGGTGCGGTAGGCCGCAGCTCCAGCAGTGCATCCGCCATCTTGGGGATCTCTGCGGCGGGTGCATGAGCGGGGCCGGAGCGGAGGAACCGGCTCAGTGTCTAGCCTGAGGGGACTGTAGACTGGCTCCTGAACCGCCTGCCTCTTGTCATGGCCCGTGGTGGAGCTGTGTAAGTGCTTCCTCTGGTCGGGCTGCTGCAGGGGATCACGGAGCTCTCGGTGTGCACGTCCTCACGCCGCCATGCCGAAGCCACGCCCCCCCGGGGTCGGTTTTCTGGCACGTGATGAACGTCTTAGTTCATCTGCTTGGGCTATATTTGTTTGAGGCAAGACTAATGCTGCAAAAGAATTTTCTACCTCAGACAGTTTGCCTTGTTCTTCAACTTCTACTCTATCTATATTTGTATCATCTAACAGTGACATGGTAATACTAGACTCAGACATTTTACTTTACATGCTATAACAATCTGTCACGGCTGTAAGTGAGCAACACACAGTAAATAGCAACCCACCGGACCCAAACTAAAGAGGATAAAGGGTGACCCCTGTCAGACCCTAAAAGCTCTCCCCAAGCTGCTATGCACAAGTCCGGATCCATATGGTGGATCGAGACATGCCCGCGTACCTCAGGCTGATGAGCACTGAAACCCCTACAATAGTGGAAGGGGCACGGCCACTGGTGCCCTGCTCAGTATATGGACGGAACCGGGGTCGCCTCGGATCCAGTCAGCAAAGAAACAGAAACACACAATGTCTGAACACTTATCTGACGGAGCTGCGGCTGCAGTGAAAACAGATCCAAAGTCAGCAGACAATATCCAAAGTACTTGCTTCAGCAGAACACAGATCCAGTGAAAAGATATTACACAGGTGAAGCTACTCAAGCGAGAGATACAGCTCAAATGAAAAGTATAATCCGCACCTCTACAAAGGAGGAGGGGTGATTTAAAGGCAGCGAAATCAAACACAGGAGAGACAGCTGGGAGGAAGGAAACCGAAAGTAAAGACCTCATCACATGGGCGGAGAAACAGGGCAGAGGGAACTCCTCCAAGCTCTAGTAGCGACATCATCACAGGGGTGGAGAAACAGAGCTGTGAGAACGTCTCAAAGCTCTGATAGTGACACAATCAATACAGATAATAAGATGCCTTTCACTTTAAATGCAATATTGACAAATGCAGAAATACGTGACTGTCACTTTAAATACAGCAGCGATAAATGCAGGCAATAAATGACTTTCACTTTAAATGCAATAGAGTGTACTGCAAACTGTCGTTTGTTTTACTTTAAAGTCTTTATCTGAACACAAAAATTTCTCTTTATGCCAAAGCCTATATGCAATGATAAGTAATAAACAAAAGCTCTGACCTTATTCTGAAGAGCAGGATACTGCAATCTGAAGGTTGTTGGAACAAATGTCTGTCTTAAAGGAGACTTGTCTTTTCTTGATATTATGAGATGCTCTGCGCTGATTTGCGATGCTCTGTGCAGACTTGAGATGCGCTGGCTTGGATACGCTGCTTGCGTTGTTCTGTGCTGACTTGCAATTCTTTGTGCTGACTTGTGATGCGCTGGCTTGGATATGCTGCTGCAGACCTTGGGCCTAGTGGCGGGAAATTAGTTGGCTGCAGTACGTGGTCTCTCTGTGGATAGCAGTGCGGGCACTCTAGTTCTGGACTTTGGCCTCCCACCATGCGTTTCTTCTCTCTCTAGGGATCGCAGGAGGGTTGGTGCTCTTTCTCTGACTATTTTGCCTTTGCCATTCTGTCACTTTAAGAGTCGGCTGCAGTTTCACTAATGCACACATTCTATGGCCTCTATGGTAGCTCCGCTGAGGTGTCTTTGCTTGCTCACTCAGGGAATAGTTTCTGCGTGGCGGTATATGCTGGCGCTCCGCTGCTCTAATGCGCTCTTTACTGTGCAATTTGAGGAGTGCTATCACTTCGCTCTCTGAGGGAAATAGTTCCACTGTGGCAGGCACCACACTATGAAGTGCCTTTTGCACTATGGCATTAGAAGAATTTTGATATCTCTGACTTTTAGTCTAACCAGACTGTCTATTACTCCGTCCATTACGCTGTTCTATGGAAACAATAGGTTTAAAGAACACACCAAATGCTTCAAATAATTCTTTATTAACTTCAACTTTTCTTCATATATAACACTGCCGCCTCCGCAGCAGATAGTCCATGTACAAAACACATGTTGAAAAGATATCACAAAATGGCGGTATGCATAAAATGGTGGTTCAGCTGTTCAATCTTGTCATTCAACATAAAATGGTGGATATATTTTTCTCTTGAGTATCTGTACTCTCACTTTAAGTTATTTGAGCACTTTATGATCTCTCTGAGAGGTATATCTAAGATTTGACCGATAGTTCTACTGATCTGTATGCAATTTGTATAGATTGCTATTTGTATGCTATTTGTAGTTTGCAAATGTATGGTTGCAAATGGTGGAACTGTAAGTAAACTGATTATATATATATATATATATATATATATATATATATACAGGTCCTTCTAAAAAAATTAGCATATTGTGATAAAGTTCATTATTTTCTGTAATGTACTGATAAACATTAGACTTTCATATATTTTAGATTCATTACACACAACTGAAGTAGTTCAAGCCTTTTATTGTTTTAATATTGATGATTTTGGCATACAGCTCATGAAAACCCCAAATTCCTATCTAAAAAAATTTGCATATTTTATCCGACCAATAAAAGAAAAGTGTTTTTAATACAAAAAAAGTCAACATTCAAATAATTATGTTCAGTTATGCACTCAATACTTGGTCGGGAATCCTTTTGCAGAAATTACTGCTTCAATGCGGCGTGGCATGGAGGCAATCAGCCTGTGGCACTGCTGAGGTGTTATGGAGGCCCAGGATGCTTCGATAGCGGCCTTAAGCTCATCCAGAGTGTTGCGTCTCTCAACTTTCTCTTCCCAATATCCCACAGATTCTCTATGGGGTTCAGGTCAGGAGAGTTGGCAGGCCAATTGAGCACAGTAATACCATGGTCAGTAAACCATTTACCAGTGGTTTTGGCACTGTGAGCAGGTGCCAGGTCGTGCTGAAAAATGAAATCTTCATCTCCATAAAGCTTTTCAGCAGATGGAAGCATGAAGTGCTCCAAAATCTCCTGATACCTAGCTGCATTGACCCTGCCCTTGATAAAACACAGTGGACCAACACCAGCAGCTGACATGGCACCCCAGACCATCACTGACTGTGGGTACCTGACACTGGACTTCAGGCATTTTGTCATTTCCCTCTCCCCAGTCTTCCTCCAGACTCTGGCACCTTGATTTCCGAATGACATGCAAAATTTGCTTTCATCCGAAAAAAGTACTTTGGACCACTGAGCAACAGTCCAGTGTTGCTTCTCTGTAGCCCAGGTCAGGCGCTTCTGCCGCTGTTTCTGGTTCAAAAGTGACTTGACCTGGGGAATGCGGCACCTGTAGCCCATTTCCTGCACATGCCTGTACACGGTGGCTCTGGATGTTTCTACTCTAGACTCAGTCCGCTGCTTCCGCAGGTCCCCCAAGGTCTGGAATCGGTCCTTCTCCACAATCTTCCTCAGGGTCCGGTCACCTCTTCTCGTTGTGCAGCGTTTTCTGCCACACTTTTTCCTTCCCACAGACTTCCCACTGAGGTGCCTTGATACAGCACTCTGGGAACAGCCTATTCGTTCAGAAATTTCTTTCTGTGTCTTACCCTCTTGCTTGAGGGTGTCAATGATGGCCTTCTGGACAGCAGTCAGGTTGGCAGTCTTACCCATGATTGCGGTTTTGAGTAATGAACCAGGCTGGGAGTTTTTAAAAGCCTCAGGAATCTTTTGCAGGTGTTTAGAGTTAATTAGTTGATTCAGATGATTAGGTTAATAGCTCGTTTAGAGAACCTTTTCATGATATGCTAATTTTTTGAGATAGGAATTTTGGGTTTTCATGAGCTGTATGCCAAAATCATCAATATTAAAACAATAAAAGGCTTGAACTATTTCAGTTGTGTGTAATAAATCTAAAATATATGAAAGTCTAATGTTTATTAGTACATTACAGAAAATAATGAACTTTATCACAATATGCAATTTTTTTTAGAAGGACCTGTATATATATATTCAGTATACAATTCTAAACACAAAACTAAGAATATGAACATTATATAACAGTTTTACATACCTATATTGGCCTCTTGTTCCCATAAACCTCAGCTCTCAGTGGAGTGAATGTCTCTTCAGCTCCTGTCTCTGGTGAATAATGATTTTAGCAGCAGGAGCTGGGGGAATTCCCAGACAGGCTGTCTGTGAGGCTGGCTGTGATTTGTGAAAACTCTTGCTGTGTGAGAAGCTGGCTGTGATTGGTCTAGACTTCTGCCCAGCAACAACAGATTAGCACTATGCTTTCTGCTGTGTCACTGAGCTTACCTTACACTATAAAATTAATTTTAAAGGCATATTATCTTTTCTGCTTCTGTGAACACAAAATATAACAGTTATATGACACCCACAACATGATGTCATAGTAAATAACTCTGCTTTTGTCTTTAACACATAAACATGTGTATACACATATAAGCTATACTAGCAACCTAGGACAGGTCTTAGCTGGCCAGCTACACATGGTTCTCGCTTGTAACAGAAATTAGTAGTCTTCCTCCTCTCCAGCTGTCACATATTCACAATCTGGTCATGCAGGGTCCGGGCCCACACCCAAGACTTTAAAAAATCTAGATCTAAGAGCCTGGATGTTTAACGGGTCAGCCTACAAAACAAGGGATTTTCATCTAGAGTGGTAGACACATTACTACAGAGTAGAAAGTTTTCCACCAAAAACAATTATAGTAGGGTTTGGGGGGCAAAAATAGTGATTTTTCTTTTCTTAGTGTTCCTACAATTCTAGAATTCTAGAATTTTTCCAGGAAGGGCTGGATCTTGGGCTTCAACCTAGTATGCTTAGAGTGCAGGCCGCAGCATTAAGTGTATTCTATGATTGCAGATTATCTGAAGACAAATTTATTTCTAGATTTCTGTTCTCTAATACTAGACTGTGCAGTAGTGCAGCCTAGTATCGGTAAATGGCAAATCCCGGTATTGATCCGGGTACAAACGTATTGATTGGGTATCGATAATTCAATACCCGGTGCAACCCTAGTTTGCTCCTGATACTTTGGAGGAGATCGCTGCATGTAATAGCAGCGGTCTCCTCCACTGACAAGCAGACAATTGCTGGGAAGGAACACTTCTATCCCTACAATCTGAGCCTCATCTGCCAGTGTAATACAGCCTTGTCTAAAGATAAAGCCATAAAGATTACACTGTCTAAATATTAGACAGGATAAGTAAATCTTCCCCTGTGTTGTATTCTACAATGTTGGAGGGGTTATGTCACAAAGGTGTCACGACCTATCGCTGACCCTATTGTGCCTGGGGTCAGAAGGTCACAGCGGGTGGCTACTCATTCTCACCACGAGATCACTCCATGACCTAGTGGTGCGAATGGATTCCGATCCAGGTTTTCTTGCTTAGGTTTGCGATCCTTTTCGTCCCTGTTAGGAATCTGTAGCTTTTACTTTCAGCTGTTCTCTGTCAGCCACTTCCAGCTACTATATATTCTTTCTTTCTGCTTCCCTTGTTGCTAGATATAGACCTTCTTTCCAGGTTATCTATTCTGACCTCAGGTGGTGTAGCTGTGGAACCTGCTGGAGCTGTTGGATCTCCGGTTCTCTCCAGCTTGTTTCCTACTATTTGTTGTCTCCCTTCTAGGATTATATCTTGTGTTTGTATTGTTTGTTCTTTCCCTGTTGTTACCCTAGATGTCAGTGGTGAGGACTAGTGCTCACGCCGCCCCCAACTTACTACTTAAGGCTTCTTTCAGGGTAAGCCAGGGACAAGGCACGTGATCGGCGTACGAGTGAGCAACCCGTCTAGGGACATCAGGGTAGCCAGGTGCCAGTGTTAGGTGAGTTAGGGGTCACCACTCCTCCCTCTCCCTTGTGTTAGGACACATGGTATCCCTTCCCTCTGCGCCGCACATATGGTACCCGCCATACCAAACGTGATAGGTTACAGCCCAAAACATTTACCACAAAGCCACTAGAATGCTAGATTGGTGAGGTTCAACTGCTGGGACCCCAACACGACCCGAGTTCCCCTTCCCCAAAATGCAGGAAAGAGGAGTTGGGTAGGAATACCTCTTTAGCTCACTGATACTTTTAACTAATAGTAAGTTATGTTGCCTTTAGCCAGAAAAAGATCATCTAACATTTAAAATGATGCATGTTTATATACATATACATTGGCGTGCAGGAGATTAACGGAGTGGGCTCACGTGCTGAGCTTGCTCCATGCATGGCGGGTGCTAGTTGTATAATATACGAGGCACCCGCCGGTGGTGAATGGGATCAGCATCATCGCCATCCTGGTCACTTAACCCCTCAGATGCTACTGTCAATAGTGTCATAGCATCTGTGGAGTTTTACACAAATCCGTTCTGCGTTGCATTAGAATAGCAGCATGTTATATATTTTGCGTTTTTCACGCAGCCCTGGCACCATAGAAGTGAATGGGGCTTCAGTTAAAAACGCAATGCATCTGGATGTAATCCGGATGCAATGCTTTTTTTTTTTTTTTTTTTTTTTTTTTTTACTGAAGGTTGCTATGCGATGTTGCTTGTAAACCTTCAGCCCTTCAGCTTTCTTTCTCACACGTGAAAAACGCATAAAAACTGATTGCACCTGCGTGGAAAAAAGAAACGGAAACACTGATCGCAAATGCAGACAAAACTTAATGAACTTGCACCCTGAACGCATCCTGACACAATCCGTATGGTTTGTGGGAAAGAGGCCTAAATTTATTTTCTGAATAACAGTATGTACACATTTTCTGGACCTTGGTATATTTTACATTGGTTTAGGTCTCTTTTCTGTGGATTCACCATGCTAGCAAGCCCCTATTATAAAGACATGTGTGCAGCATTGTAGTCCAGGCGATGACCCTCCGGCATTGTGGGAAAGATATTCAAATGAGCTTTTCTAGAGCCTATAGTACCAGATGTTAGACCTACTAATTTGCATATTTTTTACCCAGAAGCCACCCGGTGCTTTGTTTGTTATGGCATATATCCACTGGTCTCAAAGAGATGTTTGATTGGTCACAGACTGGTCTCAAACATCATGACCGATGTCTCAATTAGTCTCCCTAATGGAAATAGGACTAACCCACCAAAAGATACCGACCGTGTGCTAAGCTCCTTCTAATTAGACATGCAGACACTATAATGCTGTCTGCTATGTACAAGATATAGGTTCAGTAAAAATAACAATATTCCCTGTTTTTAATAGCAATATGATTACTGTAGTATTATACAGAGAGAGAGAGAGTTAATACCACCTCCTTGGAATAACAACATGACTACTGTAGTATTGCCTTCTATATTTAAAAGATATGGACACTTTTGTGTCAGGTGGGCGCTGTGTATGGCAGCGTCAGGTGGGCCCTGTATATGGCAGCGTCAGGTGGGCCCTGTGTATGGCAGCGTCAGGTGGGCGCTGTGTATGGCAGCATCAGGTGAGCGCTGTGTATGGCAGCGTCAGGTGGGCGCTGTGTATGGCAGCGTCAGGTGGGCGCTGTGTATGGCAGCGTCAGGTGGGCGCTGTGTATGGCAGCGTCAGGTGGGTGCTGTATATGGTTAGTGAGAAGAAAAGGAGGTAAAATTCATTTGGGTGGTAAGTTGCATGACCGAGCAATAAACCGTGAAAGTAGTGTAGTGCAGAATTGTAAAAAGTGGTCTGGTCATTAAGGGTGTTTAAGCTAGGGGGGCTGAGGTGGTTGAGCAACACAGGTTACGGTCCTGAGACTCAGCACATGAGAGCCCTGTTGTGCTCTCTTCCTGTTTATTTAAAGTCCACCTGGAGGTGAACTCCAGTGGACCACAATCTCTGGACCGGAACCAAGTCTGCCACCGAGGCTGGAAAAACCCGGGCCGGATTCCAGTTCAGTCCCTTACAACAGAGCGCATGCGAGGTGAAACATACCTATCATCCATCACCTCGCATACCATCTCATATCCCCCCCCTCTGCTCTAGCCCCCGCGGCTGAGCAACTGTCCCCAGCATACAGTGCATGCGGGAGTGGGCATCCGCATTGTTTTGGAGCTTGCCCGGCCTATGCTCTACTGAAAACTTAAAGGGCTGTAAGACCAGAAACCATCTTGTCACGCGGCTATTTTTTTCCCTGTTGTCACACATCCATTTTAGGGGTGCATGGTCGGTGACGAGCTTAAACGAGCTTAAAAGTAAGTAATATTTCAGCAAGTCTAGGGCCCATTTAATAGCGAGACACTCCTTCTCGACAATGGCATAGTTCTTTTCATGCTTGTTCAGCTTTCGGCTCAGGTATACCACTGGGTGCTCCTCACCATCTCTGGTTTGGGATAGGACAGCCCCTAGGCCCACCTCAGAGGCGTCCGTCTGTACCACAAACTCCTTTGAGAAGTCCAGGGTTACCAACACCGGTAATACACAAAGGGCCCGCTTTAACTTCTGGAAGGCCGCCTCAGCTTCAGGATTCCATTTAACCATGGCCGACTCTCTGCCCTTTGTCAGGTCGGTCAGAGGGGCGGCAATGGTGGCTAAGTCGGGTATAAACCGCCAGTAATACCCCGTAATGCCAATAAAGGCCCGAACTTGTTTTTTTATTCACTGGTTGGGGCCACTTTTAAATTGCCTCAACCTTATTGGTCTGGGGCTTGACCAGTCCCCGGCCAATAACGTAGCCAAGGTATTTGGCTTCCTCCAGGCTTATGGCACACTTTTTTGGGTTGGCCGTGAGACCTGCTTTCTTAAGGGAATCTACCACTGCTTGTACCCGGAGCAGGTGCGATTCCCAATCTGGGCTGTGGATGACCACATCGTCCAAATAAGCAGCTGCATACGGGCGATGTGGGCTCAAAGTTTTATCCATCATTCGTTGGAATGATGCAGGAGCTCCATGCAGACCAAAAGGCATCCGCTTATACTGAAACGAGCCTTCAGGAGTGGAAAAGGCCGTCTTCTCTTTGGCCGATTCAGTTAGGGGTATCTGCCAGTAGCCTTTCGTCAGGTCTAGAGTTGTTATGTAGCGGGCTTGTCCAAACCTGTCCACGAGTTCGTCGACCCGAGGCATCGGGTAGGCATCGAACTTGGACACACTGTTGAGTTTCCTAAAGTCGTTACAAAACCTGATAGTCCCATCGGGTTTTGGGACCAGCACTATGGGGCTCGACCAATCACTGTGGGACTCTTCTATCATGTCCAACTTTAACATCATTTTTATTTCCTTTGCGACTGCCTCTCGCCTGGCCTCCGGTATTCTATATGCCTTTACATTTACGCGAACCCCAGGTTCTGTCACTATGTCATGCTGAATCACGTTGGTTCGTCCGGGTAAGGGGGAGAAAAAACGCCCTAACGTCACTTTGTTGCACCAGGGATAGGGATTCTGTTATGGGGACGTTAGGGATCACAGTTTGCCGGTCTGTTGCAGCCGGGGATGTGGCCAATAAAGTCTCTCTGTCCTTCCAGGGTTTTAAGGGATTTACATGATAAATCTGTTGTGGCTTCCGTTTCCCGGGTTGGTAGACCTTGTAGTTTACCTCCCCTACTTTTTCAACCACCTCAAAGGGACCCTGCCATTTAGCCAGGAACTTACTTTCAACCGTGGGAACCAGTACCAACACTCAGTCCCCGGGGCTGAAAGTACGGACCTTGGCACCCCGATTATAGACCCTCCTCTGGGCCTCCTGGGCTCGCTCCATATGTTCACGAACCAGGGGCAAGACAGCTGCGATTCGATCCTGCATCGAGGAGACATGCTCTATGACACTTCGATACAGGGTGGCCTCTCCTTCCCACATTTCTTTGGAGACATCTAGCAGCCCCTGGGATGTCTACCATACAAGAGCTCAAAGGGGGAATAACCTGTGGACCCCTGCGGAACCTCCCGTATGGCAAACATGAGATATGGTAGCAAAAAATACAAATTTTTCCCATCTCTGTCAACCACCTTTTTCAGCATACTTTTCAGCGTTTTATTAAATCTCTCCACAAGTCCATCTGTTTGGGGGTGGTAGACAGAGGTGCGGAGATGGGAAATTTTATATACTTTACACAGTTCCTTGGTAACCCTAGACATAAATGGGGTGCCTTGATCGGTTAAGATCTCCTTTGGGATCCCCACTCGACTAAACACCTGGACTAACTCCTTGGCGATAGTCTTAGCGGAGGTGTTACGCAAGGGGATGGCCTCAGGGTAGCGTGTTGCGTAGTTCAGGATTTCCAGAATATGCTGGTGACCCCGGGCAGACTTCACCACCGGCCCCACCAGGTCCATGCCAATCCTTTCAAAAGGGACCTCAATTATTGGTAGAGTGACCAGGGGACTGCGAAAATGGGGCGCCGGTGCTGACAATTGGCACTCGGGACATGATTCACATTACTGCCTGACATCTGCATGCAATCCAGGCCAGAAAAATCTCTGGGTGATTCTCTCCCTGGTCTTTTCAACACCGAGATGTCCCCCCATCACGTGACTATGTGCCAGGTCTAGTACAACCCTGGGGAAGGGTTTGGGAACCAGTAGCTGTTCGACCTCGTCTTCTCCACGTTTTATCACCTGATACAGTAAATTGTTGTTGAGGGCCATGTAGGGGAAGGACACCCCCCCCCCCAGTTAGGGACCACCGGTTCCCCATCCATCTTAACATTTTCCCTAGCTCTAATGAGAGTGACATCTCGCAGTTGTTCAGTACAGAAATCCTCTCTCCTGACTTCTAAATCTTGCATAATATTTGGACTACTCTCACTGTCAGGGTCAGAGATGTTCTCCTGTTCATTACCCTCGAACTGAGGGCTAGCTTCCCGGTCCTCCGGCTCCCCAGCCAGGACAGGGAAAGGAAGAGGATCTCCCGCTTCCTCAACAACCTCCCCTTCCCTTTGGAAAAAAGGATCTGGCGAGAGCTCCCGTGCCTCCCCAGCAGGGGGTGCTCTATCTACCAGTCTCCCTTTGCCTTCCTATAAGCTCCAAAAATGGGGAAAATCTCTCCCCACTAACGCTTTGTGAAGCAGTGACGGCACCACCCCCACTGAATGTGTCACACTGCCCCAAGGGGTATCAACCTCAAACACTGCTGTTCGGTAGTCCCGTGTGTCCCCATGAATGAAAATGACCCCGATAGTACTGGGGTGTAGTTTGGTGGGGTTTACACAATCCTTCCTGATTAGTGTCACCACACTACCTGAGTCTAGCAGGGCTGTGAGTGGCTTTCCATCCACAGAAATACAAACCGGATTCCAAAAAAGTTGGGACACTATACAAATCGTGAATAAAAACTGAATGCAATGATGTGGAGATGGCAAATGTCAATATGTTATTTGTAATAGAACGTAGATGACAGATCAAACGTTTAATCCGAGTAAATGTATCATTTTAAAGGAAAAATACGTTGATTAAAAATTTCACGGTGTCAACAAATCCCCAAAAAGTTGGGACAAGTAGCAATAAGAGGCTGGAAAAAGTAAATTTGAGCATAACGAAGAGCTGGAAGACCAATTAACACTAATTAGGTCAATTGGCAACATGATTGGGTATAAAAAGAGCTTCTCAGAGTGGCAGTGTCTCTCAGAAGCCAAGATGGGTAGAGGATCACCAATTCCCACAATGTTGCGCAGAAAGATAGTGGAGCAATATCAGAAAGGTGTTACCCAGCGAAAAAATTACAAAGACTTTGCATCTATCATCATCAACTGTGCATAACATCATCCGAAGATTCAGAGAATCTGGAACAATCTCTGTGCGTAAGGGTCAAGGCTGTAAAACCATACTGGATGCCCGTGACCTCCGGGCCCTTAAACGACACTGCACCACAAACAGGAATGCTACTGTAAAGGAAATCACAGAATGGGCTCAGGAATACTTCCAGAAACCATTGTCAGTGAACACAATCCACCGTGCCATCCGCCGTTGCCAGCTGAAACTCTACAGTGCAAAGAAGAAGCCATTTCTAAGCAAGATCCACAAGCTCAGGCGTTTTCACTGGGCCAGGGATCATTTAAAATGCAGTGTGGCAAAATGGAAGACTGTTCTGTGGTCAGACGAGTCACGATTCAAAGTTCTTTTTGGAAATCTGGGACGCCATGTCATCTGGACCAAAGAGGACAAGGACAACCACAGTTGCTATCAACGCTCAGTTCAGAAGCCTGCATCTCTGATGGTATGGGGTTGCATGAGTGCGTGTGGCATGGGCAGATTGCATGCCTGGAAAGGCACCATCAATGCAGAAAAATATATTCAGGTTCTAGAACAACATATGCTCCCATGCAGACGTCATCTCTTTTAGGGAAGACCCTGCATTTTTCAACAAGATAATGCCAGACCACATTCTGCATCAATCACAACATCATGGCTGTGTAGGAGAAGGATCCGGGTACTGAAATGGCCAGTCTGCAGTCCAGATCTTTCACCTATAGAGAACATTTGGCGCATTATAAAGAGGAAGGTGCAACAAAGAAGGCTCAAGATGATTGAACAGTTTAGAGGCCTGTATTAGACAAGAATGGGAGAGCATTCCTATTTCTAAACTTGAGAAACTGGTCTCCTCGGTCCCCAGACGTCTGTTGAGTGTTGTAAGAAGAAGGGGAGATGCCACACAGTGATGAAAATGGCCTTGTCCCAACTTTTTGGGGATTTGTTGACACCATGAAATTCTGATTCAACATATTTTTCCCTTAAAATGGTACATTTTCTCAGTTTAAACTTTTGTTCCGTGATTTATGTTCTATTCTGAATAAAATATTAGAAGTTGGCACCTCCACATCATTGCATTCAGTATTTATTCACAATTTGTATAGTGTCCCAACTTTTTTGGAATCCGGTTTGTAGCACACATTTGTCTCTCGGTGCGACTCGAACATGCTGCAGTATACACGACCTGTGCAAAAAGAGAAATGTGTCTTTTCCTGTAAGCATAGTCACACTGCATAGGTTCATTGCTTAAAGGTCAGTTTGCAGCAATATACGCAAATGCATGGCACCGATAACACTGTACGTGCTCTACCCCCAGTCCTTTTAAGGGTCCCAAAGACCTTCCTGGCTTCTTTGGCCAGTCTCCAGGTCTAGGACCCACAGTCTCATTAGCTGCAAAAGCAGTCTTAACATTACCCCTGCTTTTGAACCCTGGAACAGTCTTACCGGATCCTGGGAGTGATCTTGCGCCCCAAGACGCTCCACGGTGGGGCATAGATAGATTCAGCAAGTCCTCAGAAGCAAGGTACCTCTCCACTAGGTCCACTAACTGGGTTGCAGTGTTGGGGTCCCCCTGTCCGACCGACTTCTTCAGTGTCACAGGGAGCGCACGCAGGTACCGGTCCATTACTACACGCTCCATGATCTGAGGGCCGGTCAAGGTCTCTGGCTGCAACCACTTCCTGGTGAGATGGATCAAGTCAAACATTTGAGAACGGGGTGGCTTGCCTCTGGAGTAAGTCCACTGATGCACACGCTGGGCCCGGACTGTCATGGTGACACCCAAGCGTGCAAGTATCTCCGTCTTCAGTGTCTCATAGTCCTGGGCCTTATCCGATTCAAGATCAAATAGGCCTTTTGAGGTTCCCCGGTCAAAAATGGGGCCAATAGACCCGCCCACTGTTCTTTTGGCCACTCCTCGCGGACAGCAACTCTCTCAAAAGACGCAAGGTAGGCCTCAACATCATCAGTAGGTGTCATCTTCTGTAGGTGGTACGAGGCACGTACCAATTTTGGTTCCACTGGCGCAGGAGGTGGGAACCCCTTTTTCAGTTCCACAAGAGCCTCTGCGAACTGCCGGTTCATCTCCTGTTGGGCCGCCTGTTGTGCTGCAGGCAGCAGGCAGTGGCACAGACTGGAGTGGCAGGACTGGAGACTGGAGAGTGGAGACCAGTGAGGAGTGAGTGAGGTTCCTCTCTCTCACTCTGAGCTGCTAACCTCTGACTGGTTTCGGGCAGTCAGAGAGCGCGAATCTGACTGCCGCCAGTGCGGCCGGCGGGACCACTCCCTCTCCCTCCCTAGTCTCTCCACTCCAGTCTCCAGGTACACCCCCGGCCCGGCCCCCTCCACGCTTGAGTCCGCCTCCTCCCTCTAGTTACTAGGAATTATTCTTCCATTCCAATTTCTTGCGCTGCGGCACTGGTGCCTGGCTCCGCCTCCGTGCCGTCCCTCAGGTACGCCCCCGTTCCGGCCCCCACCGTTTACCTCATCTGCTGCTCTTGCGGCTGTGCGCCCCGCCGGCTCCAGTCCTGACCTGACTCCTTTGGCTTCTCCCCAGCCAGGCCCGAGCAGCGGACCACCCACGCCCCACCCACTACACTAGTCTAGTGTAGTGGGCGGGCGGTCGGGCCTGGCTGCCTGTAGTGTCACTGTGTGTGTGTGTTAATAAAAAAAAAAAAAAAAACAGAAGGCAGTCCGGACGGGCCCCCAGTGGCGTAGGGCCCCATAGCCACTGCTATGGTTGCTATAGCGATCCATACGCCACTGGATAGTTAGTTAGTGGGTTAGAGATATTCAGTGTAGCTTAGTTAGTGAATAGTGTAGTTGATAGGTTCAAGTGCAGAGTGTAGTTAGTTATTTAGCTTAAATATATAATACAGATAGTTAGGGGGGGATACTCAGTGTAGCTTAGTTAGTGAATAGTTTAGCTGATTAAAACACCAAGCAAAATACTTTTTGTGTCATTGTCTTAGGGTTTCGTGTGCTAGGGAGGGATTATTGTCATCGTCTGTGTAAAAAAAGAAAAAAAAGTATTTTGCTTTCTGTTTTAGTGTCACTGTCTTAGGGTTTTGTGTGCTAGGGAGAGATTATTTTCATCGTCATTCGTCTGTGAAAGGCATGGATACAGAATTATATTGCTATGTGCACATATTTACCCTCCTGGCGGGGGCTGGTGACAACCTCCTCCTATTCATCATCATCAGAAGCTGGGGGGGGAAGAATCAGGCTGCTAGGAGGGTCTAGCCTCTAACACCTCCACCATTTTGCCCACATCAGGTAGGGGTGACGCCTCATGCTGCTGCTGGGAGGGTCCGGCCTGCTCTCCCTCCTCGGCAGACAAAACCACCACCTCCAGATTCTCTGTCGAAGGCATGCTGCGGACGGAGGGAACGGGAACCCCTGTAATCACACATTGTTCAGAATTTAGACAATTTAACAACTCAGAACTCATAACAAATGCATAACAAATGCAAATTAAGTGGGGGATGTGTCTAATGTAATGATGGACTGGGTCTTTTACTGGAATACAGAATGATGATTGCAGTTTATGTATATACACACATATATATATATATATATATATCTTTATGTGTGTGTGAAACACACAAAATCAGCCGGTTACATCATACATCTGTACCTCGCTGTGTGTATGTGTACATATATATATATATATTTAGTGAAGGGAAAATTGGGAGGCAGCACCAATCAAAATTGGAAATGGCCGGTTGCACGCTCTGTGGAATAAAGCTTACCCAAATATAATGTCCAAAAAAGAGCAGCACTCCAACCCAGGATAAAATAACAAAAGTTTATTCACCCATGGTGTAGCGATGTTTCGGCTCAACGAGCCGAAACGTCGCTACACTATGGGCGAATAAACTTTAGTTATTTATTTTATCCTGTGTTGGAGTGCTGCTCTTTTTTGGACATTATATATCTAGTGAGATAGTGACAGATCTCACAGAGGTGAGAGGCAAGGAAGGGGTGGATAGTGCGGTCCACACCCCTATTCCACCACAGGTGAGACCAGCTGGAGGTGCTGGGGCTGGCATAAAGCACCTCCCAGGGTGTCAGTCTAGGGGAAGAAAATTTATTGTGCAACAGGGTCCTGCTGGAGGCTCTGTATTAGTGGTCTTAGCCGGGCTGGCTGAGGGACCACGGGGCTAGGTGCTAGCCGGAGCATTGGGGAACACTGTGACGCCTGGGCGCAAGGGTCACAAGACCGGAGTCGGAGGGACTACTGGGCCACACTCCCCCATAAAGGTACTGGAAGTGAGACTGTGTGTGAACAGGGCTTTGTACAGCCAGGCGGCTGTGGGACACTGGGTTGGGAAAGCCGCTTGTAATTACCGGGTGCGAACGGTGCTTTAAGTAAGGTAGAAAGATACCTTGTTTAGTTAGAGCCCAGCCGGGCAGGTGTTTATGTTATACGATTTATGTTTGTTTTGCTGAGGTGCCAAATAAAAGCAACGTTTGGACCTTAAGCTTGGTGTCTGGCGAAGATACTTATGTGAATGACCCCGGAGAAGAGCTAACCCCCCACAATTGGTGTCGGATGCGGGCAGAAGTCCCATCTGAAAAGAGGCAAAGTGGTTGCTGAGAGCAACGACTGCTCACAGGAGCCGGCTGGTGATAATCTGGACTTTTTTTCTCTCCTGTGGTGCAAATGGTGCAGGATTTAAAGGGCCAGTAGCTGAGTGGAATTTTCTTTTTTTGTCAAAATGGCGACTGGAGTGAAAAGTCGCCTGGTTTGGCGGACAACCAAGGCCACAGAGAAAGTAATGAAGCAGCTGGTGCAGGAAACAAATCCCTGTTGAGGAAGCCGAGTGCTGCACTTGGAGAGGCTGCTCTGAACTGGGCTGAGAGTGGATATATGCCGTTGCCAAGGGCAACCGTCGGGAAGATAAAGAGATGGAGAGCGGTGCAGCTCTCAGGAGTGCCTGTGTTTCCTGTGATGATGTACAAGGTCCTAATAGGTGCTCCTGGAGTGACCGTCCTGGAGAGGTCCGGACTCCAGGCCATGTGTGTCACGGATGGTGTTGCAGAAAGCTGGAACTTATAAATAAACATCCGACTGGCTTGATCCCAAACTAAGGAGCATATGGGTGAGCCCTATAAAACCCCTAGAGCTTTCCCTGACTGCTATGCCCATGCAAAGGTCTTTATGGTAGACAATTGCATGTCCACATACCTCATACTATGTGACACCTGAAAACCCTATAATAGTGAGGGGACACGACCACCGGCTCACTGCACTTAATACGGACGGAGTCAGGGTCACCTAGAATCAAGCCAGCAAGGAAACACAAATAAAGGAAACAGACTTATCTGAGGAAGCAGCCTCCAGCAGTGAACACAATCCAGGAAGAAGTATAATCCGCAAAGTGAGGCAGTATGGGAGGGAATATAAAGGGAGACAATTAGTGTAAATAGGTGACAGCTGGGAGAAGGAAAGGAGATGACAAAGTGAAACCAAAACAAAGAACTTCATGCAGGTAGAGAAGAACATCTAACAGACCTTCTTACAGAAGTGGCGGTGACAATGTGGTTTCCGGTAGCAATGGTTGCAGTGAGTAGTCTGCCGGTGGTCGTCGTACCAGGAACCCAGAGAAGGCTGGAGATCTCGGTAGAGGTGATCTTAGATGATCTTCATCTCCAGAGACTGCCGAATCCGCGACATCATGCGGTAAGAACATTCCTGTATTTATTGGGCTGGCAGACCCAGGGACAGTACACCAACGACAGTTTCTACCTGCTGGGCCGGCAGGTGGTAAGTCCCAGAGGCAAGGAACTGTCGCAAGGGGATGTGTCTCTGTGGAAACCACAGCATCTGAACAAGCGGGTAAGCCTGTTGTGGTTGCTCCCTCGCGGGAATCCGCAGGGGAGAAGGGTATTATGTGGCCCAAAATGCCCGTGACTGAGGCTAGGCTTGGGGTCGTGAAAGTTAGAGCCCCTTGCTAGTCCGGGTAAGGGATAGCACGATGCTGAAAACTAAGACTGGTATAATGGTAAATATGCTGGACAGACATGTGATTAAAAAGGACTGTCAGATAGTTCCCACCGGACGTGAGACTATGGTGACAACTAGAACCAATGGCGCCAAGTTATCTGCATTACCTAATGAAAATGTGAAGTAATGTAACCTCGGTGATAAGGATGACACCTCTTTTCCTTTGGCTCGATCCCTTGAAGAAGCGCTTGAGGAGCGAGATGAATGTGAGAGGCTGAACAAGCAACTCAGAGCAAGGATGGAAGGTCTCATGAGCTCAAAAGATTATGTCGGGAAGAACGTCTGAGTTGGAGAAGTCTAAGCCAGAGCCTGTTAAGAATGGGTCTGGAGATGGTGGCGCCTTGGTGCCGACCGTGGCGGAGAAGACCTTTCTGCTAAGCCCGCTGATAGGGCTGATGTGAATGCAGAGGCTAAGAGACTAGTGGCAATGAGTAGCCAGGACCTGGTCATGAAATATGTTCCCTTTGCCATCAGTGCCTTACAGTATTCCAGTGGTCTGCTGGAGAAGAAATACCAGGAGACAGACGACCAGCATGCAGATGGTGTCTACTACTGTGAGATATCTCTCCCAGAGCCTAAACTATTGGGGAACAATATCCTGAGTGAACCTCTGGAAGGTTTGCCAGAAGGCAACGAGTCTGGTGAAGATCCTGATGTCCCTAGTGCCTGCAACCTTGATGAGGAGGAGTTAAGAAGGCAAGGATATGATGCCATGTTTGTGAAGGATAAAAAGGCTAATAAAGTAAATGGAGACTCCAAAGAAATAGAGGCCGAAGAAGCTAAGGCCGGGAATGGGAGAAATCTTTGGATGTTCCAGAGATCAAGGTTAGGGCGGAAGGAGCGACTGCCGAAGTGGGAAAAGCCACTGAAGACGCAGAAGACTCTGAAGCTGGCCCCGAACCCGAAGAAACCTCTGCTGAGAATAATGGAAAAGTGGTCCAGATGCGCGGAAAAGAAGCAAGTCGTAAGAAACCTGCTCTGCTGAAGGAGCCCTGCAAGGCAAAAGAGAAAGGGTCGGGACATGACCATAACTGAGACCAGTTCAGTCAAGAGTTGCCGCAGTCCAAGAAAGGATGGGAGGGGCCTGTGCAGAAGCCAGGAAATATAACCAGAGGCCTTGTCAGCTCTGTAATAAACTCATGAGGGTGACAAACCAAGCGCTGTTGTCCTGGGTCTGGCAGAATAAGGGGAAGATTGTAGGCCAGGTCGATGCCCGTTCACAAGCATCTGGATTTTAAGCTAGTGTTCACCCCTACAGGCTTGAACAAAGTGGAGGGGGCGTATGTGATATAGTGACAGATCTCAAGGAGGTGAGAGGCAAGGAAGGGGTGGATAGTGTGGCCTACACCCCTATTCCACCACAGGTGAGTCCAGCTGGAGGTGCTGGGGCTGGCATAAAGCACTTCCCAGGGTGTCAGTCTAGGGGAAGGAGATTCATTGTGCAACAGGGTCCTGCTGGAGGCTCTGTATTAGTGGTCTTAGTAGGGCTGGCTGAGGGACCACGGGGCTTGGTGCTAGCCGGAGCATTGGGGGACGTCTTGATGCAAGGGTCACAAGACCGGAGTCGGAGGGACTACTGGGCCACACTCCCCCATAAAGGTACTGGAAGTGAGACCATGTGTGAACAGGGCTCTGTACAGCCAGGCGACTGTGGGACATTGGACTGGGAAAACTTTGCTTAGTTAGAGCCCAGCCGGGCAGGTGTTTATTTTGTATGATTTATGTTTGTTTTGCTAAGGTGCCAAATAAAAGCGATGTTTGGACCTTAAACCCTCGGAGAAGAGCTAACCCCTACTATATATATATATATATTATACTCATGGCTAGGTAGAGATGTATGATGTAACCTGCTGATTTGCTACGTTCAAATCGTTGAGCAGGCACCTTGGCTAAATGCGCAGGGGGGAGGGGCCCTGTGACCCCTCCCCCCCTCCCGCTCCCCGTGTCTGCGATCGCCGCAAACCTCAGGTCAATTCATGTTCGCGGCTTTTTATGTTGTGGGCGGCAGTGCCATCGGGTCCCCGTGGGGCTGTAGGGGGGACCCGATGGCATGGAAGGCAGCACGATGCCTAAGGAAGGCATCGCGCTGCCTTCCGGTGACGAGCCTGTGAGATCCAAACCCCTGGATCTCACAGGCCTGAAGCTGTATGAGTAATACTCACTGTATTACTCATACAGCCAATGCATTCCAATACAGAAGTATTGGAATGCATTGTAAAGGATTAGACCCCCAAAAGTTGAAGTCGCAAAGTGGGATTAAAAATAAAGTTTAAAAAGTTCCCCCCCCCAAAAAAAATTTAAGTTTAAAGTAAATATAAACAAACTTCATTTTCCCCAACTAAAGTTAAAAAAATTGGTAAAAAGAAGGGAAAAAAAAAAGTTTACATATTAGGTATCGCCGCGTCCGTATCGACTGGCTCTATAAACATATCACATGACCTAACCCCTCAGATGAACACCGTAAAAAAATAAAAATAAAAACTGTGCTAAATAAAAAAAAAATTGTCTTAAATCACAAAAAGTAAAACACCAAGCGATCAAAAAGGCGTATGCCCACCAAAATAGTACCAATCTAACCGTCACCTCATCCCGCAAAAAATGAACCCCTACCTGAGACAATCACCCAAAAAAATTTAAAACTATGGCTCAGAATATGGAGACACTAAAACATCATTTTTTTTATTTAAAAAAGCTGTTAATGTGTAAAACTTACATAAATAAAAATAAAAAAGTATACATATTAGGTATCGCCGCTTCCGTATCGACCGGCTCTATAAAAATATCACATGACCTAACCCCTCAGATGAACACCGTAAAAAATAAAAACTGTGCTAAATAAACCATTTTGTCACCTTACATCACAAAAAGTGTAATAGTAAGCAATCAAAAAGTCATATGCACCCCAAAATAGTGCCAATCAAGCCGTCATCTCATCCCGCATCTCAAAAAATTAGACCCTACCTAAGATAATCACCCAAAAATTGAAAAAACTATGGCTTTCAGAATATGGGGACACTAAAACATAAATTTATTTTGTTTCAAAAATGATATTATGGTGTAAAACTTACATAAATAAAAATATATATACATATTAGGTATCGCTGTGTCCGTATCGACTGGCTCTATAAAAATATCACATGACCTAACCCCTCAGATGAACACCGTAAAAAATCAAAAATAAAAACTGTGCTAAATAAACCATTTTTTGTCACCTTACATCTCAAAAAGTGTAATAGCAAGCGATCATAGAGGGGCGCTCAGGAACATTAGTAAGTGCACTTAGATCCCTGGGCTGCGCTCTATGTAGCCTGCTACTTAGTTCATATTCTTTGGACCCATGAAAGGTCCTCTTTAACCCCTTTAGGACACAGACTTATTCAGGGGTCAAGTCCTGGGAAAAAAAGTGTGGGAACTCACCCAAGATCCACTGTAACCCCCCCCCCCTCCAAAAAAAAAAAAAGCACAGAAAATCTAGCACGCTGTAATTTGTGTAGCTGCGGACTGGGCCAAATGTACACATTGTGATCAAAACACAATATCATAGTGCCATCCTCTCCCCCTGTCCCCTAATGTGCCAGTATCAAGTTCCTCTCTCATACCCCCTTCATGTGCCAGTATCATGGCGCCAATAGCCCGCCTCCCCCGTGGCAGTAAAGTAACAGTCCGGTATTTAAAAAAAAAAAAAAAAAAACACTTTCAGAAAAGTTTGTCCTGGGATTCGAACTCATGACCCCTACACATCAGAGGCAAGGCATATGCCCTCACAGCTATAAAAGCTGTCTAGCTAGTTACTTAAAAATAAAAATATAAGACTTCTACTGTAGGTAACTTTGCCCACTGTGTATGGATGTAGCAGAGCTGGGTGTGTTGGGGCAGCTGTCATGTGTATGGTTGTACACTAGGTATCAGTACACTAGGTATCAGTAGAAGTATTATAAAAAAAAAAAACACTTTTAGAAAAGTTTGTCCTGGGATTTGAACTAATGACCTCTACACATCAGTGGCAAGGCATTTACCCTCACAGCCATGAAAGCTGTCTAAGTAGTTGCTTAAAAAAAATAAAATAAGACTTCTACTTATACCTAGTGTACTGATACCTAGTGTACAACCATACACATGACAGCTGCCCCAACACACCCAGCTCTGCTACATCCATACACAGTGGGCAGCTGTCATGTGTATGGTTGTACACTAGGTATTACACTAGGTATAAGTAGAAGTCTTATATTTTTTTTTTTAAGCAACTAGCTAGACAGCTTTCATGGCTGTGAGGGTAAATGCCTTGCCACTGATGTGTAGAGGTCGTGAGTTCGAATCCCAGGACAAACTTTTCGCGTTCTCCTGGCTTGAGGCTGAAAGGGAACGGCGTTCCTGCCATGAAAAAAGTGCAGGAACGCCGTTCCCCCCCCACTCGACCTCCACTTTTTTGCAAATCTGACCAGTGGTGATAACTTTAAAACGCTTTGACTTAGTTTGAGATAGTTTTTCGTCACATATGGTAATGACACTGGTAAAATGAAGTCAAAAAATGTATTTGTATTTATAAAAAAATACAAAATTTGCCAAAAAATTAGTAAAAAATTGCAAATTTCCAAGTTTCAATTTCTCTACTTCTATAATACACAGTAATGCAGTCCTGATCAAAAGTTTAAGACAAGGTTCCAAGTACAGCTTCAACATGCAACAAGAAGAAATGGGAGTGAGACACAACATTTTTTGAGCATTCAATTTAATGAAAACAACGAATACAGGCTGTTTTTCAGATCAAAAGTTTAGGACCACACCTCCAAAAAAAAAAACTAAACCCCCCAAAACAGAAATCCAACTTCCAAACATGAACTCCGGAATTAGTAGCTCCGCCGTTATTGTTAATCACTTCAAAAATTCGTTTCGGCATGCTTGATGCAAGCTTTTCCATGAGGTGAGTGGGAACATTTCTCCAAGTGGTGAAGACGGCCGCACGAAGGCCATCTACTGTCTGGAACTGTTGTCCATTTTTGTAAACTTCCCTCGCCATCCATCCCCAAAGGTTCTCAATTGGATTTAGATCAGGGGAACACGCAGGATGGGCCAAAAGAGTGATGTTATTCTCCTGGAAGAAGTCCCTTGTCCTGCGGGCATTGTGTACTGTAGCATTGTCCTGTTGAAAAACCCAGTCGTTTCCACACAGACGAGGGCCCTCAGTCATGAGGAATGCTCTCTGCAACATCTGGACATAGCCAGCGGCCATTTGACGCCCCTGCACTTCCTGAAGCTCCATTGTTTCACTGAAGGAAAAAGCACCCCAGACCTTTATGGCGCCCCCTCCACTGTGGCGCGTTGAAAACATCTCAGGTGGGATCTGCTTGTCATGCCAGTAACGTTGGAAACCATCAGGACCATCAAGGTTAATTTTTTTCTCATCAGAGAATAAAACTTTTTTCCACCTTTGAATGTCCCATGTTTGGTGCTCTTTTGCAAAGTCCAAATGAGCAGTTCTGTGGCGTTCAAGGAGACGAGGTCTTTGAAGACGTTTTTTGTTTTTGAAGCCCTTCAGTCTCAGATGCTGTCTGATGGTTATGGGGCTGCAGTCAGCACCAGTAAGGGCCTTAATTTAGGTCAAGGATCGTCCAGTGTCTTGACGGACAGCCAATTGGATCCTCCGACTCAGTGCTGATGAAATTTTTTTGGATGTGCAGTGTGCATGTGAGAGATATTTCTCTGCTGTCCATACATACATGCTACAGACATAGTGCTGTGATGTCCCAACAATACTGAGTGCACCAATCAGTAATATCTACTGAGACCTGATAAAATGTAAAGTTGTATGTATTGCGAAAAACATTATCATTAGCGATGATTTTTGCAATTGCGAATATTTTAAAACACTCTATCTGCATATAAAGTGATTGTTCTGACATGCATGTGAAATGTACCGTATGTGTCGCTCCTCTAGCATAGGGAGATTTAACAAGAGTCTCCATAACAGGCCTGACAAAATCTCCCAGCGCCAGTGGAGCGACACAAGTCTGTGTTGCTCCTCTAGCGTGGGGACATAAATATGGTTAAAAAAAAGTTACAAGTATGTTGATAAACAATAAATCCAATCTACAACAATACAACACACTGTAACCACCAACAAACAGGCAACTAAACCATTAACGTTTTTTTGCTAATTAATCACAAAATGTTTATACAAATCGGTCCTGCCAGTCCACCCTTCCTGCATCAGAGCAGAAATAATCCGCAAAACAGTCTCTCATCCATGCAACCGCTACACTTGACCGAGGTCCAGAACTTTGAATGCTTGCCATCTTGCTGTCCTCCGGTATCTGTTCCAAATTGAGTGGTTCTTTTTTAAGGAGGTAGTTGTGTAACACAACAGCAGACTTTACAACCTCGTCGATCTATTCTACCTTCATATGAATGGGTTTAGTGAAAATCTTCCATTTTGCTACCAAAATTCCAAATGTGCATTCAACCATTCTTCGAGCCCTGGTCAAGCGGTAGTTGAAAGTGCATTTTTTTAAATCTAATCCGTGGCTTGAATACGGTTTCAGAAGATTTCCACACATTTGAAAGGCCTCATCACCAACCAATACAAACGGCATAAGTGGGCCATCTGTACCGGCCTGACAAAAATTTCAAAATATGAAATTCTATTATCTCTACACCCCATATGTGCTTGTAGCCTGCTGTACGGGTGCACGGCAGGCAAAAAGTAAAATATGGATTTTGTTGGCCTGAATTGGAAATCCATGTTGCATATAAAAAATTCCTGGTCCCCTGAAATAAAAAAACCCAAGAAATGACCCCATTTTGGAAAGTGCACCCCAGTACAAACATTTTAAGGGGTGGAAAGGGCACTTTTGACCTAACAGGTGTTTCACAGAAATGAATATGTAGTGGTTGGTGAAAAGTGGATATGTAAGCTATGCGGACTAAATCAGAAATATAAGGTGGTAAAACTACAGGGTACATCAAGGATGAAATTAAATTAATACTCCATGGATGAGTGGTAGATTCTGAAACAATCCTGCATGCACAGGCCAGGTTTTTCAGGGCAGGTTTCGCAGTGGTAGATGGTGTCTTTCCTTATTCTATTTATTTGGAACACACCCTGCATCTTTTTTGGGTCCTTCCCTTCCTTGCTGTCTGGCGGACTTGACCTGGAAAATGTTGCCCTGGTACAACATGGGCACCATGACTTCCTGAAGTACTGGGACCCTCCCCAGCCTGGCTTTGAATAATTAGGGCCTTGATAACCACCTCTTGGAACTGAAGGAAAGTTCCTGTGCGGCCTGCAGATTGAAATAGCACTTATGCCTTTGCACATTGCCATCTGTACAATGTGTACGGACAGGTTTTTGTACCACACTTTAGTTTTTCATGTGGAATTGTAAGGCTTCAGAAGCTGATCTGGAAGATCAACCCGCCCCCCCCCCCCCATGTGCCTGTTGTAATCAAAGATGCAAACTGGTTTGGGGGTAGTGGTTGTGGTACCTCGTACAGGAGCAGGGGAGCTGGCGTTAGTGTGAATGGTGGTCAGTACAAGAACGTCCCTCTTGACCTTGTACTTAACCACCAGCATGTTCTCATGGAGGAGAGAACTACTTTCACCCATTCTCAGTGGTTGCCCTACCAGTGATCTAGGGAGGCCTCTCTGATTTTTGCGCACTGTGCCGCAAGCCACAGTACCTCTGGCAGTTAGGGACATGAATAGGGGTATGCTGGTATAATAGTTATCCACATAGAGGTGGTAACCCTTATCCAGCAGTGGGTGCACTAACTCCTAGGATGGGGGGGGGGGGCATTCTGGGGGTTCTATCAGGGAATCTTTCCCTTCATAAATGCGGAGCTTGTGGGTGTACCCGGAGCTACTCTCATAAAGTTTGTAAATCTTAATGCCATACCTTGTCCATTTGCTGGGCAGGTACTGACGGAATCTGATCCTTCCTTTGAAAAGTAATAGGGACACTTTTATCAGGGGTGTACACCTCAGCAAACCTGGTGTTAAAGTGATCAAGGACAGGCCAAACCTTGAACAGACGGTCAAATGTCGGGTCGTTATGGGGTGGGCACTGTGCATTGTCGTTGTAGTGTAGGAATTTCCGAATTGCCTCACTTCTGGGTCATTAAATTTACAAAATATTCAGAGAAGATTTTGAAAAAATCTAGGTCAGTTAAGCCCACACTATCTATCTGTATTCCGAAGCAGCCCAGAAAATGCAGAATTTGGGGCTGATAATAGTCAGGGGGTGGGGTCCATAAGGGTTCACTCTGGGGGCTGCCTCCACTGCTACCCTGGGGCACCTTCTAGAGGGTCCCTCATCAATGGATGATAATGAGGGAGTAGAGGAAAGTGGCATCCTCTTCTCCCTCACTGGCAGACTCGGTATCGGAGGCAAGAATTGCATATGCCTCTTCAGCTGAGTATACTCGTTTGGACGGACGGGCCATTTTTATTTTATCGGAGTGTGACGTGTGAAATGTGTAAACCTTTATTTATTGTGTGGGGTGTGTATGTTGAAATATAGACAAAAGGAGTAGAAAAAAAAATTGCAGGATGCAAGCATGCACAAAGATGTTGCGTGCAAAAACCTACACTAAAATAAAATTGATTTCTATATATATGTATTGTGGGGATTCGCTCTGGTAGACAGGGTATGCGGACGCAGTACAGAGGCAAATTACCAGTTCTTAAATCAAACTTCTGTGTTGATTCACACATAAGGCAAAAACAAAACATCACTTTGCAGTCTTGGTGTTAGTTCACACACAATGGAAAGTCCACATAGCAAAAATCACCTTGTTGGCAGTTCTATCTTCAGCAGTCCATAGCAGGCTTTTAGGGGGCCTGTTTCCCCTAAACACGGGTCTCAGCCCTCCAGCACGGCACAAGCCTCAGATCCCAGCACACACCTTGCTGCTGAGCCCAGCTGTCTTTTAAGGACAGCTAGGTGCTGTCAAAACCCGGACCGGCACTTAAAATCCAGTGCAGTGTTTGACCCCACCTGGCTGCAAATAAGCCCAGCAGCACACACTGGGAGGAAAATACCTGTTTTCCCTGTGTGTATGTATGTATATATATATATATATATATATATATATATACAGTCATGTGAAAAAATTAGGACACCCTTTGAAAGCATGTGGTTTTTTGTAACATTTTTAATAAAAGGTTATTTCATCTCCGTTTCAACAATACAGAGAGATTAAAGTAATCCAACTAAACAAAGAAAACTGAAGAAAAGTCTTTTCAAGATCTTCTGTAAATGTCATTCTACAAAAATGCCTATTCTAACTGAGGAAAAAGATAGGACACCCTCACATGTATTCCCTCTTAAATTGGCTCAGATCTCACACAGGTATATCACACCAGGTGCACATAATTAGTAGATCGTTACTCTGCATGTTGAATGAGGCTTGCCCTATTTAAACCTCAGACATTTAGTTTGGTGTGCTCCTGACTGTTGAAGTGAGAGTGAGCACCATGGTGAGAGCAAAAGAGCTGTCAGAGGACTTCAGAAAAAAGATTGTAGCAGCCTATGAGTCTGGGAAGGGATTTAAAAAGATCTCAAAAGATTTTGAAATCAGCCATTCCACTGTCCGGAAGATAGTCTACAAGTGGAGGGCTTTCAAAACAACTGCCAACATGCCCAGGACTGGTCGCCCCAGCAAGTTCACCCCAAGAGCAGACCGCAAGATGCTAAAAGAGGTCTCCAAAAACCCTAAAGTGTCATCTCGAGAACTACAGCAGGCTCTGGCTACTGTTGATGTAGAAGTACATGCCTCTACAATCAGAAAGAGACTGTACAAGTTTAACTTGCATGGGAGGTGTGCAAGGAGGAAACCTTTGCTTTCCAAGAGAAACATCGAGGCCAGACTGACATTTGCCAGAGATAAAGTTGACAAAGACCAGGACTTCTGGAATAATGTTCTTTGGACAGATGAGTCCAAAATTGAATTATTTGGACACAACAGCAGAGGACATGTTTGGCGTAAACCAAACACAGCATTCCAAGAAAAGAACCTCATACCAACTGTGAAGCATGGAGGTGGAAGTGTCATGGTTTGGGGCTGCTTTGCTGCAGCAGGACCTGGTCAGCTCACCATCATAGAATCCACGATGAATTCTACTGTGTATCAGAAGGTGCTTGAAGAACATGTGAGACCATCAGTTAGAAAATTAAAGCTGAAGCGGAACTGGACCATGCAACATGACAATGACCCAAAACATACTAGTAAATCAACCAAAGATTGGCTGAAAAAGAAGAAATGGAGAGTCCTGGAATGGCCAAGTCAAAGTCCAGATTTGAATCCCATTGAGATGCTGTGGGGTGACTTGAAAAGGGCTGTACGTGCAAGAAACCCCTCAAACATCTCACAGCTGAAAAAGTTCTGCATTGAGGAGTGGGGTAAAATTTCCTCAGACCGATGTCGAAGACTGGTAGATGGCTACAAGAACCGTCTCACTGCAGTTATTTCAGCCAAAGGAGGTAACACTCGCTATTAGGGGCAAGGGTGTCCTATCTTTTTCCTCAGTTAGAATAGGCATTTTTGTAGAATGACATTTACAGAAGATCTTGAAAAGACTTTTCTTCAGTTTTCTTTGTTTAGTTGGATTACTTTAATCTCTCTGTATTGTTGAAACGGAGATGAAATAACCTTTTATTAAAAATGTTACAAAAAACCACATGCTTTCAAAGGGTGTCCTAATTTTTTCACATGACTGTATATATACGAAGAAAAAAGAATCTGCACTGTAAACTGAGCAGACCATTCAGAAAAATGGATGTTTCTGATCAGCGCTCAGCAGGTGCAGGACTCACACACAAAGATATTATGTGCGGCGCAAAAATCTACACTAACACTACCTAAAATTGATTTATATGTAACACTAAATATATTTTTTGTTTGCAGACACTGCGGTATAAAAATTTACTGCAGATACAAAAAAATGGACACTAGCTAAAAATTTACATATATATTAGGCCTCATGTACCGGGCCGTGTTTTGCCTTATGCAAATTGCAGATCCGCAAAACATGGATCCCTCCTTTTCCCCCCCTTATTTAACGGACAAGAATAAGACGGATGCAGACCAAACATACAGTCATGTGCATGAGCTCTTAGTCCATGTCTGGACCGCAATTTTTATGTCTCTCACGTGGACCCATTCATTTCTATGTCATCTGCGGCAGTTCCGCAAATTATAGAACATGTCTTATTCTTGTGAGTTTTGCAGCTAAGAAAAGGCAGTTCTATCAGGAAAATGCGGGATGCACACGGCCTGTATCTGTATTTTGTAGCTCTGTGGTTTGCAGACCGCAAAATACATACCGTCATGTGCATGACGCCTGTCACCCACTGATCATAAGGTCATGCCACAGTGATGGAAAAAACCCTTATCACTGAGGTGCAGCATTCACACTGGACCACTGCAGACAAGCCACAATTCAGACAATTAGCTCCTATTTATCTAGAGCTGATTAGAGGCCGGATTATTTACTGTAGTTTTTATTCTTGAATGCAGGACTAGGAAATTATTTCTAAAAAGTTTAGCACACAATGGTCAGTGACAATTACTGCATTTATACAATAGATGAACACAGGACATCTAAACACAAATGTTAATCTAGATTACTTGTTATCATATGTTACTGCTCGTCTACATGGCCACGTTAGCATTGACACAAAGCAAAAAAATACCAGAGTCGTGATATTGTGATGTTTGTGGAAATGAAGTCTCCAGGTACAGCAGATATCTGTCAGTCTTCTTTTTCTCGCAGACGGTTTGGTTGCTTGTATAATCATTCTGGGGGTGATCAAACAGAAATATACCTAAATTAGGCAGATTTAGGGTTCAAATTGCGATGCAAAGGTCCTTTGCACTGCAATCTGCAACTTCTCCATGCTCACACCAGGTCTAACAAATGGGGTGTGTCGTTGGCGGGAACGGGCAGCAGTCCCGTCTGATTTACCATTTTCTACACCTGTTTTAGGCAGTGAAAATGGTCTAAATGTAAGACAGCTAGGAAGGTGGCTTTCATTAAGAAGCGAGGATAGATCCGCCGAAGTTATGTAGAGGCTCGCAGCTCTTCATAACTCTGGCGGATCCACCGCCAGGTATAGGCGTCTAAACACGATCTTAATAAATGTGCCCCTTAGGCCTCTTTCACACGGGCGTCATGTTTTTTGCCCGGATAAGAGGCGGGTGCGTTGCGGGAAAATGCGCAATTTTTCCGCGCGAGTGCAAAACATTGTCATGCGTTGCACTCGCGTGAGAAAAATCGCGCATGTTTGGTACCCAAACCCGAACTTCTTCACAGAAGTTCGGGCTTGGGATTGATGTTCTGAAGATTGTATTATTTTCCCTTATAACATGGTTATAAGGGAAAATAATAGCATTCTGAATACAGAATGCATAGTAAAACCGCGCTAGAGGGGTGAAAAAAATAAAATAAAAAATGTAACTCACCTTAGTCCACTTGATCGCGAAGCCGGCATCTCCTTCTGTCTCCTCTGCTGAACAGGACCTGGGGTGAGCTGCTGCATTAAATAGAGGTTAAGGACCTTTGATGACGTCACTCCGGTCATCACATGGTACGTCACATGATCTTTTACCATGGTGATTCACCATGGTAAAAGACCATGTGATGACCGGAGTGACGTCATCAAAGGTCCTTAACCTCTATTTAATGCAGCAGCTCACCCCAGGTCCTGTTCAGCGCAGAGGAGACACAAGGAGATGCCGGCTTCGCGATCAAGTGGCCTAAGGTGAGTTAAATTATTATTATTTTTTTTTCACCCCTCTAGCGCTGTTTTACTATGCATTCTGTATTCAGAATGCTATTATTTTCCCTTATAACCATGTTATAAGGGAAAATAATAATGATCGGGTCTCTATACCGATCGTCTCCTAGCAACCGTGCTTGAAAATCGCACCGCATCTGCACTTGCTTGCGGATTCTTGCGATTTTCACGCTTCCCATTCACTTCTATGGGGCCTGCGTCGCGTGAAAATCAGACAATATAGAGCATGCTGCGATTTTCACTCAACGCACAAGTGATGCGTGAAAATCACCGCTCATGTGCACAGCCCCATAGAAATGAATGGGTCAGGATTCGGTGCGGGTGCAATACGTTCACCGCACGCATCGCACCCGTACGGAAAACTCGCCCGTGTGAAAGGGGCCTTAATCCTTACTATGAGGCTAAATGCACACAAACGTATTTTGTTCCCGTGTCCGTTCCATGTTTTTTGCGGATAGGATGCAGACCCATACATTTCAAGGGGTAGCAAAAAATGCGGACAGCAGACCGTGTGCTGTCCGCATCAGTATGTCTGTTCTGTAGCCCCGCCCAAAAAAAAGAACATGTCCTATTCTTGTTCGTTTTAGGCATGGTTACAATGGATCCGCAAAAAAAAAACTGATGGATACGGATGTCAAAAATTTTTTTTTTTGAGGATCGCACAACACATACGGTCGCGTGCATGTAGCCTAAGGATTCACATGACCGTATTGTTTATCCATGTGTTCTCTTGCATTTTTTGCAGAGAGCACACTGACCCATTGACTTCTATGTGGCAGTGCACACATTCATATTTTTGTGGATTCGTGTGCCTGTTTTGCATATTTTATTTTATAACATTCCCTATTCTGGTCCACATTGTAGACTAGAATAGCCTTTTGATGGGACTGAGAAACATGCGCACTTGAAAACTATACTTATTTTGCAGATCTGTTTGCGGACTGGAATACAGACATGGCTGTGTGCATGAAGCCTAAGGGTGCCTTCACATGCTGCAGATTTTGTTGCAGAATTTTCGGCGACTGAAAATCAGTTCCATTCACCTGAATGGGGCTTGTAGAAATCCAGGTACTTTCCATTCCATTCAAATGAATAAAACTGATGTCCAATCTCAGAGTTGTGCAACAAAATCTGCAGCGTGTGAAGGCGGCCAAAGGGGAATCGTCTCCGCACGGACTGCCTTTCTGGTGAGCTTGTGCTTATACACGGCAACCAATGTGAAAAAATAAGGATGGGTTAAACAGCGACATGTTGCGTGACCAAAACTATTTCTGTAAATTGTTTGCAGTTTGCTGTAATTTGCTGAGTGCACCCTCAGACTGTGATTTGGCGAGTCGCAGGTGACTTGCATTGTGGTCTATGATGGCAAAATCACTTAAAATTTTAACAGTGTTGGATTTTGTGATTGTCGAGTGGCATTGTAACAACTTTGACAATGATTAGATGCAATGTTGTCACCGTTCAGTACCAGCCTAAACCATAAGGCTACAACATACAACAGCAGTGACACCGATAACAGAGGAGTTTAAGAGTATGACAACACCGCATAGTCGAGATGCAGCCACAGTGTGGTCCAGCACTGCGTGGCCGTACAAGCCACATTGGGCTCTAATTAAACTAATTAGGATCACACTGTTTAGTTGGTTTACATTGTTAGGGCTCATGCACACGGCCGTTGCGCGGCCCGCTTACAGTGGGTCCGCAATACACGGGCACTGGCCGTGTGCACCTGCATCACGGATGCAGACCCATTCACTTGAATGGGTACACAATCCAGGATATGCAGTGCTTCCGTGGTGGTTCTGTCCATGCCTGCGCACCGCAAAAAAAATAGAATTTTTTTTTACACTGCATTCAAGTTCATTGGGTCTCGATCCATCCTGGCCGCCGGCACGGATGTTGCGCGTGCATTGGGGACCTCAAATTGCGGTTCCCAATGTACGGAACGGCCGCACAGCGGCCGTGTACATGAGCGCTTGGCGGCGTGGTATTGCGGGTGCCGTGTGGCCCTTAACAGTAAAAACCAACTAAACAGAACGATCCGAATTAGCTTAATTAGAGCCTGCTGTGATCCGTATGGCTGTGTGGTACTCAACCACAGCTTGGCCACGCAATTGCGCAGCGTGGTTGTACTCTCAGACTACCTTAAAGGGGTTGTCCAGCTCCGTTTGTGAGTGTAATCCTCCGTTCTGGACCCTGCTGGTCTTGCAGGAGTGCACGACATTATACTGATTGATAATGCTATGTGCCTCTGCATCACCTTTTTACTACGGAATCATACTGACAGCTTTATGTCACTATGACCCTGTATCAATCATGATAATGCTGTGCGCTCCTGCAAAGCCACCAGGGTCCAGAACGGAGGATCACGCTCACAAACGGAGCGTGATTCCCGCAATGGACTTGCTCGACTGAAAGAGCCCTTACAGAATTTTTTATTATGCCTCATCTCATCTGCACTCCGCTGCTTAATTCCAGCGCCAATACCCAATTCAGCGAATCTTCCTGTCCCTGGCCTGTAAACTTCCAGACTTCAGCGGTGATGTGTCTCCAAATGGCATGTAACTGCTGGATTACTGACCCTTGGGCACCCTTGACACCACTGAGGCCAAAGATTGGCTTTAGCAGCCCATGTGACCCCCATTTGGAAGTTTACAGGCCAGGAGCCAGAACCTCGGTGCTGGATCTGGGCGGCGGGGAGGCGGTTAATGGATTTGATATATTTTTTAAGTGGAACACATTTGAGGGCAAAATTATAAAAATCATGTAAAGTACACCTTTAAAGGTACCCATACAGTGGAGAAAATAGGCGATTTTGCAAGTTTTCCCACCTACAAAGAATGGAGAGGTCTGTAGTTTTTATGATAGGTACACTTCAACTGTGAGAGACAGAATAAAAAAAATGAATCCAGAAAATCACATTGCAGCACTCCAGACTAAAAAGATTAGGAACCATTGGCTCCTAACATAAAAGATTTAGGAGTCAAATTAAATTTTTAGCTGCCAAATTTAAAATACATATAATTACGGTATAATAATAAATAAAAAAAAGACATGTCTTACCTAGGGCTGTCACGATACCAAAATTATAATTCGATTTCGATACCATAAAAAAAGTATTGCGATACTCGATACCACGCAAAAAAAAAAATGAACACCACGTGCATTCCGCATTTTATGGAACGTCTGGACCATAATAGAACAGTCCGATCCTAATTTTTGTCGGGAAAAGGTGACAAAAAAATGGCAAATTGCGCGTTTTTTTTTTTTTTTCTGTTACAGCGTTCACAGCATAGGAGATATTTTTCAATATTTTAATAGTTCACACTTTTTCGGGCATAGCGACATGTAATATGTTTATTTTTTTATTGTTTATATATTTTATAAATAATATTAGGAAAGGGGGCGATTAAAACTTTTAGCGTTCCCCCCACAGCGAGTCTGCAACGCAGCTCCCGGCCAGACCTCCCAGCGCTGCCGGGGTCACATAGCATTATATTAATTTATGATGGTTTGTAACCCTTACAGTTCTGGAATGTATTGGATAACACTGGCATAATGCTGCCAGTGTTATCCAATACATTCCAGAACTGTAAGGGTTACATAGCACCATAAATCATTATAATGCTATGTGAATCCCGTCAGTGCTGGGAGGTCAGGCTGGGAGCTGTGATGCGGACTCGCTGCGGGAGGAACGCTCGTCTGCAAGGGGCCTTAGTATTTTGGTGTTTTTTTTTTTACTTTTTATTTAATAACTATTTCCCCCCCTTAGGGGCTAGAACCTGGGATCTTTTCATCCCTTGTCCTATTCACCCTAATAGAGATCTATTATGGTGAATAGGACTTCACACTCTCCATGCTGCCCTGTGCATAGTACACACAGCAGCAGGGAGATTACCATGGCAGCCAGGGCTTCAGTAGCGTCCTGTCTGCCATGGTAACCAATCAGAGCCCCAGTATTACACTGCTGGGGCTCCGATCAGAAGCTGCCACTGCCACCAATGAGGAGGAAGGGAGGGGACCCTGTGGCCACTGCCAACAATGATTATAATAGTTAGAATACTGGGGGGGCGCACTGCGCCACCAATGATTATACTTTATAATACTGGGGGGGAAGGGGGCGCACTGTGCCACCAATAAATATAGTTTATTCCTGAATACAAAGCCAGGCTGCTGGTGCCGGCCAAATCCCATTCCCAGCCTCTATGACTGCTTGCTGCGATCTGCTGCAATTAAGGCTACTTTCACACTGGCATTTTGGCTTTCCATTTGTGAGATCCATTCAGGGCTCTCACAAGTGGTCCAAAACAGATCAGTTTTGCCCTAATGCATTCTGAATGGAGAAGGATATGCTTACAATGCATGAGTTTGCCTCTGTTCCGTCTCCATTCCGCTTTGGAGGGTTATGGTGTCCGTCTGACGAAAACTGAGCCAATAAAATCTGGCACAATAGAAAACGGATCTGTCCTCTATTGACTTCGAATGGTGTTCAAGACGGATCCGTCTTAGCTATGTTAAAGATAATACAAACGGATCCGTTCTGAACGGATGCAGACGGTTGTATTATCTGAATGGATCCATCTGTGCAGATGCATGACGGATCCGCACCAAACGCGAGTGTGAAAGTAGCCTAACCCCTCAGGTGCCACACCTAAGGGATTATATGCTGCGGATCGCATTGCGCAGTCATAGAGGCTGGGTGTCGGGTATGGGATATGGCCAGCACCTGCAGCGCAGCCTGCATTTGTATTCAGGCAAAAACGATATCCATTGGTGGCGCAATGGCGACAGCCCCTCCCCTCCTCCTCCCTGCTATCAGCTTATTGGTGGCAGCGGCAGCAGTGGCACAGGGGGGAGGGATTGCCTCCTTCTCCCCTGTGCTGTTGAGGAGAACATGGCACACACTGAAAGCAGCGCGTCCCATGTCAGTTCAACTCGTGTGTGAAAGAGGCAAAGCAGCAGAGGGTAGGCGCAAATGGCAACAAGACTACAAAGTCTTGTCACCATTTTGAAATTCTAAGTCGCATTGGCGACCATTTTGGTTGTCATCTGGAGCCCTGCATAGTATGATTTTCAAATCATTAATTTGCATTTTATTGCATGAAATACCGGTAAGTATTTGATACAATAGAAAAACAGAACTTTATATCTGGTACAGAGGTCAGACGTTTCCTATAGTTCTTGACCAACTTTGCACACACTGCAGCAGAGATTTTGGCCCACTCCTTCATACAGATCTTCTCCAGATCTTTCAGGTTTCGGGGTTGTCGCTGGGCTACATTGCGTCTCAGCTCCCTCCAAAGATTTTCAATTGGGTGTTTTGGGTCATTGTCATGCTGGGAGACCCAGCTTTAATGCTCTTACCGGGGGAAGGAGGTGGTTGGCCAAAATCTCTTGATACATGGCCCCACCCATCCTCCCTTCAATACGGTGCAGTCGTCCTGTCCCCTTTGCAGAAAAGCACCACCAAAGTATGATGTTTCCACCCCCATGCTTCACGGTTGGGATGGTGGTCTTGGGGTTGTACTCATCCTTCTTCTTCCTCCAAACACGGCGAGTGGAGTTGATACCAAAAAGTTATATTTTGGTTTCTTCTGACCACATGACCTTCTCCCATGTCTCCTCTGGATCATCCAGATGGTCGTTGGTGAACTTCAAAAAGGCTGGGACACGTGCTGCTGTGAGCAGGGGGACCTTGAGTGCCCTGCAGGATTTTAATACATGATGGTGTAACGTGTTACATTAATGTTTGAGATTGTGGTCCCAGCTCTCTTCAGGTCATTTACCAGGTCCTTCCGTGTAGTTCTGGGCTGATTCCTGAACTTTCTCATGAATCATCCTTACCCCACGAAACGAGATCTTGCATGGAACCCCAGAACGAGGAAGATTGACAGTCATCTTGTGTTTCTCCATTTTCTAATAATTGCGCCAACAGTTGTTGCCTTCTCACCAGGCTGCTTGCCTATTGTGCTGTAGCCCATCCATGCCTTGTGCAGGTCTACAATTAGGCAGCTCTTTGGTCTTTGCCATGGTGGAGAGGTTGGAGTGTGATGGAGTGCGTGGACAGGTGTTTTTATACAGGTAACGAGTTCAAACAGGTGCAATAAAGGCCTCTTGCACACGACCGTATGCCCTCCGAGACATACGGTTCATATGTCCCAGAGCGGCATTGATTATGCGTACTGGAGTACATAGCATCATAGATTACAATGATGCTGTGCACGTCGGGCCGCCCACGGGGCTATTGTCCCGCACTCATAAGATCATATGAGTGCAGGACTATAGCACCGCGGGTGGCCCAACCATGCACAGCATCATTGTAATCTATGATGCTGTGTGCCCCTGTGCGTACAATCAATGCCGCTGCGGGACATATGGCCCGCTCACGGACCGTATATCTCAGAGGGCATACGGTCGTGTACAACAGGTAATGAGTGCAGAATAGGAGGGCTTCTTTAAAATTCTGTTCACTCCCATTGAATCATAGATAAACAATCACATGAAATAAAGGTAGAAGCATATATACAGTACAGACCAAAAGTTTGGACACACCTTCTCATTCAAATAGTTTTCTTTATTTTCATGACTATGAAATTTGTAGATTCACACTGAAGGCATCAAAACTATGAATTAACACATGTGGAATTATATACATAAAAAAGTGTGAAACAACTGAAAATATGTCATATTCTAGGTTCTTCAAAGTAGCCACCTTTTGCTTTGATCACTGCTTTGCACACTCTTGGCATTCTCTTGATGAGCTTCAAGAGGTAGTCACCAGAAATGGATTTTACTTCACAGGTGTGCCCTGTCAGGTTTAATAAGTGGGATTTCTTGCCTTATAAATGGGGTTGGGACCATCAGTTGCTTTGTGGAGAAGTCAGGTGAATACACAGCTGATAGTCCTACCGAATAGACTGTTAGAATTTGTATTATGGCAAGAAAAAAGCAGCTAAGTAAAGAAAAACGAGTGGCCATCATTACTTTAAGAAATGATTGTCAGTCAGTCCGAAAAATTGGGAAAACTTTGAAAGTGTCCCCAAGTGCAGTCACAAAAACCATCAAGCGCTACAAAGAAACTGGCTCACATGCGGACCGCCCCAGGAAAGGAAGACTAAGAGTCACCTCTGCTGCAGAGGATAAGTTCATCCGAGTCACCAGCCTCAGAAATCGCAGGTTAACAGCAGCTCAGATTAGAGACCAGGTCAATGCCACACAGAGTTCTAGCAGCAGACACAAGGAATGGACATTAGACCAGTGGAAATCTGTACTTTGGTCTGATGAGTCCAAATTTGAGATCTTTGGTTCCAACCACCGTGTCTTTGTGCAACGCAGAAAAGGTGAACGAATGGACTCTACATGCCTGGTTCCCACCGTGAAGCATGGAGGAGGAGGTGTGATGGTGTGGGGGTGCTTTGCTGGTGACAATGTTGGGGATTTATTCAAAATTGAAGGCATACTGAACCAGCATGGCTACCGCAGCATCTTGCAGCGGCATGCTATTCCATCCGGTTTGCGTTTAGTTGGACCAGCATTTATTTTACAACAGGACAATGACCCCAAACACACCTCCAGGCTGTGTAAGGGCTATTTGACCATGAAGGAGAGTGATGGGGTGCTGCGCCAGATGACCTGGCCTCCACAGTCACCGGACCTGAACCCAATCGAGATGGTTTGGGGTGAGCTGGACCGCAGAGTGAAGGCAAAAGGGCCAACAAGTGCTAAGCATCTCTGGGAACTCCTTCAAGACTGTTGGAAGACCATTTCAGGTGACTACCTCTTGAAGCTCATCAAGAGAAAGCCAAGAGTGTGCAAAGCAGTAATCAAAGCAAAAGGTGGCTACTTTGAAGAACCTAGAATATGACATATTTTCAGTTGTTTCACACTTTTTTGTTATGTATATAATTCCACATGTGTTAATTTGTAGTTTTGATGGCTTCAGTGTGAATCTACAATTTTCATAGTCATGAAAATAAAGAAAACTCTTTGAATGAGATGGTGTGTCCAAACTTTTGGTCTGTACTGTATATCCTTATTTTTTTAAGACAATCAAGGGTTTGTTCATAAACCTACACAACATAGTAAATATAGGAATAACAGGGAAAGGGGAGGAAAGAGAGAAAAGGGAAGGACAGTGAGGGTAAGGAACAAGCACCAGTCAGAAATGAATCCTCTGTTGATGCTTTTTATTTCTACAATTAAACAATTATTACGTTTAGGCAATTATTTTAACATCTGGGCCATTTTGTCCATGGTCACATATTCAGTCCATTTATTCCAGATAGAGTCATATTTCTTTGTCTTTAATAACACACTCCATCTTCTTTTCTCATAACTTTATACTCTAGTCATCTCCAAAAAACACTATTTAATTGTAGGGGGATCCTTTTGCAACCATTTCCTAGGAATGATTATCTTTGCTTGCGGATTTCCTGGAAGGCGTGTTAGAATAACCCGAACAATATCTGAAGAGATTGTTCATTTTGTATTTTCCTAATCCATGAAATATGAAAAAATATGGGAAAAATATGAAATCTATGAATTGGAGGTGACTTTCAGGTCATCTTCCTTCTTGTACCAACCAGTTATGTGATAAGGATCTGCCATTCTTCTTTGAAGTTTCTGACCAAGCTTAGGGTGTTAGGACCCCCGCTGTGCTGGGGCCGCTCAGACTATAGAGAGGGCACTTTTATGGGGTTTTGTCAAGACAATATCAGATTGATGGATACTTAACCTGGCAGGGGTTCCTCCTAGGTCCAGGAAGAATCTTTTGGAGCTGGGAAGGTGAATTAACTTCTGGGTTGAGAGAGTTTTAACTCTTTGTGTGAATTAGAGAGCTCTTGTGAGTTTTATAATTTTAAAACAGGATGCATCCGCGATTTATTTGTATTACCGAGATCGTGAAGCATAACAGGACCTTAACTGGAATTCAGACATATCATATTGGATCCCAACATTCTCTCCTTGTTTTCCTGGGAGGTAAGTTCTGCCAAAGTTGTCTGGCAGCGGTTTATCCCCCTCCCACTTTTAATGGATCCGAGAACACATGATTAAGGAGCAGTTGGGGGAGACAGGAATCGGCTGAATAGGTTTATAGCTGACAACTTTATTTGTTTGATTCAGTCAAAATTCAGGTAAAATAGGTGACAGGGATAGGTTGCTCGGCAGGCACATGTGGTCACACTAGTCTATCCCACCCTCTTTGACCTAACCAGTCACCAAAACCTGCATTGTACTCCTACCAATGTGTCCAATCCTTCTTGCTGAAGGACAGATGGTGATAGGACACATAGCGGGGAGGTCATTGCACTAATGTAGATGTAGCTACTGATTGCATCTAGTGAAGGGTTGCCAACCAGATTTTTTCTGGACAACTTATCCCAAAATCATGTACAGCCAACATTTTTTTTTTACAGACAAATTGGAAAACCATAATGAATGATAAAGATTATAAGTAGTTCATGTCTATAGCTCAATGTACTGATAGGAAATCATCTCCAGCATTTACTGTAAGCTACAATTTTTTTTCACCAACATAGGAAAAAGTCACCTATTTGTATGGATTGACCAGAAATTTCTGGACCGATTTGCAATCCTGATGTAGTGCTATAAATGACTAATTAGTCTACATGTCAGCCACTGAACAGCAATCTAACCTACGTAGATCTTGGCAACTGAGGCCTCGCGCACACGACTGTATTTATCATCGGCATGCTCTCACATGTTCTGCAGATAGCGCACTGACCCATTCATTTCTATGGGGCCATGGACACATCTGTATTTTTGGGATGATCCAGTGGCCATTCCACAAATGACAGAACATGTCCTACTCTTGGCCATACTGCAGACTGAAATACAGACGCGGCTGTGTGCATGATGCCTGGGTTTGTATGGTACGAAATCAATCAATACAGTAAGCAGCCAGTCTGGGTCTGCAGGTTGTTAACAGCAGATTATCCCCTCGCTCATGAGATCTGAGAGCGAACTTGGCAGAGGCAGCCCAGTTGGATACAGCAGCAGTTGGCTTGTGTCCAGGGGCACATTTAGCTTAGAGCCAGTGTTGATGGGACTTCTGTAACTTATGGGACCAGTATTGGGACTTATCAGGGTGATGTAGGGCCCTCTTCCATGTGTGAGCTCAGTGTACTGTAATTTCTCTAGAAGCTTCTGGACTCTTCAGAAGGAGGAGGACAAGAACCTGTCAAACCACAGCCTCTGGGATCAATCACCCTCGAATTAGGTCAGGCTAACCACACGTGTCTAGACCCTTCCCATAATGCTTTACACCCACTGTGAGGGGGCGTTGTCTCACGTTTCTCCCTCAGCCAATCATCATGCTGTATGTACCAATCCCGCCTCGTCTTCGCTCATTACAAGGAGACTAAATTAATGACAGCCTACGTGACGCGTTCCAGCCATTCAGCTTCTAGATTTTACCTCCCCCCCTCAACACGGTAGGCGAAGCATTATACGACCCCACCCCGTGTGTAGTCGGCAACCAATCACTTCCCGCCTTTACCGGTTTCTCTTTGGAGGCGCGGCCGTCTGGACCTCACCCACATGTCTGGTTTCGACCAATTGTCAGCTCAAAGTTTCTCCTCCCCCTCAGGGCGGGAAGCTCTGCGCGTTCATCCGGCTAATGCGCGCGCCCCGGCCTTGGTTTTGGCGCGTTTTTCCCGTCCATTGTGCACGCGCCTTGTGCTCCGGATCTCGCGAGAAATCCAGCGGTTTCACTATCGTGTTTACACTAATTAAACCCATTACCCCGATAATCCGAACCGAGCCGATCCGGATTAAGTCGGGCGGGTGGTTCCGGAGCGGACCTGATCCTTTTGGCAGAAAATCACCTCACGTTCTCCCCCACCCCCATCCCCCCCTTACCAGTCATCCCTGTCTGACGTAAAATACAATTTTTTTTCCCGATATTTGGTGACGTAAAATATCGCCTTTTCCAGGTGGGGAAAAAAATCTTTCCCTGGGGTGGGGGGGTCGTTCGGAGTTTTCCTCCCCCGCCCCCCATGACCGGGCACCCCGCGCTAGTGAGGTGCGGCGCCGGGTTCCGCGCGTAGGAAAGCCCGGGGATTTGCGGCCTAGTGACTGGAGTCTGCATAAACACGACGTCGCAGAGGAGGAGGGAGGTGAGGCCGAGAGGAAGCTCCCCATCCCCCGAAGGGGGCTCCGAGCTCGAAGAGACCCCACAGTCTGGGGGCAGAAATCCCGAGGGCAGTAGGTAAGACCCAGGGCTGAGGAGAGAGGGAGGGCCGGGAACACACAGGGGCCCCCCCAGACGTCCGCAGGCCTAGCTGCCCCGCATCATCCATGAGCCCGGCCTCCGTGCGGTGCCCTGTGCTGGTATGTGATCCTGTGCCTGCTATGGACGACCTGCAGTCACTTATCAGGCTCCATCTTCTGCATCTGATGGCTGCAAAGTTTACATTATGGCTGCCCTTGGAAAGTTGTAGTAGTAGTGAGGCCTTGATGGAAGTATGGGATGGTGCAATCCACAATAATCCATAATCCATCTATAGTACCTATTGACTCGCCTAGCGGGTCACGTTGTCGGAGGCCATAACGAGCGGTCGCGTGCGTTAAATTTTCTAACGCGGCTGGTCTGATCTGGACAGGTTGTGGCAGTGGATCCGCGGCTGATCGCCGTCATGAGAACATCCAGGGGGAGACCTTCCGTGTTCCCCTTTTGCATTACTGGCTAAAATAACATTCAGAGAAATCAATGAAAAAACCCCACCATAATCTGATGACTGACAGTTTATATATTTTTTCAGTTATATAGCGCTAACATTCCGCGGTGGTGTACCGAGACTGGCATCGCTCACGTTGGTGCCCAGTCCTCACTATCTAAACACCAACTTACAATGCAAGTGAATGGGACAAGCGGTTGTAATGACACCGTGCCATCCCATCAAGCGGCAGAGGTGCCAGGAGTCGGACCCCCACCGATCTGTTGATGGCTCATCAATAGTGTTGAGCGAACTTGTTTTTTAAGTTCAGCGTCTAAAGTTTGGGTTATCGAAGAATCACGTAATGGATTCTAAATTCAGTTATGGTCCGTGGTAGCGGAATCCATAACGCGATTCTTCGATAACCTGAACTTTAGACGCCGAACTTGTTCGCTCAACACTACTTATCAATATTAAGCCACTACACAGCCCAGGTGAGCTAACGGGCAGATGTTGGGTTAGATCCCAGGACCCCGGCTCTGCTAGGCATTGGAGCTACCCCTAGGCCTGAGCCCAAAGTCTGCCCCCCTTTATTCCCCTGCCAGTTGTATGGTGCATTTCGCCCCCGCTCATATGGTCATGGCTTCCTTATTATACTGATTCTCCTTGAGGCTTTATGTGCAGTGGCTGCAAACTGTTCTTTTACTGCAAATTGTTAGGTTTTGCATGTTTTTATTTTCTTTACAGGTAAAAACATTTCATAGGCCAACAAAACTGCACAAATTTGTGGGTTGCAGGTTTTAAATGCAGTACAGGTGAATATCAGCGGCTTCATCTTTGGGCCTCATGCACACGGCCATTCCGTGCATTGGGGACCGCAATTTACGGGCCCCATCCGTGCGGCAGCCGCGACGGATCCAGATCCATTCAACTTGAATGCGTCCGTGATCCTGTCCGCACTGTAAAAAAAATAGAACAAGTTGAATTTTTTTTTTTGCGTTGCGGAGGCACGGACAAATGCCACAGAAGCACTGCGTTGCAGGCCGCGTGCGTGTGGCCTCAGATCAATGCTCTGTTTTATTTTCCAATATTGAAGCTGGATTTTCTATTTATTTTTATTTTTTTCCTCCTACAACTGCATTTAAGAAAAACCTCCAGCTCCAGATTTTAGGCTGCTTTCACATCAGTGTTTTTTATTCAGGCTTTGAGATTCAAAACAGGATCTCAAAGCCTGAATTAAAAATAAAACGCTTCTGTTTTATTTAATAGGTCCGGTTGCATCTGTTTCCGCCGGATCAAGTTGTATTAAATAGAAACTGAACAAACTCGGACTTTATAATCATTAAACGGGTTGTCTGGGTTCAGAGCTGAACCCGGACTTACCCATAATTTCACGCCGGCAGCCCCCCTGACTTGAGCATCGGAGCAGTTCATGCTCCGATGCGCTCCCGTGCCCTGCGCTAAATCGTTTTCAATAACACACTGCCGGGCGGAAGCTTCTGCCCGGCAGTGTGTTCGGTGACGTCACTGGCTCTGATGGGCGGGCTTTACCGCTGCCCTTGCTGTTTTACTGGCTACAGCAGCGCTAAATCCCGCTCATCAGTGCTGGTGACGTCACCGGGCTTCCTGGCAGCACCATGGAGAGCCCTGGTACGTCACTGGATCTTCAAAAAATGCCTTTGCCCTGCGCTATTTAGAGCAGTGCAAAAGGAGAGCATTGGAGCATTAACTGCTCTGATGCTCATGTCAGGGGGGCTGCTGGGGTGACAATCGGATAATGTCTGGGTTCAGCTCTGAACCCGGACAACCCCTTTAAGTCAGTGGGTGCCAGATCCGTGTTTTTTCGGTAACGGTTTGTTCAGTTTCGCAGACTGGACACACAACCGCAGCTGGCAGTGGTTTTGTGTCTGGTCACAAAATTATGAGTTTTGTCCCCGTTGACAATGGATGGGGACAAAACTGAACCACTTTCGCCCAGTTTTGAGATCCTCTGCCATATATCAGAACCGGAAACCAAAACGCTGATGTGAAAGTAGCCTGAGCTTGTAAGTCTGTGGAAAATATGAAACCAGACCTGCAAGTTGGTGGCGATTTATCATGCCTTCACTCCAGAATTCTGGCTTTGTAATGATAGTCTATGGTGTCAATCTTGAATGGATTTTTTTTTGCTACTGTCGTATCGCAGTGTAACACCATAGACTAGCATTATAAAAATGTCATGCGACACATGTTGCAGTGTAGTTGTGCCCTATGATTTGCGTGACGCATGTCGTCGTGTAGCCTTAAAGTATGGGTGGGAAAGTGGGCGTGGTTTGCTTTCACACCAGATTTATCACTGAAACTTTTTGATAAAGACGTCTTTCTCACTCCAGCAGGAGGGTGGAGTAGAAAAACTGGACGAGCTTCTATAGACAAGTGTTAGGTTTAAAGGGGTTCTACAGATTGTTTTAACTGATGATCTATCCTCTGGATAGATCATCAGCTTCTGATCGGCGAGGGTCTGACACCCGGGTCCCCCGCCGATCAGCCTTTTGAGTAGGCAGCGGCGTTCTAGCAGCACCGCGGCCTTCTCTCTGTGTACCGCAGGCCCAGTGACGTCACGACTAGTATCAACTGGCCTGGGCGAGGCTAAGCTCCATTCAAGTGAACAGAGCTTAGCCGCGCCCAGGCTAGTGATACTAGTCATGACGTCACTGGGCCGGCGGTAAACAGTGAGAAGGCTGTGGCTCTGCTGCCTTCTCAAACAGCTGATCGGCGGGGGTCCCGGGTGTCAGACCCCCATCAGTTTAAACAAACTGCAGAACCCCTTTTAAGTGCTTATGCACGTATTTTCTTTCCGCTTCCATTATGTTTTCTTTGAGGACCATATGTGTAACCAATTCACTTCAATGGGTCCGCAAAAACAACGGAAGGTACTCCGTGTGCATTCCGTATTTCCGTTCCTCAAAAAAGTAGTGCATGTCCTATTATTGGCTGCAAATCACGGTCCAAGGCCCCATTCAAGTCAATGGGTCCGCAAAAAATACGGAACACAACCGTATGTCATCCGTATTTTGCAGTTCCATGCTGTAGAAATGCTATGCCCAGCCCATATTGCTCAGGTGTTTGGTGATTAATAAGTTACGGTTTTCGATCCGCAAAAACGGATCGCATATGGAAACCATATGGATATGTTTTGTGGAATAACGGAAGAGGACTTAAATCGGAGAAAAAAAATCCTCAGATACGGAACAACGGATCTGTGAAAAATGGACTGCAAAAGAACGGTCGTGTGCATGAGCCCTAAGGATAAGAAATGTGGCATACAGTACGCCAACACAGACTCAAGCAAAACTGACTTCAGATTCCCCCCTCGTGATAAATTCCCTCATGATGTCTTCAGTTTTTTTTTTCTATCTATAAGGAAAAATTAGGGATGAGCGAATCGACTTCCGATAAAACAGGAACTCCGTACAGTATTAGAATGTATTGGCTCCGATGAGCCGAAGTTATTGCTTCACAAAGTCTCGAGAGACTTCGCAAAATAACTTCATAAATTAATTTGTACTGTGAAAAAAAAACATTTCCGAACTCTGGTTTAGTTCCAAGGTACCGCTAATCAAATTAATTTACGAAGTTATTGCCCGAAGTTCATTCATGCATCCGTGACGAGATGGCCATTGATTCATCCATGAAGATGACTAACTGGTCTGTGTCCATTTTTATTTTAGTTTTGCTTTTCGCCCTCTGTGTGTCATCCATATTCCATGTGCGCTGCTAGGCTGAAAGGGATTTTCAGAGCATCTCCTACCAGTGTTCTGCTTTTCACAGACTTCAATGGGTATGTTTGGTCCATAGCAAAAAAAATCGGAAGGTACCCTGTTTGCCCTCCGTTTCCATATTTCCGTTGATCCGTTCAAAGAGAGAACATGTCCTATTATTGTCCGCATAACGGACAAGGATAGGACTGTTCTATCAGGGGCCAGCTGTTCCGCAAAAAAACGTAATGCACACAGACTTCATCCGTATCTTTTGCAGACCGCAAAATACTGAAAAAGCCATACGATTGTGTGCAAGAGGCCTAAGGCGCATTGGAAAATTGTGGCTGTAATGCTGCGTTGCAGTAGTTCTAATTCTGCACCAGGGTTTACTATGTGGCACATGCAGACTGTGCCATTGCTGGAGGTCTTATGGGGGTGGCATTGTTTTTATGTTTGTCTCTTTGTGCTCTCAGGCCCACGTTGATAGTGTGAGTCCCAAGATGTTTTCTGATTGGTTTCTCCGGCCTCGGCGATCCCACAAGGGAACCTTATACCTCTAGGGGCCCCCCTTGGGGGAATTCATGATTATACAGTGGTGGTTAGAGGCTGTTTTTTTATAGTATTGATGGAATAACAAGTGTATTTTGTGCACAGCATAGGAAAAGGGGGAGCAGTCACCCATAGCAACCAATAAGGGTGTTTAGAATCTAGTTGCTATAGGCATCTGCCACTAGTTTGACCAGCTGTTCCATTCTTTTCTGGTTAAAGGGTCCCCATTCTCGTGATCAGTGGTGGTCCCAGCAGCCAGACACTAGCTGTTATGTAGAGGCTTATAACCTGAATACCCCTCTATTACACCTGCTGAGTATCGGGACAATAACTGGGGATGGGCTTTCATATGAACGCTTTCTTCCAATGCTCTGTCAGTGTAAATCTGCCTCTGATCACGTGAAAAATGAGCAAACGCGTTTTTTGGATGTTTGTATCTTTTATGGGATATGCTGCCAATGAACCGTCCCAGTCACCCCCCCCCCCCCCATTGTAAATGCAGGTAACGAGCAGCAGTCATTGGAAACCAGCGTTCATTCCCGATCACTGCGTGCACTGTCAGCCTGTGTAACACCTTTACACCCCAAAGCCATGGATCATACTGCCACATGCTGCACACTGATCTATTGCTGCTGACTGTAACCTATACATGAGTCTCTTCGTCTATGTTGTGATTAAGGCTACATTCACATGATTGCGGATCTACGGATGCGGACAGCACATCTTTTGTGGCACCATTGAAATAAATGGGTCCGCACCCGTTCCGCTAAATTGTGGAGCCAAAAGTACGGTCCTGTGAATGTAGCCTAAGGCTAAGTCTACACGACGACATTTGTCGCGCGACAATTTTTATAATGGTAGTCTGTGGTGTTGCACACGACGGTCGCAAAAAACATTCAAGATGGACTTTTCTGCGACTGTTGCAGTGCGACACCATAGACTATAGTTATAAAAATTGTTGCGCGACATTAATGTCACAGTGTAGTTGTGCCCTATGTGTCGTACGACATGTCGTCCTAGCCTAATCTGCACAGGACCACTTATCAGCTCACAGTGGCGTCTTTCGTGTGGGTCCCTACAGTAATTTGGCGCAACACCACATGACCACCACCACTGTAACACACCACCTGTAGGTGTCGAGACCAGGCAGTGCAATAGCCTCCTTGGCATTGTGCCACACCAGCCTACAAGCACAGTAGCAGCAGTCGCAGTGCAGAACTGCGCCGTGCAATCTGATCTCTAAAGCAAAAAAATAATATAGAACATGTCCTATTCTTGTCCGTTTTTAGGCATTGTTACAATAGATCCACATACGGTCGTGTGCATATGAAGCCTTAGGCACCTTTCACACTGAGTGAGGTGAACACATTGCACCCGCACTGAATCCGGACCCATTCATTTCTATGGGGCTGTGCACATGAGCAGTGATTTTCACGCATCACTTGTGCGTTGCCTGAAAATCACAGCATGCTCCGCTCTGTGCGTTTTTCACGTAACGCAGGCCCTATAGAAATGAGTGGGATTGCGTGAAAATCGCAAGCATCCGCAAGCATGTGCGGTTGCGGTGTGATTTTCACGCAAGGTTGCTAGGAGACGATCGGTATGGGGACCCGATCATTATTATTTCCCCTTATAACATGGTTATAAGGAAAAATAATAGCATTCTGAGTACAGAATGCATAGTACAATAGGGCTGGAGGGGTTAAAAAAACTATTAAAAAATAATTTAACTCGCCTTAATCCACTTGTTCGCGCAGCCGGCATCTCTTCTCTCTTCATCTGTGAGGAAAAGGACCTTTGATATCACTACGCTCATCACATGGTCCATCACATGATCTTTTACCATGATGGTGGATCATGTGATGTCACTGTGCTCATCACATGGTCTGTCACATGATCCACCACCATGGTAAGATCATGTGATGAACCATATTATGAGCGTAGTGATGTCATCAAAGGTCCTTTTCCTCACAGACGAAGACAGAAGAGATGGCGGCTGCGCGAACAAGTGGATTAAGATGGGTTAAATTATTTGTATTTATTTTTAACCCCTCCAGCGCTATTTTACTATGCTTTCTGTATTCAGAATGCAATCTACACAACCTTGAACCCAAACCTGAACTTCTGTGAAGAAGTTCGGATCTGGGTACCACATTCAGTTTTTTATCAAGCGCGTGCAAAACGCATTGCATCCGCATGATAAAAACTGAACAACGAATGCAATCGCAGTCAAAACTGACTGCATTTGCATACCTACTCGCGCAGGTTTGCCGCAATGCACCGGGACGCATCCAGACCTAATCTGGACATGCTTGTGTGAAAGAGGCCTTGCGCTACTTTCACAGCTTTGTTACAGATAATACAAACAGATCCATTCTGAACGGATGCAGACGTTTGTATTATCTGAATGGATCCGTCTGTGCAGATCCATGACGGATCCGCACAAAACGCGAGTGTGAAAGTAGCCTTATCCGACCCCTCTGTATCTAACTTCGTTGATCATTAAAGGGTTTGGCCACTTTCTGGTTACTGTTGACCAGTGTGTTTGTAAGATGACTCTGTGGCACCTACTAATATAGCGCATGTTAAACTTCTGCACCATTTTCTATATTTTCTTAGATATGCTCCCTTGTTTACAGAGTCTTTTATGTTGTCCACACAGAGGTCATGTCCATAAGATGGCTGCTGATGGAGGGTCATGTGACCAGGCAACTCGCCTCCATGTGATGTCTCCTCCATTCAGACATGCTGCACTTGCACTGTTGGGAGTTTAGTGCCGGTGCCATGTATTGGAATGGAGGAGACCTCACATGGAGGTGATTTGTCTGGTCACATGACCCTCAATCAGCAGCCATCTTATGGACAGGACCTCTATGTGGACAGCAGAAAAGTGTAAACAAAAGGCCATACCTTGTGAAATATAGAAAATGGTGCAGATTTTCAACAAAGACTATAAGGCCTCTTTCACACGGGCGTCATTTTTTTTTGGCCCGGATGAGAGCCGGGTGCGTTGCGGGAAAATGCGCAATTTTTCCGCGCGAGTGCAAAACATTGTCATGCGTTGCACTCGCGTGAGAAAAATCACGCATGTTTGGTACCCGAACTTCTTCACAGAAGTTCGGGCTTGGGATTGATGTTCTGAAGATTGTATTATTTTCCCTTATAACATGGTTATAAGGGAAAATAATAATGATCGGGTCTCCATCCCGATCGTCTCCTAGCAACCGTGCGTGAAAATCGCACCGCATCCGTACTTGCTTGCGGATGCAATGCGATTTTCACGCTTCCCATTCACTTCTGTGGGGCCTGCGTCGCGTGAAAATCGGACAATATAGAGCATGCTGCGATTTTCACTCAACGCACAAGTGATGCGTGAAAATCACCGCTCATGTGCACAGCCCCATAGAAATGAATGGGTCAGGATTCAGTGCGGGTGCAATACGTTCACCGCACGCATCGCACCCGCACGGAAAACTCACCCGTGTGAAAGGGGCCTAACAGTGATGTATAATGACACAACACATCGGTCAGCAATAACCAGAAAGTGGCCAACCCCTTGAAGCCGACGTGCCACCATTTTGAACGGTCATATAAGGTTTTGTGAGACGGTGCTCAGCTTACTTTCCAGGCTTGAAGGTGACCTGTCAGTACGGCAGCTCGATATTTCCAGAAAAAATTGTCATATTGGATGCAGTGCTGTGTAATGCGTGGTATCTTACTTAGGGTACTTTCACACTTGCAAAATCACAAAAATATAGTGGCATATATGGGGGAACTGCTCAAACCCCAAACATTGTAGGGTGTTTCTCATTGGGGGAGCAGTCCCACCACTTTCATACTTGCGGCAGAGTCGCCGGAACTGCCTGCCGGATCAGGCTAAACGTATGCCAACTGATGGCATAGGTAAGACTGATCAGGATCCTTATCAGTCTAAGGGCTCTTTCACACTTGTGTTCTTTTGTTCCGGCATAGAGTTCCGTCGTCGGGGCTCTATGCCGGAAGAATCCTGATCAGTTTTATCCTAATGCATTCTGAATGGAGAGAAATCCGTTCAGGATGCATCAGGATGTCTTCAGTTCAGGACCGGAACGTTTTTTGGCCGGAGAAAATACCGCAGCATGTTGCGCTTTTTGCTCCGGCCAAAAATCCTGAACACTTGCCGCAAGGCATTACCGGATCCGACGTTTAGCTTTTTCTGAATAGATACCATGGCTGACGGGACGCTAAAGGCACGTCATCCATGCGCATGGGGCGCTCTGACGTCATTCTGGAGCGCCCCGGGAGCCGCGCGGACTGTAAGTATACCGCTCCCCGCTCCTACTATGGCAACCAGGACTTTAATAGCGTCCTGGGTGCCATAGTAACACTGAACGCATTTTGAAGACGGATCCGTCTTCAAATGCTTTCAGTTCACTTGCGTTTTTCCGGATCCGGCGTGTAATTCTGGCAAATCGAGTACACGACGGATCCGGACAACGCAAGTGTGAAAGAGCCCTAAAAATGCCTGATCAGTCGAAAAAATGCATTGAAATGCTGGGACGGTCTTTCCGGTCTCATCCGGCAAAACAGGATCCGGCATTTATTTATTTATTTTTTCAGTCCGCGCATGCGCAGACCGGAAGGACGGATCCGGCATTCGGGCAAGTCTTCAGTTTTTTTCCGCCGGAGATAAAACTGTAGCATGCTACGGTTTTCTCTTTTGCCTGATCAGTCAAAATGACTGAACTGATGACATTCTGATGCATCCTGGACGGATTGTTCTCCATTCAGAATGCATGGGGATATGCCTGATAAGTTCTTTTCCGGTATAGAGCCCCTAGGACGGAAGTCTATGCTGGAAAAGAAAAACGCTAGTGTGAAAGTACCCTTACCTCCTGTGTCATTGTGGTGTATAATCCATGGCTTCTGTGACCAGATTACTGCCCTGCAGCTGTGAAGATCTAGCTTTACCCTTTCTACCCCAGAGCTTTTTTGTTTTTGCACTCCCTGCCTTCCCAGAGCCATAACTTTATTTGTCTGTTCACATAACCATATGAGGGCTTGTTTTTTGCAGGACAAGTTGTACTTTCCAACGCCACCCATTAATATTGCAGCGGGAAGCCGGGAAAAAAATTCCAAATGGGGTGGAATTGCCAAAAAGAAGCAATTCCACCACCGTTATGCGTTTTTTTTTTTTTTATGACATTCAATGTGCGATAAAACTGACCAGTTACTTTTATTCTACAGGTCAGTATGAATCCGGCGATACCTTTATATGTATAGTTTTTATTGCATTTTGATAGTGATAAAACAGTACATGTTATATTATTAATTTTTTTGCGGGGCCAAGGAATGGAGCAACGGATGCGGGCAGCACACGGAGTGCTGTCCGCATCTTTTGCGGCCCCATTGAAGTGAATGGGTCCGCACCTGAGCCGCAAAAACTGTGGCTCGGATGCGGACCAAAACAACGGCCACTTGCATGAGGCCGAATAGTGGGGGGGGGGGAAAAAATCAGTTTTATTTTTTCGTCGCCTTATAACGTTTTTGTATTTGTGTATGGAGCTGTGTGGGCGGCGGGCGCTCAGTTTTTTTTTTTTTTTTTTTTTTTTGCGGGGTGATCCGAACTTTTCGTTGATACCATTCTGGGGTGTGTATGACTTTGATCACTTTTTATTTAATTTTTTTGTAGAAAATGAAGCGACCAAAATGACGAATCGGCTAATTTAACTTTTTTTCCGTTTTGCTGTTTGGCGTATAGGGAATATATTTTTATATTATGGGCGTTTTTGCACATTGTGACACTCATGATGTGTATTTTTTAAATGTTTTTGTTTAGTTTTGGGGGGGGGGGTGTATATATGTGTGTGTGTGTGTGTGTATGTGTATGTATATATATATATATATATATATATATATATATATATATATATATATATATATATATAATTTTATTATTATTATTATTTTAACTCGTCATATTTAAAGACCCGGCCAGCGCTGTACTAGAAAGGGTTAAAAAGTGGGAAGTGATTTTAATTATTTTTCTTTTTGCAGCGACCCCCCACCCCATGCCATAGATAAGATCACCAGTACCAGAAAAAAAAAGTGTAACCACTGGTCAAAAATATTGACATGTCAGAAGAATTCACAGATTATAATTCTGCTCGTGAGGAACGCTTTAAGAATTTTGTATTCGGGTTCCTTAAAGTGGTTGGCCCAGCTGAGACATTGATGACGTCTTACCTTGACATGCTATCAATGTCCGAAGTGGGACCCGCACCTATATAGAGAACGGGGGTCCTGAACTGAAGGAGAGCACATCTCGCATGCGCAGCATGCTCTCCATTCATCACTGTGGGTTAGTGTGCTCTGCACATGCGCAGCTGCTCTCTGTTCACTTTAGGGGTCCCATATCTGAGACACATTCTGGTGATACTTCATTGTCCTAAATGAGAATGCACATTTTAAAGGGGTTATCTGGGAATTTTTATAGCGATGGCCTATCTTCAGTCACCAATATACCCCTGTGCATGCACTACTTTTTTGCGGTGCGGACTGTCGAATGCGGATCGCGGACCCTATTTAAGTAAATGGGTCGGCGATCCGCATGCAGCTACTCCAAGGTCGTGCGGTCCGCAGCACGGGCACCGAACCCTTACGTTTGTGGGCATGAGCCCTTAATGGCCAATTAACATATTTTTTATTTTATTTTTGTGCATTTCCACCTCGAAACAGCCCCCTATTCATGTCAGTGAGTAGCAGCACTTGCTTTTTTTTCCAAGTGAAAAAAAGAAGCAACATGCCTTATCGTGGGGCAGAATCAATGCTGAATCTGCCATTGAAATGAATGGGAAGCCTAAAAAAAACAAGTCTGTGTTCGCACGTTCTTTTGCGGATCCACGCTAAAAACCATAAGCAGAAAATGCAGTTTTGTATTGAAGTTAATAAAAATAAAAAAAAACTTTGAAAACCTTTATCAAAAACATTAACAGGTTCTTTGCTGAATTTTGTAGGTGTATATTCAAAATCCATTGTGTGAACATAACCTAAAGATGCTCTAAATTTATCAAGCGCCATTTCATAAATTTGACATAAAGTACCTCAACGCAGACTCGAGGAAAATTCCCGCTTTGTATTAAACGGTATAGTGCTGCTGAAAAAATAAAATAAAATAATAGTTTGCTATAAATATTGAGTAAAAAAAAAAAAAAAAAAAATTCTGATGGAAGTGTTCCTTTAAGGCTTAAATCTGTCTGGTCATCGAGGGGTTCTGCCTAGTCATCACGCCTGGATCAGGCTAGGGCTATACACAGACTTGTCGCACGATAGCCATCGTGGGGCTGTGTGACTTGCAAGTGACTTTCTTTTTCTCAAATGTATTTTTTTTTTTTTGTGATTTTAGAAAGTCATGGCTGTCTGTTATTAACTTCTAGAATCCAGGATTTTTTTTTCTCCCTGCCTTCATAGAGCCCTAACTTTTTTTAAATTATTTTTCCATTAACTTAGCTGTATAAGGGGGCTTGTTTTTTGCAGGATAACTTTTAATTTCTAATGGCACTATTTAATATTACATACAATGCAGTCGGAAGTGGGAATAAAATTCCAAATGTGGTGGAATTGGGGGGGGGGGGATGCAATTCCTCCAGTTCTACAGATTTTGTCTCTACAGCATTCCCTGTGCAGTAAAATTAATCGGCGGCACTGGAGAAACAAGTGCTAGCGGTTGCTAGGTCCAGGGATATAGCTGCTTACCCCGTATAGATAGTCGAAAAGTGGACAGCACTCCAGATAAAAAAGCAATGGTGTTTATTCACCCATGTGGAAGGCAACGTTTCAGCTCATACAAGAGAAAGGCTTTTGTAAGAGCTGAAACGTTGCCTTCCACATGGGTGTATAAACGCCATTGCTTTTTTATTTTTTATCTGGAGTGCTGTCTGATATATATATATATATATATATATATATATATATATATAATCTCTATCTCTCTATCTCTATATCTATATTTTTTTTTCTATATTTTTTGTTCTGATCACGTGTCTGGAGCGTCATGTGTAAAACGGGGCCAGGACTTGGGGATTGAATTTCTTAAACTTACTGTAATCTATATATAAAGAAGGACGTATTTATGTGTATATGTTCTGCAAAAACGCAACCATCCATTTCAACAAAACTTGGTATACACATCCCTTGCTACCTGGAAAGAAATCTTGCGGGGGTCTCGGCTCTCTAGGACGTACTGTTCCTGAGAGATTCCCAAATAATTGGCCAATACAAGCCTGCAAGTATTTCTCTTCATATCCCAACTGCCATACACACGGTCACCTGTCCCTTATCAGCCAATAGAAGCTTGCAGGACCTTAGTCTCCACATACATCCTGGCAGTGCTCCAGACTAAAAAAAATATCTAGTAGCCACTGGCGCCTGAACGGAAAAATTTAGGAGCCAAATTTATATTTCTCGCCCATTTTCCTTGGGGGACACAGACCTTGGGTATAGCTCAGCTCCCTAGGAGGCGTGACACTAAGTAAAACTGTTAAGCCCCTCCTCCATCAGCTATACCCTCAGCCTGGAGATAGAGGCTACCAGTTTTAGTTTAGTGTCCAAGGAGGCAAGACACTCCCTGCTACTGCAGGGCTGTTTTCTCCTTGTTATTTTTACTTTTTCTTCTAATTTTGTTGTTTTATTTTTTCCTAGGGATACCAGAGACGCATTTGACCTCTGCTCTCCCGGGGTTGAGCTGCGCCAGTGCCAACTTATCTGCACTGCTGCCTCCCCCACAGAAGCAATAGGAGGATCTGGGCAGCAATGGCTCCCCTACATCCCGCCAGCTAGGGGGTCGCCCGCACGCCAAGCCCCTCTTCCAGCTTCCTGCCACTGCGGTGCCAGTGGCTGAAGGGGCGACCCTGCTGGAAAGGACTGAGGGTGAAGACGTCGCACGGTGAGATGGCTATTCCAGCCCATACCCCGTCCCTATCTGCAGCATCTACCCCTCTGGGTAAGGGGGGCACCCGTGGTCGCTCATTCTGAGCGCTCATCTGCAGGACAATGCAGCACAGCAGCATCCTCAGCACCCCCACGCTTTTCCCCCCCACGCTGCTATCTTTCTCCCCCCCCTCCCCCTCATCGGGGCTGACTCCATTTTTCTCTTCTCTCTCTCCCCCTTCCCGCCGAGAACGGGGGGGCGGGGCTTAGCGGTCCCGGCAGGGGGCGGGGCTTCCGCGCATCATTTTGGGGGCGGAGCTACGTTCTCCTTCACAGGAGACATTTCAAGCGCTGGAGGGGGCGGAGCTTGTTCCCCGCGCTTTCTGCTGAGGTTTCCCGCGCTTCCTCACTCCTGACAGGAAGCTGGGACACGGTGGGGGACTCTAACCTCCTGTGTACATCGCTCGGCTTCTGTGGGCGCTCTCTGCTGCTCACTGCTGTTCACTGCTTCTCTGCTGCTGCTGATCTGGGCCATCTCCTGACGTTCTTCTGAGGCACTGGTAGGACAGTTAACCCTCTCCTAACCCTCCTGGTCATAGCTGCTATAACCCTTTGTGGTCTCTATATTAGAGTACAACCACACTTCAGCATGTCAGATCCCACAGGTGCCCCCAAACCCTGGTACCATGCCTGTACCGCCTGTAAGGAACTTTTTCCGCGTGGGCAATCTGAGCCGCATTGCCTTGCATGTCAGGCCCCGGTGCAGGGCCCGCTTCCCGCTGCGCCCCCCGGTGCCTCTGAACCCCCTGACTGGGCTAGGTCTCTGTCTCAGGCGGTGGAAAGCCTTACACACGTAGTGGGCCGTCTCGTGGATAGACCGCCTCTCCCGCAGGCTGCCACAATCCCTGTCGCACCCGCTGGGACTACCGTTTCTGCCGCCCCCACTGGTTCCCTGCCTCCCAGCGAATCTTCCAGGGCCCGGCATACTCAGAAACGTTCAAGGGTTGAGCGCACATCTTCTCCAGATGCTTCACTCTCTCCGCCATGCGTGCGAGCTCAGTCAAGTCTATCCTCTCAAAGGGATACGCTTTCTGAGGGAGAACTGGCGGATTCGGACGTGGACATGGACTCAGAGCTTCCGTCCAAATTGGCGTCCGCGGTGGGGCATCTTGTCACTAGCATCCGTGATACCTTTCAGCTACACGATGACCCCCCCAGCTCTGAACAGGCCGGCGTGTCCTTTCTCCGCCCCAAACAGGCCTCCAAGGTTTTTCCCATACACGCTGATTTTTCTTCTGTGGTATCCAAGGCTTGGACTCGGCCTAACGTCCGCTTTATTACACCCAAAAAGCTGGACATTTGTTATCCCTTTCCAGCGGATTCTGTGACCACGTGGACATCCCCGCCTAAGGTTGATCCTCCCGTGGCTCGCCTGTCCAAAAGCACTACTATTCCTGTACAGGACGGATCTTCCCTCCAGTCTGTTGAGGACCGTCGTACGGAATCCCTCTCCAAGGCCATATTTACTGCCTCTGGTTCGGCCCTTAGACCTGTCTTTGCCTCCGCCTGGGTTGGCAAAGCGGTCTCTGAATGGGGTTTGCAACTGGAACGGGAGTTAGGGTCGGACGTCCCTGTTCAGGACCTCCGTTCCTTAGCCCAACTAATTGTTCAGGCCGGAAAATTCGTCTGTGAGGCCTCCCTTGATGCGGGTGCCCTCATTGCCCGTTCCTCTGCCCTGGCAGTTTCTGTCAGGAGGGAACTCTGGCTGAAGGTTTGGGCGGCGGACGCCGCTTCCAAACGCTCTTTGGCCGGCCTACCATTCACGGGTTCCCGCCTGTTCGGAACCCGTCTGGACGAACTTATATCAGAGGCCACGGGTGGGAAGAGTACTCACCTCCCCCAGTCCAGGCCAATGGGCGCCCCCCGTGGTCGCGCTGGTTCGTCCCGTTTTCGGTCCTTTCGCAAGCCCACCGGGTCTAGACCCGCGGCCAGTTCTTCTTCCTCTGGCCCAGCCCAGGATAGACGCAAGAAGCCGTTTTTTCGGACGCAACCTACCTGGCGCAAGTCCCAGCCTGCACGGGCTCCCACAGGCCAGCAGCCCTCTGCCTGAAGGTGCGCCCCCACCCACCCGGGTGGGGGGCCGCCTTCTCCTATTCAGGAACGTATGGCGGGCCCACATCTCAGACGCATGGGCGCTCGAGATTGTATCTTGCGGATACAAAATCGAATTTGCGTCCATTCCGCCAGACCGTTTCTTCCGATCCCGTCCTCCGCGAGATCCCGTACGAGTGGCCGCCTTCTTCGCGGCCATTCACTCTCTAATGGACAAGGGTGTCGTCGCCCCCGTGCCTCCGACGGAAAGGTTCAGGGGGTTCTACTCGAACCTCTTTGTGGTTCCCAAGAAGGAAGGCTCAGTGCGTCCGGTCTTGGACCTAAAACGCCTGAACCGTTTTCTCCGACTGCAGAGATTCCGGATGGAGTCTCTCAGGTCCGCAGTGGCCTCCCTGGAAAGAGGGGATTTCATGGCCTCAATCGACATTCAGGATGCATACCTCCACGTTCCGGTTGCTCCATGTCATCACCGCTTCCTGCGCTTTGCGGTGGGGGACGATCACTTCCAATTCGTCGCCCTTCCCTTTGGTCTGGCGACTGCTCCTCGAGTGTTCACCAAGGTCCTGGCCCCTGTCTTGGCCCTTCTACGTTCAAGAAGTGTTTTTCTTCTCCCATACTTGGACGACATCCTGGTCAAGGCACCCTCCTTCTCTCAGACATCCCGCAGTGTGGAACTCACTCTGGAGACCCTGACGCGGTTCGGTTGGATTATCAACCACCCCAAATCTTCCCTTACCCCCTCCAGACGGCTGATCTTCCTGGGGATGCTCCTGGATACAGAGTTGGCGGAGGTCCGCCTTCCGTCGGACAAGCGTCTGGCCCTTCGCGGGTCGGTTCGCAGTCTCCTCCGTCATCACCGCCCTTCCCTCAGATCCAGCATGCGGTTGTTGGGAAAGATGGTTGCCTGTTTCGAAGCGGTGCCGTTCGCACAATTCCGATCCCGCACCTTTCAGAGGGCAATTCTGTCGGCCTGGGACAAATCACTGAGGAGTCTGGACAGGACCTTTCTTCTGCCTCCCCTGGCTCGAGCTTCCCTCGGCTGGTGGTTGCATATCCCTCTAAGGGGGAAGTCCTTCCGTCCACTGAACTGGCTGGTGATTACCACAGATGCCAGCTTACGGGGGTGGGGGGGGGTTTTCCCTCCCCGGTCCGTCCAGGGCGTTTGGTCTCTATCGGAGTCCAGACTTCCAATCAATATTCTGGAACTGAGGGCGATTCTTCTGTCCCTCAGACACTGGACCCATCTGCTGAGGGCCACCCTGTTCGGATCCAATCGGACAATGCCACGGCTGTGGCATACATAAACCATCAGGGAGGCACTCGCAGCGATGCAAGAGGTGACCCTCATTCTCCTCTGGGCGGAGACGCACGTGCCGGCCTTATCTGCGATTTACATCCCGGGGGTGGACAACTGGGCGGCGGATTTCCTCAGCCGGTCCACCATCGACCCGGGAGAATGGTCCCTGCACCCAGAGGTGTTCGAAGCCCTTTGTCTTCGCTGGGGTCGCCCCGACGTGGACCTCATGGCCTCCAAATTCAACCACAAGGTCCCCCTATACCTGGCCAGGGCACGGGACCCGAAGGCATACGGCGCCGACGCGCTCGTCCTTCCGTGGCGCGAATTCTCCCTTCTGTACGTCTTTCCTCCTTTTCCCCTCCTGCCACGGGTTCTTCGGAGGATCGCGGCAGAGGGCGTCCCCGCGATTCTAATCGCCCCGGATTGGCCCCGCCGGTCTTGGTACGCCGACCTAATGTTGCTGTTGGCAGACGCACCGTGGCCACTGCCCTCCAGGGAAGACCTTCTCTCTCAGGGACCGATCTTCCACGAGCATTTAGGCTCGCTACGTTTGACGGCGTGGCTATTGAGACCGCCGTCTTAACGCGACGGGGTTTCTCCGCGGACGTAGTCCGCACCATGATCCGGGCTCGTAAGCCCGTATCCTCTAGGATCTACTATCGGGGTTGGAGGTCCTATCTGGGGTTCTCTGAGTCCCGGAGCATCCCACCTCTCCGGTTTTCTCTTCCCACAATCCTGTCCTTCCTCCAGTCGGGTCTGGACCTGGGGCTGTGCCTCAGTTCTCTGAAGGGTCAGATTTCGGCGCTGTCTATTCTTCTCCAGCGTCCCCTGGCCCCTCTAGGGCCAATTAAGACCTTTTTACAAGGGGTGGCTCACTCTGTTCCGCCGTACCGCCCTCCAGTTCCTTCCTGGGACCTGAATGTGGTGCTCTCGGCGCTCCAATCAGCCCCCTTCGAGCCTTTACGGGAGGTCTCCCTTCGCCTTCTGTCCTGCAAGGTCATCTTTCTTGTGGCCGTCACGTCTCTCCGACGGGTGTCGGAGTTAGCGGCTCTTTCTTGCTCCGAACCATTCCTGATCTTCCACCAGGATAAGGTTGTGCTTCGGCCTGTCCCGACTTTCCTGCCAAAGGTGGTCTCCGCCTTTCACATCAATGAGGACATCGTCCTTCCGTCGCTCTGTCCCTCTCCTTCCCACCCCAGAGAACGGGAACTGCAACGTCTGGATGTGGTCAGGGCGTTGAGGATTTACTGGAGGTCACCGGGTCCTTTCGGCGCACGGACTCCCTGTTTGTGGTTCCGGAGGGTTCGCGCAAAGGGTTGGCGGTCTCCAAGGTGGCTATTGCCCGTTTCATTAAACTGGCGGTGTCTGAGGCTTATCGAGCCAAGGGCAGACCTCCGCCTTTTGGCGTCACTGCTCATTCCACCAGAGCAGTCGGAGCTTCCTGGGCGCAGAGGCATCGGGCCTCGGCTGAACAGTTGTGCAAAGCAGCCACTTGGTCCTCTCTGCACACTTTCACAAAGTTCTATAGGGTGCATACGCATGCATCAGCGGATTCTGCGTTGGGCCGCCTGGTTTTGCAGGCAGCGGTTTCCTGATGCTCTGGTGGTGTTCCGCCTTGGGTTTGTGGTCCCTCCCTTCTTGGACTGCTCTTGAACGTCCCAAGGTCTGTGTCCCCCAAGGAAAATGGGCGAGAAAAGGAGATTTTTGTATAACTTACCAGTTAAATCTCTTTCTCGCTCTTCCTTGGGGGACACAGCACCCACCCTTCTGTGTTTGGTTACAGGGTTATGGTCTGGCGCCCCGTTGGGTTGCTGGCTGGTTGTTTCCGTTATTGGTTGTTATCCTTTCACTACTTGGACACGCAACTGGTAGCCTCTATCTCCAGGCTGAGGGTATAGCTGATGGAGGAGGGGCTTAACAGTTTTACTTAGTGTCACGCCTCCTAGGGAGCTGAGCTATACCCAAGGTCTGTGTCCCCCAAGGAAGACCGAGAAAGAGATTTAACTGGTAAGTTATACAAAAATCTCCTTTTTTAGTCTCAAATTGAAACCGAATAAAAATTTTGCGCCGATTAGATCGGCGTAGGGTTGTTTTGACAACAAAATTTTGATTCGCTTTCGTCACCATAAAAAAGTATTGCGATACTCAATACCACGCAAGAAAAAAAAAAAAAGCTGCGTGCATTTTATGAAACGTTCGCCCATAATAGAACAGTCCTATCCTATTTTTTGGGGGGTGACAAGGTGACTAAAAAATGACGAATCGCATGGGTTTTATTTTATTTATTTCTGTTACGGCGCTCACCGCATACGAGATTTTTTAATAATTTAATAGTTTGGACTTTTCGGATGCAGCGCTATGTAATATGTTTATTTATTGTTTATATATTTTATATGTAAAATTGGGAAAGGGGGGATTTAAACTTAATATTTTAGGGTACTTTCACACTAGCGGTTTTCTTTTCCTGCATAGAGTTCCATCACAGGGCTCTATACCGGAAAATAACTGATCAGGCATATCCCCATGCATTCTGAATAGGGAGTAATCCGTTCAGGATGTCTTCAGTTCAGTCATTTTGACTGATCAGGCAAAAGATAAAACCATGCTACGGTTTTACCTCCGGCGAAAAATAAAACTGAAGACTTGCCGGAAAGCCTGATCCGGCATTTTTCCCCATAGGAATGTCTTAGTGCCGGATACCGCACCTGAGGGGTTAACTGCAGCGGATCGCAGCTCCCTGTCAGAGGTCGGTTGATGGCTATCTGATTCCAACTAAAAAGTCTTGTCGCCATTTGAAAATTCGAAGTCGCATTGACGACCATTTTGGTCGCCATCTGGAGCTCTGACTGTTTTACTCCAGGTTTTCATACCAACCCAGCCATTTTTCTTCACTGCTGTAGGTCAGCTTTAGGCTAGGGCTACATGACGACATGGACATATAGGGCACAACTACACTGCTACATGTGTCGTGCAACATTTTTTATAATGATAGTCTATTGTGTTGCACAGAACATGGTCTGAGGTAGCGGAATCCATAACGGAATTCTTGGATAACCCGAACTTAAAAACAGAAGTTAGCTCATCCCTAGTGCCGATTGCTCTGGCAGTGGGGGGTCTAGCAAAGGCCTCCAGGCCTGCCATGACTGTTCCTATTAGGCTGTGCCACAAACTCAGCCTATCTCTGTTGGGGCTCATTTACACGATCGTAGCTGCAAAACATGGATAACTGCTGTGAAACGTCTGGCCCGTAATAGCTGTCCTATCTTTATCTGTAGTAAGGACAGGAATAGGACATGTTCTATATTTTTTGCATCAGGCATCTTTTGCGGCCCCATTGAAGTGAATGGGTCCACATCCAACCCACAAAAAATGCGTCAGATGCGGACTGAAACAACGGCTGTGCATGAGCCCTTACAGTGAAAGGCTAAAATGCACCCTAGTCGCACAGTCTGCAGGCATCATGTTATAGAGCAGGAGGAGCTGATTGTATAAGTTTATGGGACAAGATTATATTATACATTTATCTCTGCTCTTTCTGATCTCCGTCCTAATCATCAGGCAGTCTATAGCCTGTATATAGTTTGTATACAGAGATCGCTGTCTGAACTCAGAAAAACCACAGGTTTAAATGAATGAAATGCATGTTTTATTGAATCTTTTCCTGTAAAACTATATCTCAATCTGCTCAGCTCCTCCTGCTCTATAACATGCTGCCTGCAGACTGCACTGCGTTTTGTGGTGACAGATTCTCTTTAATGGAGTAGGTGTGATCTGCAATCCTCAGGATGGATACTGGGCACTAAATTGTAGCTGGGGTCTTGGTGGTTGGCCTTCCACTAACTACTTTCATGGCAAATCAAGATTTCTTAAAGTTCTTGCCTTTGCCTATTTCTCCTATTTAAGTTTATTTTATACTGCGGTGTAATATTGCTTGGAGCTCTTGGGACTTATATTGTACATGTATTTTCTGCATAGCTGTATCATTTGGAGATTGTTGGCTCCTTCTGCCACCAGCTTTCAAAAATGTAATTCATCTTTCTGTTTTGTCTTTGCAGTGGAAATGATGGAAGAATTGCATAGCCTGGACCCTCGGCGCCAGGAATTATTAGAGGCAAGATTTACTGGAGCTGGAGTTGCAAAGGTAATTTGCATGCTTTTAAACCTTGGACAATTGGGAATGTGTTCAGCTTTCTTTAGGCTACTTTCACACGATCGTTTTGGTTTCCGTTTGTGAGATCCGTTCAGGAATCTCACAAGCGGTCCAAAACTGATCAGTTTTGCTCTAATGCGTTCTGAATGGATAATTATCCGCTCAGAATGCATCAGTTTGCCTCCGTCCCGTCTCCATTCTGCTTTGGAGGCGGACACCAAAACGCTGCTTGCAGTGTTTTGGTGTCCGTCTGACAAAACTGAGACAAACGGATCCGTCCTGACACACAATGTAAGTCAATGGGGACTGATCTGTTTTCACTGACGCACAATATGGCACAATAGAAAACGGATCTGCCCTTCGTTGACTTTCAAGGGTGTTCAAGATGGATTTGTTATGGCTATGGTAAAGATAATATAAACGGATACGTTCTGAACGGATGCGTTTGTGCATATCCACGACGGATCCACACCAAACGTGATTGTGAAAGTAGCCTTAAATGGGTATTCCAATATTATAAAGCGTGGGGGGGGGTGGGGTGGGGGGGGGGGGACTTTTTTGCTGCTGAGGGACATTTGGATATTTGTAGTAATGGTTGCACGTCATACAAAATTCTAAACTTAAAACTTTGACTGCTGTATTTGGTCAAACATATAATTGACTTGGGGTAAAGTTATAGAAATTGTGTTTTTCAATAAAAAAAATAAATCCAGAGCGCTGTATTCTTGCAGCACAAAATGGCGCCTGAACTGTACACTACTCACAAAAAGTTAGGGACATTTGGCGTTCGGATGACATTTATGGAAAACATAAAAAGTTCACACTACAGTAATATGTCATGAAAGTAGAGCATTTAAGTAGAAGCATGAAATGGTGGTTTCAAACTTATTTATTGAAACTAAAGCGAACACCAGTGATGGGTATAACCCCCACAAAAATGTCACTGTGTTATGAATTACAGATTAACGACATCTCATGCTGTTCACAAGTTGACTTATTGTCTGCCGTGGCATCTAACTCTTCTTGAATTGAAGCCCTCATGTCATTGAGGTTCTGGGGTACAGAGTTACGAGCCTCTACATGGCTGATCCCATAGGTTTTCAATATGATTCAGGTCTGGAGAAAGTGCAGGCCACTCCATTTAAGGTCCCCCAGTCTCCAGCAGACGTTCCCTACTAATGCGACCTAGATGAGCAGGCGCATTGCCGTCCATGAAGATGAAATTAGGCCTGTGTTAATGCAGAGGCACAATAACGGAATTAATGATGTTATTCAAGTAGTATGGGCTTGTTACTGTATAATTTACAAAGTGTAGGGCAGTTCAGTATTGACTAGACACACCTGCCCACGCTGTAACACCACCACTCGTCTGGTGACAGCAGTGGCTGATGCATAGTGCTCTCCTTGAAGTCTCCAACGGCTATCGTTTCTGCTCAGCGTGAATGGATTTGTCAATGAACAGCACGGGGGCCCACTGGTCCCTCATCCAGCATAGATGATCCATGCAAGATGATGCCTATGTCTGGCGGTGTGGTCAGGTACCCTTGGCACGCAGACCATGCTAATGTAAATTGTTTTGAATGGTCTGACACTTGGGTGCCTCTCACCCCCCTAAACGTGCCTGGATTGTGTGGCATTCATCATCCGGTTCCATAGGGCATTGTTGACAATTAAGTGGTGGATGTGGCCAAAGGACCTGCACTTCGATGCCTTTCTGTGACTCTTCCAGTCTCTCTCTCTCTCTGCTGCAACCTGCTGATGACTCTCTGTGACACTCTAAGCTCAGTGGGCAATTCGGTCTGAGAACATCCTGCTTGAAGCCTCGCAATGGAGAGGTACTGTAGATCAATTGGAAATCTATTGGGCGATTCATGGATCCAACACCTGTTGTGAATTTTGACGTTAGTCTCCTTGCTAGAGAACAACAAGTTGTGCAATAAGTACTGAAACATTAAACAGTTAGACATGTGCATTCAAAAGTTTAGAGAAGGTCATATTAAGTTCCCCTGTAAAGGTTAGTGTATTTCAGGTTCATCCTGAAATTTCACCCACAAGCCAAATATCCTAAACTTTTTGTGAGTAGTGTATATATTATATATAGTGCAGGCACCATAAAAAAAAATATAGCAATCAAATTTTTAAATTGAGAATATTTTATATTTAGTTCTTTATTTGGCTGCCAAGCTAACCCCAGAAGGGTCCAGATAGGGGATTACCCAGTTTCCACTCTCCCTGCCTCTGGCTTTGCAACTGTCCCTGCCTCCATCCCTTTCTTAGCCTCAGGTCGGCCCCTCCACCTTCTTCAGCCACCCATCAGATCCCCTCAGCCTCAGATCAGCCCCCATCAGACCTCCATCAGTTTCAAATTGGACCCCCCCCAGCCCGCACGGTCTTCAGATCGGACCCCTAATCAGAAATTTAAAAAGCCTACGTGCGTTATGTCCTGACGCTGTATAGGTCAGAACACAGCGGGGCCTGGAAGACTACCAGGGAATGTGAGTACAGCCCAGGGCTGTGGAGTCGGAGTCAATTTTGGGTACCTGGAGTCGGAGTCGGCAAAAAATGAACCGACTCCGACTCCTACTAAATTTAAATTGGAATAAAAAAGCAAGTTTAAATGTCCAAATTCATAAACAGTTCTAATTAATGACTTCTCTACTGTAAGAATAAAGGCCAATGCATGCAGTGCCTCACGTAACCGCAAAACAAACGCGTTCAGTGATGTGAAGAAGCATGCTTTTCATATGCTTCACTATATGGCACGCAATGCACAATTAGGAGTGGCAATACATATACTTTCCATTGTGTTGTGTTCTGATGTTACAGGGAACACAATGCCCATGGTTAACCTAGCCTCTCACTGATAAGGGATTAAGTAAATATGTGTTTTGCAGGACTAGAGACACTTGTATAAGTGAAGGGAATGGAGGGTCAATAGTTCAAGACTGAAGCTGTAAACCATGGATGTCAAACTCATGGCCCTCCAGATGTTGCAAAACTACAACTCCCATCATTCCCTGATAGCTGTAGTATGCCCAGGCATGATGGGAGTTGTAGTTTTGCAACAGCTGGAGGGCCACGAGTTTGACATCCCTGCTGTAAACCATTGGAAAAACTGCTGTCATTCAGCTAAGGCTATAAAATGTGTAAACTCAGAATGTTATCTTAAACTTTAAACATGACTATGGGATTCTTCTAGGGAAATCATGTTTTAAAATAAATGTCCCTTCTTGGATCCTCCCACTGCCCTGTCTTCAGCAGAAGATCAGCACACAAAGGAGAAGGCAGCAGCTTCTGCCCAACTACCTCTCTGTGCTAGAAGAGCTTAGAAGAACTTCTTTCTTTCCTTCAAGGAATGTATAAAATACATTCGCATATTAAATACAGAGGAGTCGGGGAGTCGGAAGTACAAAAAACTGAGGAGTCGGAGCATTTATCTACCGACTCCACAGCCCTGGTACAGCCAGCGCTATTCTTGCCTTCCCATGCCTCCGCATTCTAATGACTGCTTACATAATGGAAGCTGTCTTTAACATTGGGGCTATGCTCTGGCAAGGAGCCAGGGGCCACATGAAATTATCCCGCAAGCTGTAGGTTCCCCACTCCTATTATAAAGTGATTGCTTATTGCGAGGTTATGTTATCACTTTATGATCGGTGGGACCTCTGGGAATCCCACTATGAGCTTACTGTTTTTATAATGCATCCCCTTTACTAAAGGCCTCTTTACACTGGCCAAGGTTTGGGTATATAATCCCTAACGAGCGTTTGACTATCTGCCGGTGTGAAGGTACTGCCGATCACTTGATGAGTGAGCAAACCGTCTGCTGAGTCTATCAGTATAAGGCCTCATTCACACATATGTGGACCATGGTCCGTGAAACCCACTGCGTGCACTGCGTCATTGGTTGCTATGACACTGTGCGCTTTGTGCCGCCACTGCAGTACAGTAATACTCATATGAGCCAGGGCTCGACAAATTTCCTTTGAATCTAGGAGCCAGCTAAAAAGGTTAGGAGCCAGTTTTTTTTTTTAACCTCATAAGGCTGCATTCACACGTCCGTGGTGTGTTGCGGACCAGCGAATTGCAGGTCCGCAACACACCAGCCCGTCACCCCCATAGAAATGCCTATTCTTGTCCGCAAGCTACGGACAAGAATAGGACATGCTCTATCTTTTTGCAGAGTTGCAGACCGCAAATTCGGACACTGCAGACACTGTGTGCTGTCCGCATCCATTCCGTCCCCATAAAGAATGAATGGGTCTGCACCTGTTCCGCAAAATTGCGGAACGGATGCGGACACATTTTGCGGACGTGTGAATGGAGCCTAAAGCTGTATGGGAGGGAAGGCGGCTATGGTGTCACACTATATAATAGGCAGCACAGCGGCAAGCACAGTTCAAAATAGTGGTGGCTTGGTGCACATAAGCAGACAGCAAGCACAGTTCATAAGGAGGTGCCACCATAGCCCCCCTTTATGAACTGTGCCAGTGCCACCTTAGCCCCTCCATATGGACTGTGCCTGCTGTCTGCCCCCAACTCTGAACTTTGGCATTTCAGTGCACACTGCTGCTAACTTACTGTGCACTTGCTGTTGCTGTCACTGTGTGGCATAGCGGCAGGCAGAGTAGATCTTCAAACAAACTGAATCCTGGAGGAGACGATAAGTCACTCTCTCTGCAGGATGACTGGTGTCTGGAGGGTGATGATGGTTCGTGGTCACGGCAGTCAGGTCAGGTCACAGCAAGGCCAGCAGCAACAATAGTCCCGCAGCACAGCCGGCTCAAGTTCCTCTGCTGGGTGCACGGCTAGCTAGCAAATCAACCAGCACCCAGCGGACAGAAGCGCTCTAGGCTGCAAGCAGGGACTGTGACTGCCAGCGGAACATGGACTGTGTAAGGGGCCCATTAGAACACAGGGGAAGCGGTAAGGAAGGACCAGGACAGACTGTGCGAGTAGCGGTCCTCTTAACTGCAGTGAGCCTGAGGCAGTAGCGATCCTCTTTACTGTTGTCTGTGGCGGGAAGCGGGAGGGGCGGACCTACCAGACGCGGACTCGTGCGTGACGCCGCGTCTACTGTGAACTTAAAGAGATACTGCGCCCGTCTGGCTGCTGGAGTGCTGGGCCTATTTTGCATTATCTTTTCATGCCATGGCAAATACCCAAGGCGCCAGGACCAAATTCCTGGTCGCCATGGCGACCTGGCGCCCGGGATTTGTCGAGCCCTGATATGAGCTATACAAGTGTATTACTGTACAGCGGTGGCGTCATGGCAGCCAATGACAACGTGCACTCGGCAGGACGGGTTTTCACGGACCGTGGTCCACATATGTATGATTGAGGCCTAAAGGGACTTTCCTTGCACAGCACAGCAGTGGCCACCTGCTGGTAGGGAGCTACAGCCCCATAACTCCATTCACCCGAATGAAATTCACTTCACCTCCAGGTCACAGCTTTAGGGCTCGTTCACACGACCGTGCCATTTGCAATTTGTGGAATGGAAAAATTATGAGTCCTGTCCTATTGTCCATTATGCGGACAAGAATAGGCATTTCTATAATAGGCCTCCTATTGTAGAAATGCCTATTCTTGTCCGCAAAATGGACAAGAATAGGACAGGACTCATAATTTTTATGGGGCCACGGAACAGAACAACGGATGCGGACAGCACACGTTGTGCTGTCAGCATCTTTTGTGGACCCATTGAAATGAATAGTTCCGTGCACGGACCATATGCATAACGCAGAAAACGGCCCGTATACGGAACGCAAAATACATTTGTGTGAACGGGCCCTTACTGTCTGACCACATAATGCAATGTATCTCCTAAAGTACATCATGATTTGCAGCAGCACAACACGTCCTATATGATCACTAGAAGGCTGGATGTAGAGCTGACAGATCATAAGAAACACAATTTGGTTCTGTTCATTCATGTTTTCTTTTTCTTTAGGGACAGTTGAATAGTGAGTCTTCTAACCAAAGTCTGTGCAGCCTGGGTTCTCTGAGCGACAAAGAACTTGAGGTACAATCTGTTAACAATTTTTCATTTTTACTTTTGTTTCAGGATGTTGCGCTCACCTGGTGCATCTCATTACAACAGCTCCTTTATTTGCTTATTTCAAATGTTTGAGATTTAAAAATTTGTAATGGTCCTGTGTAAAGATGCATTCCCAGGATTTTGACATGTAGGGATCACCATGAATATGGTTTATTTCTTGCTTAGCACACAGATTAGGTAATTTAGTTAACGAAAACCAGTCAGGGATAGACACCTCTCACTAAACACAGTCCGTGAATTAAGTGTTAAAAAATCAGCCGCCTTCAGCAGCACTGCTCCAGTAGGCTGATATTTGAATTAATTCGCTCATCTCAACTAAACACCTATCGGATCAGATTTAGGCCGCATTCACACGACCATGGAATGACTGTGCCTGTTTTGCGGACCACAAACTGTGGATCTACAAAACCTGTGCATCTGCTGTGTGCAGTCTTCATCGCGGTGATGTGGCCGAAGATGGGACATGTTCTATCTTTTGTGATGCGGACCCGGAGACACACGAGAGTCCTTGAAGTTGCAGGGTGCACACACAGCCAATGCCTGTGTTTTGCAGATCCTCAGTTTGCAGTCCCCAAGACGGGAACGACTGCCCAACGATCGTGTGAATGCAGCCTTGCTGTTGGAAACGCTTGTCTCTTTTCCCCTGTCTCCATCTATGATGTGGCATGATGACATATGGCCACTGTAGCCAATATCTGGCTGTATTAGTGACATGTCGACACCAGTTAGGTCACTGCTGCCGTGGTCACATATCAAGACAACACAGCATTACTGGAGCTGGGTAGACGGAGACTGTTGAGGAGGTTATGGAAATGATAATAGGGGATTGGTGGGGTATAAAAATACTACTTGATGTGATTATTTGATTTACATATTTTATTTTAAGAACCTTTTTTAAAACCATATTTTTTTTTCTTTTAAATGAAGGTGTTAATAACTCTAACTTTTAAAGAGGTATTCCAGTTATATAAAGTTATCCCCTATCCATAGTTTTTTGTAACTGGAATACCCCTCTAAATGTGTTTTTATAATTTTTTGTGCAGTTATATTTTCTCATTAATATCATTGGGGGACACAGCACCTTGGGTATAAGCTGGCCACTACGAAGCGGACACTAGGAACAAAAAAGTGTTGACTCTGCCCAGGTGGGCTGTACCCTCTCCACAGACACTAGTCTGATCTGTTTTAGCGTAGTGCCTGTAGGAGGGCTGACACCACCTGTTCTTTTTCTCCAGGTCTGCTATAACTTTTACATTTGTTTGTAACCCTGAACACGAGTGCAGGATTTCTCCTTGTATAGTAGGACAGAGGTGCATATTTCTGTGTCATTCTAAAAGGTCTCTCTTTAGCAGACTCCAGAGAAAAAACAGAATGACCAGAGGAACCGCAAGAGGAAGGCAGAACCGTATGAAACAAGTCAAGGTAATGTTTTGCCCTTATAATTTTATATATTTTGTACAACATTAGTTATAACTAATTTATCACACTATAAGGAGATTTTGAACAGTAGGGCAGAAAGTTCTGGGACAAGTGCAGAAAGAAGTTTGGGTCAAGATTTGTGTTGTCTCCTGGGCCATCAGCAGGATTCAGGAGCACTTTATGCGGTCTGTTAGTGGAGAAGTGGGGGACAGTTTTGGCAGCTGTCTTTACATAAGAATGGTATCTCCTCGCTTTATTGAAGGGATAGATATCTGTTCAGCTGTGCCATGAAGCTTAGGTGAAGGCAGTTTGACTTCCTTGCACCTGCACTTGGGTTATCTGGATTGCCAAATGTGAAGTTGGGCTAAGACAGTATTCGCATGCCATTTAGATGGTTCAGGAAGAGGTTCAATCCCAGGAAAGCTGGAACACCTCTCTGAAATCTTTCCCAGAGGTTTTACTGCTTTCTTTTGTGAGTAAACCTGATCCTGTTTATGGCGCATAATCTAGTATTAATATGTTAATTAAGAATTGGTGTAATAAACAAGGCTTAACCTTTTGAAGTATGTATTCTATTTGAATAAAATAATTTCCCTACAATGAATATTGTTACTTTGATATTGCCTTGAAGGGATTTTCCCCACAAAGAACACTTCTATCCTATCACGGGAGCAATTCCCCGTGTGAATGGAGCATTTGGACCTTAACAATCACATCCTATCTTGGGGATGAGTGTTTATTTTGCATAAAATAACCTTACATTGAACTTTGTTTATTTTCTTAATTGTAGGCAAAAACACTCCTAGAGGACATAAAATTAGTGACTATTTTGAGGTAAGAATAATTTCACTTATTGTAATTGATATTTATCTTCTCTGGCAAGTATTCTAACAAATCACCTTTTTGTCACTTAGTGACCCTCTGGTTTAAGAAAAAAATCACTGGCAAATGATCAGACCACTTACATAATGACCATCTTTTCAGCTGCACATGCACCATTTTCCAGCCTACTGTTATGTTATCCAAGATTTCTGTACCACTTCTCAGACTACCTGGTGTACAGTAGTCCAAGACACTACTTCAGGCCTCCTCTTGGGTTACAGATAAAATACAGCGACAAACACACCCAATCCTAACCAAATAAACAAAAAGAAAAACTGAAAGTAAAAAAAACCACACACAAAAACCAAAAGGACAAACTAACACACAATCTGCAACAAAATTGCAGTCCTGAATCTATGTTCACTAATTGCGTTGTGGTCTTTGTTGTGAGGTGGGCACCTTTCACAATTAACTGAAAACCAAACAAAAAGAGAAAACCGCGCTGCTCAGAATAGGCATAAGTTCACATTAGGCGTAAAAAAGGAGTGTCTTTGCGATGTTTGTTATTCCTCAGTGTCCTGCGTGGATATCACAAAAATCGATGTGGTTATCACAAAAGTCAATGCTCTAATCTCCTGGAGAACAGAAGAAATAGCCCGACATAGTAAAGTACTGCCAACTGAGTTTAAAGGATAACCATCATGTTTTCATAAAAAAAATCTATTTTGGCACATGTTACTGCTGCAGCAGCATTATGCATAAATCAATCTTTCTCGTGCATGGCATTGGGGGACACAGCACCATGGGTATATGTCCAACTACCACTAGGAGGCACTAGACACAAAAAGTGTTGGCTCCTCCCAGGTGGGCTATACCCTCTCCACAGGCACGAGGCTATTCAGTTTTAGTCTAGTGTCCGTAGGAGGCAGACCTGTCCTGCTTTTTTGCAGGTTCTGCTGTTTTTTATTTTTATTCTTTTCTTTTTTCTCTCTTCCGCAGGTCTCGGTGTTCTCCACCGTTATACCTGCTGCAGGCTGGGGCTCCATCGTGTTCCACTTTAGTTGCCCCCCTGCGGGCGCGTACTTCGGTACCATCGCCGGTCACCCAGTCCCCACGGACTGCATCCGCAGTGGCTTGCCGGCATTCCCACGGTTTCCGTGTTGAGTCTGCCGAAGGGGTGACCCTGCTGCGCCCGAAGACATCGGATGGTGAGTATATCTGATGGTGAGTATACTCCCCTGTGTCCCTGCCCCAGGGTTAGGTTCCCTCCTGTGGCCAGGGGGATGGGATCCACCTTAGCTGGGGGTCCTGGGGAGCCTCCATCTTCCCCCTAGCCAACCCCCCCCTTTTTTCTGGGGGGGGTTATATTCTTGTTTCCCCTCCCTTCTCTTCCCCCTTGGTTGGTCTTTTCTCTCCTCCCTGGCCACACAGTCTTCTCCCTGGCTTCTCCGCTACTTTAGTCCCCGGCTTCTGCCGGGACTAGGCCTCATCTTCTGTGGCCCGTTCCCGGCTCCCAGGTGCTCCGTTTGCCCTGATCCACCTGTCCCTAGGTGTCGCTTCTCCCCCCCTACCCTCCTCACCTATTTTTATGATTCGGTGGGCCCTCTGTCGGCCGCGGTTCGCCCCGCCCCCCTCGCTCCATTCCCGGCCGCCTTAATAAATCGAGGCCCCGGCTTTTGGGCCTGCTAGGCCGCAATCTTCCCGGCCCCTCCTCCTTGCTTCCCGGGCTTTTCTGAGCCTCGCCCGGCCCTTGGGAGGGGCTATCTCTTCACCCTTTCCTGGGCTAACGTGTTTTTTCTGCTGAAGGGGGTGGTTAACCCCTTCCCTCCCCTCAATTGCTTTATGTCCCCTGCAGCCCTACTGACCACCTCTTTTGGGGGGACAAGCTGCTGCAGCGCCTCTTTGGGGGAACAGGGCGTCCGGGTCAGGATAGACAGCCTCTGCTGGCTGCTTTTTGAGCATCTCCTCTCCCAGCCTCTCCTCGGTCGCCACGTGTTTTCACGTGCGTCCGCTGTCTGCACCTCTCTGGGTCTAACAATGGCTGCCGTGCGGTCAGCCTGTCCCTGCTGGGTGCAGTACCTCTTCCCAGATCCTTTCCCCGAACAATCCCTTTGTGTCGGTCCCCCATGAATGGGCTCCCTCCGTGTCAATGCCATGGGAACCTTGACCGCCTCTCCCTGGCGGTGTCGCTGGCCGCTACCAATCCAAATTGCGGCCACCTCTGCCCTCCCAGGGTCCTCCCTGCAGATGGGGCACGCTCAGTTAGGGGTACCTGCACCCAGGTTCGGCTAGGGGTAGCTCACGGTACTCCCTCGGGTGGTCTCAACGGGGTACCACCCCTCCTCGGCATCCTCGGATCCCCCCCAGGACAGGCCTGAGGCTGGTGACGAATCCTTCCTGTCACCCCATCCGTTGCCTCTGGGGACACCTCTGCGCCGATTCCCTCGGAACAGAGCATCAGGCGGTCTTCCTCCATACAGAAGCCCTCTGGGAGGTCAAGACGAATGTGGACGGAGGAACCTTTCCTACCCAGGGTTGGTATCCCCTCTAGTGGATTTTCGGATGGTGCTCCCCTGACCACACAGGTATTCAACCGCACAGGTAAGGCAGCCGTCCCCGTGTTTAGCATACTGAGTCACCTACGCGGTGTCTCTGATACGTACGCCTTCTCCTTAACAGGGGGATGCCTGCACCACTGCCATAGGCTGTCCCTGACAAGCCTTCCTGGTTCCCCTATACCAGGGGCTATCCTCTACATATTTGAGAGTGTTTCCACAGGGTCCCCATCCTGGTGGTGGTGTTCGCCACTCTACCTCATTACAGGGGGTTCCTGTTCTGGGCAAGCGGTTAGCTCGGCTATCGCCTCCTGTAGGTTGGGGAGTTAAGAGCAATTGTACAGCTGCCTTGCCCCTTTTCATAGGTAGTGTACCTACACCTACTCCAGATGCTGAAGCCATTACTCCTGGCTGGCTCTGGGGTGTTCCATACAGCACTATTTCTCCCTTCCGGGCGAGATGTACAGGCCGCTTCGATTGCCGTTGCAATTGCACCTGTCTGTTCCCAGCCACTTTGCTCCCGTCATAGGTAGAGTATCTACGCCATCTCCTGATGCTGTAGCCAATTCCCCTGGCTGGCGCTATGGTGTTCCGTGCGGCACTATTTCTCCCTTTCTGGCGAGATTTACAGGCCGCCTTTAATTGCCGTTGAAATTGCACCTGTCTATTCCCAGCCATTTTGCTCCCTTCATAGGTAGAGTACCTACGCCATCTCCGGTGCTGTGGTCGATACCCCTGGCGGGCTCTATTGTCTTCCAGGCGGCAACATTTCTCCCTACGGGCGAGATATAGAGGCCACTTTCTATTGCCATAGAGTTGCCCCTGTCCGGTTCAGTTACACCTGTCTGTTCCCTGCCACCTTGATCCCTTAACAGGTAGAGTACCTGCACCATCTCCGGATGTGGTAGCCGTTCCTCCTGTCCGGCTTTATGGTGTACCATGTGGCATTTTCTCTCCCTTACAGGACGAGATTTTGAGGCCTCCTCCAGTTGCCGTGGCCATTGCACCTACCTCATCATAGTGTGCACCAAACAGCCATCTTACTTCCTTCATAGGTAGAGTTCCTGAACCGTCTTTGATGCTGCAGCCGTTACACCTGTCTGGCTTCTATGGTGTACTATGCGGCCCTGTTTCTGTTGCCATTGCACCTACCTGATTGTAGTGTGCACCTGTCTTGTTCTTTGTGGTACCGTGCGGCCCTATGGGTTCCATTGTTAACGCAGTTGCTGTTGCACCTCTCTGGGTCTGGGGTGCACCATGCGGCCACATTGCTTCGATCTTAAATGAAGTTCCTCTTCACAGCCATATTTCTACTTTACAGGTTGTGTACCTGTACCCTTCGAATGCTGTCGCATCCCCAGATGCTGTGGCTATGTTTCCACTCTCCTTGGTCGGCAACATGCAGCCACTTTACCTTTATTTTAGGCGTGTGTTTGTAGTACCCCAAGTGCTGGGCCCTGTGGTGCGATCTGTGGCCCAGACAGTTTCTTTCTTACTAGGTGTTTTCTGCCCACGGGTTCTAATCTGTGCTGCAGATGTTGGTTCCATCCGTTTGGTTCTTCCGTACGTCTGCCACTCCGTTACTGTCGTCCTCATTGGTCTCCTTGTGCCGCTCAAGGCACTGTCAGCACCAGGTCACCCTTGTTCAGCATGTGCATGGTTACCATATCTGGCAGGGGTGGGTCAGCCCATCCCCCACCTTATCGGTCTAGTGCTGCTTCTGGTAGCTCCAGTATATGACTGATCTGTCTGGTCCGGCGGGTGGTCCTCATTCAACCTCCTACTCCATGGCCAGGTGGTTGTTGGCCTTTGTGCTAGAGTTGCTCTTGCTTTCTCTTTAAGGTCCTACGGTATGCTGTGCTCCGCGTTACCCCATGTTATAGGGGAGTACTCACATTGTTTCCTATTGCTGAGCGGGCCTTTCCTGGTGTAGTACAAGGATCTCCACTGGATCTTCTACCTTGTTTGGACATGTAGCTGGTGAGCATCGGCCGCGGCAGTGGTTTTCGGTCATCGCTGGATGTCCGCCTCACGGTATCCTTCTGGGTCCACGGCTTTTATCATTGCTGGACGTCCTCCCTGACGGGTCAAGGACAGGACCTCTGAGCGCCACACACACCTGTCTGAATTTTCAGCTGATTGCTCTGGTATCGGACAGGGCCCCGTAGTTCCTTCTGGGTCCAGGTGTTTTCGGTATTCCCTTGTATTTTCTGCTTAGTTGTGCTACATGGCGAAGGGGCAGTCCTCTTGGACCTTGCTGTCGTCTGCACCTGTCTGGTACTTTCTCCCCCCTGGAAGTTTTCTGTATGCCGGTCGCAGCTGGTTTCTACATTTCTATGTAGGCTACCCCGGTTTTTTTCATGGCGACTTCTGCATTCCTTATGCATATCGATGTCTGTCGTTTTGTGGTACCTCCGAGCTGCTGTACTTGCCCTCTCTGGGACAATGTTTACGGTTTGCTGGTCAATGTTTTTGGTGCGGCTAGTTGTCCATGGCCAATGTCCCTTCCCCTATGGCGGTTTCTTTTCGCCTTTTCTGGATATGCTGGCTTGCGTTGTCTTCCGGTGGTTCAGCTCCTGGTTCCTTGTGACCCCATCTGGGTACTCCTTTCTGGAGTCCCTGTCCCTGTTCATTTGAGGTCCTCTTGGGATTTGTCTTTTTTTTCCATCCTCCCACGTAAAGTACCTGGTATTGAGTGGTTTGGTGCTACGGTTTGCAATTCCACCGTATGGTCTCCTTCGGGAGGGACCTCCTCCTGTTGTAGACCCCTTCCTCCTTAGGCTGTTTGGAGTGCTCTTCTTCTACTCCCATGTCTGTCAGTCCAGTGTGTTCCTGCCAAGGTTGCCTGGGCCTGTCTCTGGTTCCTTTTTTCCATGATACTTCACATGCCCAGAGTTTCCTCTGGTCTTGCGCTTTACAGTGCTATCTTGTTTTCGGAGGCTTGTGCCTCGTTTCCTGTTTTTGGGGACGCAGGAGCGATCGTTCTTTGTTCCTGGCTTTTACCTACAACCCCCTCCTTCTCCAAGGGTTGGCAGTTTCCTCTAGCAGCCTTGGGTTTTCGCCTTTACATGGGGCGCTTGGCTTCTTCACCTGGCCTTGCGGTGAGGGGAGTCCCTCTCCCTTCACATGTGAGCCTTGCTATGGCTTCCCTCACTCGTTTGGTTTCCAGTGCTTCCCTGTTTCTTTTCTCCCCTGGCCTTTCAGGGGATGGCCACAGGTTTATGGGTCTGAGACAATGTAGGGCGTTGGGTCGATCCAACACGCAGTGCTGTCCTAATTTTTTTCTCCAGCCCTTGGCTGCGCTTGGTGTTCCCTTTTGCCACCTTCTTGCATTTGGGATTTTCTTCCAGACATTTGTCCTGGGGTGCTGGCAGTCTTCCCTGCTTCTTCTGAGGTTTCTTCCTTGTTATGAGACCTCTTGCCCATTCCGTGTTTTTTCCTGTTGGGTCACATGGTCACATTCTCCTGCACCTGTATGCCCAGCCGGTGGCACGTCTCTTCTTTTCCCACCCTCAGGGACTGCTTTGGGACGTCCCATGGTGCTGTGTCCCCCAATGCCATGCACGAGAAAATTGGATTTTTTGTACTCACCGTAAAATCCTTTTCTCGTAGTAGGCATTGGGGGACACAGATCCCACCCTATGTTTTTACTTCCGCTTCTCCGGGCTGGTCTCTTGATCTTTCCCGGTACGGGAGTTGTTGGTTCCTTGCTTTTCTTCTCTCTCCTACTGCTTTTGGTACAAACTGAATAGCCTCGTGCCTGTGGAGAGGGTATAGCCCACCTGGGAGGAGCCAACACTTTTTGTGTCTAGTGCCTCCTAGTGGTAGTTGGACATATACCCATGGTGCTGTGTCCCCCAATGCCTACTACGAGAAAAGGATTTTACGGTGAGTACAAAAAATCCAATTTTAGTTTCTTCACATACCACTGTTTTTTCCTTGAGTTTTTCCCCTTAGTTACGGCTGTTTAAACATTTACAATATGAGGACTTTCTCAAGATGGCTCCTCTGCCAGTTCTGAGGCCAAAACTGCTTTCCCTCGCTTCCCATTCACACTTGCTTCCTGCCAGCCAATCAGATAGGACATTAATGAAAGCTGTTATTATAAGGTAATTACATATCTTTTGATCATTGACAAACGCAGGTATACATGCCTAGCTCTAATAAACTAGCAAATAAATAAAAAATGAGTTACCCTTTCACATAGTGAAGTACTGCCAACTGAGTTTAAATACAAGAATTTATTTTAATCACAAGATCCATAAAACAACAATCATATAAAATGTGCATGTCCTCTGATCAAACCCCCAACCCGGGTTTCGCCTCCGCTTCGTCAGGGGCACCTGTGCTTCTTTTTTAAGTTAATGTAGGTGTTACCACAGCCTTGATTCACATGATTATAACATAGCACAATTCCCCATATCCGTTATAAAATTCCAATACAAACATATTCACATACTGCATTTAAAAAAAAACGTTTTTCAGACATCACTTTAAAATCCATGAAAATACCTCAGTCTCCTCTTTTAGTCATATGGTTGGTTACACCCATTCATCTTCTGCTCTCCTACACCCACAACGATTTTACCTACACTCCATCGCCGTCATCTCATATGTTCTTGAATTCTGACTTTTAAGAACATATTAAAATATAAAAAAAAGATTATATACAGTGTCTCTACACATTTTAAAAACAATACATAAAAATCAAGAGGGTTTGAGGTTTATTAGACTTGAACAGGTCCATAATAACTGGAGAGGGGGTGATCCATTGAATAGAATAAATAGAAAAGAAGTAGAATAGATCTATAAATTGATGTCTTTGTACCCTGATGGTTTGAATGTTGAATTTGATATAAAGGCCTGTATAATAGATAAATAAAATATGGGTTTGCTATTGATATGCAGCACATTCAATAATTGGGAATCTGTGACTGTAAATATAAACCTTTGTCAACAATATAATAACCTTTGTGGAATTTTCTCGCTTGCAAGATGGATATCATAATGTGGGTCATTTTATGCAATAAAAAAAAATGGGGTTATATATATATATATATATATATATATATATATATATATATATATATTTTTTTTTTTATGTGGGGGTTATGTATATTTGGATATCAATTAAAAGGGGACAAGTGTAGCAAAATGTAAAAACTAGAGTCCATATTGACGCTGGTGTGTTGAACAATAAGTGTTGCTGAGATGATGGTGGGGGAGTGAGTGTAGGTAAAATCGTTGTGGTGTAGGAGAGAATAATGGAGTAGAAGATGAATGGGTGTGATCAACCATATGACTAATAGAGGAGGAGACGGAGATATTTTCATGGATTTTAAAGGGAACTTGTCACCTGGATTTTGTGTATAGAGCTGAGGACATGGGCGGCTTGATGGCCGCTAGCACATTCGCAATAGTTCTGTGTGCTTTTATTGTGTCAAAAACCGATTTCATAGATATGTAAATTAACCTTAGATGTCTCCTCCATGCTTGAGAGAGGAGTCCAGCGTTCTGACTCTGAGCCCAGCACCGCCCACTGTGAAGGAGCCCAGCACTGCCCCGCATACTCCGAATCTCCTCCTTGCTCCCTGACGTCACAAAGCTAGAGCACCAAAATCTCGCGCATGCGTAGTTTGTTCCCTGAGGCTGATGCCAGCACAGGGAAGGAACACTATGCAGCTCACTCATCGGGAGATTACAGCATTCTAGCTTTGTGACGTCGGGGAGCAAGGAGGAGATTCGTGGGATGTGCGGCGGTGCTGGGCTCCTTCACAGTGGCTCCAGAAACAGTAGCTATATAAAAAGGAGGACTCCAAGGAAATAAAATTTAAAAAACTGTTTATTAACCTCAGTGCAATGGCGATGTTTCGGCTCTATACCAGAGCCTTTCTCAAGCAAAAGTTGCTTGAGAAAGGCTCTGGTATAGAGCCGAAACGTTGCCATTGCCACTGAGGTTAATAGTTTTTTTAATTTTATTTCCTTGGAGTGCTGCTTTTTTCCTACTTAATGTAGGATTGGCTTTTCCCAGCGGGCCGTGCACCCATCACCAGCAGGAGGCTGTGCTGCCTTCTTTTTCAACACAGAGCTATGGGGACTGGGTATTGTGGATGTGCTAGTGGCAATCTAGCAGCCCATGTCCTCAGCTCTATACATCAAATCCAGGTGACAGGTTCCCTTTTAAAGTTATGTCAGAAAAACGTTTTTTAAATGCAGTATGTGTTTGAGCATTGCTGGCCAGTCTGAGAGCAGCAGGAAGTATCCTGGACAAACCAATGTGCAGTGTGCTTCTGGCAGTCTGAGAAGTGGTACAGCCATCTTGGATGACAGAACAGGAGCCGAGGAATTGGTGTGGCTGCTGCTGCTGAAAAGGATGGCACCAGGTAGGTGTTCTGTTTATTCCCAAGTTTTCTTTTTTTCTTTTTTTACCTTGAACCGGAGAGTTACAAATATACATTTGGGAATATTTCTGCTTGCATACATTTCAAAGTTGGGATTACTCCTCGATTATGGCAACCTTTAACCTTGGACCATTTCAAAAGTTAAAATCCTGGCTGTGCCTTTTTAAAATACTCTAGGGCAGGGATCAGCAATCTTCAGCCCTCCAGCTTTTGGGAAGCTACAAATCCCAGCATGCAAACACATTCGCCTGTTCTTATAAGGCTACTTTCACACTTGCTTTAATTCCGGTATTGAGATCTGGCAGAGGATCTCAATACCGGAATTAAATGGATCCGTTTTGATTTTGCACATCAGGATGCATCTGTTCCATTATGAAATCAAAACGGAAAAAAATAGATCCGTAACTAAATACATTGAAAGTTAATGGGTGACAGATCCAGTTTTTTAAGCTCCTAAAAAAAAAAAAAAACACAGCTTCCAGCGTTTTTTTTTTTTGTCCCTGTTCATTAAACTGAATGCTGCCGGAACGGAAGACCTCCTGAACGGATCTCTTTTCTATTCAGAATACTTGAGGACTAAACTGATTTTTATTTTATTTTTTCCGGTATTGATCTCCTCTGCCGGAGCTCATTCCTGGAAAACAACACAAGTGTGAAAGTAGCCTAACTCTTATGGAAGTGAATTGAGCATTCTGAGAGTTGTAGGGCAACTAAGCCTGTTTTTGCACCTGTTTTGATAAATCTCCCCTTAAATGTCGTTATTTACACATTGGTCCTTGTGGGTGATCTGAACCAACACAGTAGGGATCTGTAAAGTTTATCTTTGACAGCATCTACGTTTATCTTAATGCAGTTTGCTGGGGGAAGTGGCCCGGGGACAAGTCCAGGCAGAAGCGTTCCACCGGTTGCCAGATCCTCGCCGCAACATTCCTTATCAAATCCATTACCCTTACCGGTAAATCTTTGTTAATGATACTTTTTGGCAAACCAAAGGTGTTGGGCATGTTCTCAAGTGCAGATTTTGGTGAATTTTCTATTCCCACAGCAATTTAGATATTGGGATATAGCCAGCCTTCACTCAATTCATAACTTGCAGTATTCATGTCTATGGGATGGAGTTTAAGAGGGATAGTTCTGACTTACCCTCAGGATAGGTAATCGGTATCAAATCACCGGGGGGTGTGACTCCTGGCACCTCGTCTATCAGCTGTTTGAGGAGAACGCTTCACTCAAATGAGCAATGCCTTCTCTTCACTCTCAACAGCGAGCAGGTGTAATTACAACTGCTTCATCCCATTCACTTCAAAGGGAAGGAGTTGTTACACTCTGTCCAATCTTATCCATTGAAGTGCATGGAGACGAGGAGCTGCAATAACACTTGCTCGCTGCTTCGATGTTGCTGGCAGAAAGGTAAACGATAAAGAGAAGGCACTGTGTTCTTTGCAGACAACCGATTAGTTGCGGTCCGACTCCTGGCACCTGCACCGATCTGATATTGATGACCTATCCTGAGAATAAGTCATTAATATCGGAACCTGGCCACCCACTTAAATATGGCTCTATACAGAACTGTATATTTTTTGTGCCGAGAATAAGGTTGAATCTTGAAGAAAAAAAGTTGAAAACCTGCGAATGTAATAAAGAATGCCCCATTCACTGACAGATGCACAAAGTATATTGCAAATTTGCATAGCTATTTGTATAGACACAACTCCATATACTCTTTGCAGGAGCCACATGATTTAGATATTTTCTTACATATCCAGTCAACTTTGGCAATTAAATTTCTGTGGCCCATTTACCTTGTCAACAAACTCCACAAAAGTTTGCTGGAGATGTCAATATATATATGTTGCCCATGGGTACTTTACAGAAGACAGGATGCTTGAAAGATTAAAGGTTGCCTCTAGGAAATGAGATGATTAGTAGGGCCAAGGACTCATGCACACAAACGTTTGGGCCGCATACATACCATTGGGATCAGCAGATTGGATGCCCACTGAAGCACTGTGAAGATTTCGGTCCGTGCCTCCACACCGCAAAAAGAATTGAACATGTCCTATTTTTTTTTTTTTTGATGTGTTGACCATCTCTTGTGGATTACTGACCCATTCAAGTGAATGAATCAAACAACGGCATGCACGCGAACGGTGCCCGAGGAACATTTCATTTGTTCCCAACTTTTAGGGCACCTGCACACTGTTGCGGGTGAAACTGCACAAGAGCTGCACAAATTTCTGTATTTCTGCAATTTCTAATTATTTGGTGTCTACTCGATGCAGTTTTGCTTCATTGTCTATTCTCATACACGTTGCTGTTACTGTATTATGCTGCAGTTTTTCATGTGTAGGTACCCTTAAGGTGCTATATTCTCATCATTTTTGATTATGCTGTTTCTGCATTTCTAATGAAATATTTCTTTTGCAGAGTCAAAGTAGCCCTCCTTCCTCCATGCTAGTGAGTCTAGAGCATTCCTGTATCCCTATCAAACAGATTTCCGTCCAGCACAGACAAACTCAGGTGAGTACCATATTTTTCAGACTATAAAACGCACTGGACTATATAAGACACAGGATTTGGAGGGAAAATATTTTCTTCAGAGCAGACCCCCTTTCTTCATCAGACGTCCGATCAAACCCTCATCAGACCGCAAACTCCATGAGCCTCAGACTCCTCAACCTCAGACCAGACCCCCAATCAAATCATATCGGTCTTAGGGTCCATTTACACGTCCGTTGTTTCTTTCCTGATCTGTTCAGTTTTTTGCGGAACAGATCTGGACCCATTCATTTTCAATGGGTCCTGAAAAAAAAAAAACGGACAGCACAATTAGGGGTGCACCGAAATTTCGGCAGCCGAAAATATTGGCCGAGAATGCACCTAATCTGTTTCTGCCGATATTTTTACATATCGGCCGGAAATAGCGGGGAGGGACTGGGAGGAGGAGCTGGGGGCCGTTCACTGTGTTCACTGTGCTCCGGCCCCCAGCTCCAGTAGTTATAAAAAGTGTGCAATTAATACGGATTCTATTCATGAGGCCCCCCTCTGCAGTATTACATTCAATACAGCCACATCCTACTCACAGGGCTGTGCTGGCCGGCCGGGCAGACGAGCGGCAGCGTCACGACTGACGTCACATGCCTGCGCCGCCTCCTTCATTCAGAAAGTAGGCCGGGCACATGACGTCAGTTGTGACTCTGCCGCTCCTCTGCCCGGCCGGCCAGCATTTAGATGACAGCCCTGTGAGTATGATGTGGCTGTATTGAATGTAATACTGCAGAGGGGGGCCTCATGAATAGAATGCTTATTAATTGTACAACATTTTATAACTACTGGAGCTGGGGGCCGGAGAACAGTGAACGCACCGGCCCCCAGCTCCTCCTCCCAGTCCCTCCCTGCTATTTTCTATTAATTGTACAATGGGGGGGGGGGTCTGTGGATGGCACTGTTATGGGGTGGGTGGGGGTCTGTGGATGGCACTGTTATGGGGTGGGTGGGGGTCTGTGGATGGCACTGTTATGGGGTGGGTGGGGGTCTGTGGATGGCACTGTTATGAGGTGGGGGGGTCTGTGGATGGCACTGTTATGGGGTGGGGGGTCTTTTAAAAGTATTTGGGCAAAAAGGCAGTTTCGGTTTCGGTCAAGGGGTATTCTGAATTTTCGGTTTCGGACCAGAATTTTCATTTCGGTGCACCCCTAAGCACAATGTCTGATTTTTTTTATTTTTATTTTTTCAGGACCCATTGAAAATGAATGGGTCCAGATCTGTTCCGCAAAAAACTGAACAGATCAGGAAGGAAACAACGGATGTGTGAATGGACCCTTAGATCAGTCTCCACTCAGCCTCAGATTGCACACCCCAGTACCTCTGATTAGACTTTTAAAATAAATAATCTTACTTTGCAAGCTGCGGATGGTGTTACTTATCCAGCACTCGCCGCTCCATCGATTCTTCCGAGTCCCACTGTGACCTGATGTGCACAGCATCAAGTCATAGTGTGCGCCTACATGCACTATGTCCTGCCGCCGCGCATGGACAGGACACCACAGCAGGACCCTGGAAGATGACCAGGGGAGGGTAGTACATTCAGCGGAAGCAGTCATTAGCTTAGCATTCAGACTGAGACACACTGCCATTCCCCCCCCCCCCCCCCCCCCCCATTACACACACACATTTTTTTGGGGGTGAAAAAAGTGTATCTTAAAGTCCGAAAAGTACAGTAAATGTGTAATATCTGAAGATACCCAATTGTAAATCTGTGAATGAAAATTGTTTACATCCAAATGTTAATATTTTAATGATTTTACAAAATTCTTTTATTTTTCTAGTCTGACCTCACAATGGATAAAATATCCGCTCTTGAAAACAGCAAAAACTCTGATCTAGAAAAAAAGGAAGGGAGAATAGACGATTTATTAAGGGTATGTGCTGTTCCCCCCCCCTTTATTCCGTATTTGTCATATGTGTTTCCTTAGCATCAGATTTTCCGGTGTTATCTTGGTCACAGTTGGATGCTAATAAGTGCATGTCCTGCTGTATTGAACTGCATATTTTATGTGTGTGTTACTACACTGCAGTTTTTGTGGTTTTATGTTTTCCAGCTATGACTGCAACTGGTTTTCATTTTTTGCACCAAACATGCAGCTTGCACATGCAGTCATAATACATCTGTTAGTAATGTCTGTATGTGTATTAGGTTGTGTAGATAAGCTGATGAATCATGAATTTGACAGGATGCATTGTTTATTGCTGGATTGGCATTGATAAATCGGTCTGTGGTCAGTTGCTCCTAGATTTAGAGCACATTCATTTCTTTTACCATTACCCTTTTAGGTAAATTGTGACCTCCGACGGCAAATGGATGAGCAAAAGAAAATGCTGGAAAAATACAAAGAACGGTTAAACCGATGTGTTACAATGAGTAAAAAGCTACTTATAGAGAAGGTGAGTTTTGCTCCTGGTTGCCTTTTTCAGTTCAGGTAAAATGTTATCGCAAATTGGTGTAAAATCTTACCTGATTGGGGCAGCTTTACGAATAGTCACACTTTACATTGTCTAAGAATACGAAACACAATCTTGGTGACAAATTCACTATTCAGGAGTATTGTAAACAAAATGGTGTCAGAAGATGGATCTGTGGTTTCGTAAAGTTTTCCCTGTGATACCAACTTATAATGGTGGATTCGCATTCTTCCTGCTGTGGACGAATCCAAATCTTTTTTTTTTTTTTTTCTGTTTAAAGTAATTCCCAGTTGCTGTATGCAAGTTATTCCTCCCATATACTCCCATAGTCTTGCATTACTAGCAACCATGTTCATTTGGCTGTGCTTATGCAAAGGAAGGAGTACTGCTGATTGGACAAATCGATTGTGTAAAATCTTTTCCCTCATTTCTAATTCACATTCTTTCAAAGCAGATTAAATCCACCACCGCTAATATCAGTTCTTGAATACTAGTGGCTTCGGCTTGGGAGGACACCTTTTTTAGATGACAAATATGTGAAATGCTTCTAATATTTATATGGAACAGTTACAAAGCTGTAGTCTGTAGTGTAGATGTCTGTTGAAAAATAAACAGTTTGAGATTTAAAGACTCCAACACCAAATTACAAAATTTCCAATAAATCGCATCCAAATCATTATTCACAAAGCAACTTTAATTGTTCCTTGCAAAAGAATGGTTCCACAAACATTTTGAAATTCGATTTGCTAGTTTGATGTTTTACTGTGCTGTATTTGTGTTGGATTACATTATATATTTTTTTAACTCTATTGTTGCAGTCAAAACAAGAAAAGATGGCATGTAGAGACAAAAGTATGCAGGATCGACTGCGCTTGGGACACTTCACTACAGTCCGCCATGGCGCCTCTTTCACCGAGCAGTGGACAGATGGATATGCCTTTCAGAACCTCATCAAGTAAGCTAAAGGATTTTGATTGTTCATCTGGACATTGGTATTCTTTATACTTATAATCTGTCAAGTTAAAACGTGTTGTTCAAATGTTAAATAAATAAAAAACTAGAGCTGTGATATGTCATCACTTTTTGTTTGCTGGGGTCCACTCTACCCTATAGAGCTGTGGACATGCACGGCTAGATCGCCGCTAGCATGTCCGCAATATACCTGTCCCATATCTCTGCGTAGTTTTATTGTGTAAAATATATATAATGTGTAAATCAGCCTGGTAAGGAGCCCAAAGGGGCTGTACTAACCGTTCTGGAGCCCAGCTACACCCCCTGTGAAGGAGCCCAGCACCGCCTGTATCCACGAATCTCCTCCTTACTTAGTCAGATCGCCCTAATCTTGCAGTGTGCGAGCTAGCTCATGCACAGTTCCTTCCCTGAGGCTGATGCCAGCACAGCGAAGGAACACTATGCCGGATCTGACTTTGTGAGCAAGGAGGAGATTCCTAGATACAGGCGGTGCTGGGCTTCTTCACAAGGGGGCGTAGCTGCTAGCGGCGATCTAGCCGTGCATGTCATCATCTCTATAGGGTAAAAAGAGGTGACAGAATCCCTATAACATTTTGCACCTTTCGCTGCCTTTGCATGCACTGTACGCTCCTGGCACATCTCTATTTAAATAAGCAGGAGTGAGTCTGCATACTGAAGACTTAAAACTGCTGGCCCTCCATTATCTGAATTAGCAGGTGGCCCGGCAGTCAGACCCCACCAATCAGAAATTGATGATGTTTCTTAGTGGTTTATCATTTTGAGATAATTAAATCAAAAAAGTTAAATCATTTTAATGACTATACAGGACCCATTCATGTACAGTGCGGGATTCAAGATCCTGAAACTTAGCAGGTTGCTCCCAGCTGTCAGTAACAGCCAGTGACCCTAAGAGGAGTTAAAGGGGTATTCCCACTTCATTAAATAGGGTTACATTAAATCATTGCCCCCCACTGAACATTTCTTATTATACATGTAATTTAAAAAAACATGCCATTCGGCATAAAAATGCTCCTTTCACTCCCCTGTGTTTATGCTGGTATCCCATGGATACGGCCACATCTCACTGGCCGCAACCATGGGCCACGCCTGCGCACCACATCCTAACCTATCCAGCGGCCGGCCTATGCTGTAAAACGTGAACGAGCATGTCTTCAGCAGTATCGGGCGGAAGTAGAGATGGGAAGTTTGGACCTGTACACACACAGAGCTCCGCTACATGCTATACTACCCCCCCCCCCCCCCCCCCCAGGCTATGAGCTGTGCGCTACGATTGGCCAGCGCTGCAGCAAGGGACAACCCTAATACAAAAACTCTGCCCAGCACAACAGAGGGAGCTGCAGACACCGGAGCCTATACCGGGCGAACGGAGCAGCGCGGCGCCCAGACATACTAGTAAGTGCAGGGGGACCCCTGGGCGCCGCTCTGCCCACTAGTGAAAGGTCCTCTTTAACTCAAAGAATCAAATGAGTCTCTGACTCATTCGATTCTTTTAACTAATAAACTCTCAGACGATTCTGAGTACCTACACGACTCCCCCTGTGCTGATGCTTGCTGAGTGATAGCAATCCACACCAGGAGAGATGAGCTTAACAGACACTGCCGGGAGCCAGTCAGCCTGATGACTCATACTATCCACATGAACAAGCACGCAGGACTCGGCTCTGTGTGAGGTCATAAGGAGGCGTGGCCAGCCTTCACTCTAGCTGCGTGAGCCCGCCCAGCTTTAGAAGCAGAAAACAAGAAGTGAATTCTGCTGTAACTGCAGCTCTGGCTGATTTAGCAAAACGGGAAAACCCCTTTTAAGGCCTTTTCAGGTCTGGTCATTAAAGGGGTTTTCTACCTTTTTAGGTGTTAGGTCATCCGCATTGGATGAGTGAGGGTCCAACATTTGGAATTCCTATCATTCAGATGTTTACGGCAGCTGCATGTGCCAGAAATATAACTGCACTGATAGAAGCAGAAGGCTCCATCCACTTTGTGCTAGCTCTGCTGTAATTCAATTGGAATATGTGCTGCAGTAACCATTACACAATGGACAGAGCTTTGTAGTGCTGGCGCCATTTTCTGGCATGGGAACTACTTCTGAACATCTGACGTGCAGGGTGTCAGACCTACCAGCCAATGAGATATTGATGGTTTAGGGTCCATTCACACGTCCGTGTGTGTTTTGCGGATCCGCAAAACACGGACATTGGCGATGTGTGTTCCGCATTTTGCGAACCGCACATCGCCGGCACTTAATAGAAAATGCCTAATCTTGTCCACAATTGCGGACAAGAATAGGACATGTTCTTTTTTTTTTTTTTCGGGAACGGAATTGCGGACTTGGAAGTGCGGATCCGCAATTCACATAGAAATGAATGGGTCCGCAATTGCGTTCCGCAAAATGTGGAACAGAATTGCGGAAGTGTGAATGGACTCTAATCCTGAGGATAAGTATGAAAATACTGGAAAACCCCTTTAAAGTTCAAAGTTGAGTATCAGATGTAGGAATCTGAAAGAGGATCCAGAAGCTGGGGAGAGATGAGGCACACAGTAAAACCTTTTAAATATTAGGATTTAAGTTTAGGGAACTAAAAATATATTTTGGATCCTATATATTTTTTTTATGATTATCTTATTTTCTACATTGATTACATCATATACATATCAAAATGATTTAAAACCAAATTTATAACAATCATCCACCCTCCTCACCACTCCTGAAGGGGCCAGCTGGGGAAATAAAAAAAAGTTTATATATAACCTCAAACCCTCACTCCCAACCAATGCTTTTATTGCTGGCGGTTCATCAAAGCCCCACTCCCTAGTAATTATCTGTGCTGTTAATAAAACATCAAGCATATATTTACGGTTTACCCCTATTTTAGGACATTTATCACTGAAATTTCTGGAACCGCCGGCTTATTGTGCCCAATTTATTATTGAATATTTGAAAGACGTGATTCCAAAACCTTTGAATTGGCTCCTCAATTTTTCAGTTTAGATACCGGTGGCTCTTAGGTAATTTTCTTTTAGGCCTCATGCACGCGGCCGTTGCTCATTGGGGACCACAATTTGCGGTCCCCAATGCACAAGCAACATCCGTGCAGCAGTCGGGACGGATTGAGACCCATTCAAGTTAAATGTTGTATTTCTTTGCAGTGCGGAGGCACGGAGAGAAACACCACGGAAGTGCTTCCGTGGGGTTTCGCACCGCAGCTCGGGATTGCGGACCCATTTGAGTCCATGTGGGGAGCACACGGCCTGTGCCCACATATTGTGGACTACAATACGGCCAGGCAACGGCTGTGTGCATGAGGCCTTAGTCTGTAGCACTACCATAGATCTTTTTTTTTTTTTTGTCCTTGATTAGTTTACAGACGGAAAGCTTTGTATTGGTATTTTTATTTTTTTATCTATTCTAGGCAGCAGGAACGAATAAACTCTCAAAGGGAAGAGATTGAGCGGCAACGAAAGTTGTTGGCCAAGCGGAAGCCTCCTGCTATGGGACAGACCCCACCAGCTAATAATGAGCAGAAGCAACGTAAAAACAAGACCAATGGAGCAGAAAATGAAGCGTAAGTGAACAGAATGCCATTTTAGAGAAAATGTCTTTAAAATATTTACAGAAAAGTGGTGTATTAGTGGTTGATATGGGACTTTTTTTTTTTTTTTTCCATAAGTGATTTTCTCTGATTATAAAGCTTTCAGTTTTTTTCATTTTGACAGGTTAACCTTAGCAGAGTATCATGAACAGGAGGAAATATTTAAGCTTCGACTAGGTCACCTTAAAAAAGTAAGAAACTAGTAATTAAGATGACATTTTTTTTCTTCTCTGTATTAAAAGGGTTTTCCAGTATCTGATCAAACACCCACTGTTTTGAGAGCGCCACTGCCTTCTCGCAGCTTACCAAAAACACCGCCGTACGTAGTATAGTGGCTGTGCTTGGTATTGCAGCTTATCCCCGTTCACTTGAATGTGACTGAGCTGCTCCTAGGCCACGTAATCTATGACGTAATTTCTCAAGTCGCAGATTGGTGGAGGTCCCAGGTGTCTGACTCCCACTGATCCGATAATGATAACCTATCCAGAGGATAGGTTATCATAAAAAAAAAAATCTCTTAACCCTTTAAAATGGTTATCATGATAAATGTAAAAAATGAAAATATGATATCATGAGTCTCTTTTTAACAAACCTAGGGCTGTATTACACCAACAGATTATCTGACAGATTTTCTGATCATTGGTCACATGGCCTATTACACAGATCTTTTGTTATACACACCAACTATTGGTCTGATTGGACAGAGGGCTGATATTGGTCAGGTAATGTGTTGGTGTCATACAACCCTTAGAACCAGCACTTTAAGAAACAAGTAATTATTTCAGAATATTATATATATTTTTTGTTTGTACTAAATTAACGGTTTAAGGCCCCTTTTACACGAGCGAGTATTCCGCATGGGTGCAATACGTGATGCGAACGCATTGCGCCCGCACTGAATCCGGACCTATTAATTTCAATGGGTCTGTGTACATGAGCGTTGTTTTTCACGCGTCACATGTGCGTTGCGTGAAAATCGCAGCATGTTGTATATTCTGCATTTTTCATGCAACACTGGCCCCATAGAAGTGAATGGAGCGGTGTGAAAAATGCATCCGCAAGCAAGTGCGGATGCGAGGCGTTTTTCATGGGTGGTTGGAAGAAATGTTGTTTGTAAACCTTCAGTTTTTTTATCACGCGCGTGAAAAATGCATCAATGCGCATTTCACCCACGCGATAAAAAACTGAATGCAATCGCAGGCAAAACTGAATGAACTTGCTTGCTAAATCGCGCCTTTTTAACTGAACGCATCCGGACCTAATCCGTATCGCTCGTCTGCAAGAGACCTAAGGAGTTCTCATGATGAATGTAAAACATGAAAATCAGACATCATATAGTACTTGACAAGCTAAGAAACTTAGAACTAGTCCTGTACCTAGATTTATTTCAAGCTGGCAGCTCAGGGTCTTGCACTTTCTCAGGGGACGGTCATTTCTACTGCAGCTGGTGGCAGTTAAAGGATGGTACTGAGCATGTACTTCCATCTCAGTGAGCAGGACAGAGAAATTATAAAGAGCAAACAGCGGCTGGTGCTATAAATAAAGATTTTAGCGAATAACTCAGTAGCTATAATTTTCATTACAGACAATTACAAAAGTTTTCAGCCCCAGGTGCTGGTTTTTAGAATATTTTTCGTGGGACAACCCCTTTAATACATTTTACTTTTGCAGGAAGAAGCTGAAATACAAGCAGAGCTCGAGCGTCTTGAAAGAGTAAGGAATTTGCACATTAGGGAGTTGAAACGAATACATAATGAAGATAACTCACAGTAAGTAGATTCCATATTGGCTATAAATTATCGGCATTTTTTTTCCTGTTTTTTAAAAGACACTTGTGAAATATATTTTCATGCATTTTGATAGTTTGCAATATGTTACCATCGTGGAACCATGAAAATTCAGCAACTTTAATCTTATAATGTGGATTTTGCAGCAATTTTGAGTCATTAGAATACAGTGGATAAATCTGGCTTGCTCCTTTTTATCTTAATCGCTGCAGTACATAAAAGGAAAAATGTGACAGCTTCACGGTTGGTCTTGATTAGAAATATCCTGCAGTTCTGTTTCTAAAGCTCCTATGGAAGCGATACTTTGACTACCAACAAAACACTGTGCACCGGATAGTACCGTATCTGGCATTAATAAATCTATATGGAAATTAATGCTGGATCCGGCAAGTGTGGTATTCAAGGATTTTGGCCGGAAAAAAATACTGCAGCAAGCTGCAATATTTTGTCCGGTCAAATACCGTACAAGGGACTGAACGGAAGACATTCTGATGCATACTGAACGGATTGCTTTCTATTTAGAATGCATTAGGACAAAACTGATGCGTTTTTTTCTGGTATTGAGACCCTTTACTGGATTTCAATACTGGAAAAGAAAAAAGAGAAATATTCTTTCAGATAAGCATAAAGGAGGAAAAAAAATATGTGCTTTCAGATGGGTGAAAATTGCAATGTTTTGTATTCTTTCATTCTCATGCAGGTCTCTTTCATTCAAATGAATGGGTCTACAAGAAAAGTAGACCTTACAAGGACTTCATTCTTGTGCGATCCCTTTTAAAACTCGCCCGTGTTCCAGAAAATTTGTTTATCGTCAGATTGGCTGTGTTCAACTTTGAATTACTTTTATGACTTTTCTTAATGAAACGGAAACATTTATCATTTAATTCAGATATTATGTAACTCCAGCTATTGTACTGATTAAGTTTTCATTTCAACCTTTTTACAGATTTAAAGACCATCCAACGCTAAATGACCGATATCTATTGCTACACCTTTTGGGTAGAGGAGGCTTCAGTGAAGTGTATAATGTAAGTGCGGGCTGTCGTCATGACTCCAACAAAGAATAGGCTCACATCTGTGGCAGAGGTTCTGACAAGAGCAGTCGCTCATTCCACCAGCAGGCAGCAGAATGCTAGAAACCGGACGGCCCCCATTATAGTCATTCAGGTGCCAGATCTGGCAAATCCAGTTTTCTTTTCCCATGGAAGAACAAAATACCAGACTTTTTGTGCATGTGTGAACTTAGTCTGAGACTAACCCCTTTCTGCTTGTACTTGTTTTTCTTACTATAGATCTATGTTTTTATAAGGTGTACAGATGTTCCAGGTGTTTTTTGTCGGTAAAATCTGAAACTTTATCAAAAATGTCTTACCCTTATTACCCAATGAATTGACTCGTTTGTTTTGTTTTAATTTTCTTTATCGAGTTGTTTTAGATTTATGGCCCCTTTGTCACAAAGTAAGAACTTTAAGGCCTCTTTCACACGGGCGTCAGTTTTTTTTTGCCCGGATAAGAGCCGGGTGCGTTGCGGGAAGATGCGAGATTTTTCCGCGCGAGTGCAAAACATTGTCATGCGTTGCACTCGCGTGAGAAAAATCGCGCATGTTTGGTAGCCAAACCCGAACTTCTTCACAGAAGTTCGGGCTTGGGATTGATATTCTGAAGATTGTATTTCTCGCCCATTTTCCTTGGGGGACACAGACCTTGGGTATAGCTCAGCTCCCTAGGAGGCGTGACACTAAGTAAAACTGTTAAGCCCCTCCTCCATCAGCTATACCCTCAGCCTGGAGATAGAGGCTACCAGTTTTAGCTTAGTGTCCAAGGAGGCAAGACACTCCCTGCTACTGCAGGGCTGTTTTCTCCTTGATATTTTATTTTTCTAATTTTGTTATTTTACTTTTTCCTAGGGATACCAGAGACGCATGGACCTCTCTGCTCTCCCGGGGTTGAGCTGCGCCAGTGCCAATTTATCTGCACTGCTGCCTCCCCCACAGAAGCAATAGGAGGATCTGGGCAGCAATGGCTCCCCTACATCCCGCCAGCTAGGGGGTCGCCCGCACGCCAAGCCCCTCTACCAGCTTCCTGCCACTGCGGTGCCAGTGGCTGAAGGGGCGACCCTGCTGGAAGGAACTGAGGGTGAAGACGTCGTTCGGTGAGATGGCTATTCCAGCCCATACCCCGTCCCTATTTGCAGCACCTACCCCTCTGGGTAAGGGGGGCACCCGTGGTCGCTTATTCTGAGCGCTCAAGCAGACCCTCCCCAGCTCCCCTCAGGTTATCCTCAGCAGGGGGGCCGCCTTCCTCCACGCCGTTCCCCCCCACGCTGCTTTCTTCAGCCCGGCATTCTCTCTCCCTTCCCGCCGCCGCCCGCTCCGTTCCGATCGGGGGGCGGGGCTTATGCCCGACATGGGCAGATCGCGGTGGAGCTTGTTTCTCGGCGAAACAGGGGACTTGGTGGCAGAGGGTCACCCACCTGGGCAAATCGCCGCACTCCAGGGGCCTGCGGGCCCTTTATTTTCTGGCATCTGGCTTCTTCTTAGCCCTGAGAGCATTTTCGGCAGCAGGGGGCGTGGCTTACGCGCGCGTCCTGTTGGGGGCGGAGCAAGCGCTGGAGGGGGCGGAGCTTGTTTTCCCCGCGATTCTGCTGAGATTTCCCGCGCTTCCTCACTCCTGACAGGAAGCTGAGACACGGTGGGGGACTCTAAACTCCTGTGTACATCGCTCGGCTTCTGTGGGCGCTATCTGCTGGCTCACTGCTGTTGCTGCTCTCTGCTGCTGCTGATCTGCTCCATCTCTACTCCTGACGTTCTTCTGAGGCACTGGTAGGACAGTTAACCCTCTCCTAACCCTCCTGGCCATAGCTGCTATAACCCTTTGTGGTCTCTGTATTAGAGTACAACCACCTTTCAGCATATCAGATCCCACGGGTGCCCCCAAACCCTGGTACCATGCCTGTACCGCCTGTAAGGAACTTTTTCCGCGTGGACAATCTGAGCCGCATTGCCTTGCATGTCAGGCCCCGATGCAGGGCCCGCTTCCCGCTGCGACCCCCGGTGCCTCTGAACCCCCTGACTGGGCTAGGTCTCTGTCTCAGGCAGTGGAAAGCCTTACACACGTAGTGGGCCGTCTCGTGGATAGACCGCCTCTCCCGCAGGCTGCCACAATCCCTGTCGCACCCGCTGGGACTACCGTTTCTGCCGCCCCCACTGGTTCCCTGCCTCCCAGCGAATCTTCCAGGGCCCGGCATACTCAGAAACGTTCAAGGGTTGAGCGCACATCTTCTCCAGATGCTTCGCTCTCTCCGCCATGCGTGCGAGCTCAGTCGAGTCTATCCTCTCAAAGGGATACGCTTTCTGAGGGAGAACTGGCGGATTCGGACGTGGACATGGACTCAGAGCTTCCGTCCAAATTGGCGTCCGCGGTGGGGCATCTTATCGCTAGCATCCGTGATACCTTTCAGATACACGATGACCCCCCCAGCTCCGAACAGGCCGGCGTGTCCTTTCTCCGCCCCAGACAGGCCTCCAAGGTTTTTCCCATACACGCTGATTTTTCTTCTGTGGTATCCAAGGTTTGGACCCGGCCTAACGTCCGCTTTATTACACCCAAAAAGCTGGACATTTGCTATCCCTTTCCAGCGGATTCTGTGACCACGTGGACATCCCCGCCTAAGGTTGATCCTCCCGTGGCTCGCCTGTCCAAAAGCACTACTATTCCGGTACAGGACGGATCTTCCCTCCAGTCTGTTGAGGACCGTCGTACGGAATCCCTCTCCAAGGCCATATTTACTGCCTCTGGTTCGGCCCTTAGACCGGTCTTTGCCTCCGCCTGGGTTGGTAAAGCGGTCTCTGAATGGGGTTTGCAACTGGAACGGGAGTTAGGGTCGGACGTCCCTGTTCAGGACCTCCGCTCCTTAGCCCAACTAATTGTTCAGGCCGGAAAATTCGTCTGTGAGGCCTCCCTTGATGCGGGTGCCCTCATTGCCCGTTCCTCTGCCCTGGCAGTTTCTGTCAGGAGGGAACTCTGGCTGAAGGTTTGGGCGGCGGACGCCGCTTCCAAACGCTCTTTGGCCGGCCTACCATTTACGGGTTCCCGCCTGTTCGGGACCCGTCTGGACGAACTTATATCAGAGGCCACGGGTGGGAAGAGTACTCTCCTCCCCCAGTCCAGGCCAAAGGGCGCCCCCCGTGGTCGCGCTGGTTCGTCCCGGTTTCGGTCCTTTCGCAAGACCACCGGGTCTAGACCCGCGGCCAGTTCTTCTAGCTCTGGCCCAGTCCAAGATAGGCGCAAGAAGCCGTTTTTTCGGACGCAACCTACCTGGCGCAAGTCCCAGCCTGCACGGGCTCCCACAGGCCAGCAGCCCTCTGCCTGAAGGTGCGCCCCCACCCACCCGGGTGGGGGGCCGCCTTCTCCTGTTCAGGAACGTATGGCGGGCCCACATCTCAGACGCATGGGCGCTCGAGATTGTATCTTGCGGATACAAGATCGAATTTGCGTCCATTCCGCCAGACCGTTTCTTCCGATCCCGTCCTCCGCGGGATCCCGTACGAGCGGCCGCCTTCTTCGCGGCTATTCGCTCTCTAATGGACAAGGGTGTCGTCGCCCCCGTGCCTCCGACGGAAAGGTTCAGGGGGTTCTACTCGAACCTCTTTGTGGTTCCCAAGAAGGAAGGCTCAGTGCGACCGATCTTGGACCTAAAACGCCTGAACCGTTTTCTCCGACTACAGAGATTCCGGATGGAGTCTCTCAGGTCCGCAGTGGCCTCCCTGGAAAGAGGGGATTTCATGGTTTCGATCGACATTCAGGATGCATACCTCCACGTTCCGGTTGCTCCATGTCATCACCGCTTCCTGCGCTTCGCGGTGGGGGACGATCACTTCCAATTCGTCGCCCTTCCCTTGGTCTGGCGACGGCTCCTCGGGTGTTCACCAAGGTCCTGGCCCCTGTCTTGGCCCTTCTACGTTCAAGAAGTGTTTTTCTTCTCCCATACTTGGACGACATCCTGGTCAAGGCACCCTCCTTCTCTCAGGCATCCGGCAGTGTGGACCTCACCCTGGAGACCCTGACGCGGTTCGGTTGGGTTATCAACCACCCCAAGTCTTCCCTTATCCCCTCCAGACGGCTGATCTTCCTGGGGATGCTCCTGGATACAGAGTTGGCGGAGGTCCGCCTCCCGTCGGACAAGCGTCTGGCCCTTCGCGGGTCGGTTCACAGTCTCCTCCGTCATCGCCGCCCTTCCCTCAGATCCAGCATGCGGTTGTTGGGAAAGATGGTTGCCTGTTTCGAAGCGGTGCCGTTCGCACAATTCCGATCCCGCACCTTTCAGAGGGCAATTCTGTCGGCCTGGGACAAATCACCGGGGAGTCTGGACAGGACCTTTCTTCTGCCTCCCCTGGCTCGGGCTTCCCTCAGCTGGTGGTTGCATATCCCTCTAAGGGGGAAGTCCTTCCTCCCACTGAACTGGCTGGTGATTACCACTGATGCCAGCTTACGGGGGTGGGGGGGGGGTTTCCCTCCCCGGTCCGTCCAGGGCGTTTGGTCTCTATCGGAGTCCAGACTTCCAATCAATATTCTGGAACTGAGGGCGATTTTTCTGTCCCTCAGACACTGGACCCATCTACTGAAGGGCCACCCTGTTCGGATCCAATCGGACAATGCCACGGCTGTGGCATACATAAACCATCAGGGAGGCACTCGCAGCGCTGCAGCGATGCAAGAGGTGTCCCTCATTCTCCTCTGGGCGGAGACGCACGTGCCGGCCTTATCTGCGATTTACATCCCGGGGGTGGACAACTGGGCGGCGGATTTCCTCAGCCGGTCCACCATCGACCCGGGAGAATGGTCCCTGCACCCAGAGGTGTTCGAAGCCCTTTGTCTTCGCTGGGGTCGCCCCGACGTGGACCTCATGGCTTCCAAATTCAACCACAAGGTCCCCCTATACCTGGCCAGGGCACGGGACCCGAAGGCATACGGCGCCGACGCGCTCGTCCTTCCGTGGCGCGAATTCTCCCTTCTGTACGTCTTTCCTCCTTTTCCCCTCCTGCCACGGGTTCTTCGGAGGATCGCGGCAGAGGGCGTTCCCGCGATTTTAATCGCCCCGGATTGGCCCCGCCGGTCTTGGTACGCCGACCTAATGTTGCTGTTGGCAGACGCACCGTGGCCACTGCCCTCCAGGGAAGACCTTCTCTCTCAGGGACCGATCTTCCACAAGCATTTAGGCTCGCTACGTTTGACGGCGTGGCTATTGAGACCGCCGTCTTAACGCGACGGGGTTTCTCCGCGGACGTAATCCGCACCATGATCCGTGCTCGTAAGCCTGTATCCTCTAGGATCTACTATCGGGTTTGGAGGTCCTATCTGGGGTTCTGTGAGTCCCGAAGCATCCCTCCTCTCCGATTCTCCCTTCCCACACTCCTGTCCTTCCTCCAGTCGGGTCTGGACCTGGGGCTGAGCCTCAGTTCTCTGAAGGGACAGATTTCGGCGCTGTCTATTCTTCTCCAGCGTCCCCTGGCCCCTCTAGGGCCCATTAAGACCTTCTTACAAGGGGTGGCTCACTCTGTTCCGCCGTACCGCCCTCCAGTTCCTTCCTGGGACCTGAATGTGGTGCTCTCGGCGCTCCAATCCGCCCCCTTCGAGCCTTTACGGGAAGTCTCCCTTCGTCTTCTGTCCTGCAAGGTCATCTTTCTTGTGGCCATCACGTCTCTCCGACGGGTGTCGGAGTTAGCAGCTCTTTCTTGCTCCGACCCTTTCCTGGTCTTCCACCAGGATAAGGTTGTGCTTCGGCCTGTCCCGACCTTCCTGCCAAAGGTGGTTTCCGCCTTTCACATCAATGAGGACATCGTCCTTCCGTCGCTCTGTCCCTCTCCTTCCCACCCCAGAGAACGGGAACTGCACCGTCTGGATGTGGTCAGGGCGTTGAGGATTTAATTGGAGGTCACCGGATCCTTTCGGCGCACGGACTCCGTTTTTGGTTCCGGAGGGTTCGCGCAAGGGTTTGGCGGTCTCCAAGGTGGCTATTGCCCGTTTCATTAAACTGGCGGTGTCTGAGGCTTATCGAGCCCAGGGCAGAGCTCCGCCTTTCGGCATCACTGCTCATTCCACCAGAGCAGTCGGTGCTTCCTGGGCGCAGAGGCATCGGGCCTCGGCTGAACAGTTGTGCAAGGCAGCCACTTGGTCCTCTCTGCACACTTTCACAAAGTTCTATAGAGTGCATACGCATGCATCAGCGGATGCTGCTTTGGGCCGCCTGGTTTTGCAGGCAGCGGTTTCCTGATGCTCTGGTGGTGTTCCGCCTTGGGTTTGTGGTCCCTCCCTTCTTGGACTGCTCTTGAACGTCCCAAGGTCTGTGTCCCCCAAGGAAAATGGGCGAGAAAAGGAGATTTTTGTATAACTTACCAGTTAAATCTCTTTCTCGCTCTTCCTTGGGGGACACAGCACCCACCCTTCTGTGTTTGGTTACAGGGTTATGGTTTGGCGCCCCGTTGGGTTGCTGGTTGGTTGTTCCTGTTATTGGTTGTTTTCCTTTCACTACTTGGACACGCAACTGGTAGCCTCTATCTCCAGGCTGAGGGTATAGCTGATGGAGGAGGGGCTTAACAGTTTTACTTAGTGTCACGCCTCCTAGGGAGCTGAGCTATACCCAAGGTCTGTGTCCCCCAAGGAAGAGCGAGAAAGAGATTTAACTGGTAAGTTATACAAAAATCTCCTTTTTCCCTTTTATAACATGGTTATAAGGGAAAATAGCATTCTGAATACAGAATACATAGTGAAACGGCGCTAGAGGGGTTAAATTTTTTTTTTTATAATTTAACTCACCTTAGTCCACTTGATCGCGAAGCCGGCATCTCCTTGTGTCTCCTCTGCGCTGAACAGGACCTGGGGTGAGCTGCGGCATTAAATACCGGTTAAGGACCTTTGATGACGTCACTCCGGTCATCACATGGTACGTCACAGGATCTTTTACCATGGTGATTCACCATGGTAAAAGACCATGTGATGACCGGAGTGACGTCATCAAAGGTCCTTAACCGTTATTTAATACAGCAGCTCAGGTCCTGTTCAGCGCAGAGGAGACACAAGGAGATGCCGGCTTCGCGATCAAGTGGACTAAGGTGAGTTAAATTTTTTTATTTTTTTTAACCCCTCTAGCGCTGTTTTACTATGCATTCTGTATTCAGAATGCTATTATTTTCCCTTATAACCATGTTATAAGGGAAAATAATAATGATCGGGTCTCCATCCCGATCGTCTCCTAGCAACCGTGCGTGAAAATCGCACCGCATCCGTACTTGCTTGCTGATGCTATGCGATTTTCACACTTCCCATTCATTTCTATGGGGCCTGCGTCACGTGAAAATCGGACAATATAGAGCATGCTGCGATTTTCACGCAACGCACAAGTGATGCGTGAAAATCACCGCTCATGTGCACAGCCCCATAGAAATGAATGGGTCAGGATTCAGTGCGGGTGCAATACGTTCACCGCACGCATCGCACCCGCACGGAAAACTCGCCCGTGTGAAAGGGGCCTAACAAATCACATTAAACTCTAGTTGGGGAATAACTGTTAGGTAAGTGGACGCTGACCCCCACCGAACATGCCGTGGTTCCTTTCATCTCTGTGAAACTGCTGGAAATAGCTGATTACAGCGCTCCTCTATCTCTGGTAGTCCCATGGAGTTTTAATGAAGCGGCAGTGCACATGATCAATTGCTGCTCTAGTCCAGTGTTTCCCAACTAGTGTGCCTCCAGCTGTTGCAAAACTACAACTCCCAGCATGCCTGGACAGCATTTGGCTGTGCGGGCATGCTGGGAGTTGTAGTTTTGCAACAGCTGAAGGCACACTGGTTGGGAAACACTGCTCTAGTCAAATGGGAGATACAGAAGCCCTTCTATTGTCATTGGTGGAGGTCCCAGCCATCAGACCCCCACTGATCTGGCAGTTATCCAGTGGACAGCTAACAACTTTTCTCGCCCAATTCCTTGGGGGACACAGGAACTCTTGGGTATAGCTTATCTCCATAGGAGGCGTGACACTAAGTAAAAGACTGTTAAGCCCCTCCTCCAGCAGCTATACCCTCAGCCTGGAGAGAGAGACTTCCAGTTTTTTGCTTAGTGTCAAGGAGGCAAGACACTCTCTGCACTGCAGAGTTGTCTTGTGAAGACTTAGAGTTTTTAATTTTTTTATTTTTACTTTTTTTCACTTGGATTTTTCCACAGGGACAACAGAGTCGCAGTAGACTTCTCTGTTTTCCCGGGGTTGAGCTGCACCAGGGCCGGTTATCCGCCCTGCTGCCTCCCCCACAGAAGAAAAGGAGGATCAGGGCAGCTCATGCTCCCCTGTATCCCGCCAGCTCTGGGTCGCCCACCTGCAAGCCCCTCTCCAGCTACTGTCACTCTGTGCCAGTGGCTGAAGGGGCGTCCCAGCTGGATGGACTAGAGGGTGAAGACGTCGCAGGTGAGGTGGCTAGTGCAGCCGTTCCGCTCCCCTCCCCCCCCCCCCCCCTCCCTCTCTCCCCTCTCCGGAGGGTTCGGTGCTCCTCTCTGACTCCCCTTTACTGATGGCCTTGTTGCAGGCGCGATTCGGCGGCCGGGCGCCCTGCTTTGTCTGGAGCGGCGCGGCGGCAATGATTCATGGGGGAGACTTGTTTGAGGGCGGCCGGGTATGCGACCGCTGTGCCGTTGCATGGCAGGACGCCGGCTCCCGGCCCTCCTCCTTGGGCTCCTACCTTGCTTCCGCTCGGCGGGGGCCATTCGGGGGTCCTGTGATGGTGGAGCGCGGGTTTTGAATCGCGCGCGCGCGCGCGATAATTTTTTCGGCGGGGGGCGGAGTTTCGGATCTTCATTCAGAGGCCGCACGACTTTCTTCCCGCGCCTCTTTAGTCCCGCCCACTCTCGTGCCGGCGTGCTTCTGGGAGCTCACTGCAGGACGGACCGTTGCTCTGATTGCACACCGCCGCTCTTCTGCTGCTGCAGCTTCCTTCTGTGACCTGGTAGGACTGTTGACCCTTCCTCACTGTAGCCCCCTGGCCTGGACTCGGGTTTTTTTCTTTGCTTCTACCAACATGTCTGACCCCTTAGTGCCAGTGGGACCTTGGTACCATACCTGCACCGCATGTAAGGCGCCCTTTCCTCAAGGGCAGTCTGATCCGCATTGCTCGCTTTGCAAAGACCCATCGCAGGGTCCGCCATCTGTTGTGTCACCCCCTGGCCTCTTGGATCCCCCTGACTGGGCTAGATCCCTCTCCCAGGCTGTGGTTAGTCTCACTAGCGTTGTGGGCCGACTTGCAGATGCGTTGCCCTTGTCGCAGCCGGATGATTCCCCTGCTGGGCCCTCCGGGTCCGCTGTCCTGGCCGACCCGTCTGAGTCTCTCTCTGCAGGCGATTCCTCTAGAGCCCGCCAATCCCAGAAGCGGCCTAGGGTGGATCACCGGTCATCCTCGGATGCCTCGGTATCCCCCCCAAGGGTGCGTTCTCAGTCGGGCCCTTCCTCCTTGCAGGATTTGCCCTCTGAGGGGGAGCTGGTTGATTCCGATTGGGATATGGATTCGGCGCTGCCTTCAAAGCTGGCTTCTGCTGTGGGCCACCTTATAAACAGTATCCGTGATACCTTTAAAATTCGCGATGATCCTCCTGATCCTGAGAAAACCAGTGTTTCCTTCTTTCGCCAGAAACAGGCTTCGGCGGTTTTTCCCCTCCATGCTGACTTTTCGTCAGTGGTTTCTAAGGCCTGGGCCCGTCCTGATGCACGGTTTACCCCGCCAAAAAAGTTGGATGTTTGTTATCCGTTTCCGGCGGATTGCATCACAAACTGGGCGTCTCCTCCCAAGGTCGACCCCCCTGTGGCCCGTTTGTCCAAGAGCACGGCTATTCCCGTCGCAGATGGTTCTTCATTACAATCCACTGAAGACCGCCGTGTAGAGACCCTTACAAAGGGTATCTTTTCGGCCTCCGGATCCGCACTTCGGCCAGTCTTTGCTTCCGCTTGGGCGGGTAAAGCGGTTTCAGAATGGGCATCTCAGCTGGATCTGGAGCTTGAATCTGACGTCCCTATTCAAGACCTCCGTGCCCTGACTCAACTTATAGTTCAGGCTGGAAAATTTGTATGCGAAGCATCCCTGGATGCAGGAGCTCTTATTGCCCGTTCATCTGCTCTGGCCGTGTCGGCTAGGAGAGAGCTTTGGTTAAAGGTTTGGTCGGCGGACGCCGCGTCTAAGCGGTCTCTTACTAGCCTTCCTTTCTCTGGTGCTCGTTTGTTCGGAACCCGTTTGGATGAAATCATTTCGGAAGCCACGGGGGGGAAGAGTACTCATCTTCCCCAATCCAAAGCTAGGAGCTCCACTCGTGGTCGTCCCTCGTTCCCCCGTTTCAGGTCTTCTCGTAGGGCTTCCGCTCCTCGCTCCGCTTCTGGTCCGTCCACTAATCCTGTCCAGGACAGGCGTAAGAAACCCTTTTTTCGGACCCAGCCCTCCTGGCGCAAATCTCAACCTGCTCGCGCTCCCGCGACCAAGCAGCCCCCCGCCTGAAGGTGCGCCCCCACCCACCCGGGTGGGGGGACGTCTCCTCCTGTTCAGGGACTTCTGGCAGGCGCACGTCTCCGACGCCTGGGCTCTCGAGGTTGTGTCTTCCGGATACAAACTCGAGCTTGCGTCCCTTCCCCCAGTTCGGTTCTTTCGCTCTCGGGTTCCCCGGGATTCCCGAGGGGCGGCCGATTTCTTTGCTGCCGTTCAGATTCTTCTAGACAAAGGGGTCATCATCCCGGTTCCCATGGGAGACAGGTTCAAGGGGTTCTATTCGAACCTTTTTGTGGTCCCCAAGAAGGAGGGTTCGGTGCGACCCATTCTGGATCTGAAACGACTGAACCGCTTCCTTCGTCTTCAGCGGTTCCGGATGGAGTCGCTCAGGTCGGTGGTGGCCTCTCTGGAACAGGGGGAGTTCCTGGCCTCCATCGACATCCAGGACGCCTACCTTCACATTCCAATCGCACGGTGTCATCAGTGCTTTCTGCGTTTTGCAGTGGGGTCCGAACACTACCAGTTCGTTGCCCTTCCCTTCGGGCTGGCGACGGCCCCTCGTGTTTTCACGAAGATCCTGGCCCCGGTCCTCGCCTTACTTCGTTCCAGGGGAGTTTTTCTGCTTCCATATCTGGACGATCTCCTGATCAAGGCGCCTTCTCTGTCACTGACTTCAGCCAGCGTGGATCTCTCGCTGCAGACCTTGCGCCAGTTTGGTTGGGTTATCAACCTACCCAAATCCTCTCTGGTTCCCTCCCAGCAATTGGTCTTTCTGGGGATGCTGCTGGATACCGATTCAGCGGTGGTTCGTCTTCCGTTGGAGAAGCGCCTGCTCCTCCATCGGTCGGTTCGGAGCCTTCTGTCCCACCGCCGTCCTTCTTTCCGGTTCAGCATGCGGGTCCTGGGTCAGATGGTGTCCTGCTTCGAGGCGATTCCTTACGCGCAGTACCACTCCCGCACCTTTCAGACGGCCATTCTGTCCGCTTGGGACAAGTCCCAGGAGAGTCTGGATCGGCATTTTCCCCTTTCCCCCCAGGTTCGTTCCTCTCTCCTCTGGTGGCTGCGGACCCCTCTTCAGGGGAAGTCCTTCCTGCCAATGACTTGGCTGGTGATTACCACCGATGCCAGTCTGCGGGGGTGGGGGGGAGTGTTTCCTCCCCGGTCCGTCCAGGGCACTTGGTCTCCGTCGGAGTCCAGACTGCCGATCAATGTTCTGGAGCTGAGAGCCATTCTTTTCTCGCTCCGACACTGGACTTCGTTGCTGCAGGGTCGCCCTGTTCGAGTCCAGTCGGACAATGCCACGGCTGTGGCGTACATAAATCACCAGGGGGGCACTCGCAGCGCGGCGGCAATGAGGGAAGTGTCTCTGATCCTTCGCTGGGCGGAGGTTCATGTTCCGGCCCTTTCGGCCGTATACATTCCGGGGGTGGACAATTGGGCGGCGGATTTCCTCAGTCGGACGACGATCGACCCGGGGGAGTGGTCTCTGCACCCCGACGTCTTCGAGTCTCTTTGTCTCCGTTGGGGTCGTCCGGACGTGGATCTCATGGCCTCCAGATTCAACTACAAACTTCCCATCTACGTGGCCAGGGCCAAAGATCCGGACGCTTACGGCGCGGACGCGCTCGTCCTCCCCTGGACGGAGTTTTCGCTCCTCTACGTGTTTCCGCCCCTGCCTCTTCTTCCGCGGGTCCTTCGGAAGATTGCGGCGGAGGGCACGCCAGCTATCCTGATCGCCCCGGACTGGCCGCGTCGTCCGTGGTACGCCGACCTTATGTTGCTTCTGGCAGACGCTCCCTTGCCTCTGCCTCTCAGAGAGGACCTCCTCTCTCAGGGGCCGATCTTCCACCAGCATTTAGGGTCGCTACGTTTGACGGCGTGGCTATTGAAACCGCGGTCCTGACGCGGCGGGGGTTTTCGGCTGACGTGGTCCGTACCATGATTCGTGCACGAAAACCGGCCTCGGCCAGGATTTATTATCGTACCTGGCGGGCCTATTTGGTTTTCTGTGAGGCCTTGGGGACTCCCCCTCTGAGGTTTTCCCTTCCTACGGTTTTATCCTTTTTGCAGTCTGGTCTGGCTCTGGGCTTGGGTCTCAGTACCCTGAAGGGTCAGATTTCGGCTCTTTCGGTCCTTTTTCAGCGTCCGCTGGCTCCGCTCGGTCCGGTTAAGACCTTTCTTCAGGGGGTTGCTCACTGTGCTCCCCCCTATCGCCCTCCTGTTCCTGCTTGGGATCTCAACATTGTGTTGGCGGCTCTCCAATCTTCCCCTTTCGAGCCTCTGCGCAAGGTTTCCCCTCGCTTGTTGTCTTGCAAGGTTTTCTTTCTCGTCGCTATCACGTCCCTTCGGCGTGTGTCTGAGTTGGCGGCTCTTTCTTGCGTGGAGCCCTTCTTGGTTTTTCACCAGGACAAGGTGGTTCTCCGTCCTGTTCCGGAATTTCTTCCGAAGGTGGTGTCCGCCTTTCACCTGAATGAGGATATTGTCCTTCCTTCTCTGTGTCCGGCCCCGTCGCATCCCCGGGAGCGGGAGCTTCACCGTCTGGATGTTGTTCGGGCTCTCAGGATCTACCTGGATGTGACCAGACCCTTTCGGCGTACGGATTCTCTGTTTGTGGTTCCGGAGGGTCCGCGCAGGGGACTGGCGGCGTCTAAGGTGGTTGTTGCCCGCTTTCTCAAGATGGCTATCATTGAGGCTTACCGTGCTCGGGGCAGGGATCCGCCCCTTGGTGTTACCGCTCATTCTACCAGAGCGGTCGGGGCTTCCTGGGCTCAGCGTAATCGTGCCTCGGCTGAGCAGCTGTGCAAGGCGGCCACCTGGTCTTCTTTGCACACGTTCACCAAGTTTTACAGGGTGAACACTTATGCCTCGGCGGATGCTGCTTTGGGCCGCTTGGTCTTGCAGGCGGCGGTGCCTTGATGTTTACGGTGCCTGGTTCGCGTTTGATTGTGGTCCCTCCCTGTTTGTGGACTGCTTTTGAACGTCCCAAGAGTTCCTGTGTCCCCCAAGGAATTGGGCGAGAAAACGAGATTTTTGTATAACTTACCAGTAAAATCTCTTTCTCGCTCTTCCTTGGGGGACACAGCGCCCGCCCATTGTTTTTTTGTTGGCCTTCGGGTGTTTTTTTCTGGCTTGTTGGTATTGGTTTTGGTTACTCCTTGCCTTTGTCTTGCACTACTTGGGCACATAACTGGAAGTCTCTCTCTCCAGGCTGAGGGTATAGCTGCTGGAGGAGGGGCTTAACAGTCTTTTACTTAGTGTCACGCCTCCTATGGAGATAAGCTATACCCAAGAGTTCCTGTGTCCCCCAAGGAAGAGCGAGAAAGAGATTTTACTGGTAAGTTATACAAAAATCTCGTTTTTATAACCACAACACCTGTATAAACTAAGGTTTTGTTTTTTCTGCTCAGTTATGGATTTTGTTTATGTTCTACTTTGAGGTTTTATGACACTTTACGATACAATATATGCATTTACATGTTTGTTATTCTGCAGGCATTTGACTTAACGGAGCAAAGATATGTAGCTGTGAAAATTCACCAGTTGAATAAGAACTGGAGGGATGAAAAGAAAGAGAATTACCACAAGTATGTTTCTAATGGTGTTTGACCCAGAATCCCAACTTCCACATGCTAGCTAAGTGTCTGATCAGTGTGGGGGGGGGGGGGGGGGGGAATATTATTCCTGGGACTCATAACAATATCACTGCTATGGATAGACGACAAGGAGTTAATATACTAAGACCACCTTTATCTATTAAAATATAACTTTTATTCTTCACCAATAAATAACAAAATCCCAATGACGAATCAAGATGCCTAAAAGTATAATAATATTCATGCTCTACCTATTATGGAGGGGACCAGATATAAATTCACTACCCAGTCCTTATTACTCATGATTATTTGAGATGGTAGGAGTCCGGATACACACACAGTCGGGGACGGCCTGCCTAGTCCCTGCATTGCAACTAGTGCTATTCCTGCCTACAGGCAGAGCACCCACCCCGAAAGGAGCGACCCCACCTCTCGTTGGCTAAATCCTCTTAAAGTCCTGCAATGCCCCTTACTTGTAAATGAAACAAGTGTCCCGACGTGTGCGTTTCCCCAACAAACGGTTGGTTCGTCAGGGGACAACAGAAAACAGATATAGGACCCTAAATGAAAACTCCAGCATCCACACATAGGTTGCTAAAGTAGAAACAGGACAAGGCACTAAAGATAAGAAGCGTCTGTCCATTCCAAATCAGCCGCCATATACATCTCCATCCATCCTGGATACACCCCTCGCTTCCTCCCCTATAAGTTAAAAGCTGGAACGCATCTCAAGATAATGATATATTGAACCCATCCATATGTACAACAGAACACATGTTAGAGGTTCCTAATATCTCTGGTCACCCTACCCTCATTTTAATGAAGTGGCAGACTAGCATATGTGCATTGCCAGATTTATTCCAACACTATTGGCCTGCAGAAGATAGCACTTGGATGATGGCTGTTCACTTAATATACCTCCAATCCTAAATGTTATGTATATGTTAAATTTATCTTCCCAGACATGCCTGCAGGGAATATCGCATTCACAAGGAGCTGGATCACCCTAGAATAGTCAAACTATATGACTATTTCTCTCTTGACACAGACTCGTAAGTATCTTATTTTCTATTACTTTTCAACAGAAGTTGCAAATCTGTGTGAGACATACAACACACTTCGGGGTGTTTTTATTATTACTGTATTCTACTCATTTTGAGCTAAAATAGTAATCAGTCATTTTTGCAGTTGGTCTTTATTAAAACTTTTCAGCAATTTTTGTGAAATGGGGTTAAATATCAGTCTGTTTCAGGGGTATAGTACCATCTTAAATATGTCCTAATAGAGAAGTGCTACGAAAGGTTGCAGAAATAAATGTTAATGTTGCTAACCAATCTGCGTCGGATGTATTCCCTTGTAGCTCTCTATCCCATGCTAGGAGAGGGGCAGTTTTAGAGAAAGTGGATTTAGAGCTTAAGGCCTATGTATAGTGGTCTGATGTCCACTCTACAATCGGGCCACGGTGGGGAGGTCTACAACTCAAAGATCTGTCCAGTGGGAGGGGATGCTGTGCAGGGGCCAGTACTTACTGCCGGTGTAAATCTCGCGGTCTGCTCCCAGTGTAAATCTTGCGGCCCGCGTGTCTCGCGAGATTTACACTGGGAGCTTAACAGAGGTGCCGCGCGGATGTGCTGGGAGCTGACCGGAGCAGCTGTAAAGGTAAGTAACAGCTTCTCCGGCCCCCAACATGTCATGGTCTGTATTATGGCAATGTAAGTTGCCATAATACAGACCTAGACTCGAGTATAAGACGAGGGGGCTTTTTGAGCACAAAAATATGTGGCAAAAAACTTGTCTTATACTCGAGTATATACGGTATTTAAAGAAATCTCCTGGGCACCCTGAATTCTGTTTGGAGTTCAATAAAGGTCTTCAAGACATCTTTATTGTAAAGTTGGCTCAGAGTTTTGACACCTAAAGAGCGCCTGGGGGACAGATCAGCGTCTGAGCACTTTCTGAGATTACCGTATTTTTCGCCCTATAAGACGCACCTAGGTTTTTGGGGAGGAAAATAAGAAAAAAATGATTTTTAACCAAAAGGTGTGCTTTTGGTGGGTTTGGAACTAATGGTGGTCTGTGGATGGCACTATTACTGGGGATCTGTGACAGACACTGTTATGGGGGGGATCTGTGGATGACGGACACTGTTATGGGGGGGATCTGTGGATGACGGACACTGTTATGGGGGGGGATCTGTGGATGACGGGCACTGTTATGGGGGGGGGATCTGTGGATGACGGACACTGTTATGGGGGGATCTGTGGATGACGGACACTGTTATGGGGGGGATCTGTGGATGACGGACACTTATGGGCTGGATCTGTGGATGACGGACACTTATGGGGGGGGGATCTGTGGATGACGGACACTTATGGGGGGGGATCTGTGGATGACGGACACTTATGGGGGGGGATCTGTGGATGACGGACACTTATGGGGGGGGGATCTGTGGATGACGGACACTTATGGGGGGGGGGATCTGTGGATGACGGACACTTATGGGGGGGGGGGATCTGTGGATGACGGACACTTATGGGGGGGATCTGTGGATGACGGACACTTATGGGGGGGATCTGTGGATGACGGACACTTATGGGGGGGAGATCTGTGGATGACGGACACTTATGGGGGGATCTGTGGATGACGGACACTGTTATATATGTGCCATCCACAGACCCCCCACCCCATAACAGTGGCATCCACAAACCCCCCCCCCCCCCTTTAACTGTGCCATCCACGGATCAGCTCGCCCCCCCCCCCCCCCCCCGCCGCCGCCCCCAGTATACAGATATGAAATGTCTTATTCAATTAAAATGTATTAGATATGCCCCCTCACTCCTAAACTCCTAATAGTACCTTACATCCTATTCCTAGGTTCTGTAATGCCGGCAGGCTGGGCGGGCGGCTGGCGCGTCACTCACTGGCGTCACTTGCCTGTGCCGCCTGCTTCATTCATAAAGTAGGTCGGCGCAGGCACGTGACATCAAGGAGTTACGCTGCCGCCCGCCCGGCCTGCATTACAGAACCTAGGAATAGGATGTAAGGTACTATTAGGAATTTAGGAGTGAGGGGGCATATCTAGTACATTTTAATTGAATAAGACATTTAATATTCGTATACCGGAGCGGTGGGGCGGGGCTATAGTACACTGACTGCACCGCCCCACCGCTATTCCTGGCCCCCAGCTCTCCAGTCCCTCCCCCGGCCCCCGCTCACTCTACATCGCATCCAGCGATGTTAAATTGTCAGCATTCGCCCCATAAGGCGCAGGGGCATTTCCCCCCGATTTTTGGGGGGGGAAAGTGCGTCTTATGGGGCGAAAAATACGGTACTACTATGTTATGGCAATATTTTATTTTGTTTTTATCTGTTATATTTTAGTTAGTATAAATTACTATACTTGCTGTATCACCATCTATAACTATATGCATTCAACTTGTCATTTACAATGGAACCAATGGTATTTGTAATGCAATCTTGTTAAAAACATTCAATAAAAACTATTGAAATAAAAAAAAATATCAGTCTGTTTGCACTGACTTCATAAACACTCATTTAAGCCATAATCTTATCAGTTTGATAACATGTAGCTGTAATAAGTGTTTGAGGTCAGGAGATCATACATGAGTTCTATTTAACCCCTGTATCACAAAAACTGCTAAATGTTTTTAATAAACACCAATTGCAGAAAGCATTTTACTCTTTTGAGCTAAAAATCATATCTTAAAACAATTGCCCCAAAAATGTTGATGGCCTTTAAAGGGGTATTCTCATCAAGCTGTTTTACACTTACCTGCTCCTGGCACGCTGTCCACTTCATGGTTTTGGCAGGGGGGCGGGCTCCATCTTGAATGAAGTCTTCTCCCGGCTGGACGGAACGCGCACGCTGCCACGCATGCGCCCTGGTGACTTCTTCCTGGCAAGTATACTATACTGGCTAGGAAGAAATCACCATAGCGCATGCGTGGCCTCGGCGTGCGCTTTCGGGACTGCGCGCGGCCGGCCTGGAGAAGAGAATAAGTTTTTGTTTTTTTGGACTTGTGCAATTGCTTTGGAAGTTTAGCATAACAAAATGTATCTTTATTTTCTTTCAAAATAACCCTGATATTTTTTCAGGTTCTGCACAGTGCTTGAGTACTGTGAGGGCAATGACCTTGACTTCTACTTGAAGCAACACAAGCTTATGTCGGAAAAGGAAGCTCGTTCCATCATAATGCAGATTGTAAATGCCCTCAAGTACTTGAATGAGATCAAACCACCTATTATTCACTATGACCTGAAGCCAGGCAAGTATTCTGTTTAGCATGTGCTTCAGTGTTTGTCATACCATTTTATATTCTATTAAAGGCAATATTCACAGTCGGTGTTTGGTCAGTGATTTATAAGCCAAAACCTGACTAGTTTCAGTGACTTCTTTTTTTCCTCTTTTTCATCTTATAATGTCCATATTGTTGTATGTCATAAGGCGTATGCAGAGTACAGCCCTGTTCATTGTCTCACAGATCTTTCCTTCTCCCTTTGGTTCCGCTACTGCAGTTTGTTTATACTGGGGTTTTTATTTTGCTACTTGCAGACCACCAGACGACTTAAAATATCCAGTGGTTCTGCATGTAACTCTATACAGACATTCATAACCGTCTTCAGAGATTGTGCATCCATAGGAGAGGGAAGCCAGCTGTCAGACTAGGTTTACCCCAAAGATTTATCATCGTCCCTGCCTTCCTCATAGCTGTTTACAGTTCAGAAAGCGGCCATGACGCTTTCTAGAATCACATGACTGTGGGGAAACTGCTAGAGCTAGTGGGTCTTGGCAGAAGAGGATCTGCTCTGCAGAGTGTCTTCAAAAGCTTTATTTCTTTTGTAAATGTGGGGTAATATGTCAGTCTCGGTTACATGGGAAATCGGCAATAAAAAAAAAAGTTGACCTCCTGGGGTGCACAATGGGTAAAAAATAAAATGAACAAGAAATGCCACTTCTAGCCCCAAACCTGACACCAATACACTTTATCCTTTGTATAAAACCATAATAAAAAGGGACACGAATTTAAATGGGTTTTCCGAGAAATTTTATCTGATGACCTATCCTCTGTATATAGGTAATCAGTATCTGATTTGTGCGGTCCAACACCCAGTCCCCCACCTATCAGCTGTGAGAAGGCCTATCAGATACTGATGACCTTTCCAGAGGATAGTTAAAATATCTCGGAAAACCCTTTTAAAAGTATTTTGTTGCACCTTATGCTATTAAAGAGAAATAGGAATAAAGTGTGAATCCCCTTTTTAATTACCTGACTAATGGCATTCTTGGGGGGAGTTCACATAACCGTTTCATTTTCCATTCTTCTAATCAGTCAGAAGAGCAGAAAATACGGTAATGGCTAAAAGAGATGCGAAATGTGCATTATGGATGCCTAAAATACAGGATGGATGTTTTTTTTTTTTGTTGTTTTCTGCTCTTTGACAGATCAGAAGAACCGAAAAGGAAACCCAGCCTTAATGCGATGATCCAATATACTAGTATTATGCTTATGCTATTGGTGGGGGGTGGTGAAGAGCCAGCTGATTCTTATAAATAGCTGTTGTAATTGCTTAGTTCTGAAATTTGGTTTGTCGTAATGTTTAGGTAATATTCTTTTGGTTAACGGTACTGCCTGTGGAGAGATAAAAATCACAGATTTTGGACTCTCTAAAATAATGGATGATGACAGCTATAACTCTGTAGATGGCATGGAGCTTACTTCACAAGGAGCTGGCACTTACTGGCAAGTATACATGTAACTGTTTCTATCAGTGATAATTGTATTATGCCATTAGTGCTACTTAATACAATTTATTAGAAGCTGTGTTTGTGTCTGGAGGGCAGCACTGGAAAGCTGAGGTGCTAAGCCACGTCCATTGGTGCAATGAAGCCCTCATCTGCCCAAAAGATTGTCAGCAGGATAAACCCTACCAAGCAGTATGCCTGATTTAATAAGATTAATCCTGCTGTCTTTAAAAAAAAAAAAAAAAACCTGTCCTTGGTCCAGGTGTATCTGCGGCGCTGCCCCATTCACAGTAGCTTTTGGTTTGGATATGACCAGGAAGTGGCTTGGTTTCATGACGCGTCGTTCAGGCAGATAGCCGATACTTAATTTTGCTAGAGCGATGACCGCACCAAGCCACTTTCGGGTACTGTGGATGCCAAAAGTAGCATGGAACAGGGCAGCGGCGCTGAGCTGTGGACAGGTGATTTTTTTTTTTTTTTGTCATATGAAAGTTATCATGAGATGATGGTGATCCACCTGTTTCATAACGTACAAAAAGTCTTAAAGAGGCTGTCTGGGTTCTATATATTGATGACCTATCCATAGAATAAGGACTGTTTAACACTAGCGTGTGCCTTGTGGGAATCACACTCCTTGCGAGAGAGGGATCATGCAATCTGGACTGCAGAAGTTTACGGCATTATTGTGATTGATGCTGAGTGCCTCTGCCTGACCTTACTTCTACAGAATCATATTTACATAAAGCTGCCAGTATGATTCCATTACAGAAAGGTCAGACAGAGGCACTCAGCATTATCAATTATGATGATGCCATAAACTTCTGCAGTCCAGACCGCACGATCCCCCTCTCGCAAGGTGTGAAAGAGCCCTAAGTCTTCAGTATGAGTTTGGTGTGGTTTTGACACCAGCACCCCCACAATCAGATGTTCTCAGCTGGTGTCTCAATATTAGAGAGAGAGCTGCCAGCACAGCTCTATCAATTTAGTTTTCTTTATTTTCATGACTATGAAAATTGTAGATCACACTGAAGGCATCAAAACTATGAATTAACACATGTGGCATTATATACATAACAAAAAAGTGTGAAACAACTGAAAATGTCATATTCTAGGTTCTTCAAAGTAGCCACCTTTTGCTTTGATTACTGCTTTGCACACTCTTGGCATTCTCTTGATGAGCTTCAAGAGGTAGTCATCTGAAATGGTCTTCCAACAGTCTTGAAGGAGTTCCCAGAGATGCTTAGCACTTGTTGGCCATTTTGCCTTCACTCTGCGGTCCAGCTCACCCCAAACCATCTCGATTGGGTTCAGGTCTGGTGATTGTGGAGGCCAGGTCATCTGGTGCAGCACCTTATGACTCTCCTTCATGGTCAAATAGCCCTTACACAGCCTGGAGGTGTGTTTGGGGTCATGTTGTGTTGAAAAAGAAATGATGGTCCAATTAAACGCAAACCGGATGGAATAGCATGCCGCTGCAAGATGCTGCGGTAGCAATGCTGGTTCATTATGCCTTTAATTTTGAATAAATCCCCAACAGTGTCACCAGCAAAGCACCCCCACACCATCACACCTCCTCCTCCATGCTTCACGGTGGGAACCAGGCAGGTAGAGTCCATCCGTTCACCTTTTCTGTGTCGCACAAAGACACGGTGGTTGGAACCAAAGATCTCAAATTTGGACTCATCAGACCAAAGCACATATTTCCAGTGGTCTAATGCAGGGCTCGACAAATCCCAGGCGCCAGGTCACCATGGCGACCAGTAATTTAGTCCTGGCGCTTGGGTATGGGCGATGGGTGCGGAGCGCCGTTCTGTCCGGAGGCAGCACAGGAGTGGAGATGAGCAGAGAGCTGTGTGACGTGCCTTAGTTTCCCTATACCCAGCTGCTCTTTGGACACGCTCCCCGCCCATGGCTGAGCGTACGCCGCGGAAGTCCACTGTGGCGGCGCTTGGTTCACGCTGGTGGCGGCCCCGGGGTGTGATGAGGAGAAGCTCCGTCCTGCCCCCAGCGGGCTCGGGCCTCCCATCTGCTTTATAAGCGGAATGCAGAGTCCAGCCTGGCAGCACATTTAAGCGGCTCCTGTGTCTGATGGGCCGGAGGCCTGGCCTGCTATGCGGGGCCATAGCGCTGACCTGCGCCCTCCTGGTGCCTCTCAGGTTCACCTGCAGGTAACTACCCCCAGTGCACATTACTACTGCTCTCATCCAAGTGAGGCAGGAGCCTGAGGTGTCAGCACATGTACACTGTATGCCATAGTCCTATATACTGTACATATATCATGGTCCTGTATACTGCGTATGTAACATGGTATACAGCACGTACACTGAATGTCATAGTCCTATATACTGCATATGTACCACGGTATACAGCACATGTACACTGCACATGTACCACGGTATACAGCACATGTACACTGCATTATGTACCATGGTATACAGCATTATTGGGGGGGGGGGGGGCAGGGAGCACTATGGGGGCATCTACTGCGGGCTTTATGACGCGGCTCCGCCTGGCTCCTAACTTTTTTAGCTGGCTCCTAGATTCCAAGGAAATTGTCTAAGAAACTGGTCTAATGTCCATTCCTTGTGTTCTTTAGCCCAAACAAGTCTCTTCTGCTTGTTGCCTGTCCTTAGCAGTGGTTTCCTAGCAGATATTCTACCATGAAGGCCTGACTCACACAGTCTCCTCTTAACAGTTGTTCTAGAGATGTGTCTGCTGCTAGAACTCTGTGTGGCATTGACCTGGTCTCTAATCTGAGCTGCTGTTAACCTGCGATTTCGGAGGCTGGTGACTCGGATGAACTTATCCTCCGCAGCAGAGGTGACTCTTGGTCTTCCTTTCCCGGGGCGGTCCGCATGTGAGCCAGTTTCTTTGTAGCCCTTGATGGTTTTTGTGACTGCACTTGGGGACACTTTTTCAAAGTTTTCCCAATTTTTCGGACTGACTGGCCTTCATTTCTTAAAGTAATGATGGCCACTTGTTTTTCTTTACTTAGCTGCTTTTTTCTTGTCATAATACAAATTCTAACAGTCTATTCAGTAGGACTATCAGCTGTGTATCCACCTGACTTCTCCACAAGGCAACTGATGGTCCCAACCCCATTTAGAGGGCAAGAAATCCCACTTATTAAACCTGACAGGGCACACCTGTGAAGTGAAAACCATTTCAGGTGACTACCTCTTGAAGCTCATCAAGAGAATGCCAAGAGTGTGCAAAGCAGTAATCAAAGCAAAAGGTGGCTACTTTGAAGAACCTAGAATATGACATATTTTCAGTTTTACACTTTTTTGTTATGTATATAATTCCACATGTGTTAATTCATAGTTTTGATGCCTTCAGTGTGAATCTACAATTTTCATAGTCATAAAATAAAGAAAACTCTTTGAGGTGTCCAAACTTTTGGTGTATATGTATGTATGTATATATATATATATATATATGTATATATATGTATATGTATGTGTATGTATATATATATATATATATATATATATATATATATATATATATATATATATATATATAATTTTTTTTTTTACTTTTGTTTTCTTTGCCAGGTATCTGCCTCCAGAGTGCTTTGTGGTTGGAAAGGAACCCCCCAAGATTTCCAACAAAGTGGATGTGTGGTCTGTGGGAGTTATATTCTACCAGTGTCTGTATGGGCGAAAGGTAATTTCTGCCTAAAATGTTATATGAACAGATTTCACTTTTTTTCCCGCCACACATTGTATAAGTCACTATACCTAAATAGAAAATGAGAATGCAACTCATATATTTATTTATTTTTAATAGCCATTTGGTCACAATCAGTCTCAACAAGACATATTACAAGAAAACACGATCCTGAAAGCCACAGAGGTGCAATTCCCTCCAAAACCAGTTGTGACCCCAGAAGCCAAGGTACTAACCTTAGCAACTTCCTTCCCTGTGTGTGTAAAATAGGTATTGGAAGTCCTTGAAGTAAAAGGTTTTCACTTTCTGTTCTTCTCAGGCTTTTATCCGTCGTTGCCTTGCCTATAGGAAGGAAGATCGGATAGATGTCCACCAGCTGGCATCTGACCCCTATCTGCTGCCACACATCCGTAAGTCAGTTTCCACCAGTAGCCCAGCCACTGCTGCAATAGCCTCAACGTCTGGTTCTTCAAACAACAGCTTGTCAAACTGAGACTGCAAGAGTGAGACTTGAGACGTTGCACCTTGCGCCATTACAGCGCTAAAGCTGGCAGAGCAGTTATTAGGCTACTCTGGAATACTTCTCTTCCTGTAGATGGAGAGTTAGAGTTCTCCATGGAACATTTCAATTCCTGGCTTATTAGAGCCTCAAATTGCTGAGTTTGATGCATTCTTGGGAAGGATCGACGCTCGTGCTGAGTGAGAGCCCGAATCTTTTTGAAAAGGACCTATGACAAATTACAAGGCTGTATACTTGGACATAAACCCTCAGTCCCCCGCTCCATGGACTTTTGGAACCTCTATACAGCTGACAACCGTCGCATACACGGAATTGACTTTTTACTGAATCCAATTTCAGAAACGGAAACCCTAGACTGTACTTGCCCCTTGTTGATATTTAAACCTGTTCTGTTTTTTCCCTTTCATCCATTTTATTAAACACAAGAAAAAAGCCAGCAGGGTAACAAATCCCCTCTGCTTTCTATCCTTCGTTTTATAAATAAGAATCCAAGGGTCTCTTCCCACAATGTGATTTTAACCTCCCCATTGAAGGGGACCCATCACTTGCACATGCCTAGACATCTGTTTCATCACAAAAACATTTTACTGTCAAGCCGCTAGGAAATTGAAGGCATCACTCATTCCACTCATTATTCATAGTTGAGGCCTACGGAGCATATTCTACACAGCGGATGCATGCAGTATGTGCAGGTGTTGAGCCCTCTAAAGGTTGAATCTGACAGATATCATAGTTTTTATTAAAGTGAAATCCATATTACTTAGGACAGTTTTTATGATCAGTCTTTCCTACTGTAAACTTTTTCAGGGTTTTCACTGAAATCCGTTTCCTTTTGAGAGGTTAAGGTTGGTTTAGTGAGCTTGTGATCTAGGGAGATGCACAGTTGTGTCCGAATGGTGAGCAAATCAGCATTAACCCTTTTTAGAAAGTTTTTCCTGTTGATATAGCGCTTTGTCTTTGGGTTAGTTTTCTAACAGCTGAAGCACAGACAGGGTTGCTCATCCCTCCATTATAGCACACTTTCTATAGCCCATTTAAAAAGATTATCTTAATGTCTTTATGTTGGTGAGCTTGTTGGTCCTTCAATTTTTAAATGTAATTATTTTTTTTGTTGCTATTTCACATTATGCTGGTTTGCACTATGCCTGTTCAAACCTTTTGTAGAACGCCGTTTTTTGGCATATACACTGCACCTTGGATATTTGTGAGTGACTGAAGTTGAAAGCAAACTGTGACCTTTTGCAAGTCATCAGCGACAGTTGTCTCTCTTAGAAGCCAAATGATTATAGATGCCTTAGTAATGTCTACAGTCATATGTTTGTATTGAAATCACAAAATGGCGACCACTTTGTAAGAAGGTCATGAGTGTAGGTATGTACAGCAAACTTTCCCAGTTGTAGACCTAGCTGTTGTAGCAAAACACGCCTCAGCTGTAGCAGTAGTCCATAAAAAATTAAGATTGATTTTACTGGAGATGTTAAAGAACCTGCCTTTTATTATGCAGCTGCAGTATACATTTGTTATATAACGGTGCAACATTTTGCTTCCTCATGCAACTTGCTGGGTCACATTGCAGAACATCTGCATCGTCTGTCTGATAGGCTTTAACCCCTTAATAGTTTTGCTTGAGCTCTGCTCCGACTTTGAGAAAAGGATTGAACAGTTCAACCTGAACAGCAGGGGTCTGGGGGGCTAACTTAACCTCTCATATCTCAGGATTGGTAACAGCTAGAGATGTAGGTATGGTCTTGTTTGAAAGCTAACGGTCTAAGACCAAAATCACAGCATTGTCCTCTACATCGGGAGATATAACTGAAATTAGGTCAGGATTAATGTCAGCTGAAAAAGTGCAAGCAGATTTCAGCTGCTTTACTCCCGACCTAATTTCTAACAGCTATATCTCCTGATATAGTGGAGGTAATGCTGTGATCTAGTCTTGTTTTAAAGCTTAGATTGTCAGCTTTAAAACAGGAACAGGCCCTGGATATGAAGAGTTAAAGCAACCCTTTCCCCTTCAGCTGGCTTCGATCTTAGGCTTACTTTCACACTAGCGTTCAGAGTGGGTCCGTCTGGTGTCTGCACAGACGGATACGCTCCTATAATGCAGACGTTTGGATCCGTTCAGAACGGATCCATCTGCATTATAGTTTAAAAAAAATTCTAAGTGTGAAAGTAGCCTGAACGGATCCGTCCAGACTTTACATTGAAAGTCAATGGGGGACGGATCTGTTTGAAGATTGAGCCATATTGTGTCATCTTCAAACGGATCCGTCCCCATTGACTTGCATTGTAAGTCTGGACCGGACCCGCTTGCCTCCGCGCGTTCAGGTGTCCGCTTGCTGAGCGGAGGCTGAACGCTGCCAGACTGATGCATTCTGAGCGGATCCGGGTCCACTCAGAATGCATTAGGGCTGGACGGATGCGTTCTGGGCCGCTTGTGAGCCCCTTCAAACGGAGCTCACAAGCGGACACCCGAATGCTAGTGTGAAAGTAGCCTTAGCCTGTCTGGAGTGGGAGGGAGACCGTGGGGGGAGCTGACCAGGGAGAGGCAGAAGAAAAAGGATCAATTTGGCATCATAATCGTAATGTCTCACCATAATCATGTTATTTATCCCACTCATTGGACAGCGTAAAAAGAATCCCACAAAATGTTAAAACATGTTTTATTATACTCCCCCTAATAGTAAAATAAGTGATTTAATGCAGTATATGAACCCCCCAAATGGTTAAAAAAAAACAAAGACAAAACTAAATTCAAGTTTTTATGTGGCTAAATATCACTGGTCCTTACAGGGGTTGTCCTCCTCCGGATAGGTCATCAAAATCAGATTGGTTGGGTCCGACTCCCAACACCCCTGCCATTCAGCTGTTTTAGGATAATGCAGTGCTCGTACAAATGCTGCCTTCACTGTTTACCTGCTCGCCGCCGCACTGCTACGACATTCCATTCTCTCTAATGGGGTGGCTCCTTCCTATTCAAGTAAATAGAAGGGAGCCATCCCATTGAAGTGAACGGGGATGGCGAAGTTGCAGTTAAACCGATCGTGACGGTGAGCAGGTAAACAGTGAAGAGAACATGGCTCTCGTACAACCGCTTCCTTCTCTTCAGACAACTGATTGGTGAAGGTGCCAGGAGTCTGCCTCCGCTGATCCTGAGGATAGGGCATCAATATAGAAAAAACAGACAGCCCCTTTAAGGCTCAAATTAGTTTAAAAAAAATAAATAAAATATGCACTTGTGTTCCCAGAGTTGTGCGCCAGCTATATTTACTTCAGACCTAAATTCAAAATCTGCAATAAGTGACATTTTGGGAAGGTTTTAATACGACTGTTAAGGGACTGGGCTATATGTGGCACGTCAAGCCAATGTGTTAATTTTGGTCTGATCCTTGTAACCCAAGCCTTTGGCTTTTCCAAACCAAAACAGGGCTAGCTTTCCATGCAGCATGGATGTTTAGGGTGAGTTCAGACATGGCAGGTTTCCTCTTCCACAGATTTTTGCAATCTGTGTTACATGCAGATTTTTCTGTAGATTCTCTCTGCTGCATGTGAATGTAGTTATGAAAACCCCATGAACATGTCCTTTAGTGTATTTTGTTGCAGGTTGTGGTGCACAATTCTCCTGCCATGTCTGACCTGGGCTTACAGTATTTCTCTTCCTTTTGGTTGCATTTCATTTTTAATTTAAACATTAAGGCATTGTTCACATACAGCAGATTTTATGCCCTGTGGCCTAAAATTATCAACAATTGTTTTGCAACAAACTTCACCCATTGGCTAGAACTAGGAGAAATCTGACCACTTTGGGAAGAAAAAAAAATATAAAACTGCTACAGGGCATGCTTTTTAAATTGAAAAAATCTAGTTGCCCTCAAATCTGCATCGTGTAGCGGTTTTGTTAAATCATATGCATTGTACTCTACTTTTAGTTGGGACTAATCCTGTGCATGGCCTTGTGCTGTTTTCCTAAGATACAGCAACCATCATGTTGAGTTTGATCACCAAGATGATTGATGAAAATTGCCTCCCCCCTCCCCCCCCATCATTCACTCTGCATGTTCGGTGTATTTAGTATGTTAAATGGGTTCATTGAGGTAGAAAGAAGGTGGAAGTCCTTGCGCAGCCTTCAAAGGCCAAATTAACACATCCAGTTTTCACTTCATGTCCAGGCGGCAGTTTCATTTTTATTATTCATGATATAAAATTGCTTCTCAGATTTAAACCTTAGCTATAAAAAGAAATAAAAGGAAAACCGCTGTAAAGGATGCCCAAAATGACTGGTATAAGCCAATAAATGAGTGGCTTGGGAGCCAGTACAAGGCAATAATAAGAGTGCCTTCTGAAACTAGAAAATTTTGGTTAAATTTAGTATTCTGCAATGCTTCATGGTAATATGACTTCCTGTGTGGTCATGGTGGTTTCCTTTGTTACTTTTTTAAAAATCTTAATCTCTCTTCCTATTTTCAAACCTCCTAAAGGTAAAATCACTTGAAGTGAGTGAAAATGTCATAAAATCACCCTAAAAGTAGTTCACAGAATACAACATATTGTATGTCTGCTTCCCCTATGCTCTCATCCAAATGATTAGTTTCTGATAATATGGGTTTCACTTTGCTCTAGGAATAATTATAATAAAATACTGTTTTTTGTTTTTGTTCATTTTGACTTGAAGGACAAAATGTGTATTAATTAATAACTGAAAGTCTAGGATGAAACATCCAAGAATAAAAAAAAATACTGATATTAAAATACATTTGAAAGTTTAATGTTTGGTGTACGGTGCAATATTTTATTTAAATTTTTTTCAGTGTTGCTTTAACTCTACCAAGGTACAAACTCACAGCCCCTTGTGTGTGGGTGTTAGCTTTCGGATTTTTAAGTTCATTAATATGATCAGTTAAAGGGTCGCTGAGTTTTCATAAAACTTTATTTCCGAGACTTGATATCCAGAGGAGGAGGAAAAGCTGTTTGGTTTGAAGCTGTTTGGGAGCAGCACTTATACAAGCAGACAAACAATGTGAGTTTGTGAGCGTTCGTGTGTTTGATTTCAAGTCTGTATTAAGTGTGTTACTTTAGATTAATTTCAGAGACTTTAGCAGTGGACTACACTAAATCAGTTGCTTATCACTGCACTAACTTTCTTTTTAGGGAGTAATAGAAAGTTCAGATTCTTCCTCTGAAGATCTTACGGGAAGACCACTGTTTAAAGTGAAGGATATGGACCTTTTTATTAAAAGCGGTGAGATCCACTATGGAGGTAGAATTAGAAAAAGAGACTAGATAAAGACAGGAGATAATGTTTGAAAGTCTGAGGCCAAGAAAGGCAACAGTGTTCCCTATTCAGAACTGTGTTAAGGAGTTGATAAAGCGAGAATGAAACAAGCCTAGGGTAGATGCCCCCGTTGCAAAAGTTAATAAGAGATAAGTGTTCCCGTTTTAAGATCTGGGTTCCCTTAAAGACCCAATGGATAAAAGAGCTGACACATATCTTAGAAAAAATTGGGAAGCGTCTAACTCCTCTTTTAAGCCTAATATTGCTACAACATCGGTGGCAAGGTCACTGAAATTCTGGTTAGGGGAATTAGAATCACACATTGCTAACAGAACCCTGAGGGACCAGCTACTGGAAGCAATACTTACAATGCTAAAAGCAGTAGACTTTATTTCGGATCCGTTAGCTGATGCTCTAAGGCAGTGGTGGCGAACCTATGGCACGGGTGCCAGAGGCGGCACTCTGAGCCCTTTCTGTGGGCACCCACACCCTGGGAAGAGTCTATGGTGTACCAATATGCCTTGGACTTTTCCTGCCATTCATCAGCGCCGGGTTCACTATGAATGGCACTGGCAGTGCACTTAATGTAGGCAGGATATTACACCTACATGATAAAGTACATGGAAGATATACTATATTAGACTGTAGTGTTCAGGGTAAATTGCCATGTTGGCACTTTGCGATAAATAAGTAAGTTTTGGGTTACAGTTTTGGCACTCAGTCTGTAAAAGGTTCGCCATCACTGCTCTAAGGTTATCGGCCAGAGCAGCAGCATTGTCTAACTCGGCCAGAAGATCCCTTTGGCTGAAGGGGTGGAAGATGGGATTTTGCCTCTAAATCCAAATTATGTGCCCTTCCTTGCCAGGGACATTTTTTATTCGGCTTGGCACTAGATTATATATTGGATAAGGCATCTGATAGGAAGAAGGGGTTCCCTGTGCCATCCTTTCCTAAGCAGAGGAAGCCATTTCGGTTTAGAAATAAAAAGGAGTCTAGAGTCCAAAAGAGAGGCAATGAGTGGAGAAAAGATAATTCAAGGGGCCTTTTGTGTAAGTCCAAGCCCCAGTCATCCAGCGTTTCTCAGCAATGACGCCAGGTCTCAGGTGGGGGTCAACTGTCTTTGTTCTGGATAAAACTTATAATAAAGGAAGGATACCGATTTAGATTTCAAAAGACCCCCCACTGAGAAGATTAAAAATTAAGGCTTTAGGTCAACAGTCTCCAAAACAGTCAACAATTCTTCATTTAATTCCCAATTGCGTCATGGCTTCAATAGATATCAAGGACACAATGCGCCTTAAAATTTGCAGATGGCGACACGACTTTTTAGTCTTGTCGCCATTTGCGACTGTACCGCCGCGATCCTGCGCAGCCTATGTTCTCTTCAGTAGCACAGTCAGTGTTGAAGGAAGGAGTCCCTCCCTCTCCACTGTGACGCGGCCGCCACTACCACCAATGGGGAGATAGCAGGGAGGAGGAGGGGAGGAGCTGTCGCCACTGTGCCACCAATGAATGTAAAACATAAGTATAGGCAGCGGTATCACAGACCCGGCACCCGGCCTCAATAACAGGGCATGCGATCTGCGGTAATTAACCCCTCAGGTGCCACAGATCGCATGCCCTGTTATTGAGGGTGGGTGCCGGGTCTGTTATACCGCTGCCGACAGGAGTTAGAGGACCTTTCATGGGTACAAAGAATATTAACTTATTAGTAGCAGGCTACATAGAGCGGCACCCAGGGATCTAAGTGCACTTACTATTAGTCCTGGGCGCCGCTCAGTTCACCCGCTGTGGCCCCCGGTAATTTCAACATTCAGAGCAAGGAGGAGGAGACGCCAGTGTCTGTCCTTCCCCCTGACAGCAACGCTGACCAATCACAGCACAGAGAGTGAGTTGTTTTTTTTTCTCCCTCTCTCTGTGCTGTGATTGGACAGCGCTGCTGTCAGGGAGAAGGACAGACACTGGCGTCTCCTCCGCCTTGCTCTGAATGTTGAAATTACCGGGGGCCACAGCGGGTGAACTGAGCGGCGCCCAGGACTAATAGTAAGTGCACTTAGATCCCTGGGCGCCGCTCTATGTAGCCTACTACTAATAAGTTAATATTCTTTGGACCCACGAAAGGTCCTCTTTAATTACATTCATTGGTGATGCAGTGCCGCCCCCCCCCCCCCAAACCCTCATTCTCTCCCCCCCCCCCATTATCACTGGCCACAAGTCACCCCCCCCCCCCCATTGTTATATGGTGGCCACAGGGTCCCATCCCCTCCATTGGTGGCAGTGGCAGATTACACTGCTGGGGCTCCGATAGTTACCATGGCAGCCAGGACGCTACTGGAGCCCTGGCTGCCATGTTCAGCTCCCTGCTGCTGTGTGCACAAAGCACAGGGAGATGTGTGAGATCCTATTCACCCTGATAGATCTTTATCAGGGTGAATAGCATAAGGGATGAAAAGATCCAGGTTCTAGTCCTAAGGGAAGAAATGGTTATTAAATAAAAAGTTAAACAAAAAAAACACCAAAATACTACAAGTTTAAATGGCCCCCCTTCCCAGTTTTACATATAAAATTTACAAACAATAAAGAATTAACATATTGCATATCGCCACGTCCCAAAAAGTGTGAGCTATTAAAATATAACAAAAATATTTCCGCTCGGTGAAGGCCGTAACAGAAAAAAAAAAAACTCTAAACCACTCAGTTACTGGGTCTGACGTTCGAGATTTTCCAATTACAAGAAGGGAGAGTGCCTTCTCTTTCAGCGATGCACTTAAAAGGCTCAGAAAACTGTCAAGCAGACTTTCTAAGCAGGCACAAGATCAGCCAAGGGGAATGGTGCCTTTGCCAGGAAGTATTCAACCACATAGTATGTCCATGGGGATCTCCATCAATAGACCTTTTTGCTTCCAGAAAAAAAAAAATTCTCTCAGCCCACGGGATCAGTCACAAGGGATAGATGCTCTGTCTCAACCTTTGGTTAAGGATCTGGTTTACGCATTTCCGCCTCTGTCTATTGTCCAGGGTAATCCAGAAAATCAGGAGGGAGGAGGCAACAGTAATTCTAAGAGCTCCCTATTGGCCGAAAAGAGCATGGTTTACTTGGTTAGGAAGCTGTCTCTTTGGGATCCTTGGGTACTTCCAAAGAGGGAGGATTTGTTGTTCCAGGGGCCCCTTCGTCATCCCGAAATAGGGAAATTACATTTAGCAGCCTGGATATTCAGGGAATTCCTTAAGTCCAAGGGTTTTGTCAGAGCAGGTAGTAGAAACTCTTAGCCAGCAGGAAAAAAGGTCACCTCTGATATTTATGAGAATCTGGAAAACCTTTATTCTGTTTGCTGGGTCGAATATGGATCTGTCATCTCCTTCAGATATTCTATTAATTTAAAATTTTCTGCAGGAAGAACTCGAGAAAAAGTTAAAGCCTAGCATGTTAAAGGTTTTAGGTTTCAGCCCTTAGTGCTCTGTTTGACTCGGGTTTGGCAGCTCATCCCTGGATTAAAAGGTTCATAAAAGCGTCTACCAGGCTAAATCCTTCTATTTCCCTGGGATTTAAATGTCGTTCTTTCATTGCTAACCCAAAGTCCGTTTGAACCTAAAGATTCAATCTCTATTAAAATGTTGTCCTACAAGACGGCATTCGTGGTGGCCATTATGTCAGCCAGACTCCCTTGTCTGCCTCTTCTCCTCCCCCCCCCCCCCCTCCCCTTTATACCTCGATTTTGGAAGACAGGATTGTATTTAGACCGCATCCTGCCTTTCTTCCAAAGGTGGTCTCTGATCCTGCCCACTACATCTGCAGGATCAGGCATTTTAGAGTACATAACTGCTGTAACGTTATCCTTAGCTTGCTTCCCATATGCTCAGTCAGGGCCCCCCTTCGAACCGCCGTCCCCCCATTGTGTGCACATAGGCAGCACATGCCACCGATGTCCCGACCCTCCCTGTCTTTGAGGGCGTGGCAGTTGTATACCGTGCTCCACTCACGCACTGCCTGTCTGCCTCATCTCAGGTCTGTCACTGACTGAACACAGTCAGCTAGCCGCCCCCAGCATCGCCGCCGCCAGCCCAGAACCACTACTTGCTGACTGCCCCTGTTGTAAGCTACATCTGCCCACAGCCGAGCAGTGCCAGTGACTTGAGGTAAAAGAGTTCATGAGGGGATTCTTCTTTAAAGTGATTTTTATAAGTTTTATAATTTAAACGTAAGGAAGTTTTTACACATAAGGTTAATACAAAGCATATTACAAATATGCAATCTTATATGATGTGATGTAGCCAAACAAACAAATAAGAAAAGTTACATATATGGGTGTTAGTGATTATATCACAAACATATGAGCAATCGTTATTGTTATCGATATTATTGAATAAGGAGAATCATGTGATTACCATATTTGCGTGCCTATGTTCATTGTGTAAACTCAGAAATGTGACACATAAATTAATTTATAACAGTAAAATAAAGAGAATGTGATGAGATTCTCCTTTAGTTGGACAGACCTCGTCTCCCGACCAGAACTTGACATACACAACCTGCTATTCTAATGTTTGGGGAATTGTCAACCATGTGCTCCACATTAAGAGTATCTTATTGTTCCTGCCTGAGCTCCTTGCATAAATCTGTTCATTGATGTAATTTTTAGATACAATGTTTGATATCTTGAATATCCGGGATGTTTGCGGTCTTCCAGAGTTTCACTATCAAAATCCTGTATGCAATAAGGATATGGGTTATCGGGAATTGGGCCAATAGACTGAACCTATATTTAGTAATGCTGATTTGGGAAGAACTACTATTGGTTTTCCTACTATCATACTAACTAATGTGTTTGTAATTTCTTAACTTTCTTAACTTAGGACAGTTCCAGAAAATGAGAGGATTCTTGATGGGGGTGAGGGCAGCAGCAAACAGAGTCCCTGCCTGCAGGTTTGTAGGCTCAGAGGACTCAGGACAGTGTTGCCCAGCAGCACATACCCACTCAGTCACCTTGTTGTGTTTTTTTTTTTTTTTTTTTTTGGGGGGGGGGGGGGGGTGGAGGGTTGAGTGGTGGTTAGGCAGCAAGGAGTTAAAGGGGTTATCCAACCCCTATAATGCCTGCCAAAATGCTCTGCCACCTCATACAGGTAATACTTAGCCCGCTCCCCGGCACCTGCGTTTCTGATGCCTGCACGGCCGCCACTGCATGCCCCTATTGCACGAATGAAAACATCCGGCGATGTGGGGGGGCAGTCAATAGCAGGCCACGATGGGAATGAGCCTCCCTTGCATCGCGGGTGACGCCTTGAAGGCTCATTTCCTTCGCGGCCCGCTATTGGCTGCACCCCCTTCCCCCAGCCTGTAGGCGGTGCCGGGCATTTTGGGGACATAATATGGGATAGAATTGGAAAAAACACAATTCCTCCACCGTTTTACAGGTTTTGTTTCTATGGCATTCCTTTTGCAGCAAAACTGACCCATTCTCTGGGTCAGTAGTAATACAACAGGGGTGTGGCCGGGGAGGAGACGGGACAGTTGGTGAGATGGGCCAGGGGTGGGTAGTTAGGGGGCCCAATTCAGATTCTTTCTATGGGGCCCAATGATTTCTATGTACGCCCCTGAGTAGTAAACTTTTAATAATGATGAGTGGCCATTAGAAGTGTTCCTTGGCAGTTATGTAAATACTGCTTTTTTTTCTGAAAATTTGACGTAATAGTACGACATGGTGATCGGGCAGGCACTATTGCGGTGTGCGCGTGATCACTTCAGGGGCCTGGCAGTCCCTGGTAGCCGAGCCCCTGCTGTATCCGCCGGTATCGCTGTAAAAGCCGATGCCGGCGGATTAACCCCTTCTATGCCGCGATCCTTGCAGATAGCAACATAAAAGGGGTTTGTGTCGGGCGAGGGAGCGCATCGAGTCCCCACTCTGCTGTGGCGGGGACTTGATGTGTCAGAAAGCAGCCTGATGCTGTGCAGAGGCTGCCCAATGCCTTGCACAGCATCGCTACCTGCCTTCTACGGGTGCCGAGGAGATCCAGCCTCAGGCTAGGTCTTCTAGGCAACCTGTTAGTGTACTACTCACTATAGTGCACAAACAGGTAATAATTACAATACAGATGTATTGTAATGCATTGCAGAGCGGATCAGACCCCCAAAAGTGAACATCAGAAATAAAGTTAAGGGGAAAAAAAAGTGTTTTTAATAAAATTTATAAAGTTTTTAAGGAATAAAAATGCCCCTTTCCCCTTATTTTATAATAAAAAACTGAAAAAAAACCCACACATATTAGGTATTGCCGCATCCATAATGACCGGCTCTATAAATATATCACATGATCCACCCTGTCTGATAAACACCATAAAAAAAAAAAGTAAAAACGGTGTGAAAAAGCCATTTTTGTCACCTTACATCCCAAAAAGTGCAACACCAAGCGATCAAAAAAGCGTATGTCCAACAAAATAAAACCGTCACCTCATCCCACAAAAAATGAGCCCCTACCTAAGACAATTGCCCCAAAAATTTAAACTATAGCTTTTAGAACATGGAGACACTAAAACATAATTTTTTTGTTTCAAAACTACTATTGTGCTAAAGAGAAATACATAAATATATACATATTAGGTATCGCCATGTCCGTAACAACCAGCTCTATAAAAATATCACATGACCTAATCACTCAGATGAACACCATAAAAAAAAGCAATTTTTTGTCACCTTACATCACAGAAAATTGAAACAAAAAGCGATCAAAAAGGCGTATGCCCCCCAAAATAGTACCAATCAAATCGTCACCTCATCCCGCAAAAAAAATGCTACCCTACTTAAGACAATCGTTAAAAAAATTAAAAAGCGATCACTCTCAGACAATGGAGACACTAAAATAAAATATGGTTATTTCTTGCTTCAAAACTGCTACTATTGTGCTAAAGTGAAATAAATTTTAAAAAAAAGTATATATATTAGATATCGCCACGTCCATAACAACCAGCTCTATAAAAATATCACAAGGCCTAACTCAGGTGAACACGTTACATCACAAAAAATTGCAACACCAAGTGATCAAAAAAAGCATATACCCCCCAAAATAGTACTAATCAAACAGTCACCTCATCCCGCAAATAAAGTGTAATAATGAATGCTCAAAAAATCATATGTACTTAAAAATGGTACCAATAAAAATGACAACTCTTCTTGCAAAAAACGAGCCCCTGCACAAGGCGATCGGCAGAAAAATTAAAAAAAATAGGGCGTTCAGAAAATAGATACAAAAACCAAATTTTTGTTTTCAAAATTGCTTTATTATGTAAAACTGAAACAAACATCATAGAAAGTAGACATATTTGATATAATTGCGTCCGTAACAACCTGATTTATAAAAATAGCGCATGATCTAACCTGTCAAATGTTGTTAAAAATAAAAACGCTGCCAAAACATCCTTATTTTACCTTGCCTCACAAAAAACATAATATAGAGCAATTAAAAATCATATGTACCCCAAAAATAGTACCAATAAAACTGCCACCTTATCCTGTAGTTTCCAGAATGTGGTCACTTTTTTGTGTTTCTACTGTAGGGTTGCATCAGGGTGGACATTGCATCTATAAACCACCTCTCAGTTGGAGTTCCTGAGAGTTTGTGAACAGGTTAGCCTTTTGCACCTGTTCACATTATGGGTGGTGGTCACATTATTGCGAGCACCAGTTCACATTATTGCTGCTCTTGTGCTGTGCTGGTGGAGTGATGGGACCCAGGGCCAAGGTAGCTTTGCAGCACAGTGAGTGTGCTGTGTGGCTACTGGGTCCCGTTGCCTGCTGGTGCAATGCGAAGGGGCCGGTGGTCGCAGCGCAGTGCTGCGCTAAAGTTAGAGTAGGTCCCCACTTGAAGAGGCAACCTTGTTGTGGTAAGTGGGCCTATGCTCTTTGATCAAACTGTATACCAATGCCTCTTTTTAGTGCATTGCATAAGGTTATATTTATTAATATTGTGCTGAGAAGCCATGTTTTATTATGCTGAATAACAGTCCTTATATCAATAGCATAGTATCGAGGATGTGCGGTCCAGATTCACTCACTTGTTATGCATCTATAAACCAGTTCAGCTAAATCTGCCTTCCAAAAACTATATGGCATTCCTTTCCTACTGCGTCCTGCAGTGTGCCCATACCACAGTTTACAACCATGTGGCGTGTTTCTGTAAACTACAGAATCATTGTAATAAATATTGAGTTTTGTTTGGCTGTTAACCCTTGCTTTGCTACTTGAAAATTGATTAAAATGTAAAATCTGCCAAAAAGTGAAATTTTCAAATTTCATCTCCATTTTCCATTAATTCTTGTGGCACACCTAAAGGGTTAAAAAAAAAGTTTGTAAAATCAGTTTTGAGTACATTGAGGGGTGTAGTTTCTAAAATGGGGTCATTATTGGGTGGTTTCTATTATGTAAGCCCCACAAAGTGACTTCAGACCTGAACTGGTCTTTTAAAAAGTGGGTTTTTGACATTTTCAGAAAAATTTCAAGATTTGCTTCCAAACTTCTAAGCCTTCAAACGTCCCCAAAAAATAAAATGTCAGTTTCAAAATGATCCAAACATGAAGTAGACATATGGGAAATGTAAATTAATAATTATTATATGAGGTATCACTATCTATTATAAAAGTAGAGAAATTGAAATTTGGGAATTTTTTAAAATATTTGATAAATTTAGGAATTTTGCACAAATAAAGGTGAAATATAGACTCAAATTTCTGACCATCATGAAGTACAATGTTTCATGTGAAATCGCAATCTGTAGATGCCCCCATAGTGCCCCCAATAAGGTGCCAGTAACAAGTGCCACCCAATGTGCCAAGAACTGCCCCCATAGATGCCCCCCAATCATGTGCCAGTAACCGCTGCCCCCATAGATGCCCCCAATCATGTGCCAGTAACAGCTGCCCTCATAGATGCCCCCCAATCATGTGCCAGTAGTACCACCATATATAAAATCAAACACTTACCTCCATCAGGCTGGCAGCGATGCGATGCAGGCCTCTTCAGGCCTGTGTCGCGCGTTGTACGGCTCGGGCGGCGCGATGACATCATGGTTCCTCCTGCGTCGGCCTCTGATAGGCTGCAGGCCTAGTCCCTCCCATTCCCCGCACTTCCAGCTGTATCGCTGTTTTGAGGACGTCGATACAGATGACTATGGAGATGAGCGCTTCCACAATGGAAGCGCTCATCTCCCTTTGCCCTGCCTCCACCCCTCAAATCACCAGTGGCTAGTGGGGCTCAAGAGATCGCTGCCTTGGGCCCCCAGGAGCAACTGGGCCCGGGGCAGCTGCCCCTTTTGCCCTGCATTAAAGACGGCCCTGACTGGATAATGAGAAAAATAGGTTTAGCCTATTTTTTGGCAGGTCTCCAGGTTCCTATGGGGTTCATGGCCCATTCCACAAGGGCTGTAGCTTCTTCCTGGGCAGAGAAAGGCTTTACCACCATTGACCAAATTTGTAGAGCTGCTACCTGGAGCTCTCCAAACACCTTTTACAAACATTACATGTGGCAGGCGCAGAACTATGAAGTGCCTTTTGCGCTGTTGCATTAGAAGAATTTTGGTATCTCTGACTATTAGTCTATTACCCTGTAATTCCTCTAGCGCCATTCTATGGAAACAGTAGGTTTAAAAAGCACACCAAATGCTTGAAATAACTTCTTTATTAACTTCAACTTTTCTTCATATATAACACTGCTGCCTCCGCAGATGATAGTTCCATGTACATAACACGTGTTGAGAAGATATCACAAAATGGCGGTTTGCATAAGATGGTGGGTCAACTGTTCAATCTTGTCATTCAACATAAAATGGTGGATATATTTCTCTTGAGTATCTGTACTGTCACTTTAAGTTATTTAAGCACTTTATAATCTCTCTGAGTGGTATATCTGAGGTCTAACTAATAGTTCACTTGCTGAATTTGGTCGCAATATGGAGTTAGCAGTAAATATTTGCAGATTGGTTGAGTATGATCTAGTATGGTTGTGTGCAATTTGGATTGCAATATGGAATTTAAATTTGTATTGTCAACTTTGAAGTTTGCAATTGAATTTGGTGGAACTGTAAGTAAACACACATATAACTGGTTCAGTATACAGTTCTCATCACTATATTAACAGTAGGAACATTATATAACCGTTTTAAATACCTATTTTGGCCTCTCTGCTTCCATAAAACACAGCTCTTAGTGGAGTGAATGTCTGTTCAGCTTCTCTCAGGTGAATAATAATTTCTAGCAGCTCCTGCTAGGGAATTTCCCCACACAGGCTGTGTGTGGGCCTGGCTGTAATTGGTCTAGACTCCTGCCCAGCAACAACAGTTTAACGCTATGCTTTCTGTGTCTGCTGTGTCACTGAGCTTACCTCACATCCATATAATAAATCTTAAAGGCATATCTTTTCTGCTTCTGTGAACACAATATATATGTTATATGACATCCACAGCTACATTACCGATTAAATCTATCATCTGCTCAAGATTTGACTTTCGAGAGGAACACAGACGATACATTGTTGTTTCTCCCCATAGTATTTGATAACCGAAATCCACAGCATGCTAAAGAAGGACTATTTTTACTATGCCATTCAGAAAATGGCACACCTCTCTCTCTCCTCCCCTAACCATGGCCTTTTGTTTTAAAAATGCAGTAAGAGTTCTTTCCAAATATAATAGTCCTGATAAAGAGGACTCTTCGCCCTTGAAACACGTTGACCACAAATAATCATCTGCTTTTACCAATACATGGTATTGTATCCCTGCTGACAGCGCCGATACAGAGGTTCTGACTCTTCTTCTATTGCTACTTTTTGAGTGCTTCATCCCGACGTCTGCATCCCTGTCACCGGCAGGAACCCAGGTAGCAACGCAGGCACTTTGCATGCTGGTCGGATGATACCAACAAAGCTATAAATAGCTGTCGTAACTCTTCACAAATCACAACAGCAGAGGGTAAGTGCAACTTTTCTATATTTTACATAAATCCCATACAGCACCACACATGAGACAAGACCTCCTGTCTTATATTTCTCTTTTACAACCCCAAAAGATACCAATGCACATTATATCACAGAGGAAAAATGACATTTCATATAAAATGTAACTTCTACTATCGATTGTTAAAATAATACCCCATATAAATGTAATTAATAATAAACGATGTCAGATATTTTGACAAAGCCTTACTTAGGACGTTTCCAGGATAATACAAGCCGATAAAGAAAATTGCGGCAACTTACAGTTTGAAGACCGTGGACCTGGCCAGAGGGTAAACAAGCGGTGAAGTCAGGACAGGGCGAGGGGGGAGAAATCCCTAGTGTGTCCCTCGATCTACCCCTGCCTACAGACAGAGCACCCGTCCCGAAAGGGGCAACCCCACCTCTCGGTGGCTAAGCCCTCACTGTTGCCTATTTAGACCCTGCCAACAGAAGTTAAAGGTACTTGTCCTATCTTAGTAGCTTGTCCCGACGTGTTTCCCCCAGTGTCCATAAAAACTGGTTCATCAAGGGAACCGATGATAAATAATCAGATTTTATTAGCTTAAATTCAAATAGTTGCAGGAAAATGAATACTCAAAAAGTTGCAGGCATCAATATGGACAGTTATATATCCGATGTTCTTGAGCTGAAAAACTATAGTAGTTATATCAGAGACATCATATTAGAGTTGTTGCGATACCAAAATTTTGATTCGGTTTCGATACTATAAAAAAAGTGTTGCGATACTTGATACCATTCGATACCACGCGGAAAAAAAATAAAACTAAAAAGCCACGTGCATTCCGCAATTTAAAAATTGGCGAATCGTGCAGATTTTTTTAAAAATATTTTAATAGTTTGGACTTTTCGGACGTGGCGATGCTTATTTATTTATTGTTTATATATTTTATATGTAAAATTGGGAAAGGGGGCAGTGCTCCAGACAAAAAAAAAATACCTAGTAGCCATTGGCTCCTGAACCGATCAGATCGACGTAGGATTGTTTCTATACCAAAATTTAGATTCGCTTTCGTCACTATAAAAAAAGTATTGCGATACTCAATACCACGCAGAAAAAAAACACCCAAAAAAAGCTGCGTGCATTTCACATTTTATGAAACGTTCGGCCCATAATAGAACAGTCCTATGCTATTTTTTGGGGTGACAAGGTGACAAAAAAATTGAAATCGCATGGTTTTTATCTATTTATTTCTGTTACGGCGCTCACCGCATAGGAAATACTTTAATAATTTAATAGTTTGGACTTTTCGGATGCAGCGCTATGTAATATGTTTATTATTTATTGTTTATATATTTTATATGTAAAATTGGGAAAGAGGGGGATTTAAACTTAATATTTTAGGGTAGTTTCACACTAGCGTTTTTCTTTTCCGGCATAGAGTTCCATCACAGGGGCTCTATACCGGAAAGGAACTGATCAGGCATATCCCCATGCATTCTGAATGGAGAGTAATCCATTCAGTTTGCATCAGGATGTCTTCAGTTCAGTCATTTTGACTGATCAGGCAAAAGATAAAACCGTAGCATGCCAGGGTTTTATCTACGGCAAAAAAATACTGAAGACTTGCCGGAATGCCGTATCCGGCATTTTTCCCCATAGGAATGTATTAGTGCCGGATCCGGCATTCAAAATACCGGAATGCCAGATCCGTCCTTCCGGTCTGCGCATGACAGATCTGTCTGTCCGTATGACAAGTGGAGAGACGGATCCGTTCTTGCAATGTATTTGTGAGATGGATCCGCATCCGGATGCGTCTCACAAATGCTTTCAGTCACATCCAGATCGGCGGATCCGGCAGGCAGTTCCGACGACGGAACTGCTTGTCGGATCACACTGCCGCAAGTGTGAAAGTAGCCTTAGGCCTCTTTCAATGAAGTAAGGGATCCCAGCAGACGTGACTTGATGCTTATAACAAATTTATTGTCAAAGTAACAATATGTCCTGTATTCTAGGACGCGTTTCGGCTATAGTAGCCTTTTTCAACAGATAAATGTCCATCATATAACACAGGTTTATATACACCTATAATGCCAGGAATGGGGAACCACCCAGTGACATCAGACCCCAAAAGGGGTGGTACATGGGAGGTAACCAAAAAGTAACAGAAAAATAACAGAAAGAAAACCATATAGCGGCAATGTATCACAACACTTATATTATATATTATAGATACCATCTCAGATGGGAGATTCTTCAATGAGTAGATGATGTCTAAAAAATAATAATAATGATATATGTTAGATCACCAGATTAAACAGAAATGATGCATTGGTTGACAAGGGATCTTAAATGTGTGTGATTTCATAATCCCTATTAAGACCTCTGGGGTACAGGGTATCTAGGGTATGGATCCAGTAGGCCTCTCGGCGTAATAATAGCTTCTTAATATCACCTCCCCTTCGGGGTCTCATGACCCGTTCTATTACCTGGAATTTCAATTGGGCAATAGCGTGTTTATATTTTTCAAAATGGGAGGGAATTGGGAGCAATAAATTCTTAGTCCTAATAGTGGACTTATGCTTTCCAATGCGGTCTCTAATAGTTTGCATGGTCTCGCCAATATATAATAACCCACAAGGACATTTAATTAGGTATACTACATTAGTGGACTCACAGGTGAAAAAAACATCCACCGGATATGTTCGTCCAGTATGTGGGTGATAGATATTGGATCCTTTGATTACATTTGAGCACTGGAAGCAATGCAGACAAGGGAACGTACCCTTCCGCTGTGTGGCTAGTACGCTCTGTTTGAGTATGCCTTTCGGGCTCCCCATATCAGCGCGCACTAGCTTGTCTCTGTAACTCTGTTTTTTTTTTGTTACAAATGAGCGGGGGATTTTTAAATTCTTCAATCTGTGGATATGCTCTTCCCAGCAGAGGCCAGTGCTTCCTCAATGTTGTCCAATTTATGATTAAAAGGATGGTATTTATGAACCAAGGCCACTCGTGGGGTGTCTATTTCATCAGATCTACAGGGATTCTCTAGATCACTCACGGTTTTCCTTAAGGCTAATGAGGGATATCCTCTTTCCTCAAACCTCCTAGTCATTTCCTCAATCCTAAGTCCCCGTATAGAGGGGTCTGAGACAATACGTCTCACTCTCTGATACTGGGACTTAGGAATTGCCCTTTTCAAAGACGGTGGGTGGGCACTGGAAAAGTGGAGGATACTGTTCTTGTCTGTCTCTTTTCTAAATATGTCTGTAGAGAGGTTACCATTGGGATCCTTAATTACCCTTGTGTCTAAAAAACTCAGTTTGACTATCACAAGTTAATGTGAATTGTAAACCAACACATGCATGGTTCAGATGTGAGAGGAAGAGTTCAACGGTCTCACGTGGCCCCGTCCATATGCAAAAAATGTCGTCGATAAATCTTTTCCACAATAAAATGTGGTTATGGTACCACTCAGTATTGTATACACACGTGTCTTCAAATTTTGACATATATGCATTAGCATAGGGCGGGGCCACGTTCGACCCCTTCGCGGTCCCCCTCCTCTGCAGATAATGGGTATCTTCAAACAGAAAATAAGTCCACTATTAGGACTAAGAATTTATTGCTCCCAATTCCCTCCCATTTTGAAAAATATAAACACACTATTGCCCAATTGAAATTCCAGGTAATAGAACGGGTCATGAGACCCAGAAGGGGAGGTGATATTAAGAAGCTATTATTACGCCGAGAGACCTACTGGATCCATACCCTAGATACCCTGTACCCCAGAGGTCTTAATAGGGATTATGAAATCACACACATTTAAGATCCCTTGTCAACCAATGCATCATTTCTGTTTAATCTGGTGATCTAACATATATCATCATTATTATTATTTTTTAGACATCATCTACTCATTGAAGAATCTCCCATCTGAGATGGTATCTATAATATATAATATAAGTGTTGTGATACATTGCCGCTATATGGTTTTCTTTCTGTTATTTTTCTGTTACTTTTTGGTTACCTCCCATGTACCACCCCTTTTGGGGTCTGATGTCACTGGGCGGTTCCCCCATCCCTGGCATTATAGGTGTATATAAACCTGTGTTATATGATGGACATTTATCTGTTGAAAAAGGCTACTATAGCCGAAACGCGTCCTAGAATACAGGACATATTGTTACTTTGACAATAAATTTGTTATAAGCATCAAGTCACGTCTGCTGGGATCCCTTACTTCATTGCACGTGGAAACTGATCCTGGTCCCGTGCGGCGTGCATCCAAGCGAGTGCTGACCAACTTATCTTCACTTTAGGCCTCTTTCAGACGGGCGTCACATTTTGGCTCCGGATGCGTCCCGCGCGGGTAGGTACGCAATTGCAGTCAGTTTTGACTGCGATTTGTGTTCTGGTTTTATCCCATAGGTGCAATGTCTTTTGCACGCGCGTGATAAAAAACTGACTGTGGTACCCAGACCCGAACTTCTTCACTGAAGTTCAGGTTTGGGTTCAAGGTTGTGTAGAAGTAATTATTTTCCCTTATAACATGGTTATAAGGGAAAATAATAGCATTCTTAGCTGGAGGGGTTAAAAAAAATATAAATTTAACTCGCCTTAATCCACTTGTTTGTGCAGCGCAGCTTCTTTTCTGTCCAAATACATGAGGCGGGTGCCGCAATCAAATAGCCGACACTGACTAAAAAACACCTAAAAGTGGCCCCATGTTGTAAGCGGATCCAAATTGACAAAAGGAGGAGCAACACAAGTAGGCGGGTTCAGCAATACCATAGCGCTAAATACCATCCCATCAGAACCATATGTCACAGTGCAGCACAATATATTGCCCCAAAAGCTGTCCCCCCTGTGCTGACCATCAATGGCTTCTATTTGTCTCTAATTTAAAATATGAAGCAGAAGGTAAAGGAGGTGGTGTGGGTCACAGCAGTTAAATTCCCAGTAAGGTCTATGACCAGTCTGCCTCTGGTGCCACAGCTGTCTGTAGGTTGTGTATGGTATTTCATCTCAGCTCCACTGAAGTAAATGGAGCTGAGCAGCAGCCTGCAATACCACACAACCTGTGACCAGGTATGGTCCTGTTCTTGAAAGAAAGCAGTCATGTTTTTCTAATCCTGGACAACCCCTTTAAAAACGTGAAATCTGAACTACTAGGAATATAAGATTTTGAATTACATACTTTAGATGTGTGATTAAAAAAATTAGATTAGAATTAGATCGCACATACACAAGCTTTGATCTATTCTCAGCAAAATTAACATTGCTTCTCAGTGCAATATTTAGTGTACGCACCCCTATACTGCATGCTATATAAGAGGCATTAGTGTACGTTTTGATCAAAAGGCATAAGCCCACTCATCACGTCAAGGTTGCCTCTTAGAGTGGGACCTCCGACACCACAGCTCCGGCTCCTGCTGTCTGGCAATGCCACCCTGGCCCCGAGTCCCACCAACCCACCAGCGCAGGGCCACAGCAACAACGGCTGCCACCCAGCACCGCATGTGAACAGTTGTTAAAGCTCACCTTGTTATGCTTTTTGATGAAATTGTATACTAATGCCTCATGTACAGCATGCAACATAGTGGTAGGTATACAATAAATTGCGCTGAGAAGCAGTTATTAGATTAAAGCATAGTATTGAGGATGTGTGCGATCCAGTTTCACTTTCTCATATTTTACATACCGTATTTTTCGCCCCATAAGACGCACTCCCCCTCTGTGCCACCCACAGATCCCCCCCCCGTAACAGTGCCATCCACAGATCCCCCCCGTAACACTGCCATCCACAGATCCCCCCCCCCGTAACAGTGCCATCCACAGATTCCCCCCCCCCTGTAACAGTGCCATCCACAGATTCCCCCCCCCCTGTAACAGTGCCATCCACAGATCCCCCCCCTGTAACAGTGCCATCCACAGATCCCCCCCCCGTAACAGTGCCATCCACAGATCCCCCCCCCCTGTAACAGTGCCATCCACAGATCCCCCCCCTGTAATAGTGCCATCCACAGATCCCCCCCCCCGTAATAGTGCCATCCACAGATCCCCCCCCCCCCGTAATAGTGCCATCCACAGATCCCCCCTGTAACAGTGCCATCCACAGATCCCCCCTGTAACAGTGCCATCCACAGATCCCCCCTGTAACAGTGCCATCCACAGATCCCCCCCCTGTAACAGTGCCATCCACAGATCCCCCCCCCTGTAACAGTGCCATCCACAGATCCCCCCCCCCTGTAACAGTGCCATCCACAGATCCCCCCCTGTAACAGTGCCATCCACAGATCCCCCCCTGTAACAGTGCCATCCACAGATCCCCCCGTAACAGTGCCAGCCACAGATCCCCCCCCGTAACAGTGCCAGCCACAGATCCCCCCCATAACAGTGCATCATCCACAGATCCCCCATAACAGTGCGTCATCCACAGATCCCCCCCCATAACAGTGCGTCATCCACAGATCCCCCCTGTAACAGTGCGTCATCCACAGATCCCCCCATAACAGTGTCCTTCACAGATCCCCCCCCCCCCCATAACAATGCCATCCACAGATCCCCATTAATAGTGCCATCCACAGACCACCATTAGTTCCAAACCCACCAAAAGCACACCTTTTGGTTACAAATATTTTTTTTCTTATTTTCCTCCCCAAAAACCTCTTATAGGGCGAAAAATACGTGTACTTTGATATGCCCGAAATAAATGGAAAAAGATCGTCTGAAGCTACATCACCAGTGAAAGAATACCAAGGTTAAGATATTTATACGAAGTCTCTCAATTGCCATGTATGCAAATAATGTATAATCATCCTGGTCTGACATATGGCTTCTCCTTTGGAGGTATGAATCACCTGCCCTGTGTATTGTAGGTAAACCATGGAACATACTGTGGAGTGAAGTACTACCAGTCTCATCAATAGGAATCTCCTCTTAGGAGATTACCTTACAATTTTTATGTATTTCATATATATTATCTCAAATTTTATATTCTAATATCATCCTCCGACCTAAGGGGGCACTATTCATTTCATTGATTTCAATCATCCTTTCTACATCCTTGGGAGTGGCGCCTTTTGTAGTGTTTTCTGTTTTTTTTTTTTAATCTTGTCTGGTGGGATCCATCTGGTATATCCCCTGGTTATATTATTTGGAGACTCCAGACAAGATTCACCTGTCACTGGTACATACTGTGGAGGACATTGTGGCCAGTAATGTTATAGGGGACACTTTCCAGCTCTGGGATTACCTCTCATTTTCAGATAAGCAAAATTGTTATTCTTGGTTGAAAAAAAAGAGTTCTGCAGAAGCTAAGAAATCCTGTGTCCCCTACTCTAAAATACCCTTTTTATAGTGTGTGTTATGCAATTTTATTTAGTGTATGGATCAGATTTTTTTATTTTTTTTTATAGCCTACAAAATGTCAAGAGATCTCTACAAGTATGGCCTATCAGTCGGCTTATTCAGTAGGTCAACGCTGTTTATCTTGTTTGCTGTGGCAAAGAGGATTACGTCTGTCAAAATAAACCATTTCAAGTTGCATTAACATGATTATGGATGATTATAGGAGTCCTTAAAGACCAATTATGGAGAATCCACTTGTGTAGTAAAGATATTGTGTAATGACGTTCCTTAATATCATTATTTCATCTCTCAGGTTATTCTTGGAGAAGGTGTGGGATGTAGTTGTCGAAATTCACCCTCTCAGTTTACAGAACTAGGGGAAACAACAAATCAGAAGTTTTTGTAAAACTTTTTTTTTCAGATAAAAAAAAAAAGGAATTCAAATGTGGAGTGAGGATTATTTCGAGATTGTAGGATGGATTACTTGAATGCATTAAAGGGGTTGTCTCATCTCACAATGCAAATGGCGAGATGGAACTAAGAGATGGGCTAAGGTGACCAGGCTTACAGAAACTGCTGACCAACGCGGCGCTCTGCTGTTTTTTGTAAATCAGGAGTTAAGGAAGCAGCGAAGCTTGTTCTGCTATGCTGTTTGCCAACTCCCATTCATTGTATTGGCAGCTACGAAAAAAAGCTGAATGCACACTCGCTCGGTGGTTACGGTAAGCCTGGAGACATGCTAAAGAATTACTACAACTTGAATACATACTAAATGGGCCATACATAGAATAGAAATCAGAGCTTCCTTATCTGAACCTATATGAAATCCACTTAAAGGGTTTGTCTCACTTCAGCAAATAGCATTTATTATGTAGAGAAAGTTAATACAAGGCACTTACTAATGTATTGTTATTATCCATATTGCTTCCTTTGCAGACTGGATTTACACTGCTCGTTTCCATGGTTACGACTAGAGATGAGCACATTTTTCAGAAATTTTAATCTGCCGGTTCGCGAATTGCGTTAAAAAAACGTCTATTTTCTGGCTGCAGAGAGCCTTTATAGTGGTGTAGAACACTGTGCCTTGCAGTTACACGCATAGGGAGTCTGCTGTGGTAGTGAAACAATACTGTGAGTCAGTATGACATGCAGAGGACAGGGGTCGCTCTTAGAATCACTGCACACTTCACTTATTTGGGCAGTCATGGGGCCAAAACTGACCAAATAACTCAAGTGGGAACTCAGCCTTACAGGTCAATGTTAGCGTCAAGAAGAAGCGCACTCTATTTACACTGTCGTCAGCTGATTCCACATAGATGTCTATAGAACCTGTTCTATTAAACGCTTATACAAGTATTGTTCCCCCGACAGTGGAGTGGGTGTCAGCAGTAAGTTTGTGTTGATGTCACTGATTATTTTGCCCTTCCTCTGAACTGTCAGAACAATAACCCCCAAGCATCTGCCTTCACTCGCTCAGCATTTGGTCAGTAATCCATCACCATTGCTATTAAAGGGGTTGTCCGGGTTCAGAGCTGAACCCGGACATACCCTTATTTTCACCCCGGCAGCCCTCCTGAGCCTGGCATCGGAGCATCTCATGCTCCGATGCGCTCCCGTGCCCTGCGCTAGATCGCGCAGGGCACAGGCTCTTGTGTTTACAATAACACACTGCTGGGCGGTAACTTCCGCCCAGCAGTGTGTTCGGTGACGTCACCGGCTCTGAGGGGCGGGCTTTAGCTCTGCCCTAGCCGTTTTACTGGCTAGGGCAGAGCCAAATCCCGCCCATCAGTGCCGGTGACGTCACCGGGGTTCCTGTCAGCCCCATAGAGAGCCCCGGTACGTCACCGGAACTCAGAAAATGCCTTTGCCCTGCGCGATTTAGCGCAGGGCAAAGGAGAGCATCGGAGCATGAACTGCTCCGATGCTCATGTCAGGGGGGCTGCCAGGGGGAAAATGGAGGGCTGTCCAGGTTCAGCTCTGAACCTGGACAACCCCTTTAACAAAAAAAAAAAACAAACAGGAGTAGATCCAAAACAGAGATGACACGTGAATGGAATATTTGCATGTCTTCTGTGTTTTGTACCCACTCCTGCTTTTGGCTACCAAATCACAAACCAATTCTGATGGGACCATACAGGCCTTACAGCTTCTACACAGACAGGATCTGTTGTACATCTCATTTATTTATTTTTTACTTCCTTCTGACAGATAAGGAGGAGGGTCAAATAAATGATGATGGTCAGCCAGGCCGAAAGGCAAAATAGTGGCCCAGTCATGAAGTGGGGAGGGTGGGAACAGCATGAGAAGTCCACAGAGTGGCCCTATGACATAGTGGTGAGGTGGGAGCAGCATGAGGAGACCACAGAGTGGCCCAATGACAGTGTGGAGGTGGTTGCAGCATCAGGAGGCCACGATACACCAAACAAGTAAACATGCATTAGTAAATAATAGAAAATGTACACACTTTATTTATTACCCACATCATATAATGACATCAATGCAATTAAAAGCAGATCCTAAGCAGCAGCACATAGTAGGTCATGCACCAAAGCAGCAGTACATACATATAACTACTATCATTGTAGCTCCACACAACAGACCAAAAGTGCATCAATAGAACTAAGGTCCATTAGACAATGTCCCATGGAGTAATAAGACTGCAAAAGTGCAAGGTGGATAAAACAGACTGACCGTGAGATGGTGCAGCCTCCAATGACTCCCCGGTGTGCGTTTCGCCCAATGGCTTCTTCCAGGGGGGCGTGCATCAGTAGGCCACAGAGCGGCACACTGACAGAGTGTGGAGGTGGCAGCATCAGCATCAGGAGGAGGCTACAGAGTGGCACAATGACAGTGTGGAGGTGGCAGCAGCATCAGGAGAACACAGAGTGGCAAGGTGACATAGTGTGGAGGTGGCAGCAGCATCAGGAGACCACAAAGTGGCAGGGTGACAGTGTGGAGGTGGCAGCAGCATCTGGAGACCACAGAGTGACCTGATGACCGAGTGGGGAGGTGGCAGCAGCATCAGGTGAACACAGAGTGACCCGGTGACAGAGTGGGGAGGTGGGTGGCAATACCAGATACCAGTACGAGCTGAAGATGGTTGGTGAAAGAAGAAGCACTTGGCATCAGATGTGTGGCATCAGGCGGGTGGCAGCATAAGAATAGTAGATTAGGCATGTAGCTCAAGAAACCGGTCTCTTTTGTCAAAGTGTTGGTGTGGCACCATGGATGATCTAGTCTGATACATCAGGCATTGGTGGGTGGAAATCCTGGCTGATCCACGCTTGATTTATCTTGACAAAGGTCAGTCTCTCCACATTTTGGGTGGACAGGCGACTTCTTCTTGGGGGTAACTATGGCCCCTGCCGCACTAAACACCCGCTCTGATTCCACACTACTGGCCGGGCAGGACAGCTTTTCCAGGGCAAACACTGCTAGTTGCGGCCACAAATCCAGTTTGACTTCCCAGTAGTCCAGCGGATCTTCAATGTCAGGTGGCAGGGTACTGTCCAAGTATGCCACCTCCTGCTGGTTCAGGTCCTGCTCCAGGTCTAGCTGCTGCTGCTCTGCTGGTTAGTAGTTTCTTCGCTAGGCGGGTAAAGAAAGCTGCTCATGCTAGACTCAAGTTGTTGCTGATGGAGCTCAAACTGCTCCATAGTGCCCCTATAATGTGCCAGTATAAAATACCCCTATAGTGCTCCTCTCCCCCCCTTCCTCCTAGTGCCCCCCATAATGTACCAGTGTAAAATGCCCCATATACACTCATAGTAACATAGTACATAAGGCCGAAAAAAGACATTTGTCCATCCAGTTCGGCCTGTCATCCTGCAAGTTGATCCAGAGGAAGGCAAAAAAAACCTGTGAGGTAGAAGCCAATTTTCTTCACTTTAGGGGAGTAAAAATTCCTTCCCGACTCCAATCAGGCAATCAGAATAAATCCCTGGATCAACGACCCCTCTCTAGTAGCTATAGCCTGTAATATTATTACGCTCCAGAAATACATCCAGGCCCCTCTTGAATTCCTTTATTGTACTCACCATCACCACCTCCTCAGGCAGAGAGTTCCATAGTCTCACTGCTCTTACCATAAAGAATCCTTTTCTATGTTTGTGTACAAACCTTCTTTCCTCCAGACGCAGAGGATGTCCCCTCGTCACAGTCACCGTCCTGGGAATGAATAGATGATGGGAGAGATCTCTGTACTGACCCCTGATATATTTATACATATTAATTAGATCTCCTCTCAGTCGTTTTTTTTTCTAAAGTGAATAACCCTAATTTTGATAATCTTTCAGGGTACTGTAGTTGCCCCATTCCAGTTATTACTTTAGTTGCCCTCCTCTGGACCCTCTCTAGCTCTGCTATGTCGACTTTGTTCACTGGAGGCCAGAACTGTACACAGTACTCCATGTGTAGTCTGACTAATGATTTGTAAAGTGGTAGGACTATGTTCTCATCACGGGCATCTATGCCCCTTTTCATGCAACCCCCTCTTATTGGCCTTGGCAGCAGCTGCCTGACACTGTTTTTTGCAGCTTAGTTTGCTGTTTATTAAAATTCCTAGATCTTTTTCCATGTCAGTGTTACCGAGTGTTTTACTATTTAATAAGTACGGGTGACTTGCATTATTCCTTCCCATGTGCATAACTTTACATTTGTCAGTGTTAAACCTCATCTGCCACTTATCTGCCCAAGCCTCCAATCTATCCAGATCGCTCTGTAGTAGTATACTGTCCTCATCAGTGTTAATTACTTTACACAGTTTAGTGTCATCTGCAAAAATTGATATTTTACTATGCAAGCCTTCTACAAGATCATTAATAAATATATTGAAGAGAATAGGGCCCAATACTGACCCCTGAGGTACTCCACTAGTGACAGTGACCCAATCTGAGTATTTACCATTAATAACCACCCTTTGTTTTCTATCATTGAGCCAGTTACTTACCCACTTACAGAAGTTTTTTCCCAGTCCGAGCATTCTCATTTTACAGACGTGGACAAAATTGTTGGTACCCTTTGGTCAATGAAAGAAAAAGTCACAATGGTCACAGAAATAACTTTAATCTGACAAAAGTAATAATAAATTAAAATTCTATAAATGTTAACCAATGAAAGTCAGACATTGTTTTTCAACCATGCTTCAACAGAATTATGTAAAAAAATAAACTCATGAAACAGGCATGGACAAAAATGATGGTACCCCTAGAAAACACAGAACATAATGTGACCAAAGGGACATGTTAATTCAAGGTGTGTCCACTAATTAGCATCACAGGTGTCTACAACCTTGTAATCAGCCATTGGGCCTATATATATGGCTCCAGGTAATCACTGTGTTGTTTGGTGATATGGTGTGTACCACACTCGACATGGACCAGAGGAAGCAAAGGAAAGAGCTGTCTCAAGAGATCAGAAAGAAAATTATAGACAAGCATGTTAAAGGTAAAGGCTATAAGACCATCTCCAAGCAACTAGATGTTCCTGTGAGTACAGTTGCACATATTATTCATAAGTTTAAGATCCATGGGACTGTAGCCAACCTCCCTGGACGTGGCCGCAGGAGGAAAATTGATGACAAATCTAAGAGACGGATAATCCGAATGGTAACAAAAGAGCCTAGAAAGACTTCTAAAGAGATTCAAGGTGAACTTCATGCTCAAGGAACATCAGTGTCAGATCGCACCATCCGTCGTTGTTTGAGCCAAAGTGGACTACATGGGAGACGACCAAGGAGGACACCATTGTTGAAAACGAATCATAAAAAAGCAAGACTGGAATATGCCAAACTACATGTTGACAAGCCACAAAGCTTCTGGGAGAATGTCCTGTGGACAGATGAGACAAAAATCGAAGTTTTTGCCAAGGCACATCAGCTGTATGTTCACAGACGAAAAAATGAAGCATATCAAGAAAAGAACACTGTCCCTACTGTGAAACATGGAGGAGGCTCTGTTATGTTCTGGGGCTGCTTTGCTGCGTCTGGCACAGGGTGTCTTGAATCTGTGCAGGGTACAATGAAATCTCAAGACTATCAAGGAATTCTAGAGAGAAATGTACTAGCCAGTGTCAGAAAGCTTGGTCTCAGTCGCAGGTCATGGGTCTTGCAACAGGACAATGACCCAAAACACACCGCTAAAAACACCCAGTGGCCTTCTATGAGCCCTGACCTCAATCCTATTGAGCATCTTTGGAAGGAGCTGAAACATGCAGTCTGGAAAAGGCACCCTTCAAACCGGACACAACTGGAGCAGTTTGCTCATGAGGAGTGGGCCAAAATACCTGCTGAGAGGTGCAGATGTCTCATTGACAGTTACAGGAAGCGTTTGATTGCAGTGATTGCCTCAAAAGGTTGCGCAACAAAATATTAAGTTAGGGGTACCATCATTTTTGTCCATGCCTGTTTCATGAGTTTATTTTTTTACATAATTCTGTTGAAGCATGGTTGAAAAACAATGTCTGACTTTCATTGGTTAACATTTATAGAATTTTAATTTATTATTACTTTTGTCAGATTAAAGTTATTTCTGTGACCATTGTGACTTTTTCTTTCATTGACCAAAGGGTACCAACAATTTTGTCCACGTCTGTATATACTAACCTTTTATGTGGTACAGTGTCAAATGCTTTGGAGAAGTTCAGATACACGACATCCATTGATTCGCCGCTGTCAAGTCTAGAACTTACCTCCTCATAGAAACTGATTAAATTTGTTTGACATGACCGATCCCTCACGAAGCCATGCTGATATGGCGTTATTTGCTTATTTCCGTCAAGATGCTCTAACAAAGCATCTCTCAGAAAACCTTCAAACAGTTTACCCACAACAGATTTTAAACTTACCGGCCTATAGTTTCTGGGCTCTGTTTTTGGACCCTTTTTGAATATTGGCACCACATTTGCCATGCGCCAATCCTGTGGGACATTCCCTGTCAATATAGAATCTGCAAATATCAGAAATAAGGGTCTGGCTATGACATTACTTAATTCCCTTAGGATACAGGGGTGTATGCCATCCGGTCCTGGCGATTTGTCTATTTTAATCTTTTTAAGTCGCTGTTGCACTTCTTCCTGGGTCAGACAGGACACTTTTAATGGGGAATTTATTTCAACATTCGGCATGTCATCTGACAGTTTATTTTCCTCAGTGAATACATTGGAGAAAAAATATTTAACAGCTTTGCTTTCTCCTCGTCGCTCTCTGCGACTCCCCCCTCATTACTCTTTAACGGGCCGACACCTTCAGATTTATACTTTTTAACATTTATATAATTGAAGAACATTTTAGGATTTAGTTTTACTCTCTTTGGCAATTAATCTCTCGGTCTCTAGTTTGGCCGCTTTTATTTGTTTTTTACATGTTCTATTTTTTTCCTTATAATTTTTCAGTGCTTCCGTGCTACCTTCCTGTTTTAGTGTTTTATATGCTTTCTTTTTGTCATTTATTGCTTTCTTTACAGTTCTGTTTATCCACATTGGTTTCTTTTTGTTCCTTAACCTTTTATTCCCATACGGTATGTACCTCTCACAATGAGATTTTAGGATGCTTTTAAAGATATCCCATTTTGTGGCTGTATTTTTATTTGTGAGGACTTTATCCCATTTAGTTAGGCCTATGGCCTCTCTTAGTTGGCTAAATTTAGCTTTTTTGAAGTTTGGTATTTTTGTTCCTCCCTGTAGAAACGCTCTTTTGAATGATAATTGGAAGGTTATTACTTTGTGGTCACTATTTCCCAGGTGTCCCCCAACCTGCACGTCTGTTGTTCTGTCAGGCCTATTGGTTAATACTAAGTCCAGTATGGCCGTCCCTCTAGTCGGGTCCTGAACCAGTTGGGAGAGGTGTCTTTAGTTATTGCCAAGAACCTGTTTTCCTTTATGAGATATACAAGTTTCAGTTTCCCAGTCTATATCTGGGTAGTTGAAGTCCCCCATAATAACCACCTCATTATGATTTGCCGCCTCGTCTATCTCGTTTAGTAGTAGATTTTCTGTGGACTCTGGTATATTAGGTGGTTTATAGTAAACTCCTATTAGTAATTTATTATTGTTTTTAGCGCCATGTATCTCTACCCACAGTGACTCCACATGTTCATGTCCCTCACTTATATCTTCCCGGAGTGTGGGCTTTAGACAGGACTTTACATAAAGGCAGACCCCTCCCCCTCTCCGGTTTTGACGATCCTTTCTAAACAGGCTGTAACCCTGTACATTAACTGCCCAGTCATAGCTATCATCCAGCCATGTCTCAGTTATTCCCACTATGTCATAGTCCTCCTCACACATCACTAATTCCAGTTCACCAGTTTTATTAGTCAGGCTTCTGGCATTAGTATACATACATTTGAGAGGTTTATGTATATTTTTTACTCTACACCTTTCCTTCTGAACTGTTCTAGTCCCTCCTTCCGTTCCTCCCCCAGTCTCACTACCTTGACCCCGGTCTCTATCTGCACTATCTTCCCATTCTATAACATAATTACCCTCCCCCCCAGTCCCTAGTTTAAACACTCCTCCAACCTTCTAGCCATCTTCTTCCCCAACACAGCTGCCCCTTCCCCATTGAGGTGCAGCCCGTCCCTACGATAGAGCCTGTAGCCGATAGAGAAGTCGGCCCAGTTCTCCAGGAACCCAAACCCCTCCTTCCTACACCAGTTCTTGAGCCACTTGTTAATTTCCCTAATCTCCCGCTGCCTCTCTTGTGTGGCCCGTGGTACAGGTAGTATTTCGGAAAATACTACCTTTGAGGTCCTTGCCCTCAGCTTTTGACCTAAATCCCTGAAATCATTTTTAAGGACTCTCCACCTACCCCTAACTTTGTCATTGGTTCCGATATGGACCATGACCGCTGGATCTTCTCCAGCCCCTCCCAGTAATCTGTCAACCCGATCCGCGATGTGTCAAACTCTAGCGCCAGGAAGACAGCACACTGTTCGGCGATCACGGTCTTTGTGACAGATTTCCCTATCTGTTCCCCTAATAATTGAGTCTCCCACTACCAGCACCTGTCTGGCCTGCCCTGCTCTCCTAGTTGCCTGCTTACCGGAGCTGGCATTCCTCTGACTGGCAGAGGAAGTGTCTGGCTGTGGCAGTGCCATCCCTGGACTGACATCCCCCTTATCTGCCAAACGTGCAAACTTGTTGGGGTGTGTCAGATCAGGGCTAGCCTCCCTGGCACTCTTCCCTCTACCCCGCTTTCTAACTGTTACCCAGCTAGCTACCTCACTTTCCTCAGCCTCCTCTCTGTCACCCTCCCCCTCATCTACCCCAAAGAGTGCTTGCTCGGTGAGAAGCAAACTCTTTTGCAAATTGTCAATGCCTCTCAGTGTTGCAACTTGCCCATTTAGAGACTCGATTAGCGATTCCAAACGGGTAATTTGCTCACATCTTGAACAAAGATATGCACCCTTGAAATCCTGTTCCAGGACTGCATACATCATGCAAGATGTGCACTGGACTGCGTTGTCAATTGTGCAACACATACTAAATGGGGAGTACACCAGCAAAGTAAAAAATACAATATAATGTAGTACTAAGAAACTGGCTAATTACAGTCCCCCCACTCACCTAAAGAATTATTAGGAACACCATACTAATACAGTGTTTGACCCCCTTTTGCCTTCAGAACTGCCTTAATTCTACTTGGCATTGATTCAACAAGGTGCTGATAGCATTCTTTAGAAATGTTGGCCCATATTGATAGGATAGCATCTTGCAGTTGATGGAGATTTGAGGGATGCACATCCAGGGCACGAAGCTCCCGTTCCACCACATCCCAAAGATGCTCTATTGGGTTGAGATCTGATGACTGTGGGGGCCAGTTTAGTACAGTGAACTCATTGTCATGTTCAAGAAACCAATTTGAAATGATTCGAGCTTTGTGACATGGTGCATTATCCTGCTGGAAGTAGCCATCAGAGGATGGGTACATGATGGTCATGAGGGATGGCCAAATTCGGACATTTTTCCAGTCTTCAACAGTCCAATTTTGGTGAGCTCGTGCAAATTGTAGCCTCTTTTTCCTATTTGTAGTGGAGATGAGTGGTACCCGGTGGGGTCTTCTGCTGTTGTAGCCCATCCGCCTCAAGGTTGTGCGTGTTGTGGCTTCACAAATGCTTTGCTGCATACCTCGGTGGTAACGAGTGGTTATTTCAGTCAACGTTGCTCTTCTATCAGCTTGAATCAGTCGGCCCATTCTCCTCTGACCTCTAGCATCAACAAGGCATTTTCGCCAACAGGACTGCCGCATTACTGGATGTTTTTCCCTTGTCACACCATTCTTTGTAAACCCTAGAAATTGTGAAATACTCAGACCGGCCCGTCTGGCACCAACAACCATGCCATGCTCAAAATTGCTTAAATCACCTTTCTTTCCCATTCAGTTTGGAGTTCAGGAGATTGTCTTGACCAGGACCACAACCCTACATGCATTGAAGCAACTACCATGTGATTGGTTGACTAGATAATCACATTAATGAGAAATAGAACAGGTGTTCCTAATAATTCTTTAGGTGAGTGCATAATGCCCCAGTAAAATACACCTTCTAATACTCCACAAAAGGCTTAAGAACATATAACTGCACCGCTGAACGGCAAATACATTTTTTTCCCACTTATACATTCCACAAAAGGGCTTTAGAACAAGTAACTGCACCGCTGAATGGCAAATATATTTTTCTATTTTCCACCAATACACTCCACATAAGGCTTTAGAACATAAAACTGCACTGCTGAGCAGCAAATATATTTTCCATTTCATCCACCATGACGGCCCACATTGAGATTGACCCTTGACCTCTGTAGGGGCAGGAACACATAGAGAGTTTAAGAACCCCCCACCCCTCCACCTCCTCAGTGCTTTCCTGCCCCTACAGGGGCCAACACGTGGAGAGGATCCTCCTCAAGGAGGATTACATCGTTAGTTTTACTTTGCAGGTTCTCCAGCTGGCCTCCCGCGGCAGGGGCTAAGGCTGGCCAGCTTGGAGCATCGAGGACCCTCGTCTCGGCCTATGCTGGGGCCTGTGGTCCTCCCCCATACCTCTCGTACTTCCTTCCCTCCTTAGGGAAGCAGTCGGGGGTGCCGGATTCGCGGGCGCGCGGTGTGCGGTGTGCAGCGTTCTTCCTCCGCATGCTGTGGGCTTGTGACCGGCTGGGGGAGCAGGTGCGGCGCATGGAGCGCTCAGGAGGCAGGCCGGACGCCGCACGCATCCTCTCATAGGCTCGTGCGGCGCCGGCTCTTGCCGTCACTAGGGGCGCAGCTTGATGACGTCAGACGCCGGGAAATTTGAAAAGGGTAATAGACCGCGGTTCCCTCCAGCTCTTGCCTGCTGCACCGCGATGTCTGAGACACCTGCTCCCCGCCAGGAAGGCCCTGATCCCACTACTGCCAGTACCGTGAGTCCCCTTCTGGGGGGTATATATTTCAGTCTTTTGTCATTGAAATTCTAATTGGCATATCTGGTTGCTTCCTCACTCCAGGGCAGCAAGGAGTCAAAGCCAAAGTCCAAACTCCTAAAATGCTGCGCTTGCTCTAAGCGTCTCCCTGAGAACTACAAAAAAAGGTTGTGCAAATCTTGCACATCGGAAATTTGGAAAGAAGAACAACCAGATATTCTGTCTGAAATGAAATCTTTTATTGCGGACGAAATTAAGTCCTCTTTAGCCACCCTGACAGCCCCCGCTAGTACTCCTATCCCCTCCAAGAAACGCAAGTTGTCCGCTATCTCCTCTTCTGAGGGCGAGGATGTTGAAGTGGCTTCCACCTCATCCAGACAATTTCCTAATGAGGAACCCTTGTCTGACGGGGAAATTCCGGACGAGGATAAGAAATATTTCTTCTCCGCTGATGAGATGGAGGAGCTGCTGAGAGCAGTTAGATCCACAATGGGTATCGAGGATACCCCTAAACCTCGTACGGTGCAAGACGAAATGTTTGGGGGCCTTAGATCTAAATCCTCTATAGTTTTTCCCATTAATGAAAATATAAAGGAGATGATAATGGAAGAATGGTCAGACCCGGAGAAAAGGTTAGGCGTTCCTAAGGAGTTCAGAAACAGGCTCTGCTTTGATCCGACTGAATGCAAACTTTACAATCAGACCCCTAAAGTAGATCTACAAGTGGCTAAGGTAGTAAAGAAGACCGCCCTACCCTTTGAAGACTCCTCACAATTGAGCGATCCTATGGATAGAAAGGCGGACGGGCTCCTAAAAAGATCCTGGGAATCAGCCATGTTTGGGGTCAAGACTAATATCGCTGCTACTTCTGTTGCTAGAGCAATGTATATATGGCTAGGGGAGTTGGACGTACACCTGAAAAATAAAACCCCAAGAGAAGAGATCAGAGACTCGCTCCCTCTTCTTCGCTCCGCCACAGCATTTCTGGCCGATGCTTCTGCAGAGTCGATCCGCTTCTCAGCCAAGGATGCGGCTCTTTCTAATGCAGCCCGGCGGGCGTTATGGATGAAGGCCTGGTCCGGGGACAAGGCTTCCAAGGCTAAACTCTGCTCCATCCCCTTCTCAGGGGAATTTGTCTTCGGTCCCACTCTGGATAAGATCCTAGAGGGGGCAGCAGACAAGAAAAAGGGGTTCCCAGAGGAGAAGGATTCTAAAAAGAAGCCCTTTCGTCAATTCCAGCCTCAGCAGAGATCCTACAGGGGGAAAGGGAAAACTGGCCGATGGAGCTATCCCAAAGGAGGGAGAGGAAGAGGCTTCATCCTCAATCCCCAAAATAGACCAAACAAACAGCAGTGACGCCAGAGTAGGGGGGCGACTGATGGGTTTTCTATCTTCCTGGAAACAGGTAACTTCAAATCCCTGGGTCCTAAATGTAATCTCTCAGGGCTACAAGATAGAATTCGCATCAGTCCCCCCAAGAAGATTCTGCATCTCACCCCAGCGCAGGTCAGAACTTCCAAAAATTTGGCAGGGCGTCCAAGACCTCTTAGACCTAGAGGTGATTCAAAGGGTCCCTATCCCAGAGGAAAGGAGAGGGTTTTATTCCAGCCTTTTTTTTATAAAAAAACCAGACCAATCCTTTCGCACCATTATAAACTTAAAACCCCTAAACAAGTCCATTCTATACAGGAGGTTCAGGATGGAAACAATCCCATCCATAATTCCCCTGATCCAGAAGGGGGCGTTCATGTCATCGATCGATTTAAAGGACGCCTACTACCACGTCCCCATTCATCATCTTTCTCAGAGGTATCTAAGATTTGCTATAAAAGGTCAAGACGGATCAATCCATCACTTTCAATACGTGGCCCTTCCTTTCGGTATCTCCTCGGCCCCCAGGGTCTTCACAAAAGTAGTAGTAGAGATGGTGGCCTATCTTCGTCAAGAGGGAGTTACAATCATCCCATATCTCGACGACTTCCTGATTCTGGGCAAGACAGAGTCCGAGAACCTCCGAGCAACGCAAAGATTCTTGGAATTCTTAAACAATCTCGGCTGGATCATAAATCTAAAGAAATCCACCCTAATCCCATCCAGGAGAATAAGGTTCCTGGGAGTGGAACTGGACTCATCCCTGTTAAGAACTTTCCTCCCTCAGGACAAGGCCACGACTCTAATGGAAAAGATCCGAGCATTCCAGAGGTCTCGCAGTTGCTCCATCCGGAAGGCCATGAGTCTCCTGGGCAGCCTAACAGCCTGCATCCCTTCGGTTGCCTTGTGCCAAGGCCACACAAGGGTGATCCAGAGTTGGATCCTAGGCATCTGGGACGGGAAGCAGGTAAGTCTGGACAAGACTTTCCGGATCCCGCAGGCCGTAAAAACAGACCTAGACTGGTGGAAAGAAAGAGGAAGACTGCTTGGAGGCCTACAGTGGCAGAACCACCCGGCCGTTCAGGTTATCACGGACGCAAGCCTAGGAGGCTGGGGTGCAAAGATCGGAGATCATCTTCTACAGGGCTCCTGGCCAGCCGAGATACGAGTCAAGTCCTCAAACTACAGAGAGCTGTATGCAGTCCTGGAGGCGTTATTAAGGGGAGAGAGTCTTTTAAAAGGGCAACACCTAAGAGTAATGTCCGACAACACCACAACGGTGGCCTATCTGCGACATCAAGGAGGGACAAGGTCACGGCCTCTGGGTGCGTTAGCAAGAAGAATCTTCTCCTGGGCAGAAGAGAACGTCTTATCTCTCTCCGCCATCCACCTAAAGGGCTGCGAAAATACGATAGCAGATTTCCTGAGCAGGAGGACGATAGATCCAGGAGAATGGTCTCTGAACAGGGACATCTTCCGGAAGATCTCGGAAAGATGGGGCCGTCCGGAGGTAGACTTGTTCGCCTCCAGAAAAAATGCGCAGGTGGAATGCTTCTGCTCCCTAAACCGGGAGGACAGACCCTGGGCAATCGATGCCCTATCGATACACTGGAATTGGAACCTGGCCTACGCCTTCCCCCCAATACCTCTTCTTCCCAGGGTCATCCAGAAACTCCTAGGGGAACCAACTACTCTGATCTTAATAGCCCCTTTGTGGCCAAAGAGGAGTTGGTTCTCCACTCTAAAACAGCTATCGCTGGAGGATCCATGGGAAATCCCTTTTCAGAAAGATATTCTAGTCCAGGGCCCTCTACTTCATCCAGACCCCGGGATATTCAGACTGTCAGTCTGGATCCTGAGAGCGAGACATTAAGAAACAGGGGTCTTTCAGAAAAAGTGATATCTACCCTAAGGGCCAGTAGGAAAAATGTGACGTCTGCCATCTACCTAAAGATCTGGAAGAGATACTGTTCCTGGTTAGGAGTGGAGCGCCCAGACACCTCCTCCCCTCCCATCAATAGGATCTTGGACTTTCTGCAGTGCGGCTTGGAATTGGGCCTAAGACCTAGTACCCTGAAAGTCCAGGTTTCTGCTCTCAGCTCCTTTTATGACTGCAGCCTAGCTAGCCACAGATGGATCAGGAGGTTCTTTAGAGCGGTTTCAAGGTTGAGACCCTCCCTGAAATCGAGGGCTCCTACTTGGGACCTTAACATAGTCCTAGAAGGCCTAACAAAACCTCCCTTTGTACCGTTATCAGAAATCTCTTTAAAACACCTTTCCCTAAAAACTGCCTTTTTAATTGCTATCACCTCAGCCAGACGTATTGGAGAGATCCAGGCCCTTTCTTGTAGGGAACCCTACCTCCAGATCACCCAAGATCACATCCGTTTAACTCTCGATCCAGGTTTTCTCCCAAAAGTAGTCTCCCCCTTCCATCGGGAACAGGAGATCTTTCTACCTTCCATCCCCAGATCTGAATCTTCAGGGTCTAGTGTTAATTTACATCTCTTAGATGTCAGGGATACAGTGATCCAGTACCTGGATTCTACCAGGGATTTTAGGGTTGATGGCAATCTCCTTGTTCAGTTTTCGGGGAAAAATAAGGGAAAGAAACTAGCTAGGTCTTCCATAGCCAGATGGATCAGATCCACCATTGAATATTGTTACAGGTTCCAGAATATACCCAGTCCTGATAATGTTAAGGCCCACTCTACTAGGGCCACTGCCTCCTCTTGGGCTGAGAAAGGAGGAGTCTCGCTGGACCAGATTTGCAAGGCTGCAACCTGGTCAAGCACCAATACCTTCGTAAAACATTACCGTCTTAATCTTCCGGATTCGAATGAAACTCTTTTCGGCCGGAAGGTTTTACAGGCGTTATCCCCACCCTTTTAGTTATCTGTTATGTCTCAATGTGGGCCGTCATGGTGGATGAAATGGAAAAACCGCAATTAGACTTACCGGTAATTCCGTTTCCTTGAATCCACCATGACGGCCCATACTATTCCCCTTCCCAAAAAAAATAAATAAAAAATATATATAAAATAAAAAAATAAAAAAAAGGGGAGATATATGCTTACGAATATATCTTTTCGTACTTTAAGATAAATAGGAGTTTAAGGGTATGGATTAATATCCTTTTACTTTTGTTCCACCTTTTCGGGTAATTGTAAAGCACTGAGGAGGTGGAGGGGTGGGGGGTTCTTAAACTCTCTATGTGTTCCTGCCCCTACAGAGGTCAAGGGTCAATCTCAATGTGGGCCGTCATGGTGGATTCAAGGAAACGGAATTACCGGTAAGTCTAATTGCGGTTTTTCTTTTTTCCTCTTATACACTCCACAAAAGGCTTTAGAACATATAACTGCACTGCTGAACGGCAAATAGGCCCTCATTTTTTTCCACTTATGCACTCCACAAAAGGCTTTAGAACATATAACTGCACCGCTGAACGGTAAATATATTTATCTTGCAGACATCAAGGTAGACCTGCAGAAGAAGGTGACAGCGCAGTATGTGATGTATATATGTGTGTAATGTATGTAGTGCATGGTGTGATCATCACATACTGCACTCCATACATTACACACATGTATACATCACATGCCACACTCCGCAAAAGGGCTTTAGAACATATGACTGAAGGGCAAATAGGCCCTTACTTTTTCTGCATATACACTCCAAAAAAGTCTTTAGAACATATAACTGCACCGCTGAATGGCAAATATATATTTATTTTTTCCACTTATACACTCCACGAAAGGCTTTAGAACATATAACTGCATCGCTGAGCGGCAAATATATTTTTATCTTTTTCACTTATGTTCTCCACAAAAGTGCTTTAGAACATATAACTGCACCTCTGAATGGCAAATAGGCCCTTATTTTTTTCTACTTGCACAGCCCACAAAAATGCTTTAGAACAGTGATGCCCAACCTACGGCCCGCGGGCCAAATGCGGCCCACGAAGCCATGTCATGCGGCCCGCGCACTGACCTGGACTTTATCAGCGCAAGGAGCTCTGCGAACGGCACAGGCAGCAAAGCAATGTTGCCTGTGCCTACAATCTCCCCGACCCGGCCACGCCTCCTAGCTAATTTATTCACTGAACTTGCCTTTGTGAAATTGAAGAGAAGTGGCGTAATCTCGCACAGGCGCACTGGCAGAGGCATCGAAGTGCGCATGCACTATCTTCATTGCATCTGCCAGTGCGTGATTAAAGGCGCTTCTCTTCAATTTCACAAAGGCAAAGCAAGTGCAGTGAATAAATTAGCTAGGAAGCTGAACTGGGTGGGGGGGGGGGGGATATTTGTGGATGACACCGAGGGGGGGGGGGGGATATCTGTGGATGACACCGAGGAGGGGGATATCTGTGGATGACACTGAGGAGAGGTGTATCTGTGGATGACACTGAGGGGGGGGGTGTATCTGTGGATGACACTGAGGGGGGGGTGTATCTGTGGATGACACTGAGGGGGGGGTGTATCTGTGGATGACACTGAGGGGGGTTTATCTGTGGATGACACTGTGGGGGGGTTATCTGTGGATGACACTGAAGGGGGGATCTGTGGATGACACTGAGAGGGGGGGTTATCTGTGGATGACACTGAGGGAGGGTTATCTGTGGACGACACTGAGGGGGGATCTGTGGAGGACACTGAAGGGGTGATCTGTGGATGACACTGAGGGGGGATCTGTGGAGGACACTGAGGGGCGGGGATCTGTGGAGGACACTGAGGGGGGGGGGATCTGTGGATGACACTGAGGGGGGATCTGTGGATGACACTGAGGGGGGATCTGTGGATGACACTGAGGGGGGATCTGTGGATGACACTGAGGGGGGGATCTGTGGATAACACTGGGGGGGGGATCTGTGGATAACACTGAGGGGGGGATCTGTGGATAACACTGAGGGGGGGATCTGTGGATAACACTGAGGGGGGGATCTGTGGATAACACTGAGGGGGGGATCTGTGGGTGACACTGAGGTGGGGGGGATCTGTGGATGACACTGAGGGGGATCTAGGGAGGGGTGTGGGGATGTTGGGGTGGGAGCTCTGGAAGGGGTGGGAGGTCCGATAGGTATGTGGGGGTGGGAGATCCAGGAGGGGGGACCCATACATTTTTTTGCTATGGGGCTCAGTCATTTTTAGCTACGCCCCTGATTGGTAAGATTGGGCGGGCACTGGAGCGATAGAGCGCCCTGCTGTGGGAGAAACCGGCGGGAGTCGAAAGGAGGAGGGGCCTGCTCTTGGTGGTGTCGGGCACACGGCGCAAGCATGGCGGTGGAGGATCTGACTGAAGCCTAAAGACCAGACATCAAGGTAGACCTGCAGAAGAAGGTGACAGCGCAGTATGTGATGTATATATGTGTGTAATGTATGTAGTGCATGGTGTGATCATCACATACTGCACTACATACATTACTCACATGTATACATCACATGCCACCTCACAGTAATAATGCCAAGATATGTGCCCACTTCACAGCAGTAATGCTCATACATGACCCCTCACAGTAGTTATGCCCAGATATGTGCCCCCTCACAGTAATAATGCCAAGATATGTGCCCTCTTTACAGACGTAATGCTCACACATGCCCCCTCACAGTAGTTATGCCCAGATATGTGCCCCATCACATTAATAATGCCAAGATATGTGCCCTCTTCACAGTAGTAATGCTCACTCGTGCCCCCTCACAGTAGTTATGCCCTAATATGTGCCCTCTTCACAGTAGTTATGCCCTGATAAGTGCCCTCCTCACAGTAGTTATACCTGATATGTGCCCCCTCACAGTAGTTATGGCCAGATATGTGCCCCCTCACAGTAATAATGCCAAGACATGTGCCCTCTTCACAGAGATGTAATGCTCACACATGCCCCCTCACAGTAGTTATGCCCAGATATGTGCCCCCTCACAGTAGTTATTCCCAGATATGTGCCCTCTTCACAGTAGTTATGCCCTGATATGTGCTCCCTCACAGTAGTTATGCCCAGATATGTGCCCCCTCACAGTAGTTATGCCCTGATATGTGCCCCCTCACAGTAGTTATGCCCAGATATGTGCCCCTCAAAGTAGTTATGCCAGATATGTGCCCTCCTCACAGTAGTAATGCTCACACGTGCCCCCTCACAGCGTTTGCATTTCTTCTGGCAAAGCTACCTGGTTCCGGCCCGCAAAATTTATACCAAGTCTAGTACGGCCCTCAGACGAAAAATGGTTGGGCACCACTGCTTTCGAACATATAACTGCACCGCTGAACGGCAAATATATTTTCTTTTTTCCTCTTATACACCCCACAAAAGGCTTTAGAACATATAACTGCATCGCTGAACGTCAAATATATTTTAATTTTTCCACTTATGCACTCCACAAAAGACTTTAGAACATATAACTGCACCGCTGAACGGCAAATATATTTTTCTTTTGCACTAATTCACGACAAAAAGGGCTTTAGAACATATACCTGCACTGTTGAATGGCAAATATATATATTTTTTGCCTCTAATACACAACAAAAAGGACCTTAGAACATATAACTGCACTGCTGAATGGCAAATAAAAAAAATAATTGTGCCACTAATTCACGCCAAAGACGGCTGTAATTTTTGCACTTCACCACGCAACGGCTAATAAGCCTCTTTTTTCCCACTAATACAAGCCAAAAGGGGCGCATAAGGGCAAATAAGACGTAGAAATATTATCTTGTAATAAACCCTGTTAATGGCTGTATCAAACACCACTTGCACCCCAATAACAAGAACGGTTTGCTGGAATTACAGAGCTGTATAATGGCAATTTGGATCCGCAGTCAGTGCAGCAAGGTGTAATAGGATTGTTGCTATTACCCAGGCTGTAACCTCCCCTACTGAACCCTGTTCTACATAAATGCTGTGGAATGATTCCTCCCTATCCTTTCCCTACACCTTGAATAATCTTCCCTGAATTTGTAAATAATTTTTTTAGCACAATGAAGTCTTTCCTAGCACTGTCCCTAGCGCCTGCAAATGGCAGAATCCAAGATGGCTGAGGCTATTTATAGGGCTGTGACTGGCTGCATGCATTGCATTATGGGTGATCCCACGTTCCCAGAGTTCCTTGCTCCATGTCCTCACATGTGCAGCAGCCATTTTAGGAAAAAATTTGATTTGTTACCACGAAGCGTGAGGAAATTTGGATTCGGTGCGAATCAAATTTTTCCTGAAATTTGGATTGAATTCCACTTCATCAACTTTGATTCGCTCATCTCTAGTTGCGACCACCCTGAAATTCATCAGTGGTGGTTGTGCTTGCATACTATAGGAAAAAGCACCAGCCGCTCTGGTGGCCAGGACCATGGGAGCTCACATAGGCTACTGCTTTTTACTGTATTGTGCAAGCACGGCCACCGCTGCTGGAATTCAGGGTGGTCATAACTATGGAAACGAGCAGTGTATAATATGATGTAAAAATGTATCCAGCCAGCAAATAAAGCAATATGGATAATAACAATACATTAGTAAGCGACTTGTATTAACTTTCTCTACATAATAAATGCAAATTGCTGAAGTGATACAAGCCCTTTAAGTTCTAAAATTCTATCCTTATGGGCTCATGCACACCACCAAATGTGTCTAGCGGTCCCATGTGCATGCTGCCATTTTCTTTTTCAAAACGGACAAAAATAGGACATGTTCTATCCTTTTTGCAGATCTGTGGAACGGTGTGCTGTCCACATTGTGGAGCCCCATCAGATCCCAAATAATCCAGATTGGATTCAGATCAAAATACAGCCGTGTGCATGAGCCCTATTTCTGAATGTAACCATATTGCACTTAGAGCTCAGTTTTCCAGGTACAGAGCTAATGCCTCTTTAATAACGTTACTACTGCATACTTTAGACACAATAGTAATAGTGAAATAAACTATTTACTATTTTATACTCTTGTGTATGCTCCCTTTAATGTAACTCATCTCTTTTAGCCACTAGAGGGAGATCTGAAATGAAATATAATTGCCAAGGAGCTTGGCTGTTTGCTGCCAACTAAAGCTGAGTTTACACGCATGCATTTCTTACCAATCAGACCGATCTCACAGATGATGAAATTGCTCTGAGTTGGCAGTTTACGAGTGCAGATATTTTGGGAAGTTAGAACCGATTCTTGACTCGTCTGTTATGGTTGTACTAAAATAAAACCTTTCTAATCCCTGTAATAGAGTTGTCTTTCAGATGCTGTTTAAATCCCACCAGTGTCGGACTTGGGTTTCTTGGGCCCACCAGAGGAAATTATTCTTGGGGCCCAACCTGTATATTATCAATAAAGTCTAATACGTTTTGCGTCAAAGAAATAGACCCCAGTGCAGGGATGCCCAACCTGCAGCCCTCCAGCTGTTGCAAAACGACTACTCCCAGTATGCCGGAACAGCTTACAGCTATTAGGACATGCTGGGAATTGTAGTTTTGCGACAGCTGGAGGGCCGCAGGTTGAGCATCCCTGCCCTAGTGGTATGTGATCAGCTTGAAAGGCAGCTCCAAATGGGTTTACTTCAACTGGGCTTTTGGGGCCCACTGTGGTATCAGAGCCAGGGCCCACTGGAGGATCCTCTGGTGGACCAGTCCTACACTGCACACCACAACCAAGTGATTGATCATATTTTTACGCACAACAGATCGGTTTTCGGGCAGATGAGACAGACTGCAACCAGATCAATTACACAGTAGGATACCTGCCATGGAGGCAACCTCCTTCCCACATAAATCCACAGCGTTTTCCTGCAGCCGCCACCAGGCGGGGCGGGGGGGAAGGAGGGATCTCACTGCAAAGAGATCTGCTGCTGCCGCCATTGTATTCAATGGAACTGTATAAATTCCTGTGCACTGAGCCTCCTCTAGTGCTGGCTGCAGGCAGACAACTTTATATTATAGTGTATGTGGGTAAGCAAGGGTCTTTTGGTTGTATGAGATGTTTGTCAATGTATTTATGCCAGTTGTATGGTGTTAATACATGGAGCAATATAATGTTCAGAATAAAAACCATATTAATAAAGCGCCGGTTCCACTTTATTTTCTAGCACAGAATTTAGGTAAAGTAAGTAATGCAGAGTGTTTCCTCCACTGTAAATGGGTTGTATCATTTAAATATAACTTAATAACAACAATGTACACACCAGTGGGATGATAGTAAATACGATAGAATTAGGATTATTCCCTTCCCCCACGTTTTTTATTTCTTTCTTTCTCTCTTCTTCCGTTCATGCATTTGGGGACTAAAAACAAAAATAAAATAAGACATTAATTATGACACTAAATAAACTTCAGATAATACATATGTTCCTTTAAGTAGTCGTGGAACATGTAACATAGCCAGTTTTACTTCTTTGTTATAAGGAAAAAGGTCTAAATAGGCAGATCCAGCAGTATGGTTTTTGTTCACTTGTGAGTTTGGATATTTATCCACTTCGGTTCCACGGTAACATCATATGTGTGATCGGGGTGGATGGGGCCCGTTTCACACAGTGCGTTTTATTACATATATATACACTTATTTGCAAGTTTGAACCAATGCTGTATTGGATCGCAGCCATTCAATTATTCATATGAATTTGTGGTTTTAATGACCTTTGATATCTACTTTTTGCATAAGGGGTAAAATAAATGCAATATGTGTGCACTGGTCACAGAGGGGTTAATCCCAGCCTCGGTTTTAGATCCTGGGATTATTTTTGCTGTGTGGCTGGTTCACACATGAGAGTAAGGACTAACAAGTCCGAAACATGTCAATCTAGCGGTGGAGGGAGAATCTGTCCATGTATGTGAATTGTGACCATTATAAATAAAGAAAACATCTAGGTTTTATCCTGAATACTGGAACTTCTCTTTTTTTGTGTTAGAAGTAATGCAGAGTGTTTCCTCCACTTTAAATGGGTTGTATCACTTCAGCAAGTGGTATTTATCATGTAGAGTGCAAGCACAACCACTACTGCTGGATTGCGCAGTGGTCGTAACCCCTAGAACTGAGCAGTATAATGTGATTGAAAAATGAATCAAGCCATTATAGTAGGCAATATGGACAATCACAATACATTTGCGAGTGCCTTGTATTAAAGAGGTTCTCCGGGCTTTTAATATTAATGACCTATCCTCAGGATAGGTCTTCAATATCAGATCGGTGGGGATACAACACCTGACACCCTTCCCTCCTCTCTCTCTTCCGCTCACTGCTGCTATGTCTATGGTGAGCAGGAAGAGAGACTGGAGATGGCACGTGCACACTGCGGGAAAAGCTGATCGGTGGGTGGTGCTGAGTGTTGGCCCCCCTCCGATCTGATATTGATGACCTATCCTGAAGATAGGCCATCAATTTTAAAAAGCCCGGAGAGCCCCTTTAACTCTGTCTACATGATGTAATTTGCTAAAGTTAATAAAATGCAGAAAACGGTGGAGGGTCCCCATACTAATTTTGCTGTTGGGCCCTATAAGATCTGTGTACACTCCCGCATTTATTATAACGAACCACACCAAAAAAAAACACATGTATTTGCAAAATAAGTAATAAAAGAGGCTGACAATTGTATTTTGGGTATTATATTGAACTTAAAGTGTAACTGCCATTTTATTTGTATTTGTGTAATGTAGAGGGGCAGTGAGGCTAAAAAATTTTGTAATATACTTTAATTACTGAAATCATACATTTCTATTAGAAAAAATATCTCTAAAGTACCCCATTTTAAGGTCTTAGCAACGCTCCTCTGTCTTCTGTTTACATAACACAGTCAGTGTTGAGCAAGTCTCCACTGTTATGTAAACAGAAGACAGAGGACTGTTGCTAAGGCTCAAAATGGGCCACTTTAGTGCTATTTTTGTAATAGAAATGTACGATTTCAGTAATTAAAGTATATTACAAAAATGGTCAGCATCACTGCCCCTATACATTACACAAATAAAAATAAAAGGACAGTTACACTTTAATTTTGCATATACATGTTTTTTTACTTCTTGTGTTGCAAGTCTTCATATTATACCAATGAAATTGGCCCACCTGTTGCATGTGCACTTGGCAGCTGAAGGCATCTGTGTTGTTCCCTGTTCATATGTGCCCGCATTACTGAGGAAAATTAAGTTTTAATATATGCAAATGAGTCTCTAGGAGCAACGAGGGCGTTGTCATTACACCTAAAGGCTCAGCTCTCTCTGCAACTACATTGTTATTTTGTTCACAATTTTCTCTCTCCTCCTTTACATGATTGTCAATTAGAAGAGAGAGATTCATTATGAGGGTGGGAACCCGCACCTATCTAGCATACATATTGGGGGAGATTTATCAAACTGGTGATAAAGGGAACCTGTCATGAACTTTATGCTGACCTCACTGAGGGCAGCATAAAATAGTGACAGAACTGCTGATCTCAGCGGTGTGTCACTCATGAGCTAAAAGTAAGTGGTTGCTGAGAACCAGCATCATAATCATTGCAGCACAGGCTTTGACAAGAGTCAAATCTACTAGAGAAGAGTCATGATTATTCAAAATCTCCTGCTCCCCCCGCCCATCCGCTGATGATTGACAGGTCTCTCCTAGAGAGATGGGGAGGAAACTAGGTAGAAGCCTGTCAGTCATCAGCAGGTGGCAGGAGAGCAGGAAGTCATGAATAACCAGGACTCTTCTCAGGAGGCCATGACTCTTTTCCAGGCCCAGTCTGCAATGATTGTGATGTTGGTTCTCGGCAACCACTTACTTATAACTTTTAAATGACAGACCACTGAAATCAACTCACCTGTCTCTACTTTAAGCTCCCGTTAGTATGGGCATCATGAAGTAGATGACAGGCTCCCTTTAAGGAAAACTGGCTTAGTTGCCCATAGTAACCAACCCGATTCCACCTTTCATTTTCCAAAGGAGTTCTGAAGAATGAAAGGTGGAAGCTAGAACCAGCCCTGTACCTCACATAGATCCAGATATCTCCCCATCCATTGCTCTGATAGATTTATATCAAGTTGGAAGCTCAGGGGGCTTGCACATGTTCTCCCTATCACAGCTCAGGAGGCAGTTGAAGGTTGAAACTGAGCATGTGTGTCCATCTCAGTGAGCAGGTCAAAGAAATAGGAAGAAAAAAAATACAGGTGGCGCTATACAGATATATTTTATTGAATAACTCAGTGGCTATGCTAAATCTTTAATTACATGCACTTACAAAATAATTCAAATCCAGTTGCTGGTTTAAAAAATGTAGCCAGATAATTGTCGCTAACTATTGCCAATCGATGATAAATCAAGGTGATCAGTGCGCATTTTCATCTGTTTACATGGTGCAATCATCGTTTGTATGCAGGAACGAACCCCATACATTTTTCATTATTGTCAGAAGCACATCTCTGTTTACAGATTGGATCATGTTGCCGACCGTGATTTTTATGTCCGCATGAAAGATGCGAACAATAGAACCTTTCATTGTTTGTCAGTTGATCTGCAGACATATATACATACACAGGGCAATGATCTGTGAGTGCGATCATTGCCTTGTGTAAAATGCCCTAAAGGGGTATTCCCATCTTGGACATTGGTGGCATAACGCTGAGATATCTCCGCAATGTCTGATAGGTGCAGGTCCCACCTCTGCAGCCCGCACCTATCTCTAAAACAAAGCCCGCCAAGAGAAGGAGAGCAGACAACACATGTGCAGTCACCCTTCATTCATTTCTATGGGACTTCCGAAGAGCCGCAAGCCCCAAAGAAGTGAATGGACCGGTGGCTGCGCTTGCGCGGTGCGCTTCCCATTAATTTCAATGGGACTTCCGAAAACAGCCGACCACCACTCTGCTTTTTTTGGCAGTCCCATAAGCAATTTGTAGAGAGTGGCCACAAAAGCGGTACTTTGTGGGCTCTTAATATAGTTGCAGGTCCCACCCTAGCGATATGCCCCAATGTCCAAGATGCAAATATATCTTTAACATCCTATTACACCACACAATTTTTGGGCCAATTATTGGGAACAAGTACTCATATAAACGCTTGTTCCAGACAATTGGCCTGTATAATCAGGTGGCGATCAGCTGATGAACGAGCTCTTTCATTGGCTAATGGGCATCTTTTATCAGGGTGAAACATACCCGATTACTGGCAGCACATCTCCCTGTGTAATCAGGCATGTGCTGCCGATAATGAATAGAAGAGAATTAAGGAGGAATCACTGCAGTAGCAATCATTCCTCCCACATTCCTATTGGTCTGTGTAATCAGGCCTGTTCAAACAAGCACCGATGGATGTGTTTATCCATTGGTGCTCGCACTGCCCAAACATTGGGCAGTGTATTGGGCCCCTAAAGACAGTTTCAGACCCCCCAATCTCCATCAGACCTCTGTATCAGACTCCTATTCCTCCTCTGACCTCAGATCAGACGCCTATCATACTCCCCATTACTTCTCAGTCCTATGTATCAGATCCTCATTCCTCCTCACAGGGAGATGTGCTGGCGTTTCCATAATGAAAGTGGACATTAGTATTCGCTCCATAAGACGCATTGCCATTTCCTCCCCTTTTAGGGGCGAAAAGTTTGTTATATTATTTGAAAAATGCGGTGTAAAGGACAGATACAATTTCTCGTATTTTTTTTTATTCACTACTGGTTTTTGCTTCCAAAACTGCATGCCGAAATCTGACAGTATGACCGCGTACCCTAAGGCCTAATTCAGACAGTTTTTTGTCTGTGTATGCAACTGGCAGCACACCGACCCATAGAGCACAATGGTGCAATTTAGTAGTACATGTACTGTGGTCCATAGCCTTCAGAACAAGGGCCTGGTGAGAACTTATATAATGTACACCATTTATCTTTTTCTTTTTTCTTTTTTGCCATTTCCTAAAATGCATCCATGTTTAATGGGCAATATGATGAGATATAACACCCTAGTTGGGAACTTGCCCATGCAACTGATCTTGGTGGGGCTATGGGCACTAGCAAAGATAAGTACAGAGAGAACATGTGTGGATTGCCCTCAGCGGTGAAGGAGAAATTGTAAATTCATGCTTCTAAGCCTTAGAAAAAACTAAAGATGTTTATTTTTCCTATGGGCACCAGCAGTGCTTCTCCTGGCCACGTTCAGGAAGGATATTTGGCTATTTAAATTTTACTAGAGATGGTTGTCATTTAATATCTGCTTTATAAACCACAGTGTAGCCACTGTCTGCAGCACTGACCTCATAAATATGACAAAAATGTAGTTTTCAGTAAGAAGATATGTAAGTTCTGCAAAAAGGTTTTTATCTCTTTGCTTTTACACCTGGCAGCTGTGTGGCCCCACAAGGTGCCTCTTCCAGTCCTGGCATATAAAGAGGGCATTCCTCAGCCGCATCCACCAGGGTTGATCTATCTAACTTTTAGACATTTTTGGGGATCAGGGGCGGACTGTGAACTTAAAGTGGCCCTGAAAAAAAACTATAAGTGGCCCCATGTTGTAGGTGGGTCCAAAGGTGGGACAACAGAAGTAGGCAGGGCCAGCAATACCATAGTGCAGAACAAAATACTGCCACCCAAGCCACAGTATGAAACTATCATCATCCTGAAGATGGCAAAACATTAATTAAGGGTACTTTCACACTTGTGGCAGAGAGATCCGGCAAGCAGTTCCGTCGCCGGAACTGCCTGCCGGAACAGGCAAAATGTATGCTAACTGATGGCATTAGTAAGACTGATCAGGATCCTGATCAGTTGAAAGAATGCATTGAAATGCCGGATCCGTCTTTCCGGTGTCATCCGGAAAAACGGATCCAGCATTTATTTTTTTCACCTTTTTTTCAGTCTGCGCATGTGCAGAACGGAAGGCCGGATCCGGCATTCCGGTATTCTGAATGCCGGATCCGGCACTAATACATTCCTATGGGAAAAAATGCCGGATCCGGCATTCAGGCAAGTCTTCCGTTTTTTTTCGCCGGAGATAAAACCGTACCATGCTGCGGTTTTTTCTTTTGCCTGATCAGTCAAAACGACTGAACTGAAAACATCCTGATGCAAACTGAACAGATTACTCTCCATTCAGAATGCATGGGGATAAAACTGATCAGTTATTTTCCGGTATAGAGCCCCTGTGACGGAACTCAATGCCGGAAAAGAAAAACGCAAGTGTGAAAGTACCCTAATGCTGAGAGGATCAGGTCTTTACGTACCTGGCTGGTAGCCAAAAGGGTTTGGGTGGTCATCTGTGCATTGGCCCACCGGGAAATTTCCCTGCAGGGTCTATGGCCAGTCCCCCCATGTTTGGGATCAATGATGAATGAACTGATCAGACACTGATGTATAATATGGCTGTATGCTTGAGCGTTTACTTCGATGATGAATGGTCAGTCAGGTTCTCTTAACAAGGAGACAAGAAGTAGCAAGTAGCAGGGGACACCTGTGGCAGCAGAAGGGAGAAGTCCAGTTAGGTAAGGTAGCTAGGTTAGTATTTTGCCTACATGTAAGCACTTTTTAAACCAACCATGGTGCAGTTTTGTTGATAGTGCATTATGATTTTCCTCATTTGGCAACCCTTTTTGCAGTAGTACTGTATTACTTCACACCACAAAATGTGAACTTTGCTCTAGAATATATCCTTACTAAGCACTTACCATAAGGTTTTTTATTTGTTTCAGGCAAGATCAGATATTCATTCTAAATGGAGGAAACCGTTAACTTGAGATTTATGTAGGGGTTTGAGTGCATTAGTAGGTGTTTATACCAAAACTTCCACTGCAGACTCAGAAGTCAATTTGTCAGGCCATGTACCTCGGTAAACACACAGACAAGCAATGAATATACAAAGTTCAGGTTGGAAAGTTATTGTGGGTTGTCAGTATACCAGAATGTAATCTCATTTCTTTTGTTTTGCAACATACAGTCAATTACAGACACATAAACAGATATTCACCTTTGAATGGCGTTTTACAGCTTGGACTCTGTTTGTAAATAAGGGTACTGGAGGGGAAAACAGAGGTGGTATGGAATACCACAGAATAGGGGAGGGGGGGGGGGTGGATAAGGAAAGAGGAGGAGAAGAGGGAGAGAAGGGAGCGGGGGAGAGGGAGGTGCCAAGGGTTACCCAAATTGTCAGGAAAAGAAGAGGTAAATGAGGCTGCTCCCACTAAGTTGGACCACAGGCTGCAAAGAGTAATCAATATGAGAAAAAGAAAAGAAGGGTTGGTGGAGCGCCTAAGGTCAAGAATCGGTGAGGGAGTGGCACCAAGACAAAAAAAGGGGGGGGGGGGGGGGGAGATGGTAAACACCTCTATGTAACTTTACTGAATGCTCCTAAATACCACAGGGAAAACTAGAATCGTGCCCCCATAAATTCAGAGAGTAGGGTGAGTTGGAGCAGTATACAATATTTATAATATAAAATATAAATATTGCAGCTGTGTATACACCCTTTGATGCTCTTGAAGAAGTTTTTTTTTATTCCCCCGAAACGCCTCAAGCTATTTGAATTAAAGAAGTTACTTTGCACTTTGGAAGTCCGTTGTGTCATCTATTCACAGGACGACGAAAGAACCACCTACTTACAGGCGATCTCGGCGGGGGAGGGTCTGGTGTCAAGTGTCATGTACTTATCTTCGTGGTGACGTGAGTACTAAACAAGATTGTTTGTACTTCTTTTTATCGATAACTTTGGATATCGTTCTAGACTGATTTTAATGTCATAACCTCATGTCATCTTTTTTACATATCCATATACTGCCCCAACTCACCCTACCCTCTGGATTTATGGGGGCACGATTCTAATATTCCCCCGTGGAAGTATTGGCGTTATGTATTTGACCCTGTTCACATATTCACCTGTTCACTTAGTCTTAGTCCATTTAGTGGTGTGCTGCTACTTTATTTGTTTGCTATATATATATATATATATATATATATACAGTACAGACCAAAAGTTTGGACACACCTTCTCATTCAAAGAGTTTTCTTTATTTTCAGGACTATGAAAATTATAGATTCACACTGAAGGCATCAAAACTATGAATTAACACATGTGGAATTATATACATAACAAAAAAGTGTGAAACAACTGAAAATATGTCATATTCTAGGTTCTTCAAAGTAGCCACCTTTTGCTTTGATTACTGCTTTGCACACTCTTGGCATTCTCTTGATGAGCTTCAAGAGGTAGTCACCTGAAATGGTCTTCCAACAGTCTTGAAGGAGTTGCCAGAGATGCTTAGCACTTGTTGGCCCTTTTGCCTTCACTCTGCGGTCCAGCTCACCCCAAACCATCTCGATTGGGTTCAGGTCCAGTGACTGTGGAGGCCAGGTCATCTGGCGCAGCACCCCATCACTCTCCTTCATGGTCAAATAGCCCTTACACAGCCTGGAGGTGTGTTTGGGGTCATTGTCCTGTTGAAAAATAAATCATGGTCCAGCAAGATGCTGTGGTAGCCATGCTGGTTCAGTATGCCTTCAATTTTGAATAAATCCCCAATAGTGTCACCAGCAAAGCACCCCTACACATCACACCTCCTCCTCCATGCTTCACGGTGGGAACCAGGCATGTAGAGTCCATCCGTTCACCTTTTCAGCGTCGCACAAAGACACGGTGGTTGGAACCAAAGATCTCAAATTTGGACTCATCAGACCAAAGCACAGATTTCCACTGGTCTAATGTCCATTCCTTGTGTTCTTTAGCCCAAACAAGTCTCTTCTGCTTGTTGCCTGTCCTTAGCAGTGGTTTCCTAGCAGATATTCTACCATGAAGGCCTGATTCACACAGTCTCCTCTTAACAGTTGTTCTAGAGATGTGTCTGCTGCTAGAACTCTGTGTGGCATTGACCTGGTCTCTAATCTGAGCTGCTGTTAACCTGCGATTTCTGAGGCTGGTGACTCGGATGAATATATCCTCCGCAGCAGAGGTGACTCTTGGTCTTCCTTTCCTGGGGCGGTCCGCATGTGAGCCAGTTTCTTTGTAGTGCTTGATGGTTTTTGGGACTGCACTTGGGGACACTTTCAAAGTTTTCCCAATTTTTCGGACTGACTGACCTGAATTTAGTAATGATGGCCACTCGTTTTTCTTTACTTAGCTGCTTTTTTCTTGCCACAATACAAATTCTAACAGTCTATTCAGTCGGACTATCAGCTGTGTATACACCTGACTTCTCCACAACACAACTGATGGTCCCAACCCCATTTATAAGGCAAGAAATCCCACTTATTAAACCTGACAGGGCACACCTGTGAAGTGAAAACCATTTCAGGTGACTACATCTTGAAGCTCATCAAGAGAATGCCAAGAGTGTGCAAAGCAGTAATCAAAGCAAAAGGTGGCTACTTTGAAGAACCTAGAATATGACATATTTTCAGTTGTTTCACACTTTTTTGTTATGTATATAATTCCACATGTGTTAATTCATAGTTTTGATGCCTTCAGTGTGAATCTACAATTTTCATAGTCCTGAAAATAAAGAAAACTCTTTGAATGAGAAGGTGTCTGTACTTTTGGTCTGTACTGTATATATTTTGGAAAGTCTTCAGACACTCACTTTTTTTAACATTTTCTTATTTTGTGGTTTTGCGCTAAAATAATTAAAGAAAATAAAAAATAGTTTTCCCTGTTAATCTGCACTCATAATGGGAAAGTGAAAATTAGAAATTTTTGCAAATGTGTTAAAAAGGAAAAACTAAAATTTCACATGGACATAAGTATTCAGACCCTTTGTTATGACACTTGATCATCTTTAAAATATTTCCACGCCTGGATTGGAGTCCACCTGTGGTAAATTTAGTTGATTGGTCATGATTTGGAAAGACACAGCACTGTCTATATAAGGTCTCACAGCTGACAATGTATATAAGAGCAAAAGCCAATCCACGAGGAGGAAAGAACTGCCTGTAGAGATCAGAGACAGGATTGTGTGGAGATGGAGACCTGGAGAAGGGTACAAAAAATTGCTGCTGCCCTGAAAGTTCCCAAGAGCACAGTGGCCTCCAAAATTCTTAAACCCTTCCTGACATATGATGTACTATTACGTCATAGTGGGAAGTGATTTCCCGCAACGTGACTTAACATTACATTATGTCAATAGGGCAGGCACTGAAGCAGTGCGTGCCTAATCAGTGCAGGGGCTCAGCTGTGACTGTATCCGCCGGCATCGCTGTAAACAGTGATGGCGGCAGATTAAACCCTTGTGTGCTGCAGTCATACAGGGGGTCTGCAGTCTCATTGAGATCCCCATCAGGTTCCTGTGCTGCGGTGACAGGGACCCGATGGGCAAAAGGTTTTGCCTTCTACGGAAGCCTGGGAGATCCAAACCCTTAGGCTGGGTCTCCTAGGCAACTGTCAGTGTAACAGGATGCATTGTAATTCTTAATAAAAAATAAAGTTTCAAGTAAAAAAATAAAATAAAACAGACATATTAGGTATCACTGCATCCACAGCGACTGGCTCTAAAAAAAATATCACATAATCCACCACATCAGGTGAACACTTTGTAAAACTGTGCCAAAAAAGAATTTTTTTTTGTTACTTCACCTCACAAAAGCATAATATAGAGCGATCAAAAAGTCATACGTACTCCAAAATAGTACCAATCAAACCATCACCTCATCCCGCAAAAAAAAGTTAATTTCAGGGAATGGAGACACAAAAACTTGATTTTTTTCAAGAATGCTTTTATTGTGTAAAACTGAAATACATTTTTAAAAAAGTAGACATAGTAGGCCTCATTCACATTTCCATGTAAGTGTCACGTCCGTTAAAAAAAGCGTACGTTTCATCTGTAAAAGCTGTCCGTGAACGATCCGTGGTTGGTTTGTGTGTCTGTTCTTACCATCCATGTGTCATCTGTAATTCACTGACGTTGCTCAGCTGAAAATTAATTTCCAAAGAATCTCCTATTAGTCCAAAGTGAAAAACGGGCACAACACAGACACAACATGGATTTGTTTCAGTGATTTTCATAGACCCGTAGACTTCAATGGGCGTGCTTGGTCTGCATCACAAATCAAAGTAGTGCATGTCCCCGTAATTTTTTTATCCACGGTCAGTAAAAAAAATACTGAAATGTGAACAGACGCATTTAAATTAATGGGTACATGTGCTGTCTGCAGAAAATGCGGACAGCACACGTCAGTGAAAAACGGAAATGTGAATAAGGCCTTCGGTATAGCTGCATCTGTTGCACATGATCTACCCCCTAAGGTGAATACTGTAAATAAAAACTCTGCCAAAACAACCAATTTTTTGGTCACCTTGCCTCATAAAATGTAATATTGAATGATCAAAAAAATACCCAAAAATCGTACCAATAAAAAGTCAACTCTTCCTGCAAGAAACAAGCCCCTACTCAAGACGATTGGCAGAACAAAAAAATATATATATGACTTTCAGAAAATGGAGGCGCAAAAACATGTTTTGTCAAAAATGCTTTATTATGTAAAACTGAAACAAAAAAAGTAGAAATATTTGATGTTGTCACGTCAGTAACAACTTGCCCTATAGAAATAGCACATGATCTGTCATGTCAGTTGAAAATTGTAAAAAACAAAAAATAAAAACCTTGCCTCAAAAAAGCATAATATAGAGCGATAAAAAAAATCATATGTACCCCAAAATAGTACAAACAAAACTGTCACTTTTTTCTGTAGTTTCCAAAATGGGGTCACTTCTTCAGAGTTTCTACTGTAGCGGTGCATCAGGAGGTCTTCAAGTGGTGACATGGTGTCTAAAAACCAGTCCAGCAAAATGTACCCTCCAAAAACCCTATGGTGCTCCTTTCCTTCTGCGCCCTGCAGTGTGCCCATACAGCAGTTTACAGAATCTCAGGATAATAGATATGAGGGTATAGATATTGAGCTTTTTTTGGCTGTTAATCCTTGATTTGTTACAGAAAAAATGTATTTAAATGGAAAATCTTAATTTCCATTTTCTTTAAATTCTTGTGAAGCACCTAAAGGGTTTACAAAGTTTGTAAAAATCTGTTTTGAATAACACGAGGGGTGTAGTTTCTTAAATGGTTGGGCCATTTATTGGTGGTTTCTAATATGTAAGCCCCATATTGTGACTTAATAAATTAACTGATCCTTAAAAAGTGTTTTTTTTAATTCTAAGTCTTCTAACGTTCCAAAAAAATGACATTTACAAAATGATGCAAACATAAAGAAGACATATGGGAAATGTAAAGTAATAACTATTTTATGAGGTATTTAACATTTTTACATTTGGAATTTAAAAAGTTGCCACCAAAAAAATGTTGTTGGACCGCCTTTGGTTTTGATTACGGCACACATTCGCTGTGGCATTGTTTTGATAAACTTCTGCAATGTCTCAAGATTTATTTCTATCCAGTGTTGTATATATTTTTCACCAAGATATTGCATTGTTGATGGTAGAGTCTGACTGCTGTGCAAAGCCTTCTCCAGCACATCCCAAGATTCTCAATGGGGTTAAGGTCTGGACACTGTGGTGGCCAATCCATGTGTTAAAATGATGTCTCATGCTCCCTGAACCACTCTTTCACAATTTGAGCCCAATGAATCCTGGCATTGTCATCTTGGAATATGCCCGTGCCATCAGGGAAGAACAAATCCATTGATGGAATAACCTGGTCATTCAGTATGTTCAGGTAGTCAGCTGACCTCATTCTTGGAGCACATACTGTTGCTGAACTTAGACCGGACCAACTGCAGCAACCCCAGATCATAGCACTGCACCAACAGGCTTGTATAGTAGGCACTAGGCATGATAGGTGCATCACTTCATCTGACTCTCTTTTACCCTGATGCGCCCATCACTCTGGAACAAGGTAAATCTGGACTCATCAGACCACATGACATTCTTCCATTGCTCCAGAGTCCAATCTTTATGCTCCCTAGCAAATTAAAGCCTTTTTTTTTCTGGTTTGCCTTACTGATTAGTGGTTTTCTTACGGCTACACAGCTGTTCAGTCCCAATCCCTTGAGTTCCCTTTGCATTGTGCGTGTGGAAATGTTCTTACTTTCACCATTAAACATAGCCCTAAATTCTACTGTTGTTTTTCTTCTATTTGATTTCACCACAAGTTTAAGTGATCGCCGATCACGATCATTCTGGATTTTTTTCCCCGCCACATTTCCTCGAATACGATGGGTCCCCACTATCCTTCCAGTTTTTAATAATGCATTAGACAGTTCTTAACCCAATTTTAGTAGTTTCTGCAATCTCCTTAGATGTTTTCTCTGCTTGATGCATGCCAATGATTTGACCCTTTATAAACAGACTAACATCTTTTCCACGACCTCGAGATGTGTCTTTTGACATGGTTGTTTAAGAAATGAGAAGCAATCGCCCATGCAGTAATTATCCAATAGGAGGCTCATAACTATTTGCTTAGTTAAATCCAGGTGGTGACTTTTTTTTGGACAGGCAGTGTATATCAACTCATATTTACCACTGTCATGAAGTACAATGTTTCACGAGAAAACAATCTCAGAATGGCTTGGATAAGTAAAAATGTTCCAAAGTTATTGCCAAAAGTGACACGTTAGATTTGCAAAAAATGGACTGGGCAGGAGGGTGAAAAATGTCTCTGTCTTGAAGGGGTTAATGGAAGAAGTTTGTAACAACCAGGACTCTTCCTAGAGCTGGCCGCTCCTCCAAACTAAGTAATTCAGGGGAGAATGGCTTTGGTAAGAGAGATGACCAAGATCGCAATGGTTACTCCTGACTGAGCTCCAAAGATCCTATGTGCAGATGGGAGAAATTTCCAGAAGATCAACCATCACTGTAGCGCTCCACCAATCTGGACTTTATGTCAGATAAAATGTAGAAGAAAATTCAAGTCAGCAGTAGGGTTGAGCGAAACCGAACTGTAAAGTTCAGGTTCGTACCGAACTTTAGGATTTTTGGACCCCGGACCCGAGCCCGAACATTTCAGTAAAAGTTCGGGTTCGGGGTTCGGCGAGTTAATGGTGCTTTTTGAAAGGCCAATCAACAAGCGTTTAACTCTGTCCCCTTAGAAGCCATCACAGCCATGCCTACTAATGGCATGGCTGTGATTGGTCAGTGCAGCATGTGACCCAGGCTCTATATAAGCTGGAGTCACGTAGCGCTGCACGTCACTCTGCTGTGCTTAGTGTAGGGATAGGATGCTGCTGCTGTGAGGGAGAGAATAGGAAAGAAACTATTCAGAACTGAAATTGAACTCAACGATCTACATAGATTTTGTTGTGTGGGTGCAGTGCACAATCTTTTTACCCTGCCCTGAGCCCAGTGACAGAGAAAAAGAACTTTTATCCATCTGTTAGTTAGGTGGGCGGTGGCGGCCATTTTATGCAAGCTCAGTGCACCAGCACTGCATAGGTGCTTTTGTGACATTGAAATCCAAGCTTAAAAAACTGCAATAATAATCTGGGTTTAAAAAAAACACCAATTTTTGGCAATATCCTACATCTGGTGCCTTTGCAGCATTAGTCAGTGTGCAATTTAAGCTAGAAATACAGCTATATTGTGGCTCACAGCTCAGCTATGGCAGATAATATTTCAGCACATAATGCTGCTCTGGACGCTGCTTTTGGGCTCATAGAAGATCAAGAGAATAGGAGCCGGCGCAAAAATGTGAGGGTAAAAGGCTTACCTGAGACGGTCGTACACGATGACCTGCCAGCGGCCACGTCGGGCCTGTTTTGCAGCATACTAGGAGAGGAGAGGGCTCAGTCTGTTACAATTGAGAGGGTTCACAGATCCCTGAGGCCTCTTCCCAGAGAAGGAGAACCACCAAGGGACGTGGTGTGTGGCCTGTTGAGGTACCTGGACACTGCGGCCATCCTGAAAGGAGCCAGGGATCTCCCTAACTTGTCCTGTGAAGGTCACGCAGTCTCTTTTTTTCAAGATATTGCACCTTCCACACTACAAAAGAGGCGAATTCTCAAGCCCCTATGTGACCACCTTAGGTCACAAAAAATTGCTTATCGTTGGCTGTTCCCTTTCGGCCTACAGGCGACAATAGCAGGCAAGCGATGTGTTATTAAATCTCCTGCAGATCTAGATAGAGTCTGGTCACTGCTTAACATGGAACCGCTGGACATTCCATCATGGCTACCTCAAGCCCTTCAACTAGCCCAACTACCTCCTCTACCTAAAATTACTGCTTGGTCTGAAGTCAGAAGATTTATGCAGCCTGGCCAGAAGACACATTTGGGTTGATCATATGACTTCAAGTTAAAAAAAATGTTTGGGTAAAAGTTATAGCGTTTACAAACTATGGTACAAAAATGTGAATTTCCGCTTTTTGAAGCAGCTCTGACTTTCTGACCACCTGTCATGTTTCCTGAGGTTCTACAATGCCCAGACAGTACAAACACCCCACAAATGACCCAATTTCGGAAAGTAGACACCCTAAGGTATTCACTGATGGAAATAGTGAGTTCATAGAACTTTATATTTTTTGTCACAAGTTAGCAGAAAATGATGATTTTTTATTAATTTTTCTCTTACAAAGTCTCATATTCCACTAACTTGTGACAAAAAATAAAAACTTCCATGAGCTCACTATGCCCGTCACAAAATACCTTCCGGTGTCTTCTTTCCAAAATGGGGTCACTTGTGGGGTAGTTATACTGCCCTGGTATTTTAGGGGCCCAGATGCGTGAGAAGTAGTTTGAAATCAAAATCTGTAAAAAATGACCGGTGAAATCCGAAAGGTGCTCTTTGGAATGTGTGCCCCTTTGCCCACCTAGGCTGCAAAAAAGTGTCACACATCTGGTATCGCCGTACTCAGGAGAAGTTGGGGAATGTGTTTTGGTGTGTCATTTTACATATACCCATGCTGGGTGAGAGAAATATCTTGGCAAAAGGCAACTTTTCCCATTTTTTTATACAAAGTTGGCATTTGAACAAGATATTTATCTCACCCAGCATGGGTATATGTAAAATGACACCCCAAAACACATTGCCCAACTTCTCCTGAGTACGGTGATACCAGATTTGTGACACTTTTTTGCAGCCTAGGTTGGCAAAGAGGCCCACATTCCAAAGAGCACCTTTAGGATTTCACCGGCCATTTTTTACAGATTTTGATTTCAAACTACTTCGCACACATTAGGGCCCCTAAATTGCCAGGGCAGTATAACTACCCCACAAGTGACCCCATTTTGGAAAGAAGACACCCCAAGGTATTCCGTGAGGGGCATGGCGAGTTCCTAGAATTTTTTATTTTTTGTCACAAGTTAGTGGAATATGACACTTTGTAAGAAAAAAAAAATATATCATTTTCCGCTAACTTGTGACAAAAAATAAAAAATTCAAGGAACTCATCATGCCCCTCACGGAATACCTTGGGGTGTCTTCTTTCCAAAATGGGGTCACTTGTGGGGTAGTTATACTGCCCTGGCATTTTAGGGGCCCATATGCGTGAGAAGTAGTTTGCAATCAAAATCTGTAAAAAATGACCGGTGAAATACGAAAGGTGCTCTTTGGAATGTGTGCCCCTTTGCCCACCTAGGCGGCAAAAAAGTGTCACACATGTGGTATCGCCGTACTCAGGAGAAGTTGGGGAATGTGTTTTGGGGTGTCATTTTACATATACCCATGCTGGGTGAGAGAAATATCTTGGCAAAAAACAACTTTTCCCATTTTTTTATACAAAGTTGGCATTTGACCAAGATATTTATCTCACCCAGCATGGGTATATGTAAAATGACACCCCAAAACACATTCCCCAACTTCTTTTGAGTACGGCGATACCAGATGTGTGACACTTTTTTGCACCCTAGATGCGCAAAGCGGCCCAAATTCCTTTTAGGAGGGCATTTTTAGACATTTGGATCCCAGACTTCTTCTCACGCTTTCGGGCCCCTAAAATGCCAGGGCAGTATAAATACCCCACATGTGACCCCATTTTGGAAAGAAGACACCCCAAGGTATTCAATGAGGGGCATGGCGAGTTCATATAATTATTTTTTTGGCACAAGTTAGCGGAAATTGATTTTATTTTGTATTTTCTCACAAAGTCTCCCTTTCCACTAACTTGGGACAAAAATTTCAATCTTTCATGGACTCAATATGCCCCTCACGGAATACCTTGGGGTGTCTTCTTTCCTAAATGGGGTCACATGTGGGGTATTTATACTGCCCTGGCATTTTAGGGGCCCTAAAGCGTGAGAAGAAGTCTGGAATATAAATGTCAAAAAATTTTACGCATTTGGATTCTGTGAGGGGTATGGCAAGTTCATGTAAGATTTTATTTTTTGACACAAGTTAGTGGAATATGAGACTTTGTAAGAAAAATAAAATATCTATTTCCACTAACTTGTGCCAAAAAAAATGTCTAAATGGAGCCTTACAGGGGGTGATCAATGACAGGGGGGTTATCAGGGAGTCTGTATGGGGTGATCACCCCCCTGTCATTGATCACCCCCCTGTAAGGCTCCATTCAGACGTCCGTATGTGTTTTGCGGATCCGATCCATGTATCCGTGGATCCATAAAAATCATACGGACGTCTGAATGGAGCTATACAGGGGGGGTGATCAATGACAGGAGGGTGATCAGGGAATCTATATGGGTGATCACCCCCCTGTCATTGATCACCCCCCTGTAAGGCTACATTCAGACATCCGTATGTGTTTTGCGGATCCGATCCATGTATCCGTGGATCCGTAAAAATCATACGGACGTCTGAATGGAGCCTTACAGGGGGGTGATCAATGACAGGGGGATGATCAGGGAGTCTATATGGGGTGATCAGGGGTGATCAGAGGTTAATAAGGGGTTAATAAGTGACAGGGGGGGGGTGTAGTGAAGTGGTGTTTGGTGCTACTTTACACAGCTACCTGTGTCCTACCTGTGACCTGATGGGTTCTCGTATAAATATTATAAGACTTTCAAGACCGAACTAATCCCTCACTTAGTAAGCCTTTTTAATCATTTTCTAGCTGGCAACGCAGTACCTGCCCGAATGTCTCACTCTTATCTCACAATGATTCCGAAACCTGGGAAAGACCCCCACGAGTGCCAAAATTACAGGCCCATTGCCCTGCTTAACTCAGACCTTAAGATTTACACCAAGGCCCTGGCCTCCCGACTAAATGTTTTTCTCCCCTCCCTGATCCACAAAGACCAGGTGGGACTTGTCCCAGGCCGCCAGGGGGCCGATAACACACAAAGAAGCATTGACTTGATAGATGTCATATCTCGCTCGAGTGAGGAGATGCTACGTCTTAGTTTAGATGCAGAAAAGGTGTTCGACTGTTTAGGTTGGCCTTTCCTTTTTGCTACCTTGCAGGCTTATGGCCTTTCTGGCCCTTTCGTTAGGGCCATTCGTATCCTATACTCCTCCCCCACAGAGACAATAAAACTACCTCATGTTCAATCTCAACCCATACGCATTGCTAATGGGACAAGACAGGAGTGCCCCCTATCTCCTCTATTATTTGCCATGTGTATCGAACCCCTGGCAGCCAAAGTCAGGGCATGTCCAGACATCAGAGGTGTTATGGTCAGGGACAAGGAGTTTAAGCTATCGCTATATGCAGACGACATCCTTCTTACCCTCACTAAACTTCATATTTCCCTACCAAACCTCCACTCTATCCTGCAGGAATTCGGCTCTCGGGGTATAGGGTCAAAACTGAGGCCCTCCCTCTTAATATTTCTCATGTGGCCCTGAGCTCTCTTACGGTTAACTTCCCTTTCCACTGGAAGATGGATTTCCTGCGATATTTGGGTGTTGATCTGATTTGTATGCTAGGGTGACAGAGGTCCGAACAATGGAATACTTCATGGCTATGTTTCAGGACAAAATTGTACTCTTTAACGCCATATGGGACCTGTGGGGTAACTACTGTGCCACGAGGCAACCTTAACGACCTTGTGAGAAAGATGTCCCCCCCATTGTGTCATTGTCTTCTTATTTGTCTTGTCTTTTGGATATTAGTTTGATGAAGCATTACATATTGAGAATCTCTGGGCTCTCGGGTCTCTAAGACACCTTCACTACTACTTGATGTCTTATTGGTTCTAGGATTTGCTGATCAGTAGTCCTATCTTGGACTGATTAAAGATAGACACAGTTTCTCTTAGTTCACTTTATTGTTATATTACTGCTCAGTTTTTCATTTTCCATCATCGCATATTATCGAGTGTTATACATGCTCAATCAATATAAATGGGATGCTTTACATGTTTCATCTTTTGCCTTGCACTATTGTGCATGAATTTATTGTAGATGTGCATTGTCATTTATATATTCTTTAATAAATATACAATTATTTAAAAAAAAACAAGCTTGAAATACTTCAATAATTTTCTGGCTTTTAAAAAACACCCATTTTTGGCAATAACCTCCATCTTGGGCATCTGCCGCATTAGACAGTGTGCAATTTAAGCTAGAAATACAGCTATAATTTGCTGGGTTTTAAAAAACACCCTTTTTGGGCAAAATACAAAATTTTACAACCCTTGCAGCATCTGTACGTGTGAAAATCAAGCGTTATATAATGCTGTCATATTCTGTTATTCAATAAACACCCATTTTGGGCAAAATACTTAATTTGCTTGCGCCCTTGTCTGCATCTGTACGTGTGAAATTCAAGCGTTATATATACTGCTGTCATATTCTGTTATTAAAAAAACACCCTTTTTGGCCTAAGTACTTAATATTGCAGCCTTTGCTGCATCTGTGATTGTTAAAACAAGCTTTAAATACTTCAATAATTTTCTGGGTTTTAAAAAACACCCATTTAGGGCAAAATACTTCATTTGAGGCCTTGTCTGCATCTGTACGTATGAGATACATGCTTTAGATACTGCTGTGCTATTCTGGTATTAAAAAAACACCCATTTAGGGCAAAAATCTTAATTTTGCAGCCTTTGCTGCATGTCATTGTGAAATACACCCTTTAGATACTGTTGTTCTATTCTGCAATTGAAACAAAAAAATTGGGCCAAAAATCTTAATTTGCAGCCTTTGCTGCATCTGTCATTGTGAGATACATCCTTTAGATACTACTGTTCTATTCTGCTATAAAAAAAAACATCCATTTTGGGCAAGATCCTACATTTGAGAAATATAAGGAGAGCGTCAAATAAGGGACGTGGCCCCAGTCATGGTGCTGCTGGTGGAGCTCCTGTTGCAGGGAGAGGTCGTGGTCGATCTGTGCCAGCTACACGCACAAGTGAAACACCTTCCTCAGGTGCGAGTAGGCGACAGAACCTTCAGCGGTATTTGGTCAGGCCTAATGCGGCTCTACGAATGGTGAGGCCAGAACAAGTACAGGCGATAGTAGATTAGGTTGCTGACAGTGTCTCCAGTTCCTTTAGATTGTCTCCCACCCAGTCTCCTGCTGAAAGATCAGAGTTGGCACCTGTAGCCGATGTCCATCAGTCTTTCACCTGACCCCCTTGCAAATCAGCCAAGCAGTCTGAGCCCCAAGTCATGCAGCAGGCTCTTCTGCTTTTTGATGACTATGTTAGCAGGATTTCCCAGGGCGAACCACCTAGCCCTGCCCCAGAAGTGGATGAGATTGAGTGCACCGATGCCCAACCACTTATGTTTCAAGATGAGTACATGGGAGGACCATAGCAGCACGTCTCGGATGATGACGAAACACAGGTGCCAACTGCTGGGGCTTTTGAAAGTGTGCAGACCGACAAGGAGGGCAGGGGTGAAGACTGGGTGGAAGATGATGTGGAGGACGATGAGGTCCTCGACTCCGCATGGAATCAAGGTCATGCGAGTTACCTGTGTAATTCGGAGGAAGAGGCGGTGGTCGCACAGAGCCACCAGCACAGCAGAAGAGGGAGCAGGGTGCAAAAGCAGAGCGGCTGTCCCCTAGACAGTACGCCTGCTACTGCCCACCGCAGAAAGGAACCGAGCACACCAAAGCCAGCTCCAAGGACTTCCCTGGCGTGGCAGTTCTTTAGACAATGTGCTGATGACCAGGTACGAGTGGTTTGCACGCTGTGCAATCAGAGCCTGAAGCAAGGCATAAACGTTCTCAACCTGAGCACAACCTGCATAACCAGGCATCTAAGTGCAAAACACTAGCTGCAGTGGAGTAGACACCTCAAAAACCAAGAAAGGTCTCTGGCTCCTCCTGCTTCCTCTTATGCTGCAGTTTAGGCCTCTTCATCCACCTCTGGAGTAATAGTGCCACCTGCCACCCCGCAAACAGAGGATCTGCCAGCAACACCACCATCTGGGTCACCAAGCATCTCCACAATGTCCCACGGAAGCGTTCAGCTCTCCATCTCCCAAACACTGGAGCGGAAGAGGAAGTACCACCCTACCCACCCGCGATCCCTGGCCCTGAATGCCAGTATTTCAAAATTACTGGACTTTGAAATGCTGTCATTCTGTCTGGTGGAGACGGAGAGTTTTAAAAGCCTTATGGCGGTGGCTGTCCCACAGTACGTCGTGCCCAGCCACCACTACTTTTCCAGGCGTGCCATCCCTTCTCTGCACAACCAAGTGGGGGGCAAAATCAGGTGTGCACTTGTCCGTACCTTGTGCAGAATAGACATATATACCGGCCTTAACCAGCCACTGTTATACTACAGTGCAATTGCTCATTCTTGTATTTTGGATATTTCACACTCCTTTGGAGTGTACCCTAATAAAAAAAATTGTCAGTGTTGGCTACCTTGTCCTCCTTCACCGCCGCTTCCACCTACACTGCTACGTCCATCGCCTCCTCAAACTCCTGCTTTATATGGACCTCCACCTCATAAATCAAGTGTTTTTTTTGTACGTATTTTGTTTTTTCATTTCACTAATTTGTCTGTTACATTTTCGTGTGAAATTCACCAATTTTTGGATGTAATATACCACTGCTCTACCTAGTAGACAGATTTAAAAAAAAATCACTAATTTGTCTGCTCTACCTAGTAGACAGATAAAAAAAGTTCACTAATTTGTCTGTTACATTTTTGGGTGAAATTTACCAATTATTGGGTGTGATATACCACTGCTATACCTAGCAGACAGATAAAAAAAAATTCACTAATTTGTCTGTTACATTCTTGGGTGACATTTGACCATTTTTGCCATGATTAAACCCCCTACTCTGCATAGGTGATAGGGACCTAAATTTCCAAAAATCGTCTGTTACAAGGTGACATTTTACCAATTTTGCCGTATACAAAACCCTTGCCCTGCATAGGTGACAGGGAATAAAATTTCAAAAATTCTTCTTTAATTGATCCTTTCATTCAATGCTTAAACTTTAATAACTTGTCCCACATTTGCGCTTCAATAATTTGACCCACTTTTCCGCTTGATCATATTTAATTTAAAAAAAATGTACCTCCCTTGGATGCGGTCTCTCTTTCTCAAGCTCCCTCTCCGGCGTGGAACCCTGATTCGCCGATAACCATGATCAACATGGTAGGCTCAGAAAAGAACATCGAAAGTTGATAGAGAAGATATCCAAATGGATCATGGACATCACAGTGACGTGAATCATGGCGGGGCAGTATGTGTGCACACACCTACACAAACTGACTGATGGGTCTTCAAATTGGGCACATGGCCTGAACTTGCCCTTTACGCCTTGGAGGTGCTGGCCTGCCCTGCAGCTAGTGTATTGTCTGAACGTGTGTTTAGCAAGACTGGGGATATCACAGGTTATATTTCCCAATGTTTTGGGGTGTACCCTAATTTAAAAGTATGTTTAAAAACATTTTATTAAATATAAAAAAAAAAAAGTTTCTCCACCACATTCAAAAATCAGGCTGGTGGTGCGAGTTAGAGTCTTGAATCTCGTATGAATATGTACCAGCTCTACAAAACTCACACCCCCCCCCCCCCCCCCCACACACACAAATATCTCCAACCATCCCACAATGAGAAATTGTATTTTGTTCCAGGGAATAGAACATGTGAGGACATCACCCAGAGGGGGTGATATAGACATTTTATTCATGAGAAAAGAGGCCCGATGGACCTTCATCCTTGACACCTTCAAACCCAGTGGCCTCAATGATTCAATATCCTATGCATGTTTCATTTGAGGTGAAGTGTCTGCACTCTGTCCCACTATAGCTATGGAGTATATGGTACACAATTGGTTCTTATGCCTGTTGACTGCTGCGGTTTGCAGAGCACTGTTCACACTTATTATCGCATAGGTATATCCTATATGCGGTTTTCTCTGGAGGGGACGGTGGTGTGTCTATACCACTAGTCTCCTCTGGGTGATAGAGAGTGATAAGTATAATATAATAGTTCATACTGTATTTTTTACATGCTGCGCTTGTGCGCTTTTTCTAACACATTTGTAAAGTGCAGCATGCAATATACTTCATGTTATAAAACAGCTGTGGTTGGGATATATAAGATCGCTGAGTAGGTCTATATCTATGGACAATAGTTTCCTGGGATATAAGGTTACCTAAGCATAAATCACAACAACACACGAACCCTGGATGCCAATAGCATATAGTATGACGACAAAAGGAGGTGTGAGAGTGAGGATGGATGTACCTCATTGGCTCCTGCTTTGGAGGCTTGGTAGGTCGGGGGGCGGAGAGTTCTCCATTTAAACAGCGCTGTATTCGACCGCTCTACGGCCGTCATAGTGCCGGAGGCTCTACCTTGCTGCACGCACACCATCAGAGGCGTGCAGTATTTTTTGTTTTGTTCTGTTTTTTTTGTCTCAAAACACATGTTTACTGTACACTCACCACTGAGTGATGCACTTAAACCTGAACAGTGCCCTCTATGATTAGGTTGCCGTTGCTCCTGAGGAAATACCGCGCAATAGCGGCAGAGAAACGCATTGAGCAATACAGAGCGCCTTGTTATGTTCAGTAGTAGTTTAATAAACAAATAGTGAGCCGCTTACTTAGTGCGGGTCCATTTAAATCATACCACCAGTGGTTGCACTTTGTACTCCAATCTATATTACAGACCCAGTCTAGTGGCCTGGACTCCTATCACGCCACTTTATGTGTGGGCTTTCTTCAGCCCCTATACTCTTCCCTGAGATATTTGTGGGGGTGTAGAGTTTTGTAGAGCTGGTAGATATTTATACAAGATTCCAGACTGTAACTCGCACCACCAGCCTGATTTTTGAATGTGGTGGAGAACCAATTTTTTTAAAAATATTTAATAAAATGTTTTTAAACGTACTTTATTTAGGCAGTTAATAGTGTTATATACCTAGTACGCTAAACAGTTATCCATTCAACAGTTAATTTGTACCCTAATTTAAAAAAATAAAAATACATTTAAAACCAAAAAGCAGTGTAGGCTACATCCTCCTCCTCCACTGCCGCTTCCACCTACACCGCCACATCCACCACCTCCTGAACCTCCTACTCCATATGGACCTCATCCTCCTAGATCAGGATTATTTTTTTTAGAATTTTTACGTATTTTATGTTATTTAAAGTAATTTCCCTATCCACATTTGTTTGCAGAGCACTTGCCATGATCTTAACCACATTTTGATGCCATTTGCAGCCCTCTAGCCCTTTCCATTACATTTTTACAGCCATTTTAGTGCTCAAAAGCTCGGGTCCCCATTGACTTCAATGGGGTTCGGGGTCAAGTTCGGATCCCGAACTCAAACTTTTTTGTGCAGTTTGGCCGAACCCGTCGAACCCGAACATCCAGGTGTCCGCTCAACTCTAGTCAGCAGCGGTGCAACCAGGAAGGTCCAGTCGTGAAGGTAAGTTTATAGCTTTTATTTATTCATAGTTTCCAGAGGTTACCTGTTTCTGGGGAAGGGACCATTCCGGCCAGAAACGCGTAACCTGTGGAAACTATGAATACATAATAGCTATAAACTTACCTTTAAGCCTGGACCTTCCTGGTTGTGCCGCTGCTGATCCAAATTTTCTTCTATATTTTCTGCTTGGCACGCTGTGCTCTGAGGGAAGAAGTTTGGCTGCACCAGCTACCTCTATCCTCCAAGCGTAACCCATCCAGGTGAGCCCTTTTCACAGGCAGATTAAACTATCTGTCAAAATGGTCCCACCGATGAGTGCTGCTCTCCTTCTGCTTTTCTTTCAGTTCTCCTCAATAAAAGACACATGAAAGCCCGTCTGGAGTTTGCAAAAAGAACCTAAAGGATTCTCAGACTGTGAGAAAGAATATTTTCTGGTCTGGTGAAACCAAGATTGAACTTTCCGGCCTCAATTCTAAGTGTCGAGTTTGGTGGAAACCAGGCAGTGCCCAATTCCATCCCTACAGATATCCCTACACCCCCTAGAGATATTCTTAATGAAAACCTGATCCAGAGTGCCCTGGACATCAGACTGGGCCAAAAGTTCATCTTCCAACAACATTTTTATGCATTTAGACGAGGCAATAATTGTTGGGTTGTAGTCAGAACAATATTGGAAGTTTTTGGTGGCTCTTTACACAAGTCATCCCTATTGAAAATGTCTCTCTTTTTTTAAAGAATTAATGGCGGCTAGCTATGATCAGGTCATCACTTCACTTTTCGGTTCCACATGGCAGCTATGCTGATAGGGTCAGTCTACAGTTGAGCGGCAGCTGGAAATCTATTGCATCAGACCTTCCCCCCTTTAGGCAGAAAAGATTTAGTTTGTTGTCTTTGCTAACATATGTTTTAACAATTAGATCCTCATCCAGCTGCATATTTTTCCTCCTTAAAGATACCTTGACACAGCAGGGAGGTATGGAGGAGAAAATTGTTTGTAATTTAATAGTCTGTGCATGCGTGTACTGCAGATACCATTCTCCTTGTCTGCAGCTGATAATGGGAAAAAGGGAAAATTACAAAAATTGCAGAGTTTGCTACAATGGTGTCTACATTCCCCTACATTTCCCCGCCCCATCCCAAAATCTCCATCTGGTTCTAATAAAGTATTATTTGATGCCTTGTAGGAAGCCAAATGGGGGGGAGGAGGGATGAGAGACAGAGAGCTTCCTGTAACAATTCAGCAGGGGGTGAGACTGACTGAGGTTGTAGAGCTGTACAGTATAGGAGACAAAAAAAAGTACACGTCATGAGGTTTGTCATTTGGAAATTACAAGTATGTAGAATTCAATACATTGCGATGATGTGTGATTGTGTCCATGACACCTACGACCCAGTATACCCACAAAGAATAATGTATATTTTTATACTACGTCACATTGATTAATGCAAACAGTGGTTGGTTCACTGAATTGAACTGTTATTAGGAAAATGGGAACAATGTAATGTGTATAGGTGCACAGGGTCATGTGAAGGTCTGGAATAAGTGGGTGGAGAGCTCCGGAAAATGGGGTTAAGTGCTGGCAGAGCTGCAGTGTGTAGGTGGATTACACAACATGATTCAGGGCTGTGTTAAAGCCTGGTAGGCTTTTCTGAAGACATAATAAAAAGAGCACAAGATGCGGGACCAATGTCATGTTCAGTGCTATTTAATGCCTGCAAAAAAATCTAGAATTATTGTAGTGTTGTCAGGTTAAAAAAGAGGCAAATATTTAGTAGTCAAGTTAAATATGTTAGTATTTTTGTCAATGCAAAATAGTAAGTAAAGATTAAAGCGGTTATGTACTTGGAGGGGTGGAGTTTTGGGTTAGCAAACCTTCCTCCTGGGCAGACCTGCGAAGGAAGCATACTAACCTGCATCCTGATCCTGGCTCCTGGCTCCTTCCCTCTCCAACTTCTGCGGCTCCGCTTGGGTCCCTGAATGTAAACATCTGGTTTGATGCTGACCCCCCCCCGATCACATGACCATTTTGACATGACACAAGAGCTGGGTTACTGGTGCTTTTGTCAGCTTAATAGATAACAAATCAATCGGATACATCAAGGTTGGTTGCATCATAGCTCAGACAACATGTTGTAAATGCTAAGCAGACCTATAGTGCATTCGAAAAGTCTTCAGATCCTTTCATCTAAAGACTTTTATCTTTTTCACATTTTGTTAAGTTGTGACCTTGTGCTAAAATTAAAAATAAATCAGGTTTCCCCCATCAATCTGCACTCAATACCCCATAATGCGAAATGTCTGCAAATTCATTAAATAGGAAAAACTAACATTTTGCATGGGCATAATTATTCAGATCATTTGCTATGACACTTTCTCTTTATCATATTTGAGAGGTTCCTGCACCTTGATTGGAGTCCACCTGTAGTAAATTCAGTTGAATGGACATGATTTGGAAAGATACAACCCTGTCTATATAAGGTCTCACAGCTGACAATGCATTTCAGAGCAAAGCCAAACCATGAGGACGAAAGAACTGCCTGGAGAGCTCAGAGATAGGATTGTGTGGAGACACAGATCTGGAGAAGGGTACAAAACATTTCTGCGGCACTGAAAGTTCCCAAGAGCACAGTAGCCCCCATAAATCTTAAATGGAAGAAGTTTGGAACAACCAGGACTCTTCCTAGAGCTGGTCGTCCAGGGTCAGACTAGGGTGAACACAGTACAGCTACCTGCAAATACCACTTGTCCATATGGCGGCGGCAGCAGCAAGATGCTCAAGACGACTAAGGGGTCCCTGCAGTGCCTTAAAAAAGGCGGATGCCTGGGAAAGAGGATACTTCTTGGTGTGCATATCTAAATATACATCATCTCAGCCAATGCATCTATAATAATCAACTGGGTAATTAAATAATCCATAGGCGGGATGAGATGCTGCTTATTCTTATGTAGTGCAGTCAGTCTACTGCTCCATGTGGCACTTGTGCAGGGGTGGGAGACTGGGACAACCCTTGCTCAAGGCCTGCCAGGGGATTCACCTGTTTCCCTGTGGGCCAGGCCGGGCCTGTGGCTGCACCACCAAAGTAAGTAATCATGAGAGAAGGGCCTTGGTAAGACAGCTGAACAAAAACCCAATGGCTGAGCTCGAAAGAAAAAAGTAATATAAAAGTTTAAAGGGTAACTGTCATGTTTCGATCAAAAAATCTATTTTAGCATATGTTACTGCTGCAGTAGCATTATGTATAAAGCAATATTTAGTTTTTTCACATACCACTGTTTTCCTTGAGTTTTCCCTTAGTTACGGCTGTTTAAACATTTACAATATGAGGACCTTTTCAAGATGGTTCCTCTGTCAGTTCTCTGAGGCCAAAACTGCTTTCCCTCACTTCACATACACACTTGCTATAGCCAGCAGGGAGCCAACCAATCAGTTTGGATTACTGAGAGACACGCCTCCTCACTCTGAAGTCTAATGCAGACATGCAGTGTGAAGGACCGCCCCTCCGTCTGCCTAGCCAGAGACAGACAAGCCATAGCAACTGTCTTTTAAGGGAGCAGTGGAAAGGGACAGAGGATTTACAGAGTTATTTACATGGGACTGTAAGTTGGAGGGGGCTGGGGCAGGGGGATGGTATTTACATGGGACTGTATGTTGAAGGCGGCTGTGGTAGGGGATTATGTTATTTACATGGGACTGTATGTTGAGGGGGCTGGGGCAGGGGGATGTTATTTACATGGGACTGTATGTTGGAGGAGCCTGTGGGAGGGAGTGATGTTATTTACATGGGGCTATATGTAGGAGGTTACCTGGGGTGCGAGGGAGTGAGTGATGTTATTTGCATGGGACTGAATGTTCAGGGGGCAATGTTATTTACGTGGGACTGTATGTTTAAGGTGGCTAGTGGGGGGGATTATGTTATTTACATGGGACTGAATGTTGAGGGGGTGATGTTTACATGGGAATGCATGTTGGAGGTGTCTGGGGAGGGGGTGATATTATTTACTAGGGACTGTATGTTGAAGGCGGCTGGGGAGGAGGTGATGTTATTTACATGGCACTGTATTTTGAAGGGGGCTGTAGATAGAGAGGGACTTAGAGAACTGGGCCATATTCATTTGGGGCTTGGGCCCGGATCTTTTAATATCCTAGCAACGCCTCTGGTATAATGTGATGGAAAAATGAATCCAACCAGCTAAGGAGGCAATATGGACAATCACAATACATTAGTAAGTGCATTGTATTAACTTTCTCTACAAGATAAATACCATTTGTTGAAGTGAGACAACATCTTTAAGCCATGCAGCTGCTGATTTATAAGAATTGGAAGATTACAACTTTGCAATGACTGACTGTAGCCCTTATCTCTAGTTCCCTGACAGCTCATAAATACTCATTTAAGCTAAATTATGATCAACCTGAATTTCTGTGTTGCAGTATCCTGAGAGTCATAACTTTTATATAATAAAGCAATCTAAATCTATTATACCGTATTAGTAAATGTAAAGCTGAGATGGGTCTACCCCTTCAATAGCAGCTAGACTGCATTCTTAAGCAGTTAGAGCTCAAATCTCAAATAAGCTCACACAAAATGCAGAGAGACTTAAAGGGAGTCTGTCGCCACAATTTGACATTATAGACCGCTTACATAGCGCTGTAGCAGAACTGTAGATGAGTCAAATTGTACCTTTGTTGTGTTGTTCTGAACGTCAACAGAGGCAAAGTCGCTGTTTAATTCATATGTAAATAAGGGCTCGCAAGTGCCTAGGGGTGGTGTTCGGGCTGTAAGTGCCCAGGCCGGTCTGTCTTCTTCTCACATAACTCCTCCTCAGCCTGTTGCTTGGCCCACCCTGTAAGCCCCTTGCGTCATCCAGTGTACTGGCCGAGATCCTTCCAGCGCATGCGCACTGTGATGACCATTGTGGGCAGCGGCATCGCCCCATAGAGTGTGCATGTTCTGGCGGGATCTCGGCCAGTACACTGGATGACGCAAGGGGCTTACAGGATGAGCCAAGCAACAGGCTGGGGAGGAGTTATGTGAGAAGAAGGCAGAGCGGCCTGGGCACTTACAGCCCGAACACCACCCCTAGGCACTTGCAAGCCCTTTTTTACATATGAATTAAACAGCGACTTTGCCTCTGTTGAACTTCAGAACAACACAACAAAGTTACCATTTGACTCATGTATAGTTAATCTACAGTGCTATGTAAGCGGTCTATAATGTCAAATTGTGGTGACACAAAAGGGTTGTGTCACTTCAACAAATGGCATTTATCATGTAGAGAAAGTTAATACAAGGCATTTACTAATGTATTTTGATTGTTTATAATGCCTCCTTTTCTTGGCTTGATTCATTTTTCCCTCACCATATACATTGCTCCTATCCAAAGGTTATGGCCACCGCTGCAGTGCAGATACGAGGTGGCTAGAATGGGAGCTGCTGCGCATGCGTGCCTATGAATGCTCCAACAGTCCCAGCCATCAGAGAGGTTGGGGCTTTTTCCTATAGTGTGCAAGAACGGCCATCGCTGCTGGATTGCAGGATGGCCGTAACCCCTAGAAATGAGCAGCGTACAGGTATAATGTGATTGAAAAATGAATCCAGCCAGCGAAGGAAGAAATATGGACAATCGGAATACATTAGTAAGTGCCTTGTATTATCTTCCTCTACATGATAAATACCACTTGCTGGAGTGACACAACCTCTTTAACCTCAAAGTCTGTGTCAGAAGTGAATTTTCTGCAAATTTAGTGCAGTGCCATAAAGGGTTAAATCCACTGCAAAGCCCCTCGTCAGATAAGACGCATGTTTTTGCAAGGCCTCATCGTACTGTACTTTGCTGTTTTTTTTTTTTTTTTGTTGCAGATTTCATAACCTAAAATCTGCTGTTTGATTGAAACCTTACTGCTTGTGTAAAAAAATGTCAGGGTGTGCAGGGAACCAGATGGACCAGGAGAGTTATTGTAAGCCACGTTCACATCTCCGGTGAACGTTTCTGGCAGAGAATAGCCTGTTGGAGTTCACCGGATCCGGCATTGCCTGATTCTACAGATCACTGCTGTATACCTATTGACATAAATGCCAGGTTTCGGCTGGACATGCAACGGTTTTTGGTCTGACTGACAGGTGGCATTTGTGCCAGATCAGGTAGCTGAATCCTCATGCTGCAGATGTGAATGTGGCCTTATCTGCCATCATGTTATAGCCTGCACATTTGTAAGACTATACACCGTACTTCTAATATAGGAAAACTGACATAACATTTTTACTTAAAGGGGTTGTCTGGGTTCAGAGCTGAACCCGGACATATCCCCATTTTCACCCCTCCGGCCCCCCTGACATGAGCATTGGAGAATTTCATGGATTGTGCAGGGCACACTGCTAGGCTGAGGCTTCTACCTAGCAGTGTTCCTGGTGACTTCACCGGCTCTGATGGGCGGTCTTTAGCACTGCCCAATCCGTTTTACAGTCTAAGGCAGCACTAAAGCCCGGGCCGCCCATTAGTGACGGCGACTTCACTGGGCTCACTGCTGGCGGAAACCTCTGCCTAGATTCCCCCATTGAGAGCCCAATACGTCACTGGATCTCCATAAAAAGCCTTTGCCCTGCGCGATTCAGTGCAGGGCAAGGGAGGGCATTGGAGTATGAAATTCTCTGATGCTCATGCCAGAGGGGCCAGAGGGTGAAAATGGGGATATGTGCTCTGAACCCGGACAACCCCTTTAAATACCATCCCCCTTGAGTTTAATGGGCTGAGGAGGGCGGCTTTAATATTCAGCATTTATGTCGTCGGCATTTCATAAACGGACATTTCTCCCGTGGTTAGACTTTTCAACTCTCGGTGTCATATATTCATGGTTTAAGTTAAGATTCTTTATCACGTGTTCGTGGATTAGTCATGCATGTTAACGGTACACATATGCCTAACATACTTGTGACACTAGAGACAACCTTTCCCCCTTCCTTTTACAACTAACATATGGCTTATAGCATTTTCTTTTCCAGCTGACAAGCAATGGGAAAGGGGTTCCTATTGCCATCGTCATCTTCCTGTAAGGACAGGCGATTGCTCAGAAGGATGCGTTCCTTCCCATCACCCGCCTGCTCCATAGTGAATTTACATGCAATAATCTCCTCCACTGTATGGGGACAAGCGAAGGCTACTGCCATCTTTTATTCTCCTCCGGATTCATTGTTTCCGGGCAGCAGATCGCTGGTCACACAGTACGACCTGCTACTTCTGGACTGATTTGTCTTGAGTGCTGCCCAAAATGTGTCTAGTCTGAATAGAACACAAAGGCAGATGCAAGTTGTCAGTACAGTCATTTGCATTTGGATGAAGATAACCCAGTAGAAGTCCCTGACAACTGGTCTGTGTCTTATCAGCAATTTTCTTTCAGCCATTTAACCACACAAACCAAAACTATGCAGCACATCTATGGTTAATGTGTTCATTGCTGAGCCCCACAGGGAATATCTGCAGCTTCCGTGACCTGGAGCTATGTCGGTATTACTATGGCATTGTGTGGCACTGCTATATTTAGGCCCTGTACGTTATTCTGCTTCCACAATGTATGGTTGTAGCAGAACTGTCTAGCATTTGTATTTAGGCAAAGGTATGGAGGTGTTATTTGGTCACTGTGTGGCCCTGGGGTGTGGGTGCTCTATGATATGGCCATACTTTGGCCATAGCTCCCAACATTCGAAAAACCAAGGGAGGGACAATATTTGGACTCTTTCAGATGCAATGCGTATTGTGAACCCATAGCATCCGGACTGAATCCTGACCCATTCATTTCAATAAGGCTACTTTCACACTTGCGCTGTTGTTTTCCGGTATTGAGATCAGGCAGAGGATCTCAATACCGAAAGAAAACTGTTCTGTTTTGACCCCATGTTAAACAAAACAAGCAATGCAACAGCTCACTGCAAACAAAATAAAGTACAAAATTGCATCATAATATCAAATGCTGAACTAATAAGTTAGAGATACTTGGCAAATCGTTTTGTACAAAATTATTTGAGCCCGTCTGCCCAACGTCAAGGCAATTTCTAGTTAGACGGGTTCCTAACACTAAATATACCTGTTATGTGCCATAGCGGCTATCATATAATTCAGAAAGTGCAGGTTCCACTTACATGCTGGATCCGCCTGAATTTCTGTCATTTTCGGTGCCAAAATGGCCTCCATTATATCCAGGGAAAGCAGTTACCAGCATGTTTTGACCCCATGCATTCTGAATGAAAAGAGATCCGTTCAGGATGCATCAGGATGTCTTCCGTTCCGTCAGCATTCCGTTTTGTGACTGGACACACAACCCCTGCAAGTTGCGATTTTGTGTCTGGTCATAATAACGGGAAAAAAATGTATCCAGCACTGAAAACAATGTATGTCAATGGTGACGGATCCTATTTTTGTAGGAGCCTAAAAAAACGGATCTGTTACCCATTGACTTTAAATGTATTTAGTGACCGTTTTTCTCTGTTTTGATTTCACTCAACCGCATCCTGATGTGCAAAATCAAAACTTAACCATTTAATTAAGGTTTTGAGATCCTCTGCCGGATATCAGTACAGGAATTAACAACGCAAGTGTGAAAGTAACCTAAGAATGTACACGTGAGCATCATTTGTCACTGATCATCTCTGTCTCTGATCATCATTTCAGGAAAAAGCGCAGTATGTTCTATATTGTGCGCTGAATGGAGCTTGTGTGAAAAACGGAACGGATTCAATGAATTTTTACTGATGGTTGCTAGGAGATATAGATTGTTAGTCTTAAATTTTTCTTCAGGCGCGTGAAAAACTTATCAAAAACTGATTGCAGCTGCACGAAAAAAAAATGAAACACTGAACGCAATTGCCGACAAAAAAAACAATTAAACATGCGTCAAAAAATGATTAAACTTGCGGAAAAAACATCAATTTTTCCCTGAAAAGACCCTGGCTCATTCCATATCACTCTTGTGAATTAAGCTTTGGCGGCACACGGTGGCAATTTTTATTCTATACTAAGCCACACTTCTAACTCCACCCTGTACATGCCCAATCCCACCCAGTACCATTATCTGCCCCATACGGTAGCTATGCCCCCACACAGTAGGTATGTCCCCTTAGTGCCCCCACATAATAGTTATGCCACCGTAGTGCCCCATCACATTAGCTATGACCCCAAGGTCCCCCTCTCCCAGTAAGAATGACCCCTTACTGCTCCCCTCACAATAGTGCTGCCCCCTTAGTGCCTCCTTATAATAGTGATGCTCCTGTAGTTAAAATAAAAATCAAGAATCCCCTAGAATCATCATTCCCTGACCTATGTGTTCTCCCACTCAGCGCAGCAGTCACAATGATGTCACTGCCTCCTGCCCACCTGCTTCACCATGAGGGGTGGATTGGCCATAGACCTTATAGGGTGGGCCAATTTCCAGGGGGCCACCTGGGCCCTCCTCACCGCCGGCCAGTGGAAGATTTTGGGGATGTATTTTGTTCTGCTGGCAGTATTTTATGATGCACTGTGGTATTTGGCTTTGTTGGGGTGGTGTAATGTGCCACAATATGGAATTGCTGGTCCTGCCTTGCATCAATTTGGACCAGACTATAAAACGGGCCACTTTTAATATTTTTTCCAGGGCCACTTCAAGTTCCCAGTCGACCCCTGTTCACCATTGTGTTCAACTGTATCTGTGTCCTCCGGACTCAGGTACTGTTGAAATCAGGACATGCCACAGCTGTCCTGGGCTTGCGGGATAGCTGTCGAAATCCGGGACTGTCCTGCCGTATCTGAGACAGTTGGGAGGCATGACTTTTGTATTGTAATTCATACACTGTATGACCATACACTACAGGAGTAGGGGACATCAAAAGAAGGTACACTGCAGGTTACCATCCAACACTTGGCCTGCACGCCTATAATACTATATCACTCTTATGTCTGGAGATGTCAGGTCGCCACTTTTGCTAGCCAGTACCAGTTCTGTAGTAGACATGTAGACTGGTTTTAGTTCTAGGTGACCATTCTTCCTATCTGTAATTGTTTCTCTTTTAGGACGCCCCTAATCTGTGCCTCAGGATTCACAGATTAAGGCCTCATGCACACGGCCGGACCCATTCAACTTGAATGGGTCTGTGGTCTGTCTGCACCGCAAAAAAATATGACATGTCATATTAATTTGTGGTGCGGAACGACGGAAAGAAACACCACGGAGGCCTTCCGTAGTGCTTCTGGTGTTCCGTGACTCTGTTCCACATCTCCGGAATTGCGGACCCATTCACTTCTGAATGGGTCCGCATCCGTGATGCCTGGTGCATACGGCCAGCGGCCGTGGATTGCCGACCCGCATTTTGTGGGCCGTCCAACAACCGTGTGCATGAGGCCTTACATTGGGACTTTTGGTAAGTGAAAGCAGACGATACAAAAGAGGAATGGAAAGGCACAAACTAACGTGGATGTAGTACATGTATAAGGCAATGGAGGCCTCATTTCTCCCAAACCAGAGCTTGAAGACAAAAGTAAGAAATGTTTCTTAAAGTTACTGTTTCTTAGTTTTAGATCTTCCCCCAGTTTTTCACACTTGCTTATGTAATGTCTGATCCAGCCCATTGACTTAACACTCTCACAAGCTGAGACATACAGACGTTTTTCATCTGTTCACTTTGCCCTCCCTCCCCTTTTTTTTTGGTTCCTCCTCCCTCCCTCCTTTCTCCCACTCTCTGTCCCCTGCATCTTTTGCAGGAAAGCCGGAGGTTAGATTTAGAATGTATTTCAGCAGCAGGCATCCAGCTATCTCCCAGTGGATCACATTCCTTTTAAAATGCACCCTCTTGGTCTTTATCGCTAATATTCAACTTGGCAGTGCCAACCCAGGTAAGAGTTGCCCTCTGATGGTTGCCAACTGATCCTGGTAACTTCTAAATGCTCATGCTTGGAGGTTTAGGCTGGCTGTATGCACTAGGTTGGGAATGTGCTGTGCAGAGGGTTTGTGCGAAACCCTTTTTTATTTTCCATTTAACTCTGTGCCAGTATAGGAAGCAGAGGGAGCTGAGGTGGCTTAGCAGGGGGGAGATTAAAGAACTGGGTAAATGCAGAAGTGCACTGGACAGTTACTTCTTGCAATGGGGGAGGAGGTGTTGAAAAAACTTGGTGCTTGCACTGTGAAAATTAACGCTTTGAAGTTGCTCACTAGGACTTAGATAACCGGCTTGTAGAACTTCTGTACGTATTTAAACTTTCAGGAGCAACATTTGTCGTAGGACATTATATGTTGTAGACCTTGCTCGTATTCTGAGTTGGCCAAGTCATCGCTAGAGGCCTTCACTTGTTATGCTTAGGAGGCTCTGCTCACTCCACATCTGGTGTGAGAAATTCTTTCCTTTTCATCTTCTTTGTGACATCTCATTACAGCCAAAGGTTCTCTTTCTTGGAGAGTAAAGTTTAATTTGACTAGACCATTGTAAAAATGCTTTGCTAAAGTGTGTGCTGTAAAAGTCTGGCGAGACATCCTAAAACCTAATTTTCTAATTCTTCCTCCTCCTCTTTCTCTGCATACTTACAATGGATCTGGCCCTGGAGCATGGAGGGAGAATTATCATTATTATTATTTATTATTAAAGTGCCATTCATTCCATGGCGCTGTACATATGACAAGACGAGTTACAAACTGGTACAGAAGGAGAGAGGGCCCTGCCCGTGTGGGCTTACAATCTAATTTCTGAAAACTGCGACAATCCTTAAGGCTGGGTTCAGACCTGAGCGTTTTTTACAGCTCATTCCTACGCGCTGTAAAACGCTCAACAGGCAAGAACCAATGATTCCCTATCGCGCTGTAAAACGCCCGACGCCCCAAGAAGTACATGAGCTTCTTTGGGGCGTCTTGTCGCGCGTTCCCGTACATAGACTTCAGCGGGAACGCGTGACAATGGGCGTTCGCTTGTCTCTGTATGCGGGATTGCAAACGCCCGTACAATCGCGCATACAGAGAGTACGTTCAAGTACGCTCAGGTCTGAACCCAGCGTAAGATGTGGTAATGCTTTAAGATGCAATGGTCCAATGAGTACTAATGTAAAATGTCTTGCATGACTTGGCATGGCACATGCACCCAGTAATATTATTGAGATGTAATACAGCGCTGTACTGTACGTGTGCTCTCAATTATGCGGTGTAACCTTTTCTCCTATGTAATCTTTCAGGCAAAAAATGCAGAATATGTGGTGTACTATCTCCTAAAAACTATATTTTCAAGGGAGTATATAGCACCAAATGGATGCACCGTATAGCGGCACACTTACTGCCTATGGTTTTATAATACACTAGACATCAAGCCTGTTACAATAACGTGCGCTAGAACAGTAGTGCATAGACATTAGTAGGAACAGTGTATATTAAATGGCAAAGGGACGGCTGGCACTGACTAGTGGTACTGAGACTGCTGTCACTGACTGGTGGCTGAGACTGCTGTCACTGACTGGTGGCTGAGACTGCTGTCACTGACTGATGGCTGAGACAGCTGACACTAACTGGTGGCTGAGACTGCTGGCAGTGGCTGCTGTCTGTGGCTGAGAGAGTTGGGACTGTGCAGCTCTGACTGTGATGCACGGACAGTAATGACTGTGCTCCGACGTGGAGAGCACACCATAACCTGCGAGCAGCGGTGGTAATTGGCCGGCGCGCAGGTGTGGGCAGTGTGTGGAGCGCCGTGTGATGATTGATCGGCGCGCATGCGCAGTTAAAGGATGGTGTGGGCAGCACGGATGCCTGTGGGGCGTCGGTCATTGGGCAGCGCGCTGGTGCGGGCGTCGTGTGGAGGGCAGCGTGCTGGTGCGGTCGTCGTGTGGAGGGGAGCGTGCTGATGTGGGCGTCGTGTGGAGCACTGTGTGCTGATTGGTCGGCGCACCGCGCATGCACAGTTTAATTATTGGCACACACTCACGGACACAGAGCACGCACACAAGGCTTTTATTGTTATGGATGATGAGGGCTGGAGTGTAATATGTGTATAATGATAGGGGTTGGAGTATAATAGGTATATACAGTAATAATGGGGGGGTGTAATATGTATATAATGATGAGGGCTGTAGTGTAATGATGGGGGTTAGAGTGTAATATGTATACAATGATGGGGTTTGGAGTGTAATACGTGTGTAATGCTGTGATCAGTCTCCAGTATTGTACACCGATATAAGGTTGTCCGGTGAAGGATACGCTGCGGCAGGCGGCGGTTGCAGGGCTTGGATCCCGGGGTGTGAGGTGGCTGCAGAGGAAGCCTGAGGGGGAGAGGGGCATGGCAGAGCTGGGTACAGCAATGGGCCGGCGCGCAGTTGTGGGTGGTGCGGGTGCGTGTGGAGTGCCATGTCCTGATTGGTCGCCGTGCATGCCCAATGTAAAAATCGGCACGGACACAGCGCACACACACAGGGCTTTTATTATGTAGGGGATAGGCCAGCACTACAGAGCACATCCTCCCTCACCCTGGTGCTCAGGTAAAGTTTCCTGCCAGAGGTGTGCTGTGTGTCCACCATTGAGAAGAATAGGGGTGCCCTGGGTGAGGAGCCTCATAGAGAGGAGCCGGCACCAGGCGGAGGAGACGTCAGTGTGGTCCAGCGGGCACCTCGCTATTGTCAGCCCCAGAGCCTGTGTGCAGAGCGGACTGACAGTGATGATTTTTCCTTCCTTCCTCCCGGTGCCTCCTCCCTCCCGCAGCCGCTCCTGTAGTGTGTGCCGCCTCACTGATGCTCTCTCCGCCGCCACTGTCACCCAGCGCTGGGGACAAAGCATGGAGTCGCCCGTCTGCCCCGCTCCTTCTCAGCCACCCGTGTGTGTGGTGGGGCACCTGCAGAGCCCTGACCGTTCGGGGACAATGGAATAGACATTTTTGGCCATTGTTACAGGTATCATCATGGGCGCATATACAATTGGATGGGAAATTATTGGCACCTGGATATTCAAGACGCTGCGGCAGGCGGCGGTTACAGGGCCCGGATTGCGGGTTGTGAGGCGGCTGCAGAGGGGGAGGAGGAGGCACAGCGGAGCTGGGCACAGCAGCACTGGTGACACACACACAGACACAGCGCACTGACACTAAGCTTTTATTATATAGGATAGTTGTGGGAACTCTGTCGCTGTACAAGCTTCGCTATGTGCTTGGGATCTTTTAGTTATGATAAAACAGTTCCCTGTTACACAATAGCAATAACCCTTTAAAAGAGTTTTCCGAGATTTTAATACTGATGACCTATCCTTAGGCTGTGCTTGGTATCGCGCTTAGCCCCATTCACTTCAATGGAGCTGAGCTGTGCCTAGGCCACGTGGCAGATATGTCATCACTGGCCTAGGGAAAGCTGTGAGAAGGCCGCTCACAGGAGCGTCATTGCCTTCTCCAAACAGCTGATCGGCGGGGGTCCCAGGTGTCGGACCCCCAACTATCAGATACTATTGACCTATCCAGAGGATAGGTCATCAGTATTAAAATCGCAGAAAACCCCTTTAAATATTATCCGCTATGTCGATGTATTGAAGATTGGATGATATTAAGGTCAGATGCATCAGAACTTATGTAAAGAAGTAACCAATATTATTCCAGTGCAGCAACCTGATTGGTTGCAATTACTCCATTTTACTGGTACATTAGTTTTGATAACGTGTGGCATGTTATACACTATGTAGTGAAAAAAAGTCCTCAGTCTGGCCTTATTTTTGCAAAAAATCACATGAATAAGGTAGTATGAGAAAAACTGGGAAACTTTTCTTGGCGGATGAACTGCTTTGCCATCATTCATATCCCCTTGTGTATCAGTCACAATTTTTGAAACCTAAGTTTGAATGTACAAAAACCTTTTTCAGGTGTCAGAATATTCAAGCCGATTAGAAATGAAAAAAATATCTTTCTGGCGATTAAATGGCATCTGTCCATAGATTTCTACCTATAAACTGGCAGACCTGTTACATGTGCTCTTGGCAGCTGAAGGCATCTGTGTTGGTCCCATGTTAATATGTGTCCGCATTACTAAGAAAAATGATGTGTTAGTATATGCAAATGAGCCTCTACGAGCAATGGGGGCGTTGCCATTACACTTAGAGGCTGTACTCTCTCTGCAACTACCGCACCCTCTGCACTTTTATTGACTGAGCTAGGCGTGATGACATTTACACTGTCTGGCCCTGTCAATCAAAGTGGAAAGGGCTCGGCTGTTGCAGAGAAAGAGAAGCCTCTAGATATAACGGCAACACCCCTTTTCTCCTAGAGGCTCATTTGCATATTTTTCTGACATTAAAGGTTATATATCATTAGGACATCCTCTGTCATTAAGGCATATTTGGCATATGGACAGCATAGAGTCAGGGACCCCTCTCTATTAGGCTAAGTACACATCTGTGGTGGATGTTCGATTAGAAGCCAGAATCCATAATGGAAACCCGATAGACTTCATTATAGTCAGTGTGATTTGGTCATTCCAAAAGTTTAAAGGGGTTATACAAACCTGGAAAATCCACTCACCTGGTCCCCGACACCTGTGTCCTTCCGGATCCCTCCACAGCCGACACTGCATCTCCCCGGCGTGCAGATTATATCATCCATCGACTGGGGGAAGGGGATGCAGCCAATACCAGATCGTGCCCATCACCATTGCGGCCTGCTATTGGCTGCAACCACCCCATTAACGGATGTTGTGATCTGCACACCAGTGGAGATGCAGCATCGGATGTTGGCTTCAGCCCATGGACATATATTCTGATATTTTCCTTTAGAATTTGCTGGTATAATTAAGAATTAATTGTTGTATCAATCTGTCTTGGTCCAGATGCAGCAAAACATGATGCTGCCATCAATAGATTTTACAGATGAGATGAGGTTTTTATGCTGGAATGCAGTGTTTTCCTTTCTCCAGACATAACGCCTCTCATTTAAACCAAAAAGTTCTATTTTGGTCTCATCCGTCCACAAAACATTGTTCCAATAGTCTTCTGGCTTGTCCAGTTGACCTTTAGCAAACTGCAGACGGGGAGCAATGTTCTTTTTTGGAGAGCCGTGGCTTTCTCCTTGCAATCCTGCAATGCACACCCTTCTCGTTCAGTGTCCTCCTGATAGTGGACTCATAAACAATAACTATTAGGCGCCTTGCTCTTTGTTGGTTGACCACTCCTGGGGAGGGTGAAAATGGTCTTGAATTCCGTCCATTTGTACACAATCTGTCTGACTGTGGATTGGTGGAGTCCAAACTCTTTAGAGATGGTTTTGTAACCTTTTCTCATCTGATGATCATCAACAACTCTTCTTCTGAGGTCCTCAGACATCTCCTTTGTTTATGGCCTCATACACTTTCACAAACATGTGTTGTGATAGATTCCTGTTCTTTAAATAAAGCAGGTCACCCACTCACACCTGTCATCCCATTGATTGAAAACCCTTGACTCTAAAGTTATCTTCAAGTTATCTGCTAATCCTAAAGGTTCACGCAGAAGTGAAATTGGACCATTTTCCTAATAAATAAATGACCAAGTCTAGTATTTTTACTAATGTATTTGATTTGGTTATCATTATCTACTTCTTGGACTTGTGTGAAAATCTACTGTAATTTTAGGTCAAATTTATGCAGAAATATAGAAAATTCTGAAGGGTTCACAAACTTTAAAGCAGGTAGCATTTGTTTGTGGTCTATATTATAAACTTTGACTGCATTACCTCTCTCCAATCCAGACTCTCAGCAGTTTGGTGTGTCTATTTCTAGAGGCTTGCATCAGCTGTGATTTTTTTCTTCTGCACCACATGCCCCATCAACATCCGTCCCAATGTTCTGTTTTTATTGCATTACTTTAGTTCTGCACTAGTCCAGCTAGTTGTGATTGGGTTACATGTATGCATCGGCAGCCTGAGTGATAAAAAAGCAAGGATAGATACCATATAAAGCTCAATAGTAAAACAGCTGGAGTAAATGTCCTAGTAAAGTGACAAGCATTTATATGACTTTGACCGGAAGTTCTATGTATGAAAAATGTGAGCGGTCAAAATCTCTCGCTCTTCTATTCATTTTACATTAACACGTTATGACATAAGAATTTTCATATACATCTGTGAGGCCTGACATGCCTTTCTCATGAGCACGGCATGATTATTTCCTGAAAGGTTTCAGACATGACTGAATTTACATCTTTCCCCTCCTTAGGTCACATTTTCAGCCATTCTTTTGCATACCTCTCTTGACTTGTCTTCCAAAAGATAAATTAAAGGGGTCATGTATGTCGTGATTGATGTAAAAAATATGAAAATCTGACAATACCTTTCTAACAAAGCTAGAACCAGCCCTGTACCACACATGGGTCCATGGATTTACCCACTCACTGCTCCAATTGCTCTGCTAGATCTTCAGCCTTGCAGCTCAAGGGGGTGTGTCCCTCCTGCTGCAGCTCTCTCCTTGTAACTGCTACAGCTTCTAATAGAACATACGGCTAGTGGCCCCTTGAGAAAGAAGAGCGAAACGTGCGTCGGAGTGCGCTCCCAGCTGACCAGAGGTCCGATCACTTCACTGGCTGACTACCAAGGTATTCCAACATTTCTCCTTTGTTTAGCCGTTTGTTATTTATATATCCGCAGTAGGCTACCCTGATTGGCCCTATGGTGGATAATTATATATATGGCAGTTGATATGCTTGTTGGAGTAACCTTGGGGGCCATTTTTATCATTGCTCTTTCATTTATTTACGTATAGAGCATTGTAATTTGTGAGGATCTGGTACCTTGTGGTTCAGCCGGTAAGCCGTTTTGTTTGACTGGTCCCCTGATGCAAGCTATTCTCATATACAACCCGTGAATCTTCAGTACTTAACTACAACTCACATACTGCGACTGTGCCTGCTTGGCACTGTCAGACTGGCCCACCAGAGTACTAGAGGTACTCCGGTGGACCCAGGCTCTGAAACCATAGTGGACCCCAAAGGTTCAAGAGAAAAAAATATGATATGGGGTTTGGACCCTTAGAATAATTTCCTCTGGTCCAAGGAACCCCTGTCCAACATTGCTGCTTGGAGTTGTAGTTTAGCAACTGCTGAGTAGATACAGGTTTGAGACCCTTGTTCTTTAGCAAGAGCAGTTCCCCACTCTTGCGTACAGGGTGGACCTAACTAGGGGGTCCCACTCTTTGACATCCATATACCTTATAGGATATACGGACAGCGTTTGTCTTGGTGGGACAACCTTAAATGGGTTGTCAAAGTTTTTATTTAAACTCCACCCACCTAGTATTACCTGTGAAGAAATCTTTGCTTACTTGCTTGCCTCTACATTCCAGCTCTATGACTCCAGGGTTGTCTTCACTGGACTTCAGGTCCCCGTTTGTTACCTTTCTCACGGATAGGGTCACATGTGCTGCTGCGGCCAATGACTGGCCTCAGTATTGACATGCCCACCAACAGGATGTGATGCAGCAGTCATGTACCGCTAGGGGACATGTCCTCACTGAGGCCAGTCATTGGCTGCAGCGGCATAGATGACCATGTCCATGAGGATGCTGACAGATACAGACCAGAAGTCCAGTGACAACAGCCTGTGAGCCACAGGAAGCAGGTAGGTATAGATTTTTTCGCAGGTACCGCTCGATGAGGGTTAATTAAAAAAAAAAAAAAAGCATTCTGGACAACGCCTTTCCATGAATATGGCCTGTGTCTGTATGGCCTGTGTCATTGCCTGTGTCATTGCTAAATATTTATGACAAGGGTCAGCAACCTCTGTCACTCCAGCTGTGGTGAAACTACAGCTACCACCATGCTCCGTTCACTTCTATGGGAGTTCTAAGAACATCCAACGAAGTGTGCATGCTGAGAATCATAGTTTCGCCACAGCTGGGGTGCCTAATGTTGCTAGTCTGTGATCTAATGGTTTTGCTAGCTATTTGAGTTATTTTAATAAAAAATAAATTTATTTTCACTGTTTTGAACCACCTCCTTTGCAGTGCTGCTGCTCCTATCCTCTCCAATGTTTTAATGATTCCAGTGGTGACATGCCATGCCGTACACTGCCGAGGCCAATGATTGAAGGTGACCGTCCCGTGTGGTATACAGGCACATCATTGCAGAAGCCAAAAACATGATGTCATGGTTGCAGCATTGAAACAGTGCTGGTGGGGAAGAGGTTCAGGACAATGAGCATTTTCTTATATTTTTTTTAACTTTTGTTGCCTTAAAAAATTATCTTGGACAACCCCAATATGTTAAAGAAGATGGAGCTACTGAAGTCCCCCAGGCAAGTCATATATTACTACAGGAAGACAGTCACAATTGCAAGGGCAAAGGTATCCGGAGGTTTATTGTACAAACTACAACAATTCTCATTGTTCAGCTAATTGTGTTGTGGTTCTCCTGTCAACGGGATGATCAAAGGGTTGTGTCAATCTCCTCCAGTTGTTTACCCTATAGCTCAGGATGTGTTGTGTAGGTGTAGGCTATTTATACTGAATTCTCAATGCAGGGAACACTTTTGTAATGATGATAACCATTTGTGCTGTAGGGAACATTTATTTGAGTAGAGGATATGATTGTGAATTGAGGTATAACCAAGCATCAATGTACTGCGACAAATCAATTCTTAAAATTCTTAATAATACATATTTTTTTTTTACTATTTTGGAATTGCACCATACAAATACAGAGAGGAATACTGTATTTTCACAGTAGCTCGCCTATAGACGACTTGGAATGCGTCAGAGCTTTCTCTCAGAGGTAGTCATCGGGAAATACTCTGACATATTAATGCACAGGGCCCTAATAATTAGCTGGTCTAGGGCAGTGAAGGGCCTAATGGCAATATATCTGGTTTTCTATGAAAGTAAAGGGGTTTATTTCAGGATTTCTGGTGGTCTAGGGAAGTGAAGGGTTCAATTTCCTGTGGTCTAGGGCATGGAGGGATTATTTTAGATCCCTGGTCGAGGGCAGTGAAGGAGGTTTTTAATATCTGGGGGCCCAGTGGTTACTCACCTCCAGCATTATCCAGGCTGTAGCAGTGCAGGGAAGGAAGTTGTCTAATTTTATGGCTGCACAGTATCTCCTTCTACTCTGTGATAGGGAAGAGTGATTTAGAAGCGCTCTGCATGATTATTAAGGTGGAAGCTCAGGGAGTCAGCCATGCTTCTACTAAGCTTAAAGGGACTCTTGTATAAAGAATTTTTGTAGGTTCCAGCAACTAGGCCTCCACCAGTCAGAATTTTGATGTGTATGTCTCCTTCCGGAAAATATTAAAACTATAGAGCCCCTTTAAACCATAAATCGACTAAAGTAAAATCGCCTTATATCATAAGAGTTATGCATTTCAAAAACATTTATAGATTTCTAACTGGAGCAAATACTCATTGAAAAAATAAAAAAAATATCACACCTAGATAGAAATGTCAAAAACTCGGTATGCAGGTATGTCTCAGGCAAATATGTAAATGATTACAAGTGTGGTCTAATAGACACTGGGTCTTGCTACAAGAGGGTGTAAAAGTGCTTCCTCCGCTGTCCTGTGAAAAGCTCTCCTAGGCTACTTTTTGGTAGTGTACTTCTTGGTGAGAGATCATTAACTGCTATAGATGCCTTTACAATGCACTCAAAGACATTTTTCCAAGTTGACTGACTTTGAGAGAGGGTGCATCATTGGACTGAGAGAAGCAGGGTGGTTGTTTCGTAGAATTTCCCATGATCTAGGTAATTCGACCTAGGTGTTAGGAGGTGTTGGGAGCACCAGTTACCTGGGAACAGGGTCTGGACACCCCAGACACACCGCCAGTACAGAGGATCATTTGATCCACCGACAAGTACGAGCAACTCCCACAGTTTCATTGTCCACCAGAAACAGATGGTATCTAAGTTTTGTGTCACAACGCCCATTACGTGTCCTACCGTTGACAGCCAGCCACCATCACCTTTGTTTGAATTGGTGTTGTGAACAATAAACTTCATCTGCTATGGACTGGAACCATATAGATAAATCCAGGTTCTGTTTGGGATCCAATGATCGCTGGTTTCGAATATGGAGTCCTCGTAGTAAGTGCTTCAATCCTGCCTTTGCTGGGGTGACACACTGCCCCAACTGCTAGTGTGATCATCTGGGGAGCCATCGCATACAGGCTCGGACTGGCCAACAGGGGTACAGGTGAATCCCCCGGTGGGCCCCTAGTCTCCCACCCCCTGCACAAGTGGCACATAACACATTAGATTTACTGCACTACATACATATATTTAATGTACAGCACCTCCACCAGCCTATGTTAATATAAAAACTTGTTAAATTATTTATTATATTCGAATCTATCCGTACAGTGGGCCCCAAAATAAATTTTACTGGTGGGCCCTACATGCCCCAGTCCGACACTAATCGCATATGACAGTCGGTCACCACTAGTAGTGATACGAGGAACACTAAGGTCTAACTGCAACATCTGCGGGCAAATGTGCTGCAGGGTACCATACAGAACCTGTTTGATTTCATGAATCCAGGCTAGAGGCAGCCCCACAGGGTACTAGAGCCTCCTTTTCAATTGTACAGTTTTCCCCAATAAATGTAGTCTCTTCGCTCTGATATTGTAATCTCTTACATATATCATTATTACAATCATAACCATAAGGTTTAATTCAATTCCAAAAGCTCCTTCTTAGTGCATTATATATTTTTTGTCAATAAGTGTACATTTTTGCACAATTTAAGGATCCATGTTCATGTTAAATCTGCATGCACAGATCCTATACAGCACACCTAGTTCCTACGTGGCCATATTACGGATCTGTAACAGTGTGTGGGCCCTACATTTTTAAGAGCACTCCAGACAGTAGTTCTGCACCTTTAAGGGCCCTTGGTGGTCTGGATTGGTTCATTAGTTCACATGGAAAGTGAGTATAGTGAATTCCTGAAGTCGTCTTCTGAACACATGGTCTTCACTAAATCAGTAACGGTTATTCCTGTTCCTTGTAAAGAACAAAAGAAGCATATTTTGACTTAATTTTTCTTTTTAATTTTATTTGGCTCTTGTAGTCTTTTTATGTGGAATTAATCTGCAATACGTCTGTTTTTAGGCAAATTCTGGCACTGAAAAGGTTAACTGTTGAAATGATTTAACAGGCTGCCCTCATGTTCAGCAACACATCGGGCTCTTGACCTCATTCTGTCTCCTCCCTCCCACCCCACCAAACACAGCCAAGGTTTTTACAAGCTCCCCAGTGGGTCAGCTCTGTGGTCACTTGTGATATAATAGGATCTGTGTTCTTCACTTCTTGTGGAGATGGGTGTGACTTTGTCCAAGGGACAGACTTTTTAAATCCTTCAATCTTTCTTACAGACACATAGGAGAAGGAGGTAGTATATTTATTAACCCCACTAGCGTCCGATGTGTATTCTTCCTAAAAGTTCTAGGCTTCATTGCAGTCTCACATGGATCCTTAAGGCACTGAACTTTTTTTTTTTTACTTTTGATATGTTATGGAGATATATCAAAGGGTTTGGGGGTCTTAGTGCTAAGACCCCTTAGAGAACTCTCTCTCCTCACTGCAGGAGATGGGTTCAACAGAAAGTCTATGTGCCCATCTCAATTCTGTCTACTGCAGTTCTCTCTCCTCCTTCTACGGATTGGCAGAGGTCTCAGCACTCAGACCCCCACCATCAAAACATATGTTTTTATGACATATCAAAAGTTTTTGGAAAATTCAGTAACCCTTTAAATTTTGTTTTGGCAGAAATCCTTAAAATGACTCTGAACAGATGCCCTCTGCCTCTAGACTGTTACAGCAGTGCCTAATGCAAGTGATAAGTGTTCCTCAACTACAAGTATTACACCACAGTATATCACTGATACAGTAGTATAAGGGGCCCGTTAACTCTGAATGGGCGTTTCCATGATTAGAAATTATGGCCAATGGCTAGTATATGCCATCACATTGAAGGGTCCGACTTTGAAGATCCCATCTGATTATCAGTATGAAGAGGCACAAAATTAGATATGTGTCCACTCCTTTCAGGTACGCAGTGGATTATCTCCCACGAATCTACAGCAAAATGTGCCAATACAATATTATCACCGAGGTAAGCCACTTTTGACCAGACATTTCTCCTGCTGCCAACATTGTAGGGGAAATGTAGCATGAGTTGGCAACTACTTGAATGACAAATTGGGTCTGCCCATTGTAAAGGCCCTTTATAAAGAACTCTTCTTCTTTCTGATTCACAGAAGGTATTTTTTGTATGCAAAGCCTCCAATGATGCCCATATGCTTTAAAAGGACCTATGGAAAAAGATTTTCTTCAAGTGACAAGCCCGGATCGGTCAGCCATAATAATTTGCCCTATATCAGGGCAGCACATTACATCTACAGCTCCATAATCCTAATAGTTTTGTGCCATTTGTCTGGTTGGAGATCGGTCTGTAGCTGTAATGTGCTTTGTTTGAATTGTTAGTCACCATGAGCTGCTTCTTGTCAGGCACTCAATTTGTGGGTAAATTTGTAGGCTTTTCCTGCATATAGAGTAGTGCTTCCTTCAGCAGCGGCGCAGGTACACAGTTACAATGGTGACATTGTTGGATGGGGAGAAGATATGGTGAATGTTTGGAAAAACCCCGGTAACTTTTGTAAACCTGGTGCCACTGGTCCTTTTAACATATCATATTTTTGCCTGGATTTATTGCTTTTAGGGACTGGTCATAGATCATAGGGAGCGTCTTACTTTTCACACTGTTCTACAGGTACTTCCAACTAATTTTTGAGTTTTCCTCACAAGCCAAATTTCTTTAAATACTTGTAATTGACTCTAGTGATGGGCAACAGAATCAAAATTAATTGTTCCCCCTTCACTGTTTAGTGCACTCACACTGTCTTTGCAGTCTGCGTTGGCGACATACTTTAGAAGGAACTTCTGACATATGGCACATGTTGAAAAAAAATTCAACATGGTATTCCCTAAAGTTGAAAAAAGTTATATCAACATATTCCAGCCCAATGGATGACAAAAGGACACCCGCATTAAGGAAAGCACTTGAGAAGCGATAATGGTTATATTTGACTTCTACCTAGTAGCACTGGGAGTATATTATTGCAAATGTTACAAAATGTCTTGATTTTTAACTTACTATGTCAAGGCTGACCTCCAAAGAAATGCAGATTTTGGGTTTATAGATTATTTATTGGTTAGCACTGGCTTTATTGGTTGCAGGGCAACATCTGCATACAGTTTGGATGTTCTGCCTGTGTTAACGTGGGTTTCCATCGAGACTCAAAAACAAAACAAAAAAAAAAAAAACACCCTGACAGTTGTATATGCTTGAGAGGGAAATTCAAATGTGAATCCCATTGGGAACTGGGATTTATGTGAGGGATGAGTCTCTGCACAGTGCGGAGGAATATTTTGGTGCTCTATAGAATTTAGGTTTGTTAGCTTCAATGTTTGGCTGTTTCACATGGCTGTGTATGGTCCACGTGACGGCCAAATTGTGTGAGCCGTACTCACTGCATCATGGTGATGTATGATGCTGTGAGTTCCATCCCAACAGGGGGTCTACTGGCCGTCACACAGATGGCATTTCACAGGCTGCACTTGGCCATGTACAAACAGCGTAAGGCTACATTCACACATCAGTGGAAACAGCTGTCACACGTCCGTTTTAAGAACAATGGCAGTCTATAGGGTTATTCACACGGCTGATTTTTTTTGAAAGCCAGTGAATTATGGATGTCAAAAAATAGAACATTTTGTTTGTTTTCACGGACCGAAAGCCCCTATACATTGGAAGGGGAACATTTTTAACATCCATTTCTCAGAAAGGCATTAGTGAAAAAAAACATCCATTAAAAACAGACTATTTGTAGCTAATATGAGTATGCGGGCATCGGTTTTCTTTCTGACGAGTCTCTGCATATTTGCCGGGTTGCGGGCGAATCTCCGCCGGTCCCCAATAATAATTAATGGGGTTGGATGGGGACTTACAAGCTTCCAGCAATGCTTGAATAGGTCCAGAATACGGAAGGTGCGGAACGGAGGCACTGAAGTGCTGTGGAGTGCTTCCGTGGTTTTCTGTCCATGTCTTCGAATCGCAAAAAAAAAATAGAACATGTTCTATTTTTTTGCGGTGCAGACATATCACAGACCCATTCAAGTTGAATGGGTCTGTATCCATCGGCACAAGCCACATGGATGGTGCCCGTGCATTGGGGACCGCAATTTTAGGTTCCCAATGCACGTAACGGGCGGCACAAGTTCGTGTGCATAAGCCCTTAGGGTGGTATTAGGCTACTTTCACACTAGCGTTCGATCAGATCCGTTCTGAACGGATCCGCTCATATTAATGCAGACGGTGGCTCCGTTCAGAACGGATCCGCTCATATTAATGCAGACGGTGGCTCCGTTCAGAACGGATCCGATCATATTAATGCAGACGGAGGCTCCGTTCAGAACGGATCTGTCTGCATTATAACTTAGAAAAATTTTCTAAGTGTGAAAGTAGCCTGAGCGGATCCGTTCAGACTTTACATTGAAAGTCAACGGGGGACGGATCCGCTTGAAGATTGAGCCATATGGTGTCATCTTCAAGCGGATCCGTCCCCATTGACTTACATTGTAAGTCGGAACGGATCCGCTCGCCTCCACACGGCCAGGCGGACACCCTAACGCTGCTTGCAGAGTTCAGGTGTCCGCTCACAGAGCGGAGCGGAGGCTGAGCGCTGGCAGGCGAATGCATTCTCAGTGGATCCGCCTCCATGAGAATGCATTAGGGCCAGGCGGCTGCGTTCAGGGCCGCTCGTGAGCCCCTTCAAACGGAGCTCACGAGCGGACACCTGAACGCAGGTGTGAAAGGAGCCTTACACTGCTTGATCTTCAGGCAGTGCGAGCGCCAATGGATTAGAACACTCATTTGCAGAGGTCTGATTACACAGGTCAATGCAAACTGAATGTGGGTAAAATGATTGCTGCTGCCGTCCTGCCTCCCTCATTCTCTTCAATTCATTATCGCAGCATATCCCTGATTACAGCTGATGATCGATCGTTTGCTCGTTGATTGGCTGCTCGATTATACGATCCAATAATCAGGTCCAAGTGCTCCTATGAACGCTTGTTCACGATACATGGCCTGAAATTGTGCAGTGTAATAGAACTTTATTCATTGCGTAATTTTCAAATCTGCACATAATCGCTTTGACCCGTGTGGAGGGTTCAGCCCTTCTGCAGGTCATCTAGGAATTAGCACTGAACATCATTTCCTGAGTCTGTATTTTTTTCCTTTCTGCTGCAGTAAATCTCGTTTTGGTTTCCTGTCATGTTTAAAATTAAAGCCTACCCGTATAGTGGAAGAAATAGAATATGAAAATATAGGTGACAACAAGCGTGTCCGGATTAGGTCCAGATGAGTTGCGTCTGCGATCAGGGAAAATCGTGCGAGTAGGTATGCAATTGCAGTCAGTTTTGACTGCGATTGCGTTCCGATGTTCAGTTTTTATCGCGCGGGTGCAATGCGTTTTGCACGCGCATGATTAAAAACTGACTGTGGTACCCAGACCCGAACCCGGACTTTTTCACTAAAGTTCAGGTTTGGGTTAGGTGTTCTGTATATTTTATTATTTTCCCTTATAACATGGCTATAAGGGAAATTAATAGCATTCTGAATACAGAATTATTACTAAAATGTGGCTTTAGGGGTTAAAAAAATAAATAAAAATAACTCACCTCATCCTGTTGTTCGCGCAGCCGGCATCATCTTCTTTCAGGACCTGCAAAAGGACCTTTTAATGACTTAATCGCGCTCACCACGCGGTGAGCACTTTGACGTCAGCGCAGGTCCTGCTGAATGAAGAAGGAAGTCTTCTATCTTCATTCAGCAGGACCTGCGCTGATGTCACTGCGCTCACTACGTGGTGAGCGCGATTACGTCATCAAAGGTCCTTTGGCAGGTCCTGAAAGAAGAAGATGCCGGCTGTGTGAACAACAGGATGAGGTGAATTAATTTTTTTTTTTTTTTTACCCCTAAAGCCACATTTTACTAAGCATTCTGTATTAGGAATGCTATCATTTTCCCTTATAACCATGTTATAAGGGAAAATAATACAGTAAATAGACTTTTATCAATTGTCTTACGTCATCTCCTCCCCATTCTTGCACAACCCCTTTAATAAAGTGATATATGGCATTAACCCCATTATTGTTTTAATGCAGGAGCTGAAAACCTGCCATGGTCTTAGGCCTCATGCACACAATTGTTGGGTGTTTTGCTGTCCGCAAAACACGGATACTGGCCGCGTGCATTCCACGTTTGGCTGAATGGAACAGCTGGCCCCCAATAGGACAGTCCTATCCTTATTCATAATGCGGACAATAATAGGACAGGTTCTATTTTTTGGGGATTGGCCATGTGGACATATGGACACGGAATGCACACGGAGTCATCATTTCCGTTTTTTGGGGCCCCATTGGAGTGAATACTGTCTGCAAAAAAAACTGAACGGACACAGAAAAAAATACAGTTGTGTGCATGAGCCCTTATCCTGCTGACACAGGTATATGACTTGTTAGGATATGTTCACACAGTGGATTTTGACACTGTCAAAGGAACATCTCCTTTTTTTGGTGTGGTCACAGCTTTTATCCGCAAACGAGTTTTTAGCCTCTAAATGTAAATGAGTTTCCATTCACTAACAGCAAGCAGAAAACTACTGAGAGAACATAATACCATCAATAAGCTTTATTTACATGACATAAGAAAACACCTTAAGCATTCATATGATCCCATCTTGTTTCCCGAGTTCCTCTAGTAAAGGTAGATTACATATGGCCAGCTGCATCCTGACCTGAGCCGAGTCATCCTCTTTGCATTATCATTTTGACCATAGGCATGTGCAAACATAAAGATTTACTGGAAACAAGTAATTACTGAGCTGCGCCCACATAAACCTCTTGTTTTCTGTGCAAATAAACTGTTTTGAACACAATCAGTGCACTATAGGAAATACTGGGTGAGGGCTCATGCACACAACGTATTTATTTTTCGTTTCTGTGCAGGTTTTTTTTTTTGCGGCCTGTATGCGGATCCTTTCATTTTAATGAGTCCACCTAAAAAACAAAATATACCACGTATCCATTCCGCTTCCGCATGTCTATTCTGCAAAAAAATAAAAACATGTCCTATTATTGTCCGTATTGCGAACAAGAATGGGACTGTTCTTTTATGGGCTGGACGTTCCGTTGCGCAAAAGGCGGAATGCACAAAGCCGGTGTCCGTGTGTTGCGGATCCGCAGTTTGCAGACCACAAAACAGGCAGCGGTCGTGTGCATAAGGCCTAATTCCTATTATCTAGAGCAGGGGAACATTAACCTTTTCTGAGTGGGGGCCACATTATCAGACTGAAGGAAAACCAAAGGCCGAAAATAAGTTGAAGGGGTATTAACGACTGAAATACTGTATTTATGGCGTATTGTAGCTGGGCTCCAGAACGGTTAGTGCAGCCCCTTGGGCTCCTTACCAGGCTCATTTACATATATATAAAATCATTTTTTACACTCAATAAAACCACTCAGAGATATGGGACAGGTATATTGCGGACATGCTAGCGGCAATCTAGCCGTGCATGTCCACATCTCTGTAGGGTAAAAAGAGGTGACAGAATCCCTTTAAGAGCTGATGATGTTGATTGAAGAGGTTGAATGCTTTTTCCCCAGAAACAGCGCCGCTCTTCTCCATAGGCCTTATCTGGTATTGCAGCTGAACTAAATTCTTTTTGTAAATTACATTCAAGAAAATTTGGGATGAGCTGCAATCAGACGCAACCAATGGACAAAAGTGGTGCAGTTTCTCAGTTAAAAAAAATAGAATTTTTTCTAGTTTTGCATTATCCCTTATATATGAGCATTCTTTGTTCCTGTCTAAAGCTGCGTTCAGAATGATGTTAGCTTCTTGAAAGCAGTGCATCTTGGGAGTTCAGATGACGATTAGGTCATATACCTAAAAAATCCACAAAAAAAGCCATACAGGCTTAGTACCTAACTTGATAAAATATAACTTTTAATTGTATACAGTATGTTTATTACTCAATTGTGAGCAAATCAAAAAGGTATTAAAAATAAACTGTTCCCTGTGTTAAATGTCTAATATCTTTGTGTTTAGTTGCTAATGGCAAGGATGTGCACTCTCCCTAATAAATCACATAGGTGCTGCTAGGGCCCCTTTCACACGGGCGGGTATTCCGCGTGGGTGTAATGTGTGACGTGAGTGCATAGCACCCGCACTGAATCCGCACCCATTCACTTCAATGGGGCTGTGTACATGAGCGTTGTTTTTCATGCAGCACTTGTGCGTTGCGTGAAAATCTCAGCAGGTTCTATATTCTGTGTTCTTCACGCAACGCAGGCCCCATAGAAATGAATGGGGCTGCGTGAAAATTGCATTGCATCCGCAAATAAGTGCGGATGCAGTGCTATTTTCATGCATGCTTGCTAGGAAATTATATTAGAAAAATAGGGATGAGCAACCCCGGACCCCATTAAAGTCAATTCACTGTATTATTTTCCCTTCTAACATGGTTATAAGGGAAAATAACAGCATTCTTAAAACAGAATGCTAACTAAAATGTCCATTGAGGGGTTAAAAAAATTAAAAAATAAACTCACCTCATCCACTTGATCCCACAGCCGGTATCGTCTTCTCTCTTCTTCTTGCAGGACCTGCAAAAGGACCTTTGATGACGTCATCGCGCTCATCACATGGTGAGCGCGGTGACGTCAGCGCAGGTCGTGCTGAATAAAGATAGAAGGACCTTCTATCTTCATTCAGCAGGACCTGTGCTGACATCACCGCGCTCAGCACGTGGTGAGCGCAATGACGTCACCACAGGTCCTGCAGGAAGAAGAAAGAAGACGATACCGGCTGCGCGATCAAGTAGATGAGGTGAGTTTATTTTTTAACCCCTCAATGGACATTTTAGTTAGCATTCTGTTTTAAGAATGCTGTTATTTTCCCTTATAACCATGTTAGAAGGGAAAATAATACAGTGAATTGACTTTAATGGGGTCCAGGGTTGCTCATCCCTATTTTTCTAACATAATTTCCTAGCAAGCATGCATGAAAATAGCACTGTATCCGCACTTGCTTGCGGATGCAATGCGATTTTCACGCAGCCCCATTCATTTCTATGTGGCATGCGTTGCGTGAAAAATGCAGACTGTAGAACCTGCTGCGATTTTCATGCAACGCACAAGTGCTGCGTGAAAATCAACGCTCATGTACACAGCCCCATTGAATTGAATCATGCATTGCAACCCGCGCGGAATGCTCGCCCGTGTGAAAGGGGCCTAAGACTGCCCCAGATCCACATCCGTGTTGTGTCAGTTTTTCACTGAAGACTAATAGGAGATTCTTTGGAAATTAATTTTCAGCTGAGCAACTTCCGTGAATTACGAATGACACACGGATGTTAATAACGGACACACGGACCAACCATGGATCCTTCATGGACATCTTCACGAATAAAACACGTACGCTTTTTTTCATGGACGTGACACTGACATGGAGATGTGAACGAGGCCTCACTTTCTGTCAGGGTTTCTGCCATTTTAGCTGACCTTAAAGGGGCTGTCTCACTTCAGCAAGTGGCATTTATCATGTATTTGTCCATGTTGCCTCCTTTGCTGGCTGGATTCATTTTTCCATCATATTATACACTGCTCGTTTCCATGGTTATGACCACCCTGCAATCCAGCATCAGTGGTCGTGCTTGCACACTATAGGAAAAAATGTCGGCCTCTCTGGTGACCGTGGGAGTGCACATAGACTGGTGCTTTTTCCTATAGTGTGCAAGCACGGCCACCTCTGTTGGATTGCAGGGTGGTCGTAACCATGGAAACGAGCAGTGTGTAATGTGATGGAAAAATGAATCCAGCCAGCAAAGGAGGCAATATGGATAAAAACAATACATTAGTAACTGCCTTGTATTAACTTTCTCTACATAATAAATTCTATTTGCTGAAGCGAGACAACCCCTTTAACCCTACGTCTACATTGGGATATACTTGCTGCCACTTTGTGATTTCTTGCTTCTTCTTTTGCCTAGACCCATTTCTTATATACAGCTCTGAGGCTGAAGGATGCCTGGAGGTTGAGGACTCTGTGGTTCGTGTCACCCGGCCGTGTAACACCAGCTCACCCATGCAGCAATGGCTCTGGGTTTCAAAAAGGAGGCTCTTCAATATCGGCCACTTGCAGTGCCTAATATCTGTTACCAACGACTCATCGAATACACTCTCTACCTACCAATGTGATGAGAACCTTTTCTTTATTGGGAGATGTGAATCCTTTCTAGAAGTCTTCAATGCTGCTCTACTACCGCAGACCTCTAATGCCACCGGCTTACTTCTGCCACCAGCTAAAACGAAAAACCAGTGGCTGATCTTTGGAACTAACAAAAGCATCTGTTCTGCCACGTTCCAAGGTAAGGATTTTGCCATGGATATAATAGTTTAACCGCCAATTAATTTTTTACATACCATAAATGATCAGTGCTGAAAGATACCTTTGCAATGACACTTTAAAGGGGGTTTCCAAGCTATTTTAACTGATGAACTATCCTCTGGATAGGTCACCAGTATCTAATTGTGGTGGTCCGACTCACGGGACCCCACCAATCAGCTGTTTAGGAAAGCATCGCAGTAGTGCAGCTTTGCCTAGGCATCGGTAAAAAAGTCTTTTTTAAAGGGGTTTTTCCAGGACTTAGATACTGATGGTCTATCCTCAGGATAGGTTATCAAAATCAGATTGGTAGGGGTATTATGACACCCTGCACCTCCACCAATCAGCTGGTTCAGACAACCACTGGAAACTACACACTGTGGGGAGCTGGAAGCAAACACCTCCGTGCACTGTCTAGTGGCCATGCTGCGGTACTGCAGCTCACCTCCCATTCAAGTGAATGGAAGCTGAGCCACAGCACGCGGACGGTATGGAGCCTTCTGCTTCCACTTTGTACACTGCAGCTGCCCAAAACAGCTGATCGGTGGGTGTGCCAGGGGTCACATCCCCACTGATCGGATCCTGAGGATAGGTCATCAATATCGGCAGCACGGCTAACCCTTTAAGATTGTGTTCACATATGCGTTGGATACGTCAGGCATTGTTGGTGTCCGTCTTGGGGTGAATCCAGCATTGCTGCTTTCATTTTTCTGTTTTCCTATAGCCTCAGAGGGGAATTCACTGTTTTACCAGGCGCAAGGGGGGGAATTGATCAAACTGGTGTAAAGGAAAATCTTAGTTCCCCATAGCAGCCAATCAGATTTCACCTTTCATTTTCCAAGGGAGCTCTAAAAAATGAAAGGTGGAATTACACTAGTTTGATAAATGACCCATATGTGTTTTCAATGTCCCTTTAATTCAGATTTTTAAACATCTTGCAGATGGTCATCTTACATTCATGTGGGCAGCGCATCGACCAGTCTTCGCCTTCATGTTTTTCTTATAGCCTTACGCCTCTTGCACACAAAAGATTTTCTTCCCGTTTACGTTCCGTTTTTTGCGTTCCATATACGGACCGTATACGAAACCATTAATTTAAATGGATCCACAAAAAAAGTAAGGTACTCCGTATGCCTTCCGTTTCCATATTTCCGTTTTTCCTTTCCATTCAAAGATAGAACATGTCCTATTATTGTCTGCATAAAGGACAAGGATAGTACTGTTCTATCAGGGGGCCAGTTGTTCCGTTCCGCAAAAAATGGAATGCATACGGACGTCATCCGTATTTTTTGCGGATCCGTTTTTTTGCAGACTGCAAAATACTGAAAAAGCCAAACGGTTATGTGCAAGAGGCCTTACTGATCCAAGGATTAAATCTTCTGTTTGCCTACACAGATATTTACACTATTCAAGGAAATGCCAATGGTCGCCCCTGCGCCATCCCTTTTAAGTACGACAATCAATGGTTCTATAGCTGCACCAGCACAGGTCGGGAAGATGGACACCTCTGGTGTGCGACCACTGTTGACTATGGCAAAGATGAAAAGTGGGGTTTCTGTCCTGTAAAAAGTAAGTTTGAGTGTGTTTTATTTCAGAGGAATATGGGGACAAGGTATTAAGGGAGTTGCGCCAGTTTTCTTATTGTAAAAAAGCCATGATTGCACAAAATGTTGTAACATTGTCAGCCATTCTCATCACTTGTCAACAAAAGCAGGAGGGGCTTAGTTCTAAGGGGTGGGGTCACAGTCAGTCCATCAGATTAACTGAAGTTTTCGCCAGGACCTGTCGCGTGACACGTCTTTGTAGCTGTACACAGTCCGCTCTCCTCATATTTATGAGCACCCGGCTCTCCCTGCCATTGACTGCTATAAGAAGAAAGATGTCCATAAGGCCATAGTCACACGATCATGGGACGGCCATGCCTGTTTTACGCAAAACATGGGCACCAGCTATGTGCACTCCACATTGCGGTGGGGCCCATTGACTTTAATGGGTCCACAATCTGCAGTCGAAGATAGGAGGCTCGGACCCAGAAGCACACGGAAATACACAGAAAGGTTTCCATGTGCATGCCTTCACGCTGCAAAAGATAGAACATGTCCTATGGGTCAATGGCTCTGCTCCGTGATGCGGAATGCACACAGCTGATGCCCGTGTTTTGTGGATCCGCGGTTTGCAGTCCCCAAATCAGGCATGGCTGTCCCACGGTTATGTTAATTTGATGTATATTGATGAAATATTGCACAGGTGTGCCTTAGACTGTCCACAATAAAAGGCCACTCTGAAATGTGCACAGTTTTGCCTTACTGGGGGGTCAGAAAACCAGTCAGTATCTAGTGTGGCCACCATTTGCCTCATGAAGTGCAACACATCTCCGTCGCATAGAGTTGATCAGGTTGTTGATTGTGGCCTGTGGAATCTTGGTCCACTCCTCTTCAATAGCTGTGCGAAGTTGCAGAATATTGGCAGGAACTGGAACACACTGTCGTATACGCCGATCCAGAGCATCCCAAACAGGCTTAATGGGTGACATATCCGGTGAGTATGCTGGCCATGCAAGAACTGGGATGTTTTCAGCTTCCAGGAATTGTGTACAGATCCTTGCAATATGGGGCCGTGCATTATCATGCTGCAACATGAGGTGATGGTCATGGATGAATGGCACAACAATGGGCCTCAGGATATCGTCACGGTATCTCTGTGCATTCAAAATGCCATCAATAAAATGCACCTGTGTTCATTGTCCATAACATATGCTTGCCCATACCATAATCCCACCGCCACCATGGGCCACTCGATCCACAACGTTGACGTCAGCATACCGCTCACCAACACGATGCCTGCCATCTGCCCTGAACAGTGAAAACCGGGACTCCATTGAATGTGAGCATTTGCCCACTCAAGTCGGTTACGACAACGAATTGCAGTCAGCTCCAGACCCTGATGAGGACGACGAGCATGCAGATGAGCTTCCCTGAGAAGGTTTCTGACAGTTTGTGCAGAAATTCTTTGGTTATGCAAACTGATTGTTGTTTCAGCTGTCCGGGTGGCTGGTCTCAGATGATCATGGAGGTGAACATCCTGGATGTGGAGGTCCTGGGCTGGTGTGGTTACACGTGCTCTGCTGTTGTGAGGCCGATTGGATGTACTGCCAAATTCTCTAAAACACCTTTGGAGACGGCTTATTGGTAGAGAAATGAACATTCACTGCATGGGCAACAGCTCTGGTAGACATTCCTGCAGTCAGCATGCCAATTGCACGCTCCCTCAAACGTTGCAACATCTGTGGCATTCTGCTGTGTGATCAAACTGCACATTTCAGAGTGTCCTTTTATTGTGGGCAGTCTAAGGCACCCCTGTGCAATATTCATACATTTATCTGCTGGAATGTGCAGATCTTCTACTCAATACCACTGTTTGTTCAGATGTTTTTGATGGGCTTATTATTTTGACTTCCTCCTAAGATGCAATATAACTGAGCATTGGTTTCTCAGACTGATAGAGACTAATAATTGTGCTCTTTTATTTTGTATGCCTTTCAGGCCCTGACTGTGAAACATTCTGGGACAAAGATCCACTAACTAACAGCTGCTACCAGTTTAATTTCCAGTCCACACTGTCATGGGCAGAAGCTTGGACCAGTTGCTTGCAGCAAGATGCCAATCTTCTCAGTATCAATGAAATACATGAGCAGACATACATTAATGGTGGGTTGGTTTGTGAATATTAGGTTGCCTGTAGACAGTATATTGAGTTATGTTACGGTACATGAGGACATAGATATTTTGGCTAGAGGCAATTTGTAGCACAGTTTTAGGCCGAATGCACACGGCCGTGTTCCGCGGCCGAGAACGGTCCGTGGTATGCCGGGCTGGATTCCTGTTCAGAGCAGGAGCGCACGGCGTCATTGGTTGCTATGATGCCGCGCGCTTCATGCCGCCGCTGGACTACAGTAATACACTCGTATAGTGTATTACTGTAGTCCAGCGGCGGCATGAAGCGCACGGCGTCATAGCAACCAATGACGCCGTGCGCTCCTGCTCTGAACAGGAATCCAGCCCGGCATACCACGGACTGCTCTCGGCCGCGGAATGCGGTCGTGCGCATTCGGCCTTAGGCCTCATGCACACGACCGTGCCGTTTTTTGCGGTCCGCAAACCGCGGATCCGCAATAAAACGGAAGGAGCCTGTGTTGCCTTCCGCAATTTGCGGAACGGAACGGGCGTCGGCAATATAAATGCCTATTCTTGTCCACAAAGCGCGGACAAGAATAGGACATGTTATATTTTTTTTGCTGGGCCGCAGAACGGAGCCACGGATGCGGACAGCACACGAGCCGCCAAAACGGTGGCTTGGATGTGGACCCAAACAACGGTCGTGTGCATGAGGCCTTAGGCTGCATTTATATGTGTGCCTTGGTTTTCAGTTATATCAGATCCATCATGGTCCATGATGGCATGGTCCTCACTAGACTATCTGTTCTGGGTTCCTTCAGAAGCTGTAGGTTATTGAAGCTGTAGGTTATGTATCAAATGCTATACTAACTGACTTCAAATGCGTTAAAGGGGTTTTCTAGTGAATAAAATCATTACCTCATCGACCCCGCACAGCTGCCGTTCAAACGCTACTTCATTCCCCATTGCTGTCCACTTTTTTGATTTGGATAACCGCTGTCACTGATTGGCTGAGTGGGCAGCCCAAGCTATTTCCTGTATACCAAGCCAAGAGCAGGTAGTGGAGAGCTGCAGGACCGCAGCAGTGTCAGAACAGCAGTGGCGGGGAAAAGATGAGGTGTGTAATGATTATTTGTCATTTTAGCCCAAGTATTTTCTAAAAAAAACTCTTTAATTTCACTAAAGCTTAAAGGGGTTATCCGTGTATACATTTTTCCCTTTTTCCTGTGCTTCACCTACCAGGATTTGCAACTTACTAATACACTTTCACTACTTTTTCGGTCTCGCTTTGGAGATAGGGAGAGTGGCCACATGACTGTGTCCTCTTTGGAGACTGGATTTTCTGTGATGTCACAACCAGGCCTCCCATGATGCTCTCTGTCAGAATCACCCAGCCAAATGGTCGTGATTAGCGTTGAGGGAATAGAAGTCCACAAAGTGAAATTGTGCCACTATTGTCATTTGGCCTCATCTGGTATTGAAGCTCACAAACCATTTTTGAATAGTAATGTGATGCGATACCAGACATGGAAAAATTGAGCTCTGTTTCTATTGTAAAAATGATATGCGCGCAATAATATGTCCTAACATTAATCTGCCTATATGGAGTGCACTATGATTGCTGATATGTAAGTCAATCAGTCTTGTGTCTATGTTTTTCCTACAGCACTAATTTGTTAAAGGAAAACTCTCTTTCCTTTCATATGCCATGCTTTATAGAGAGACCTTTCTTGTCATTCATATGTCATACTTATTTCTTATTTTTCTGCAACATTTCCTCTCAGGCCTCCTGACTGGATACAGTTCCACTCTCTGGATAGGACTCAATGACATTAACGTCAATGGAGGCTGGCAGTGGTCTGATGGATCTCCATTAAAATACTTGAACTGGGAGAGTGGTGAGTAACAAATTGCTTTATCTGTGCTTTAACTTTTTTTCCATCTGTTTGCCACATTTAAGTATGTTCTAAGGATTTGTGGTAGTGGTAGTAGTATAGTGTTATAATAATTTTACATGTATGCATTATTTTATGATATTTTACAAATGATTTGCCAAAGTTTACAGTATTACACTGCAATATTTGTATAGTTATGGCTGGACGATGTAATGATATTAGAGTGGCCTATCTATCAATAAAGTTTATTGAAACAAGCATTTGTATTCTGCACAGAATTAAAAGGCTATAAATACCTTTAGGGTGAATTTTTATTATTGCATTTTATGCATTTTGGTCTAAAAGTATTTTTTTCAACTGGTCTTTATGAAAAATTTTCAGCAATTTTTGTTCTACATGGTTACGTTTTAGTCTATCTGCGGAGTATCTTGATTTCAGTTTCACACTGAACCTGTCATGTTGCTGCTCTGAGAGCTATGTGTAGCACTTATCTCTGATCTCCTGACAGCTCATAACCACTCATTTAAACCATAATGTTGTCAGTTTGTTACAAATTTAGCTATAATGAGTGTTTATGAGCAGTCCGGATTTCAGAGATAAGGGCTGTACATACAGCTATCAGAGCAGCAACATGATGGGTTCAGTGGGTTCAAGCAGGATACCCTGCAGATAGGCTGAAACTTAACCCTGTAGGACAAAAACTGCTGAAAATGTTAATGAAGACAAATTGAAAAAATGCAATCCTAAAAATGACCCACCCCAAAGGTGTTCATTCCTTTAAAGTGTACATTTTGTTTTATGTACTTTTTCATAATAAACTTCCATGTGGGTGTATATGAGGAATAATACTATTTCTGGCTATTATATCACTTCTGTCTGGCATTTTTTATCAGCTTTTCCCTCTGCAATCTGTCTGTAATTCTATTTTTTTACATCTAGTGGGTGGAGGCTGGTATCATCTCTACCCATACACTACACATAGAGAAACATGGAATCTTGCTTCATACCTTTCCGTTGCACACCCTCAGAAGCAGCAGCAGTAATGGAGGACATTATACAGCAGAACTAAGCAGTTTAGATGTTAATCCAGTAGTAAAGTTAGGCAGTAATCCATCACAAATCAAAAATCAGCAGCAGTCTCTGTGTCAGTGTCTCTGCCCGTCTCTTCCTCGGACTCCATACACCTTTATGTACTCTGACCCTTCAGTAAGCAGGCATCCCATAATCACCGAAGACAGATCTGGACAGTAAATTAAGAGCTAGTGAAGAGTAGGGGTGTCTGACAATAGGAAATGGAAGCATTTTTCTCTGGTAAGATACAGTACAGACCAAAAGTTTGGACACACCTTCTCATCCAAAGAGTTTTCTTTATTTTCATGACTATGAACACTGTAGATTCACACTGAAGGCATCAAAACTATGAATTAACACATGTGGAATTATATACCTAACCAAAAAGTGTGAAACAACTGAAAATATGTCATATTCTAGGTTCTTCAAAGTAGCCACCTTTTGCTTTGATTACTGCTTTGCACACTCTTGGCATTCTCTTGATGAGCTTCAAGGTTTTCACTTCACAGGTGTGCCCTGTCAGGTTTAATAAGTGGGATTTCTTGCCTTATAAATGGGGTTGGGACCATCAGTTGCGTTGTGGAGAAGTCAGGTGGATACACAGCTGATAGTCCTACTGAATAGCCTGTTAGAATTTGTATTATGGCTAGAAAAAAGCAGCTAATTAAAGAAAAACGAGTGGCCATCATTACTTTAAGAAATGAAGGTCAGTCAGTCCGAAAAATTGGGAAAACCTTGAAAGTGTCCCCAAGTGCAGTCACAAAAACAAGCACTACAAAGAAACTGGCTCACATGCGGACCGCCCCAGGAAAGGAAGACCAAGAGTCACCTCTGCTGCGGAGGATAAGAGACCAGTTCAATGCCACACAGAGTTCTAGTAGCAGACACATCTCTAGAACAACTGTTAAGAGACTGTGTGAATCAAGCCTTCATGGTAGAATATCTGCTAGGAAACCACTGCTAAGGACAGGCAACAAGCAGAGGAGACTTGTTTGGGCTAAAGAACACAAGGAATGGACATTAGACCAGTGGAAATCTGTGCTTTGGTCTGATGAGTCCAAATTTGAGATCTTTGGTTCCAACCACCGTGTCTTTGTGCGACGCAGAAAAGGTGAATGGATGGACTCTACATGCCTGGTTCCCACCGTGAAGCATGGAGGAGGAGGTGTGATGGTGTGGGGGTGCTTTGCTGGTGACACTATTGGGAATTTATTCAAAATTGAAGGCATACTGAACCAGCATGGCTACCGCAGCATCTTGCAGCGGCATGCTATTCCATCCGGTTTGCGTTTAGTTGGACCATCATTTATTTTTCAACAGGACAATGACCCCAAACACACCTCCAGGCTGTGTAAGGGCTATTTGACCATGAAGGAGAGTGATGGGGTTCTGCGCCAGATGACCTGGCCTCCACAGTCACCGGACCTGAACCCAATGGAGATGGTTTGGGGTGAGCTGGACCGCAGAGTGAAGGCAAAAGGGCCAACAAGTGCTAAGCATCTCTGGGAACTCCTTCAAGACTGTTGGAAGACCATTTCAGGTGACTACCTCTTGAAGCTCATCAAGAGAATGCCAAGAGTGTGCAAAGCAGTAATCAAAGCAAAAGGTGGCTACTTTGAAGAACCTAGAATATTACATATTTTCAGTTGTTTCACACTTTTTTGTTATGTATATAAGTCCACATGTGTTAATTCATAGTTTTGATGCCTTCAGTGTGAATCTACAATTTTCATAGTCATGGAAATAAAGAAAACTCTTTGAATGAGAAGGTGTGTCCAAACTTTTGGTCTGTACTGTATATTACAAAGTTTCTTATATTCGCTTGTACTATAAAAAAAAATATATGAAACTACATTTACTCATCAACGGAGAGGTGGCCAAACTTTCTATTAAAGTTTATGGATAAGTGTTATGGGTGTATCAAATGGATATGCAATGCATGTTTAATATAGGATTTTCTTTTTAAAACAACACATCAACACTGTACAGTGTCTGGTCAGTAAACAGGTTGTTTTATTACAACAACCACCTTTTTTTTTTTTTTTTTTTTTTTTACTGTAGTTGGTTCTTGATTAGCTGTTCCCAATGGATCTGGTTCCTGATTATCATGGCAATCAGCTGATATTGCCTGGGGTAAATAGACTGGGCAGTGAATATGAATTTCACCCTATCTGTAGACCTTACTTTCCAGTTATTCAGATTATGCTGCAGAGTAGACTATAGCATTATACAATTTATATATACTGAGTAACTCGTAGACTAGTAATTGAATCTTTATACAAGACTTCTATTGGTTAAGTTAATTGCAAATGCATTAAAAATACTGTATATTTATCATTGTGTCCATATCTTTTTTTGCATGTCTTCTTCCTGCATTCTAGATCAACCAAGCAATTCAGAAGAAGAAGACTGTGCAGTAATTCGTACTGAAATGTCTGGTGCCTGGCAGACCCGTAACTGCTATAATGCTCTACCCTATGTATGCAAGAAAAGCTCCAAGAACAATCCTCCGCCTGTAGGTGAGTGGTGAATGTGTTATGTGTTAGGATCTGTATTGGATGACATTCAAAGGGGTTCTAAATACATAATTTGCCCTACTTACTTGATCCTGTTCTAGTCCATATCACAATCCAGAGGTTGGACAATAAAACAATATATGTCTGCTCCATCTGTGTCTGAAAGCACTCATTTTGTCCAGGGACAGACTGGTCACAGATCCTACAAGGACATTTCCTGGTAGGCTAATGTACGGTGAAGAGGATGGGGGGGTGGCCACCAGTTGGGTACTTAAAGGTGTTGTCATCTCAGACAATGGTGGCATATCGGTGTCTGATACTGTAGGTGCAGGTCCCACCTCTCAGACCCGCACCTATCTTGTGAACGGAGTCGGCAAAATCCCAGATGGTGCACAGCAAGTGCGCGGGTGCCCTCCATTCATTTCTATGGGGCCCCTAGAATCGGCCCCATAGAAGTAAATGGGAGTGGTGGCCGAGCAAGCATGATGTGCTACCGTTAATTTCAATGGGGATTCCAAAAATAGCCAAGAGCGTCACTTGGCTATTATTGGCGGGCCAATAGGAAGGATTGGTGGTGGCCGGCCGCACCCGCTACTGCCGGACACCACTTTGCCAGCCTCGTGTTAGGCTTTGTTTTAGAGATAGATTTGGGTCCCAGAGGTGGGACCTGCACCTACAGTATCAGACAATGGGGACATATCCTGGTGATATGCCCCCCTATTGTCTGACATGGGTATACCCTTTTAACAATCAGATGTTCTCAGCTTCAATAAATTTTGGGAGCATCAGGTACTTAGGCACTTCACTGGCAGCCGCAGGTGCCCTCCTGGGTTCAAATGTATTGCAATACTCACATTTGACTACTTAAAAAAAAATTCTATTTAGTTTTTTCCCCCCCCCTCTTCCAAGAACCATAATTTTTATAGTTTTCCATTCACATAGAGTTATGGGCTTCCTTTTTTGTGGGAGAAGTTGGATTATTTTAATGACACTATTAAATTTACAATATCATGTATTGGAATGTGGGGAATCTTTTTTTTGTGAGGTTAAACTAAAGACCAAAACAACCACTTTTGGGAGTTTTACGGCATTTACCGTACTTTAAAAATGGCATGTGGCATGTTACTTTTATTCTCTGGGTATAATTACAGCGATGCAAAATCTATTTACTTTTTCCTATGCTTAACTACTTGTTGATGAGATGAAATCCTTTGAAAAATAAAGCTTTGTGTTGCTATATTCTGAAACCCATAACTAGAGTTGAGCGAACACCTGGATGTTCGGGTTCGAGAAGTTCGGCCGAACATCCCGGAAATGTTCGGGTTCGGGATCCGAACCCGATCCGAACTTCGTCCCGAACCCGAACCCCATTGAAGTCAATGGGGACCCGAACTTTTCGGCACTAAAACGGCTGTAAAACAGCCCAGGAAAGGGCTAGAGGGCTGCAAAAGGCAGCAACATGTAGGTAAATCCCCTGCAAACAAATGTGGATAGGGAAATTAATTAAAATAAAAATTAAATAAATAAAAATTAACCAAAATCAATTGGAGAGAGGTTCCATAGCAGAGAATCTGGCTTCCCGTCACCCACCACTGGAACAGTCCATTCTCAGATATTTAGGCCCCGGCACCCAGGCAGAGGAGAGAGGTCCCGTAACAGAGAATCTGTCTTCATGTCAGCAGAGAATTAGTCTGCATGTCATAGCAGAGAATGAGGCTTCACGTCAGCCACCACTGCAACAGTCCATTGGCATATATTTAGGCCTAGCACACAGGCAGAGGAGAGAGGTCCCGTAACAGAGAATCTGGCTTCATGTCAGCAGAGAATCAGTCTGCATGTCATAGCAGAGAATGAGGCTTCACGTCAGCCACCACTGCAACAGTCCATTGGCATATATTTAGGCCCAGCACACACACAGGCAGAGGAGAGAGGTCCCGTAACAGAGAATCTGGCTTCATGTCAGCAGAGAATCAGTCTGCATGTCATAGCAGAGAATGAGGCTTCACGTCAGCCACCACTGCAACAGTCCATTGGCATATATTTAGGCCCAGCACACACACAGGCAGAGGAGAGAGGTCCCGTAACAGAGAATCTGGCTTCATGTCAGCAGAGAATCAGTCTGCATGTCATAGCAGAGAATGAGGCTTCACGTCAGCCACCACTGCAACAGTCCATTGGCATATATTTAGGCCCAGCACACACACAGGCAGAGGAGAGAGGTCCCGTAACAGAGAATCTGGCTTCATGTCAGCAGAGAATCAGTCTGCATGTCATAGCAGAGAATGAGGCTTCACGTCAGCCACCACTGCAACAGTCCATTGGCATATATTTAGGCCCAGCACACACACAGGCAGAGGAGAGAGGTCCCGTAACAGAGAATCTGTCTTCATGTCAGCAGAGAATTAGTCTGCATGTCATAGCAGAGAATGAGGCTTCACGTCACCCACCACTGCAACAGTCCATTGGCATATATTTAGGCCTAGCACACAGGCAGAGCAGAGAGGTCCCGTAACAGACAATCTGGCTTCATGACAGCAGAGAATCAGTCTGCATGTCATAGCAGAGAATGAGGCTTCACGTCACCCACCACTGCAACAGTCCATTGGCATATATTTAGGCCTAGCACACAGGCAGAGCAGAGAGGTCCCGTAACAGACAATCTGGCTTCATGTCAGCAGAGAATCAGTCTGCATGTCATAGCAGAGAATGAGGCTTCACGTCACCCACCACTGCAACAGTCCATTGGCATATATTTAGGCCTAGCACACAGGCAGAGCAGAGAGGTCCCGTAACAGACAATCTGGCTTCATGACAGCAGAGAATCAGTCTGCATGTCATAGCAGAGAATGAGGCTTCACGTCACCCACCACTGCAACAGTCCATTGGCATATATTTAGGCCTAGCACACAGGCAGAGCAGAGAGGTCCCGTAACAGACAATCTGGCTTCATGTCAGCAGAGAATCAGTCTGCATGTCATAGCAGAGAATGAGGCTTCACGTCACCCACCACTGCAACAGTCCATTGGCATATATTTAGGCCTAGCACACAGGCAGAGCAGAGAGGTCCCGTAACAGACGATCTGGCTTCATGTCAGCAGAGAATCAGTCTGCATGTCATAGCAGAGAATCAGGCTTCACGTCAGCCACCACTGCAACAGTCCATTGTCATAAATTTAGGCCCAGCACCCAGGCAGAGGAGAGAGGTCCCGTAACAGACAATCTGGCTTCATGTCAGCAGAGAATTAGTCTGCATGTCATAGCAGAGAATCAGGCTTCATGTCAGCCACCACTGCAACAGTCCATTGGCATATATTTAGGCCTAGCACACAGGCAGAGGAGAGGTTCATTCAACTTTGGGTAGCATCGCAATATAATGGTAAAATGAAAATAAAAATAGGATTGAATGAGGAAGTGCCCTGGAGTCCAATAATATATGGTTATGGGGAGGTAGTTAATGTCTAATCTGGACAAGGGACGGACAGGTCCTGTGGGATCCATGCCTGGTTCATTTTTATGAACGTCAGCTTGTCCACATTGGCTGTAGACAGGCGGCTGCGTTTGTCTGTAATGACGCCCCCTGCCGTGCTGAATACACGTTCAGACAAAACGCTGGCTGCCGGGCAGGCCAGCACCTCCAAGGCATAAAAGGCTAGCTCTGGCCACGTGGACAATTTAGAGACCCAGAAGTTGAATGGGGCCGAACCATCAGTCAGTACGTGGAGGGGTGTGCACACGTACTGTTCCACCATGTTAGTGAAATGTTGCCTCCTGCTAACACGTTGCGTATCAGGTGGTGGTGCAGTTAGCTGTGGCGTGTTGACAAAAGTTTTCCACATCTCTGCCATGCTAACCCTGCCCTCAGAGGAGCTGGCCGTGACACAGCTGCCTTGGCGACCTCTTGCTCCTCCTCTGCCTTGGCCTTGGGCTTCCACTTGTTCCCCTGTGACATTTGGGAATGCTCTCAGTAGCGCGTCTACCAACGTGCGCTTGTACTCGCGCATCTTCCTATCACGCTCCAGTGCAGGAAGTAAGGTGGGCACATTGTCTTTGTAGCGTGGATCCAGCAGGGTGGCAACCCAGTAGTCCGCACAGGTTAAAATGTGGGCAACTCTGCTGTCGTTGCGCAGGCACTGCAGCATGTAGTCGCTCATGTGTGCCAGGCTGCCCAGGGGTAAGGACAAGCTGTCCTCTGTGGGAGGCGTATCGTCATCGTCCTGCCTTTCCCCCCAGCCACGCACCAGTGATGGACCCGAGCTGCGTTGGGTGCCACCCCGCTGTGACCATGCTTCATCCTCATCCTCCTCCACCTCCTCCTCATCCTCGTCCTCCTCGTCCTCCAGTAGTGGGCCCTGGCTGGCCACATTTGTACCTGGCCTCTGCTGTTGCAAAAAACCTCCCTCTGAGTCACTTCGAAGAGACTGGCCTGAAAGTGCTAAAAATGACCCCTCTTCCTCATCCTCCTCCTCCTCCTCCTGGGCCACCTCCTGTTCCATCATCGCCCTAAGTGTTTTCTCAAGGAGACATAGAAGTGGTATTGTAACGCTGATAACGGTGTCATCGCCACTGGCCATGTTGGTGGAGTACTCGAAACAGCGCAACAGGGCACACAGGTCTCGCATGGAGGCCCAGTCATTGGTGGTGAAGTGGTGCTGTTCTGTAGTGCGACTGACCCGTGCGTGCTGCAGCTGAAACTCCACTATGGCCTGCTGCTGCTCGCACAGTCTGTCCAGCATGTGCAAGGTGGAGTTCCACCTGGTGGGCACGTCGCATATGAGGCGGTGAGCGGGAAGGCCGAAGTTACGCTGTAGCGCAGACAGGCGAGCAGCGGCAGGATGTGAACGCCGGAAGCGCGAACAGACGGCCCGCACTTTATGCAGCAGCTCTGACATGTCGGGGTAGTTGTGAATGAACTTCTGCACCACCAAATTCAGCACATGCGCCAAGCAAGGGATGTGCGTCAAATTGGCTAGTCCCAGAGCTGCAACGAGATTTCGCCCATTATCACACACCACCAGGCCGGGCTTGAGGCTCACCGGCAGCAACCACTCGTCGGTCTGTTGTTCAATACCCCGCCACAACTCCTGTGCGGTGTGGGGCCTGTCCCCCAAACATATGAGTTTCAGAATGGCCTGCTGACGTTTACCCCGGGCTGTGCTGAAGTTGGTGGTGAAGGTGTGTGGCTGACTGGATGAGCAGGTGGAAGAAGAGGAGGAGGAAGCCGAGAAGGAGGAGGTGGCAACAGGAGGCAAAGAATGTTGCCCTGCGATCCTTGGCGGCGGCAGGACGTGCGCCAAACAGCTCTCCGCCTGGGGCCCAGCTGCCACTACATTTACCCAGTGTGCAGTTAGGGAGATATAGCGTCCCTGGCCGTGCTTACTGGTCCACGTATCTGTGGTTAGGTGGACCTTGCTACAGATGGCGTTGCGCAGTGCACACTTGATTTTATCGGATACTTGGTTGTGCAGGGAAGGCACGGCTCTCTTGGAGAAGTAGTGCCGGCTGGGAACAACATACTGTGGGACAGCAAGCGACATGAGCTGTTTGAAGCTGTCTGTGTCCACCAGCCTAAATGACAGCATTTCATAGGCCAGTAGTTTAGAAATGCTGGCATTCAGGGCCAGGGATCGAGGGTGGCTAGGTGGGAATTTACGCTTTCTATCAAATGTTTGTGAGATGGAGAGCTGAACGCTGGCGTGTGACATGGTTGAGACGCTTGGTGACGGAGGTGGTGGTGGTGTTGGTGGTACATCCCCTGTTTGCTGGGCGGCAGGTGCCAACGTTCCTCCAGAGGCGGAGGAAGAGGCCGAGGCGGCAGCAGCAGAATAGGCCGAGGCGGCAGCAGCAGAAGAGGTAGCAGGGGGAGCCTGAGTGACTTCCTTGGTTTTAAGGTGTTTACTCCACTGCAGTTCATGCTTTGCATGCAGGTGCCTGGTCATGCAGGTTGTGCTCAGGTTCAGAACGTTAATGCCTCGCTTCAGGCTCTGATGGCACAGCGTGCAAACCACTCGGGTCTTGTCGTCAGCACATTGTTTGAAGAAGTGCCATGCCAGGGAACTCCTTGAAGCTGCCTTTGGGGTGCTCGGTCCCAGATGGCGGCGGTCAGTAGCAGGCGGAGTCTCTTGGCGGCGGGTGTTCTGCTTTTGCCCACTGCTCCCTCTTTTGCTACGCTGTTGGCTCGGTCTCACCACTGCCTCTTCCTCCGAACTGTGAAAGTCAGTGGCACGACCTTCATTCCATGTGGGGTCTAGGACCTCATCGTCCCCTGCATCGTCTTCCACCCAGTCTTGATCCCTGACCTCCTGTTCAGTCTGCACACTGCAGAAAGACGCAGCAGTTGGCACCTGTGTTTCGTCATCATCAGAGACATGCTGAGGTGGTATTCCCATGTCCTCATCATCAGGAAACATAAGTGGTTGTGCGTCAGTGCATTCTATGTCTTTCACCGCTGGGGAAGGGCTAGGTGGATGCCCTTGGGAAACCCTGCCAGCGGAGTCTTCAAACAGCATAAGAGACTGCTGCATAACTTGAGGCTGAGACAGTTTCCCTGGTATGCATGGGGGTGATGTGACAGACTGATGGGGTTGGTTTTCAGGCGCCATCTGTGCGCTTTCTGCAGAAGACTGGGTGGGAGATAATGTGAACGTGCTGGATCCACTGTCGGCCACCCAATTGACTAATGCCTGTACCTGCTCAGGCCTTACCATCCTTAGAACGGCATTGGGCCCCACCATATATCGCTGTAAATTCTGGCGGCTACTGGGACCTGAGGTAGTTGGTACACTAGGACGTGTGGATGTGGCAGAACGGCCACGTCCTCTCCCAGCACCAGAGGGTCCACTAACACCACCACGACCATGTCCACGTCCGCGTCCCTTACTAGATGTTTTTCTCATTGTTATGGTTCACCACAACAACAAATATATTATTTGGCCCAATGTATTGTATTCAAATTCAGCGGGATATAAATTTGAGGCCTAGTATTTAGGCGCTGGGTGACCGGTATGGATTTAGTGACAGAATTAGACTTGGAAATGCACAGAAGCGTGTGTGTGAAGTTATTCTGAATGACCCAATGTGCACCTTGAATATTATATACCCTTTTTGGGATAGATTTCAAATAGCTCTGATATAGCAGGAACCACTAAATTATGAAATTGCTAAATTGGGAATTGTACTTCAACCCAGAACAAAAAATGTGCTTTGACGGGCACTAAATAACTTTCCCAGCTACAACAGTACAGCGGTAACGAGAGATTTAGAGGGATTTAAATTTGAGGCCTAGTATTTAGGCGCTGGGTGACAGGTATGGGTTTAGTGACAGAATTAGACTTGGAAATACACAGTAGCGGGTGTGTGTGAAGTTATTCTGAATGACCCAATGTGCACCTTCAATATTATATACCCTTTTTGGGATAGATTTCAAATAGCTCTGATATAGCAGGAACCACTAAATTATGAAATTGCTAAATTGGGAATTGTACTTCAACCCAGAACAAAAAATGTGCTTTGACGGACACTAAATATCTTGCCCAGCAACAACAGTACAGTGGTGGGTAACGAGAGATTTAGAGGGATTTAAATTTGAGGCCTAGTATTTAGGCGCTGGGTCACCGGTATGGATTTAGTGACAGAATTAGACTTGGAAATGCACAGAAGCGTGTGTGTGAAGTTATTCTGAATGACCCTATGTGCACCTTCAATATTATATACCCTTTTAGGGATAGATTTCAAATAGCTCTGATATAGCAGAAACCACTAAATTATGAAATTGCTAAATTGGGAATTGTACTTCAACCCAGAACAAAAAATGTGCTTTGACGGACACTAAATATCTTGCCCAGCAACAACAGTACAGCGGTGGGTAACGAGAGATTTAGAGGGATTTAAATTTGAGGCCTAGTATTTAGGCGCTGGGTCACCGGTATGGATTTAGTGACAGAATTAGACTTGGAAATGCACAGAAGCGTGTGTGTGAAGTTATTCTGAATGACCCTATGTGCACCTTCAATATTATATACCCTTTTAGGGATAGATTTCAAATAGCTCTGATATAGCAGAAACCACTAAATTATGAAATTGCTAAATTGGGAATTGTACTTCAACCCAGAACAAAAAATGTGCTTTGACGGACACTAAATATCTTGCCCAGCAACAACAGTACAGCGGTGGGTAACGAGAGATTTAGAGGGATTTAAATTTGAGGCCTAGTATTTAGGCGCTGGGTGACAGGTATGGGTTTAGTGACAGAATTAGACTTGGAAATACACAGTAGCGGGTGTGTGTGAAGTTATTCTGAATGACCCAATGTGCACCTTCAATATTATATACCCTTTTTGGGATAGATTTCAAATAGCTCTGATATAGCAGGAACCACTAAATTATGAAATTGCTAAATTGGGAATTGTACTTCAACCCAGAACAAAAAATGTGCTTTGACGGACACTAAATATCTTGCCCAGCAACAACAGTACAGCGGTGGGTAACGAGAGATTTAGAGGGATTTAAATTTGAGGCCTAGTATTTAGGCGCTGGGTCACCGGTATGGATTTAGTGACAGAATTAGACTTGGAAATGCACAGAAGCGTGTGTGTGAAGTTATTCTGAATGACCCTATGTGCACCTTCAATATTATATACCCTTTTAGGGATAGATTTCAAATAGCTCTGATATAGCAGAAACCACTAAATTATGAAATTGCTAAATTGGGAATTGTACTTCAACCCAGAACAAAAAATGTGCTTTGACGGACACTAAATATCTTGCCCAGCAACAACAGTACAGCGGTGGGTAACGAGAGATTTAGAGGGATTTAAATTTGAGGCCTAGTATTTAGGCGCTGGGTCACCGGTATGGATTTAGTGACAGAATTAGACTTGGAAATGCACAGAAGCGTGTGTGTGAAGTTATTCTGAATGACCCTATGTGCACCTTCAATATTATATACCCTTTTAGGGATAGATTTCAAATAGCTCTGATATAGCAGAAACCACTAAATTATGAAATTGCTAAATTGGGAATTGTACTTCAACCCAGAACAAAAAATGTGCTTTGACGGACACTAAATATCTTGCCCAGCAACAACAGTACAGTGGTGGGTAACGAGAGATTTAGAGGGATTTAAATTTGAGGCCTAGTATTTAGGCGCTGGGTCACCGGTATGGATTTAGTGACAGAATTAGACTTGGAAATGCACAGAAGCGTGTGTGTGAAGTTATTCTGAATGACCCTATGTGCACCTTCAATATTATATACCCTTTTAGGGATAGATTTCAAATAGCTCTGATATAGCAGAAACCACTAAATTATGAAATTGCTAAATTGGGAATTGTACTTCAACCCAGAACAAAAAATGTGCTTTGACGGACACTAAATATCTTGCCCAGCAACAACAGTACAGCGGTGGGTAACGAGAGATTTAGAGGGATTTAAATTTGAGGCCTAGTATTTAGGCGCTGGGTGACAGGTATGGGTTTAGTGACAGAATTAGACTTGGAAATACACAGTAGCGGGTGTGTGTGAAGTTATTCTGAATGACCCAATGTGCACCTTCAATATTATATACCCTTTTTGGGATAGATTTCAAATAGCTCTGATATAGCAGGAACCACTAAATTATGAAATTGCTAAATTGGGAATTGTATTTCAACCCAGAACAAGAAATGTGCTTGAACGGACACTAAATAACTCGCCCAGCTACAGCACTAGGGACAGATTTAGCTGGATATAAATTTGAGGCCTAGTATTTAGGCGCTGGGTGACCGGTATGGATTTAGTGACAGAATTAGACTGGGATATGGCCAAAAAATGAACAGACTATTGCTGGTTAAATGCACTTGGTGTGACAGCTTCACCCTGATGTAGGCTTTAGCCAAAAAACAACCACACCATTGAGGGTTAAATGCACTTGGTGACAGGCGCAGCTTGCCCCTGATTTTGTATATGGCCAAAAAATGAACAGACTATTGCTGGTTAAATGCACTTGGTGTGACAGCTTCACCCTGATGTAGGCTTTAGCCAAAAAACAACCACACCATTGAGGGTTAAATGCACTTGGTGACAGGCGCAGCTTGCCCCTGATTTTGTATATGGCCAAAAAATGAACAGACTATTGCTGGTTAAATGCACTTGGTGTGACAGCTTCACCCTGATGTAGGCTTTAGCCAAAAAACAACCACACCATTGAGGGTTAAATGCACTTGGTGACAGGCGCAGCTTGCCCCTGATTTTGTATATGGCCAAAAAATGAACAGACTATTGCTGGTTAAATGCACTTGGTGTGACAGCTTCACCCTGATGTAGGCTTTAGCCAAAAAACAACCACACCATTGAGGGTTAAATGCACTTGGTCGCAGCTTGTGCTGGCGCACCACAAGACACAAAATGGCCGCCGATCACCCCAGAAAAATGAGACTGACAAACGGTCTGTGCAGCCTAAAAACAGTGAGCAATTGAGGATCAGCAGCTCAATGATCCACAGCTGCAGATCGATCAGTTAATCAAGTCCTTTGGAGGAGTTAATCTGCCTAATCTCGCCCTACTGTCGCAGCCGCAACCTCTCCCTACGCTAATCAGAGCAGAGTGACGGGCAGCGCTATGTGACTCCAGCTTAAATAGAGGCTGGGTCACATGGTGCTCTGGCCAATCACAGCCATGCCAATAGTAGGCATGGCTGTGATGGCCTCTTGGGGCAAGTAGTATGACGCTTGTTGATTGGCTGCTTTGCAGCCTTTCAAAAAGCGCCAAGAAAGCGTCACAAAAGCGCGAAGAAAGCGACGAACACCGAACCCGAACCCGGACTTTTACGAAAATGTCCGGGTTCGGGTCCGTGTCACGGACACCCCAAAATTCGGTACGAACCCGAACTATACAGTTCGAGTTCGCTCATCCCTACCCATAACTTTTTATATTTTCATGTACAGAGCTGTGTGGCTTTATTTTATGTCGGGTGAGCTATAGATTTAATTAGTACTATTATGTTATATGTACAGGATGAGGTAATAAAAAAATTGCATTTTCTAAAAGCAACAATACCAAATATGTCTATTTTTTATTTTGTGTTTATTTTTAAATGTCAAATTTAGAAAGATTTAAAATGCTAATATTGTTGGGTATTTTTATATTTTTTAAACTTTTTTTTTTCCAGCCTTTCCCCTTAGGGTACTTGAACATGTGATTGCTTATACCAGGGGTGGGGGAGCTTTTTGCTGACAAGGGCCATTTGGATATTTGTAACATCGATCGCGGGCCATACAAAATTCTCAACTTGACTGCTAAATTTGTTCTAACATATACAGTCAGGTCCATAAATATTGGGACATCGACACAATTCTAACATTTTTGGCTCTATACACCACCACAATGGATTTGAAAATGAAACGATCAAGATGTGCTTCAACTGCAGACTGTCAGCTTTAATTTGAGGGTATTTACATCCAAATCAGGTAAGTGGTGTAAGAATTACAACAGTTTGCTTCTGTGCCTCCCACTTGTTAAGGGACCAAAAGTAATGGGACATAATAATAATCATAAATCAAACTTTCACTTTTTAATACTTGGTTGCAAATCCTTTGCAGTCAATTACAGCCTGAAGTCTGGAACGCATAGACATTAGCAGACGCTGGGTTTCATCCCTGGTGATGCTCTGCCAGGCCTCTACTGCAACTGTCTTCAGTTCCTGCTTGTTCTTGGGGCATTTTCCCTTCAGTTTTGTCTTCAGCAAGTGAAATGCATGCTCCATCGGATTCAGGTCAGGTGATTGACTTGATCATTGCATAACATTCCACTTCTTTCCCTTAAAAAACTCTTTGGTTGCTTTTGCAGTATGCTTTGGGTCATTGTCCATCTGCACTGTGAAGCGCCGTCCAATGAGTTCTGAAGCATTTGGCTGAATATGAGCAGAAAATATTGCCAAAACACTTCAGAATTCATCCTGCTGCTTTTGTCAGCGGTCACATTATCAATAAATATAAGAGAACCAGTTCCATTGGCAGCCATGCATGCCCACGCCATGACACTACCACCACCATGCTTCACTGATGAGGTGGTATGCTTAGGATCATGAGCAGTTCCTTTCCTTCTCCATACTCTTCTCTTCCCATCATTCTTGTACAAGTTGATCTTGGTCTCATCTGTCCATAGGATGTCGTTCCAGAACTGTGAAGGCTTTTTTAGATGTCGTTTGACAAACTCTAATCTGGCCTTCCTGTTCTTGAGGCTCACCAATGGTTTATATCTTGTAGTGAACCCTTTGTATTCACTCTGTTGAAGTCTTCTCTTGATTGTTGACTCCTGGAGAGTATTCTTGATCTGGCCAACTGTTGTGAAGGGTGTTTTCTTTACCAGGGAAAGACATCTTCGGTTGCTGCTGAGCTCACCAGTGCGTTCCTTCTTTTTAAGAATGTTCCAAACAGTTGTTTTGGCAACTCCTAATGTTTTTGTTACCTCTCTGATGGGTTTGTTTTGATTTTTCAGCCTAATGATGGCTTGCTTCACTGATAGTGACAGCTCTTTGGATCTCATCTTGAGAGTTGACAGCAACAGATTCCAAATGCAAATAGCACACTTGAAATGAACTCTGGACCTTTTATCTGCTCATTGTAATTGGGATAATGAGGGAATAACACACACCTGGCCATGGAACTGCTGAGAAGCCAATTGTCCCTATACTTTTGGACCCTCAACAAGTGGGAGGCACATATGCAAACTGTTGTAATTCCTACACCGTTCACATGATTTGGATGTAAATACCCTCAAATTATAGCTGACAGTCTGCAGTTAAAGCACATCTTGTTCGTTTCATTTCAAATCCATTGTGTTGGCGTATAGAGCCAAAAATGTAAGAATTTGTCCTAATATTTGTAATGTGTAGTAAGTAAGTTACATAAACTGCTGTTTAATAAATAAAAAAATCGAGCGCTGTATTTCTGGAGCACAAAATGGTGCCTGCACTATCTATATTATATATAGTACAGGCACCATTTTGACCACACATAGCAGTCTAATTTTTAAGTTCAGAATGTTATGTATTTAGTTCTTTATTTGGCATTAATGGCAGCCAAGCTAAACCCAGGGGGGTATAGAAAGAGGCTTAACGAGCTTTGACGAGCTTTGACTCTCTCTGCCACCGTCCCTGCCTCTTCCTTCACAACTGTCCCTGCCTTTGTCCCTTTCTCAGCCTCAGATCTGCACCCCCACCTCAGCCTCCTATCAGACCTACCAGCCTACATCAGCCTCAGATCAGACCCTCATCAGACCTCCCAGCCTCAGATCAGACCCCAATCAGACCCCCCAGCCTCAGATCAGACACCCAGCCTCAGATCACACCCCTCAGCCTCAGATAGGAATCCCATCAGGCCTCCCAGCCTTAGATCAGACCCAGATTAGACCCTCCCCAGCCCCTATCAGATCCCCAGCATCCAATCAGATCTCAGATTAAACGTTTAAAGCATAACTGTCATATTTTCATTCAAAATTCAATTTTCATATATGTTGTTGCTGCTGTGGTGATAATCACTAATTATTGTGTTCACATACCACTTGTTTAATAAGATTCCGTCCATAGCAACCGCTCCTCACAAGACTTCTTTTTTGACTTGACTATCTTCTCAAGATGGCCGCCGATGCCCTTACCCTAAGGCTTAGACCTCCCTCCTTAACTACCCAGAATTAATTCGGCTCATCTCGGGAACGAGCAGCCTCACCCCAACCAATCGGCTTTCTCCAGACTTAAACACGCCCTCTTCCTCTTGAGTAGTGTTGATCACGAATATGCTAATCGGGAATTTTTATCGCGAATATCGGCACTATCCTGGTTCGACGGGAGCGTGCACGCAGCGTTTGGGACTGCCCACTACTACATTCTCCGTCTTCTGTATATAGAAGATAGGAGATGAGGACACCTAACAACGCTGTTTTAGCCGCACCACTGAAATTCCTGAGGGAGGAAAGAACATGCTGCAATAACTAGGTAATTCAATACCTGTACAAAAGTATTAACTTAAACTTAGTCAGACCAATCCAATTATATTTTTTTTTTTAAAGACAGTTACCCTTTAAAAAAATAAAATAATAAACTTACCTCTCCAGCCCCGAACGGCGCTGCCACTCGGCAGATTCATTTACCCTCCCTGGTCGTCTTCCCGCTGCGCTGTACTGTGACCAGATAGCGCACAGCGTCAGGTCATAGTGCGCGTCTATATACACTACGTCCTGGCACTATATGTGTCAGGACATAGAGCGGGGCCGGAAGAAGACCTGGGAAGGTGAGGACAGCCAGTAGAGTGCTGTTCTCATATCCCTGTGCCTCCCGCCTGCTAGTGACCGCTTCCATAAATGAAGCGGTCATCAGCATTTTCATTGTGTTCTGGCAGGGAGCCTGGGGCCACATGAGATGATCCCGCGGGCCACATACGGCCCCGGAGGTTCCCTACCCCATACTTATACTATAGACTGCAATAGCATACAACTGCAGACTATGGGGATGATGCTGTCTTACTATTAAGCCCTGGGATACTCAGTGACTGACAGCCTTCCCCTTGTGAGTGAGACTTTCATTCACTGAGTAAAACCACTCATCCGGCTAGTAAGCCAGGAATGATCAGAAGTTTAAATGAGAGAAGGTAGGTTATTGGTGGCTCACCTGATCAATACAATGTGTAGGTGCTCTGGTTCTGGACTGATTCACCCAATCAGAAAGGAGGTTTATAACAATAAAGGTATATAGTGGAAAACCGGCACTCTACATCTATCAGTAATGCTAAGGAGGCAATATACACGTAGGATAGTAAAATATGTATTTATTTTTATAAGGGTACGTTTTAAGAGTGGAGAATAAAAAGGTAGAGGTTCTAAAAATGTGGAAGTCCCAAAAAATGAGGTTCTCAAAAATAAAAATGATGTTTTGCAATATACAGCATTGAAGGTGCACAATAACAAAAATAAAAATATGCAGAGTGGAGATGTGACAATGCAGTGATTGTCTGGCAGCAGTTTCCACCTTCAGTGGGTGCAGTAAATGGCTGTGTCCATTTGTGTACAGTCTATAAAAATTGTCTGTCTGTGACCTGGTGACCTCCCTCTAAAACCTGCTAAGAACCTTATCCTGGAAGTGCTTCCGAATAACGAATTCCATCTGAATCCTCCGGATCGAAAAAGACCACCAACGAAAATCTCAAAACCAAGTCCGGCAAAGACACGTGAGACGCCGAAGAAGTGACGTCATATCCACGTGGCACGCCGAAAAGACCGGGAAAACAAACACTGCAGAGCGCAGCAAAGCTGCTCCAACAGCCAGGACACCTCGCAAAGAAGGTAAACAGTCAGGGTGCAGTCTTCTTTAATGTGTGGGACGCCACACTAAGTACAGCACCCGACTGACATACCACCTATATATATTTTTGTATTTTATATTTTTATCCTTTTTACCTTTTCATTGCTCTATCCATATACTATATACTTTCTATGTGACCAACACCGGTGGTACAGACAGACAATTTTTATAGACTGTACACAAATGGACACAGCCATTTACTGTACCCACTGAAGGTGGAAACCGCTGCCAGACAATCACTGCATTGTCACATCTCCACTCTGCATATTTTTATTTTTGTTATTGTGCACCTTCAATGCTGTATATTGCAAAACATCATTTTTATTTTTGAGAACCTCATTTTTTGGGACTTCCACATTTTTAGAACCTCTACCTTTTTATTCTCCACTCTTAAAACGTACCCTTATAAAAATAATACATATTTTACTATCCTACGTGTATATTGCCTCCTTAGCATTACTGATAGATGTAGAGTGCCGGTTTTCCACTATATACCTTTATTGTTAGAAGTTTAAATGAGTATGTTCCAATTTATAATGAATCTTCCCCCCCCCCCCCCCCAAAAAAAAAAAAATCTCTGCTCAGCTCTTCCTCCTCTACAACATGCTGCTAGCCACATGGACTGCAATTTCAATGTGTCAGGCTCCCTTTAAAGGAGTTTTATGAGATTTTTAGTTATGCAATGTCTCAAACGAAATGAAAAGCTTTATTTACTCACCCCTTTCTCCATTACTGTTCTTTGTGACTCTCTTCTGGTATTCCCACTGCGGCTTGTTTTTAAACAGCATGTAACTAGAGCTGCAGCCAATCCGTGAGGACAGCGATTGGCCACAGTGGTGAGGTCATGGTGCCAAATGAAGGCACGTCACTGTGCACATAACAGTAGTCGGTGACATGTATAGTTATGTACCTGGATTTGGCACCTCATCACTGCAGCCAATCATTGTCCTGGCTAAGGCAGTCACGTGCCGTAACCAGGCATGTCATCACTTCTGTTTGAAAAGCGCTGCAGAGAACGGTGCTGGAGTAACGAATGAGTATATGATGTTTTTATTTTAAGACATTGTAGGGTTTGTCCAAGATTTTAAACCCTTTAAGAGTTTGGAAAAAGCCCTTTTTTCCCTAATTGATTTCTAAGTTTCTTATTAGTGTTGAACGAAGCGAGCTTCGGATGCTTCATACGAAGTCGCTTCGTTCAAAACTTCCGAATAATACTGTACGGACGGTTGTCTCCATACAGTATTAGAATGTATGGGCTCCGTTGAGCCGAAGTTAGTTATTCACGAAGTTGTACGTGACTTCGTTGAATAACTTCGGTAATTGATTTTTAAAATGGAAAACTCCTTTAAAACTTGAAACCGAACTCGGATTTGGGTCCGAGGTATTAGTTGGAACCGAAGCCGCGTTCGGTTTCAAGTGTTGAAGAGGTTTTCCACTTTAAAGATCAATTATCGAAGTCTCCGTACAGTATTATTCTGAAGTACAGAATTATTCTGAAGTTTTTAACTAACTGATTTTGGATGAAGCAGGCTTTGCTCAACATTATTTCTTATCCTTTTAAAAGTTATACATGCCCAATTCATTAACCATAATAAAAAAAAAAATTCCCCTGGCATTCTTTGCTTATGTTTTCCCCAGTGTGTTTTCTTAGATATGGGTGATTCCATGGGGCAGCATTTTCAGATTATTAATTCTTGCGCTTGCTACCCAGTAGCTGAATTTTCAGTTTGAGTGGAATTTAGTAACTGAAACTATATTACACAGCATTGCTTTGCGGGGGTTCAGCATTCTTTCTCAGTTGGCAGGGCTCATGATGGTTTTAACATCACTTTCCTCGCACCCTGCTGAGGCAGGCAATGTTCACTGGAAAATTATTATTCTGATACCAGTGGCTCACAAGCCGTATTTGCTGGATTCAGACGATGACTACTGACCATAACATGCCTTATAATATATTATAATATACATTTATAATATTATAAGAAATGCAGAAGCCATTCATTGCAGATTTCCTCCTATACCCCATGACTTATTCTAGTGGATCCCCAATGGACAAGTGTAATGGATGTGGAGTTTTTACAGATTTGTATATGGCGATATACTCGTTGGTAGAACACGAAAGAAACATCAGTTGCATATCCCGATACCCTGATAGAAAGTAAAATATGAATTTGTTTAGTGACTGGTAGTCTGTATGATGTAAACTACTTCACCTCCACATCTGCTTATAAGGCTACTTTCACACGTTTTGGCTTTCCGTTTGTGAGATCTGTCATGGGCTCTTACAAGCAGTCCAAAATGGATCAGTTTTGCCCTAATGCATTCTGAATGGAAAAGGATCCGCTCAGAATGCATCAGTTTGCCTCCGTTCAGTCACCATTCCGCCCTGGAGGTGGACACCAAAACGCTGCCTGTGTCCGTCCTGGCACACAATGTAAGTCAATGAGGACGGATCCGTTTTCTCTGACACAATCTGGCACAATAGAAAACGGATCCGTCTCCCATTGACTTTCAATGGAGTTCATGACGGATCCATCTTGGCTATGTTACAGATAATACAACTGGATCCGTTCATGACAGATGCATGCGGTTGTATTATTGTAACTGATCCGTGTTTGCAGATCCATGACGGATCCGCCAAAAACGCAAGTGTGAAAGTAGCCTAATTCTCCAGGTCTGAGGGCTTTTGTCCTCAGTCGTAATATTAGGCACTGTTTGCCCTTCATTCACTGTAGCTATGGAAATTAGCAAAATGTAGGCAGTAAAGGCAATGCCATTGTGCAGTACCCCAGACCTGAGGCTGCAAAGTTTGGTTTGTTATATAATGTTTGTAATTATAATGCTATGTACTGCACACTCAGTTGTTCCAACATGAGCCAGGAGTGTGGGCTGGCTCCTCCCCCTACTTCCAGAACATTCCAGTCAGAGTAGCTGTAGAGAGGGAGAAAGAAGGAGCAGTCTTCATATGCTCCTCTCCCATATACTCCAGCTTCAGGCCCTGGAGCCTCCGTCACCTCGATGAGCTCCAGGAGATAAAAGCAAGCAAGAACTAAAGGAGAAGGATTTGCATGGCTACAGTGAGAAAGAGACAGCAAGATAACCCAGCTTAAGATGATCCAAACCCTACTGCTGCAGAGGGATAACAAGTTAAGACACCCCAGAATAGTGGACACTACAGCCATTGTTGCCATAGATCCCTATAGCAGCTAGCCAGAGTAATCTGATGGCCAATGCCTTATTCATCTGCTTAGCTCATGCTGGGACATCTGGGAGGACTTTACATTGTATACAGACTACTGCTGGATGTACAATTGTAATCCTGCATACAATAAAGAGAGACTCTTGTTAAGTTTCTCTGGACTGGTATCTGACTCTGTTAACACCACATGCTGGCCATTGTATCTCCTACATATGACCTGCCTAGAAGTCACATGGACATTAACACCATGAACACCCCAAAACCACCATCAGGCAGGGGCTCACAGCTACAGGGAGTGCCCAGAGGGCGGCTTTGGTTTCAGGCTTGTGTGGTAGTACATGTCACTCATGATATACTCTCTTCTTTTTTTTTCGTCAGAGCGCATTGAGCCAGATGTTGTAAAGTGTGATTCTGGATGGCAGAATTATGGCACAAACTGCTACCGTCTGACTAGAGAGAAAAAGAGCTGGCAGGAAGCAAAGAAGACATGTGTGCGGAATGAGGGCAACCTCATCAGCATCCATAGCCTACTAGAACTGGAATTTGTCACCAATCAGATAAAACAAGGTAATTATCCTGAAAAATGCAAAACTTAGTTCTTTGTTAATCTGCAACAGTTAGTTTTTTTGCAGTTATAAATGCATTTTTAGGGGGAAATTTCACTCTTTTAAGGGTGTTTTTCATCAGAGACAATCCCATTAATCTGATAGCTGGCTCGCTAATACCGTTTTTAAGGGGGCAGTTTAACCAGTTATGCATTTTCCCTGCAGCGGAAATGTAGTAATACATGGAGGCCATTCAGATGAATAAGCGTCCAGGTTGTTCCTGGAAGCCTTAAAGATGCATGTAACCTCTCCTGACATGTCTGTTTTAGAACAACTTGAAGGTTACCAGTTGGGGTGTGTCTGATATTATCCAATCAGTGCCGCCAGTGGCGGACTGTAGAAGGACACTCCCCCAACTGGTAACACCCATCTTGACTGTTAGAAATTCTTTCATAACGTCTAGCAGGAATAATAAAGAAATAATCCACCATGGAGTGATAAGAATAGATGCTCCAGAATTGTTATTACATGGGGAATACAAGTAGTTAATAAAACAGATGTGTCAGGAGAGGTTACAAGTTCTAATGAAAGTCCACCAGGATAAGAGCTGCTGTTGTCAGCAGTTCTGTACTCTGGCTCATGCAGGGGGAGTCACATGAAGATAATAACTTACTTTTGATTTCAGATGTTGAAGAGCTGTGGATTGGACTCAATGATATCAAGCACCAGATGAATTTTGAATTGGTCAGATGGGAGTGCCGTCACCTTTACGTCATGGCATCCTTTTGAGCCTAACAACTTCAGGGATAGCATGGAAGACTGTGTTACCATCTGGGGACCGGTAAGAAAGAATATCATAAGGAAACTTACTTCACATGTGGTGTGCAGTGAAACAGAATGATTCACAGTTCTCCAGAATTTGCAACAATTGCTTTTAGTGTTTTCTCTTTTGCAAAATCCAGACTAAACAAATGCATTTGTGTCTGGTATTGCTCCATTGAAATTAAAGGGGTTGTCCGGGCTTTTACTACTGATGACTGAGGATAGGTCATCAATGTCAGATACTTTGAGAAGATGAAGAACCGCACTGTACTTGTTGGGTTCTAGTGCCAATATCAGATAGGCAGGGGTCTGACACCCAGCACCCCCACCGATCAGCTGTATGAGGAGACGGCACGCACAGTGTGCACGTGCCATCTCCCATCTCTCTTACTGCTGCTGCTATGTCTACGGCAAAGCAGCAGTGAACAGGGAGAGAGACAGGAGATGGTGCCGTCTCCTCATACAGCTGATCGACGGGGGTTCCAGATGCCAACCCCCCATCTGATATTGATGACCTATCCTGAGGATAAAAAGAGAGCGTTATGGCAGGATCATTTAGGAAAACGGTGGTCTTGAGATACCTGTGCCAATGCACTCGCCTTGGTCTGTTCTTGCACTGAGGTGAGTTGTGCCAAATTAATTAAGGGGTGCATACATTTTAATAAATTTGTTGCATCTCCAGCTGTTTGCGCGCCAGAGGGAAGACTACACCGAAAGCTGGAGTAGATTTCAGGTGTAACATATTCCTGTTTTCTAGCACAAAGGTTATTAAATGAGTCTAGCAGCAGAGCTCCTGCCCATGGCCAGCTTCCTCCCGTATCTGCCCTGCCTCTTCAAGGTCATCAGAAAACGTTACAAAAAAATCACAAATGTTGTGGCAAAATGGCACTTGTGACAAGGTTTGTGAGTTTTCTACACCAGAAAACTCTATGTAGAACCATAATAAATATATGGTTTCTGTCTTGTATAGACTTACATTAGAGCTTCAATGATACTCAATGGTAATGACACAGCAGGTTTTCCAGACAAAAACAAGTTTCCAAACATAACAACATGGCTAAAACCAGACATTTAAAAGGCAAGGCTGTCTGCTTTTTGGTGGTAAACAAGTTTGGGGTTTTCCCTCCAAAACATGGAGGTGAACACGTCTGGATTTTTCCTTCCAAAACATGGTCTTCTTTAAACCCTATGGCAGCTTTGGAAAATTACCAGCTTCTCAATCAAAGCCCTAACAGTCTTTTAGTATTCATTAGCCCTTTCCACAGAGCCATGTAAATACAGTGATAATGATGAACAGGATATATATCACAACATATTTATAAAATGCAGTTACACAGTATTAAACATTGCAAGTTAACCCTTTTAGGAGAAATAAAGTAAGAAGTTTTAACGTTGCATAGGAGAAATGTCCAAAAATGTCCAAATGTCAAAGTACTCTCCCTGTTCCAGGGCACTACACTTTAAAATGATGTTGTTCTGAGAGATCTCTGTTTCAGGCCAAAACCAATATAATATTTCATCAGATCTCAAATAGTATGTACAGCTTGTTATTCTTGAATATTTTTTCTAACAGGAGGGTAAATGGAATGACAGCCCTTGTAATCAGACCCTTCCATCTATCTGCAAGAAGCCTGGACAAGCCACACAAGGGACCACTGAGGACCACCAAGGTCTCTGCCAAAAGGTACAAACAAAAGTGCTGTTATTTATTATAATAAAGAGGTATTCAACTGTGCAAACTGCCTGCATTGTTCATACTAGGATTGTAGATTCACTTTGGATGAGTCACACCTCATCCAAATGACCAGGAAACATGCCAGTCTTTCTGAGTACCAGCCGCTTACCACAAGCACAAAGCATTAGTGATGTATTAGGAAGTCTGCATGTGTTGAATTGTTTAACATATCATTCCAAAACCTTGGACAATAATATGGAGTTATATTCCCCCTTAGGACTGTATGGGAAGGGTCTCCAGTAGATAATATAGCATTGTTACCATCCATAACCACTTATACAGTAGGCCCGAATTTTTTGCTTAAACAATTCAGGAATGGTATCTACTGGCTTTGCAGCGATGCCTAGTCTTGAATGTTACAGTGGAGTCAGGGCCGCACTGGGGTTCCTTAGGTCCACCAGAGGAAATTATACTTGGGGCCCAACCCCCGTGTCATCAATAAAGTCTAATAGTTTTTTATATAAAGAAATAGACCCTAGTGGCAATTTATTGTCTCTAAAGGCAGCTCCAAATGTTTTTCTTCTCCTGGACCTTTGGAGCCCACTATAGTATCAGATCCTGGGCCCACCTCTGGTACCTCTGGTACTCTGGTGGGCTAGTCCGGTGCTGAGTGGAGTTGAGTCCGGTCAACCAACTATAGTCTCTCACAACTGCTTACTGTCTCTCTGCTATGTACAGAGGTTCCGGCATTTCATTTCACAAGTCTGGCAACAGCTTCCTTAATGTGAACCCAATCTTTCCTCAGTTTCACAGCTGCTCTTCAGGCAGGCACAGCAGACACATTCATGTGGTGCTGCACCCCAATTCTTCCCCTTGGCGAAAAACACAGGCAACTACATCTGTCACCTCCTGGACTCCTCCTAGCTGGGTAATGTGGTACATGTGCCACATGCCCACTCTGGTGTGCCAAGTCTGCAGTAGTTCCCATAGTGCCTGCCATTGCAGCTAACTAGGTAGCTAACACATTAGAAATGTACTGACTCATCTCACTCCTCCATTACTTTTCACCACTGCATCTCCTACAGGAAACATAAATTAGAGATAAAATTACATGTGGAGACTTATTAACACTTGATCAGTCTTGATCTTGTGTGTGGTTGAGTGAAATTTGCTTAATTTATTAAGAAATTAGGCACATCTGTGGCCCTTCCATGTGCCAGAAACTTGATCTACGTCAGCTAGGGGCTGGCATAGACTTGAGCTTTAACTTAATAAGCATAAAACATATCTAAGTTCCAGTGTGCCGATGTCCAGTGGGCAACCCCACCCTCCAAGACCGCCGGTGGGTACATAACAATCTGAAGATGTCCTGAGAAGTTCTGCTGGGGCAGTGTATTGTACTGCATTGTAGCATTTGTTTTCGCTGGTACACTATATTTTATTGCACTATGGTATTTGGTTCTGGTGGCGCAGTATATTGTACTGCAATGTGGTGTTTGGTCCTTCTGGGGCAGTATATTGTACAGCACAATATCAAAGTGTAGCACACTACACTTCCCCTCTAATCTATTGCTAGTCTCACCTACTTGAGTTGACCCCTCATACTCAGCCATCTTATGTCAATTTGGGCATGCCTACAACATGGTTCCACTTAAAAAATTTTTCCAAGGCCACTTTAAATTCCCAGTTTGCACCATCTCAATAGTAGTATAGATAGCACACCTTACGACTAAGTATCCCTTCCCAAATAATATTCCTCGATCTCCTGTTGCCTAGCAAACAACATCCAAGCACCCCAGGTATCCATTCCTTACTGCTGTCAACAGTGGGCAAATGGACTGGCACCAATTTCAGCTAAAATTAATCTTCTTTATTCCATCATGTTAAAACATATGAACCTGGCAACAGCACAAATTAAAATAAAATAAAAAACCTTGCTTATTTTACGCATTTATATAGCGCTACTACTGTATATTCTGCAGCGCTTTACAGCCATTAGTATAAAGCTGTCCCCAGTGGGGATTACAATCTATGTTCCCTATCAGTATGTCTTTTGGAGTGTGGCAGGAAACCCACACAAGCATGGGGAGAACACACAAACTCCATGCAGATGTTGTCCTTGGCCGGATTCGAACTAAAGAGGACCTGTCACCACTCCAGACATACCTGTTTTAATGGCTACATGCATTCCCCATGTAATAACAATTCTGGAGCATCTATTCTTATGTCTCTATGTTGTGCCATTCCTTTATTATTCCTACTAGAAGTTATGAATGAATTGCTAGTAGTCTGCAGTAAGGGTACACAGGGGTGGTAACTACGGATGAGCGAATCGACTTCGGATGAAACATCCGAAGTCGATTCGCATAAAACTTTGTTCTAATACTGTACGGAGCACAAGCTCCGTACAGTATTAGAATGTATTGGCTCCGATGAGCCGAAGTTATTGTTCGGGAAATGTTTTTTTACAGTACAAATTAATTTATTAAATTATTTTGCGAAGTCTCTCGAGACTTTGCAAAGCAATAACTTCGGCTCATCGGAGGCAATACATTCTAATACTGTACAGAGCTTCTGCTCCGCACAGTATTAGAACAACGTTTTTTGTGAATCGGCTTTGGATGTTTCATCCGAAGTCGATTCGCTCATCCCTAGTGGTAGCCAGTTGGAGTTGTGTACCTGCACAGACTCACTCTATCCACTCAGTGCTGCCATTTTCAGACTGTAAAGGTACGCACCCCCAACTGGTTACCACCCCTGTGTACCCTTACTGCAGACTGCTAGCAATTCATTTATAACTTCTAGTAGAAATAATAAATCTATGGCACAACATAGAGCCATAAGAATAGATGTTCCAGAATTGTTATTACATGGGAGATGCATGAATCTAATAAAACAGACATGTCAGGAGTGGTGACAGGTCCTCTTAAGGACCCCAGTGCTGCAAGGCACCAGTGCTAACCTCTGAGCCACCGTGCTTATGCCTTTTAGACTGAAAGGAAGTCTGTCACCTCCAAAATCAATTGCAAAGTAAGCATACCACCATCTAGGGTAGATGAACCAAAACATAATCATACATTTCTTGTGAAAATCTGGTCCCCTAATCCTGAGAAAAGCTTCTTTCTATTTTTATGCAAATAAGGTTTTTGGTGCTCTGTGGATGGGGCCACTCCATTCGCTCCACCTGACCTCATAGCTACCAGCTCATGTCAATCAAACAAGAGGAGGAAGTACGGAGTAGGTCATATGGCGGAGCAACCTGAACACCTAAAATTATAAAGAAGGATTCATCAGGATTAGCTGACTAGAAAATAAAAACATTGAAGCAGCCCTTCATAATGTAAAAACCAGATGTAAAACTGTGGTGCCAGAAGTATAAGGCAGCTTAAAAGAGGCACAACACTGGTAACGGCTTGTAGCTAATAGAACCGGTAATGCGCCTGAGCTGCTCTCTTCTGGGTCAGTACGGTCAACAGACCCCTGGAATTTTTGCTTGCAGATAGTAGAATTAGGATCAAGCAGGGCACTCAGTCCAGCAAAACGTATTAAAACAGATAGAAGTACAGTACAAGACAACATCAAAACACATAAGAGAAGTGCGCGCTACTGGTAAATTGCACTGTTGTAATTTACCAGTGCAGCATACTTCCCTTATGTGTTTCGTATTGTTTTATACTGTTCTTTTATCTCCATTTTAATACATTTAGCTGAAATGAGTGCCCCGTTTGAGCCTAGTTCTACTAACTGCAAGGATTACAAGACTGAACTGTACCGGAGAAAAGTGCGGCTATGTTTTGGGGCACAATCGATGAAATGAGGGCAGCACTCCGGTCTTATGGTGAAAAAGGTGGATTTTATTACACCCAACAGCAATGCAGCATTTCAGCTCTCTCAATGGAGCCTTTGTCAAGCTAGTGAATATAGTGCTCACAACATATTTAAACAGGTAGATCTCATCAGTATTACATAATTGGTCATCAATGAATAAATGTAAATATACAGTGAAAAACATGATTAAAAACATAATTTCCAAGTGCTACATATATACAAAGTACAGCATTATTGCAAAGCCATCGTGATTACAATAAATAATCTTTCATATCCATAATTCCGTGTCAAATACATAATTGCCAATAATTCATATATACAGTCATGTGAAAAAATTAGGACACCCTTTGAAAGCATGTGGTTTTTTGTAACATTTTTAATAAAAGGTTATTTCATCTCCGTTTCAACAATACAGAGAGATTAAAGTAATCCAACTAAACAAAGAAAACTGAAGAAAAGTCTTTTCAAGATCTTCTGTAAATGTCATTCTACAAAAATGCCTATTCTAACTGAGGAAAAAGATAGGACACCCTTGCCCCTAATAGCGAGTGTTACCTCCTTTGGCTGAAATAACTGCAGTGAGACGGTTCTTGTAGCCATCTACCAGTCTTCGACATCGGTCTGAGGAAATTTTACCCCACTCCTCAATGCAGAACTTTTTCAGCTGTGAGATGTTTGAGGGGTTTCTTGCACGTACAGCCCTTTTCAAGTCACCCCACAGCATCTCAATGGGATTCAAATCTGGACTTTGACTTGGCCATTCCAGGACTCTCCATTTCTTCTTTTTCAGCCAATCTTTGGTTGATTTACTAGTATGTTTTGGGTCATTGTCATGTTGCATGGTCCAGTTCCGCTTCAGCTTTAATTTTCTAACTGATGGTCTCACATGTTCTTCAAGCACCTTCTGATACACAGTAGAATTCATCGTGGATTCTATGATGGTGAGCTGACCAGGTCCTGCTGCAGCAAAGCAGCCCCAAACCATGACACTTCCACCTCCATGCTTCACAGTTGGTATGAGGTTCTTTTCTTGGAATGCTGTGTTTGGTTTACGCCAAACATGTCCTCTGCTGTTGTGTCCAAATAATTCAATTTTGGACTCATCTGTCCAAAGAACATTATTCCAGAAGTCCTGGTCTTTGTCAACTTTATCTCTGGCAAATGTCAGTCTGGCCTCGATGTTTCTCTTGGAAAGCAAAGGTTTCCTCCTTGCACACCTCCCATGCAAGTTAAACTTGTACAGTCTCTTTCTGATTGTAGAGGCATGTACTTCTACATCAACAGTAGCCAGAGCCTGCTGTAGTTCTCGAGATGACACTTTAGGGTTTTTGGAGACCGCTTTTAGCATCTTGCGGTCTGCTCTTGGGGTGAACTTGCTGGGGCGACCAGTCCTGGGCATGTTGGCAGTTGTTTTGAAAGCCCTCCACTTGTAGACTATCTTCCGGACAGTGGAATGGCTGATTTCAAAATCTTTTGAGATCTTTTTAAATCCCTTCCCAGACTCATAGGCTGCTACAATCTTTTTTCTGAAGTCCTCTGACAGCTCTTTTGCTCTCACCATGGTGCTCACTCTCACTTCAACAGTCAGGAGCACACCAAACTAAATGTCTGAGGTTTAAATAGGGCAAGCCTCATTCAACATGCAGAGTAACGATCTACTAATTATGTGCACCTGGTGTGATATACCTGTGTGAGATCTGAGCCAATTTAAGAGGGAATACATGTGAGGGTGTCCTATCTTTTTCCTCAGTTAGAATAGGCATTTTTGTAGAATGACATTTACAGAAGATCTTGAAAAGACTTTTCTTCAGTTTTCTTTGTTTAGTTGGATTACTTTAATCTCTCTGTATTGTTGAAACGGAGATGAAATAACCTTTTATTAAAAATGTTACAAAAAACCACATGCTTTCAAAGGGTGTCCTAATTTTTTCACATGACTGTAAAGTGCATCTGTGCTTAATCATATATCAATAAAATAGGACAAAGCCACGTCATGAATCCTCACATGTGTATCGTAACCTCAGCGTCTCATATTGGATACTGCGCCTGTGCCGGCATATATCCTAGGAACACGAGATTTCCTCACGTCCCGTGCATGCGTCCCATATTGAGTACTGCGCATGCAGCGGCATATGTCCTAGGAACGTGAGAGAACCCCACGTCCCGCGCATGCGCCCCATATAACCTTGTCCGTCCGTACTGAATATATCAGCTTATGTGGTATACAACAACTGCGCATGTCCAGCAGAGGGATCTCACATTGTTATCATCAAGTAACCATGGTAACCATTATCATGTGGGGCAAGGAAAAAATACACTGGATCGAAGGATGTCTGTTACGGGATCAGCACTAAGCATGAACTTAAGTGCAAATCCCATCGTGGTCGGGGATCAGAGGCAATCCATTGACCTTGTCCCCAGCCACTACATCACTGATGTTGCACGGAATAAGGGGGTGGTGCAAGGTCGGAAATGCTCCACATCGGTGCGTACAACCCAATCAAGGATGTGAGCCTCCGTGCGGAACAGAGGAGAGGGGGGCTTCAACGTCACCTCTCCCCTGCTCCCTCATTCAACAACCAATACACAACTCCCCAACAAAGTTCACGTATCCATGCCATACCACACAATGGTAAATATATCAGTGTCAAATCCCCCAATTCTCTGGTAAATTGCACCCTTTTAATAGAAAACTAGAGCAAAGGAGAAACAGGTTAAAAGGCCTTTTTTGTGGGTCATATTCACATGGAGGCTTTATGTTGGGCGATGTCCTCATGCTCAAGACAACAACTTCCATCCAGATATCCTGAAATAAAAAGAAAAACAGTAAATTAAGATCACCAATCTTGACATACACATTCAGATATAAGGCAGGGACCCCACATGTCTATGATCATACCACCCTAAACTCAACATTCAACCCGTTGGGTTTTAAGGTCTGTAACTGGTAAATCCAGTAAAGTTCACGTTGCTTTAGCATCATTGACCAGTCACCACCCCGGCGTGGCATTGCAACCTGGTCAATGATCCTGAAACGTAAGTCCCTCTCAGTATGTTTTGCTTCCGTGAAGTGCTTTAACACTGGTAGATCCAATTTCTTTTTCCTAATGGTGTATCTGTGCTGATTCAATCTTGTTTTAACATCCCATGTGGTTTCACCCACATAGAAAAGATGACATGGGCATTCCAATAAATACACAACATACGAGGAGTCACAAGTCAGATAATGTTTGATCACATATTCGTCTCCTGTCAGTGGATGTGAAAAAGTACAAACCAGATTCCCAAAAAGTTGGGACACTATACAAATCGTGAATAAAAACTGAATGCAATGATGTGGAGGTGCCAACTTATAATATTTTATTCAGAATAGAACATAAATCACGGAACAAAAGTTTAAACTGAGAAAATGTACCATTTTAAGGGAAAAATATGTTGAATCAGAATTTCATGGTGTCAACAAATCCCCAAAAAGTTGGGACAAGGCCATTTTCACCACTGTGTGGCATCTCCCCTTCTTCTTACAACACTCAACAGACGTCTGGGGACCGAGGAGACCAGTTTCTCAAGTTTAGAAATAGGAATGCTCTCCCATTCTTGTCTAATACAGGCCTCTAACTGTTCAATCGTCTTGGGCCTTCTTTGTTGCACCTTCCTCTTTATGATGCGCCAAATGTTCTCTATAGGTGAAAGATCTGGACTGCAGACTGGCCATTTCAGTACCTGACCCTTCTCCTACGCAGCCATGATGTTGTGATTGATGCAGAATGTGGTCTGGCATTATCTTGTGGAAAAATGCAGGGTCTTCCCTGAAAGAGATGACGTCTGGATGGGAGCATATGTTGTTCTAGAACCTGAATATATTTTTCTACATTGATGGTGCCTTTCCAGACATGCAAGCTGCCCATGCCACACGCACTCATGCAACCCCATACCATCAGAGATGCAGGCTTCTGAACTGAGCATTGATAACAACTTGGGTTGTCCTTGTCCTCTTTGGTCCGGATGACATGGCGTCCCAGATTTCCAAAAAGAACTTTGAATCGTGACTCGTCTGACCACAGAACAGTCTTCCATTTTGCCACACTCAATTTTAAATGATCCCTGGCCCAGTGAAAACGCCTGAGCTTGTGGATCTTGCTTAGAAATGGCTTCTTCTTTGCACTGTAGAGTTTCAGCTGGCAACGGCGGATGGCACGGTGGATTGTGTTCACTGACAATGGTTTCTGGAAGTATTCCTGAGCCCATTCTGTGATTTCCTTTACAGTAGCATTCCTGTTTGTGGTGCAGTGTCGTTTAAGGGCCCGGAGATCACGGGCATCCAATATGGTTTTACGGCCTTGACCCTTACGCACAGAGATTGTTCCAGATTCTCTGAATCTTCGGATGATGTTATGCACAGTTGATGATGATAGATGCAAAGTCTTTGCAATTTTTCGCTGGGTAAGACCTTTCTGATATTGCTCCACTATCTTTCTGCGCAACATTGTGGGAATTGGTGATCCTCTACCCATCTTGGCTTCTGAGAGACACTGCCACTCTGAGAAGCTCTTTTTATACCCAATCATGTTGCCAATTGACCTAATTAGTGTTAATTGGTCTTCCAGCTCTTCGTTATGCTCAAATTTACTTTTTCCAGCCTCTTATTGCTACTTGTCCCAACTTTTGGGGGATTTGTTGACACCGTGAAAATTTGAATCAACGTATTTTTCCTTTAAAATGATACATTTAATCGGATTAAACGTTTGATCTGTCATCTACGTTCTATTACAAATAAAATATTGACATTTGCCATCTCCACATCATTGCATTCAGTTTTTATTCACAATTTTAGTGTCCCAACTTTTTGGGAATCCGGTTTGTAGCACCCCTCAACATAAATGGGCAAATCACACATCCATGGCAAGGAAAGCAGCCCTTCCTTGATGCACCACAATAAGTACTAAACGAGACCTTATTTGTGCCAATGTCTGCCCGCACCAACTGATCCTTAATGTTACATGTGCGCCTATAAGACATCAAAGGAGGATTGACCAGCTCAGGAATATGTTTAAAATTGCTGCCCAAAATGGGCCAGTGTCTCTTCAGAATACCACTGATCCTATCACTGAACGGTGAAACCGTGTAACAAAGGGAATGCATTTAACATCATCTACCTTTGTTACCTCTTTGTCCAGTAAGGACTTCCTGGATTGCAATAGGGCCCTCGCTATATGTTGTTGTATAAGTTTTCTGGGATAGCCTCTCCTGATAAATTTGGTTCCCATCTCTGTCAGTCTAACCACAACATCTTCTCCCCCTTGTACTATCCTCTTAACTCTAAGCAACTAACTATATGGCAATGACCTGACCATACTCCTGGGGTGACAACACAACTGTCATACCTGAGCAAAGTATCTTTATCAGTTACCTTAGTGTATAGATCAGTATACAAGTGATCACCTGATCTGCTCACTGTCACATCCAAAAACTGGATGTCCGTCTCTGAGGCAACAAGTGTAAACGTCTGGGTCAATACTATTGAGGAAGTCACCAAACTGGTTTAGTTCCCCCATAGTGCCGGTCCATAGGAGGAAGATATCGTCTATGTACCGCCCTCACCCCAGAACTAGTCTGAAGTGGTGGCTAACATAGACGTATCTCTCCTACAAGTGTGTCATAAAAATGTTAGCATAATTTGGCGCTACATTTGAACCCATTGCGGTCCCGTGTAATTGAATAAGATATTCATCCTGTAATATAAAATAATTACACGTGAGCACAATCTGTAGGAGTGTGATCAAAAACTCCCTACATTGTATGGAGTAAGATGAATCAATTAGACATCCCCTTACCGCATCAATGCCCCTGACATGTGAGATCGATGTATACAAACTAACTACATCAAAAGATGCCAAAATTACATGTGCTGGAAGATGTATTCTGCTTACTTCATTAAGGAAATGTGTGGTATCCCTTATATATGACTTGGCCCTCTGTACATACGGTGACAGAATCCTGTCTAAGAAGATGGCAACCTGAGAAAAAAGGGAACCATGCCCGACACTATGGGGCACCTACCCTACATAGCGGTATGCTTATATTAAAACTGATTTTGGAGGTGATACAGTAGTGGTGAATACAACAGTAGATCTGAGATTGTGCACCTTCTGCAGGCTTGACGTGGTATCAAAGAAAAATACTGTAGTTTACGGAAAAAGCATTTGCATATTCGGGGTAGTGAGCTTTGTCATTTACACCATGCACTTCTCCTTCTTCAGGGCTGGAGCTGGCACAGTCCATCTTGTTACTGGCTCAGCGATGAGGAATTGACATACAATGAAGCTATTAAATCTTGTTCTGATCGTGCCTCTAGAGTGGTCGTTATCCAGAACAGGTGGGCCTCATGTGATAAAGTTATATGATTCATAACACTAAACGTTTTGCTTGATGTATTTGTATGCATATAGTATGTTTATTATGTCTTAAATCCTTCTTTCTCCTTCCATAGGTTTGACCAGGCTTTTGTTAATAGTCTTCTATATGAGTCTGATGGGAAATATTACTGGACAGCGCTTCAGGATATGAATCGCACTGGAATTTTTCGCTGGTATGGTGGGGAAGAAGTGATTTACACTCACTGGAACAGAAATGAACCCGGTAGGTAACAACATCATGAGAAATCCTATTGATGCCCAAATCCCAGTGGATCACTGGTAATGGTTAGCACAGCTAGTAGTCCCTCTGCTGCTGCCACCATTACGTTGTTTTTGTAATGCTATACAGACTTCATCTTAATAATATGTTCTTCTTCAATTAGGTTACGATAAAGGGGGATGTGTTGTGTTGGCTACTGGAAGGTCTCTTGGTTTGTGGGAGGTAAAGGACTGCAATTCATTCAGATCAAAGTACATCTGTATGCAGACTCTTCTCCCAATGGTCCCTCTGTTACCTGCAGCCCGGCCCACACCTAGCGTTAATGGAAGTTGTCCTGATGACTGGAGCTCTGCACCCAATCTAAGGCATTGCTATAAGGTGAGACAGAATGAAGGCTCTCGCAAAATGGAATGATACTTGAACTGCTTAAATAACTGGATTCGAATAATTGTGAGTACAAGTACAGGGTCGGATTATCCTACCAGGGGATCCTTCAGTGACCCTACTACAAAATGCCCATCAAGCCCTACTGCCATCTGCCCCTGTCACCCTTCCACGTTGTGCCATGTATAATACTGTCTTGATAGGATGCAGGGAGAATGCAGGGCTTCATAAATTACCTCCTATGACTTTTTAGGCTAATTCACAAATATCCCATTTCAGTTACTAATGACAGACCCTCTTTTTCCCATCTAGGTCTTTCATTCAGAGAATCTGAGGGATAAAAAGACTTGGAGATCAGCTCAGCTATCTTGTCGGGAAATTGGGGCTCAGTTGCTTAGTATCTCCAGTGTTGAAGAGGAGCATTATGTTGCCCATCTACTGAACAAAATCTTTGGGTAGGTGTTAACTATTCTGTATTTTCTCCTATTTGCCCAAACTTAGAAATGTAGAGCTTTTTTTGGGGGGGGGGGGGGGGGGGGGAGTTGGTTCACGCCTTTCCAGTGGTTGTCTACAGAATGTGTGCAAATACTGAGTCCGGCCAGCCACCCCTTTGTCTGCATTGTACGGTTTCAGACTGCCATTACCCTACATGCAATATACATTAGCTGCTAGTTTGTGCCAATGAAAAATACAGGGAGTCTCTGAACTGTACCATCCCTGTATTGCATGCCCTGTTAGAGTGTATGGATATGACAGAGGAGGACCCCTCCTCAGCATTCTCCCTCAGCAAAGAAAGGCAGAGGAGCTGCTGCAACTAATGGCATCCACTGTATTGCATAATTTACTCTTCTTTTGACTGTTTTTCATGTACTCATATTCCTCAGATCAGACCCTCAATCTTCATCAAGCCCCCAATTTTTAACAGACCTCAACTCAGACCCCCAATCTTCATCAGACCTTAGATCAGACCCACAATCTCATCAGACCTCAGATTAGACCCTAATCTTTATAGACATCAGACCCCCCAAATTAGACCTTTAATCTGACTCCCAAATCGGACCTCCAATCTTCGCCAGACCTCAGATCAGAAAACAAAATAAATAAAACGTACTTCTTCTGATCTGGACGGTGCTGCCACCTGCGCTCTTCCTGCTGCTTCTGCGCACTATGTCCAGATGCTGTATGCTGTCAGTACACAGCATGGTGCAGTGCCCGGAGAAGACCAGGGAGTGATAAGTAATACCAGCGCTACCCTCACCACTTCCCTATCCTACTGTACTAATAAGCGCTCTCATAATGCACAAACGCATTGACATTTTTCCCTCACTTTTCTCTCCTATAGAGAGAACAATACGGTAAGTCTCTGTTCACACTTTTAGGCCCCATTCACACGACTGTAGTGCCACTGTACCCATATTGCAGACTGCAAACCCTGCACCATGGTGTCGACCCATTGACTTCAACGATTCGGCAATCTGCAAGATGCTGCTAAAAATATGACGTGTTCTATCTTTTGCTGTGTTGAGGCTTGGACACGGAAACACATGGAAGACCTTCACGCCGCAAGAGATAGAATATGTCCTATATTTCGCCACATCTTACGGATCGTGGACCCATTCAAGTCAGTGGGTCCACATTGTAATGTGGAGTTCAAACAGCCGGTGCCCATGTTTTGCAGACCCGCAGTTTGCAGTCTGCAACACGTACACAACGGCACCATGGTCATATGGGGCATCATTCACATTTTCAGTAAGTTTTTTTTTAGCTTTTTGAACAGAATAGCATACAAGTCTATTCTGTCCATAAAAACAAACAGAAACCTGGCCTGTTCGTGCTAAGTCCATGGGATCTATTAGGATATGTTACAAATCAGGTCATAACGCAATCATAAAATTATTCATGGACTACTCCTGGCAATGTCCACTAATCACTGTCTTAAAAGACAATGCTGTCCATTTTGGACAATGACAACCACTTTCATTTTACTGTCCACACTGTGGCATTTTATAGATCGTTATTATAGATGTTACGATCTGCTTTCTCTCAGGGAATCAGATTCTGAAGTCCATGAACAACACTGGTTTTGGATTGGCCTTAGCCGAGGAGATCCCAGTGGTGACCAAAGTTGGGTCTGGAGTGATGGACAAGGGGTAAGTGACTATAAGGATGTTTGTGTGTGCTATTTTGTCATCTTCTTTTTTTATCTTTGATCTGATTTACCAATGATTTTTGTTTAAGCTTTAATTAAAGCTGAAGAATTACTTAAGAATGAACAGCTCATGTAAGAGGAATGTTAAAGGCTATATTCAATGCTACAATACAGTAAATCTAAAATGAAAGTAGCTTGATTCAAAATCTTCAGCTCCTATGCAGATGCATATGTATGATATTGCAGTCATATTCGGTTCCAAATGTCTCCTACTTCTTGCTAAACTATAAAATTGATGTTAGCAAGATGTATTGGACAGATGGTAAGGATGGCAGCAAGGTTAGACTACACAGGGTTGGTGTGTAGTCTGTTACCATGGAGACACAACAGTCTCCTTAGAAGGTATAGATACAAAACTGTTGCAAACTTTAGAAAGTTGCTTGAGCTTTCATTTAGATTAATTTAGAACAGGGGTGGGGAACCTTTTTGTTGCCGAGGGCCATTTGGATATTTGTAACATCATTCGTGGGCCATTCCTTCTGAGGAAGCTGGTTGACCCAGAGATATGCGTGGGGTGTTGTTGTACCTATGCACCATGCCGGCCTATATCTTTTGGCGGCTTACATTTGTCCACATTTAGGACTTGGTAATCATAGGTATGTGTATTGGACGTATTACTTTGTTCTGACAGATGCTTGCAATTGTATACAATGTTTTTAACCTTTGCTTTGTGTTTTTGCGGTTTTGCTTTTTCTATTATTTTTTTTGTTTCATACTAATACCGCGTTTTGCACTATAAGGCTTCTATTTGTTTGGTGTGCCCCCTGATTGTATTCTTTGTCTTTCTTCACAACTGTCCCTGCCTTTGTCCCTTTCTCAGCCTCAGATCTCCCCCCCCCCCCCCTCACCTCCATTATCTTCAAATCAGCCTCCTATGAAACCCCCAGCCTACATCAGCCTCAGATCACACCCCCATCAGACCTCCCAGCCTCAGGTTAGACCCCAATCAGACCCTCTATAGCTTCAGATCAGACCCCCAGCCTCAGTTCAGACCCCAGCCTCAGACCAGACCCAGATCAGACCCCCAGCCTCAGATCAGACCCTCATCAGTCCCTCCCCAGCCCAGCCTTAGATCAGACCCCCATAAAAACCCCCAGCTTAAGCTCAGACCCTCCTCAGACCCTCCCTAGCATTAGATCCGGCCCCCAGCCTCAGATCAGACCCTCATCAGACCCTCCCCAACCTTAGATCAGACCCCTAACAGGCCCCCAGCCTCAGATCAGCCCCCCACCCTCAGATCAGACCTCCGCAGTCTCAGATCAGACCCCCATCAGACCCTTTTCCACCCTCCATTAGCCTTAGATCAGCCCCAATCAGACCTCAAATCAGACATTTAAAATAAATAAATAAACTTCTCCATCTCTGGACGGCGCTGCCTCCTGGAAGATTCACTTTCCCTCCCTGGTCCTCTTCCCGCCGTGCTGTACTGTGACCTGGTAGCGCACAGCGTCAGGTCATAGTGCGCATCTACGTGCACTATATCCTAAAGGTGTATGTATCAGGATGCAGTGCGGGGCTGGAAGAAGGCCAGGGAAGGTGAGCACAGCCAGTGCAGTTCTCACCTTCCTGTGCCTCCCACATGCTAATGACAGCTTCCACATGAAATGATCCCGTGGGCCGGAGGTTCCCCACCCCTGATTTAAAAAGATAAAAATGCTTTTGAGTGTATATATACTTCAGTCATTGTACAGTATTAGAGATCTGAAAAGTAGAGGGTAAATGAAACAAAACATAGAACTGTATTAATTTTTTCATTATTTAACTGAACCTGTGCTATCTGTTTAATACAAGGTAGCAAAATTATTAGTGAGCTACACACTAGAGCAGGCATGCTCAACCTGCGGCCCTCCAGCTGTTGCAAAACTACAACTCTCATCATTCCCTGGCAGCCTACAGCTATCATCCTACAGAAGGGCATCGTGGGAGTTGTAGTTTTACAACAGCTGGAGGGCCACAGGTTGAGCACCCCTGCACTAGAGAGAGAGAACATGTTGAGCCTAACTTGTTGGGACTACATGTGGATGATATGATACTTTCTCCTGAATGTTGTTCTAGTCTATAAACTGGTTTACTAAGTAGGCAGCAAATATTACAAGAACTCTTGTCATCTAGTTTGTTTTTCCTTTTAGTATGCGTACCATAACTTTGACCGCAGCAATCAGGAAAATGATGACATCAGGAGATGCGCAGTGTTAGACCTTTCAACCCTGCAGTGGGTGGCTCTTGAATGTGAGTCTCAGACAGACTGGATTTGCAAGCTTCCTAAAGGTACTATTTTATGAATGAATCACTTACATATGTTTTATGTTTATTAGAAGATAATGTATTATGTTGTTGTTATTATTATTGTAAGAGTTATTAGAAACATTTCCCTGAAAGCCTATTCACTTATGAATGCATGTAACACATCTCATCTTTGGCTATTAAACAAAAGTAGCAGGATTACAAAACCATGGCTGCATTCTTAAAAGAACAGTGTTATACCTGCCTCCAGATTATGAGTGATGAGTGGAGATGATCTGCAATATCAGACACAACCCATGAAAAGGTGTGGTGCTGATCCTGGAAGAAAGTAATGACATTTTTCTAATCCTGTACAACCCCTTTAACCAATGCAGTCTAGCATTGCAGTTAAAGGGATTCTGTCACCAGGTTTGGGACTATAGAGCTGCGGACATGCACGGCTAGATCGCCGCTAGCATGTCCGCAATATATGTGTCCTATAGGGCTGTGTGGTTTTATTTTCTTTAAAAAAGGATTTTATAGATATGTAAATGAGTGTTGAATGTGTCCAAGGGGCTGTACGAATCTTACTTGTGTCCAGCCGTGCCCAGCCACGCCCGCCTGTGAAGGAGCCCAGCACCACCTATGTCTCCTCCTTTCATCAACGATAGATAGCCGTAATCTCACGATGCGCGAGCTCGCGCATGCGCAGTTCTTTCCCTGAGGCTGATGCCAGCACAGGGAAGAAACACTACTGGCACTGCGCATGCGCGAGCTCGCGCATCGCGAGATTACGGCTATCTATCGTTTATGAAAGGAGGAGACATAGGCGGTGCTGGGCACAAGTAAGGTTAGTATAGCCCCTTGGACACATTCAACACTCATTTACATATCTATAAAATTATTTTTTAAAGAAATTAAAACCACACAGCCCTATAGGACAGGTATATTGCGGACATGCTAGCGGCGATCTAGCCGTGCATGTCCGCAGCTCTATAGCCCCAAACCTGGTGACAGAATCCCTTTAACAAAGTGCAACATGACTTACACCATGATTTTTCAAACTATAACTCTCCAGGTGTTGCAGAATTACAACTCCCAGTATACCCGGACAGCTGCAAGGTTAAATAGGACTGAGCTACACATAGGCCATGTAACTGATGAACGTTATGTCATTGGCCTAGGAAGAGGCCTCAGTGCTCACCGGGGTGCCACAGCTAATCAGCGGGGGTGCTGGGAGTCTGACCACCACTGATCAGATATTGATGACCTACCCTGAGGATAGGTCATCAATATATCAATCTTTAAATCACAAGGTGGCTAATGGCTATTATCCCTTTTAATATCATTTTTTAATTTCTGCTACCTCTTTTTTTTCTAGGAACAGGTATTAAAGAGCCAGATGTTCCCAAAGGTGAGCTTTGCTTCCTTTCTTATTCTTTTTCCCATATATTATTTTTATTTCTCTTTGTGCTCTACTTCGCATTTCTTCCGTAGTTGCTGGTATAACAGAACTTTTTGCAATGTCTTCCCATCAGGAAACACAGAGTGGGTCAAATTTGAAAGTGCAGAGTATAAGTTTTTCGAGCATCGCTCCACATGGCTGCAGGCTCAGCGGATTTGCACGTGGTTTAAGGCTGAGTTGGTGTCTGTTCACAGTCAGGGAGATCTCGATTTCCTGGGGCAAAATCTACAAAAGGTACAGAAAATATAATGACCTAGAACTGGGTTCAAATGATTTGTACTTTAATGTTACTACTTAAATCTATGTTCCTACATAACAAACACGTCACGGCCAACTCCAGTGGGTAAACCAGAGCACGGAAATGGTGTGGAAACCAAATAAGCAGCAAAGAGAAGTTCCAGCTCCTGGATAAACTCACAAACTCCTTTACTGATACTTCAGAAAGTCCAAAGTTAAGGAGGAAGGACACACAGCGAGAAATGTATCAAACTGGTGTAAAGTAAAACTTGCCCATAGCAACCAATCAGATTCCACCTTTCATCTTCCAAAGGGGCTGTGAAAAATGAAAGGTGAAATCTGGGCAACTAAGCCAGTTCTACTTTACACCAGTTTGATAAACCTCCCCCACAGTGTGGAAAACAGGGAAGCCACTAACAGGTTTCGAGTGAACAACACAAGCCGTTCCTGATTTGCACACGGCGCGTCCTTACCTTATCAGGATTAGTAAAGGAGTTTGTGACTTTATCCAGGAGATCTTCTATGTTCCTAGATAGGTGCAGGCAGCGTTGTTCTGAATTTGAGGGCCCACCCAGGGCATAAGCACGTTCACATTAAGTAATTTTTTTTTATCGTTGCACATTCAGGTCTTATCATTAAATGGGGTATTCTGATTACCTAAAGTTATCCCCTGACCACAGGATGACGGATAACTGTGAGATCAGGACAGCTGGGACCCCCCACCAATCACGAGAACGAGGGCCCCGTACCCAGTAGAGCCCCCCTAAACAGTGTGGCCATTTGGGCATGCACTCAGCCTCTCTATTCATTTCTATGGGAGTTTCAGAGATAGCAGAATGCTGTAATTCACTGTTAATTTTATTTTTGCCCTCTTGGGACTGTCCGGACTGCCCACATTCACCATACAAACCCAACACACTGTAGTTATGCCCCCTTACTGTCCCCACACAATAGTTATGCCGCCTTAGTGCCCCTTTCGTGTGATGTATGGCTCCATAGTGCCTCTTCACAGTAATTATGTTGCCTTAGTGCCCCCAAACAGTAGTTATGCCCCCATAGTGCCCCCACACAGTAGTTATGCCCTCATAGTCCTCCCACACAGTAGACGTTCTTCTTTGGTGCCCCCACATCTCTGGACCACCCTGCCACTGCGGGCTTTGTAGCAGCTTCTACGGTGGCAGTTCTGGACATGTTCTTTATATGTCTTTCTAGTGGTGGCTCAGTTTTCTGATAGATTTACAAATCCTTTAAATAAGACATAAACTGTAAATATAAAATGTTGTTACCTGAAACCACCACAAGAGGGAACTTGCTGAATACTATTTCATTATTGAGTTAAGTTACAGTGTACAAATGTTATGCAGTGACCATGTTAGCTCTCCCTAATAGTGGCTACAGGCATAAATAGGGTTCTCCAGCAACTTCTAGAATGTGAGCAGGACTGGTTGCCTCTATTTGCGAAGCTGACCAGGAAGACAGAGCCTCACTACATTCTGGCACTTTTATATACTACCTATTGATGGGTTGTCCTGTAAGGCTGCTCAGTCATGATGGCATTTTGTAGACAGTGTAGTGAGGCCTCAACGCTCAGCCCCCTAGGCAGCTTTGCAAGTCGTGGCAACCAGTCCTGCTCATATGCTAGGACAGGCAGCTATTATAGAGCTGGAGAGCCCCTTTAAATAGTTTTTTCAGGGATTCAGGATAGGTCATCAATATTAGATTGGACTAGCACCCGGCACCCCCACTGTTCATCTGTATAGGCCAATCACTAGTGCCATAAATGATACAGTAGACAGAGCAAGGACCAGAAGGTTCCACCCACCGTGTATTAGCTGTGTCGGGGTACTGCAGCTTAGCCGAATGGGAGCTGAACTGCAATAGGTTAGCGCTGGAAACTACACAGTGGACAGAGCCTTCCATCCACTGTAAAGGTTCCAGCACTGACAATTGCCCGAAACAGCTGATCGGACTACATCTATGACTGAGGTATGATTTATGTATGCCTTTATGCATTTAATGTGTACTGTTCTGTTTTCTATTGACATGTGCGGATTTTATTCTCATTTCTCTGTCTTGTTTTTTAAAAGTTCTCTCGGGGACAGGACCAGCACTGGTGGATTGGACTACACACTTATGAAAACGATGCAAGATTTAGGTAAATATTTTTTTCATGTGTAGAGTTTATACAGTTTCCATTGTCTGCTATGGAAGCTGTAATCATCTCTTTGTGCTGAGCTCCCCCTAGTGGTGGCTGAAAGAAAATGCAATGTTTCCGCTTTGGGAACAAAAGGATTTCAATGCTGGTCCCAGCCCCCTAGCCCCCATAGCAGATGCATGGTCTGCCTCTATTTAAAGTATGCCACTGATTTATTAGCCCAAAATGAGTAGATGGCTCCATAGTCTTTAAGTTTTCATTGTACGCTGCAGTGTGGTAATGTTATGCTAAGGGTGTCGGTGGTGATCCAGTGGAACAGCAGACAGGGGTCTGAATGTTGCAGTCTTCATCAGATCATGAACTGGCCTTTTACGTTTTTATAATCTTGTTTCTATTTTTTTTTTTCAGATGGTCAGACAGGTCTGTGCTCAATTTTGTAAATTGGGCTCAAGGACGGCCAGGTCGCATTACTAGAGAGAAGAAATGTGTATACACAATGGCCAACCGTGGTAAGTAAGGGTGATTGAATGGAGACATGGCACAATACTAATACCTATTGTACTGTGTAACACTCCTTGTGTGACACACATGTGTATAAAAGAATCTGTTACCATATACTATAATGTGACTATATTGAAAGCTAGTCTATGGGTATACTGAACAATGTACGGCCAATCAAATTTAGCTGTCATCCTTTAGAGAAGCCAGATATACATTTTTCATAAATGATATTCCTGAACCGAACCAGTCGTGAACACAATGACATGACATTGGATGCTGAACGCACATGCAGTGTTATGTGCTGTAAAAATATCCAAAACCAATACATACATCCATACATATAGTATATGTGTAAGGCTACTTTCACACCTGCGTTCAGGTGTCCGCTCGTGAGCTCCTTTTGAAGGGGCTCACAAGCGGCCCTGAACGCAGCCGTCTGGCCCTAATGCATTCTCAGTGGAGGCGGATCCACTGAGAATGCATCCGTCTGCCAGCGCTCAGCCTCCGCTCAGTGAGCGGACACCTGAACGCTGCAAGCAGCGTTCGGGTGTCCGCCTGGCCGTGCGGAGGCGAGCGGATCCGTTCCGACTTATAATGGAAGTCAATGGGGATGGATCCGCTTGAAGATGACACCATATGGCTCAATCTTCAAGCGGATCCGTCCCCCATTGACTTTCAATGTAAAGTCTGAACGGATCCGCTCAGGCTACTTTCACACTTAGAAATTTTTCTAAGTTATAATGCAGACGGATCCGTTCTGAACGGAGCCACCGTCTGCATTAATATGAGTGGATCCGTTCAGAACGGATCCGCTCGAACGCTAGTGTGAAAGTAGCCTAAGATTGTAATTAATAATCTTTATTTATATAGCGCCACCATATTCCGCAGCGCTTTACTGTTCAGGACCTTTGGTCAAAGAAAAAAAAGGCCATTATAATGTCCAAAAATGTCCAACATATTACTGACACGCAGCATTATGTTTCTAAAACAGAATGGGGTGATCAGAAATGCATCACTGCGCTGCCCTATATCTGTAAAAGGAGCAATGGATCGGCAACACCACTACCCACCCTACCACCTCTACCATCACCCAATGCTGGAGGATGCCCGAAGGGCTGGCTGCCATTTCTGAACAAGGTGAGTTATGGAGAACATGAAACCACATGGTTCTCTGTCAGTCTAGTGGTTGTCATCCAGCCTTCCCAGTAACAAATCTAATTAAGAAATGACTGGATTTTGAAGATGACAGAAGTGGAAGACACAAGAACTTTCACTGAATCAATCTTTGCCTTGTTTTTATGGTGTGCTTTATATTCCAACTGTAAATGTGTCTCATCTTAGTGCTCATTTGTTGACCATATCCATTGCAGTGTTTTGGAGTAAGGGCAGACAGTAAGGTTGACATCAAGACGTGGCAACAGGCTCGAGATTCCTGCAAAATTCTTTCTGCTGAAATTGCCACAATTGACAACTACTTGGAACAAGGTAAATAGCTCTTTGCTTGTCAAGCAAGTGAGTTCATTGCTCGGGACTTCTAAACAGGTCTTAACAAATATATTTTTCTTTTTCGTCAGCTTTCATTACATCCATTCTTCCAAATATTACCACTGACCTTTGGATTGGCCTTCATAATAGTCGACAAAGATTCCAGTGGGAGGAAGGCCAACCATTGTCTTATGTGAATTGGGCTCCAGGTGCCCCATCCAGACAGAGCGCATCCAATGGCAAGATGGTCAGCACTATCTTCTTTTCTATCGTGTCTACAGATGGTAGTATGAGATGCAGTATTGTCCATGGAAAGCCTTCTCATGACATGGGTTTTCTCACCATCAGAAGTGATGGCATAATCCTAGGATATATATTTACCTCCAAATCGGTCAGGGTCTGACTTCTTGGACTCCCACCGCTCCTCAGGATTGGCACTGCAGCTTCACAATAGCATCACAGTTCCACTTGAATGGAACTATGCTGTAGTGTCCAGCACAGCAGGTGACCAGAGCACCAATATGCAGAGAAAACCTGAAGGAGTCTTGGTTCTCTAGAATATTGAGGTCCAAGAAGTCACACGTCTTAATTTTATGGCAAATCCATGCAATGTTATAACATTATAATATGGTAATAAACATTTTAAAGTTTTTGATATACATTTGGTGGTTTCCCCCACCAATCACTAGAATGATGAGAGAAAAGCGCTCGCATATCATGCTGTTTCCCCACTGCAGAAGAAGAAACAAGATGGATTTAATAGAAAGTTTAAAGGCCCGTCTCCATTCAGTCTCCTGCAGTGAGGAGAGAGAGCATGAAATGTGAGTGCTTTTCCCTTCTCGTTCTAGGAATCAGCACTCCGATCACTAGTGATCAAAACTTTTAATATGTCTCTATGACATATCAAAAGTTTTGTGAAAACTTAGTGACCCTTTAACTGTGACAACCAATATTGGGATTAGAAGCTGGCAAAACATAAATGCATTTGTACATGTGGTACTAGATATCTTCTTAATGTGTTTGCAATGTCTTTTATGTGCAGATTAGCTGTGCCGCAGTATGGCATGGTTCACCACCTCTGTTTACCGGACGATGGGAAGACAAACTCTGTCTGGAAAAGTATGGCTACATCTGCCAGATAAACAAAGGTTTGAACTAGTTATTAAACCTACAAAAGAAAAACCTCTCTGTCTAGTCTAAACAGAACACATCACTTGATATCATCCAATCTATAAGCAAAAAAAATTCAAGTGGAAGGGGTATATATATCAAAATATCACTTTATTCTCAAATAATAATTACGGGAAAAGACAGGATGGAAAACAGTATTCAGAGAGCCATAGGGACGTACACAAAAATGGAATCATGTACAATCATGCAATTAAGCATGGATAATCCACAGGTGCAGATAATATTGGCACATGGATGATCGGAATCCTGTGTACTAGCATATGGGAAGTAGCAACCGAGTGAGTGAGCAGCCCACCATAAGACTGCATCCCATATTACAATAACAAGGGGACTACCGATCATACATGAACCTCACATCAGCAAGGAAAACATAATAGTATATACACTTGCAAGGATTCAGTATGGGTGATATAATAAATAGGATCACTAAGTATCACTATAAAACCCCCCCACAACTAGTATTGTGGATCTAGTGTGGATGCCAGCTGGAACCAAAACGTGAGTACGCCCTGTGATATACTACTAAGCGAAAACTGTACCTGAGGACATGGTGACCATGATTGTGAGCCCCTAGAGCGCAAAGAGGTTTGCGCTCTAGGGGCTCACAATCATGGTCACCATGTCCTCAGGTACAGTTTTCGCTTAGTAGTATATCACAGGGCGTACTCACGTTTTGGTTCCAGCTGGCATCCACACTAGATCCACAATACTAGTTGTGGGGGGGTTTTATAGTGATACTTAGTGATCCTATTTATTATATCACCCATACTGAATCCTTGCAAGTGTATATACTATTATGTTTTCCTTGCTGATGTGAGGTTCATGTATGATCGGTAGTCCCCTTGTTATTGTAATATGGGATGCAGTCTTATGGTGGGCTGCTCACTCACTCGGTTGCTACTTCCCATATGCTAGTACACAGGATTCCGATCATCCATGTGCCAATATTATCTGCACCTGTGGATTATCCATGCTTAATTGCATGATTGTACATGATTCCATTTTTGTGTACGTCCCTATGGCTCTCTGAATACTGTTTTCCATCCTGTCTTTTCCCGTAATTATTATTTGAGAATAAAGTGATATTTTGATATATATACCCCTTCCACTTGAATTTTTTTGCTTATAGATTGAACTAGTTATTACCTGTTAATGAAATGAAGCATAGAGGTGTATGCTGTAAGTAAACATATCCCTCTCTTTGCAGTGGCCGCTCTCAGCCCTCCTGCAGAGCCATTTCCATTTCCAACTGGCTCTACTCTGCGCTACAGGAACAATTCTTACCTGATTCTGCAAAAACCAATGACTTGGTCAGATGCCCGACTCCTGTGTGAGACTCGCAACGCTACCTTGGCCAGTATCATCGATCCATTCCAACAGGCTTATTTGACCTTGGCAGCCGTCGGTCAGAAAACCCCTCTGTGGATTGGGCTATCAAATGAAGATGTAAATAAACCTATGTATCATGGATTTAGATTTAGTTCCTGTATTTATGTACATCCCAAATTACTGCATATACTTAAGTGACTACATTTAATAAATCACATGGGTCTCTTGTTCTATTTGCTCTTAAAGGGGTTGCCCACGCCTTTTATATTGATGAGCTGTCCTCCGGATAGGCCATCAATAACCATAATTGGCTAGGGTCCAACACCTGCACCCCTGTCCGTTTAGTTGCAATGACAAAGCTACTGCAGAACTGCTGATCGGCAGGGATGCGGGTGTTGGACCCTAGTCAATCAGATATTGATGGCCTATCCTGCGGATAGGCCATCAGTAGTAAAAATGTTAGAAGACCCCTTTAAAAGGTCACTGAGTTTTCAAAATATGTTTGATATGTCATAGAGGAATATCCAAAGCTTTGATTGGTTGGGGTCTGAGTGCCGAGACCCACACCGATCACTAGAACGAGCAGAGGAGAAGCACTTGCAAAGCGCACTCTCTCCTCACTGACTCTCTCCTCCCTGACGGGCTCAATAGAAGTCTATGGGCCCATTTCAGTTCCGTCCTCTGCATCATGCTATGTGAGCTCTTCTCATTCTAGGGATCGGTGGGGTTCTTATTAGCACTCAGACCCCCACCAATCAAAACTTCTGATATTCCTCTATCTCTCTATAACATATCAAAAGTTTTTGGAAAAGTCATTGACCCTTTAATTAAGGGTCAGTTCACACAGAATTTGCAGTGTACAGTATACAGTATAGCCATACACTGACAAAATTCTGTGCAGACGTATTTCTTAATATCTTGATAATGGTCAAAGCAGAATTTTTCTGTAACTACTACTAGGGGACGCATACTAACTCACTGCATACAGTTCTATTATGGTGTACAGAACTTTATATCTAACTTGGTCTATCCAGGGAATTTGGATCCCTACATCAGAAAAACAATACTCCAACTGTTTAAAGAGATCTTCCGTGATTTTGACACTGATGACCTTACCCTAGGATAGGTCATCATTATCTGATCAGTGCGGGTCTAACACCTGGGACCCCGCCGATCAGCAGAAGGCAGATGTGGTGGCCTTCTCTATGCTTACCAAGCACAGTGCCGTACATATTATAGCGGCTGTGCTTCGTATGGCGCTCAGCTCAAAGTCCGTGCTTGGTGAGCTGCGAGAAGGAGCTCACAGGAGCTGCGAGAAGGAGCTCACAGGAGCGCCACAGCCTTCTCATACAGCTGATCGTCAGGGGTCCCAGGAGTTAGACCCCCACCAATGAGATACTAATGACCTATCCTAGTATCAGTATCAAAATCATGGAAAACCCCTTTAAGGATGTTTTCAGTATATGTGAACTTATTGTATTGTCTCTCTATGTTTATTATAGGGTAGTCGAACATACTCTTGGCTCACAAATGATGGGTTATCGTACACCAACTGGAAAGAAGGAGAACCCCAGTATATAAGTAGCTGTGTATATATGGATGAGCAGGGAACATGGAGCCTGGCCAATTGTGCTCACAAATTGCCTGGAGCTATCTGTAGCTTCAATACTCGTGAGTTTTCCTTTTTTTATGTTATCACTCTATTTGAGTGTTTTATTGTTATAATTTCTTTTTTGCTAGTTACAACAAGGAAGGTGTATGTAAGGGCACACTAGGTGAACTAGGCTGGAAGCTAAAGAATTATCTATTATCCTAGTGTCCTCACATTCTCTTTTTCTGGACAGCATCATCCAAACCTCACAAGTGGAGCTTGAATAGCACTTGCCCTAACTCAATAGGTGACTCTGATTGGATCGCATTCCGTGACTACTGCTACTCCTTCCACATGGAGGTTAATGTGGGTCAGAAGGATGCAGCCAAGAGATGCCAGAAAGGTAATTGGTCATTTATACTTCCAGTCTCTCAAGTATTTGAAATATTTACCTACACTGAGCATCACCACATCCGTTATATCTATTTTTGTTAGACATGGATCTGTCAATATCTAAGGTAATATACTGTATGTTATTTCCAGATAATTATTTCTAAATCCTTGCAGAGGCTTACAAAATCCCTTTGGCTCTGAACCACAAAGCTGTAGGCACTCCATCTGCTGTTTTATGGTATCTCTGCATGGCACTCTCCCCTGTTCTTCTAGAGAAGAATACTTCCATAGAACAGCATTTCGAGAATCTAGAGAAAGTTTCTAGAGTCCAGTAGATCTCAGTGACATTATTGTATAGGATTGTTAGAGTGGTGTAGTGAATTGCTGTTTACTGTCTTACAGTCGGTGGCGAGGTGCTGACCATTGTTGATGAGACGGAAAACTTATTTGTATGGGAGCACCTGCAGACATATGAGAGTCAGTCCAAGGGGGCCTGGCTTGGCATGTCCTTCAGCATCAAAGGTATGAATCTTTTAAGTATCCTATTCTGTAACTCTAACCAGGAAAGTAGTAGGAGGAAGAAGGGGACTTGACATCAGCACTGCCTCGATCCACACAGAGGTAAATTGAAATGCTTTATTAGGACACTCACAACACATTTCGGGACCGGACTAGTCCCTTTCTCATGTACACCAATATATTGGTGATTACCTGACAAAGGGACGGGTGCAGTCCTGAAATGTATTGTAGGTGTACCAATAAAGCCTTTTAACTTACCACTGTCTGGATCGAGGTGGCAGCCCGGTCAAGTAGCTTCTTCATCCTACTAATTTCCTGACTGCATCCAGACCACCCTTGGGTCCTGGTGTGGATCGCAAGCTGCACCTTGGGATTTGACTGAAAGCCTTCTAGGTTGTTGTGTCCTCTATGCAGCTGACTCAGTTGAGCGGCCTGGTTGACTGTTTCTCTCCACCCATTGCACCTACGGTCTATGTTGCACCCTCCCTTGCAGTCTTAAATGTGAATTTTGTGAATGTAGGTATGGAAAGATACATCTTAGTGCCAAGAAGAAAAGATGCATGTCTATGTACCTTCCTATTTTATTTAAGGATACTTAGTTATGCAGCTGACCATGTCTACTGTCAGAAGTCTAAAAGTGATGATGGTCAATGTAGCCAGTGAAGCAGTTGATCCAGATGCTGAAGCAGCCACACAACAGAAACTGCCTTCAGTGTCATATAATTTCTTATGCAACCAGACCAGTGACATCTCGCACTTCTGGCCAGAGATGCAGTCAGCTGCATAACTAGATACCCTAAAATAACATTATTGCGCAGCTTTCAGTAGGTGCCTTGGAGAACAGCTCTGTAAATCTTACTGACTAATTTGGACCTGTGTGCCTTTGTCTTTTGCTATTGCAGAAGGTTCCCTTGTATGGAATGATAACACTCCAGTAAATTACTCCAATTGGGGAAGACAAGACTCAGGTCCCAGTCTACTGAGCCCAAACTCTTGCTACTGGATTGAAGGGAGCAATGGAGTGTGGAGCCTGGGTTCCTGCACCAACATCAGCAAGGGGGTAATTTGCAAATTATCTAGAGGTAAGCTAAATGTTTTATTACTACAGAGCTCATGAAGGCCTGATTTGTCTGTCTACTCAATTGGACCATCCATTTTGGGGACTGCTGATGGGTGCTTCTGACTGTTATCAATTAAAACAGATTAGGGGCTCAATACTGGAAAAAACGCATCAGTTTTATCCCAATGCATTCTAAATGGAAAGCAATCCATCTTACCTTATCTCTGTGTAGCCTCCAATCTTTGTTTTGGCTCACAATCACTGGTGTGTGAACTAGGCCTTACCCCAAGCAGAGAACAGCTTTAAACAGTATTACTCTTTGGAAGTCCAACAGCTCTTAAATTTTAGCGCAAACCACAGATTACAACAGATAGTTGGGGTATCATGAGTGAGAACCCTGTTATCAAGTTATTGACCCTTCTAAGAAAAATGGATTATCCATAATGAGAAGCTAAAACATACATCCAAAATGACCTGCATAAATGTTGAGTCAATGTAATGGATCTAAAAAATTCTGCACCACAATTTTTCTCTAATAGACCTGGAGCAAATCTTAGACTCATTGTTATACCTGGTGCAAATGCTTTTATGTATAATAATCAGAGACATATTTTGTGCAAAGTATATAATGTATTTAGCAATTATTTAACCTGCTAATTAAGCAGGAAATAATTAGTGATGAGCGGAATATTTTGTAGAATATTCATCATATATTTGCGAATTCGCTATTATTTTCTTGATTGCGAAAACCGGCAATGTAATATTCGTATAAAGCATGTGCAATAGAGGCATGGGTCACTTTCGCTACATTTTCCAAGCTGCTAGAATTTTCCTGAGACTGGAGAAAATGGTTGATAGATTGCTCCAATATATTCGTGATAGGGCTAATCAGCAAATAATTTTGGCCCAATACATGAAACTTCCCATTTTAGCAGGTCTGACTACATATTACTGATTGGTGCACTAAGTATTGTAGTGACATCACAGCACTATGTCTGTAGCCTGTATGTATGGACAGCAGAGAAACAGTAATTCCTATCACACTACCTAACACCCTGCACTGGAACCTATCAGCTACACTATATCAGGATCTAACCTACACTGACTATCTCCCACTAACTATCTGTGTACATATATATATATATATATATATATATATATATAGTTAAGATATCTAACTATCCATCTAATGCTGTGTGGAAAGCACAGAACACAGCAATGACACTGCTCTCTCTCTCAGAACTTTAAAAAACTGCAGAAAATGGCTGCTGGAGAGGTTCTTATATAGTAAGGGGTAGGAAACTTTCCTATTGGTTGCTAGGGATGTTGCTAAGCTCAGACATTGCAGCCTTCTCATTGGCCCACAAGCAAGAAGCATGGAGGGATCATGGGTTCAGATGAAAAAAGAAATCTACAATTTTCGAAAATAAGAATACCAGTATATATCACTATATTCTAAATATTTGCAAATTCTCAAAGTGCCAATATTCACAATTAATATTCTCTATTTGAATATTCGCGCCCAACACTAGAAATAATCAGTGTCTTCTGTATCACTTTTTAGCAGAAGAAACCAAATTGGACAGATCTGGTAAGTAATATATCTGCTTGATCACAATGCATAGACACATTAAAGTAAAAGTTCAGATGTTGTCGCTAATTTCCTAAGAAAGTTGCACACCGTAAGCTGTACATAAAGTATATTTTATTCGACCAGCACAATGTTATTCATATCTCCACCCTCATTACACTGCTCCATATAATGGTAAGAAAGTATAAGCGTAATTCTGTAAAAATCACCACATGCCATGTGGTAAAGTCCACACATTGTCCAGCACCAGGTTCAGGATCGTGTGTGGACTTTACAACATGGCATGTGGTAGGTGCTGGTGTCTCAATATGTGATGCTTATATATGTTTGTTAGAATTATTGTCGTGACTGCGACCCCACATTTTTATGTATAATTTGCTGACCATGTTAAGTCCAGGTCACATTGGTTGCTTTTAACTGGTGTTTTGAAGAAAAAAAAAGATTTTGTACAGCTGCGAATTAATAAACATAGTATATTTATTGATATTCTGTATATTGCAACAAGAGAGAAATGTGTTACACATTCGTTAACTGATAGGGGCAGGTAGTAAATCCAGATGTCTAACTAGTTTTTTATCCTTGCAGTTCTACCACCGCACAGCACTGCAGTGGCGGTTGTAGTGCTCTCCACCTTCGCACTGTGTATCTTAATCGTTGTCATCATCTACCTGTACCGCCGCAGGAAGCTCGCAGCTCAGCAAGGAGCTTTCGAGAGTGCCAGATACAGCCGCACCAGTACCGGCCCAGATGGATCAATCGACAAAAACATTCTGGTGTCGGATATGGAAATGAATGAACAACAAGATTAATAAAGAGGGAGAACAGCCATCAGGAAAAAAAACTTTTCATTTTTTCAACCACTGAGGTGGTGTTTGATAACAGAGGGTGCAGGATGCCCCCTTCCGAAATTGAATGTGTACATTGTCAGTGTTATTTGGGGGCTGTTGAGCATTGCTGAGCAATGTATTGCAAGTTACTCCAACATCAAGAAGCCATAATTATGAGCAAGAACCCTGAAAACAGTCCCCTTGTGCCATCTCATATCACCCCACATAGGAAATCTAGCTCAAGATGCGTTCACTCTTAGAAGCGAAAGACAATAAATATGGGGTATTGGGGTAAGTCTCACTGGCAGTGTACATGTGTACTGTTAGCTTAGGACCAAAATGACTGCCATATTGCTCTCTATATCATTTTGTAAATTCTCTGTATTTCTTCTCGTCTGTTTACTCTGCCTGTGACATGTCATTATCCAGTAGATTATTCTCTTTATCTTAAGCTTTTTTTTTTGTAAAATACAGACCAAAAATGTGCCTGGTGCCCGTGCTGGGTGGGAAATTTTATACTGCACTTTGCCAGCAATTGTATTAAATTGCTCATAGAAGCTAAGAGTGAACACACCTTGATAAAAGCTCATCTCACAAACCAAATGAAGTGTCTCAGGTGGTGTACGGAGCATGTAGGTTATCTCCTCTCTGCGGTGATGCCATGGCGAGAGAGAGAACGTTTTTCCCCAATACCTCCATCTCCCATTCATGTGCCAATGTTTGGACATCTTCTGGAACAAAGGATCGACATAGTCCAGGGTCCCATATGCAAGAGCACTATGTGCTAAATTCCAGGGGCTTTAGACATAAGAGGACTATATATGTATGCCCATATGTCCAGGCCTGGCATATAGGTATATGGCCAATGACAATAAACGTGAACGCAATTACTTGTAATATTATCTCTTATTTGTTTGATGCGTGGGTGAATTTATATCCTGTTGCTTTAGGTCTTGTGTCAGCAATGTGACTCACACTTTGCAACATTTTTGTCTCTTCTGGCGAGACAGTGAATCATTTCATCTGAGTATAAATGACCACATAAACATGCTGAAAACTGAATTTACAGCTTTTTCAACTTACAACTTTATGTTGAACAGAAATGGATAATACTTTGTCTTAATTTAGCACACAATATTAAATAGAATTACCAAGAAAATAGAAATTCCACAATTCAACACAAGACGCAGTCGGATGTTCATGTTTCACAAGCCACATATCATTCACAACAGTACATTGTTATGTACATAATTAGAATAATATCTAACAGCAGCCTGTGATGGTTTCTAGGCAGCAGATCTGCACAAGATTAGCTTTAGGCCCCTAGCAGACGAGCGTGTCCGGATTAGGTCCGGATGCATTGCGTCTGCGATCAGGGAAAATCGTGCGAGAAGGTACGCAATTGCAGCCAGTTTTGACTGCGATTGCGTTCCGATACGTTTTGCACGCGCGTGATAAAAAACTGACTGTGGTACCCAGACCCGAACTTCTTCACTGAAGTTCGGGTTTGGGTTCGGTGTTCTGTATATTTTATTATTTTCGCTTATAACATGGTTATAAGGGAAAATAATAGCATTCTTAATACAGAATGCTTACTAAAATGTGGCTTTAGGGGTTAAAAAATAGAAAAAAAAATCCTGTTCGCGCAGCCGGCATCTTCGTTTTTCAGGACCTGCCAAAGGACCTTTGATGACGTAATCGCGCTCACCACGTGGTGAGCGCGGTGACATCATCGCAGATCCTGCTGAAAAAAAAAAAGAAATCTTCTATCTTCATTCAGCAGGACCTGAGCTGACGTCACCATGTGGAGAGCGCAATGATGTCACTAAAGGTCCTTTTCCAGGCAGGTCCTGCAAGAAGAAGAAGAAAGAAGACGAGCCCAGCTGCGCGATCAATTGAATGAGGTGAGTTAAATTTATTTTTATTTTTAACCCCACAATGGACCTTTTACTTAGCATTCTGAATTAAAGAATGCTATTATTTTGCTATGATAACCATGTTATAATAGAAAATAATAAAGTAAATGGGGTCCCGGGTAACTCATCCCTCGTCTCCTTAGCGACCATGTGTGAAAATTGCATTGCATCCGCACCTGCTTGCGATTTTCACACATTCCAATTCATTTCTATGGGGCCTGCGTTGCGTGAAGAACGCAGAATATAGAACATGCTGCGATTTTCACGCAACGCGCAAGTGATGCGTGAAAATTACTGCTCATCTGAACAGCCCCATTGAAGTGAATGGGTCCGGATTCAGTGCGGGTGCAATGCATTGCACCTGCGCAGAAACTCGTGTGAAAGAGGCCTTATAAGGGTGCCTTCACACACTACGGATTTCGTTGCAGAAATTTCTGAGACTAAAAATCAGTTCCATTCATTGCTGAAATTTCTGCAACAAAATCCTCAGCGTGTGAAGGCACCAAAAAGTTCTGCCTTGTAGATACAACATCATCAGTGACCTTGCCTCTCAGGGCGGTCTTCTGCTCATTATTCTGAACCCTGCCAGCTAGACGTGACATCAGCAATGATGTTGTGTCTTAGGGCTCGTTCACACGAATGTGTGAAGCCCGTGCTGTGGACCGCAAATTGCGGTCCAAAATGCATGGGACCGTCCGTGGGGCAGGCACATGGGGATTGCAGACCCATTCACTTGAATGGGTCCGCGATCCTTTCGTTCTGCAAAAAGATAGAGCAAGTTCTATCTTTTTGCGGTGCGGAAGCACGGAACGGAACCCCAGAAAGCACTCCGTAGTGCTTCCATAGCGTTCTGCATCTCCGGATTTGCCATTGAAATGAATCAATCAGGGGCGTACATAGAAATCACTGGGCCCCATAGCAAGAATCTGAATTGAGCCCCTATACCCATCTCTGGTACCTCCCACTACTTGTGCCCTGGCCCCTCCCCTGCTCCACCTATGAATTGTGCGTTCTTCTGCTTATTATATAGAGTACCGTACCTCCTATGTACTGTCTGCTGCTGCGTACTATATAGTGTAAAAACACAAAAGGGGGGGTCAGCACATCCCAATACGCAGGTGCACGTTGCTAGTGGCTGCAAGTATACATCTAACAAACACATGGTGCAACAGCACTCTATAAACCAAAAGTAGAATACAAAAGTATATTAAATTGCAAATGCTATGCTAATAACTTAGAGATGCTTAGCAAATACATTTTGTACAAAATCATTTGAGCCCGTCTGCCGAACGCCAAGGCGACCTCTATAAGACGGGTCCTAACACTAAAGCTCACCTGTTGGGTGCCATAACAGCGACCATGAATCCAGGAAGTGCAGGTCCCACATGCATGCTGGGCCCCCTTGATTTATGTCTATGTGGAGCCAATATATAGTGTGCCATACCTGCCCACAGACTATGCCTTCTGCTGTGTATTATACAGTGTGCTATTCCTGCTTAAGGCTTGTTTAACATCTGTGTTAAAACAGATATGCCAAGGGTGCCCAGACAAATAACGCTGCACGAAGCAGTTTTTTCGTCCGGCCGAATCTTGGCATATTTGCCAGGTTGTGGCCAGATCTCCACTGGTCCCCATTATAATGAATGGGGCAGGACCGAACCTCGGCACCGCATGGTAGCACCCAGTATTTACGGATCTGACAGGCTGTTCCTGGCCGGAAGAGCCTGCTGGATCTGTTTTAACGCAAATATGAAACAGGCCTAAAGACTATGCTTTCTGCTGCATATTGTAAAGTGTGCCATACCCTTCCCTCCCCCATGAACTGTTACTTCTGTTGTTGCTGATTTTTATGTGTGTCTGTGCCCACTCCCTCTTGTGACTAAAGTGTGCCCTGGATTCTCCATCTTAGCACCACAACCCCCATGGCACCCACCAGCCCCCATGCACTTTAGTTGTCAGTCTTGACAGATGACTGCATAACACAGAGATCGCTCTCCTGTGCTTCTCCTTCAGCGCGCAGAGCTCAGCAGTCAGGGTCCTGACACACTGCAGATGACGGAGCTGGAGGTCACGCTAGGTCAGGGCAGGTCACAGGCTCTGCGTGCAGGCAGACAAGTGACATGTCTGCATATCATTCTGCAGCTAAATTGTATCTGCTGAGCAGAAGGACAGAGCGTTCATCAGTGGCCACTGATGGACTTGCAATGAGGAGGACACTGGGTCAGTGGGTTGCTATGCAGTGGGTCAGTTTTATATGTGTACGTTCGTGACACCAGTTGCAGCTTGCGCAGGTACTGTAGCAGGGCCCTTTAAGATGGTGTAGCTCATATACTAGGTGAGGAATGCCAGAGGGGGAATAATGTCTCTATGCAGTGTCAACAGTGTCTCCTACCTTGGTACGGCTGGACTCCTGTATCCCGGCTCACATGCAACAAAATGAGTGTTGTTAATAGGAGTTTTGATGGAATAATTAAGATCCAGACAGAAAATATCGTCCAACTCGTCTTTACTTAATTCAGCTTTAAATCCGTACAAGTTACAGCTTTAGTCTTGGGTCCCAGCAGGTTTTGGCAATATGTGGCAGGAATTTATATCTATCCTGCATCTGGTACATACGCCTATAGATCTGGCAGGTATTAGTCTTCTGCTCTATCTGTATTCTGCTTGGTAATGGGCCTGACTAGCTGAGGAGGTACTTATCTTCTCCTGGTCTTGGGATCTGTACTCACAGGACAGCTCGCAGGGTATGGTGTCTTCTTCCTGGAGATCTATTGTTCTGTGGATGCTGCTTCTCTAGTCGTCCAGCTGAGGTAGATGACTCAGGCTGGGAAGGTGGATCTTGAACCTCAGCCGAGGTTGGATCCAGGGTTGGGATCCCTTTTTCTGGGAGCTCCTATCCACACAACCTACCCCAACAGGGGTGGCTGGTACACTCACTAGACTTCCTACTCCTTCTCATGATACAGGACATGGAAAGGTCCCACTTCTGCTCATACAGGGGAGCCTAGACTGGAATGGACTATTCCAGTCTAGATATACTAAACTGTCCTATAGACTGTCTATATATTGCCGCCACCTACTGGTGTACATAAATAATTACAGCAATTTACATAAAACAGTCATAGAAAATCCAGATAATGCAAATGTAATGTCAGATTACACAGGATGACAACACATTTACACTTTAACATCATGTAGCAGGGTGAACAGAGTTTTTGTGACATATTCTGGGATGTTACAGACTCATTAGGGAGGGGGGGGGGGCGATTCATCCACAGCCGGGCCCTCTCCAACCACGGGCCCCATAGCAGCTGCGTGGTCTACGCCACTGGTTGCAATCATTATGATGTTGGTTCTCAGCAACCACTTACTTGTAGCTCATAAGTGACACACAGCTGAAATCAGCATTTCTGTCACTAATTTATTCTGCCCTCACTACGGTCAGCATAAAGTTGATGACAGGTTCCCTTTAAAGGGGTTGTCCGAGTTATGAAAAAAAATATAGCACTGAAAATCTGATATATAACTGTGCTAAGCAAGTTTTATGCAAAAAAATATATTTCCTCAATTCCCTGATTCTTTTCTGGCCCTTTGTTTACATGCAATAAAAACACTCTCTGCCCCTCCCCCTGCACTTCTAAGTGAATGGATATAAGAGCTGCCCTTAGTGACATGTCTGCTGGGAGACTCTGCAGCATGTTGTGTGTGTAGGACTACAAGTCCAAGCTGTATAATGACACTGCTAAGGGAGTGGATACAAGAGCTGCCCTGAGTGACATGTCTGGCTGCTGGGAGACTCTGCAGCTCTGCAGCATGTTGTATGTGTAGGACTACAAGTCCAAGCTGTATAATGACACTGCTAAGGGAGTGGATACAAGCGCTGCCCTGAGTGCTGGGAGAATCACCAGCAACTTGTATAATGACACTGCTAATACACGTCTGACGTCACTTAGTAACGCTCCTGCTTCCTGAAGTGAGAGGAGCGTTACTTAGTGACGTCAGACACGCGCCGGCCGGCCAGCTCGCTGCCGCTCGCTGCAGTGCATTCATGACATAGTGACAGTGAGTACAGAGGCCGTTCAATAGGAGAGAGCTTGTTTCACACACTAGTAAAATACTTTACACACAAAGCCAGTTATGTGCGCAGTTTAGGACACATGGGGGGACACATAGGGCCATGAGGGGGACCAGCATAAGATGCTATATGTCTTATGCTGGCCCCCCTCATGGCCCTATGTGTCAGCACACATCCCCTATAACAGCGTACTCCACAGATCCACCCCATAACAGTGCCATCCACAGGTCCCCCATAAGTGTCCTCCACAGATCCCCCATAACTCTGTCCTCCACAGATCCCCCATAACAGCGTCCTCCACAGATCCCCATAACAGCGTCCTCCACAGATCCCCCATAACAGCGTCCCCCACAGATCCCCCATAACAGCGTCCTCCACAGATCCCCCATAACAGCGTCCTCCACAGATCCCCCATAACAGCGTCCTCCACCGATCCCCATAACAGCGTCCTCCACAGATCCCCCATAACAGCGTCCTCTACAGATCCCCCATAACAGCGTCCTCCACAGATCCCCCATAACAGCATCCTCCACAGATCCCCCATATAACAGCGTCCTCCACAGATCCCCCATATAACAGCGTCCTCCACAGATCTTCCATATAACAGCGTCCTCCACAGATCCCCCACAACACAGCGCCCTCCACAGATCCCCCACAACACAGCGTCCTCCACAGATCCCCCACAACACAGTGACCTCCACAGATCCCCCCACAACACAGCGCCCTCCACAGATCCCCCCACAACACAGCATCATCCACAGATCCCCCCACAACACAGCGTCATCCACAGATCCCCCACAACACAGCGTCATCCACAGATCCCCCATAACTATGTCATACCTAGCCGCGTCAGCGGCTCATATGGGAAAATCCAAGCAAATAGACCTCTAGCACAATTCCCTTAAAATATTGCATCGCATATCGTTATCGCAATTTTTAGGGCCCTAATCGCAATCGCACAAAATTCCCATATTGTGCAGCCCTATTAGACGGTCATTGGATATCAATTTTAATGCAGGCCAGTGGAGTACATTCCCCAAACATTATGCATTCACGTACAGAAAAGATCAAGTGATTATGTGGCTGGAGGTATATCAGACGGTGAATAGATATCAATTTTACTGCAGGCCAGTGGACTACAGGCCCCAAAAATTATTTATTCACCGTACAGAAAAGCACAATTGATAATGTGGCTGGAGGTACATTAGGCGGTCACCGTATAACAATTTTACTGTTTGCCAGTTAGATTACAGGCCCCAAAAATTATGCATTCAACGTACATAAAAGATCAAGTGATTATGTGGCTGGAGGTATATTAGACAGCCATTCAATATCAATTTTACTACAGGCCAGTGGACTACAGGCCGCAAAAAATATTAATTCACCGGACAGAAAACATCAAGTAATTATGTGGCTGGATGTATATTAGATGGTCATTGGATAACAATTTTAATGCAGGCCAGTGTAGTACAGGCCCCAAAAATTATTCATTCAACGTACAGAAAAGAACAAGTGATTATGTGTCTGGAGGTATATTAGGCTACTTTCACACTTGCGTTCGGGGCAGATCCGTCTGGTATCTGCACAGACGGATCCGCACCTATAATGCAAACGATGGTATCAGTTCAGAACGGATCCGTCTGCATTATATTTCTGAAAAAAATCTAAGTCTAATTGTTAGTCAGACGGATCTGTCCTGACTTTGCATTTAAAGTCAATGGGGGACGGATCCGTTTGAAATTGCACCATATTGTGTCAATGTCCCTTTGACTTACATTGTAAGTCTGGACTGATCCGTTTGGCTCCGCACGGCCAGGCGGACACCAAAACGCTGCAAGCACCGTTTGGGTGTCCGCCTCCTGAGCGGAACGGAGGCGAAACAGAGCCATACTGATGCATTCTGAGCGGATCCTTATCCACTCAGAATGCATTAGGGATGTACGGATCCGTTCGGGGCCGCTTGTGAGAGCCTTCAAACGGAACTCACAAGCGGAACCCCGAACGCAAGTGTGAAAGTAGCCTTAGACGGTCATTGGATATAAATTTTACTGCAGGCCAGTACAAATACATGTCAAATACATATGATTTAAAGAACTAAAAATATACAATTGGATTAAAAACATGGCTAACGAAATCCCCCGTCTTGAAAAAACTCCAAATGATAATAGTTGAAATTCCATAACACGTGGTCATAACAGATGTTGAATTCCTCCATGGCCCCAAACATTAGGCATTCACCGGACAGAAAAAGTCTGTTATGTTGCTGTATTTACATAAGCCCACTCAGGGGGGGGGGATATACTTAATAAAATATAACTTTTAATTCAATGTGCAGTTAAAACATGTCACAAAAATGCATTGACATAACATACATAAAGAGGGGTCCACGCCTGGTACCCCAATGCTGGTAGAGAATAGAAAAAATCTGCTGTGCGGTGCAAGCAGTCTTATCAGACCACGCAAGCTACTGGGATCGACACAGAGGGACTATCCGCTTCAGTCAGGTATAGATCGGATTGGAGGTCGTCCTGTGGGGGTGTGGCGTCTGTAGAGGCGATATGAAGCTGTACCCTATCTGACCCTATGATGAGGGGAAGGGGGCTGTTTCCATTCTGCCTATCTATACAGAGCACCAATCCCAAAAAGGGCGACCTGGTCCGGATACCTGTCCCTATCCAGGACCTGATCCCTAGTGCTGAAAAATAACAAAGATTGCCAGTTACAATTCCTTTAGACCTCCCGATGTGGCACGTTTCTTTCCGTGTCGACTTTTCAGGGGAAAAAGATGGTACAAAGAGGAAAAAATAAAACAGATAACCACAGGTAAAAAGCCGCAGCAAAAACTGGTACAAGTAAAAAATCTTGTGTACTGTCACCCCACGATGTTGGGATGCAATTGTGCAGAGGAGATGATGCTCCACTGCTGGTCGGTCTATGAGGGTATGATAATCCTCAATTAAGTAGTGTCCCTAGTTTGGGGAGATAACGTAACAATCTACCAGCCTCAAAGATACATTCATCTGTGGGATTTAAATAGTACCTAAGCGCACCGTTTCCTAGAGGGACCGCCCTTCGATCGTCGGCTCCGGTGTCTGACGTCACACGCAAGTGCCACGGCGTGACGTTAGACTCAGGCGCTGCGATCACATGATACAGGCGGACAATCTCAGATGTGGGGCGGCGGCTATAGTGGTTGCCTAGAGACCAGCAAACAGGAAACCACACAGGGCGCGCTAAATCTAACGCGTCCCTAGTAACGCTGCAAATAGAATCGCAGCTTGATTATATTGACATTTCTTGGAAGACAACTAAGAACGGGGCTCACAGAAGAGACATCTGGATACATGAAGTAACGCACCATCCCAACATCGTGGGGTGACAGTACACAAGATTTTTTACTTGTACCAGTTATTGCTGCGGCTTTTTACCTGCGGTTATCTTTTTTATTTTTTTCCTCTTTGTACCATCTTTTTCCCCGAAGAGTCGACACGGAAAGAAATGTGCCACGTCGGGAGGTCTAAAGGAATTGTAACTGGCAATCTTTGTTATTTTTCAGCACTAGGGATCAGGTCCTGGATAGGGACAGGTATCCGGACCGGGTCGCCCTTTTTGGGGCGGGTGCTCCGTATAGATAGGCAGAATGGAAACAGCCCCCTTCCCCTTATCCTAGGGTCAGATAGGGTACAGCTTCATATCGCCTCTACAGACGCCACACCCCCACAGGACGACCTCCAATCTGATCTATAACTGACTGAAGCGGATAGTCCCTCTGTGTCGATCCCAGTAGCTTGCGTGGTCTGGTAAGACTGCTTGCACCTTTACAGGTGGAGCAGATTTTTTTTCTATTCTCTACCAGCATTGGGGTACCAGGCGTGGACCCCTCTTTATGTTTGTTATGTTGATGTATTTTGTGGCGTGTTTTAACTGCACATTGAATTAAAAGTTATATTTTATTAATTATATTCCACCCCTTTGGTGTTGAACCTTGGAATATTAATGAGGCTTATACCTTTGAGCCTCAATTGCATTTTTGTGTATTTACATAAGACAGAGACCAATATTTGTTCTGGGTATTGGCAGATATGTGTGGGCTGGCATGAGGAAATTTAATTAAATGTGGTCGTCACAGGTGTTGAATTCCTCTGAGATCCATGCCTCAATCATTTTTAGAAATGTGAGGTAGTCCACACTGTCATGAGCTAGGCGAGTGCGCTTATCGGTCACGATTCCCGCTGCTGCGCTGAACATCCTTTCGGACAGGGCACTCGACAAGGAGCAAGCCAAGAGTTCCATGGCAAATTGTGCCAGCTCTGGCCACAGGTCAAGCCTGCACACCTAGTAGTCAAGTGGTTCCTCGCTTCTCAGAGCGTCCAAATCGGCCGTTAACCCAATGTAGTCGGACACCTGTCGCTCTAGGCGTTACCTGAGGCTAGATCCGGAGGGCAGCTGTCGATGGGTTGGCTGCTAGAATAATCTCATATCCGAAGTGACCAACACATCTTCAAACCGCCCTCTTGCAAGCGCTGTAGGATTGGTACCGGCAACTGTTTCTCTGTGTGTGGAAATTCCTCTGCCAGCACCCGCAACAGCAGAATGCAGCATCTCTCACAGCAAGGCCTGGAAGTGCTGCTTTCTGACAGCCCTCTGTGATGTTGGTAACAGGTCCGCCATTTTGTGTTTGTACCGGGGGTCTAAGTACGTTGCCACCCAGTACAGGTCCTTGCCCTTTATGCTTTTTATACTGGGGTCCCTCTTTAAACACTGGAGCATGAAGGCCCCTATTTGCACTATATTGGAAGCGGTGGAGCGGCCTGGTTCCTGCTCATCAGCCAGGAGAATGTCGCCCTCGGTCTCCTCTCCCCACCCACGGACAACACCAGGGATCCCAGAAAAGTTTTAAGCCTGCTATTATTGCTCCTCCTCCTCCCCCAGGCACCATCCTGTTCAGACTTCTGCTGACTTGTCTCAGATGGAGAGTAGCCCCCCTGGGAATTCATTCAGCATTGCGACTTCCTCATCTTCCTGCTCCTCAATGGCTTGATCAATAACACAACGCAATGCATGCTCCAGAAAGAAGGCGTAAGGAACAATGTCATTGATGGCACCTTGGTTGTGACTGACCAGTTTGGCGATCTCATCAAATGGCCACAGAAGTCTGCATGCATCGCGCATGAGCAGCCACTGGTGCGGTTAAAAGAAACCAAGCTCCCAGAACCTGTCCTGCCACAGAGTTCGTACAGTTAGTCGTTAATGGCATGTTTCTGCTGGAGCAGCCTATCAAGCATATACAAGGTGGAGTGTCAGCGCATCGGGCAGTCACAAATAAGACGTCTGATGGGCAAGTGGTGTCGCCGCTGAACGTCAGCAAGGCGAGTCATGGCCGTGTAAGATCTAAAATGGCTAGAGATTTTCTTCCGCAAGACGTCCTGGACCCCGGGGTATTTGGCAACGAATCACTGCACAACTAAGTTCAGGACGTGTGCCAGGCACGGCACCTGTGTCATTTTGCCCTGTTTCAGCGCGCTCAGAAGATTTACACCGTTGTTGCACACCTCTTTACCAGCTGTCAAATTGAGCGGGGTTAGCCACTGATTGGCCTGTGTCCGCAGAGCTGAAAGCAGTGCAGGACTGGTGTGGCTCTTGGCTTCCAGGCCCAACAGCTGCAGCACAGCATGGCAACGTCTCACCTGGCACGTCGAATAGGTTCTGGGGAGCTGGGGGGGGGGGGGGGTGCAGCAGAAGAGGCGGTAGCAGTGGAAAAGGAGGAGTCAGCCGAGGAGGAGACGGAGGCCTGCATGCAATCTGTGGCAGTAACACCAAATCCACACGGGTTCTACGGGTTGCATGCTAGCGACTGATGGCTGACTGCTGCTGGAGGTGGAAGTGGAGGACGAGGCGGAGGAGGAGAAGTGGGGATTGAATCCAGTAACATAGCTGCTGGCGGAGACCCTAATGGATGTAGGGTCCGCAATCCTGGGCGTGGTTAGCACCTGTGCCATCCCAGGGTACTACTCACTCGCGGCCTCCTCAACATTCACCCTACGTCAATCGGGGTTTCCACCAGCACCTACGTTAGTGGCTCCAACCCCCACTTCTCCTCATCTGCCTCCTCCTCCACTTCCACCTCCGAATTATCCGCATGCAGCACCAGTCAGCCATCAGCCGGTAGCTGAAAGCCACTGCAGTGGGGAAGTGGGCACTGCAGTGGGGAAGCATCAACAGGCTGTGCTGAAGCTGGTATGCTTAGGGGACAAACAGCACACCGCCGCAGAGCTGTTGCAGGGGATAAGAGACCAGACTGAGCTGTGGCTCTCGCCACTTAACCTACAACCAGACATGGTTGTATGTGATAATGACTGTAACTTGGTGGCGGCTTTTGAGCTCGACAAGCTCACACACATCTAATTCCTAGCCCACGTCTTAAACTTAGTGGTTCAGCGGTTTCTCAAAACCTACCCCAATTTGCCTGAGCAACTGGTGAAATGCGTGCACATGTCATCGACAGCTTCAAAATGTAGAAATACAAAAAGAGGATTACGGTACAATTTGAACTCTCTGGTCTTAGGAGCCTACCAGGAGTCGCAAAAAAAGGTACCTAGAATAGAGGCAATCAGAGGCGCCAGGGGGTGGAGATGAGTTCTATAGAGCAGGGGCGTCGTTAGGTCAAAACATTCGGGGCTTGAGCCCCGGATGTTTTGACCAGTGCCCCGAACGTATTGCTGGCACTGGCAGGGCCGGCTGGCGCTCTGACTCTCCTGCGCTACACAGGCCCCGCCGCTCGCCACACTCCAAAACTGTATGTTTAAATAATCCTAATCTCCGCCTGCCCTGCCTGCAGACTTAACTTTTAACTTTAATAATCATCCGCCCCCCCGCGCCGCTCATCTAACTAGATTTCTTACTGCAGCTCTGCCTCCGGTAACAGCAGGCAGTGCAGGCGGCGCTCACTCACTGACGTCAGGCGCCTGCTCCTCCCACTAGGCGGCGCAGGCGCGGGACGTCAGTGAGTGAGCACCACCCGAACTGCCTGGAGCTGACTAGCTGAGAGAGAGACTCTTCTCTGAGTAAGACTAGTTAAGCAAAAGTTAAAGTTGCACTTGCAGGGGAGGGGGATCTGTTGTGGATGGCACTGTTATGGGGAGGGGATCTGTGGTGGATGGCACAGTTATTGGGAGAGGGATCTGTGGTGGATGGCACTGTTATGGGGAGGGGATCTGTGGTGGATGGCACAGTTATTGGGAGAGGGATCTGTGGTGGATGGCACAGTTATGGGGAGGGGGATCTGTTGTGGATGGCACTGTTATGGGGAGGGGGATCTGTGGTGGATGGCACAGTTATTGGGAGGGGGATCTGTGGTGGATGGCACAGTTATGGGGAGGGGAAATCTGTGGTGGATGGCACAGTTATGGGGAGTGGGATCTGTGGTGGATGGCACAGTTATTGGGAGAGGGATCTGTGGTGGATGGCACAATTATGGGGAGAGGGATCTGTGGTGGATGGCACAATTATGGGGAGGGGGATCTGTGGTGGATGGCACAGTTATGGGGAGTGGGATCTGTGGTGGATGGCACAGTTATTGGGAGAGGGATCTGTGGTGGATGGCACAATTATGGGGAGAGGGATCTGTGGTGGATGGCACAATTATGGGGAGGGGGATCTGTGGTGGATGGCACAGTTATTGGGAGAGGGATCTGTGGTGGATGGCACAGTTATGGGGAGGGGGATCTGTTGTGGATGGCACTGTTATGGGGAGGGGGATCTGTGGTGGATGGCACAGTTATTGGGAGGGGGATCTGTGGTGGATGGCACAGTTATGGGGAGGGGGAATCTGTGGTGGATGGCACAGTTATGGGGAGTGGGATCTGTGGTGGATGGCACAGTTATTGGGAGAGGGATCTGTGGTGGATGGCACAATTATGGGGAGAGGGAACTGTGGTGGATGGCACAATTAGGGGGAGGGGGATCTGTGGTGGATGGCACAGTTATGGGGAGGGGGATCTGTGGTGGGTGGCACAGTTATGGGGAGGGGGATCTGTGGTGGATGGCACAGTTATGGGGAGGGGGATCTGTGGTGGATGGCACAGTTATGGGGAGGGGATCTGTGGATGGCACAGTTATGGGGAGGGGGATCTGTGGAATGCACAGTTATGGGGAGGGGGATCTGTGGATGGCACAGTTATGGGGAGGGGGATCTGTGGATGGCACAGTTATGGGGAGGGGGATCTCTAAATGGCAAAGTTATGGGGAGGGGGATCCGTGGATGGCAATGTTATGGGGAGGGGGATCCGTGGATGGCACAGTTATGGGGAGGGGGATCTGTGGATGGCACAGTTATGGGGAGGGGGATCTGTGGATGGCAAAGTTATGGGGAGGGGGATCTGTAAATGGCAAAGTTATGGGGAGGGGGATCCGTGGATGGCAATGTTATGGGGAGGGCGATCCGTGGATGGCACAGTTATGGGGAGGGGGATCTGTGGATGGCACAGTTATGGGGAGGGGGATCTGTGGATAGCACAGTTATGGGGAGGGGGATCTGTAAATGGCAAAGTTATGGGGAGGGGAATCTGTAAATGGCACAGTTATGGGGAGGGGGATCTGTAAATGGCAAAGTTATGGGGAGGGGGATCTGTAAATGGCAAAGTTATGGGGAGGGGGATCCGTGGATGGCAATGTTATGGGGAGGGGGATCCGTGGATGGCACAGTTATGGGGAGGGGGGTCTGTGGATGGCACAGTTATTGGGAGGGGGATCTGTGGATGGCACAGTTATGGGGAGGGGGATCTGTGGATGGCACTGTTATGGGGAGGGGATCTGTGGATGGCACAGTTATGGGGAGGGGGGTCTGTGGATGGCACAGTTATTGGGAGGGGGATCTGTGGATGGCACTGTTATGGGGAGGGGGGGTCTGTGGATGGCACAGTTATTGGGAGGGGGATCTGTGGATGGCACTGTTATGGGGAGGGAGATCTGTGGATGGCACTGTTATGGGGAGGGAGATCTGTGGATGGCACTGTTATGGGGAGGGAGATCTGTGGATGGCACTGTTATGGGGAGGGAGATCTGTGGATGGCACTGTTATGGGGAGGGGGATCTGTGGATGGCACTGTTATGGGGAGGGAGATCTGTGGATGGCACTGTTATAGGGAGGGGGATCTGTGGATGGCACTGTTATGGGGAGGGGGATCTGTGGATGGCACTGTTATGGGGAGGGAGATCTGTGGATGGCACTGTTATGGGGAGGGGGGATCTGTGGATGGCACTGTTATGGGGAGGGAGATCTGTGGATGGCACTGTTATGGATGATCTATGGGGTTGCCCAGATGGCTAGGCCTTTCACTGTAGTTATTAACCACATTCAGCAGTCCCCCATTCACTGAAGGGGGGACTGCTGAAAGGGGTTAATAACTACTGTGAAGGCCCCCCCATGAGGGCGTGGCTTCATTGGATGGGGGCGTGGCTTCATGTGGGCTCGTGCCCCGGATGTCTTCAGACCCTAACAACGCCCCTGCTATAGAGAACAATATATATGTATAGGAGTTATGCTCGTCTGTAGTTATGGAACAAGATAGGCAGCTCAAGTGTTTCGGTGGGTCAAGGGGTACCCTTGCCCACTTTTGAAGAGATATAGGCGGTGTGGAGAGGAAAAAGAAAGAGAAGCCCTTCACACCCGTGGAAAAAAGTATGAAACATGTACTAGGCGCCAAATCACTAGGTCATTAATCGTGATGAAGATACAGATTGATTCTCGTTTGTGTATACGATATAAAAAAGACCTTCACCTAGGTCTGGTGAAAGAGCTAAGAGTTTAGAAAGAACACCTCAGCTCTATAGTGGTGATGTTAGAGATCATAAAATAATAATAATAATAATAAAATCAAATGCACTCACTTCACAGGGGGGGCAGTCACCAGGATAAGCTCAAGACACCTGTGACTATTTCCCCCCCCCCTGGCCAGGATCGCATGTAGAGATATAAATAATTGAACACCGCCTACACACGTGGCTTCTGGTCAATCATTTTAATATTATTTAATATTATTATTAAAATGATTGACCAGAAGCCACGTGTGTAGGCGGCGTTCAATTATTTATATCTCTACATGCAATGAAGTGAGTGCATTTGATTTTATTATTATTATTATTTTCTGATCTCTAACATCACCACTATAGAGCTGAGGTGTTCTTTCTAAACTCTTAGCCTAGGTGAAGGTCTTTTTTATATCGTATACACAAACGAGAATCAATCTCTATCTTCATCACGATTAATGACCTAGTGATTTGGCGCCTAGTACGTGTTTCATACTTTTTTCCACGGGTGTGAAGAGCCTCTCTTTCTTTTTCCTCTCCACACCGCCTATATATCGACAGCTTCAGACGGTCTGTCAACGCTGCAGCAGCACTTGAAATTGCCAGCTGTTGTGCGACGTGAGCACGCGAAGGAACTCCACGTTCCATATGTTGGCCAGGCTTTGTGAGCAGCAGAGGGCAGTAGTGGAATACCAGATGCTACATGGTCATTGCATTTCCAGTCAGCTTCCGCTAATCAGAAGCGAGGAATGGGCATGAATGTCTGACCTCTGAGGTTTTTAGAAACGTTGAGGAATCAACACAGATGGTGAGCGGTGATAACGCTATTATCAGCATAACCATCCCACTTCTGTGTCTACTCAAACGCTCGCTGCTCACAATCAAGGCTGACGCTTTGCATGTGGAAATGGGGGAAGAAGACATTACACAGGGTGATAGACCACCCTCCATCCGTCTTCTCAGCGCGAATTGCATGATGAAGAGGAGGAGGAGCAGAAGACGGTTGCCTCTGTTACAGAGTACCCATGGAAGTTTAATTACATCTGTTTAGCGTGGGTGGGCGGAAGAGGATGAAGAGATAGACAGTCATCCTCCTGATGACGACAGCGAAGTCTTGTCTGTTGGTACTCTGGCACACATGGCTGACTTCATGTTAGGCTGCCTTTCCCGCAACCCGCGTGTAATACGTATTTTAGACAACACGGATTACTGGGTGTTCACCCTTCTCGACCCCTGCTACAAAGAGAACTTGCCATCTCTCATTCCTCAGGTGGAGAGGACGAGCAAAACGGTGCAATACCAGAATGTCCTTGTTGAAAAATTGCTCCAAACATTTCCATTTGACAACTCTGGCGGCAGAGTCCGTACTGAGCGGCCTAGTGTCACAAGGAGGGAAACGTTTTGAAAGATGGTGAAGGAGTATGTAGCAGACGCTTCAGCGTCCTCAGTGATCCCTCAGTGCCTTACAACTACTGGGTGTCCAAGCTGGACACCTGGCACGAACTGGCGCTCTACGCCTTGGAGGTGCTGGCCTGCCCTGCCCTGCCACCAGCGTTTTGTCTGAGCGGGTATTTAGTGTAGCTGGTGGCATTATAACAGATAAGCGTATCCACCTGTCAACTGTAAATGCTGACAGATTGACGTCTCAACTCCACTAGAGGAAAGTGGAAGAACATAAAGGCACTTTAAATGTCTTGTTTATAATGTACTGAATATTCTGTATTACCATGCACACCTTCCACCACAAAAAAGGGTATATGTTGGAATCTTCCTTTTCTCCTCCTCCTCCTCTTCCATCATATCAACATGCTTGTTCGTCGCATATAATGCCCTCGTATATGCCTTCACATATAATTTTTTACAGGGTCAGCTCATCCACAGGCCCTCTCATTAAATTTTTTACAGGATCAGCTGACCCACAGGCCCTCAGCGAAAATCTTTTAGAAGGTCAGCTCACCAACAGACCCTCACCCCTAATGTTTTTGAGGGTCACCAGCAGGCCATCAATAATACTTTTTCCGTAGACGGTGTTCGCTGCAGACAGTTAAATTATCAACACCACATCCGCTGTGTAAAGTGTGCGGATATAAAAAAAATGAAATCTTTTAGAGGGTCAGCTCACCAGCAGGCCCTCAGCAGAAATCTTTTACCGGTTCAGCTCACCAGCAGGCCCTCAGCGGAAATCTTTTAGAGGTTCAGCTCACCAGCAGCCCTCATATATCTGTGAGATACAGTGTACCTTGGCCGTAGACACTGCAAACAGTGTCATTACCGGTGGTACCACTACTGTATAATGTTTCCTCATCCTAAAGACCTAGGACATTCACTGTAATTTTTTAGTACTCATTCCAATAAGTGTCTTAAGTGTCCTGTATTATTTATCGTCACTACCTCCCTGAATCGGGAGTGGGTAACTTGCGCGCCCCCGCCTGCCTTTCTTGGAAGTGGTAGCCGTAGCCTGCCTGATTCCCCGATACCCATGGTCACCATGGTAGGCGCATAAAAAAACATCGAAAGTTGATAGAGCAGACATCCAAATGGGGACGTGCGATCACCCAGAAGTTATCTAGAGTCAACAAAGCAGCAGCAGGCCCTTGCACATAATGTTTGAGAGGGTCAGATCATCAGCAGGCCCTCACCTACAATTTTTTACCGGGTCGACCCACCAGCAGGCCCTCACCTACAAGTCCAGTCTCACTATCCAAGAGTCTGGTCAACACAATCCTCATCTCCGGGGGTCACGTAACTACTTAGCAAGGAGGAGTATCGCGGGTTATCGGAATGAACCACACAAATCGTCTCGATCCACCAGCTCACAACGGCCATGCACCACCACCCACAGAATCGAGAAAGAGGTATCAATCTGTAAATCCTTTCCGTGTCCGGGCTGGGTGAGGTTTCCCGTGCGTAGTATAGTACTCTTGGTGGTGCCCTTCCGTCAATTAGTTTAAGTTTCAGCTTTGCAACCATACTCCCCCCGGAACCCAAAGAGTTCGTTTTCCCAGAAAATGCTCAGCCGGTAATGGGAATAACGCCGCCGGATCGCCTATGGGATCGTCTTCGAACCTCCGACTTTCATTGTTGAAATAATGAAAACATTTGTGGCAACAAATGCTTTGGCTGTGGTTAATCTTGCGCCGGTCCAAGAATTTCACCTCTAGCGGTACAATACGGATGCCACCAGCCGTCCCTCTTAATCATGGACCCATTTCCGAAAATCAAAATTTTTGGCTGAACTTGCACTTTATATACAAGTAAATATACAGGAAAGAATGTTTCCTAACAATTTTTACTACAATTGATTTTATATTTTGTTTTGTGCGTATTGTCATTCTGAAAAAGTGGCATACTACTCGGACAACATTACTCCCAGCAGCAAAAAGGTGAGTCCAAGATGCATGCAGACATCCTCCCCATGCTGTTCCCATCAATTTCTGAACTTTTCATTTGAACCAGGCACCCTCCCCTCTTCAGAGCAGGGGGTGCCTGGTTCCTCTTCAGAGCAGGGGGTGCCTGGTTCCTCTTCAGAGCAGGGGGTGCCTGGTTCCTCTTCAGAGCAGGGGGTGCCTGGTTTAATGCTCGGGTCCTCCCATTGACTTCCATTATACTCAGGTGCTCGGTAGAGCACCCAAGCATGCCGATGTGTCACTGTTAAAGGGGTGGTCAATCAATGTTAAAGAGGCGGGCACTGTGGAAGTATCTGTTAAAGGGGCAGGCACTGTGGAAGTCACTGTTAAAGGGGCAGGCACTGTGGAAGTCACTGTTAAAGGTGGCAGGCACTGTGGAAGTCACTGTTAAAGGTGGCAGGCACTGTGGAAGTCACTGTTAAAGGGGCGGGCACTGTGGAAGTCACTGTTAAAGGGGCGGGCACTGTGGAAGTCACTGTTAAAGGGGCGGGCACTGTGGAAGTCACTGTTAAAGATGTGGTTACTTTTAAAGGGTCTGGCACTGTGGAGGTCACTGTTAATGGGGCGGCCACTGTGGAGGTCAATGTTAAAGGGGTGGCCACTGTGGAGGTCATTGTTAAAGGGACCAGTACTGTAGAGGTCACTGTTATGGGGGATACCGTTGATATCTTTTTATGACACATGGAAACATAAAATGAAATAGACGAAATATACCTGTGCAAAGCCGGGTCCTTCTGCTAGTACACTATATAGACTACAATTAACCTGTACTAATACAGTATATACTACACTTACCCTATACACACATTACATTTAACCTATACAATAACATACCTTATTCACAAACTATATAAAATCTACTTACCCTCTACCAACACTATATAGAATATAGTTACTATATACAACCACTATATACACACTACACTTACCATATATACACTATATAGATTACAGTTACCATTTACAATCTTTATATACAGTAACTTACTCTATTCATAGACTATATAGAATATACTTACAGTATGTATACAAACAGTATATAAAACTACACTTACTCTTTGCAAACACTATATAGATTATACTTATCCTATACACACATTATGTAGACTACACACACCATGTACCAGCACTTTATATAGCATGTGGATAAGGTAAGAGTAGTCTATAGACTATACTTACCCTATATATACACTTTATCGACCACTTACCCTAAACAACCACTATGTAGAATACATTTACCCTATACATTCACTATATACATTATAAAAACACTATATAGGCTACAGTTACCATATACAACCACTATATACACTACACACACACATAAATATATATATATATATATATATATATATATATATACTGTATACAGTACAGACCAAAAGTTTGGACACACCTTCTAATTCAAAGAATTTTCTTTATTTTCATGACTATGAAAATTGTAGATTCACACCGAAGGCATCAAAACTATGAATTAACACATGTGGAATTATATACATAACCAAAAAGTGTGAAACAACTGAAAATATGTCATATTCTAGGTTCTTCAAAGTAGCCACCTTTTGCTTTGATTACTGCTTTTCACACTCTTGGCATTCTCTTGATGAGCTTCAAGTGGTAGTCACCTGAAATGGTCTTCCAACAGTCTTGAAGGAGTTCCCAGAGATGCTTGGCACTTGTTGGCCCTTTTGCCTTCACTCTGCGGTCAAGCTCACCCCAAACCATCTCGATTGGGTTCAGGTCCGGTAACTGTGGAGGCCAGGTCATCTGGCGTAGCACCCCATCACTCTCCTTCATGATCAAATAGCCCTTACACAGCCTGAAGGTGTGTTTGGGGTCATTGTCCTGTTGAAAAATAAATGATGGTCCAACTAAACGCAAACCGGATGGAATAGCATGCCACTGCAAAATGCTGTGGTAGCCATGCTGGTTCAGTGTGCCTTCAATTTTGAATAAATCCCTAACACTGTCACCAGCAAAGCACCCCCACACCATCACACCTCCTCCTCCATGCTTCACGGTGGGAACCAGGCAAGTAGAGTCCATCCGTTCACCTTTTCTGCGTCGCACAAAGACACGGTGGTTGGAACCAAAGATCTCAAATTTGGACTCATCAGACCAAAGCACAGATTTCCACTGGTCTAATGTCCATTCCTTGTGTTCTTTAGCCCAAACAAGTCTCTTCTGCTTGTTGCCTGTCCTTAGCAGTGGTTTTCTAGCAGATATTCTACCATGAAGGCCTGATTCACACAGTCTCCTCTTAACAGTTGTTCTAGAGATGTGTCTGCTGCTAGAACTCTGTGTGGCATTGACCTGATCTCTAATCTGAGCTGCTGTTAACCTGCGATTTCTGAGGCTGGTGACTTGGATGAACTTATCCTCCGCAGCCAGGGGCAGGCTGGGCCGGGGGGCAGTGAGGCAATCGCCCCCCAGGCGGCCCTAAAAAAAGGCCGCTGGGCCGTCTTTTACAAAAAATTATTATTATTTTTTTAATTCCTCAGGGCCACACCGACGATCACCACAGGCGGCGCGGCCCTGGATGTAATTGCGGCCTCGGTGGCGGCTGTGTGCTGTGGGGCAGGGGAGGGAGAGGCGTGTCCCTCCCCTGGTCTTCTGATAGGCCGCAGGCACTAATGCCTGCAGCCTATCAGAGGCCGGCTCAGGCAGCGCGATGACGTCATTATAATTGCGCCGCCTGAGCCAGGCAGCACACAGCAGGGACACAGGACGGAAGAGGCCTTCATCGCTGCTGATGAAGGTAAGTATTAGTGTTTTTTTTTTCTTTGCGGGGGGAGCTGGCACTTTGGGGGAGCTGGCACTATGGGGGGGCTGGCACTATGGGGAAGAGGGCTGGCACTATGGGGGGAGCTGGCACTATGGGGGAGCTGGCACTCTGGGGGAGCTGGCACTACGGGGGGAACTGGCACTATGGGGGAGATGTGACCACAGCCTTAAAACATCATTTATGCAACACAGTGAGTGAGTTGATAAAAGTTAGCCAATAAGTTATATGTAGCCCAAGTTGTGGCATTGAAGAATGTAATTAATTCGGCAAACAATAAGAAGCCCTAGTACAGCTATGAAAAAAAAAAAATTACAAAAGAATTCTTGCTCCTGAAATACAATGATAAAAAGAATAAAAAGCACTGCTAGGGTGTTGATAAAGTCACTATACATGGCCCAAATAATACCGCCACAGTATGACCCACTACCATTTCCACTAAATGGTGATTTAACAATTTTACCATACTGTTACTAAATAAAAAACACTATACAGTATAGACATAGAGGGTCATTTACTATGCTTAAATACACCCCGCTCTACACCACTAGTGTGTGTTTTAGGATGTGTTAAAGTTCAGCCAGGGATGGCAAAGAAGAAAACGGCCATTATGCGTGTTTTATATCAAGCCAGGAAAAGTATTGCACAACATTGGATAGATCCAAAATCAGCTACATTGCAAGAGATAGTAGATAGGGTTCACACCTTGGTAAAGTTAGAAAGGTATGTCTATCAGAAGAGAGGAGCGGTCAAAATTTTTTAAATAGTATGGTTCTCCTGGTTGAGATATTACAACATTATTTAACAGTATATTGGGTGGAATATGTCCAAAATATTGTATGTTGGATTAGTTTATTTCCTGCCTGTTAGGAAGTATGGTGACCATTTATATGTTGGATGGATGAAAGATGAATATGTGGTCTGTTGAGGACAGAGGATAGAATGGCGGTCACGGAAGACATATAGGAGAGAGTATGTTAATGGTGTATGGTATTACAAAGTGTATCACAGAGATGATTCTGGACTTTAATTGGTCGCAGGACTGGAAAAGGGGTGGGAGGGAAGAGGGGGTGGGTGGGTGTAAGGGGTTGTTACTTATTATTGTAATAATATATTGTTTTTATGAAACTCAAATAAAAATTATCTGATTAAAAAAAAATATATACACCCCGCTCAAGCCAGGTCTAAAATTGTGGGTGGGGAATTGATTAGCCTTTTTTCAACGCCTGTTTTAGGTGTAGAAAAAGGTCTAAATGTAAGACCACTTAGAAGCGCCTATTCATAACTTCAGCGGATCCACCGCCAGTTTAGGGGTTTATTAAGACCGGCATCTAAAGTAAATTAAAATGGAAAAATGAACCAATGTTAATTTCCCACATCTGAGGTGCAGTTGACATCTAAGCACAGAGATGAAACTGCTTTGCAGTACCTTAGATCTACCACAAGATGGCGAGTTAATTACGAGCATCTCTTCAGCTCCTGGGGTAGGTTTGTCACCTTACCAGTCTCCTCTACCTAGATTCATTCAGACTAAACTAGCTCCTCAAACAAATGGCACATTCACGTGTCTAAATTGTGCCCAATGCACTCATGTTAAAAAAGGCAATATTTTCACACATCCTCACTCAGGGAAAACGTATAATATTAGGGGCTATTATACTTGCATATCATCATATGTAGTCTATATGATTAAATGTCCCTGCGGCCTGGCATACATAGGTGAAACCTCACAATGCATTTGCGACAGAATCTCTAAACATAAATCGGATATTAGATGTAAAAAAGCAGAACTCCCAATACCATACCATTTTCTTCAGATGCAGCATAGTATCAGCCAGTTGCAATTCCAGGTCATAGATCATGTTCCCATGCCCAGGAGGGGTGGCAATCGTAAGCTTTTATTACAAAAAAAGGAGTCCTTCTAAATCTATGAGCTCAAAACACTATCACCACACGGGCTCAATCGTGATTTTGAATTATTATTGTGATTGGAATTGTCATTAGAAGCAGACCACATTGATTGATCACCCAAGTACAATTAATGTTCGTCTGTTCATACATATTGACTGTGAAATCAGACTGTTTCACTAGGTAACTTACATTGCATATTGTTGCATTTCAACCATACCTTCTTTCTGACTGTTTATTTCTATTTTTTATTCAGACACGCTGATGCACAGGTATAGGTATTTAATAATTTCTTTATTGTTATAATTGTACTAATTTGATTATTTTCTATTTTATAATTAACATACTAACATAAATATTGTAAGTAACTTTTTATACAACATGACACATATGATAACCTTATGGAATATACGGCGATGCCTTTTGGCTGTTTGCTAGAATACTCCATATGAATATGACCCCCTCATCAAATACCTTGCTGGAAATATACGTTTTTGTTTCACTGAAATAGTGACTATTATGCTCGGTGTTGACATAGAGAAAAGCGCTGCGCATATTCCATACGCTTAGAGACAATGACGATACATATTCCATGCGCATCCCCCTCATGGAACGGCTTGCGTTCCACAACCAACCAGACACATACTAATGACGTCAGACGCCGACACACGAGGCAGACGCGATATAAACTGGCGTCCTGTAGCCAGTCTCTCTCTATGCCACCAACGAGTATACACTATTTCCTTATGATAAGGTATGTCTATGTATTGTTATTAGAACTTTTGTTACAGGATATTGGATGTTCAGTGGCGCGGGTGGTCATTTCGTTAAGGCCCCATATTAGATCTTTGCAAAGCTTCTTATTCAAGTGTCCGATATGGAGATCTCCATTATGATATTCTTTATCAATGAACTTTTTGAAGCGCTCTGAGAATCTAACAGATACTTCCTTTCATGTATTACTTATATAATTTGGCATTTACCCTCTTTATTTTTTGACTAAACTGTGTATGCATGGGCTTATTGTTTCAATTGAGTACCTTTGAGATGTACCCTAAAAAATACAGGATACACTTGGTTCTATATATACTGATTCCTATGAGACATTTCATTAGATTACTTTGTATGTTTTATATTATTCTTTATTGTGAACCAATATTCTACTTATACCATATATTTATTTGTATTATTATAGGCGGTGATCAAGGTCCCGGGTGGACCGAAACGTTGGCCCTGACTTTTCATGTGATGGCTGTAGTTGGTATTGGCAAACACAAATAAAATACTTATATCATTGAGCAAAATTTATGAGTGTGCCATGAATATAATTGATCCTCTGCCCAGTACACACAAATTTAGCAGTCATTTTGGCAGGTACATAGCGAAAAGATGAGGGTTTATCGAGTCATACAAACAACTAAACTACTACTCACCTCAATCCCACAGTGACACCTGCTGTCTGCAATATTAGGACAATATTACCTCAGGAAAAACAGCAACAAGTAGCAACAGTATTAATAGTCATAGGTTAGAGGGCCACTAAACTCAGAATCCAAGCAAAGAAAAAAGAACAACCAACAAAACGTAACACAATCCTCTTATGTGTCTTTGTTATTCGCTCTTATTTCGTCAGATATCACAATTGCAGACAATGAAAATTAAACTAGAAAAGCAGTGTATTGTTCTCTCAGGCTGTAGCAATGTCTTCTATCCTATCTGATACTAGTGCAGGCGAGCCAGGAAGAGGGGGCTAGGTTTAGTCTGGATCATTTTTGTCTAGCTGGATTTTCTAGTCAGGAGCCTGGAAAAGCTGAGAAAGAATCCCCATGGCACTGCAGCATATCTAGACAGATTTGTCATTCAGGGTTCCGGGAAAGCCTGGTAATAAAATTAAAGGGGTTTTCCAAGATTTTAAAACTGAAGACTTATCCTCAATATCTGATCAGTGGCAGTCCGACACATGGGACCCCCGCCGATCAGCTGTTTGAGAAGGCACCGGTTCTTGTGTGAGTACCATGGCTTTCTCCATACTAACCAAGCACAGCTCCGTACACTACATAGCGGCTGTGCTTGGTATCACTCTCTGCACTATTTACTTAAATGGGGGTGAGCGCGATACCAAGCACAGCCACTATACAATGTACGGCGCTGTGCTTGGTAAGCTGCGAGAAGGCTGTGGCGCTCACAGGAGCATCAGTGCCTTCTCAAACAACTGATCGGTGGGTGTCCCAGGTGTCTTACCCCCACCGATCAGATTCTGATGACCTATCCTAAGGATAGACATTCAAATAGTAGACGACGGCAGCATCGTTCTCCATTAATTATTTTTGTTGTTAATCCATGAAATATGTACAAAAAAGACCAATAATAGCAGCAACGTTTAGACTACGATGTAGTCTTTGTCAAGCCTACTACGTTGCTGCTATTATTGGTCTTTTTTGTACATATTTCATGGGTTAATGACAAGTAAAGCTCTAAACGTGTGTAGGCTTATACAGCACTCCAGTGTCAATAGGCAAATAAGCCCCCTAGAGGGGGAGGAGTATCACTGTCTAAAATGTAACTTTTAATTCAATATGCAACTAAAACATACCACAATGATGCAATATCTAAAAAACATATGGGGTCCAGGCCTGGTACCAGTACTGGTAGCGAAATAATAAACCTGCTCCACCTGGTGAAAGGTCCGAGCAGTCTTACCAGACCAATGGAAATACTGGGATCAGTGAGGGTGTCCAGGCAGATCTATCCAAGGACATCAGGTATATACCGGATACGAGGTCACACTATGGGGTGGCGTCTGTAAAGTTGATGCAGAACTGTGCCCTAAAAGACCCTATGAGAGGGGAAGGGGACTGGTTTCATTCTGCCTATCTATACAGATCACCCGCCCCGATAGGCGCGACCCCGTCCGGATACCTGTCCCTACTTCGGGCCTGATCCCTAAATCTAAAGAAGAACATGGCCAGTTAATAAATTCCTAGTGACCTCCCAACGTGGCATGTTTCTGTCTGTGTCGACTCTTCAGGGGAAAATTGCAAAAAGGAAAAAAGAACAAAAAAGCCGCAGGTATATACCCTGCTGCCGTCATCTACTATTTGAATGTCTATCGTGGGCGACCGTGGATCTGGTGCCTGAGACAGGCTGATGCATATCTCCTGAATTGAGTCAGTAAGGTACAGAAGTGCTGCTCTACATACAAAATTACCTGTAAAGCTCTACAGTATAGGTTGGCACTATGTATGTGGGTAAAATAAATAAATTATACAGACCTGTAGTAGGGACTGCTAAATAAGAAGTCTACCTAAATAAATTATTCTCTTTATTCCCAAATAGTGACATAGCTAGGCAGATTCGCTTTCCAGGATGCTGGGAAAGATGAGTTACAACCATGTGGAGCGGTAATAGACTGAAAAATACTAAAGGTACCAAGATAAATTCCCCTCGCTCTACTAAATAGTGCCACAGAGACAGATTTATCTTTCAAGGGCTAAAGAAAACTGGGTTACCACCATGTGGAGCTGTAATAGAGTCTGAAGAATACTAAATCTACCTAGATAAATCCCCCTTCACAATCCTAAATAGTGCCACAACTAAGCAGATTTGTCTTTCAGGGTCCTAGGAAAATTGAGTTACCATCATGTGGAACTGTACTAAACTGCGGAACACCAGGTCTATTAAGATAAATCCCTACTCCTAGCCATGTAGGTGGATTGGTACTGTCTAGTATCCTTACACACATACTGGGGAAGTTTTGCAAGAAACTGCTGATGTTTTGCAGCTTCCTTGTCTTATACAGAGCTCTAAATGTCAATTGAAGTGAATACATTGTTTTAAACCCTTTCCTATTCCAAATTTCTTGTTTGCCTGTCTGCTAATGCTAGAGTCAGTATTCAGCTAAAGATGGAAAAGGAGGGGAAAAAAAAGAAACACTTCAAAGACTGCAGGATATCTGTTTAACTGCTTCCTGCAGCCGTTTGCAGATTTCCATAAAGAACTAAAGACAATAGTTCCTGAGCAGGTTATGCTTTTGTTTTTCAGGGTTTAGTGTCCCTTTAAATTTGACAGAGATAATTCCACAGAACATGGACGTTTTCCATGGCGTCATCTGCATTAAAAACGCCACCAACAGCTTCCCATTGACTGCTATAAGAAAAACAAGATCATGCACACATGGACCAGCTTCAAACATTCTTGTTAGGACGAGTTAACACTTAAATTATTTGGTCAGTTATTTCCATCAGTTATTGTGAGCAAAACCCAGTAGTGAAGCCTACCCAGAGATAAGGTATAATGGAAAGATTTACACCTGTTCTGTGTTTTTGAAGCAAACCTGGTTTTGGCCCATAATAACTGATGGAAATAACTAGGGTGGCCACTGACTTCACCCCAGAAAGCCAGACCTTACCAGCCACGCTCCCAAACTTCTAAACCACGCCCTGTTCTTGGCCATGCTCCATTAAACCACTCCCCCGCCCTGTTAAGCCACACCCATTGTTGGCAAAAAATGTGGGGGGAGAACTTTCAAACCGGAAGGTGAGCTGGGGGTAGCCCGGGGTGCTGCTCTCACCCTCAGTCAGCCACAGAGAGCCATGTCTGTGTGCTCTAGTGACTGACTGGGGGTGAGAGAAGCCGGTTAGTGAGTCAATTGTGCTGGCAGCACCCGCTCAGACAACACAATGCTGCTGTCTAAGTGTGAGCTACTGAAAAGGAGGACATCCCTGCATCCGTCCATGCCCTGCGCCAGACGGAGGACAGGGAGGCTGAAAGCCGCACTGTCTGGCCTAAAACCGGATGTCTGGCCACGCTAGAAATAACTGACCAAATAACTGAAGTGTGAACTTGGCCTTACTTCTTTCAAGCCGACGGCATTCCCCATTAAAGTCAAGGACAAAAGTCTGCATTTTTTTATTCATTTGTAACGTTGCAGATAATGGCGACAATAACACTAAGGCAGTTGGTGCAATTTAACAGTTCTTGATTCAACAAGTGAAGTGTCAGATTTATCTCGCACACACTTTAAATGTCTTTTTAAAGTTCTGATTTTAAACTAGACACTATTCCGTTGTCAGGGGCAACCACAGCAATGTAACTCAGTAAATATTCTCTTTGGGAAACTGTTCAAAAGTTCTTACACCGGATGCCCTTTATACCTGATGACTTAGACTCACTTTGAGTTGCAATCCAGCGCTTATGTTCAGACTGAACCTCTTCTTCTCTGGTTCTGAGGCTAGCATATAGCTTATGCTCAGCTCTGTGTCTTTGCTCACAGCTCTTCCTCTCTGAATTCAGCAGGTCACACTTTCTAGGTCTGTAGATACTACTATACTAGAGTTGAGCGAACACCTGGATGTTCGGGTTCGAGAAGTTCGGCCGAACATCCCGGAAATGTTCGGGTTCGGGATCCGAACCCGATCCGAACTTCGTCCCGAACCCGAACCCCATTGAAGTCAATGGGGACCCGAACTTTTCGGCACTAAAAAGGCTGTAAAACAGCCCAGGAAAGAGCTAGAGGGCTGCAAAAGGCAGCAACATGTAGGTAAATCCCCTGCAAACAAATGTGGATAGGGAAATGAATTAAAATAAAAATTAAATAAATAAAAATTAACCAAAATCAATTGGAGAGAGGTTCCATAGCAGAGAATCTGGCTTCCCGTCACCCACCACTGGAACAGTCCATTCTCAGATATTTAGGCTCCGGCACCCAGGCAGAGGAGAGAGGTCCCGTAACAGAGAATCTGTCTTCATGTCAGCAGAGAATTAGTCTGCATGTCATAGCAGAGAATGAGGCTTCACGTCAGCCACCACTGCAACAGTCCATTGGCATATATTTAGGCCCAGCACCCAGGCAGAGGAGGGAGGTCCCGTAACAGAGAATCTGTCTTCATGTCAGCAGAGAATTAGTCTGCATGTCATAGCAGAGAATGAGGCTTCACGTCAGCCACCACTGCAACAGTCCATTGGCATATATTTAGGCCCAGCACACACACAGGCAGAGGAGAGAGGTCCCGTAACAGAGAATCTGGCTTCATGTCAGCAGAGAATCAGTCTGCATGTCATAGCAGAGAATGAGGCTTCACGTCAGCCACCACTGCAACAGTCCATTGGCATATATTTAGGCCCAGCACCCAGGCAGAGGAGGGAGGTCCCGTAACAGAGAATCTGTCTTCATGTCAGCAGAGAATTAGTCTGCATGTCATAGCAGAGAATGAGGCTTCACGTCAGCCACCACTGCAACAGTCCATTGGCATATATTTAGGCCTAGCACACAGGCAGAGCAGAGAGGTCCCGTAACAGACAATCTGGCTTCATGACAGCAGAGAATCAGTCTGCATGTCATAGCAGAGAATGAGGCTTCACGTCACCCACCATGTCCGACCATGTCCACGACCATGTCCACGTCCGCGTCCCTTACTAGATGTTTTTCTCATTGTTATGGTTCACCACAACAACAAATATATTATTTGGCCCAATGTATTGTATTCAAATTCAGCGGGATATAAATTTGAGGCCTAGTATTTAGGCGCTGGGTGACCGGTATGGATTTAGTGACAGAATTAGACTTGGAAATGCACAGAAGCGTGTGTGTGTGAAGTTATTCTGAATGACCCAATGTGCACCTTGAATATTATATACCCTTTTAGGGATAGATTTCAAATAGCTCTGATATAGCAGAAACCACTAAATTATGAAATTGCTAAATTGGGAATTGTATTTCAACCCAGAACAAGAAATGTGCTTGAACGGACACTAAATAACTCGCCCAGCTACAGCACTAAGGACAGATTTAGCGGGATATAAATTTGAGGCCTAGTATTTAGGCGCTGGGTGACAGGTATGGGTTTAGTGCCAGAATTAGACTTGGAAATACACAGTAGCGGGTGTGTGTGAAGTTATTCTGAATGACCCAATGTGCACCTTGAATATTATATACCCTTTTAGGGATAGATTTCAAATAGCTCTGATATAGCAGAAACCACTAAATTATGAAATTGCTAAATTGGGAATTGTATTTCAACCCAGAACAAGAAATGTGCTTGAACGGACACTAAATAACTCGCCCAGCTACAGCACTAAGGACAGATTTAGCGGGATATAAATTTGAGGCCTAGTATTTAGGCGCTGGGTGACAGGTATGGGTTTAGTGACAGAATTAGACTTGAAAATACACAGTAGCGGGTGTGTGTGAAGTTATTCTGAATGACCCAATGTGCACCTTGAATATTATATACCCTTTTAGGGATAGATTTCAAATAGCTCTGATATAGCAGAAACCACTAAATTATGAAATTGCTAAATTGGGAATTGTACTTCAACCCAGAACAAAAAATGTGCTTTGACGGACACTAAATAACTTTCCCAGCTACAACAGGACAGCGGTAACGAGAGATTTAGCGGGATATAAATTTGAGGCCTAGTATTTAGGCGCTGGGTGACCGGTATGGATTTAGTGACAGAATTAGACTGGGATATGGCCAAAAAATAACCACACTATTGCTGGTTAAATGCACTTGGTGACGGGCGCAGCTTGCCCCTGATGTAGTATATGGCCAAAAAATGAACAGACTATTGCTGGTTAAATGCACTTGGTGTCACAGCTTGACCAACCACACTACTGAGGGTTAAATGCACTTGGTGACGGGCGCAGCTTGCCCCTGATGTAGTATATGGCCAAAAAATAAACAGACTATTGCTGGTTAAATGCACTTGGTGTGACAGCTTCACCCTGATGTAGGCTTTAGCCAGAAAACAACCACACCATTGAGGGTTAAATGCACTTGGTGACAGGCGCAGCTTGCCCCTGATTTTGTATATGGCCAAAAAATGAACAGACTATTGCTGGTTAAATGCACTTGGTGTGACAGCTTCACCCTGATGTAGGCTTTAGCCAAAAAACAACCACACCATTGAGGGTTAAATGCACTTGGTGACAGGCGCAGCTTGCCCCTGATTTTGTATATGGCCAAAAAATGAACAGACTATTGCTGGTTAAATGCACTTGGTGTGACAGCTTCACCCTGATGTAGGCTTTAGCCAAAAAACAACCACACCATTGAGGGTTAAATGCACTTGGTGACAGGCGCAGCTTGCCCCTGATTTTGTATATGGCCAAAAAATGAACAGACTATTGCTGGTTAAATGCACTTGGTGTGACAGCTTCACCCTGATGTAGGCTTTAGCCAAAAAACAACCACACCATTGAGGGTTAAATGCACTTGGTGACAGGCGCAGCTTGCCCCTGATTTTGTATATGGCCAAAAAATGAACAGACTATTGCTGGTTAAATGCACTTGGTGTGACAGCTTCACCCTGATGTAGGCTTTAGCCAAAAAACAACCACACCATTGAGGGTTAAATGCACTTGGTCGCAGCTTGTGCTGGCGCACCACAAGACACAAAATGGCCGCCGATCACCCCAGAAAAATGTGACTGACAAACGGTCTGGGCAGCCTAAAAACAGTGAGCAATTGAGGATCAGCAGCTCAATGATCCACAGCTGCAGATCGATCAGTTAATCAAGTCCTTTGGAGGAGTTAATCTGCCTAATCTCGCCCTACTGTCGCAGCCGCAACCTCTCCCTACGCTAATCAGAGCAGAGTGACGGGCGGCGCTATGTGACTCCAGCTTAAATAGAGGCTGGGTCACATGGTGCTCTGGCCAATCACAGCCATGCCAATAGTAGGCATGGCTGTGATGGCCTCTTGGGGCAAGTAGTATGACGCTTGTTGATTGGCTGCTTTGCAGCCTTTCAAAAAGCGCCAAGAAAGCGTCACAAAAGCGCCAAGAAAGCGACGAACACCGAACCCGAACCCGGACTTTTACGAAAATGTCCGGGTTCGGGTCCGTGTCACGGACACCCCAAAATTCGGTACGAACCCGAACTATACAGTTCGAGTTCGCTCATCCCTATACTATACCTCTGTTTCTGCTGTTTCTCAGTCCACCTTACAAATTCTCTCTCTGCTTCAGTTAAGTTGCTGTGGTGCGAACCGTAAAAACTTCCCCAACTGTCTCCTGAACTTTGATTTCACCTCCTTCTTGCTCACACACAGACCAAGGATGTCAAACTCATGGCCCTCCAGCTGTTGCAAAACTACAAATTTCCATTATGCCCAGTCTACAGCAATCAGTGCATGCTGGGAGTTGTAGTTTTGCAACAGCAAGAGGGCCATGAGTTTGACATTCCTGATGTAGACATTTTGCCAGGCTATGCATGCAGGGGGAGTGCAGCTTCTCTAAGCGTTAGATGTTTTTGGCAGTATTTCCACTGCCAAAAATGCAATGTTCTCAGAGGCAGATCAGCCTACTCCTCTGCCACTGGCTTGCTCACACAGATTTTATCAGATTTTTATTAACATGACTACGGTAATTTTAAAGGGGTTGTCTCACTTTAGCAAATTGCATTTATTATGTAGAAGAAGTTAATACAAATCACTTGCTAATGTATTGTGATTGTCCATATTGCTTGTTTGCTGGCTGGATTTGTAATACCCCACTACTGTCTCTAATGGTTAACATACCGTATTTTTCGCCCTATAAGACACACTTTTTTCCCCCCAAAAGTGGGGCGAATGCTGCATTTTGCCGAATTTTCAATGATACACCTGCCGCGATGCTGCGCGGCGGGTGTATCAGCTAAAAGGGAGGAGGGGCTGGGGGCTGGCATCTGCTTTTATAATGACAGCGGGGCCCATGCAGTGACTGTATTCTACTACACGTATAGTATCTGTAATAGTTAATTTGTTATGTATATAATTGGGTAATCAGCGCCTGTATACTTACAACTACAAGCGCTCGGTAGCAGAGAGGAGGGAGGAGGCAGGCCAGGAGGACGGGTGCTGGCAGCGTGAGTCATACGTCACACGTCTGTGCCGCCCACTTTATGAATGAAGCAGGCGGCGTGGGCGCATGACATAGTGACTCACGTTGCCAGCGCCCGTCCTCCAGCCCTGCCTCCTCCCTCCTCTCTGCTACCGAGCGCTTGTAATTGTAAGTATACAGGCGCTTATTACCCGATTATATACATAACAATTAACTATTACAGATATGATTATATACAGTGAGCGGGGCCCGTGTAGTAGAATACAGTCACTGCACGGGCCCCGCTGTCATTATAAAAGCAGATGCGACCCCCACCCCCTGTATTGAGGGTTATTCACACTACAGGGACACTATTATGGAGGGGATCTGTGGATGACAAATAGCATAAGATGCTATATATGTGTCATCCACAGATCCCCCCCCATAACTGTCATACACAGATCCCCCACAGATAACAGTGCCATCCAGAGACCCCAATAAGAGCCATCCAGAGATCCTCATAACAGTGTCACCCACAGATCCCCCATAACAGTGTCAGCCACAGATCCCCATAACAGTGTCACCCACCAGTGGCGTAGGGATAGCCATAGCAACCATAGCAGTGGCTATGGGGCCCTACGCCACTGGGGGCCCGTCCCGGACTGCATTCATTTTTTATTTTTTTTTACACAGCCGGGCAGCCAGGTGGGCGGGGCTCACCCACAGATTCCCATAACAGTGCGTCACCCACAGATCCCCCATAACAGTGCGTCACCCACAGATCCCCCATAACAGTGCGCCATCCACAGACCATCATTAGTTCAAAACCCACCAAAAGCACAAAAGCACACCTTTTGGTTCAAAATATTTTTTTTCTTATTTTCCTCCTCAAAAACCTAGGTGTGTCTTATAGGGTGAAAAATACGGTAAATGCCATCTGTGTATTTATTTCCAGGTCCTTCACATGGTGCATTTAATAATCTTGCTATGTAACTGTTATGTTTGTGTACTGTGCCTGGTTTGCCAGCAGGTGGCAGCGTATATAGCAGATAGATCCTTAGATAGAATGGAACTTACCATTCCATTCTCCCCCTTTTGGGCAGAAGTGGGCTAGTCCTGCTTCCCACCAGAAGGAAGGGTTGCAGTCCTAGTTTATTCCAGTTTAGACTCAATAGTGGAGCTGAGAAGACATAAAAAGATGTAGCAGCAAGAGGAAAATGTTCTCTGGCTGTGGCAGGAGTCTCTCCAAAGAGAAGTAGCTCATATAGCCCCCTGACTCCTTGCTAATTTACTTACTGAGTGTCAGGAGGGGGACAACAGCCAACGGCACCCCAATCCAGGTATACCAGAATCGACCGAAAGTCCAGTAACCAGACCCAGGCTGAGTTTAGCACAGCAGAGAGAAAGCAGAGTTATTAATTGTGCCTGCCAGTTTATGCCAAAGTCTGCTGGGACCAAAGAAAGCCTGAATATAAGAAAAGCCTGAATATTGTCTGGATGCAAGTTTACCCAAGTAAAGCTGTTGAACTTTTTAAGTGTCTGGACTCGACTTATTCTCCACCATTAATCATCCCCTTTTTTTTTTTCAGAACCTAACCCTGGGGAGCGATGGTATCCATGTAGGAGCACCGTGACACACACAGAAAACTGTTGGGGCTGCACCACACCACTCGGCATTCCTATAAACCTGGGACACGATCGGCCCTGGGGGGGCGGCACATTGCAGATTCATTTTTACGTCATATTACACATTACTCGTTTTCATGGTTGCGACCACCCTGCAACCCAACAGCGGTGGTTGTGCTTGCACACTATAGAAAAAAACAGTAGCATATGCCCACTCCCACGGTCCCGGCCACCACAGAGGCTATGTTTTTTCCCTTTAGTCTGCAAGGATGACCACCACTGATTGCAGGGTGGTAGTAACCATGGAAACAAGCAGTGTATACTTTTATGGAAAAATGAATCAAGCCAGCAAAGGAAGCAATATGAGACAATCACAATACATTAGTAAGTGCCTTGTGTTAACTTTCTCTACATAATAAATGCCACTTGCTGAAGTGAGACAACCCCTTTAAGCACTTTACATTCTATGGTTGGGTGTCCCCTTAGGCTTCTATATATAATAATTAAAACCACAAGTACAGAGACATTGTACCACACAATATTTCCCCACTAATAGTAAGGACATTTTTTCCTGCAAAAATCTTATCATGGATGTTCTCACATTACAATATTTATATGGATACCTTATATTAGGGAAGTGTGATTTATGCCGATGGTGAGATCATATTTAGCCCATTCCTGTCAATGGTTATAGTCTGTGAGCTATACTGTATGAGAAGAGAGCCTGTAGTTTGTTTTTCTATGCAGCAGACCACAGGAAAAATAATAAAAATGCACTACATGATACACACAGTTTTTTTTTTCTTTGCATGTCTGTGCCATGATATATTCAAGTATAAGACATTCACCTGGCAGAGCTTTATTTTTGGGGTGCATGCCAAACGTAGACCCATAACTCAATATGAACACAACCTAACTAACAGGAGGGCTCTTTTCTTTGTGGACATCCTGAACTGTGGAAATGGTGTACATGGTTTCTAAAGGTCACATTGAATTCTGTAGAGAATGGGTGTTCATGTTCAAGGCTGAACCATTACAATCTATGTACATCAATAAAGTATAAAACATTTTTTATCATGAGACAACTCCCTGAACGTTCTTGCTGTCTGCAGTCACCCCTGATGGGAGCTTACTTTATATGATTTTAAACGTGGTTGTCCATGGGGATACTTTTTTTTAAGAACAGAATGGGTTAAACAATAAAAGAAGCATTACTAACCGATCCCCAGCTACTTGTGACCTCTATCAGGTACTTGCCTCAACCAGTGACTGACTGAGTAGGCATCTCCTGGCATTTGCTGTATGTTGAGCCAGGACCAAGAAGCAGCAGGGCATCATTGAAATGAGTCATACTGCTTCTTTTTGAACAGTACTCGTTCATATCCCTTATCTAAAAAAGTTTTATTCTGCCAAACAACCCCTTTAAATATTGCCCGCTCAATAATAAATTCCTTTGCTGTAATCATGTAAGTTTTGGCTGGTGATGGCTGCAGGCCCCCACAGTGTTATCATTTAAAATATTTCTGGGGCGAAAATTGATGGCCTCTACAATATCAGATTGATGGGCCCGATTCCAAGTGAATGGGACTGAGTTGCAGATCAGGTACATCCACTTTTCAATATTCAGAGTTATGCCTGGTAAATCATGAAGGTGATGCACCATTTGCTTCAGCCCTCTCAATCAGAGGTGCTAGGAGTTGGACCCCCACCAATATACAGTCATGTGAAAAAATTAGGACACCCTTTGAAAGCATGTGGTTTTTTGTAACATTTTTAATAAAAGGTTATTTCATCTCCGTTTCAACAATACAGAGAGATTAAAGTAATCCGACTAAACAAAGAAAACTGAAGAAAAGTCTTTTCAAGATCTTCTGTAAATGTCATTCTACAAAAATGCCTATTCTAACTGAGGAAAAAGATAGGACACCCTTGCCCCTAATAGCGAGTGTTACCTCCTTTGGCTGAAATAACTGCAGTGAGACGGTTCTTGTAGCCATCTACCAGTCTTCGACATCGGTCTGAGGAAATTTTACCCCACTCCTCAATGCAGAACTTTTTCAGCTGTGAGATGTTTGAGGGGTTTCTTGCACGTACAGCCCTTTTCAAGTCACCCCACAGCATCTCAATGGGATTCAAATCTGGACTTTGACTTGGCCATTCCAGGACTCTCCATTTCTTCTTTTTCAGCCAATCTTTGGTTGATTTACTAGTATGTTTTGGGTCATTGTCATGTTGCATGGTCCAGTTCCGCTTCAGCTTTAATTTTCTAACTGATGGTCTCACATGTTCTTCAAGCACCTTCTGATACACAGTAGAATTCATCGTGGATTCTATGATGGTGAGCTGACCAGGTCCTGCTGCAGCAAAGCAGCCCCAAACCATGACACTTCCACCTCCATGCTTCACAGTTGGTATGAGGTTCTTTTCTTGGAATGCTGTGTTTGGTTTACGCCAAACATGTCCTCTGCTGTTGTGTCCAAATAATTCAATTTTGGACTCATCTGTCCAAAGAACATTATTCCAGAAGTCCTGGTCTTTGTCAACTTTATCTCTGGCAAATGTCAGTCTGGCCTCGATGTTTCTCTTGGAAAGCAAAGGTTTCCTCCTTGCACACCTCCCATGCAAGTTAAACTTGTACAGTCTCTTTCTGATTGTAGAGGCATGTACTTCTACATCAACAGTAGCCAGAGCCTGCTGTAGTTCTCGAGATGACACTTTAGGGTTTTTGGAGACCTCTTTTAGCATCTTGCGGTCTGCTCTTGGGGTGAACTTGCTGGGGCGACCAGTCCTGGGCATGTTGGCAGTTGTTTTGAAAGCCCTCCACTTGTAGACTATCTTCCGGACAGTGGAATGGCTGATTTCAAAATCTTTTGAGATCTTTTTAAATCCCTTCCCAGACTCATAGGCTGCTACAATCTTTTTTCTGAAGTCCTCTGACAGCTCTTTTGCTCTCACCATGGTGCTCACTCTCACTTCAACAGTCAGGAGCACACCAAACTAAATGTCTGAGGTTTAAATAGGGCAAGCCTCATTCAACATGCAGAGTAACGATCTACTAATTATGTGCACCTGGTGTGATATACCTGTGTGAGATCTGAGCCAATTTAAGAGGGAATACATGTGAGGGTGTCCTATCTTTTTCCTCAGTTAGAATAGGCATTTTTGTAGAATGACATTTACAGAAGATCTTGAAAAGACTTTTCTTCAGTTTTCTTTGTTTAGTTGGATTACTTTAATCTCTCTGTATTGTTGAAACGGAGATGAAATAACCTTTTATTAAAAATGTTACAAAAAACCACATGCTTTCAAAGGGTGTCCTAATTTTTTCACATGACTGTAACACTGATGACCTATCCTAAGTCTGCAGCATTCACAACTGCATTGTTATTTCTGCTGGTCTGATCTCCAATAGGAGCAAAACGAAAATAATGGCGCTAGTGGATCCATTATACATTAGCTGACAACTGTCCCAAATTTGATGGGACTGTCCTTGCAAATTCGAGCTGTCTCGAGCTGAAAATGTGCATGGCTAAAGCTAACCTCGCCCATAAGTGGATGTTCTTAGGCAGAGTCGTGGTGTTCCCTGGGAGGGTTTTAGATGCTCCAAATTTACCAACTTAAATGTGGATAAGTATGCATCATATAACAGACACCAATGGTGCCGGAAGTTCCCCTTGACTACAATGGAATTTGGTTTCCGCCCTGATATCAGTAATTTTGCTTACAGAACAGCACAGCACGCATATTTCACAGAATCTGAGACAGACGGTTCCAATAGAGCCTCCACGGTAGATGGGGATAAAGCTTTAGTCTCTGACTATACTGTGTATACGGAGCTTTCTATCAGAACTAATGAGCTCCATTCCATACATAAACCATAAATTATAACATTGTCAACCACAGAATGTTGGTTTTAAAGACTTAAAAACAAAATATTGTTGAAATGTGATGAAAAGTGAAAGTAGTGACCTGATTGGATGCCATGGGGAACTACTCCACTGCTGCTTTGATACAGTACATTCTATCCAGCATGAGGCTAGGTGTACTTGACTTTGGAGACTATTCATATTATCACCACTAGATGGAGATATACCTCTAGCATTCAGAGACCTGTAGCATAACATTTTAAATAATGTCTATCAGGTATACCTATTACTGCACCAACACCTTTTTACTTAACTTACAATTAAGTGACCATATTATACTTCAACCCACATTCATTTACATATCATTAACAGCGCTTATAGTAGTTTAAAAGTCTTGTCAGCTCAAATGATTTCTATGGGATTGTTGGTGTGTATTTATATGCATAGGAGCAAGTTATTGGAGGGGGAGATATTGGAGGGGGGGTGGGGGCGTTTTATCTCTGCATATGCGTGGACATATTTTCTAGGCATTCTTTTACGCAGCTTGATTTTGCTATTGCCGACCATATTAATGAAATAGCTGCTGGCTGAACACCCACGTAGCCAACCATTATGGGGCAGATTTCTAAAGACTGGCGTTTTAGACGCCGGTCTTAATAAACCCCTAAACTGGTGGTGGATCCGCCACAGTTATGAGACGCAGGACTCTACATCAGTGTTTCCCAACCAGTGTGCCTCCAGCGGTTACAAAACTACAACTCCCAGCATGCCCGCACAGCCAAATGCTGTCCGGGCATGCTGGGAGTTGTAGTTTTGCAACAGCTGGAGACATACTGGTTGGGAAACACTGCTCTACATAACTTAGGCCAATCCTTCACCGCTTCTAAATGTAAGAAACATTCCTTTCTGCCTTACATTTAGACCATTTTATAGGCCTAAAACAGACGTAGAAAATGGTAAATGAGACGGGCTTTCCGGGCCCTTTCCCCCCACTTTTTAGACTTGGTATGAGTGAGGAGAAGTTGCAGATTGTCCCGCAAAGAACCATTTCGTCATAATCTGTGCCAGAAATACACCTAATTTAGGTGTATTTCTGCTTCATAAATGACCCCCTATATCTCTTGAGTGCCTCATAAACACACATGCAGGGATCTGCCAAATGTTCTTCAATGAGCCCTTTGCAGTGAATAGAGGAAACAGCTGTGCCACTTCCTCTATTGGACCTGTGTCTTAGGGCTCATGCACACGACTGCATGTATTTTGCGGTCCGCAAAAAATGGATCTGCAAAAAATACGCATGACATCCGTGTGCATTCCGTATTTTGCGGAACAGAACAGCTGGCCCCTAATAGAACAGTACTATCCTTGTCCGTAATGCGGACAATATTAGGACATGTTCTATTTTTTGGCGGAACGGAAATATGGACATACAGAAATGGAATGCACACTTCAGTTTTTTTTGACCCATTGAAGTGAATGGTTCCGCATACGGTCTTTAAAAACAAAAACGGAACGGACATGGAAAGAAAATACGTTCGTGTGCATGAACCCTTAGTCATAGGAGCGCTCCGTAGACCATGATCAGCTCTGCCTATGTGCATGCAATGCCCCCAGAGAGGGCTGTTTTCTTCTGTAACAGGGCCTTTAGTGGATCCATAGTGGAAAAGTGCAAAATAAAAAAAGCTTCTGTGCCGACCTGAGTTTTTTTTTATGACTTCTTGGGGAGCATACACTACATGCAGAATTATTAGGCAAATGAGTATTTTGACCACATCATCCTCTTTATGCATGTTGTCTTACTCCAAGCTGTATAGGCTCGAAAGCCTACTACCAATTAAGCATATTAGGTGATGTGCATCTCTGTAATGAGAAGGGGTGTGGTCTAATGACATCAACACCCAGGTGTGCATAATTATTAGGCAACTTCCTTTCCTTTGGCAAAATGGGTCAAAAGAAGGACTTGACAGGCTCAGAAAAGCCAAAAATAGTGAGATATCTTGCAGAGGGATGCAGCACTCTTAAAATTGCAAAGCTTCTGAAGTGTGATCATCGAACAATCAAGCGTTTCATTCAAAATAGTCAACAGGGTCGCAAGAAGCGTGTGGAAAAACCAAGGCGCAAAATAACTGCCCATGAACTGAGAAAAGTCAAGCGTGCAGCTGCCAAGATGCCACTTGCCACCAGTTTGGCCATATTTCAGAGCTGCAACATCACTGGAGTGCCCAAAAGCACAAGGTGTGCAATACTCAGAGACATGGCCAAGGTAAGAAAGGCTGAAAGACGACCACCACTGAACAAGACACACAAGCTGAAACGTCAAGTCTGGGCCAAGAAATATCTCAAGACTGATTTTTCTAAGGTTTTATGGACTGATGAAATGAGAGTGAGTCTTGATGGGCCAGATGGCTGGATTGGTAAAGGGCAGAGAGCTCCAGTCTGACTCAGACGCCAGCAAGGTGGAGGTGGAGTACTGGTTTGGGCTGGTATCTTCAAAGATGAGCTTGTGGGGCCTTTTTGGGTTGAGGATGGAGTCAAGCTCAACTCCCAGTCCTACTGCCAGTTTCTGGAAGACACCTTCTTCAAGCAGTGGTACAGGAAGAAGTCTGCAAGGTAAGAAAAACATGATTTTCATGCAGGACAATGCTCCATCACACGCGTCCAAGTACTCCACAATGTGGCTGGCAAGAAAGGGTATAAAAGAAGAAAATCTAATGACATGGCCTCCTTGTTCACCTGATCTGAACCCCATTGAGAACCTGTGGTCCATCATCAAATGTGAGATTTACAAGGAGGGAAAACAGTACACCTCTCTGAACAGTGTCTGGGAGGCTGTGGTTGCTGCTGCACGCAATGTTGATGGTGAACAGATCAAAACACTGACAGAATCCATGGATGGCAGGCTTTTGAGTGTCCTTGCAAAGAAAGGTGGCTATATTGGTCACTGATTTGTTTTTGTTTGGTTTTTGAATGTCAGAAATGTATATTTGTGAATGTTGAGATGTTATATTGGTTTCACTGGTAAAAATAAATAATTGAAATGGGTATATATTTGTTTTTTGTTAAGTTGCCTAATAATTATGTACAGTAATAGTCACCTGCACACACAGATATCCCCCTAAAATAGCGAAAACTAAAAACAAACTAAAAACTACTTCCAAAAATATTCAGCTTTGATATTAATGAGTTTTTTGGGTTCATTGAGAACATGGTTGTTGTTCAATAATAAAATTAATCCTCAAAAATACAACTTGCCTAATATTTCTGCACTCCCTGTATTATGTGCCAAAAATATAAATAAAAAGTTAAAAGAATATAATAAAAGAAATCAAAAACACCAACTTCAAACGAAACAGTCAGCATAGTCATGCAAAACTATACATATTATAAAAGACTAACAGAAAATAGGGAACCCATATAAATCATTTATTTGTGTGCCAGTTTGTATATTTAAAAAAAATAAAATCTCTAAGTGTCATGTAAAAAATGTCACTAAAATGATTTCGGTAGTCCGCAAATAAAAAAAGTTAGGGTTATTAAACCACCATGTGCAGTAAATCACAAAAAAAGTGTCTGGTCATTAAGGCCTTTTCACACCTGCTCATGAAAGGGTTAAAACCCCATGTTCAAAACTGTCAAAAATAAGAGGAGGGAGGCTCTTGGCAGCGTTACTGGTGAAACAACGGAACAGTCCCTCCTAGGGTCCACTGAAGACCTTATTTGCATACAAACTTTGAAACCAATTTTGGAGGTGACAGACTCCCTTTAAAGGGAAACTGTCACCAATTTTATGGTGTCCTAACTAAGGGCAACATAAATAAGTGACTGATTCTCTTAGCAAAATGCTGGGTCACTTTCTTTAATTGACCCAGTCAATCTGCCAACATCTTGTATTGAAAAGCTCCAGCTGATAATGATGAGTCATGAATATTCATGAGCTCCTGACTCTCCCCGCCCACCTGCTGCTGAATGACAGTTATTTTCCATATGAATCAGCAGCAGTTGAGCAGGGGAGTGGCTATAGCTCTGAATTAAATATACGCTGGACTTAATGACATCACGCCGGACTCCAATCAGCTCATTAGCATGCGGCATGCGGCATCTTTGTGTGTATATTATGAGATAACCATCTGCCACACCAGTAAGTGAATATATCTAAGGCACTTTTTAGTACTTAATGATTGTATATAATTAGTTAGATTATAATCAAATATCCACATGACAGGTTCTCTTTAAGTCATTGGACAGATGCATCCAACTCTGTCACGTACAGCTGCAAATGATTCTTTTGCATTCTGTTTATTGCTTGTCTGCTGGAAAGAATGTATACCTCACATGCCTAATATAGGGCCTGCAGCCATTTATCATAGTAATTTCTACCATAGTAATTTGCTCTAATAAATCTCTTCCAGATGTCTACGGGTGAGGTAAGTTATATAGCGCTATGTGAGACATATTGTACCACATGTTGCTGACATTCTTGAGGTGTGTTTTTGGTAAACAGATTACTATGGGACTATGTATTAAAGACTTATAACATGCAGTGGTAATTTCAATACATTACATTTACGTTTTAAAAATGTAGAGGTTGTGTCTACATTTGTAGCCATTTTAAGGCTAAGGCTACTTTCACACTCGCGTTTCACGGAAACGGATCAGTCGCACAAATGACAAAACAGAGGCGACCGGAACCCATTAAGATGGATCTGTTCAAATGGATCCGTCTGCAAAGCGGATCCGTTCTTCACATTTGTTTTTGTTTTCACTTCCGTTTAGTGGATCCGTTTTTTAAGGAGGAGCCGTGTCTCAAAGTTTCCACCCACTTTTACAGTGTATTTAAGCAGGGAAACCTCCATTCAGGCTCTTTTGTGTTTTGGGACCATGTTGCCTGCATACATACATCTGCGATTGAGCTTACTAATCCACAATTATATGCGCATGTGTAACATCCCAGACTATGTCACTAAACTCTGTCTCCCTGCTACCATATGTTAGGTGTGTATGTATTATCATCTTGTGTAATCTAACACTGCATTCTCCATTATGTGCATTTCCTATGCCTGTTTCATATAATTGCTGTGATTTCCATGTACACCAGCAGGTGGCAGCAATGTGTTTAGCATAGACTTAGACGGTTTAGCATAGCTAGACTGGAATAGTACATTCCAATCTAGCTCCCCCTCTTTGAGGAGGTGTGGAATGTTCCCACTTCCTGCCTCATGGGGAGGAAAGAAAGTTCTAGTCAGTGTACCAGCCACCCCTGTTGGGGAAGGCTGTGTTAGTAGGAGCTCCCATAAACAGGGATCCCAAGATAGGATTGAGTCTCGGCTGAGGCAAAGATCACCCTTCCCAGCCTGAGCCATCAGCCTCAGCTGTTTGACAAGAAAAGCAGCCACCTCCAGCCTCCAGGAAGAAGCATCACCTGTGAGCCAAGCTGTGAGTACTGTGAGCTGTTACGCCTTCCTGCGGGGTTGTTTTGGGCCGAAACAGGTACACTGACACCTTTGTAGCTTGTGCGTCACACTGTTGCTAGTTTATTTTGCAAGTTGCTCAAATTAACAAACAAAACCAAAAAACAACAACAGCCGTCTGGCTCCTGCCTATCTCACTCGGCAGCCCTAGCTAAACTCATAACACAAAACACAAAGAGCATTTTCAAGGGGAAAACAGAGCAACTTACAGTTCAGTAGTTAGGTGGAGAAGCCAACCGCTCTCAGAGCTCCTGGGCTTGCAGCTTCTCAAACAGACTGCCAGAGAGAGAGCTCCTGGGTCAGGGCTGCTGACTTAATTAGTACATCTGTGTGAGCAGTCCCCCAGGGAGGTAAAACCCGGACTGGCTCCGGGTGGTCAGGGAACCCACCCAACTCTTCCCTGACCGGCTCCAGGACCCTAAACTGGTTTTCTTTTTCCCAGAAAGCTTCTGGATACAAAGAAAACCAAACCTTCCTGGAGCCTTTTAACACATGAAGTGCTGGAAACTTGGTGCAATGTACACACCATCCAGAACTTTCTCTGCAAAACATTGTGACACCCTGTCACATACCCCCTCCCTCTGTTCGAACCCGTGGGTACGGACACTTTCCGAGAACATACAATGAGTTCGGGAGAGAGCGTCAGCATTGGCCTGCAGCTTTCCTGCTCTGTGCTCCACTGAGAAATTATAGTCCTGTAGTGACAGGAACCAGCGGGTCACCCTTGCATTATGATCTTTGGCCCGTGACATCCAGGTAAGAGGGGAGTGATCTGTCACTAACTGAAATTGACGGCCGAGCAGATAGTATCGCAGAGTCTCTAAAGCCCACTTGATGGCCAAACACTCACGCTCCACAATACTATAGTTTTTCTCAGCTGGGGTTAGCTTCCTACTCAAATATATCAGTGGGTGTTCTTCTCCATGCACCAACTGTGACAACACGGCCCCTAGGCCCACATTGGAAGCATCTGTTTGAACAACAAACTTTTTTTTGAAATCAGGAGCGATCAAAACTGGCCTACTGCATAACACCTCCTTGAGTTTACAGAACGCAACCTCAGCATCTTTGTTCCAAGAAATTCCCCCTGAGCTTTTGCCCTTGATTAGGTCCGTAAGCGGAGCAGCTATGGTGGCAAAATCTGGAATAAACCTCTGGTAATACCCTACCATGCCCAGAAACGTCCTCACCTGTTTTTTTGTGCAAGGTTGAGGCCACTCCTTAATTGCCTGTACCTTTTGAGCCTGAGGCTTGATGAGGCCTTTACCAATAATGTACCCTAGGTATCGTGCCTCTTCAAGGCCCAGGGCACATTTCTTGGGATTGGCCGTCAGACCAGCCTGCTGAATTGAGTTTACCACCGCTTGGACCTTGGGAAGATGACTTTCCCAATCCGAACTGAATATCACCACGTCGTCAAGGTAGGCCGACGCGAAGTGCCGGTGTGGCCTAAGGACTTCATCCATCAACCTCTGAAAGGTGGCAGGGGCCCCATGAAGCCCAAACGGCATTCTCACATACTGGAATAGGCCCTGAGGAGTAGTATATGCTTTTCCCTAGCCGTTGAAGTAAGTGGAATCTGCCAATAACCTCTGGTTAGATCCAGGGTGGTAATGTACCTGGCTGGACCTAACCTTTCTATCAACTCATCCACCCGTGGCATGGGATAAGCGTCAAACTTTGAGATATCGTTTAATTTGCGAAAGTCGTTGCAAAACCGCCAGGACCCATCCGGTTTTGGTACCAACACCACAGGGCTAGACCAATCACTATGGGACGGCTCAATAACACCTAGATCCAACATTCTCTGGATCTCACCGGCTACTGTCTGTCTGCGAGCTTCAGGAATGCGATATGGCTTCAAGCGAACCCGAGCTTGTGGATCTGTAACAATATCATGCTTAATTACATGAGTGCAACCTGGCCACTCTGAAAACACATCAGCATTCCTAAGGAGGAATTCCTTTACCTCTTGGGCTTGTGCCCTTGACAAAGTCTCCGAGACCTTCACCTCAGTAACTTCCCCCTGAAGTTTAGGGCTGAGAGGCTCAGCTGCCATAGAAACTAACGGTTCCTTCCAGGCCTTTATTAAATTGACATGATAAATTTGCATTTTTTCCGTCTGTCAGGTTGGTGGACTTTATAATTCACCTCCCCTATCTTCTCTACAACCTCATAGGGCCCTTGCCATTTCGCTAGGAATTTGCTTTCGACGGTGGGAACCAGAACCAGGACCCGGTCACCCGGCTGAAAAACCCTGAGTCTGGCTCCCCGATTGTATATGCGACTTTGGGCCTCTTGAGCCTGTCTCATATGTTCTTGTACTATGGGCATTACAGCTGTGATGCGATCCTGCATCTGTAGAACATGTTTCACCACGGAGCGGTGGGGAGAGGGCTCCTCTTCCCATGACTCCTTTGCAATATCCAAAAGCCCCCGGGGTTGTCGCCCATACAAAAGCTCAAACGGGGAAAATCCAGTAGACGACTGAGGCACCTCACGAACAGCAAACATCAAGTAGGGGAGCAGGCAATCCCAATCTCTCCCGTCTGCCTCAACAACCCTTTTTAACATTCTCTTGAGGGTTTTGTTGAAGTGCTCAATCAACCCATCAGTTTGAGGGTGATAGACAGATGTCCTTAACTGTTTTATACCCAGCAGCTTACACAAACCTTTCATTACGTTTGACATAAAAGGCGTTCCTTGATCCGTCAGGATCTCTTTTGGAATGCCTGTTCTAGCAAACATATGAAACAGCTCCCGGGCAATTGTTTTAGCTGACGTGTTCCGCAGAGGAACCGCCTCGGGATACCTAGTGGCATAGTCTAAAACCACAAGAATGTATTGATGTCCCTTTGCAGATTTCACCAGGGGCCCCACCAAATCCATTGCAATCCGGTGAAAAGGTACCTCAATGATGGGTAACGGTACCAAGGGTCCCCGGTAATGAGGCGCAGGGGACGTCAACTAACATTCTGGGCAAGACAAACAGAATCGTTTGATTTCTGCAAATATGCCAGGCCAAAAAAACCTCTGGAGTACCCGTTGCTGCGTTTTCTCGGCTGCCAGGTGTCCTCCCATGGGGTTTTTATGAGCCAGGTCAAGTACCACTTTCCTATGCGATTTGGGAACAACTAGTTGCTCTACGACTTCACCCCTTATATTATCAACACGATAGAGAAGATCATGCTTGACAGCAAAGTGAGGGTACACCTTCTCCAAGCCCGTACTGTGGTCAACCTCATTAACCACAGCCACATTTTCCCAAGCATGAGCTAACGTTGGGTCCCTCAGTTGGGATGTGCCAAAGTTATCTTGAGAGCAGTTTATTTCTGGCATAGGTAACTCTTCCACAGACTCTTGTGGTCTCTCGGATTCCCCCACTAGCACAGAGAAGGGGAACTGGTCAGGCTCAACTGGGGTCAGTCCACCGGCCGGTGCTTCAGAACCGGAATCCCCAAAGTTAGGCAGGCTAGCCAGAGTTTCATCTCTCGCACTTAGGGAAACTTGAGGTGGAAAGTCGACCGCCCACAGGTCCCAGAACAAAGGAAAGTCCCGCCCTAGTATGACACTATGCATCAGGGATTTAGACACTCCAACCTCATGGGATGTCACACCAAACTGAGTCTCAATGGGGACCACCGCTGTACCATAACTTTTTTAATCACCATGTATGCACACAACACCCATGCACTGGTTTTTAAGCTGGTCTGGAGCTACCAGGTCTGAGTGTACAAGCGTAACGAGGCTCCCAGAATCCAGCAAGGCCTGGACACTCCTTCCATCCACTTTGACTTGTGCCATGTGAGCCAGCGCAGATGTCAGACATGCTGGATGAGCAAAGAAGGAAAGGCGCCGAGAGGCTCCTCACTCCATAGGTACTGGGACATCAGGACATTTAGCAGCCACATGCCCCCGGGCTTTGCACCTCCAGCACTGGACACGGGAGCCTGGTAGGGTCTCTTTAAGCAGCCTAGTATCCATGTTGGTCTTCACCCACGTTTTCAAACCAGGATCAGCATTTAAGGTTGAGGCGCCTCTCCCCGCCACTGCGGGCAGATGCCGCTTTACAGGCAAGTTCTCGGGGTCAGACCCCCCCTGCCAAAAAACCCTCTGCTGCGAGGTAGCGTTCAACCATCTCAACTAACTCATTGGCAGACTTTGGATCAGCGTGACTGACCCATTTTCTTAATTCATACGGCAGCGCCGTCAGGAAGCGATCCATTGTGACCCTTTCGACAATCTGGGGTGCCGTGAGTATCTCAGGTTGCAACCACTTTCGTACCAGATAAATTAGGTCATGCATCTGTGACCTGGGAGACTTATTAGGTTGGTAATTCCAGCGGTGCACGCGTTGGGCCCGCACAGCAGGAGTGACCCCCAAACGGCAGAGAATTTCTAGCTTTAGCTTCTCGTAGTCCTGGGCATCCTCGGCAGACAAATCAAAATACGCTTTCTGAGAGTCACCAGTTAGAAATGGAGCAACCAACCCCGCCCACTGAGGCTTAGGCCACGCCTCCCGATCTGCGGTACGTTAGAAAGTATTCAGAAACGCTTCCACGTCATCGTGTAGGGTCATTTTCTGAAGAAAATGGCTTGCTTTGATCAACCCACTATTGCTAGGTCGATCCGGATGCGTATTCGCCAGCTGCTGCAGAACCTCTGTAAGAGTTTCTCTGTCTTTCCGAGCGGCTTCAGCTTGCATTTGCCTGTCTCTGCCCGCATCCTCCACCAATTTGTGAACTGTTACGCCTTCCTGCGGGGTTGTTTTGGGCCGAAACAGGTACACTGACACCTTTGTAGCTTGTGCGTCACACTGTTGCTAGTTTATTTTGCAAGTTGCTCAAATTAACAAACAAAACCAAAAAACAACAACAGCCGTCTGGCTCCTGCCTATCTCACTCGGCAGCCCTAGCTAAACTCATAACACAAAACACAAAGAGCATTTTCAAGGGGAAAACAGAGCAACTTACAGTTCAGTAGTTAGGTGGAGAAGCCAACCGCTCTCAGAGCTCCTGGGCTTGCAGCTTCTCAAACAGACTGCCAGAGAGAGAGCTCCTGGGTCAGGGCTGCTGACTTAATTAGTACATCTGTGTGAGCAGTCCCCCAGGGAGGTAAAACCCGGACTGGCTCCGGGGTGGTCAGGGAACCCACCCAACTCTTCCCTGACCGGCTCCAGGACCCTAAACTGGTTTTCTTTTTCCCAGAAAGCTTCTGGATACAAAGAAAACCAAACCTTCCTGGAGCCTTTTAACACATGAAGTGCTGGAAACTTGGTGCAATGTACACACCATCCAGCACTTTCTCTGCAAAACATTGTGACACCCTGTCACAGTACTTATCCAGAGTCCAGGAGATGCCAAATCCCTCCTCAGCTAGTCAGGCCTATACCAAGCAGAAGACAGACAGAGCAGAAGAAAAATACCTGCCAGATTCTCCAGGCACATAGTATAGAAGCAAAAGAGGCATTAACCCCTGCCATACATTGCCTATACCTGCTGGGACCTAAAGACTATTGCTGTACTCATATGGATTTATGCTGCAACCATTAAGTAAAGACAAGTTGGATCATATTACCTGTTTGGATCTCATTAATTCCTCAATTACTCCTATTAACAACACTCATTTTATTGCAAGTGAGCCAGGATCCAGGAGTCCAGCCGTACCAAGGTAGGAGACACCGTTGACACTACTATATCTGCTATACAGAGACATTATCCGCCTCTGGCATTCCTCACCTGGTACGTGAGTTATTACATCTTAAAGGGCCCTGCTACAGTACCTGCGCAAGCTGCAATTGGAGTCACAAACTACTGCACATATATCCTGACCCACTGCATAGCTGACCCACTGTACCGGTGTCCTGCTCATTGCACATGACTGTCGAGAGTTATGACCAGCTACTGCAATGCATTTTAACACGCATCGAAAGACAAGATACCCGTTACAGAAGGGCAATTTCTCTTGCAGAGCGGCTAATGGTAACAATAAGGTAAGGCTTGTCCTAATGTTTTTTTTGTACAGCTGTATATATATTTTTTTTATATATAATCTTGATGGCCATTGCATATGCTAATTACCGGTTTGTTGCCGTTGACATTGGCACTTATGGGTCGACAAATGACTCCATGGCCTTCAAAAACTCAGCAATGAGACACCTCCTGTGTTCAAAGGACTTTGGATTGCCACCTCAGTGACCTTTGCCAGGTACTGATGGACCTCCATTGCCATTTGTGGTAGTAGGGGACGAGGCGTTCCAAATGTGTGAGAATCTCATCAAGCCATACTCTAGCCATGACTTGAACACTACAAAGCGCGTGTTTAACTATAGACTGACACAAGCTAGACGACTGATGGAGTGCGCCTTTGGCATTTTAGTTTAGTTGTCATCAAAGCGATAAATCTGAAGATTGAAACCATACACAATGTAGTTAAAGCTTGTGTAGTTCTATCTTTTATTGGAGGAACCATTGCGCCTGGACCCGCAAGAGGTTGATTGCACACTCACCAGGCTGCAACATCTGGGGTACCGTTCAACCCTTGCCGTGGCCGAATGAGGGATAGTTTTGCCGAGTATTTTGTTTCTGAAGCGGTGAGAGTGAGATGGCAGGATAATGTTGTTTATTTGTTAAACTGTTTGATCTTCTATTAAATAAAAATTTTATACACCTTGTGTTGTCTTCTTTTTTAATCAGCCCCAAGAATGCTTGTGCTACACTGGTGATATATTTTATTTTTTTCCCACAAGCTAATGCCACGCATGATGTCTGGATTTTGTGCATGACATAGTTCATGTTGCAGCATCACTATTGTGAACATGTGCAACAAACCAGCCACAGGGGATAACTTGTGAGGTGACGGTGTACCGAGATCATTGGTGATTGGATCTAAGGTTCTTCTTAACATTAGTCCTTTTTGCATAAAGAGTTGCTTTCGGTGTCTCCATAGCTTGAATAACTCTGGGTCTGCATTTCTCCTGCGTTCTTCCACTAGTGAAGAAATCTTGTAGTACACCTAAGACTCTGCTTTCTGATTGCAACTTAATCCAATTTTCTTTCTCAACTTGGGATTTTGGATCTGTCTGTTGTTGGAAGTGGAGGTCTTTTTTACCCTTAATGGTGACGACATTGTGGGGCAAAATTTCGGTAGAAGGGGGGCATCTCTACTTCTTCCCATATGTCCATCTGTTCAGTGGAATCTTCTCTGGTAGGCAGTCGGGATAAAGCATCCGCATTTTCATTGGACTTGCCTGTCCTGTACTTCACTGTGAAATTGTAGTTGGTAAGACGTGAGGCCCCTCTTTGATCTAAGGCTCCTAACTTGGCTGTGTTGAGATGCGCCAGTGGGTTATTATCCATATAGGCCACAAACGGTGCTACTGTGAGGTAGTCTTTACATTTTCCAGTGACGGCCCACACAAGTGCGAGTAATTCCAACTTGAAGGAACTATAGTTCTGGTCACCTCTAAGAAATCTGCTAGCATAAGCAATTACCCTCTCTTTACATTCTTGTACTTGAGACAGGACAGCTCCCAGGCCTTTCTTACTGGCATCAGTGTAGAAATGGAAGGGTTATTGATAATCTGGATAGCCTAAGATAGGTGGTTCTGTCAACCTCTGCAGGAGTTGGAAAGCGATATCTCTTTCTTCATTCCATTCAATCAGTATCTGGGATTTCTGGTACTTCTTAGGATGTCCTCTCAGGAGTTCTTGTATCGGTTCAGCAATCTGGGCGAAGTGAGGGATGAAACGTCTGTAGTATCCTGCAAAACTAAGAACTTCTCACCTCCTTTACTGTGGAAGGAGTAGGCCAATTCTGGACTGCAGTTATCTTTCCTGGGTCTGGCTTGACACCTTCGGAACCGACAACATGTCCCAGGTACTTGACATCTGATTTTAGTAGGTAGCACTTAGATGGTTTGATTTTAAGTCCATGCTTGATGAGGACTTGTAAAACTTCTGCAAGATGTTTTAAGTGGTCTTCATAGGATTTTGAATAGATGATTACATCATCCAGGTATAGCAGGACAGTTTCAACGTTTTTGCGGCCTAAATATCGTTCTATTAGTCTTTTGAAAGTCCCAGGGGCATTGCAAAGTCCAAAGGGCGTGCAGTTAAATTCAAATAGGCCCATAGGGGTAGTAAATGCTGTTTTTTCACGATCTTCAGGAGCCATACTGTAGGTACCTGCCAGTACCCACTGGTTAAATCCAGGGTAGAAAAGTAAGCTGAGGATCCTAATGCTGTGAATGTCTCTTTGATTCTTGGTAAAGGATAGGCATCCTTGTGGGTGATTTAGTTAATCTTCCTGTAGTCCACACAGAATCGAATGTTACCATCTTTCTTTCGGACAAGGACTAGAGGTGCAGCCCATGGACTATGGCTGTCTTTGATGATGTTTGAATCTTTCCTCTCTTGGATCATCTGTTTCACAGATTGGTACATTGTCGGTGGTATAGGCCGGTACCTTTCCTTGATTGGGGGGTATGAACTGGTAGAGATGGTGTACTTGATTACACTGACTGTGGCGAAACCAACCTCGCCACTGGGTTTTGGAGGGGGCTGTTTGAAGGCCTCTTGCCTCAGGATTATGGCCCATGCTAACTTTTGAACCCCTGAACCTATTCCAGGGAATTTTGGATAGGTTTGTCCCCCAAGTTATACTGTTTAAATTGATGTAAGTTATATGTATGGACAATGTAACCTCACAAAGTTATAACAACTTATAATAAGTGTAACTTGTCAGCTTGGGAGGAATATGCTGGGTGTGGTTCTATTGTCCCATTGTGTGTTTAAATGGTGATGTCTGCCCTGTTGTCTCCACATGTGTATTGGTGATCTCCCCTTTGTCCTGAGAGATAATTGGATTGTCTTCGGTCGTCTCCCAGGCAGAGAGGAGGAAACCATGATGCATTGTGGGGATATGTTGTATCTGTTCTGTGTCGCAGTCTCCCTTCTGGTCCTCTAGGGGGCGGGAACGATTGGTTGCTGTATTTACATTGTGTGTTGTGAATTACTGATTGGTTGGATTTCAAAACCCTGTGGGCAGTACTATGTTTGTTTTTTTATCAATAAAAGAGGCTGTACTTGACGTACAGTCAGAGCACTGCTTGACCCTCAACACGGAGCCTTGTCTCGTTATTGGGGGGATTCCCTGTATGCTGTTGGAGACTGATTGCCAGGAGTGTAAGCTGACTGAATGCTTTTCCTGTTCGTCTGCCGGCAGCTATCCGCGAGGTTCCAGCTTGGAGTGCTATTTTGTATCCAGTTCGGGAGGTTGGTGTTCTGCAGTAGCTGTGCCTGTCTCTCGGAAAGGGGCATATCGCCTAAACGGATTTTAACCCCTTGTCTGCTGAAACGGTGCCGTTACATTGGTGGCAGCAGTGGGATCGTTCCTACAGCCAGAAGTACAGCTACAGGAGACACCATTTCTTTGGATTCTACAATTTAAGGGCAACGCATGTCCCAGTACAGCGACCCTAAAATCACCAGGATGGAACCAGCAGTGTTATACGAGGAGGAGGACCTGGATGGCCGGGATGCATTAAGGAAAGGCATCTGGTACCAGGCCCTGGATAATGTACAATACCAGCGAGGTGAGAGTCTCCCCAGTGAAGAGCAGCGGTTGCAGAAGCAAGTGGCCCTGCGGATGTCCTTCCTGGGAGAGCAGCCCCTGGAGGAATGGGTGAAGGAACTAGAGCACCGGGTATGGCAGGAGCTATGGCTGGAGGATGCCTACCAGGCGCTTTGGTGGTATGTGGCACAGTTCATACCCTGGACAGCTGAGCATGACAAGCCAGAGGGAGAGGAGTTTGATGGTCCTGGCTTGTTATGGGAGTCCATTGCAGAGCCTGACTTCGGGAGCCCTGCACAGTCCAGACTTCAGGACATTTTCTATGAGAGGGAGGCTAGGCATGAGTGGGATGACCCCCATGAGGTAGAGCAAGACCTGGCTCACCTAGCAACCCTGGAATGGGAACTGGAGCAGGACTACAGAGATCTCTTCCACTCCATTGGGAAGGCTCAGCAGGACAGCAAGAAGTCAGACCCAGGTCCAGAGCCCTTCAGCTGGGAGGATATTGTTGATGTTTACTGGGAAGAACCCCAGGTGGCCGGTGGAGATGGGACCGAGGTCTCTCCACCGGTCCTGCAGGGAATTGGGAGCCTAGTCTCCATTCCCCAGCGGCAGGCTGAGTTACAGGGGGCAGAGGTAGTTGTTCCTGCCCCCCAGCAGCAGCATGATTTTTTGGGAATTGGGAGCCTAGTCTCCATTCCCCAGCGGCAGGAAGAGTTACAGGGGGCAGAGACAGTCAGTCCTGTCCCCCAGCGGCAGAGTGTCCTACCGGGAATAGAGAGCCCAGTCTCCTTTCCCCAGCAGCAGGACACTGTATTGGGAGCGGAGGCGGTCGGTCACCCTCCCCAGCGGCTGGAAGTATGTATGGGAGAGGAGCTCGTTACCCCCTCTCCCCAGCGGCAGCTTAACGCACCAGGGGGAGACAGTAAGCCCCACAACTGTGCAGATGGGACCGTGGTCTCTGCACTTACAGCACAGGGGGTAGGGACAGTCGGTCCTGTCCCCCAGCAACAGGGCTGTTTAGACAAAGGGGAGACAGTCGGTTTCCCCCTCCAACAACCAGACTCCAACCAGGCTTCTTCCATGGTAGCGCTGGTACCAGGGCAGAGTCCCGCTGATCCCTGCCCACAAAGCAACCTCCACTCCAAGCCAGGGAGCAACTCAGAGACCGGGAGTACCAGCTACCAATATAACCTTGGTGGATTCACTGGACAGAGACAGCCTACTAAATTCAACAGGTCCAGTATTTTTTTGTGGGTGGGCTGCCAGACTAACTCAGGTACCGACCGGCGTGAGGTCAGGTATCTGGTTAGTCTTCCCTGGGGGGGGGAGATGTGTGGCGAAACCAACCTCGCCACTGGGTTTTGGAGGGGGCTGTTTGAAGGCCTCTTGCCTTAGGATTATGGCCCATGCTAACTTTTGAACCCCTGAACCTATTCCAGGGAATTTTGGATAGGTTTGTCCCCCAAGTTATACTGTTTAAATTGATGTAAGTTATATGTATGGACAATGTAACCTCACAAAGTTATAACAACTTATAATAAGTGTAACTTGTCAGCTTGGGAGGAATATGCTGGGTGTGGTTACTATTGTCCCAGTGTGTGTTTAAATGGTGATGTCTGCCCTGTTGTCTCCACATGTGTATTGGTGATCTCCCCTTTCTCCTGAGAGATAATTGGATTGTCTTCGGTCGTCTCTCAGGCAGAGAGGAGGAAACCATGATGCATTGTGGGGATATGTTGTATCTGTTCTGTGTCGCAGTCTCCCTTCTGGTCCTCTAGGGGGCGGGAACGATTGGTTGCTGTATTTACATTGTGTGTTATGAATTACTGATTGGTTGGATTTCAAAACCCTGTGGGCAGTACTATGTTTGTTTTTTTATCAATGAAAGAGGCTGTACTTGAAGTACAGTCAGAGCACTGCTTGACCCTCAACACGGAGCCTTGTCTCGTTATTGGGGGGATTCCCTGTATGCTGTTGGAGACTGATTGCCAGGAGTGTAAGCTGACTGAATGCTTTTCCTGTTCGTCTGCCGGCAGCTATCCGCGAGGTTCCAGCTTGGAGTGCTATTTTGTATCCAGTTCGGGAGGTTGGTGTTCTGCAGTAGCTGTGCCTGTCTCTCGGAAAGGGGCATATCGCCTAAACGGATTTTAACCCCTTGTCTGCTGAAACTGTGCCGTTACACTGACTTTACCATAATCTGTAGGACGTTTACTGAAGGCATGATGATGCTCTTTCACAACTTTTAAGACTCCTTCAATTTGTTGCTCAGGTGTAAAAGTATCTCCCATGTTGAGTTCTTTCCACCATAATGTATCTGAAGTAATGTTTTGTGAATTTAGCTTCTGAGCAGACTGTTCAGTGATAGTTGTACGTACACTAATAACATCTTGGAAAGTGACTTGTAGCAACTGAGCCACAGGGCAGTGCTTTTTCAAAGTTATACTGTTATCACTTAAATTCAGAAGATGAATAGGCACTTTACCTTGAGATACAGTCACTAGGCTTCTTGCAGCTCAGACTAAAAGATGGTCTTCTAGGGTGATGGGTTCTCCTAGAGCCTGGTAGTCTTGACCTTGGATTCAGAGAGTAGCTCGGCACCACAGGAGTGTTTTAGTATTTGGTTTAAGGATTACTGGTTGGTTACCTCAGATGCAGGTACAGCAAATCTCTCCTTTCTCATTGGCAAATTTCTGTTGTGCACTTAACACACGGATAGTCTGTTGTATCACCTTTTTGGAAGCAGGTGCCGCGGTAGGCATAGATTTGTGCAAAGCTTCAAGCACTTCAGTATAACAGTTCCTAAGGATGTCCATTCCTAGGACTACCGGAGGGTTGTTGTCTTCCCTGACCTGCACAACAATGATACCTTGTTGGGGTAGTGTAGTTCCTCCCACTAGGAGAGTTGGCTCCCAGTAACCATGCACTGGCACGGGTTTGCCGTTGCTGGCTATAAGACTCATCCAGTATTCTGGTGGTTGTGTAAACTGGTTCTGGTCCCAGTATTTCTTAAATACAGTCTGTTGAATAGTTGTGACTTGAGACCAATAAGGCAACAAAGGGAACCCCATTTATTCGAAGAACCATTCTGGACGGGATCCTACATATCTGGGCATCCAGCGGGGATATTCTGGACCTACTGGTTTACCTCCCGAGGGGCGGTCCTTGGCCTCGAGGGTCGCCCTTTTAACCCCTTAAGGACACAGCCCTATTTCACCTTAAGGACCAGGCCATTTTTTGCAAATCTGACCAGAGTCACTTTAAGTGCTGATAACTTTAAAACGCTTTGACTTATCCAGGCCATTCTGAGATTGTTTTTTCGTCACATATTGTACTTCATGACACTGGTAAAATGAAGTCAAAAAAATTATTTTTTTTGCACAAAAAAATACCAAATTTAACAAAAATTTGGAAAAATTAGCAAATTTCAAAGTTCCAGTTTCTCTACTTCTGTAATACATAGTAATACCCCCAAAAATTTGGATGACTTTACATTCCCCATATGTCTACTTCATGTTTGAATTATTTTGGGAATGATATTTTATTTTTTGGGGATGTTATAAGGCTTAGAAGTTTAGAAGCAAATCTTGAAATTTTTCAGAAATTTACAAAAACTCAATTTTTAGGGACCAGTTCAGGTCTCAAGTCACTTTGCGAGGCTTACATAATAGAAACCACCCAAAAATGACCCCATCTAAGAAACTACACCCCTCAAGGTATTCAAAACTGATTTTGAATACGTTGTTAACCCTTTAGGTGTTGCACAAGAGTTATTGGCAAATGGGGAGGAAATTTGAGAATTTTATTTTTTTGTCTAATTTTTCATTTTAACCCATTTTTTCCACTAACAAAGCAAGGGTTAACAGCCAAACAAGACGGTATCTTTATTGCCCTGACTCTGCCGTTTACAGAAACACCCAATATGTGGCCGTAAACTACTGTACGGCCACACAGCGGGGCGTAGAGTGAAAGGTGCGCCGTTTGGTTTTTGGAAGGCTGATTTTTATGGACTGGTTTATTTACACCATGTCCCATTTGAAGCCCCCTGATGCACCCCTAGAGGAGAAACTCCCTAAAAGTGACCCCATCTAAGAAACTACACCCCTCAAGGTATTCAAAACTGATTTTACATACGTCGTTAACCATTTAGGTGTTGCACAAGAGTTATTGGCAAATGGCGATGAAATTTGAGAATTTCATTTTTTTGCCTAATTTTCCATTTTAACCCATTTTTTCCACTAACAAAGCAAGGGTTAACAGCCAAACAAGACTGTATCTTTATTGCCCTGACTCTGCTGTTTACAGAAACACCCCATATGTGGCCGTAAACTACTGTACGGCCACACAGCGGGGCGTAGAGGGAAAGGTGCGCCGTTTGTTTTTTGGAGGGCTGATTTTTATGGACCGGTTTTTTGACACCAAGTCCCATTTGAAGCCCCCCTGATGCACCCCCAGATTATAAACTCCATAAAAGTGACCCCATCTAAGAAACTACACCCATCAAGGTATTCAAAACGGATTTTACAAACTTTGTTAACCCTTTAGGTGTTGCACAAGATTTAATGGAAAATAGAGATACAATTTCAAAATTTCACTTTTTTGGCAGATTTTCCATTTTAATTTTTTTTTTCCAGTTACAAAGCAAGGGTTAACAGCCAAACAAAACTCATTATTTATGGCCCTGATTCTGTAGTTTACAGAAACACCCCATATGTGGTCGTAAACCGCTGTACGGGCACACGGCAGGGCGCAGAAGGAAAGGAATGCCATACGGTTTTTGGAAGGCAGGTTTTGCTGGACTGTTTTTTTTTACACCATGTCCCATTTGAAGCCCCCCTGATGCACCCCTAGAGTAGAAACTCCAAAAAAGTGACCCCATTTTAGAAACTACGGGATAGGGTGGCAGTTTTGTTGGTACTAGTTTAGGGTACATATGATTTTTGGTTGCTCTATATTACACTTTTTGTGCGGCAAGGTAACAAGAAATAGCTTTTTTGGCAGCGTTTTTTATTTTTTTATTTACAACATTCATCTGACAGGTTAGATCATGTGGTAATTTTATAGAGCAGGTTGTCACGGACGCGGCGATACCTAATATGTATACAATTTTTTTTATTTATGTACGTTTTACACAATGATTTCATTTTTAAAACAAAAAAAATGTTTTAGTGTCTCCATAGTCTAAGAGCCATTGTTTTTTCAGTTTTTGGGTGATTATCTTAAGTAGGGTCTCATTTTTTGCGGGATGAGATGACGGTTTGATTGGCACTATTTTGGGGTGCATATGACTTTTTGATCGCTTGCTATTACACTTTTTGTGACGTAAGATGACAAAAAATGGCTTTTTTTACACCGTTTTTATTTTTATTTTTTTACGGTGGTCACCTGAGGGGTTAGGTCATGTGATATTTTTATAGAGCCGGTCGATACGGACGCGGCGATACCTAATATGTATACTTTTTTTTATTTATGTAAGTTTTACACAATGATTTCATTTTTGAAACAAAAAAAATGATGTTTTAGTGTTTCCATAGTCTAAGAGCCATAGTTTTTTCAGTTTTTGGGCGATTATCTTAAGTAGGGTCTCATTTTTTGCGGGATGAGATGACGGTTTGATTGGCACTATTTTGGGGTGCATATGACTTTTTGATCGCTTGCTATTACACTTTTTGTGACGTAAGATGACAAAAAATGGCTTTTTTTACACCGTTTTTATTTTTATTTTTTTACGGTGGTCACCTGAGGGGTTAGGTCATGTGATATTTTTATAGAGCCGGTCGATACGGACGCGGCGATACCTAATATGTATACTTTTTTTTATTTATGTAAGTTTTACACAATGATTTCATTTTTGAAACAAAAAAAATGATGTTTTAGTGTTTCCATAGTCTAAGAGCCATAGTTTTTTCAGTTTTTGGGCGATTATCTTAAGTAGGGTCTCATTTTTTGCGGGATGAGATGACGGTTTGATTGGCACTATTTTGGGGTGCATATGACTTTTTGATCGCTTGCTATTACACTTTTTGTGACGTAAGATGACAAAAAATGGCTTTTTTTACACCGTTTTTATTTTTATTTTTTTACGGTGGTCACCTGAGGGGTTAGGTCATGTGATATTTTTATAGAGCCGGTCGATACGGACGTGGCGATACCTAATATGTATACTTTTTTTTTATTTATGTAAGTTTTACACAATGATTTCATTTTTGAAACAAAAAAAATGATGTTTTAGTGTTTCCATAGTCTAAGAGCCATAGTTTTTTCAGTTTTTGGGCGATTATCTTAAGTAGGGCCTCATTTTTTGCGGGATGAGATGACGGTTTGATTGTTACAATTTTGGCGTACATGCGACTTTTTTGATCACTTTTATTACCTTTTTTTGGGAAGTAAGGTGGACAAAATTTCAATTTCATCATAGTTTTTTATTTTTTATTTTTATGGCGTTCACCGTTCGGGTAAAGTAACATGACCGTTTTATAGATCAGGTCGTTACGGACGCGGCGATACCAAACATGTGTAGGGAATTTTATTTTTTTAATTTTTAATCAGTGATAAATGTGTTTTTTGATTTTTACCTTTTTTTCACTTTTTTTTTTACCCAGACCCACTTGGTCTGA